>NC_139022.1:179281764-180524308 GCF_964662115.1 Mustela nivalis
CTTCCCTGGTTTGCACCGAGTGTCCGGCCCGAACGTCGCCGGTGCCGGTCTGCGGCATGCAGACGTTTCACCGTGAACCATACAGACGACAGACATTGTCTGAATTAACAGCCTCTCGCTTTTAATAGTAGAAACCTCCCTAAACTCTGCTGGTGCATTTCTGCATTACAGACATGACATTGTATTTCTGAAATGAGGGGAAAGGACAACTTTCCAACTTCCGCGGCCCTGGCCTCCTTCCAGCTCAAGGGGGGCAGGCGGGGGGTGGGGGCAGGAGAGGAAACTGAGGGACCCAGCACCGGCGGGACAGCCCTCAGCGCACGCGGGGACGCTCGAGCCGTGACCGCGGGCACCTCTGACTTGTGCCCAAGAGCCCGTCGCTGTCCCAAACCCAGGCACCACTCTGCTCAGAAAAGAAACTCCTCTGATTTTCTGCTTTAGATACTTCTGTCTGGCTCTGCACTGTGAATTGGGACCAGGAAGAGCGAGACCCTCGCCCCCATGCAGTCCCAGGGCCCATGAGGAACAGGCCCATTCAAAGGTGAGAGACACACTCTCCACTCCACATCCCTAGGATCTGGGCCCCGAACACGGCCCGGCTGCTAAGTCGGGCCACGGAGCCGTTGGAAGGCCGGCCCCTCCACGGACGGCGGCATCTTTGGGACACCGTGCCCAGGGGCACCAAGTGATCCTTCGCAGGCCGTCCTCTCCCGCCGTCCCGCAGCCTCCCCTGGACCTCCCACGTCCCCAGGAAAGGGGGCTGAGGCTGTGGGTCGCTCTCTGACGGCAGGCAGCAGGCCGCGGTCAGGCCAGCTCGGCCTTCTCCAACACCAGATGCCTCTGCAAGTTGCTGCAGTGACCAGGCGGGAGGGGGTGGGAGGCGCACGCAGCAGGGCCAAGCCCGGGGGCATGGAGACTTCTGTTTCACATCGCACTGGGCCGCTCTGCCAACGGCCAAAACAAAAGCCGGATTGAGAGACGAGGGATCCATCAGGGAGCAAGTCCTGACCGGAGAGGTGGGGGCACAGCGGTGGGCACAGCCAGCAGCCTTGTCACAGAGCAGGGAACGTGCCAGGGCCCGCCCTCAGCCAGGCCTGGAAGCAGGGCGGCCTTCCCAGGTGGCCACGGCTGCACCCTGGCTTTCCGGACCTGACACTCAACGCCGATGCCCCTGAGGGCTGTGCCCCGCCAGGCCCCTGGGCAAGTTCTGGGGCATGTCCCTCCTTTCCCTGGGGCACCAACCCGCGAGGCCCTCCCAGGGCAGGACAGCCAAGGGCCGCGGGGCAGAGGACGGCCAGTGAGGCCAACGATCCAGGCAAGGTCAGGCCTGGCAGTGGCCAGAGCACGGGCTTTCGGGGAGTCCAGGGAAAGGAGGTCCTGCCTCCCGTGGAAAGGCAGTGGGGAGGTGCTGCCTCCAGCTTCGGGAACGCCAGAGAACGGAGGACGCAGCCAGAGCTCCTGGGGGCCTGGGCGCTCCTCACAGGTCTCTCTGGCTGTTGTCATCGTTAAAAGGCCCGGGCGAAGGCAGGAGTCTATTTCCCAATCAGGGCTTTAGTCACAAACAGGCCTTGCTTATCTGCAGCATGAAAAGAATCTGCGTCCCAGGTGAGCTCAGCAGGAGGGAGGAGGTGAGCTCGTCCCTGCTGGCCCCAGGACCCTGCCAGGCCCGTCCTGTGGCACAGGGAGGGCGGAGGAAGCGGACAGCAGGGGCAGGGACAGCAGCCAGTCCCCTCCCCAAGGTGCTCTGTGTCCTTCCTCTCCACTTCCTTCTGGCGGGGCTCCCATCCCTGCCTCGCCCTGGAGCCTGTCTGCAGACCTGCACCCACAGAGGGCACCCTTCCCACGACCCTCCTCCGTCAGCCCAGGCTGCGCCGGAGCGTCCGCGCACCTGCCCCCCTGGACGGCTGCCTGGAGCCTGGGGCCTGCAGGAAGCTCTTCGCATCTTCAGAGCAGACCCGGGGACCTCAGCAGTGTCCTTCCCAGAGAAGCCAGGAGAAGGTCTGGACTCAGCCCGGGGAAGCCGGGGACGGCCGACACTCTTCTTTCTGCCTGTGGAGGAGACCACCACCCCAGCAGGCCACTGTGGAAGCCCCGTGATGTGCTCGGCCACCCTGGCTGCGGCAGAGCTCTGAAGAAAAGGGGGGGGGGGGGGCGGAGACAGTAAATCACGTTTTCAGACATTCTCCAATCAACAAATCTCAGCCGTCATTCTAAGGCCACAGATCCTAAGGACAACAACTTCATGGTTCTCTGAAATGACAGGGGTGGCGGACAGGGTGAGAGGCGCCCCTGGTGGAGTGACCTGGGACCCGCCCTGGCTGACTTCCCCCCTGGACTCCGGCTGCAGACCCCACAGGCTGCTCAGGTGAAGTGTGTCCCTGGCGGGGGCAGCCTCACAGGGCTCTGGGCTGCCCTTAGAAAGCTCCCTATGGAGCCACCGGGGCCCAGGCAGCTCACAGGCTTACAGCCTGCCCCCCCCCCAGCGGTTTCTGTCAACTTTGTGTGCCCACCTCCAGCTGCCCAAGCCCCCGGCCTGCACCAAGGCAACCGCTCCTGCCTAGAGAGCCCCAGTAGGCAGGGACCAGTGTGCAGGGTTGCTGTGAAGCGGGCCTCCCTTAGTGCTGAGGGGAGATGTTGGGGCGGGGAGTGCAGGGAAGAAAGCCCAGGCCTGGTTGCCTGGTCTACCGGAGCAGGTCGGGTGCTGCCCAACCCCCGCCCAGCTCTCCAGACCTGGAGGAGACCATGACTAAAGGGAAACCCAGGAGAACTGGGGCCAAGAACCAGTGAAGCTGTCCCCAGCCCCCTTCCACTGGCCCAAGACAGCGGGTCGGGGCGGGCAGGGGGCAGCCTGACCGCCCCTGAAGAGCCCTAGGCCGCCCAGAGTTTGCCCAAATCCAGGCGGCCCGCCTTCCCGCTGCCTGTTGTTGGGGGGCTGTCTCCTCTGAGCCGGCATCCCTGCCCCCACCCCAGGGCGCCCCCCATGCCAGCTCAGACGCCCCACGCACCAAGGCGGGCCAAGGCGGAGGGGAAAGTTGGCGAGCGCGCGGCGCCCGCGGGGGAAAGCGTTAATGGGCGGCCGGGTGGGAGCCGCGCGCTCGCTCGCCCACGTCACGCCGGTGCGGGCTCGGCTGACGACCGCGGCGCCTGGGGACGCTGGCGCGCTCCGCTCGCCAGGTGCTCCGCCTGGAAATGTCTCCATTAGTTGTCGCCTGCTCCCCGCCGGAGCGCGCGCGCCGAGCGGCCGCGCAGAGCCCTCCCGGGCGGCCGGTAGTGGCCGGGCGCCACCGCAGGTAGGCGAGGTCCCCGCGCCCGCCCCCGCCCCGGGGCTCCGAGACCCCTCCCCCCTTCCGGGGAGGCGGAGGCTCGGCGCGGCCGCCGAGGGGCGCGGGCGGCGGCGACTGCGGCGACTCCCCGGTGCGTCCCGGGCTGCGCGCTGCTCCCCGCGGCCCCGGCGCCGGAGCGGCGCGGGCGGGCGCGTCCCCAGCGCAGGTAGGGAGTGGGCTCGGCCGCACAAACTTTGCCAGGATCGCTCCTGCGCCGGAGGGCGCAAAGTTTGCTGCCAGCCGCTGGGGTCTCCAGAGGCCGCTGCGTTCGCTGCAAGTTGTGGAAACGGGGGGGCGGGGGAGGGGCGGGGGCGGCGCGGGGCGCGGGGGCCAACGCGGGGCAGCCGGGCCTGCTCCCGGACGCCCCGACCGCGCGCCTTTCCCGCTCGGGCGGCGCCCTGCGGGCGAGCGGCGGGGGCGCGGCAGGAGAGCCGGAACCCGCCGACCTGGAATGGAGGCGTCTCGGGAGCCGGATTCAGAGCGCTTGCCCGCAGCTCGACAGCCTGACTTCGCGTGAGACCCGCAGGACCGGCCGCGGAGGAGTGACCTGCCGACCTCGGGGCTCGCGAGTGCCGCGCCCCCGCTCTCCAGAACGCCTTCCAACCCCGCACCCCGCCCGGGTGTCCGCGAGCAGTGGGCGGGCACAGGCGCCCCAGGGGCTGGCCTGCGCCTCCGCCGAGGCCCTTGCCTGGCTCTGCGCGCTCTAGCCTCCGCCCTCTGCCTGGGGTCAACTTTGTTGGGGCGGAGAGAGCCCCTGGCGGCTCTCGGTGTGGAGAAGCCAGTGACCCTGGGGGACGACTTCGGGAACAGACCAGGAGGCCTGGCCTCAGCCGGCCTCAGGGGGGAGGGCGGAGAATATCCGGGCGCGGCCTAGCTCCCCCAGGCCCTCCGTGGCCTACAGCACCTCGGGGCCAGAAGGGTGAGCGCAGGCCTCTAACCTTTGGCGCAGGCTCTCCTCAGGCCCCCTAGGCCCGGGGCTCCTTTAGCACTCACCAGGCCAGTGAGGGCACGTCCCCGAAGCTGCGCCGCTGCCCTGCTGGAGGGGAACCTCTCCTGGGTGTATTCAGAACCCAGGGTCCTTGGGTGGATGTGGGTTCAGCTTGCCAGTCTATGCAGGCGCATAGAGCTGCTGATACCTGAGATGTTCACACTCTTGCTCTGTCCTCTCTTAGAGGAAAACCTCGGGGGCCTCCTCTCAAGGCTGGGCCTTTCAGGAAAGGGCACTCGGATGTTATTCCGCTATCTTCCCCGGGAGAAAGCTAACCCAGAAAGTATCCCGGTTCCAGGAGGCCGGCCGCAGGCAGGGTGCTGGTTATCAGTGGGATGTTCCGGGGTGCTCCAGACGGGAGACAGGCCTGATGGACCCTGAATCCAGCACTGGATAGCAGGGCCTAGACCCCTCCGGCAGCACAGGCCCCCGTGTCACAGGCCTGGGGCAGCGCGAAGCGGGGGATCAGTGTGCAACCGCCTTGGAGAGTAGCCCTTGAGCTCGATTTCTGATTAGAAGAAAAGGTTGCCTGGAGAACCGGGCTAGGTGGGTGGGGACTGGGAGCTCCTATTTAGGAGCGGGGACTGGAAAGGAAACCTCGCCGTGATGGTCAAAGGAGGCCCTGGGCACCCCTCCCCCAGAGGCCCCCAGAGGGCTGCGACGGAAGGCTGGCACTTCTGCTCAGAAAATAAAGGGTCGCGTGTTCAGGGGGGCGCCGTTCCCCGTGAGCTGTGGCCGGTAAGGAAAGGGCCTGGGTGCGCTGCTCTGTGCAGGGCGCGTTGCCCCGACCCGCGGGGCTGCTGGGACTGGGCGCTGGCTGTCGGCCGCAGCCTGAGCGCTTGCTCGCAGTCGCAGGGGTTGGGCCTTGGGGAGTGGAGTCAGGGGAAGATGCTGAATTCATCCTTCTCTCGCCATTACTGCTCCCTGAGCCCTCGGCCACCGTGGGCCCCTGCCCCTCCCTCACCCCGGCCTCATTACCAGGAGAGAGCGAGCTGTTTGTAAACAATAAATAATGGAAAGTAGGGGATGTTGAGAAAAGCCTCCGCCGAGGAAGCCGGCAAACTGGAGGCGGGAGGAGGAGGGTGGGGGAGGGGAGGGGCAGAGGAGGAAGAGGGAGAGAGATTGAGAGATTCATTTCTGGCGGAGAAGCCCCGGTGGCTAGTTTCTGATTATTTACAGGAGGTGATATTAGCGATTCAGGTGAGAAAGAAAGAAACACGGCCGCCATGAGATCAATACAGAATTCAGAAACAATTATTAATGTCATTTGACTCGTGTTTTTTATATATCTCTCCCGGCTACAGACGCTTAAACTGTCTGAATAATTTGCATGGAAGGCTATTCATTATTTCCGATGATTTTCCTTCGCAAGCAGCTCGGACGTGGCCGGCTGTGGTTCAACGCGATCGGAGAGCTCGTATTTTCATCTGTAAATTAAAGCAATTACGCAGCAGATATCATATGATGCGTACTCTGGTCTCCAGATAGTCATCAATCACCTTCAACCGAGCTGTCAGAGCGGGCAGATTTCGTTTCTGGGAGGCAGGTTTGCAGCTGGGGAGAGGGCGAGAACGTCATCATTAATTAGAGGGTGACCCTGGGGCGATTCACAGGTCTGAACCCAGGAATCTTTCGAGCAAGTCTGCACAGCGCCGCCGCGCATAGCTCCCCTCCCGGCCGACCGCGGGAGGCCCAGCCGGGCGAGAGCAGCAGGGGCGAGCCGGGCCCCCGGAGGGCGGCGGCATAAAAGGCGGGGAGCGAGTTCCGGGTGCCCGGGCGCCCCTTTGCCGCCTGCGCGCTCGCCTCTGTTTTGGATTCGGGCACGGTCCCAAGACCCGGGCCGAATGGGGAGTCCTGGGGTGGGTACTAGGCCTGCTCCGTGCGCCCCGGTCACGGAGCTATGCAAAAGGGGCGGGGAAGGGCGTCCCGGCGCTCCCTCCCCGGTACCTAACCCTGAGGGTCGCCGGGAGGAGCAAGCGTAGCGGGAGGGGCCCCGGAGCTGATCGGGAAACCTGCTCTTCGAGCGCGCGGGGGTGTCTGGCAGTCCCGGGTTTAGCCGCGAGGGGCAGGGGGAGGCTGAGAGGGCGGCCCGCGCAAGGGGGTGGAAGAGGAAAGGGAGGGCCGTTCGCCGCGCCGCAACCCGCAGGACCTGGGCTGGGACCAAGGAGGGGGTGTTCCCCGGGGACAGGGCTGCGGGGAGTCGCAAAGCCCCTCAGCACTTGGGCCAGCCACCCCTGGAGGAGATGGCTCGGGGAAGGGGTTCAGGACCCACACGCCTGAGGGCACGTTGACCTCCAGACGCGGACACTCGCAGCCGCACTGGGGCCTGGAACTCCGCCCCGGAGCAGGGTCCGAACTGGCGGGAGGCGGAGCGGCTGACCCGCCGAACAGCGGTCGGAGCGGCGCGCGGGCCAGCGGAGCGGCCGTCCTCCACCTGGAGCGGGGCGCGGAGGCCCGGGCGGCTGGTCGCCTGCGCCGGCGCCGGCTAATTTTAACTGTTGATTACATCTTCGGTGAAGACTCAGTCGTGTGTCCCTTCACATGTCTCATTTGTAATTGAGACTAATGATTACAGTGGGGCGGGAAGGAGCAGGTGCTCATTAATTAATTTCTAATTAAAAGTGCTTCCCGTCCTCGGTGACTAAGGAGAAACAGCAATTCGTCGGGGCGATATTGACTCCACGGATGAAATTCATTTGTTAGAGCCTGTTGGCCCCTTCGCCCCGCGCGGCGCCCCCAGCCCGTCCCCGCCCCGCCGCCCGGCCTCAGCGAGTGACCCGCACGTCTGCGGCCGGGCCGAGCTGCGCGGCGTGGGCTGACGTCAGCGCCTCCGCCGCTTAAAGCCAAGCACATCTGACTTGACGGGTTCGCGCAACTCGGTTTTTTTTTTTTTCCTTTTTTGCAAAATATGTATTTGTGTCGCCGCTGCGAGGCCAGTTGGTCCCAGAGCCCCCTCGAGGCTCGGAAATGTGAAGCTAAAAGGCTCGCTGCGGCCGCTGCGGCTCTCTTTCCCACCGGGTTAGAAAAGTTTGCGGGGCACGTGGACGAATTAACCCGCTCTTCTGCTTCGCCCTCCCAGCGCCTAGGAGCCGGCGGCCCCGGAGCAGTGGCCGCGTCACGCCGGCCACCGCGCGCAAGACCCCGCCGGCCCCGCCCGCCGGCCCCGGCTGGTGCCCGCCATGTCCTACCCTCAGTTTGGATACCCCTATTCTTCCGCACCCCAGGTAAGGGGGCCTCACGAGGGTGCGGGGAATGCAGCGTTACACACTGGCGGGTGGGCGGCTGTCCAGCGACCCGGTGCGGCTTCCCAGAGAGCAGGGCCTGTGCCGCGCGCTCCGTGCACCGGCCCCGCGGAGACTAGAGGCACTGAGAGCATCTGTCCTGCGGGGGGACGCATTTCTCCGGCTTTGTTTGACCCCCAGCACGCCCCAACCCCCAGCTCTGAGGCTTCTTTGCCCGAGAGGAACCCAGGGACCCAGGAGAGATGTGGCACAGGAGGGCGTCACAGCCTTAGAATCCGCCCCCCCACCCCCACACACACAGACACCCCGGGGAGGGTGCGAAAGGTCAGGGGGCTGGCCGGGCTGGGCCCCAATTCTCCAGAGGAGGCCCGGCCAAGCAGACTGGCAGCACTAAGGAATGCGCGGCCCAGTGGACAGCGGTACGCCCGAGGCCACCGGGCACGCCCTTCTGGGCCGCGCGCCGGGCAGGTGGAGGCCTAGAGCCCCAGCCTTGAGCCGGGGTGCCGGCCCTTCCTCGCCGCCCCTCTCTCCTCCAGTTCCTGATGGCCACCAACTCCCTGAGCACGTGCTGTGAGTCGGGGGGCCGCACGCTGGCCGACTCCGGGCCCGCCGCCTCGGCCCAGGCGCCTGTCTACTGCCCGGTCTACGAGAGCCGGCTGCTGGCCACCGCGCGCCACGAGCTCAACTCGGCCGCAGCGCTCGGCGTCTACGGGGGCCCCTACGGCGGCTCGCAGGGCTACGGCAACTACGTGACCTACGGCTCCGAGGCGTCCGCCTTCTACTCGCTGGTGAGCGGAGGGAATTGTCCGAAACCTTCCCCCTCCCCCGCGACGCCTCGTCCCTCCCCCCGGAGTTGCCAAGCCTCCTCCCTGAACTCTGGAGTCAGGGGCGCCGGTGCCCTGGACCCCAGATTGGAGGGGGCGGGACAGGCACACCTTAGCGGCTCCTTCCGCTTTGCCGCTCCTAGTCCGGCCCCGCGGCACACCTCCATCCCCCGAGTCTGGGGACTTGCAGCTCTGGCCACGTCACCGGTCCAGTGCCCCTTCCCCCCATCTGCTGCGCGCTCCCCCACAGAGCTCCGCTTCCCTCGCTCCCAGGTCTCCCTCGTCCTCGCTGGGCAGCCCCCACCACGTAGCCTCGCCGGCCTCTCCCTCCCCTGCCCTCCTCATGCCCACCCTCTTGCTCCACCCCCGCTTCTCCCCTCCCCTCCTCCCTTCGATACTCCGGGGTCCCGCTCACCCTCCGCTCCTCTGCTGCCTCCCAGCGCCCCACCCCCTTCTCTACCCCTTTCTTCCGCCAATCTCATTCTCCTCTCTCCTACCCCCCAGTTCTGCTCATTCTCCCTCCCCCTCTGGGGGTTCCTTGCTCCCTGGGCAGGAGAGAGAGTCTGGGGACGGGATGGCTGGTGAGGCTGCCTGGGGGTCTGGGCAAAGCGTGAAGGAGCCGAGGTGTGTGGGGGGCGGGGTCGAGCTGGGTCGCCTCCCAGAAGCTGTGACCCCAGGCTCCTGGGATCCTACAGAATGGCTTCGACTCCAAGGACGGGCCTGGATCTGCGCATGCGGGCCTGGCGCCTGCAGCGGCTGCTGCCTACTACCCCTACGAGCCAGCGTTGGGCCAGTATCCCTATGACAGGTGAGGGCTGGAACCCCTCCTCACCGCACCACAGGGCCCCCTGCACTCCATTCTGCCATCAAACTCCCCAACCCAACCCTTGTGAAAGCTGGGGAGACAGGAGGAGGGACAGTCTCAGGGTCCGGCTCCTGCTGACCTTGGCTTAGTCCAAGTCCCACCTCCTAGGCAAGCCAAGCCCCACAGACACAAATGCGTCCCCAGCCTCCCATTCCCGCTCCCCACGCTGTCTGCACTCCCAAAGCCCTTGCTGGACCGGGTCTTCCTGGCAGCCAAGTGTTGGTGCTTGGGCTTGAGATGACTGCCCCCCCCCCCCCCCCCCGCTCAAAAGGGGCAGCCTCTGCGGTATGTGGGACCCAGTCCACCCTCCCCTGTGGTGGGGTCTGGAAGGGGGAGTCCAGTGTAACCCACTCTAAGACAGCATGACCCATCTGGGTGAGAGGAGGACAACAGTCGTAATCGTGACTGCAGGAGGTCTGCAGAAGGCCATCCGGGCACTTTCTCCCGCGGGAACTGAAGGCCGTTCCCACCCATGGGTGTCATACAGTCGGGCTTGCACTTCTGTGAGGGGCTTTCCTGGTTTGCGGATCTAAGGAACTGAAGAAGAGAGGCCTAGGTGGAGTGAGTGAGACCTAGCCTGGCCTTGAGCACTCCACCCTGACCCCTCTGGCTGAGCAGGAGCCTGGGGTCCCTGAAAGTGTAATAGACACAGGCAGAAAAGGCAGTGCCTGTAGGCAGTGGCAAGGGGTGGGGGCCTGGGTCCCACCCGGTCTTACCACCATAAACACACCCCCACGACGGGGACCGAAAGCCTGCAGGGGCCTGGCTCCAGCTGCCGGCGCAGGCAGGGGTCCCGGCCGGCGCCCCATTGCCCAGCCTGTCTGCAGGTACGGGACCATGGACAGCGGCACGCGGCGCAAGAACGCCACGCGCGAGACCACCAGCACGCTCAAGGCCTGGCTGCAGGAGCACCGCAAGAACCCCTACCCCACCAAGGGCGAGAAGATCATGCTGGCCATCATCACCAAGATGACCCTCACGCAGGTGTCCACCTGGTTCGCCAACGCGCGCCGCCGCCTCAAGAAGGAGAACAAGATGACGTGGCCTCCGCGGAACAAATGCGCAGATGAGAAGCGCGCCTACGCGGAGGGCGAGGAGGAAGAAGGGGCGGAGGAGGAAGCCCGGGAGGAGCCCCTCGGGAGCACCAAGGCCGAAGGTGCGAGGGGCGTGGGCGGTGGTGGTGCCGGGGCGCCTAGCTCGGGACTCCCAGTGCCTTCTGTCAGGGATCTAGGACCTCCAAAGACATCGAACCTGGGGTAGTGAAAGCAAACTTCAAGGCCCTGCGCAGCAAATGAATGAGCTGGCCCCAGAGGCCCTGAGCCCAGGGGGCCCGCGGTGCCAACAGGGACAGGCTTAAAGAAACCCAAAACAACGTTTAAAACGTGGACACACCCACCCTAACCGGACCCCTATTGATTTGAGGAGGAAATCGCCCTCCTTGTTGCCACCAGGGGGGGGGGATGGGGAGCGTCCGAGAGTGGGAGGTGCGAAGAAGGGCTCTGGGTGCTTTTCTGAGCCCTAGAAGCACGGGTGCAGAGCTAGGAAGGAAGTGCAGGGTTCGGATTAGCCCCCGCCTCTGTCCCTGCACTGGTCTCTCCTTCTGTCCTGCGCAGAGCCCGTGGGCAAAGAGGAAAAGGATCTGGAGCTCACTGACCTGGAGGACTTCGACCCGCTGGAGGCGGAGCCTCCTGAGTGCGAGCTGAAACCGCCCTTCCAGCCCCTGGATGGTGGTCTGGAGCGCGTCCCTGCCGCACCGGATGGTCCAAGCGCCCCGGGAAAGGAGGCCTCCAGCACCCTCCGGATGCCCCTGGCTGCCGGTGGTGGGGCCCCCCTGGACCAGGACCTAGAGAGGGCCAGGAGCTGCCTCCGGACCACAGCGGCAGGGCCAGAGCAGCAGTCCGGTGTGGGGGGCGGCTCGCAGGCTTGCGAGGCCAAGCTGGGCTTCGGGCCCACTGGGGCAACAGCAGGCCTCGAGGCCAAGCCGCGCATCTGGTCCCTGGCTCACACGGCGACCGCCGCCGCCACCACACTGAGCCAGACTGAGTTTCCATCATGCATGCTCAAGCGTCAAGGCCCGGCGGCCCCTGCGGCCACCTCCTTGGCTCCTGCCTCATCCTCGCCTGCGGCCCCGGCCCCCACTGGTGCCCTGGACAGGCACCAGGACTCCCCGGTAACCAGTCTCAGAAACTGGGTGGATGGGGTCTTTCACGACCCCATCCTCAGGCACAGCACTTTGAACCAGGCCTGGGCCACCGCCAAGGGCACCCTCCTTGACCCAGGACCAATGGGACGCTCGTTGGGAGCAGGCGCCAACGTGCTGACAACACCCCTGGCGCGCGCTTTCCCGCCCGCCGCACCCCATGACGCTCCCACCTCGGGTGCAGCCAAGGAGCCGCTGGCCCTTCCGAAGGCGGGAGGCAAGCCCTTCTGCGCCTGACCGGCCCTGCCCCTGAGCAGAGGAGGAGCCCAGGCTTGGCCGCAGGCCGGTGGGTCACAGACTCTTTTTTCTACCAAGTTTCCAAAGCAGGACAAGAGCATGGCAAGGTTCAGGCAGCGAACCCACCGTGGAGGAGGAGCCGAGCTCGGCCGGGTCAGGCCGCAGACCAGGGCCACCGACCCCACTCGGACAATCGCTAGTTCAGGCCATTCCCAGACTCCAGGAGCCCTGGGGCAGGGCCGCGCTGGGAGCAGAAGGGAGCCACCCTGAGACATAAAGTTTACGAGCGAAAGTTTACATGGAGAAGACATTTCCCCTCCCAGGCGCTGTCGGTTTGCCTGTCTTCCTTTGGGTTCGAGGCTTGCCTGGGCTCCTCTTGAAGACTCATCAGCCCATGAACCTGATCGCGTCCTCCGCACACTGGCCAACAGCACTCCACCTCGTTCACACTATTGCACACTTAACGCGATAAAATTATGTTTTTTTAAAATGTATGTTCACACCAATAATTGCCTGCTTCAGAGGCTAATATAAGAAAACCAATAAACCGAGTGGTGGTGTTTGCATTGCAAAATGAACACGTTTCAAACCCGGGGATTAGAGCTCTCGCCAAAGGCAAGGCTCTAATCCCGAAGGGAACGAGTGGGAGAGGGGTCTTTGGGCCAGGGTCCTCGGGGAAGTTGCTGGCTGGGCGCCAGACGCCCTGTACAGCCAGTTCTTGGAAAGAAGAGTTGGCGACGAGAGGGTCAGGACTTGTAAACTCTCCCCAGTACACCAGCCTCCGAAATTTTGAGAAAATAGGAGTCCCTCTTGCTAGATTAGAATAACTTTTAAACTTCCTCAATTCCCTGGGACTGCGACCTGGGGAGAGCGGGGGAGGGGCCGTCCCTGCCCTGAGGCCCTCCCGCTGTGGCCTCTTTTCAGACGGTCCTTAGCGACGGAGAGTCCGCAGCGGGTCCCAACGCCTAAGCCCGCCTCCCCCCTCCCCGCAGGGACCTGCCCCAGGCCTCGAGCGTCCGCGCCGGGAATGCCCTGGGCCACGCCCCGGTGGGAAGCGGGAGGCGGGAGCGCGTAGTAGGCTGCGGGGAGGAAGCGGGGCTGGGAGTCAGGCCTCCGGCGGGGGCGAGTGGCAGCGGGCTCCCCCCCTCGCCTGGGTTCCTGCGCATTGTAGACCCCGGGGTTCGCTCTGAAACACGGGCCCCCACACCCTCGGCGCCGAGCCCAGGAGCAGCCAGACCCCTGAACTGAAGGAAAGTCGCGGTTCCCCGGCTTCCGCCGACTCCGCGCCGCGTCGCCCCCGCCCCGCAGGCGCCTGGACCCCCGCGAGGGCCCCTCGAGGGCTTCGGGCGACCGCTGCGCTCTCCGCACTCCGGGCGCGCCCTCGCCTGACCGAGCTCGGCTTCGGGTCCTGCTGGGCCTCCTTGAAGCCGCCGGAGTCCCGAGAGGGACCGATCGCCAAGTCCGCGCGCCTGCGAGGGGGCAGCGGCCAGGCGAGCGCGGCTGCAAACGCACGTCTTCTCGCGGGCGGCGGCCAGCCTCGGAGGGGCACGCGAGGCGGGACCTTTTTCTGCCAGGGTCGGAGCTGGCCTGGGGCCCCGAGGGGTCCCGCGCCCCGGGGAGAGGCTCGGGGCAGGCGGGACGCGCCGGGCCTGGCGGGCGGGGGCCGGGGGACGGCGCGCGGCGCGGCGAGTCGGTGCGGGGAGAGCGAAGCGCGAGCAGCCGAAGCGGGTCGCGGGCGGGCGCCGGGCCCCCCTGAGTGCCGGGCCCCCCTGAGTGCCGGGCCCCGGGCGCGCCGGCCGGGACCGGAGCCGCAGCGCGGGGCGGAGCGGGCGGGCCGGAGCCCGGGGCCTGTCCGGGCGGCGCGGTAATTGGATTGTATCCGCCCGGCGCTGTCACCGTATTGACTTTCGCTCTCTTGGATGATATTATCGGAGTCGGAAGCGCGCGGCTGATGCGCCTGTCAAAAGGCTGCGGCGAAGCCCCCGGCCTGCGAGCGAGCATCAGCCAAGATAATTTGAAGTGAAATTTTCATTTTGACAGTAAACCCCTCAATTTCTAAAGGCTCCGCGCTCCGAGAGCTCGCTGGCAGGGGAGGCTTTGCAGAAAGCCCACGTCTTAGACTGAAAAGGGCAAAAGAACTCGAATTAGTTGTAATAGATAAAAGGGCAAAAATAAAGAGTCAAGGGTACTTGACAGTAATAGCGAAAGTGCGGTCTCGCGGGAGACGCGTGCGGCCGCGGCTGGGGCGCCAGGAATTTTAATGCGGCCGGGCCGGCCGCCGGGGCGCCCCCACCCCAGCCCCAGACAAAGCCAGACATTTGCAGCAAAAATCAGGCTTCTCTGACGCAGGCAGCGCAGCGGGCGGGGTCGGTGCTGTGCGGACCCAGGCCTGGGCCCCTGGCTGCGGGGGGCAGGGGCGTGAGTGCGGCCCCCCTGAGTGTGGACCACCCCCTGCCACCCCGCTGCTACCCAGGCCTTTTGCCCTGGGGACCTCACACCCTGGGCAGGGCCTGTGCTCTGCCGGCAGACCCGGGCCAGAGCCCCGCATTGCAGGAGCCCCCAGGTCTTGGAGGCACCACCCAGAGAGATTCATTTGGCTAACCCGCAAAACTGTGTGAAATGAAGACTTCGGGCGGGCTGGGGGCGTTCAGCCATGTGCTGGGGGCTGTCACCTCCACCTCCTCCTTATCTCCGGTGGGCGGTAAACGGGAAGCCTCGCCCTCCGGGACCCTCACCGCCCCCCAGGCCTCTCTGCCCTGGGGCGCCTGCCAGGACTGGGCTGGGATGGAGCCCTGGACTGTAGGAGTTGGTGCTTCTGGGGGGAAAGCCCCGTGGTCGGGGGCAGGGGCCCCATTCCCTCCCCAGGAGGCTGTCAGGGAAGGAGCTGCAGGCGCCCCACCGCGCTTTCAGCCACTCAGGCGTGGCGGATTCAAACACACCGGGAAGGGCTGAATTAACGGGCGCTCTTTACATAGAGCCCAAATAAAACTGTAATCAGCGGCGCGTTACTTTTCATTAAGCGAGTCTGACAGCAGCATATCCAGAGCCGACAGGGGAACAGGCGCGGGAAATATACGGCGCTCCCGGCCGACCGGCCTGAGATAATTCCTTAAGCTCCATTAACAACTCTTAGCCGCGGGAAATGGGCTCCGGAAAACGTCTCCAAATCTAAAAGCTTTATCGACCCTCCATTGCCGAGGATGCCTCCGTGTCTTTGTTTTTTCTCTTCCTTTCCTCCCCCCTTTTTCCAACTTAAGGGAGAGACGTCCAGCAAGGTAATAGAGTTTGACACAACACCTTCTTAACTAGAGAGAGGGGCAGGGAAGCCCGCGCTTAAATGATATTTAAAAGGCAACCAATTAAGACTTAAAGCGGCAGCCTCCCGAGACGAAGCCTGCGGTTCTTCCCACCTCCCCCACCCCCACCCGCCTCCCTGGGCCGCCGGCCTGCTCGCTGCAGATAGCCCGGTCCCTGCTCTGCCTCCACCCCTCTTCCGTCCTGCCTCTCTCTCTCCTGGCTTAGAACAAGAGAAGAACAGGAAGCAAGGTCTTCCAATGCTCCATTCCCCCCTGGTGGAAGGATGCTTGCAGCCTCCTGGCCCCTAAGACAGATAATAGAGGATGACGGGAAACTAAGGCTGGAGCGTCCTGGAAGCAGGAGGCTGGCCCCGGGGTGGTCCTGGCGACTGGGTGCCCAGACACATTCCCTCTAGTGGGGTGTGGGTGTCCAGGCTGCAGGCCTATGAGGTCAGCCTGGCTCCCTGCGAGCAGGCCTCCACATGGACGGACAGCCCAGGCTGGGACAGCCGTGGGGGGTGGCAGGCAGTGTCGAGCTGAACGGACCCCTTGGAGCCCGCACTCTCAGGGCAGGAGGCCCAAGCCCTATGCGCGCTTGCCCCGCCTAGCTGTCCTCTGGGCCCGGGTGTCCGGAAGGTGAAAGAAAGCCCAGCGTCTGGGGTCAGCCGCTGTCTCCTCCCTCACCAGGGATGCTGGCCAAAGCGTCTGTTCCCTTGGTGCCCCTAAGTGGAAGAAGCCGGGAAGCCCCTCAGTCGGGATCCGGTCCTGGGAAGGCAGTAAAACCTTTCCATCTGGCCCTGTCTCGGGCCCCACTGGAAGGAGCTGAAGCACAGGGGCCTGGAGGATGAGAAGGCCGGGGAGGGGGGAGGGGGAGGCGGGAGAGGCAGGGGGGAGGGCGGAGGGCGGCAGAAAGGGGGAGCGAGACTGGCTCCCAGCAAGTGTGGCATCAGCTTCTTGAAGAAATGATTGTGAAAAAAATGCCTCCCCCGCCCCCAGGACTCTGGCTCTGGGATGAACGGTTTATCTGAATCCCAGGACTGGACAGGCCCCGGCACACGCACTTGGGGGAGTCCTGAGCCTGTGGTGCCCCCTTGCTGGTGTTGGGGAAGGATGCGTGGGCGCCTCTGAGTTCTTGGGGTATCGGCCCAGCCCACTCTGGACTGGAAGAGGCCTGGCTCCCTCAGCAGCCGGGGAGCAGGGAAGGCGCAGGTCCCCGGGCACTTGCTGCCATGTCTAAAGCAGCCCAAACACCAGCGCTGGAATTCAGAAGCGCCTTGAGGTCTTGAAACGAACCCCAAGCGCCCAGAGTGGGAATTAGACCAGGAGACATTTTCCAAGCTTTGTGGGACCCCTGGTCCGAGTTGGGGCCAGCACCACCGTTCCCAGCACCCCATGGTCATTCCGTGTCGTTAGAGCGACGTGGTCACTCCGGGGCTGGGGCTCCCGGCAGATGAGCTGAGTTTCCGCAGGATCCTCTGTGTCCGTGGCTGGACGGGGCCAAGGCCTGGGCTGAGCAGAACCGCCCTGCGGTTCAGGGACCCCACTCCCTCCCGGGAGATAGCAGTGATGGTAATAGTAGCACTGGGGGGGCTGAGGCAGGGCAGGGGTGCGGCAGGGCAGGGGGTGCACAGGGCAGGGGTGCGCGGCCCACTCTCCTGTACTGTGCGCTTGGGCCGCCGCACTGTTTTAAAAATGCATAACGCATGTGTTTTTCACCTGAAGCCAGCGGCAGGAGCTGACCGACCTGTGCACAGTATTTATGGGCGCCCCATTTCCGCTGGCTTGGGCCGTCCAGACACACACCAGGCTGGGTGGGGAGAGGCTGGAGAGAGCGGGAGGGGCCCATGCTGGGCCCTGGAAGCTGCTCCAGCAGAACCGGCCTATGAGGTCTGTCTTTGCCCCTGTCCTGCTGACTCGATGCCCCTGACCGTGGTGAGCCGGGGACCGCGGCTGTCCTGGGCTCTGGTCTCGGTGAGCACCCACGATGTTGGCAGACGGAGCAGGAGGAGGAGCATTCCTGGTGGGGGGAGGGGCCGGTGCAGAAGCCAGGACACCGGAAGGGAAGGTGCCCCTTTTAACCCCGAGACTTGGGGGAGGGAGTCCTGGAGCAAGACCCTGGAAGCCTGGATGGGACAGCAGGTGGGCGGGGCTTGGGCCCTGCAGCACCTCCCCCCACCCTGCCAGGGGCAGGAAGTGCTGAAGTCCTGGTGGCTGGGGATAGGCAGGTGGCCAGGGGACACTGCATGCCATGGGATGGCCAGGGATGAGGGAAGATACCCAGAACCCACCAGAACACAGGCAGCAGGGCCAAGCCCGGCACAGGAGGAAAGGTGGTTTTCAGGGGACGCTTTCTCATCAGTTAGTGGCCTGTCTGGACGCAGTGGGGACAACACAGTGTCAGGAAGACTCAGACAGGCTAATAAAACAAGGGGCATTTCTGGGAATAGAGGAACAGGGAGCCAGTGGGTGGAGACATGTGGGTGCCACGGGACTGACCTCACTCTGCAGCCGGTTCAGCAGCAGAGAACGGCCCCAGCCTTTGGGCACCCAGCACCCAGCACATAGTGCAATGGCCACTGTGCCCCTCACGGGCATCCTGACCTGACCGAGGGCACCTGCCCTGAGGGACCGCAGGCCCAGAGCTTCTCTGGGGACTGCCTGTGCTGGAAGGCCTCGGTGTGGGTGTCGGGGGGAGCTTAGGCACAGCCAGTGGCAGCTGTGGCCTCCCCCAGGCAGGGGCAAGGTGGGGAGAAGTGCGAGCCAGTGGACGAGCGGGGGAGAGGGGAGGTCCCAGGGGCTGGAGCTGAGGCGCTGGTACCGCACCCAGCAAGGCCGCCTACAGCTAACGGGGTGGCTGCCGCGGGAGAGAGCTCGTGGGTGAGGAGTCGGGGCGGCAGCCGGAGAACTGTCCCGGGAGGTCTCGGCCTCCGGGCCACTGGGAGGCGGGAAAGAGGAGGCAGCAGAGCTGGCCCCCGTGCCACTGGACAGAAGAGCTGAGGGCCTGGGGCTTGGCGCCATTCTCCGCCAGTCAGGGACGCCTCCCTTTGCAGCAAACGGGGGTATGCAGCCCCTCTCGGGCACAGGACCGCCGCCCCACGCTCCAGCCTGAGCTCGGAGCACCCGCTCCGACCGCGACCTCGAACTGAAGGGTGCGTCAGCCGCCCGAGGCCCTCCGGGCTTCCTCACTCTGTCCCACCCTGCGACTCCGGGACAGACCCACCCGCCCAGTCACGACGGCCTCACCGGTGGGGAGCATGGCCTGTCCCGTCCACAAGCACCTCGGAGTCACAGTCAGTCTGCAAAATGGACCCTAATTAATGATAGAGACTCTGTTTTCATGGAATATTAGCCCAAGTTCAAGATAGTCAACGTGAACGGAAACCCTAACCTAACCCTCTCCTGGGGCGACAGCGTGATTTTCGTGGGGCCGTAAGCGCGCTTGTTCCGGGGTGGCGGCCCGCGGCCCCTCCAGGCTCAGCACACTCCCGGCCCTGACGGCCGTCTGCGGCGGGTACACTCCACGTTGCCCTCAGCACCTCTCGGGGCCTCAGAGTGCACCACGGGCGGCCATGGGCTCCTCTCCGCTTCTGTTGGTCTGGGGGGGTCGAGAGGACACTCCCAACTGTCCAGAAGGCTAGGATGGAGCCTTTCTGTGGTGGTCCTGTCCTTGTGACCACGTGTCCTGAAAGTGGGTGTGGGACACCCAGGCCTGGGCGAGAACATCAAAATTTGGGGGCCACACCAGGCCCTTCCCACCTGGTTCTTGTGCTGTGAAAATCGTCATGCGTGTGGTTAGGTGCGGGACCACTCCAGGCTGCTCTGGGGCGGAGGTGGCCCCCCGGGGACCGTCCAGACACAGACTGGGGGCCTCAGCAAGGACGGTGTGCAGCAGCTCAGCCAGCTGGACAAAGGGGCTCCGCGTCTGCAGCAGTTTCAGGGAGAGGAGAGAGGCCGCAGGTGCACGCCTCGGGGCCCATGCGAGGGAGGCGGCCCTCGGGACTCAGGAGGGTACCGCAGCCCTGGCGGGAAGGGGTGACCGCTGGCTTTCCTCCTTCCCTTCTTGCCCTCGGGAGAGCGGGCCTCTCTGGCTGCCTTGCTGGTGGGCGGCTGGAGCCTCCGGGAGAAGGGAGGGGTCCGTGTGGCCACACGGGAACACTGCTGAGGCCACGGGAGACCCCAGACGAACCTCACTTCCACCTCGGGTGCCGCAGGGGTACAAAGTGGAAACAGAGCGTGAGCGGCTCAGCCCGTGTTCTCAGAAACACACCAGCCTGGAAGCTCCCGCTGCAGCAGGCCCCGCAGTCCCACGGCCGGGACGAGGCACGGGGACCGCGCTGCTGGGCCGCCGTCCGGGCTGGGCCGCGGGCGTGAGCCGCACCTCACCTCCGCAGCAGGCCACGTCCCCGCCAGACGCCGGCCCACACCCTCCTCAGGACCAAGTGGCCAGTGGCACCCGGGCTCAGCCAGGCCGGCCGCCCGCCCCCGGAGCCTGGCCGGCTGTACGCGTCTCTTGACTGCACTCCCAAAAGGCAGCTTCCCCCCCCACCTGCTCCTGCCGAGGCCGGCTGGGGGCCGGCGGCACTGCGGGGACATGTGTGGGCGCAGTGGATGCCAGGCTCCCGTCACACCCCCGTTCGGGGCTGGCTCCCGTGCTTCTGGAAATCAGGGATCGTTCTGTTTACTCCTCAAGTTTAAGTGCAGAATAAGGGATTGTCTCACACACTCCCCTCGTCCCTGCCTCATGGAGTGTCCAGCAGGAGCCCGTCCGCTCGCAGTGTGAGTGGCCGTGGGGCGGGGGGGCCCGCACGGGGGTCTCCCGCCCCCTCCTCAGGGCACAGGAAGTGCATTTGGAAACACGGTCCTTGGAGGGAACAGACTGGACGTGCTCCAAGCTGGAGTCACCGGAAGTCCCTGTCCCAGGCCGCAGGGGTGGGGAGGGTCGGCGGGTCTCGCGGGTCCTCACCCCATTAGCTACAAGCCCGCCCCCAGACCCCGACCTGTTTCAGGCTGTGGAGACTGACGTGGTCCAGGGAGCGGGAGGGGCGGGCGCTGGGCTTGGGCTGCCTGGTCTCGGCTGGGGTCACCATCCCAGGGTCGGGTCCGGGGGCTTCGCGCTCAGCAGGGGTCTACGGGAGGTTCTCTCCCTCTGCCCCTCCCCCACCACACTCTCTCGCTCTAAAACAAATTTTAAAAATCTTTTTAAATAAAAATGAATGAAAGCAGCGTGTCGCTTACACACACGGGACGCGTCCGACACGGCGCCGCGGAGGCCCCTCGAAGACCGGGTTCCGGCCTTTCATCGCAGCGTTGCTTTCACTTTACACTTTTGTCCGACTCCAGAACCCGGGAGCCCACGGCAGCCCGAAGCACGTGCGGCCCACGCCGGCTTTCCGCCGCGTCCGCGGAGCCCCCGGCACCCGGCTGAGTGACCACCGCGTCCCCCAGCACACGGGGCAGGGCTCTGGGACTGTGGGAGCGTTTAGGAGAGTAAGTCCTTGACAGACATAGGGACGGTCCGCTGCAGTGACCAGGCTCCTTCTCCCGCGCCCGTCCTCTGCCCTCTGCAGGGACCAGGTCGGCCTGCCATGGAGAGCGGCTTGCGAGAGGCTGGGGAACCAGAAACAAGGAAGCCTCGGAGTCCGGGAGACAGGGAGCGAGCCAGCAGACTGCCGGACCCCAGCCGGGCCAAGACCTCCGTGGCGCGCGGGCGTCCCGCACTCGGGGCTGTCCGGCTGTCTCCAAGTCTGTAGGCTGACACTCCGGGCCGCTTCCTTCCAGAAGACCCACCACAGCCCCCCACGCCCTGCATCCCCTTAACCATCCCCCCCAATCAAGGCTTGTGCGTGTGGTCCTGGGAGCAGAAGCTCAGGACAGAATTGTAGATCGAGTCTGCGGACCCCGTGAGGTCCAGGGGCATGAATGACCCTGGGTGTCACGGTTCCTAGACACAGCAAGAGCTCTCCCCGCGGGCCACGCTGGGCATGGCCGTCAGTGGCGATGGACACATGGACTCTCTGGCTGACGGGAAGGGCACGGAAGCCTGGGGAGCGGACTCTCGTGGCCGGACTGACCGTGCCCCTGCCAGCCTGTGTCCGCCCAGAGGTCAGAGAACATCCCCTCCTGGCCTTGAGGAGGGTGCGGCTGAGGAGAGAGCCTGGGCTCCCAGACACGCGTCGTGGCCACTCTGTGGGCCGTGAAGGGCAGTGGTGGGCATGGCCGGTGCTGCCAGCGCATGGCCCCAGGCCCCGGGGGAAGGTGTCCCAGACGGCAGAGGCCAACGGCCGGGTCCTGACCTCCAGAGACGGGGTGTGGGACCCCCCACAGACGCGTCTTGGGAGCCGTGACGTGCCCAGCTCGCCGGAACAGCCCACCCAAATCTTACTCCGTCGGTATGATGACTGGGACAACACCAGGAAACCTGGAGACAGATAAAAACAGTGTGAAACTGCTGCTGAGTCTGATCGAGGAGATTCGACTCAAGCGACGGCTCCTCGCCGTCTGTGCCTGCTGAGAGGCCCTGGGCCGCTGGCGTGGGCAGGACGCTGGGTCCCTGGTAGACACGGCCGCACTCCCAGAGCCGAGTACCGTATCCTTCCAAACCTTCTCGACAGGACTGTGCAAGGGCCCCCTACCCGCATGCCCGCACACCGTGGGGAGACAGAGCCGGGCCTCCTGCTGACTTCTGCGCGGCAGCTCAGGACAGACACTAATGCCTCCAAGCCCAGGGGCCGCGGAGGGGCAGAGCCCACAGTCAGAACAGGACGCCACAGGGACAGGTGTGTGCAGTCTGGGCTCAAAGCCTTGGGAGGTTCGGGGCTGGTGACCAAAAATCAACACCCACCAACCACCCAGGAACCTGTGTGCAGGGGACAGCCGGACCATGTGGGACACCAGGGCGTCAGCACGCACTCAGAAGGCCCCCGGCCATAATCGCATCTGCAGGGCACAGCCCCTGGCGCGCGGGCCGCTTCAGTGAGCCGACTGGCTGTCTTGATCATAGGAGGGCAAGTGGTCAGTCCTCCACACGACAGGGCAAGGAGGAGGATGTCTGGGTCCGGAAGGCTCTCGCCCTCCTGCGGCGAGAGAAAAGCTATAGTCGTGCGCACGGGGGAGACAGGATTTTATTTGGAGACAAGGTCGTTAAAGAGGTCATCAGCTTAAAAAGCGGCCACTAGGGTGGCCCCCAAACCCATCCGACCGGCCTCAGGACACAGACGCACAAGGAGGAGGTGGCTGTCCACAGGCCAAGGAGAAACCCGCCTGCCCACATCGGGGTCTCGGACTTCCCGCCTTCAGGATGTAAGAAAATAAATGTCCGTTGCTGGGAGTCACTGGGTCTGAGCACGTGGCTCCGGCAGCCCGGAGATGCTGGGCGCCCCCCACGCCTGCTGTGAGCCCCACACCCGCCAAAGTCCCACGTGTCCGCTTCACCTCCAAGCGCCCCCGTGCCCCCACAGGCCCAACGTGCGGGGGCAGACAGCCCCGTGCGAAGCCCCCGGGCCGAAGCTGACGTGGCGCAGGAAGCGGCGAGGCATTTCGGGAACAGAGATTCCCTTTCACAGCAGGACCCCGCGGGCCTTCTGTGGGCTCAGCCCCTGGGACTTTGCAGGTGACCCCCCCCGGGACATTCTGTTTGCACACATGCCTGCTGACGCGTCTGTGTGGAGCACCGAGCCCCAGATACGGCGGGCGAGGCAGCGCGTTCGCGATGCTGACCGGCTTTCTGTGCGAGCTCTGACGGCTGCACGGTCCGTTCGGGCCTTGACAGTGGCCGAGACTGTGTTCCGCACACTTCGTGAAGCCAGTGCTCTGGCCTCATCCGTGGCACCGTGATGGGACCCCTGGGGCCGCTCCCGCACAGAGAGACCCCCGGCGCCCGCTTCCTTTGTGAAGGGGACCGTGCAAAAGGCCCCGCACCATCACAATTTGCGGCTCTTCACAGCACCGAGACACAGACAGTGTCAGCCTCGCTTTCTGACGGCCTGACTCGTCCTGCCTCCTCGGACCTCTCTGCGGGTGCAGGGCTGGGGCAGCACCCCCAAGGTCCACCGCAGCCTCCTGAGTCCATCTTCGCTGAATCCTCGTAAATGAAACAACAGGGCGTCGGGGGAAGTGCGTCCACTACCAGCCGCCTTTGTTGGTGGCAGAAGCCGGCGACAGCGGTCAGTTCCCCGGGTGCCACACGCAGGCCATGCCCTCCGCTCCCTGTCTGGGCCCGTGTCCTTCCGGGAGACCGGAGCAGGGGCTACGCCGGCAGCTCCCGGGCACAGAGTGATCCAGACGATTCCTGGACGCTTGCCGTGCGGATGCGGGAAGATGGCACACGGACCCCGGGTCGGGGTGTACGGTCAGAGCCGTCTGAAGGAGAGAAAGCGTGTGCTCGCGCGTCTCCCAGCCCGTCTTGCTGGGGACGGTCCTGTGAATGGCTCTGCCCCCTCCAGGGACAGCCTCTCAGCACACACACAGAGTGAGGGTCCTCCTGCGGGGGCCAGGCACACACTCACGACTCCTGGCTTCTCAATTACTAAAACCACACCCGGCGGGCCAGGCCAGCCTCTGCTTCTCGCACCAAGATGCTGGGAAGATGTCGGACGGTGAGGCCAAGGACCTGAGCAAGGGGCCCGGGGTGTCCAGTCACGGTAGCAGGAGGTGACCCTCGCCCGTGGACAGGAGACAAGCTGACTGGGCGGCCCTTCGGTCAGGGCCAGCGGCTCTGATCTGGGGCTCCTCACCGTGTCGCCCAGAGCGAAGCTGGGGTCGGCAGTCAGAGCACGCAGGGTGGGACATCTCGGAGCGAGAGAAACAGAGGGTTCCAGCGGAAGGGACCCTGGAGAGGAAGCCCCTGCGGGAAGGGCTCCGGGTCAAGGAGGAGCGGCAGGGCCAGCTTTGTGTGACTCTCTGCAGGGACAAAAGGGCTTCCTCGGAGGCCGGCCCCGGGGTGGGATGCCTTCCAGAGCCTTCGGGGTCCCCCGCCCAGGCTCTGCTCTCCCGGACCCCCAGGCCGAGCGCAGGGGCTGCACGCGGGCCCCGTCCAGGAGCTGCACGCGGCCCCGCCCAGGGGCGGGGGGCTCTCCTCCGTGAAGCCCCCCACCCTTCGCCGCACACTGACAGCTCATCAGCTCCGCCGAGGACAGATGGCCCCGGGTCATCCTGAGAAAGTCACATTGTCCTTTGACCTTGCCCACATGACCTCCCCATCACTCTGTGTCGGAGAGACCTAGCGCATAAATCGCCCTCCCCCTCCCGCCTGCTGGTTCGCTGTGTTTCTCTCCGTTTCTAGCTGTGGGGGAAGTTCCTGCACGGCTCGGGTTGTGACAAATGTCCGGCAGTAAATGCTCGCCGAGCTCTGTGTCCTCGGGGTGATGGCCGCCCCCCTCCGTGCAGACTGTTCCTCTGTCGGCTACTCTGGACACGGACACCGTTTGGAAACCACAAAGGAGCTGAAGAAAAAATAAAAATCCCGCGTGGTGCCCTCCCCCCGAGCGTGCAGGACCCCGATGGGCCTTTCCAGGATGTTTTCTCTGCACGACTCTGCAGTCACCGCCCGAGGGACGCAGACGAGGCTGTTCCAGAAAACGACTGCAGGAACCCAGGGCGAGGGTTGCTTCCCCCGGGCACCGCCCTCAAGGTGCCGGGCAGAGGAGAGCTTTCGGGAGTCTGGGTGCGCAGGGGGAGCATTTCACGGAGGTGGCGGTCACTGCCGGCCTCACCCCTCGGGTCCCGGCCGGGTGCCCGGCCGAGCACCGCGGGGTCTCCCTCTGCAGGCCGTGCCAAGTGCTCTTCGGGGCCGGGACCCAGCCGGGCTGTGGGGCTGCGGGGGACGCAGGGGTCATAGTGGGGAGGCCGCCTGGGCCAGCGGCAGCGGAAACGGGCCCCTCGGCCAACATTTAGCCTTCAGAGAACAGCTTTAAGCAGAGTGACCAGCGATCGCGTCCAGGGCCCGGCCAGCAGCGGCACCATCTCCCTAGCCTGGCGCATCAGCACACAGCCGCCTGACCTCCGGGCTCACTAGGGCTCTCCGGCCTGTGGGAGGAAGAGCTCTGTCCTAACCACCCCCCGCCGTGGCCCTCTTGGCCGGGGCCTGGGGAGGCGCCCCTCTCCCTGCGCCCTTCTGAGTGCGGGTCTGGGTGCCTCGCCCGATAGGAGGCGCCTCCCGGCATGTGCCCTCCGTCCCCTCCAACCCCTGCCGTCCGTGTGGCACACACGCTCCTGGCCACTCAGGTGATCCGGAACCAGGCGGATGCAGGAAGCCAGCGGCCTGGGTCTGGGCCGGGAGCTGAGCGGGGGCCGCATCTGGGCCGCCTCCTGCCGCCGGTGGGGCTCCCCACGCGCACCCGGGAGGCACACCCAGGGAGGGAGAGAGAAGAGACTGAGAGGCGACAGAGGGACGGAGGCAGAAGAGCCGTCACTCACCCTGGCGCGAACAGGTGGGCAGTGCCAGAGCAGGAGCCCCGGAGGCCAGGAGAGGCAGACCAATGCCCACAGCCCGGGAGATGCCCCTTCCCTCGTGCCCAGGCAGCACAGGCAGGGAGGACCCCCCTGACGGTAAGTTGGAGGGAAGGTCCCGTCTTGATGCAGAAGGACCAGCCTGCCGTCCTGAGCCTAGGGCTTCCTGGAGGCCTGGGGCCAACCCCCAGCATCGCTGGCCCCTTTCCAGACAAAATCACGGGTCCAACTGACAAGATCTTGGGTCTGCAGCCCCAGAGACTCGGCCCCTGTAGGGAACCTGGGATCTGCAAGGGGCAGCTGTCCCCTTGGCCGTGGCCAAGAGCTGCCTCTTGGCGTAACCCCGTGTGTAAATGAGCTCACCCGGGGAGGGCTGCTGCGGGTCTGCCACTCGCATCTGCATGCTCCTGGGCGGGCGAGCCAAGCCTGGCCCAGAGGTGCCGGTCTCCTTGAGAAGTGATCCCAGGGACAAGTAGGGCAGGCGAGCCTGTGCGGGAACCAGCCAGCCCCACGGCCACCCCCCGGGCAAGGTGGGTTTTGATGTCGGGACCGAGAAGCCCAATGAGCTGTGAGGCACAGCTACCCGGAGGAAGCAGGGAAGAGCCTGCTCCCACGGGGCTCGGTCAGGGTCACCACCTGTGGGCGCTGACCTCCCCTGGGCGCCTGCGACTCACTTTTCTGGCTGCCCTCGGGCGTCCATTCTGCTTGGCAATGGTTGTCGGCCTGGCGGAGCTGCCTCCCGAGGGGATGCGCTCTGCCTGGATGCAGCCACACCCCTGGTCCGCGTGGTGCGGGGGAACCCTCGGGCTGAGGGCCGCCTGACCTCCGAGCTCCCCAGGCCCGCAATGCCTCTATGGGGACCCCACAGCCGCTGCCTGCACCCCTGCCGGCTCCCCCACTCCCCATGGAGACTGGGAGCCTGCCTGTGACTGCTGGTGCTCCGTGCACAAGGACAGGCAGTAGGGGGGCATTCTGACTTCGGACCAGCTGCTGGCCGTCCCCGGGTGGGGACCCTGGTGCCCGGGGGCAGGGCCGTCATTGAATGCTCCAGCTGACGAGATCCCCGCAGAGGGAATGGCACGGAGGGGAGGAGGGGTGTGCCGACCCTCCCAACACAGCAGAGGGGTGGCCGTCGCACAGGATGATTTAGGGGCAGATAAAGGACAGCTGACCGGTCTGGTGCCGCTGGCTGTGCCCAGCCGCTGAGAGCAGAGGCCAGCGCAGATCCGGCATCACCCTGATCCCATGGCAAGGCGACCCCATGGGATGGGTCGGTGGCCCAGGGCAAAATCTGTGTGACCCCCCTGCACCCACAGGAGCGCCCAAAGAGCACAGGGCCCCGGCCGGCGGGGGTGCCTGACAGTCCGGCTGGGAAGCACTGGCTTTCTGTCCACTTGCCCTGTGACCTGGGAACAGAGGGGGACCCTGGTTCCCTCTCAACACAGCCCGAAAAATTCCCAAACGCAGGACCCTACTGTCCCGCTCCCCCAGTCGAAGAGCAGGGTGCTGCCGGCTTCCGGTCACCCCGCGGGCATTGGTGGGGACGCCTGTGAGTTGCTACGATTGGGCTGGGAGCCCGCTAACGCGCTGAGTCCTGCCCGTATGGGGGACTCGGAGCTGAAGGCCAGGGGGCCCGGTCGGGTCGGACGCACGCGCAGGACGGATGCACCCTTGCTTTGTTTGGGGTTGCTTCTTCATTAACCGAACATAGGTACAGTGACGTAGGCCCAAATACATCCACCTTATTTATTTAAGTCTCAAAAGTTTTGTAACTGCAACATTTTGTTTGTTTTATTTTTTACCTGAAACCCGGCGGACACTATCTCCGGGCCACACCCAGCCCCATGCGGGGCCGCCCCCGCCCCGTCACCGCAGGTGACAGACGCATCCCGTGCCCTCCCCGCTGGGAGCTGCCGAGTGGTTCTCCGTGTTTAGGGTCTGTGTCTGCTTCTTGTGTGTTTGTTCGTCTCAGACCACGTACGAGTGAGGCCACATTGTGTCCGCCCCGGCGGCTCGCCTCACTCCCCACCGCCCCCCCAGCTCCTTCCATACCGTTGCAAACGGCGAGGTGCCCCCTTTCTGACGGCTGCGTCACATCCGTCGTGCGTCTGGCCCACACCTGCTCTACCCCGCCGGCCCCGATGGCCGGCCAGGCGGCTGTCGTAGTGAGGCGGTCGTTGAATATGCGGCTGTGACGTCAGGGCGCGTGTAGCTTTTCAAGTGAGCATTTTTATACGTTGGCGGTAAATACCCGGTTGATGATTGCTGGGCCCTGAGGCGGCTCTATTTGTAACTTCCTGAGGGACCTGCACACCGCTTCCCGCAGCGGCCGCACCGGCCGGCCCTCCCACCAACCGTGCAGGACGCGGCCCTTTCTCCGCAGCCTCCCGTCCCTGTTCCTGTCTTTGTGGTATGAGCGTCGGACCGCTGTGCGGGGGCGTCGCCGAGGGTCTGATCTGCATCTCCCTGGCGCGGAGTGACCCCGAGCCTCTTTGCATAGGTCTGCTGTCCGTCTCGGGGTCTGTGGAGGAACGTCTGTCCAGACCCTCTGCTGACGGTTTAACTGGATTATTATCTTTGGTGCACAGGTTCTTCACAGATTTTGGATATTAACCCCGTATCATATATATGGTTTGCAAACACCTTCTCCCCTTCAGCAGGCCGCCTGGCCGCTTTGCTGACGGTTTCCTTCGCTGTACGAAAGCGCTTCTCTCTTGGTGTCGGTGATTTCTGCTGTAGCTTCCCTGGGACAGACGCATCTCCGTAAAGACCCAGGTGGCGGCAAGGTTTGCTCAGGGAAGCTCCGTTCAGCCCAGGAGTATCAGGGCCACCTGGGGGAGAAAGCTGTGGGTCTTCGTAGGTTGAGGTAGCTTCACAGGAAGAATAAAACCAAGTCACCCTCCCAGGCGCCTGGAACAACGTCCCGGGCAGGGCTGGGCAGCTCCAAGGCAACTCTCAGAGACCTCCTGGGTCCATAACCTCTCCCCATAGGCTGTCCTCCTAGACCCTTCCCCTTCTCGGGGCCCTGGGTGCTGCTGTCCCAAATCCCCCTCCCCCGCACAGTGGCAGCCACAAGCCCAAGGATGAAGGTGTCCAGCCGGCAGGGAGAGCCTGACCTGGGCTGTAAGTCAGTGAGCCCACCCACCTGGTGACCTCCTTGTCGTTGGCCATCGCTAGAGTCCTGGGCTACTCTGAGCACCCTCCATCCCCTGCCCACGGGGCCCTTGTCCCCAGAGGCCTTCCCCACCCTGTCCCTGCCGGTCTATGCATGAGGACAGAGACCCTCTCTTTGCTGGAACTGTCCCGTGGAAGCCAGACGGCTGCTGTTTTACGTTCTGCTGTGAGGACCACGGTCAGACGCCAGTGTGGGGACAGACGGTGAGAAGAAACGCAGAAGGCCCAGCGCTGCTGTCTTGTCTTGTCTTGTCTTTTTTTCCTGTCTCTGAGTGAAAAACCTTGCTACCCAATAATCTGTTTTCACAACGATTCCATCCCACACAAGGCCGTCGTCAGGGTCCTTACTCCCACCCGCCTTCCGCCTCCCTGGCCCAAGCCCCATCCTTGTCCGGCTCCGGCCTCTGCCTCTGGGCGCAGACGCACGTGTCCCCCACACTTGACTCGGAACCGTGACCGCCTCCGTGTCCAGGCAGGGAGTAAAGCGGTGACTCTGCTTCCCGGTCTTCCCTGGTGCAGTCCAAGTCCGTGGTCCCCGCGATGTTCCGAGTTCAAACTTTACTGTGTAATTATCGCGTGAAACATATGATTTTTCTCTTTACTTGTCCTCTCTCAGTTAACGGTAAGTTTTATTGCATAAATAAATCACACACGCCGTGATTCATGCCTCGCGGCCTCCACACCAATTAAGCCTGAACCTGACCCAGTGCGGGCGGGAGTGCCGGCGATCTGCAGAGCGGAGCAGCTGTTTATTGGCTCTGCAGTAATAGTCAGCGCTATTAGTGACACGGTGGCCGCGGGTCCCCGGGCGGCAGGGCTCACGTGCCCATGACTTACGCGCTCCGCGACGAGGGTGCCGGCGGCGCACGGCCTCCCACCCGGGCTCTGGGCGCACCAGGCACCCGGCCACCCGCGGGAGCGTCCCTGGAGGAGGGGCCCCGCGGGAGTCTGTCCCCAGGGCAGCCGTCGGCCACCTCCCACAAGCCGCAGGCAGCTGGGTCACTGGGGCAAAAAGTGCACACATGTCGGTCTGCCCCCCTGAGCTCGGCCTCTAGCACTGAGGGGTCCGGAGGGACGGACCCCGCTGCAGGCCCACAGCCCGGGGGCACAGCCCGCAGAGTCCCGTGGGCGTCTCCACGCGAGGGGCGTGCAGCTGGCCGTCTGTCCCTGCCACGGCCTCGGGCACGTTCCCACGAGCGAAAGGGCAGCAGAGGAAACCGGGCTGGGCCGGCCGGGGGCTGGCGTGTGGCATTGGGGCTGGCGTGTGGCATCGGGGCTGGCATGTGGCATCGGGGCTCAGGCCGCTCCAGCGCGAGGGGGGCTGCGGGGCTGTGGGCGTCCCGCGGCCACACGTTTCCTGAAGGAGAGATTTCTGAGGCAGGAACAGGTGTGCCTGGCTCGGTTGTTCCGGGGCAGGGCGGTGGCGGGCAAGGCCGGAGCGTGACCGCCCCCAGAGAAGGCCACATGCGGAAGGCTCTGGCTCCGTGTGCAGCCCAGCCGGGGACCGGGGGACTGGACGGGGGCTGTGCGGGGGCGGGGGGGGCAGTACGAGGCAGCGGAGCACCAGGCCCCGCCCCCAGCACCCTGCAGGGCCCAGGTGGGACCACCTCCCCCTGCCGCTAATGACTCGGCTTTAAGTTTCTGATTAAACGAAATGTGCACCAGCTGCTCTGTTTATCAGCCCGTCTGAACCTGTGCGAGCTACTCCCGTCCGAGCCCCTGTTAGGAGAGGTCTGGTACTAGTCTGCGAACCAGCGTCGTGTCCGCCGCACACTGAAGACACGTCCTTCCAGGACAAGAATGTGCAACGCGCGCGAGCCCTCGCCCCAGTACTATGGGGCCGGTAGAAGCCCCCGCCCCGTTCCTCTGTAGGGAAGAAGCCCGTTTCCCAGGACACGCCCCGTCATCCGTGGGAGAACATGTGCCCCCCCACTCGGGCTCCGCCACGTGACCTGCCTCAGCGATTGGACGCGGGCAGAGGCCCCAAAAGCCACTTGAGACGGAAGGTGGGAGGACCCTGTGAGCTTCCTCCCTGCCCCCCATTCCTGCCATCCACCATGAGGAAGGCTTGTGCCACGGGGGCTGCTCCTTCCTCGTGGCCAGGATGCAGAGGGACACAGAGCAGAGCAGGAACCAGCCCTCAGGCGAGGGGTAGAGGTGGGGGACGTAGCTCTTCAACATCTGGGGGTGTCCGCAGAGTCGCTGACCGCTCCCCCATCAGGAGGAGGCCGGCCTCACGGGGTCAAAGGGCCTTGGGCAGCAGCTCACGGCACGGGCGCCCTCCGCACCTCAGCCTGCAGGGTCGGCCTCTCCACGGTGCTGGGGAGCACTGGGCGTGACGTTGGGGACGGCCCCCTTGGGCGCAGGGCTGGAAGACAAGGCCCAGCACAGACCTTTGGCCGCTCTTTATCTCTGAAGGATTCTGGATGCCGCGTGACACCATCGACATGTGTGCATGTGGGCCGCGTGTGGGCATGTGCACGTGTGCGACACGTCGGTGTGTGCGTGTGTGTGCATGTGTGCGTGTGCAGCTATTGGGCTCACAGCCTTGGTGTGGGTGGTCGAGCCTGAGTTTCGGAGACAGCTCAGTCCCGAAGAGGTTAAGTGTGCCAGTGGCCCCTGCCATGAGTCCCCAGGCAGAGGGGGACGGAGCCCTGCCCAGAGCAGACCAGCAGCGAACACCGCGGGGAAGGCCGCCTGCCCCACCAGGCTGAGGAGGAAATACGGGGCCTGACACGGGCGTGCCGGGCACAGAAGCACAGAGACCCGTGGACAGGCCCGGGGCAGAACCCGTGTCACCCACAAGAAACCCACGGGGCAGGAGCGGACATACAGGACGTGGAGGGCCCCTCGGGGCAGGCTGCTAAGTGGAAGGAGAAGCCAGGAGCAGGACGCACACGTACGTGTCCAGGACAACACCCGGCAGACGGAGGACCAGCGGTTTGTGGGGTGGCTGTGGGGAGGGGCGGGCGGGGGAGCACGGAGGACGCGGGGGGGCAGTGGGTGCTTCCGTAGGCTGCATGTGCACACTCATGGAAGGAACAACACCAAGAGTGAGCCGTGTAGACTGAACCACAAGCGCAGACAGGGACAGCCCAGCAGGATGCTGCGTCGGTGAGACGGTGACCGGGTGAGGCAGACGCAGGGGCTCCCGTTCCCGCTTCCCGTGAACCTAAACCTGTGTTTGAAGACATAAAGTCTGTTAATTTAAAAAAATAAGAAGAAAACAAGAATATGGTAGTAAAGTTGCCCGATGAAACCCATTGTCTCGTGCTTCCTGTGACGAAGCTACCTTAAACTTATTTTTTGTTCTTTCTCAGGATTTTTTTTTGTTTTGTTCATACAAGTAAGGAGCAGATCTCTTGCACAGGAAGGAAAGGAACACGCACTGGGGCGGGGAGCGTCCTGGACGCCCCGTCCCGGCGAGGCCTGCCGCCAGCAGCCACACTTCCCGACGGGCCCCAGCGGGGCCCACCCGGGCCGCAGGCAGGCTGTGAAGAGTTAGGTGCTCGGGGGGTGGGGCCCCAAGAAGTCCCCAGAGGACCCGAGCCAGGTGCCAGGAGGGGCGGCCGCAGGCCCAGCCAGACCGGCCTCCTGCCCCCAAGCGGAGAGGCGGGAGGGGGATGGGAGACGCTTCCAGGATCCGGCCGGTCTGGCCGGCGAATGAATTTTCCAGGCCAACTCGGCCTAGTTCTCCTGCTCTTGGCCGCGGGGACGGGCTTCAGAAGGGGTGAGGGGGTGCCTGTCCTGCCCCAGGTCACCAGAGCCTCTGGGATGTGCCAGATGGCCGCAGAGTGCCGCCTCCCACTTGGGGATTCCCGGCAGCCTGTGCCGCGGGGCCGCGCGCCCACTCCGGCCGGCCGACGGGTGCCATCTGACAGCCACTGGCTCACGTCCTGCGGCAGGAGCCACGGCAGCAGGGACCACTTCCGAATGCCACAGTGGCAGAGGGTCCGAGCGGCAGGCAGAGGTGAGGAAAGGACACCTCGCCGACACCTCGCGGCCTTCCGGCTGTCACTGGCCGCCCCGCAGAGGCCGAGGGTGAGCCCGCAGCAGTGAGACAGACAGAGCCTCCCTGAGCGGCTCAGAGCTGCCGGAGAAGAGCATGTCGTACCTTCAGAAAGCTGCGGGAGACCCAAGGCCACTGGAGCTGTGGCACCGTGCACGCGTGTGCTCACTGGGTGTCGGTGCGCTCACACGCGTGTGTGCTCACGCTGCACCCACATGTGCATGCATCCGTGCCACGGGTGTGCCTGTGTGCAAGGTCACCAGTGTGCGTGTGCTTGCACATGTGTGTGCGTGTGTGCGCTCTGTGGGCGTGGCTGCGGCGGGCGGCTCTCCAAGGAACCGTGTGGTGAGTCTCTGGAAACACATGACCATCCCACGATGTGGACCGTCGTGGCCCATCCGTTCCTTGTATGAATGCGTGATGTCCTGGCACTGTCGTCCGGCTACCCCAGGGCCTCTGTAGAGAAGGGCCAGGCACACGTGGCACGTGCGTGGGCTCCACGTATCACACGAGCACTCGCGGCCCCACCCGGACCGGGGTGCCCGCCCCTGGGGTCACGTCACCAGTGAGGTCAGGACCGGGTCTAGTGTCCCCCGCGCACAGCTGGCTCTCCCCAGCCACATACACAGGGAGGACCGCCGCCTGTGGACAGACGCCCCAAACGTGTCTGCGGGCACAGGAGGAGCTGTGTCCGGCTCACCTGGCTCTGTGCCTGGGCCACGTGGCCGGCGTAGCTGCTGGGCTACGCGTGTGGCCACAGCGAGGGGGAGGGGAGGGGACAGGAGGAAGGGGACGGGCGGGGACAGGAGAAAAGTGACGAGACACAGAGGGAAAGGCCGCGGCACCAGGTCTCGGGCTCCCACGGTGGCCGCTCCGGCCTGGGTGTGCTGCGCTCCTAGGGTGACGGCCGCGTCTTCTTCCCTCCAGGCACTCGGCGCCGGGCCCCCTGCAGGGCACAGGAAGAGGCTAGAGGCCAGGCCGCTCTGGGACACAGCCTGGGAAGCAAGATGCGGCAGCCACAGTGTCGGGGAGGAGCCGTGGCCGGTTCGGGAAGGGAGCCCGCACCACGGGCTGCGGCACCGTCCGCCGACTGTCCGGCCTGAGAGCCAGATCTCCTCCCCGTGGGCAAGCAGGGCCCAGGGCGGATTCAGAAACAACCAGAACAATGGACCAAACAACGGCAGCCCCCACCCCCGGCTACCCACACGTCTACAGAGCCAGGGCCTCCGGGGGCCCCAGGCTGCCGGCTGCAGACAGACCCCCGGGCACGGATGTGAGCCTGCTGGCCGGTGGGGATGTCGGACACAGAACGTTGGAGCATGTCCGGAGTCCACACTTCACATCGTCCCTGGCCTTTGTCCACGGCCACAAAGTGTCAGCTTTTAAGTGGGCCCAAGAAGGAAAAGGCTGCTCAGCTGGTGACAGGCAGAGTGCACACCCACAGCGAACACGTGTGCACATGCACACCCACACGCACGTGCATGGCCGTACGCACCCACACCGGCAGGCTCACACACACGCACAAACACACTCCCACACTCCCATGGTTGGCAGCGCCGTAACAGGGCTGGAGATACTGCGGTGAAGGCTTTCTGTGTCCAGGCAGGGGGGGCAGGAGCTGGTGGACACCTGCCCCCGCCCCCGAAAAAACCATCTGTGGACAATAACCATATGTGCACGTTTCTTCGCAAGCAATCAAGGGCTCGGTCTGCTTTCTGCAGACCAGTCCCTTTGGCTCTTGGGCACCTTCCCCTGGAATTGGCGAAAAGCCTGCCCTTGGGTCCAGCACAGAGAGACACAGGGACAGCCAGACCCCCCACCAACAAGGGTCCGTGACTCTGTCCTGAGAGTTGAGGCCTTGCAGATGCATGTGTGCAACTCTGTGTGACTGTGAGAGCACGTGCATGTGGGAGCGTGTGTGCATGCATAGGCGTGTGTTGGGGGTGGAATTCCTGGCCTCAGCGTGCACGTGTGGCAATGACGCGCTCAGAGGGGTGTTGTCACGTGCACTAACTGCACGCGTGCCGACTCGGCTGCACCCTGCACTTACACGCTGTCCCGGCTCCCAGCCACTCGGAGGGGACGGGACGACACAGAGGTGTGAATGGGGGAGGGTCCCCGGGACCCTGCAGAGTCTGTGCCCCGGAAGCCCTGGGTCCGTCCGCCGTGCTGCGTAGGAAGGACACGGGGCTTCGGAGCCGTAAACCAACAACAGCCGAAACAGAGAACCCCCAACCTCACAAGAAACGCCGCGTCCCTTCCAATGCCTCGCTGAGCCCCGACAGCCGCACACAGCATTCCCCCCAGGACGGCCTGACAGCCCCCGCACACCGGGCCGGTAGACGCCGTCCGCCTGCGTCTTCTGCAGCAGAGCCCACAGCAGAGCCCCCTGTCGCGCTCCAGCTCCGGGGTGACCCAAAGCGCGGCTTCTGTCCCCCGCACCGGGGCTCTGGTCCGGGCACCGGAAACAGAGCGGCCCTTTCTGCGACAGACCCGGGGACTCGCCCCTGCAAGGTGAGCAGCTCCCGGTCGCGGCCCAGGCTGAACGGACTCCGCTCCGTCCTCAGAAAGTTAGTCCACCCGCAGCAGCCGCAAGGAGGAAGCACCCGGCCTCGGGCGAGGGGTCGGAGGCGCCTTCCCACCAGCCCCGCGGCCCGGCCTCGTGGCGTGGCATTATCCTGCCGACTAGTTTCTTACCTTAAGTCACAGGAAAACAAACAAACGCATCATCTGAACAATCGCGTCACCGGATCCACAGACAGGAGACCGGGCCTGTGCACCCAGCCCTGTGCGCGGACGGCACGGCAGCGTCCCACACTGGGGACGGCCCCTGCAAGTGCCCCACATGGAGCGGGGACCCTGCGCCACACACCACATCCTCCCTCGGTCCACACTGAACAGAGCAGGGCCTTCGGGAGGACGCTGGTGTGGGTCACTGAGGCCAGACGGGCGCTCACCTGGGGCCGCGCAGGAACACGGAAACCCCAGGAGCGCTGGGGATCTGACAGTCCCTCTTCCTGAAGACTCCCCCCATGTTACCACTGGTGGCAGAAGACAAAGCGACTCCTGCCGATGCTATGTTTGGGGCTGGTCTGAGCACCGCACGCGTGTCCATCACTGGGCTCCTGGGGACAGCGGGGACAGCCCCACCCCCCCACTCCGAAGGAGAGACCCCATTGCCAGAACAGGAGCCCTCAGGGCCGTGATTTCAGAGCATGGGACGCTTCCCGCCGTGCTGCGGCCGGCCCCGAGGCGGGTCGGGTGGCAGGTGCTTTCACAGAGGCTTGGTCGGAACGGAGGGGTTTTCTGGGTGTGGAAAGTGCCTGATCGGCTCAGATCTGCGGTGACTATGAAGAAGCCAGAGGCAGCCCAGTGTTCTGCCAAGGAAGCGGTGTCTGTGGCGTCGGTCTTACCCAAGCCAGAAGGCCCTGTAAAGACTGATATTGGCACCGATAAATTACTAAACACTACATCTGAAAGATATGTCAGCAATTGAATTTAAATAATAAAACAAAATAAAGATTTATATTGGTTAGGGCGCCTGGGTGGCTCAGTGGGTTAAGCCTCTGCCCTTGGCTCAGGTCATGATCCCGGGGTCCTGGGACCAAGTCCCTCATCGGGCTCTCTGCTCCGCTGCGGGGCCTGCTTCTGCTTCTCCCTCTGCCCCCTGACTAGTGCTTTCTCTCTTGATCTCTCCTTCTCTCTCAAATAAATAAATAAAATCTTTTTGAAAAGACTTATATTAGTTAAAAATACCTTTTCCCCGCTCAGTTACATATGAGGTTATCAGGGTTTATTTTTTTACAGTTTTGATCCGTTTTTATGGTAGATTGGCATTTACAGTCCAGAAAACTTCTCTTTAAAAGATTGTAACTCACAACTTTTCTGCCCTAAAAAATGATTTTCTCTGCGAAAACACACGTAATGCACAATTAATAAAATGTATCTTATACAAAACACAGTGAAGGTGTCTTTATAACTTCCAAAGAGTGACCTCCAGGCATTTCCGCGGTGAGGGGCTCCTCAGTGGCCCCAGAACCCCCGCCCCCAGATGCGGGCGCAGTAAACGCGGCACACGGCACAGAGCGGGGCCGCTGTCTTGTCTTCCGGCAGGAGTGGCCCCCCGGCATCTGGCAGCCCCCCGACGTTGTATTAAGTGAGAACATGACCTGTGGACGGTCCCGTCGACTCTGAAACCAGCCCCAGGGAGCCAGAAACCCGGGCTTATTTGGAGGGAAAGTCCTGTTTCCCCGATCTCTCTCCATGCAGGAGCCATCACGGGAGGCAGGCTGTGAGAGAGCTGGAGCTGGTCCTGCCGTCTTTCCTGTGCAGGAGGCTGTTTATTTACAAATGAATGCAGAACCCACCGTGGCAGGCCTGGGCTTCTGAACAAAGCCGGTGCCTCTCACCAGTCGCCTCCTGGAGAACGCCGGACAGACGGACGAAACCCAAGGGGACGCGGATGGCAGGTTTCCAGCTCCGTCATTATGCTAAAGGCCATGTCCCCAGACACAGCGTATCACCTCCCCCCAGCACCCAGGCCTGCCAGGCCACCTATGGGCCTCCCCCACCCCCCACGCCAGGCCCCTCCCCGGGGACTCACGCGCGCTCTCATGCGTGTCGGCAGACGTGTCTGGGCGTCTGGGAGCCACAGTGGCGCTGACGGCGCTGACAGCGGGTCAGGCCGTTGGGCTGTTTTCGCGGGCCTGCCTTTGACCGATCTGGCAGCTGGTGGCTGCTCCCCACCCAGCGACCCCTCTGCGCCCTCTGGGTGACAACACTCCCCGTCCAGCCTCTCCAAAGGTCAGCCAGATAACCCCATCCCCGAGAGGCCTTATCTTGGCCCTTCCTCCCCTGCTGTCCCCTGAGAAGGGACAGAACACGGAGGGGCCCTGCAGGAGAGCAGAAATGGTGGGGAAGGGAAGGGCCACTGGGGTCCTGGGCCTCGCCTGCCCTCCTGCCCGAAGAGCCCCACGTATTGTACGCCCACGCTCCACACCATTCTTGACTCTTACAGAAGCACCAGCCCAAGGCGGTGGCCTCCCTGGGAGCGGCCCATAGCCAGTAGACACCCCCAGTCTCTGGGGGCCGGACTGTGCCACAGCGGGGGCAGGGAGCACTCCTGCTGGACGTCCAGGCTGTCCCCAGCCCAGCGAGGCACACGGGGACGCCAGCGTGGAACGGCCCACCCCAGCTGCCCAGCAGGGCCTGGAGCCTGCGCCCCACCTGGTGACCCCGGGGGCAGGCCTGACCCCCGGCTCCTGTGAGGGACCTGAGCCCCCCGGGAGCGCACGGCACCACGCGTGGCAGCAAGCTGGGGCCTGCTTCCCTTCCCGCAGACAGAAGCGTGTTGTCTTGTGAAGCGGAGGTCTGACGCCCAAGATGGAGGTGCCCACAGGGGCCGTTCCTGCTGCAGGCTCCGGGGCCCCCAACCCAGCTCTGCCCGCCCCAGTGGCTACCGACGCCTCACTCCAAGCCCGGCCTCCCTATCTGCACGGCCCTCTCATGAGAACACGGGTCGCATGGACTGAAGCCGCGTGACCTCATCGGAACTCCGTCGCGCCCGCGGAAACACCGTTGCCGAATAAGGTGGTGCCCGTGGGTTCCAGGTGGGCAGCAATTTGGGGGGACACCATTCAACCCCATTCAGGTACAACAACTTGTCGGCAGTGTGGACCAGCCCTTGAGCTCTGAGCTGAGCCCTGAGCTTCCAATCCTGGGCCCCCGTGCACAGCGCCCTGCGGGCACACCTCCGTCCTCCTGGACCGGCCCTGTGCTCTGGCCTTCCCGCAGGTGACATGCTCCCGCCTCACCTGCCCTCAGAGGAGGCCACTGGGGTCTCCAGGGAGGCTCACCTCCAGGCTCTTGCACACACACACACACACACACACACACAAGGAGATGCGCATGCACACAGGCTCGGCCTCCTGGCGGAGCGCCCGTCGACGCAGCCTCTCTCCTCTGAAGCCACGATCTGCTCCGAGGACCCGCGGACACGGAGGCGCCATGTGGCGGCTGCCGGGGTTCCGCGGGGGCTCCAGACAGACCCAGCGCTGTGTGAACCGGGCAGAGCGGCAGAGGATCCAGAGCAAGGACCCCGCTGCAACACGGAAATCAGGGAAATGTCCTGCGGCAACAGTAGAGCGTGTGGAGACGCGCGTGTCTCATTTCAACAGGAGACGAAGCAGGTCAGGCCTCTGGAGTGGGGACACGACGTTCGAGAACAAAACCGGCGTGGCGGGGGAGGGTCGGGGAAGATCACGGTCAGCGCCAACAGCGGCGCGGTCCCATTTTCTTATGGATCAATAGTCCATTCTTCCGGCTCAAATGCGACTGCGGAGTTATTGCCGGCCTTGGCCTCACCCTTCCAGCCCTGCGCCCTCACGAGAAAATAACAAACGACTTCCTGGGCCACAGACCCAGACCCCAGGTGAGCCACGATCGTCCTCGTTTCAAAATAGGAAGAAGGGGCATCTGGACTAATTAGACCCCGGCGAACACCCAAGCCTTTACAGATAAGTCAGCGTCGGAAAAACGGCTGGTGGCCACTGCAGTGGCGCTCAGGACCGCCGCCCGCCACCCGGCTCGCTGACACGGTGCCCTGGGAGCCGCGCGTGGGCGAGGCCTCTTCCGGCGGGCGGGACTCGTGCTCCCTTCGCCTCCAGCGACAGATCACACCTTTCTCGTCTGAGAAATTGTTTTCGGTCACCGCCCCGAGCCCTTGCTCCGAACCGGCGTGGAAGGGCCCCAGTGACAGGAAAGCCCAGGGGAGACCCGAGACCCTGAGCCGCCGCGGACGGCCCGGCCGCCTTCAGGGAGAGCAGGGCGCACGTGTCCGCCGGGCTGTGAGCTCCTTCCTCTGCTCTGCCCGGAGCAGCGCTGCCGCCAACGCCCCCAGCTCCAACCCGGCACCCGCGGTCTGACGGCCACACCGTTTACATCCAGAAAGTCAGGAGCAGCCGCAGGACACGAGCCGCGGGCTCCAGACGGCTGCGGGGCCCCTGAGTCAGGCCTCGCCTTCCTGGAGAACCTGCACCTGCCGTGTTCGAGTTGTTCGGGCCCTACACGAAATCCTCCCCGAAGCCGTGTCCCTGTCCCAACAGTGCTCCTGGACATGAACCCAGAAGACTGGCTTTTTCTGACTTACAGTAAAATAAAATAATATTCCTGGTTTAAAAAAAAAAAAGATATGGATTGTCCTTAAATCTTCGCATGAGGACAGTCAACCTAATACGGAGGCTCTGTCTGTGTTGCAGGGAAGGGACCCCCGAGCGTGGGCGGGCGTCCTCTCGCTTCGTGCCCGGCTCCGCAGACCAGCCGGGAGCGCGGCCGCCCTGTGCTCATACCGACTCTACGTGGGTCCCTGGGCTCGTTCCCACAGAGGTAGCAAATTCACTTGACTCTGGTACCTTAAAATCTCAATCTTATTAGCACAAAGGGCGTTTTCCATTTTGAAATGATCACTACAATATTTCTAGGGAAAGGGCAATCATTCTGTAGATTACTCTCTCCTCGCTCGGTTCTCCGTCCAATGACGAGGGCCGGGGTGGATGATCTCCCATCATATTTTTTAAAATCATTCTTTTTTAAAAAATATTTTATTTAATCACTTGGGGCGGGGGAAGAGAAAGCGAGAGAGTGCAGGCAGGGGGAGTGGGAGAGGGAGAAGCAGGCTCCCAACGGAGCAGGGAGCCTGACGCGGGGCTCGAACCCAGGACCCCGGGATCATGACCTGAGTCCAAGACAGACACTTCACTGACGGAGCCCCCGGGCGCCCCTTACATCACATTTTAAATGTATCTGTAGGCATAATCTGCCAAGTAATTGTCGCCATTCACAAACACTTTTTGCAGAATTCAAGGTTCGGTTACGAGGAGATTTTCCCCGTTAAAACGGCTTAAATGCATTTGCTGAGGAGACTCCAAGCCTGTGTCTGAGCCCTGGGCATGTGAGATGACCCTGCGGACATGTGAGGGGTCGTGAGGCCTGATCAGGCGCTTACGTGCGGTGCCAGGCGAACCGCCGGCCCCTCTAGAAGTGCGAGGACAATCAGAAGCAGGTGTCGGCCCTGGGCCAGTCCTGACTCTGAATCGGCGGGACGCCTGTGACGATAGCCTCAGTTGCCCCTTTCCTGCCCGTGATCAGTACGTGGCCAGAAGTGGCGTGGTCCAGCTGTGACGTCGGACGTCGACGGCTCCTTCAGGTTTTGAGGGCTGAGCTGGGTCTCCTGGGACAACCCCGGGGCATCGCCCACGGCTGCTGCGTCCTGCTGCGGCCACTATAGCTGGAAGGCCCTGGCGACGGCAGGATGTGGCCACAGGAGGTCTGGGGGAGGACAGCATGGGCAGTGCCGAGGGACGGAGCACCCATCCCCAGGGACGCAGGGGTCCCGGAGGACAGAGAGGGCCGAGCTGTGTGAAGCCTGACCCGCCGGGGTGGCGGCTGTGCGGACCGGCGGCTCTTACCGCACGTGGAGCCCGGGACGTCAGCTGTCCCCTGCCGCCCCAGGGAAGGTCGGCAGAACTCACCCAGGAGTACAGGCGCGGGCCGGGGAGAAGCAGCGAGCCTGGGAAGGAGGAGCGCCGGGTCCGCCTCCACCGGGAGCAGCGCCCACCACAGGACAAGCTAGGACGAGGTGCCCAGTCCAGGCCCAGGGCCGCTGACTCACCTCCCGGCCAAGGGGAGCCGCTGGGAAACCCACAGTCCTCGGTGCCGGGTTTTACGACGAAACGCCGGGCGGAGTCTGCCAGCTTCCTCGACACGGCAGCTAGTTTGACTCACAGCGTAAAGAAAATCTTCAAATGAAAGGAGAACACTTTAAATCGTGAATTTCTTGTACCTAAAAATAAGACTGAAAGCTGGAAATCCAAATTAGAAAGGGTATTGAATGAACCAGGGAGTAAATCACAATTTCTCCATCATGTAATTTTATTTTTACGTAAAACTGGGATTAGGTAAATAATTTTGTTATGGCCGCAATACATCTAATACAGTGTTCTTCTTAACCCTAAAATCTAAGCAGAAACTGTTTTATTTACAAACTAAATGGGTCTCATGAAGATTCATGTAAAGTGCCTTCAACAAGAAAGATCCGGAATCTCACGACCCTTCCTTGTGGGAGAGCCGTGGGCTGGGTTTGCAGACTCCGGGTCTGCAGCCGTGGCTCGCACGGGACGCGGCGGTCAGAGCACTGGCCGTGACGCGTGGCCAGAGCCCACGGTCTCCCGCGTCGGGATCCTTTCAACACAACCGTGGGAACATTAAAGCCATCTGAACTCTAAACACGAATTCCCACCGGTGAAATTCTGCCCGTCTTCCCGAAGCAGCCCCGGGAGTTTGAAGGAGGTGCCGGCGAGCGCTCACAGCTGGGGTGGAGAAAGAAGCGACACAACCGTAGCTTGTGGGCACGTCTGCCTTTTATCTCAGACGGGACCCTTCCCCACAGAGCGAACACGCGGTGACACGTCCCAGGATGCAGTTTCTGTTGGACTTTCGGGGGACCGACTGCGAGGACAGAAACCTGTGACATCATCGTGACGCCCCGTCTGGGCGAGGCAGCCAGTGCGTCCCCTGCAGACAGGCCGCCGCGCATCCCTGCTACGGAAGCCGCAGTGCCGTTTACGGGGCGTCAGTCCGTGACTCCTCTCCGCCGCTCTCCCCAGACCTCGCGGTGGGGTCTGACTCCCCAGCACCTGCCTCCTTCCCAGCCTGGGGCCCGGGGACCCGGCGCGTGTGCGGTGCCCGCCGCGTTTCCTTGTCTTCCGACAACCTTCTAGGATCCGAGGATACCGTGTGCTGGCCCTCGTTTTTAATGATATAATGAAATCCCATTTTTAATTACCTGAACAAAAAGGTTTCAAGTCCGTCAGATTGTTTCTCAGGCCCGCAGAGGCATTAACGGGCTCCAGAACCAATTACCTCCGTTTCCTTTTTACTTATTGCAAATGTGACCTTTTGCGAGCGCGTGATTGCGAGTCTCCCGCTGTGAGCCGGTGTCCGTCCGGCTCCGGGGCCCGTCGCCCCTCAGTCAGGACGCTGCTCGTTCCCACCCCCCTGACGGCTGGAGGACAAGTCAGCGTCTGGGACCCCGTGCTGTCAGGACAGGGACCCACGGCCAGATGGCCCTCCCGGTGACAATCCCAAGCACTCGCGACAGAGATGAGGACAAGCCATCCTCCGGGGAAGGAAACCACGCTCTGCTTGTGGAGCGGGAACCATGGCGACCAGCGTGGACGCGTGGACCTGTGGACAGCGGGGTGGGGGCGGTGAGCTGAGAGCAGACACCAGCCCCACCACCCGCTTCCAGGTCACCCGTCCCCTCGCTCAGGCTAGGCACACGCCCTTCCTCCCCGTTTGGGGAAGGCATGCGGGGAGGGCTCCTTGGGGAGCAGAGTGGAGCCCAGAAACCAGGAGGGGCTGCAGGGCTGCAAGCAACCCCCCATCCCACATGGACTGGATACGGAGCATCGGCCCACGGGGGCCAGGGCAGGACTGGCCGGGCCGGGCGCCAGCCCCAGGCAGGGGGCAGAGCGTGCACAGGCGAGCCGGGGCAGAGGCTCGGGGCCACGGCGCCCACGGCTGTGCGATGGGCCAGCCTGCCTGTGACACTCAGAATGCCACCTCCCGCCCGCACGTGCCGCACAAAGGAGATGGGACCACCATCAGGGAGCAGGCTGAGCTGGGCGGGGGCCATGGGGCCTCCGGACCCCCGAGGGACAGGCTCCCCGTGAATCTGAGACACACACACAGGGTCGCTGACAACCATCCAGCCCCAGGCTTTCCTCCCACACTCGGGGCAGCGGAGAGACGAGTCCGTTCTGCGCTGGGCAGCCAGGGGCCAGGAGGCCACGGCCACGGCCGCACCAGGGGAGACGCTCTTCTGCGACTTCCAGCTGGACTGGGAGTGAGATCTCCGCGGGGGTGTCGCGTGAGGCCAGGACCAGCCGGCTGACGTCCCAGCCGTGCCTCCTGCTGCTCGGAAACTCCCACCGGCGCGTCAGCCCCGAGCAAACTCCTGACGCAGCCGACGCCGGACACCCACCTCGAGGCCTCCAGTGTCCAGCCGCACGACAAGCCGCACGACAAGCCCCACGTGTCCGCGAAGCCGCCGGGACTCATCCTGGGGGTGCGGACGTGCAGGTAGAGGGACAGGCACGCCCGGGCCCAGGAGAGACGCAATCCGCAGAAGCATCACAACACCCCGCGGGTAACAAATCGCCACCCGGGGGAGAGGCCCGGAGCAATGGGGACCCACGACCCCCACCCCGCAGCCCCCACTTGCACCCCAGGAAGCGGGAGCCCCTCACGAGCCGGACGCCGGTGTCCAGGGCCGCCCGCATGCTGGAAGCTGGCAAGTAAACGCTGCGGAAGAGCAGGTGCCCCGGGGGGGGAGGGAAACACGGCTCCGCTGCAGGTGCAGGCGGCAGGGCAAGGCCACGCTCACGTTGAGCGAGTGCCCTGGTCCCACCGTGGCTCGGGCTGTGTCCATGCGGCCTCTCCATCGGCCCCTGATCGCCGGCTACACTGGGAGGGGGCGGGGGCAGGGAAGAAGCCGGCTGTCCCGACAGTGCTCTGAGCCCCACATGTGGGGGCCTCTGTCCCTCACCCGCCACCTCTGTTCCCGCAGGGCCCTTTGCTCAGGGCTCCGGGGCCAGGCTCCCCGTCAGCTCACCCGCCGGCCATTCCCTCGGAGCCCGGGAGGGGGCCCTCCTGCTGGAGAAGCCATGGTCCCCAGCCCTCGGCCTGAGCACCCCCTCCGCCAGCTTCCAGCTTCACCCCAAGCCCACGGCGGTGGACGGGCCTGGGCCATGCACACCTGTCCCCACTGGGGCCCCCCATCAGCTGGGCAATCAGGCCCTCAGTGTGCATTCTCTGGAAAATCAGGTCAGGCTGGCTTTTCCCTCGGGCCATGACTGGGAGGCCACCCAGAAAGTGTTTAAATCGAGGCCTCCCACTGCCAGTCGGCTGCTAACCTGCTCATACGGGAGGAGAATTTTAATCCGGAAAGGAGCCGAGATTGAAGCCAGCAGACGGGCCTAGGAGCAGGAGACATGGGGCACAGGACCAGGTGCCTGGTGACCCTCTGAGACCCCCGGTACTCGCCAACAGCCAGCCAGGGCCCCGAGCCGGGAGACTCGGCCTGGCCCACACACCCGTAAATCACCGCTCCCTACGGCAGGCCGCTGGCCGGGGATGCGTGTCCGCCGCGCTTTGGTCGGAAGCGGCCGCTCACACAGCTGTTCGAGGGGTCCTTCCCTTTGCTGCGGGGAACGCCTGCTCGGCTCGCACGCCTGCAGGACGGAGCCTTCTCTGTGCCGGCAGTACCCGGAGGCGAGAACCAGGCAGCGGGGTCCCCGCCTGCTCGGGAGAACCGCTTCTCGGTCCCGCCTCGCACTTCGCCACCCTCCTCAGTGAAGTCCTGCGTCACCGTGGACCGAGGATGTGGACATCCCCCAGGGCCTAGAGTTACTGACACAAGCCCGGGGCCTGGCCCTTCCTACCAGGCCCACGAGGTCGTGCGAAAATGCTTTTGGGGAAATGCGTCATAGCCTGCATTCTAACGACACACCAGATAAAGGACTGCACTCCTGATGGCCGACCCGACGAGGCAACGCTGGGGGCCGTCGCCCCAGCTCAGGGGCGGACAGGAGAAGCCGGGGGTCGGCGGCCCCGCCCGCTGCTGGACACACGGCGAGGGGACCCCCTTCCCTCAGCGCACTCTTGTGTCCCCTGTAACACAACCTGGCGCAGCAGCAAGCATTTCATACAGAACGTGGTGAGATCCGACCGTCACCCGAGCCCAGCGGGGTTTCTGCGTGGAGGCCCGCTGTCGGAGCGCCTGCGCCCCCCAAGGGAGCACTGCTGTCCTCGGCACGCCGCGGCCCGGCGCCGCTCCCGGCATGCGCAGGGGCGTCCTCACCCGGCCACCGACAAGGCAGAAACTCGGGGAGAGGAAGCGGCCCGCACAGCCGCGGCCCCGGCCCCTTGCCCCCAGGACGCGTCGCGGAGGCACCAACACACTTTCCTTTGGGGCCTGCGTCCACGCTCTTTGCCATTTTGGAAGTCAGGACAGGTGACATCAAAATAGACACCAGTTCACTTAAAAATAAAAACAAATCCGTCACGTGTTATCATAAGCAGCACACTTTTATTGAAATTATTTTTCAAGCAACAGTGAAAAGAGAGGGATCGTTTGTGTTTCTCGAACCCTCTCTCGCCTGGCTCAGCGGCGACGCTGACGGCTCCGCCTGCGGCTCCGCGGCTTCCGCTGAAGGACAGCACAGCCACGCCCCACGCAGATACAGGGCTGGAGAGCAAAGGCATATTCTAGTAGCGTTTTCAGATACCGTGGATCCTTCTTCTTTGTATTACCCCAAAACTCAGCGAGTCGGAGACTCCTGGAGCTCAGTCATAAAACCTGAAGCCCTGTGGATGCGTCCGTGTGTCGTGCTAAGACCCACGGCCCAGCGTAAGCTTCCCGCGCGTCTTTCGCCCACGCATACTCTCGTGACCGCCTGCAGTGGTCGTTAGCAAGTTACCGGCTCACTCAGCTGGACAGATCTTCCACACATTTCACAAAATGAGCAAGTTTCATCCGTCCACACTTGTCACACTTGTCGACAACATCAGCAAAGCCCGTGCGCACGCAGCTCTCGGCGGCCGTCGGCAGCTTTCCCAACCCCCGCCGTTTGCCGGAAAGCTCGGGGTTCGGACGACGAGCAGCGTCTGCTGCTCCCCTCGAGCTGGTCCTGACCTCCTCTGGCTCCTGGACCACGTCCCATCAGCCCGGTCTGTCAGCTGTTTCCGCCCGGGAGGCACGGCTGCATGGCCGGAGCGGGGAGCCCTGCTCTGGCCCCAGCACGCGCTTGGGACGCTGGCCCCGGCGTGGGGGGCCCCTGTGTGCTCCGCTCAGCAGGCCCGTGCCCCGCACAGAGGCTGCCTCTGGAGCTGTTAGGTGGGGCTGACATCTTTGTCGTGGTGCCCAGGGAGGTGGGGAGGGGCCACGGCCCCCGCGGAGCTTGTGCCCCACTAAATCATCAGAGGTGACGGCCGTGACGTCTGTGTCCATGCAGATCTTAGCACTGTGAGAAAGCAAACCATACCCGAGCCGGGGACGGCGGGGGCCTAGGGTCCGGGCATGTGACCTCGTTCGGAATGGGGTCTCTGCAGACGCGTTCAGGTTAAGACGAGCCCTAAACCCAGGGATGACGTCTCACGAGGAGAGGGAGTTGCAGACGCGCAGACGCCAGGCAAGAACACAGGCGGCCGAGGCTCCCGCAAGCCGGGGGGGCACCGAGGACTGTCGGGGTCAGCACCCAAAGCTGAGAGGGGCCCGGGGCACAGTGTCGCTCAGAGGCTCCAGGAGGACCAGCCCTGCTGACCCCTCCACTTCGGACCCGGGCCGGAGGAAGCTGCGGCTCGGCGCGTCCGTGTGGGGACAGCGTGCTGCTGGAAGCCGGGCCACAGCGCGCTGGCCCCGGGACGTCTGGTGGTGGGCAGGGGATGGGACGCAGTGCGACGTCGGGACACGTGGGAACAGTGGCACTAAAACATCTGCGTGGCCTTGTGCGGCTCCAGGTCCGAGGGGCTCTGCTGGGCTCCTGGCTGCCCCAGGCAGCTGCCAGCGAGGTCTCACGGGACAGGACGGGGACACATTCACCCCCAGGCCCCTCAGGGGAAGTCATCTTAGGGAAGAGGCTCCAGAAGCGACTCCTTGTTGAATCTTGCGTGTCACAAAATTACGAGTAAAGCATGCAGAGTGCAGAAACGCACGAGGCGAGGTGAACGGTTTCCCTTCCCTCCAAGTTCAGCAGCCCTGGAGGGGCCGTGCTGACCTCCCCACCCCGAGCCCCGAGCCCAGGGCCCCCCACAAATGAGAACACGCATCTCCACTACCTGCCATGGACCCCAGCGTGGCCAGCAACTTGGTCGGGGTTTGGGTGGTAAATCCAAAACTGTATTGGCCTCACCCCTCAATTTTTTAACTTTACAACTTACTGTGGCTGTTTCTTTGGGCCAGCAGGTATCCCCCTAACTCACTCCTTTTGCCGGAAAGAAGCCCTGCACCTTCTGGACAGAGAACACAGAGAACCTGGGCCAGGGACGAGCAGCCCGTGGCAGGGCCTCACCCTCGCCCGGCGGCTCTGTACTGAGCCCGCACACGCCCCACTTCTCATGGTGACGCCGCCGGCGGCCACACGGCCCCGCCTCACAGAAGGAGAAGCCACCCCGGAGCCTCCAGCTTCCCCGTGTGGCCGTGGCAGCCACGCTGCGTCCTGCGGTCCCTGGGAAAGCCCGCACGTCTGGTCCCGCCAGGGTCCAGTCAGGTGGTGCTTCCTCCTGAGAAGTCCAGAGGAGAGCCCTTGTCCCCAGCAGCAGGGCCGGCTTCACAGGAAGCCACTCTGACACACGCGCGTCTCAGCGGCCGGCCAACGCAGACCCACCTGCAGCCCCGGCCACACGGCAGACTCGGAGCCTCAGCACAGGCTGAGAAGCTCCCCGTGTGGGTCATTAGACTGGAGTCTACCAAGACCCCAACCTGATTCATTTCTCTCCTTCGGTCTTTGTACAGCATCTTTTGAAACAGATCTTCCATGTCCCCTACCCAGTCATCATCCGTCCGTCCGTCCACCCGTCATCAGCCACCCACTGTCTATCCGTGAGGGGAGTCTACCAGACTGCCGTCAGGAGAGGGACTTCTGAGCCCTGGGTGTCCGCTGCTTGCCATCTGACAACGGGGGTCCCTGATGAGTCACCCTCCTGCTCTGAGGGGCCCAGCCATGTGCCTGCAGATGGCCGGTTCCACGGACTTCAAGGCCTCGTTCACCAAACACAGGCGTCGCCTGCCCCACGAGCAGCTGCTTCACAAGCACATCTGAGCACTGGCTCAGCCTCCTGTTGCCCCCAACTGTTGACTTTAGTGGGACGTTTAGACAAAGATTCAGAACCAGCGAGAAGTTGGCAGAGAACTGCCCTCACTTCTTACAGCGTCTCCGGACAGGCTCCCGCCCCTCTGCACACGCGCTGTCGCGGGCGCACCCGTGGGACGGCTCGTGACCAGCAGGGGCACACGCTGCCCCGGAGTCAGGAGCGGGCACGGGCTCAGCCTCTGGTTCTGTTACTGACCAGTGCGTCGGGGCTGCCCAGAACCCCCCGACTCAGACGGGACGACTCTCCTCCTGGGGCCTCGGTGCTGGAACCCGGCGCCCTGACTACGGGAGGCCCGCCGTGCGTTCCCACCCCCTCCGCCGAGGTGTGCAGATGCCGGAGAAGCGGAGGGCCAGTTATTTCCCTTCAGAACTTGTGGAGCCAAAGGAGAAGACTGCAAAGCCCCAGTGTCTCTCGAATAAAACTCAGCCTCACCCTCAAATGGTCCTTTCACGAAAGCTCCGAAAGCTCGGGGGAAGGGGCGCGGGTGCTCCGGAGGGAGCCTGTCCTCTGAGCAGCTGCGTCTGGAAGTGCTGCCTTGGGATGGGACACGGGGAGACCTTTGTCCCGGCCACTTCCACCTCCTCCGCCCATGTCAACCACGGCCTGCCTGATGCCGGGCATCCCTGCACAGAGGGCACAGCCGGCCTCTGGGCCTCCCCGACTGGGAAGGGCACCTGGACCCAGCAGGGCCCCCCTTGCACTGCCCTTTTCCCAGGCCCTTGGGCCAGAGAGCCACACAGGCCCCGGGTCTCTGACTCTAGGAAGGCAGAGCCCCTCCACCCCCATGGTGTACCATCCCCGGGCAGCCCGGGCTGTGGACACCCACGCCCACGCGGGGCTCACGTCCTGGGGAAGAGGCAGGAAGTGGTCGTGTGCAGAAGCAGGCCTCAGAGGGCAAGGGGCCTCGGACAGCAGGGCTGGGGGTGGGATGCTTCCTTGGCCGGGAGCTGCTCACGGGGACGGTGAGGGATCAGGAGGGGACCCTCCAGAGAGCCCAGGCCGGGTCCCTTCCAGGAGGACGGGTTCCCTCCCAGTCGCTCTGTCCAGGCTTGACAGGCACCGCTGGCTGACCCTTGAGGGCGGGCTGCAGGGACAGCACGGGGGACCAGGTGAGGGTCAGTGGAGGAGCGGCAGCAGCTGGTGGGGGGGGGGGGGTGGTGCCAGAGAGAAAGGAGCGGGTCGCAGGAGCGGCAGAGCTCGCGGACGGGTCTGCCTGTCCCCCAGGTCCCGGCGGAGCCCCTCCTGACCCAGGGGCTGGGTGTGGGGCTGGGAGTGTTCATCCCCGGTGTCGGCGGGCCTGAGCTGCAGGGTGGGCCCTGGAAGGATCTGCCTCCCCTGTGGGTATCCCTGCACCCAAGAGAGGGATGTTACGTAACAAGTAAAAATGGAGAAACGCAGAACTACCCGATTGCACTCCTGGGTGTGCACCCAAAACATGAAAAGCAGGTTTTCGAGGAGAGCCTGGCATCCCCGTGTGTGGAGAAGCCTGGGTCGCACCAGGCGAGGGGCAGAAGCGGCCCAGGTGTGCGCGCACGGACGCTCGGAGAGACGGGGCTTGCGCACAGCGGGATCCTAGTCACCCCGCCAGCCAGGGGATGCCGAGCTCCTCCCACGGGCGGACCCGAGCACCCTGCGCTGACCAAGCCAGACACGGGAGGACAGGTGCCGGACGCGTGCCCTCTCGGGAGGTCCCTGAGCCCTCCCCTCCACCGAGACAGAGGGCGGCTCGGCGGCACCAGGGCTGCAAGGGGCCGGGAGCGACTGGTTACTGGGGACAGAGTTCCAGTCCGGGAACCCAGGAAGTTCTGCAGAGTCACACGACAACGGGAATGTATGCAATGTCCCTAAACTGTACACTTGAAAGAGGTGAAAACAGTAAATGTTATGCTTATATGTGATACCATAATTACTAAAATAACGTAATAGACCACAACCCACTGAACTGTACACTTCAAATGAGTGAATTATATATGAAATGGTGCATGATTATAACTCAGTGAAGCTGTTCAAAAAGCCACACACGCCCCGGGACGAGCTGGCTGTCGGGACCCTGGGCACGGGGCGTTGAGAGGAACCGAGGGACAGAAGCGAGTGACCCAGCGCCTGAAGACGGACAGCAAGTTTGGCTCATTTCTGTTCACTTGGGGTCTTAGCGGCGGCTTACACTAACGTCAAGTCGCCTCTCAAACACATCTTTTTCTTGCGAGGTTGAGTGGTTGGCTTCCTCCGGGCCTCCTGCTACGGCGGGCTGAAGTCCGGGACTCTGACTCACTCTCCAAGCCACACGAAGCGCAAACGTGCCCGGCGCTGGCTTCACTCCTGAGCCCTCGGGGCTGTCCGCGTCCTGAGGAAGGGGACGGGAAGGACGAAGTCACGGCGAGGAGACGGCTGTGGGGTGTGCGTCTGCAGTGTGTGCACACACGTGTGTCGCGCACGTGGCCGTGTGGGGTGTGTACTCATGGGTATGTGTGTGCACATGTGCATGTGGGTGTGCACGTGACCATGTGCTGAGAGACAGAGAGAAGGACAGGGACAGAAGGACAGAGAGAAATTCAAACCAGCCGTCAAGCTGGTGCGAGATCCTCTAAATCAAATAGTTTCCATATTCCCGCCCCTGCTGTTCACGCGCGAGCCCCGCACCTCGACGAGCCAGGCCCCGCTGAGCTCCCGGCGCTGCGCCGCTCGGGGCGGGTGGGCGGTGGGGCGTGGCTGCGGCCGGTCCCCCGCAGGAAGGGCCACGGCGGCACTAGCTCGGGGACACGGGGCAGGACGGTGTTCGAATTTGGAGCCAAGATTCCTCAAGACACAGTTCCTCCCTCGTGAAGTAAAGATACTGAGCTACGGGATCTCTGTGCTGATGCGACATCTTCCCAACAGTCACGCTTGCGCGGGAGCCTGAGACAAACACAGAATGGAAACGAGAGGGGACAGCGTCTGGGTTTTAAAGGTCAGCAGCTGTGACGGCACTTCCTTCTTTTGTTCATTCTGGAAGCCACAGCCTCCTCAGATCTTCGGCTTCCAAACCCCCAGCTACGCTGCGCACGTCGTGAACGCAGGCCCCACGCGTGAGGCCAGAGAGCAGCGTGTCCGGCCAGTGCGAGGGCCCCCCCGCCGCCAGAGCCACGAGGGTCAAGCACATCCCACCCCGTCTCCACGGAAAGAAGGTCCCGGAGTTGTACCGGCTCCGCACCCCCGAGCGAAGGTCACCGTCTGTGCCCCAGGGAAGCGCAGGGCATGGACCAGGACAACAGCGTGTCCCCTGCCTGGCAGAACCCTGGGAGGCCACCAGCGGGGTGACCCCTGTGCGCACCCGAATCAGGACTCGAGCCCAGACAAGGCGCACACAGAAAACGATGAAAGTGCGCACGACCGAGGTCTCCAGCCAAACGACAAGGACGGCACGACCGCCCCCATACCGCACGGAGAGCGCGGCCCGGGGAGACCGAGAAACACGGGGACGCTGGCTGCGAGAGTCCCCACTGAGGCCAAAACACAGCCGCACATGGCGAGACGGGAGTCCGCCCTGGAGACTTCCCAGAGCTGCTCTCTGGACCTGTGCGGTCCCGAGAGGAAAACGCGCCGCCTGCAGGACGCCCTGCTTTCCATCTGTCCTCCGGCCTTCCAGGCGTCCCGCCCCGGCAGCTGAAATCTTGTCATTGCTCTCGGCGGGCCTCCACGGGGCGCGCGGCAGAAGCTGGGAAGCATCGCCGGTTTGTCCCAGATCCTGGAGCCCGGGGACAGTTCGTTCCCCCGCCCGTCGCCTTCCCGCAGGCTCATCCCCTCTGCTCAGTGCAGGTGCAGAGGCGACCCTGGAGAGAATCCCAGGACTGTGGGGGAGTGAGGCTGAGCCCGCGTCATGCCGGAAGGATGGGGACGCAGGTCGAGCCCGGCGCACCCACTGACCCATACCACACCCCGTCTGCCTCTCGCCCGCAGGAGGGAGGCCAGGGCAGGCCTTCTGAGTCCGCAGGCTGAGCCTTCCAGCAAGAACCAGCGGGTCTGCACGCACACACCCCGGTGCAGGCCACAGGGGCCCAGCTGAGGGCGAGGTCACCCTCTGATCCCAAACCGAGGTCTCAGCTCCCCAGGCAGCTCAGGAAAGACGACGGACACCAACGACACCCACGGAGACCAGGCTGCAGGCAAAGCTCGCTTCTGCGCACGGGGCAGACGGTGGCTCTGATGCAGGACCGTGCCGGAGAAGGGGACTCACCGCAAGGGCGCGCAACGTCCCTGCACGCGGTGGGATGACGTCCTGCCGGCACAGAGGGAAGGACGACCTGCCACCTGGAAGCCACGCGCAAGGAAACATCTCGCGGACATGATGGCGGAGCCCAAGACGGGTCGTCAGTACAGAAGTCCCAGGAGACCAGCCAGAGCCACAGGAGGTCCAGGAGAAGTGACCACATCGGAAAGAGCTGCTGAAACCGCCTGGGACAGGCTTGTGGAAGCAGGAGCGGTCAGCAGCAGAGGAGGTGGGAGCTGCCGAACCCCACGGACCTGCTGGACTGTCCGGAGACCCGGTCTGCCGCACAGGGACGAGGAGCAAGATGGGGAGGCCCGGTGATGTCAGAAGGCGCTACATGCCACCAGAAGGAGCACCGTGGTCAGAAGATGGGGCCACAGGCCGTCGGATAATGCAACAATAATGTCCTTCCCATCCAAGCCCAGCAGTGGGAGGAGACTGTTTGCAAACACGTCCACAGGGACGACTGGCCAGGCTGAGTCCCGGCCCAGAGCTCCGACGCGGGTGCACACAGCCCACCACCCCAGAGAGGTGACCCCCATGGGGATGCTGCCCTCAGCACATCCACCCCGCTGGGTGAGGGGCGCCCACAGTGGTTCTGGCCACGGGGCCCCCTTGCTCACTGGGGCTGGCTTGGCCCCCAACATACCCAGGAGTCCAGACTGGTGAGCAATGGGGGCTGGAGACACCCACTGGCCCCCGCAGGAGGTGTCCACCAGGCCCCACCCCCCCCCGCCCTTCAGACCAGCCCCCACAGCCCCGGTGCCTCCCACACTGACTCCCTTGTCTTGTCAGCAGCCCCAGAGGCTGTGTGTGGTGGGGGGGGGGGTCTCGCCCTGGACCTCGTCAGGCTGGAGGGCGGACAGGTCAGCTCACGGGGCTGACGCACGGACCCACCTCCTGGCCACCACCACCACTTTCCCACAACCTTCACTGTGGGGACAGAAACCGGGAACTCGGGCGATAGTGGCACAAGCTTCTGCCAGGCCTGGTTCCCTGCGCTCCAGGCTGTGCATCTGGGAGCTCCGAGTCCCGGGGACAGAGCCTGTGCACCCGCCTGTCCGCACGACTGGAGGCCACAATACCACCTGAGACCAAAGTCACCGCCGTCCCGTCCTTCACTCCCGGTCGGGCGCGGAACTCCGTCCCCACAGGCTTGGCCGTACACAGTCACCGAAGCACCAGGAAGGCCCAGAAGACAAGAAGGGCCGGGTGTCGGGGCAGGGCAGGGGCGCTGAGTTCCGCGGGGGAGGTCCGAGCTGTGAGGGCACAAGAGATGCCCGTGGGTGGTCTTCCCGGGGCCCAGGACCAAGGCCAGAGCAGGACACCATGCTCCCTGATGGGCGTGCAAGGGCCTCCCAGAGGGGCCTCGCAACAGACCACACAAACCGTGCCCCTGAGGGCATGGGGCGCACCTCTGCCACTGCCGCACACGCGGACGCTCCCAGGAGCAAAAGGAACTGCGCTGGGCTCTGGGCCACAGCCGTCCTCGGAGGGAGTACCCCGCACGCCAGCCCCGTGCGGCCGGACCAGACCATGGTTTCCCACCAACGGACGGACAGCCTCATGGCTCCGCTGAATCGGCCAGCACGTGCCCGCTGAGGACCGCCTTGTCCTCCAAACAAGCCACAGAGCCAGCAGCTGGAGGCACGGCCGCATGCCCCAGAGCTCAGGCTGGGCCGCCACTCGCCCCACCTCCCCCTCCATGGCCTCCTCTGGGCAGCCTATGCTCCTGCTGCCTGACTGATGTCCCCAACCCCTCCTTGACACACAGAGTGTGACGATCAAATCACTGCCCACAGACCCCTGACCTCGCTAGCTCATCGCCGGTGACTCCTGGTGCCCCGTCCGATCACCTCAACCCATGTCCAGATCCGGCATGGTCCTCGCTGCCCACAGACATGGTGCACGGACGTACCGTGTCCTGCCCCTCCCGTCTTATCCACGCAGCCGGCCACTGCGCTCTGGGCTTCCAGACGCACCTCAGTGCCCACAGCTCCCCTAAGAGGAGACTTGAACGGCCTGCATGCGACAGATGAGCGGACGGGGCATCTCCCAGCCCGTCACTAGCAAGCCAGGCCCGGAGTCCCACTGCAACAGCAAGGGCCATGTCTCCTCCAGGGCCTGGTTGAGACCTCCCTGTCCGGTCAGACGGGTGGACATCCACAGGTGGTGGGCACTCGGGTCAAAGAGCCACAGGCCACGCGTGCCCTGAGGGCTCCTAGACTGAGAAATGCCGGGCCGCCCTTCCTGGCGTTGGGGTCCACGCAGCCGTGACCAGAGCCACAGAGAATGCACCAGGCATCCCCGCGAGGCTGGAAACCAGCTCTCTCCAGTGGAGTCTCTAAATTAGGAGAATGCCAGAAATCCCCCAAGATAAAGGTCAAACCAGAAAAACGTAATTATTACAAAGCAGGAAGAGTTGACCGGAACGGAGACAGTCCCAGAGCGTGCAGCTGGCCGGTCCAGCATTTGTCCTGTTGGGCCCGTGGTGTCCCCCCCGCCTTGTGTCCCCAGGCCCGCCGTGCCACAGGACGGTCCCCAGAGCAGACCATCTGCATACACAGAAGCTCCTGGTCCCTATTTTATACAACTCAGTTCATTTGCAGAGCGACCGACTGAAAGGTAATCAGGTTGGACACCATCACCTTAAATGATAAACATCTCCGCGTCTGGTAAATCAGTGCCGTGATACGGACGCCGGCCTCCAAGGAGCCGAGGGGGGCCCAGCTCGAATCTGAGGGCGGCAAGGTGGGAGGGTTCGGTCCACAGTCACCCTGACCACCAGGCTCGCCCAGCAGGACGGCCCACCCACGCTCCAGCGGCTCCCGCCCGTCTCCCCCAGGGGCTGGGGGCCGCACCCAGCTGCACACCCACCCCGTCGCGGCCCCACCGCTGGGCAGAGAAGGCAGCCTGCCAACCCGCCCATGAGGTCACTGGCTGGCACATCGGGAGGTCCTGGCGATGGCCTCCTGGCTGGGTGCCCCACTGGAGGGTACTCAGGGCTTGAAGGACAGCAGCCGTCAGGTGTTCTGTCCACCCAGCGGGGCTCCAACTCCACAGGGCAGGTCTCCCAAACATCCGTCCCCTTTCCTGGGGGCAGGCGAGGGCCACAGCACCACTCCCACGAAGTCCTGACCTACCAGCGGTCAGCTCAGGCAGGTGCGGGCTCAAAGGGCCACCCGCCAGGACCTGCCGCCATGGCTGTGCGCCACTGCCCTCTGCTGGACAGGCCGGGCGCACGGCGGCCGGGCAGGGGCTGGCAGTGCCCAGGCTCTGTGTCCCAGCATGCTCCTCAGGGCCCCCGGCCCCCGGTGGCCGCTCTGCGAGGCCTCCCCTGCACCTGCCCTTCAGGGGAAGCCCCGGCTTGCAGTACTCTCCCTTGACAGGCTCGCACCCCTGCTGGTGCACGGCGAGGGCCTCGGGGACCCTCACGCGGGTGAGCCCCCACCCCGGGTGAGCCCCCACCCCCGGGGTGAGCCCCCACCCCCGGGTGAGCCCGAACCCCCGCCCCCACCCCCGCCCCCATCCCAGAGCTTCCTGACTTCGGCGAAGCTCTTTCCTCCACTCGCTGGCCAAGGACGGCGCTCTGCCCGGGGCCGCGGGCTTGCCCCTTGCAGGGGGCCCCACCGTGCGGAGGAGCCGGGGAAGAGCACGCGGCCCCGCTCAGGGCAGGGCTCTCTGAGGCTTGGAGGTCTCTGTCTGTCCGCTCTAGAGGCTGCTGACCACAAACGTTCCCTTCCTGGAGTTTGCTGTACCGTGTTCCAGGACACGCTCAGGGATCTCGGCAGCTCTCGCTGCTAGACGTCCCGGGGGCGGGAGGCAGCGTGGCTGTGACGGGATCCAGATAAAAACGTGAAATTAATTTCTCCACGTTAAAAACATCTCTTCAGAGTCCTAGAAAATACAGTCGTCTCTGGATTTCCTCGTTTCTGAGCCACAGGGGAGGAGCGGAAGGGCTGCTGTCGGGGGCAGGCCAGGCCGCCGCTCCCGTACCCCCAGCACCACAGCTCCCCCGGAGTCAGCCAGGGAGGACCCCGAGACCCGAGCTGGCCCTGCCCCACTGCCCGCCAGTGACCACCTGCGAGGCCCATGTCAGCGACGCCTGAGACAGGCCTCTGCTGCCCTCCACACGCCGTCACTCGGCGTCACTCCTGTCCCTCGTCCCGTCCTTCCCCATCGATCCGGCCCCGAAACCCGTCTGGTGGCCTCAGAGCCCTCCCCTGAGGCGTCCCCCCACCGACCCCCGTGTGCCCCGGGCGGAGCAGGGCTGCGGCTCCGGCACAGGCGAGCTGGGCGAGGCACCCCCTTGGGCCTGGCCGTGGCCCACCAGCTCTCTGGAGCCCACCCTGCCTTTGCGTGGGGCGCTCGGCCTCCACACCCCACCCACTGCTCGGTCTCAAGTGTGTCAGGACTTGAACTCTTATGGAGAACAAGGGGCAGCAAACCCCCAAAGAAGTCGGGGTGCCCTGACCCCCAAGGAGGTTCCCAGGCCGAGGCTGCTGTCGTGCTGGCATCCAGCAAGACGTGGTCGTCCTGGGTCTGCTGGGGGTGCAGAGTGTCCTGGGGCCCCCACCCCGCGCCCACGGCTGCTGGGAGCCAGACCTACACTAGTGTGACACCGCAATCGGCCCGGCCTGGAAAACACCTTCGTCCCCCGGAGCATCTTCTGTTCAGCACGGACGTTCCCCACGACATGAAACACGTCTCAGATGGCAGCTTTGCCCAGCGTTGGAAGGCGGCAGCCACACGTGGACACGTCTTCTCTCCCGATGCGGGTCTCCGGGTCCCAGTCGGAAAGCCACCAGCCTGTGTGTCCAGACAGGTAGTGGAGAACGGTGGAGGCGCGCTGGCCGGGGGACGCGCGCTGTGCGCCGTCGGCCTCTCGCTCGCTCCGCGGCCAGGAGCAGGACGGATTGCCGGGAGGAAATGTGAATGGGACGGGACAGAGATTCACTTCGCGGAGAGAACCCAGCGTTCAAGACGGTGCTTGCCGGTGATCAGCTCCGTGACGTCATCCCAGCGTCCGGCCGAGCCCGAGAACACGCACAGGACCACATGCAATCGCTGCCGTCTGGCCGCGGCAAAGCCAGGAAGGACGTGACCCCCCAGGGTTTCTGCCTCTTGGCAAAATCACCCTCTTCGTCTCCAAACCGTTGCTTCGCCTTGTGGCTGGGGAGTCGGTGCCTATCCTTTGGGCCACTTCTCCCCGAGAGCATCCCCAGGACAGCAGCCGGCTTCATCACCAGCAGCTCCGCAGTGGGGCCAGACCCGGACTCCCGCCCCAGGAGGCTCCGAGGGTGTGGGTGCCCGACGTGGGGCACAGGGGGCGGCGAGGGCAGAGGCTCTCTGGGCTCTGAGCCGTAGCAGAGCAGCTATACATGGTCCCCACCCTCTAGGAACCTGGTCCAACGTGCCTCGGCCTCCCCAGGAGACCATGGCCCCTGGGCCCCAGCAGCCGGGACAGCCGCGCAGGGGCGCGCAGGGACGCGCAGGGGCGAGCAGGCGGGCGAGCAGAGGGCAGCACAGGCCCTGGCTAAGGAGGCTAACGCAGCGTCACTCAGGAACCTGTGAGAGCAGGTGACAGCTGCGGGGACCCACGGCTGGGCTCATGTGGAGCCACAGGCGAGCCCCTCCTGCCGGCACCAGCTCAGCCCAGCTTGGAGCCCCTCGGGGCCACGGGCGGCAGAGCCAGAGGAGGATCTGCTGCTGCTGAACATGACCAGGGGGCAGCTGCCTCGTCTGCCAGCACTGACCATCTCTGCTCTCCTCGGCCGCATCAGCTGCTGGGGGACCCAGGCCTTCACCCCAGGACGTCTGAGGGCTCACTGGCCTTGCCGTCACCTTACTGGTGACCCCAGCTGGGCATGGAATGGCCTGGATGGCCAGGGGGCTCTCAGCGGTGGCAAGCTGGGTCCTCGTGCTCACCAGGCCAGCCCCGCCAGGCCTGCTGGGTGGGGATCCGAGTGCAACACGAACCGAGGCCAAGGCCACGGGAATGAGCAGCACACATTCCCAGTGTGTCCCTGAGCCTGACAACGGGGCCGGTCCGCTTCCCATCCTGCTCCCCAGGCCCACGGCTGTCGAGTACACGGGGACGCTGTGGTCTGGAGGACCATGCAGGTACCTGCCAGAGGCGAGGCAGAGGCTGGGGAAGCAGGGGCAGTGCCCACCGCCCGACTGGGGCCACTCCCAGTGCGGGCGACCCTGAGGTCCTGGCTGGTCCCGTTGTGGGAGGGACCCAGGCCAGCATCCAGCCCTGGTCTGGGAGCTAGTAAGAGGCACCTCCGTCAGGCCGGTGGGAGGAAACCCATGAGGCTTCCTCCCTGCTCCACGGCCCCTGCAGCCGGCAGCCCCGTGTGAGCACCAGGAGCCCGGGCCGAGCCTGGGCAGGATTCGCACGCCGGTGCCTTGGGTAGGGCACAGGGGCCAGGCCGCACACGGGGCAGCTCCGACAAACACGACTGCACACCGACCTCGCTGGCAGACCATCCAGCGGCCCCACCCGCCGAGCCGCACACCGGAGCCCAGGCCACGCCGGTCCCCAAACCACGTGTCCTTTGTCCGCAGGAGATGGCCACGGTCCTCTGTGCCCGGGAAGGTGGAGCCCATGTGCACCACCGGGCCACCAGACCAGGTGGGCAGGAAGCACACACAGCCGCGTCCCAGGGGCCCTCCAGCACCAGACGCTGTTCAGGGAGCCCACGGGGGAGCAAGAGAAAATCGAGAGTGGACACAGAGGCAGACGTGAGCCCCACACCCCAACAACCACATTCAGCACAAACAGGCTGAGTCCACGCGGGGAAGACCACTCGGCACAGCGGGTCTGAACCCCCCTGCCAGCGCCAGAACCAGCTTCAAGTGCCGCGTAGGCAGGAGGAAGGAGGAAGGGCACCGACATCGCCAAACGTGAATCGGGGAAGGCAGGGCCGCCCCATCCCCCCAAGGATGCTGCCACCCTCGGAGCAGAGGAGGGACGAGGTCTAGACCACACCTCGTGGGCTCAGAGCCCAGAGCCTCCGGGCCCTTCTCCCAGGGAAGGGGTGGGAGCACCCACCACCCAGAGCACCCACACACGCTCAGCACCCGGCAGGTGCGCCAGCCTCCCCGCCCCTGCGTGGGTCTCGGCGTGACCTGCTGCACACTAGGACCGGGTTGGGCTGGTTCTTCTTAGACCGGCAGGTGCTTCGGAGCTGCCCACACACCCGGCTCACCCTGGCGAGCACCACGGCCCGGGGGTGTGGCCTCAGGGCGCGCCAGGGAAACGCTCCTCACCCAGCATCACGCACGTGGCCTCTGACGATTTGGCGCTATCCCACTACCCGCCACCCCCCGACACGGAAGCCCCGGCTGCAGGGCAGCATTCCCGGTGTCCATCCCGGCCTGCAGAGCGCAGCTGTCACGGACACGTGGGAGCCATCCCTAGGAGCCCCTCACCGCCCGGGACAGCGTTCCGATGGGCCGTCCCCCCACCAGGGCTCAGCTGGGCCAGTCCAGCGGCTGGGCTGCACTTCCTGCAGGCCACTGTCCCACCTGCCGACCGCACGGCCCTGTCCCTGCCCCGGGGGGAGCCTTACGCTCCATCCTCCAGACTGCGCACGGGCACCTTCAACAGCGGGCGGACGGGAGCCTCACCCTGCGCTTTCCACACGGAGGGGGTGTCTGACGTTCGTCCCCTCGTGGGCTATGCTGAGACCGGTCTTCAGCTGGAGGCTGTGGGGACCGTGGAGGCTGTGCTTCCCGAGGGACAAGGGCTCTCCTACAGGCAGGGCCTCGGCGAGGGCCGTGATGGTCCCGGTGATGGCACTGCTGGCTGCGGCAGGCAGGCTTCTCTGGGTGACCTCGCCACGGGGACACAGCCGTAGGCGGAGCTTATGGACTTGCTTCTGGAAAACCGGCATGGGGACACGTGGCCTCTGCATAAGCCCAGTGCGTGTCACGTTTGCTTTTCCTTCCAGGGACTCCAGGGAGGAAAGCGAGCATCGGCAGCCGAGCGTGGGGAGCTGAGCCCTGGCAAGGTGGCAGGTGGTGATGCCGAGTCCCCATGCCCGCAGAAATGTGTCCCTGCACACCTGACCCTGCCCTACGGCTGCTGTGGGATGCCAGGTGGGCAAAGCCTAGTGAGCGGGGGCGTGCCCCCCAGAAGTGACCCCAATACCCTCATCCACCCAGAACGGAAGACTGGGCCTCATTTAGAAAGCCAGTCTTCACAGACATCATGGTGGAGACGAGGCCCTAGTGCAGCAGGGGGACCCCACCAGCGACTGATGAACTTACAGGAAGGCCACGCGAGGACAGACACTCAGGGACGGGAGGGCCAGCACGCACAGAGGCAGAAACGGGTGATGGTCTGCAAACCCAGGACCCCCAGGCTTGCCCTCCAGGAGGCCTGCTTGTGTCTTCCGAGGGAGGGCACTGGGGGCCCTGGGAACGCCCTAACCTCAGACTTCCAGCCCCAGAGCCCGCGGTGCCCTATTCTAAGCCCCGGTCTCGGGTGGCTCCTTCGGGCAGCGTTGGAAACACCTTTTATCTCCGGACTCCCATGTGTCTGCGGCTGCCGTAACTCCCCAACCTCACTGTGGGAGGGGACGGATGCCCAACCCGTCCACCCAAAACCCAGAAGACTGCCACACATGCGCACACTAGGTTCAAACTCACAAGCCCGTTTCTGGTGTGCCTGACCCGGGGGCCCCTGACATCACCCAGAACCCTACCTTCCTGCCCCTGATGCTCCTGGTGGATGACATCAGTTGGGCCCCAGGAGTGCCCCATGCCCCGTGTGTGACATCACCCCACTCCACACCCCCAGGCTTTGCACCATCAGGTCACCCAACCCTGCCGCAATGCTCTACACGATGTCACCCAAACTTCACGACCCCGGACTCCACGTGAATGACATCAGGCAGGCCCCAGAACCTCTGGGCATTGTCCAACCTGTAGCCCGTGTCCTGCCTGATGATGTCGCCCACCCCGTCCACATTCCCTGCGACGTCGCCCACCCCGCCTCCACTCCAGGCTTCATCTTTGGGGCTCGCCGGCAGCAGACTCAAAGGTGTCGGAGGCTACAGGGTCTGCCAGGTGACCTGAAGACTAGTGCGACTTTGGGGCACCCTGTGTGAACCCTGCACTCCAGCTTCTGCAGCCTGACGGGAACAGTGACCTCTTTGGCTACGAGATTTCCAAACCACTAGGCTCACAGGACACTCTGGTCAGAAAACTCTGCGTGCAAACAGAAGGGATGTGGTTTATTACATGACTTACAAAATCCGAGGACAGAGAGGATGGGGGGGTCCTCTGAACCACATTTCCAAACGGCCAGGGTTTCAGTGAGCTACGGGCTGCGACACAGGGGCGTCCTGCAGAATCCAGCCCCAGGCTCCTGACCAGGCCACGCCCCTGCACCTGCGGCGGTCGGCTCAGCCACGGCCAGCGGGCAGCGGTCAGCTCGGCCCGCACGGTCCTTCTAACAGCTTCAGCACACCGGAACTCCTAGGCCCTCGTTCGGGATAATTCGCCCAACAGCCGTGAGTGGACATGCTCACACCATCTTTTCCACGTCTGCCAGTGGATTCCTTGGGGTAATTTCCCGACAAGGCCCCACGGGCACATCTCAGTGCAGAACTCCACTCTCCTGGGGCACACGCGGCCCTGCCGCCGGGCCCGGACACCAGCGGGCACAAGCGATCTGCCCGCGCGCTTCGTTCTCAGCATCCGCCTGTGCCTCTTCCCGTCTCCCTGCGTGATGGAGTCGTTTTTCTATCGACCTGTATTTGGGTTCTTTACCATGTGAGCTGCCAGTAATTTCCCCAGTCTTCACTGTTTTAAACAAAACTCAGCTTGCAATGTATTACGGAAAAAAGAGAATGAAAAAATTAATTCTTTAAGGAAGAATAAGAAAGAACCAGTCACAAGCTGGGACAAGGAGCAGAGTAAGACGACAGTCACACCCAAGGATCTCACCTCACATAAAAACGGACTGACATCTCCAGTTAGAACACAAAGAATGGTAAACGGGTTAGCAAAAATCCAGCCACGCGGTGTCTTCAGGAGACACGCTAAAAACACAAGGACACATTCACGTTGAAGGTAAGAGGACTGAAAACACAGAACGTGCAAACGCTGGCCTCCAGCAGGAGACGTTGCTGTGGCCAAATCAAGAAAAGCAAAACCGACGGAAAACAAAAGGTCTTACTGGAGACCAACAGAATCGCTGCCTAATCAGAAGAGCCTCTGTTCAGAAGAGAGCACTTCCAGTCTGAGGAGTCCGACGGCAGAGCCCCAGACGCTCGCCTTTAAAACGGGAAACAAGGAAGGAGAGAGAGAACGTGGTGGAGGAACAGCCCAGCCCACATCTGGGGGCCCCCCGGCTCCCCCCGGCCACGCCGCACTGCCCGGGGCATCGGCCCCTGCAAGCGAGCCAGGGCGCTCCATACGGCAGCCATGCAGCGGCCACCGAGCAGGTCCCGCCGAGCAGGTCCCGCCGAGCAGGTCCCCAGCAATGGGTTTCAAGGGCCGGACTCGCACACGGCACATTGCCAGACCAGGGTGCGGAGAACTAGGAGCAGGACACTCCCCTCCGCTTGGCCACCGGTAAGCGCGCGCTCACATTTAAAACTGGACAGTAATGACATCAGGGGCTGTGGGTGTGGCTGGAGACAAGGGCTCTGGCTAAAGCAGAGGCCAGTGACCCTCGTGGCACTCAGTGCCTGTGAGAACAGGACTGCTGAGAAGCAACACAGTAAAGCCTCCAACTCAAGGCGTGGGGGCAGCGGGCAGCAGGGGCAGGGGTCGAAGGTAACAGAGAGAAGCCGGACCGAAGCCGGCGACACAGCCAAGCAGACGACACACCGAAGAGTGCTAAGTGGTGGAGAAGCCTCTGGAGAGACGCAGCTCGGAGAAGACCGGTCAGGCCCACATAACCCCGGGGGGGCAGGGGGAGGCCACGGCAGATCAGGAAGTCACTCTCAGCAGCTCGACGCCAGGACCGAGCACGGAGGCAAACAGCCAGACGCCAAGAAAAAGAATCCATGGCACCAAAACTGGCTCAAGGAGAAACGTGAATGTGCCAGAAGCTCCCAGGAAATCAAACCTTCACACCATAGCACCAGGCCCGCGAGACACTCCTGAGCCCCCGACACTAGGTCACCGCAACCCTGTCCCTTCTCTTCTGGAGAGCAGAGAACCCGGGGGCTCCCCAGCTGCAGGGGAGTGCACCCCTGACGCCAACACCGGGGACAGACCCTCATCCCCGCCCACACGCAGAGGCGGCAGCCCCAAACCACACGAGGCCTCACAGGAGGAGGATTCCAGGAGCGCGTGGGGCCTCTCCTGGCAAAGGAACAGTTTCCCTCTAGAAAATCAGAGTAATTCACCGTGGCCCGTATTTAATGGAGAAAAGCATCCCATTCCAACAGATGGAGAAAGCGTCTGCTAGAACCCCACATCCACGCAAGGCTGAACTCGCGGCCGGCTGGACAAAGACCCACCTGCACCCAGCAGCGCAGCCGAGGGGCCCTCCCGCGGGTGTCTAGGCTGCCCGCCGCCCTCCAACCGCCACAGTCCCGGCCAGGCCAGGCCCGCTCCCTTGGAGGGCACCACGCCACCCGGGTGCAGCTCTGACGGGCTCCGAGGCCACTGGACACCAAGGCCGCGTGACATCCCTCCTGTGTTCATCCTGCTCGCGCTCCACCCTGACGAGACCACCGGCCCCTTCCAGCTCCCCCCACACCCGTCGTGACCCCGGGGTCTCTTGGGCCCTCCCCCCCACACCCCTCCCCCAATGCTTGCCCCTGGGCACTTCTGCCAGAAGAGCCTCACGATGGCCCAGGCGTGCCCAGCTTTGGACTGGCGCGCACCACCGGCAGGCCCCACCCACTCCTGCCCTGCCCCCGAGGCCTGGGCTGGCCCTACAGGGGTCCACGGAGCGTCCCCCTCAAGACGGGTGCCTGTTGCAGGCTCCTGATGCTCCTGACAGAAAGGCTTCCCGCCCTTCTGATAACGCCTTTGTTAGGCGACCTGTTCTTTCATCCAGAAGCTCAAACAGTTTTCTCTTCTCCAGACCCCACAGCTCGGAGCCCACACATTTCAGGGTCAGAACACACGGAGCCTCGTGTTCTCGCCAGCCCTGCTGGGAGGCGGGCGTGCCCCGCGCTGCGCAGGCTTCCCTTCTGCCTCCCTCCTCACCTCGCACTGCCCAGCGCCGCCTCCTCCTGGACCCCACAGACCGCGTGTCCGGGCTTGCGGGCACGCTCCCCAGACGTCCCCTTCCCTCCCGAGTGCCAGGGCTGCTCTCCGGTGACCCTGCAGCTCCCCACTCCGCAGACTGCCCTGGACGCGGCCTGCGTGAACACAGACGCTTTGGGATTCTAGACGTCACACGTCCCCCGCGACAAGAGCACAGAGAGAAGCGTGACTGTAGGTGAGAGGCGGGACAGTGGGGGGGGGGGGGCGCGGTCTTCCGGTCGGAGTGCGGAGGCAAACGGGGAGCCCTTCGCCTGACAAACCTCCGTTCCGTCTGCGGAACCAGAGCGGTCCTTCTCCCGCCTGGCCCTGAGCCCCCCAGCCCAGCCCCGCCGTGACGACGGCCGCGGAGCCGCAGGACGCGCCCCCGAGGACGACCCCGCTGTGGTCTGCGCTTCGGAGGAAACGTCGCTTCTCGGAAAGAAACAGGCAGGTGGCTCGCCGTCCGGGGTCCCAACACCGTTTATTCAGCCCCAGCGAGAGGCGCTGTGCGCGCAGCCCGCGCTAGTGACGGTGCTGTCGGAGCCGCCGTCCGCAGTGGCCCGCTCTAGTGACGGTGCTGTCGGAACTGCAGTCCGCAGTAGCCGCATGTCCCCGTCTTCGTGTCCTTGTCCTGCAAGATTCAGAGGAGAGAGCTCATGACGCCATGCTCTGCTGCTGTCTACACGCGTCCCGCATCACACAGGACAGCGTGCACCGCACTTGAGCTTGGGTCTCAACTAGACGCAGCTTAAGCCCTCTGAGGTCGCACAGGGACAGAGGACCGTCGCGGCACCAGGGCCCAGGTCTGACTCTGCTCCACCCCGACTCTCTGCCAGCCGCAGGCAGGGGCCTGAACCCTAGCTCCGGCCCCGCGGGATCACCCTGAGGACGCGTCTTCCGGCCTTAGCTCAGCGCCCGTCTTCTCTCCCAGCCCGCGAAGGCCAAGGTTTCCCTCTGGGCCCAGAATTCAATGGACGGGAACGGGTGGGGCGCTGCGCAGAGGCCCACCAGCCCCCAGGCCACGATCCGGCCCGGGCCTGCTCAGGCCACCAGCAGATGGGGAGCCAGGGTGCTGCGACGTCCCCCTCTTGCGTTCACGCCGTGGCAGACCTGAGCCTCAGCCCCCGCTCACCCCTCTGCTCGAACGTCCCGGTCCTCCCCTCGCCAAGGCCCTGTGGGGCACAACCTGCAAAATGAGGTTCCAGGAAGATCAAGCCCCAGGTGTGGCAGGAAAGTGGACGACTGCGCTGGCAACGCTAAGCACGTCCCCATGGAGAGGGCGCCCACCACGTGGTCCCTAGCACGTGGTTGGAGGAAAGATGAGAGCCAGCGCCGCAAGGGACGTGGGACAGGACAGCTTAGACTAGACCCGCAAGGACAGGTGGACGGTACCAGGTTTATGTACACTTTCGGGTGGCCAAGAGCCCCCCCGCCGCCGTCACACGCGATCACACGATTCCCAACTTCGCTCACGGGCTGCTCAGCGATCAGGTCAATGGCAAAGTTTTCATTCACCTGGAACGAGACAGAAAGAAAAGCTCACGTAGCCAAGTACAAAAGCGGGACAATTTCACGGAATTTAGGTCTACGTAGAGGACGGCCCCACGCTCGGGTCCTGCCAGCACAGGCACCTCTGTACGTTCTTGTATGTTCGCATCTGGGACTGCTGCCGGTCCTCAACATACACACGACACACGCGCACACACACGTCACTTCCCGTCCAGATACAACTTCAAACTCACAGAAACAAGGCAGGAACCAGATTACGAACACTTGCCCCTGGTCATACCCAAGGTGCGGACCAGAGCCCCCGCGCTGCGCCCCGGCTTCAACACCAGCTCTGCTCCCGGCCCCGTGTCTCAGTCCACCCGTGACATGCAGAAAGGCACCCGGGGCAGGCTGTCCCCGCCAGCAGAGGCCCCGCAGTCACGGGGCAAGGAAGCTCTGGCAGACTCCCACGGCCGCACCCAAAGGGCAGCCAGTTCGGGGAAACACCGCATGGAGCAACACGGGACAACACGGGACACTGGAGAGACGACAGGGTTGCAACCCCAGGGACAGAAACCCAACAAATATGCTGAAATCTGTGATTTCGCCCATTTGAAGACTGAATAAATACCTCGCGTCAGGGACGGATGTCACCGTGAGAACTGGGACACAGGGAAAGAACCGATACTTCCGCTTCCTCCAGGCTAACCCAGTGTCTTCACGCAAGCGCTCAAGCTGCGGGGAAGACCGTGTCACCCTCAACCCCGTCTGGAGTCACGGCCACCGCCCTGGAACCCCGTGCGGCTCCCACGCAGTGACCTCGCACAGAGACCCCGAGTCTGACCTGATGCAGCCGCCACAGCCAACCCGGGTTCCACACCCTGAGAACAGGGGCACCGAACCCCACAACGTACAGCCGCCGGGAGACCCAGCCGCCGGCGACGCAGCAGAGAGAGAACCCGGGTCCACGGACAGGCGACTTCCGAGCAGGTAAAGGGAGCCTCGGGAGGGGGGCGGGGGACGACACGTAAGAGTCAAAAGACACTTAGACGCGTCAGCAGGTGCACTGCCTGGGGCCTATCTGTGTCCTCAGTCACAAGATTCTTCTTACTTCGACACAATCAGGACTCCACCTCCACTCCGCTATTTAACTTAGAGATGGCGGTAGTCTGCGGTCCGGTCAGTGCCTCGTGGGGGCTGCAGGCACCGCGGACTCGGTTCACGGGGACCGAGTCGGCGACCTGCTTGCGGGAATGGCAGCCCTGGTGGGGAGCGGGCTGTGGGCCATCAGCACAGAGAGCAGCGCCGCCGCCTCGGGAAGCCTCCTGGTTGGTAACGGCTGCGTCAGACCGGGCTCGCGGGACGAGGGACCGTGACACTATCCCCCCACATCTGTTTCGTTAAACAGAGATTCGCACACCCGGCTGGGAAAGTAGCGTGTCTCACAGCGAGCTACTGTGGCCAAGGGGACCCAGGCCAGGAGACCCACCGGGCTCGGACCTGACCCGCCCTGAGCCAGGCGCGCAAAGCCTCCCTGGCCATCACCCAGGAGACAAAGCTCCCAAGGCTGGGAGGGAAAGCATCCGAGAGAGAGAGAGAGAGAGAGAGAGAGAGAGCGCGAGCGTGTGTGTGTGTGTGTGTGTGTGTGTGTGTGTGTGTAAAGGTCCCCAACGTGCCCCCAGCCTGTTACGGAGCCGACGCCCGCGTCTCACCCCAGGGGGCCGGCCCATGCCAGGGGCTGCAGGTTCGCACCCCGGAGAGCCGTCCAGAGGCACGTCCCCCCTCCAACGGCGTGTGCTCCCCAAAGCAGTCCACGGCAACCCTCACGCCCCCACCACACTCTTGGCCGTCTGCAGGGCTCGGTGTCCCACGCTCGGGCTCCCAGGCGGCGGCAGCTGGTGGTTCCTCTAGACCCCGCGCCACCATCAACCCACCCAGGGCGGAAAACAACCGCGAGACCACATCTGGGATGTCACCCGCCTCTGAAGCCGGAGGCTCATCTGCGCGCAGCACACGCCACAGGACGAATGCTGCCGGGGCCACTACTCTTCCTGGCAGACATCCCCGCGGCCACCACGGGGGTGACACTGCTGCAGACAGGACAGGAAACGGAGGCTACACACAGTAAGCGCTGCCCGGGCTCGCCCGCCAGCCGCGCCGTGAGTTCCAACCTCGGTACCAGGGGTGCCAGTCGGTCGCAGCTGCCGGGGCCCAGCGGGGCACCTGCCCCGCGTGCCCACAGCCTCATGGACAGGGAGAGGCCCCACCGCAGCGGAAACAGGGAAACGAGGACCAGTGTTCACAAATGAAGGGGGGCTGGGACCTCTGAACTTTAATGAAGCCTGGAAATGAGTTAGAAAGGCACAATCGGCCTCCGTGAACAGCTTCTCTAAAGCCAGCAGACTCCGTGCAGAGGACACGCGATCCCGCAGGGCCCAGCCCCTCACTCGTGCACGGGAACAGACGCCCTCGCCTGCCATTGACTCAGATAATGTCCCAAACCCACAGACTGCGGACATTCTGGAGAAACTTAATTATTACTACAGACTCTGACTTTGTGAAGTTTCGTTTCTACAAACTCAGCAGGAGGTTACGGGGACACGGGGCTCCAGCAGAGCCCAGGGGTCGCACACAGCGCGGCCAGGTGGGGAGGCCGGGCCATCCCACAGGCTCTCCGAGCACAGCGGCCCCACACGCGGCCTCGCCGCTCCGCTTACACGCGCACCTGTCGGCCGGCTGCGGAGGCCGGGAGGGCCCGCTCCCCTCGGCTGCACAGAGCCGTGCATCGCACACGTGAAGCCTGTGCTGTAACACGGGACGGCATCTACCTAAGTGACACACGTGTCACAAAGGCCACACGAACAAACCCCAGGGCCCCAGCATGGCCGTCAGACAGACCGCCATCTCCCGCGGGAAGGGCAGCTGACACCGGAGACTGACACAGGACTGCCCGTCACTCAGACCCAGGGTGACCCTGACCGTCCGTGATGAGCGTCTCATTCCCGGGATTCAGTTCAACCACAGGCGCACGCAGAGTCCCAGAGGCCACCCGCGGGCCTTCCAAGCGCATGAACGCAGAGGAACATCACAGCGGCCCGGGCTCCTGCCTCAGCCGTCAGCACCGTGGGTTTCAGGCAGACGGTGTCACACGCCCTCGACTGTCCAACGGCCGTATGATTGTCCTTTATGCGTCACGGACGTAACGAATGTGAAATTACCTTTTCATTTACCTCCTGACGGCCCACTGACTGGGCACGAAGACCCACCGGCTTAAATTCACCAGGTGGCGGCGGCTATCTTCGTCTGACCCGTGCTCTGGGGAGTGACCGTTCCCATGGACAATTTACTCCCTTACGTCAGACTGAGGTCACGCCCACGAGAAGCACAAGGTACAATGCAGGAGCACACGGAACAGTCTTACAACTGCACAAGGAGGAACAGCCTCGTGGAGTGACCCCGTGCTGGACGCTGCCAACCTGCTAATTTTTAACACAAATTTGGAGAAAATGCTCAAAAACACCTCCTAGGCTTTTTGTACAGCAGCATCTGCAGGTGCCCTGGGGCCATGTGGCCGAGGCAGGGGCCGAGGACAAGCACCGACGGAGGAACCGCCAGAGGGCGAGAGAAAGGCACAGACCTGGAGGCTCAGCGCCCGGCCACCGGCCTCCGAGCCTCGGGAGCGCTGCGTCCCGCAGGCTCGTGCAGCCTCCTCTAGCCGCCTGGACGTGCAGACACTCGCGCACCTTCGCATCACCGCGGTGCGACGGCTGCTCGCGGAGGTGTCGGTGTGCAGCCGCCGTCAGCGGGACGACAACGCGCAGGGTCTCCCTCCGCCGCCGATCCTGGCGCACACCCGCAAGTTTCCTACAGCGTCTGCGCGGGGAGCATGGGCCACCTCAGCGGAGAAGTCACTTCACCACGCGAGCGGTCCACTCTGCCGGCGCCCAGAAGCAAGGCCCAACAAGCCCAGGGCTACAAGCCCTTGAGGGACACTGGTCACTCCCGGTGGGGCCCGCAGCCACACCGCACGCGCCCCACCCGCGAGCTCCTCCCTCTGGCACTCCCAGCCCTGCTGTGCGTCCACAACGTCCAGACCCCTCTGGGGAGGACAGGCTTCACGTCACTCCACCAACACAGCGGGTGCCACGGGGACCACTCCTCAGCTCCGCGGTGGCTGGGACCTTCCAGCTGCTACTGAGGAACCAAGGTGCCCAGTGGATGAGTCAGAGTCGCAGCCAGACTCACCTGCCCGCTGGGGGGTCGGGAGGCCGTCTGAGATGGGCAGGACATGTCCAGACCACCTGGGCAGCGAGGGTCCCCGCTGCCCCCCAGCCGGCAAGGGCGACCCGCCTGGGCTGAGCCGCCCCGTCATCACTGCAGCGAGCGGAGGGCACGGGGGGCTGTACTCAACGGACTCGGCCTCCCAGTGCTCTGGGCTCTCCGCCCCGTTGCGCATCTTTAATACGCACAAATGACGCCAGCCCCGTCGCAATAACCCAGCAGCAACAGAATGGGGCACACGCTCGCTGAAGGCCTCCCGGGGCGCGGGTTCCCTAGCGGCTCGTCCCCTCGGACCCAGCACCCTCAGCCCAGTGAGGTCAGCGACGGAGGCAGGCAGCGCTTAGGGGGCTGCACAGATCCGGACGCGGTCGGACAGAGCGGCCTGGAGCCACACTCGAGACCAGACAAGTCCTGTGAGCCGCAAGGTGACAGAGACAGCGCTGCTGCTTTCTCACTGCTGTCACTGTCACCGCCATTCCGCACGCGGTCTCCTGTCCGCACGAGCTCTTCTGCTGGAGGACAGGACACGCGCGCCTTTCGTCTGAGGTACATGACCACCAAGTCAACGACACGCTTTCTGTAGCTTCCGACAAGCCTCTGCTCCGTTCCAGCCCCTGCCTCGCGGAGGTGGTCCAGGACCATGGCAGGCCTGGCTTCTGGCCCCTCCTCGAGGAGTGGGCGCTGCGCAGCCGGTTCTTCAGCACGGGAGTGTCTCGTCTTAGGAAGACCCCGTCACAGGCCCGCACAGATTCCTTTGCAGACACGCCGCAAACTGCACCAGGTGCCTCTGGCCAGAAGTAGCCGAGAGCCACGCACAGACACTTCCCGTCTCTCTCTGCAAAGGCCGGCTCAGCTATCCGGCTTTCCGCGCTCCTCGTTCATCAGAAGAAGCTCGGGTTCGGTGGGCTTCTTAAAATACAACTAGCCAAAACTAGAGAGCCAGCAAGACCCGTGGTTGCCGGACGCGGAACGTGACACATTCTCAGGGCGGGCGGACTACTCTCCGACACGTGTGGGTCACAATCCACAGACTGTACACCACCGACAGTGAACCCCGACACAAGCCGTGGGCTTGATTGAGCTCACGTATCAACACCATCAAGTGTTCGAAGCATCCGCTGTAGCGACCGCAGCACCCGGACAGAAGGTGCCACTTGCAACAGGCCGCCTGGCAGGAGGCGGGTCCAGGGGAACGGTCGCACTTCCTGTCCCAGTTCCCAGGACACGTGAAACTCTTCTAAAACAACGCCTCTGGGAAACGCTAACAATCTTACACTGCTACTAAGCGCCTAATGTCTGTGGCAAGCACGCACGCCAGAGCAGCGCTCGTTTACAAACACGCGCACCCGGACAACGGGAGCAGTGCTCCCCGAACACAGGTGATGTCCCACAGCGACAGGCCGCAGACAGGGCAGGGGCTCCGGACCTGGGTGAGGGGACACCTTCAGCTCTGCCTCCTCTGTTCACACTCCACTGGCTTTGCGAATTCTGGTTTCGTTGGGTTGGTTTTGGTTTTCAGCTGCTCCGGTGGCCCCCTGCTAAGGCGATCAGAAACCAGAGGCCACAGAGTCTGTAGCAGGGAGGAGCCTGGACAGAACCAGGTGTTGCTCAGGCATCAGAACTGCTGAGCTGGGGAGCCGGGGGCCGGACCGCAGGGGCCAGCCACAGCGTCAGGACCCATGGCTCCACCGAGGCACTGAACTCGGTCTCCACCACCCTGTCCCCCGCAAGGCAGGAACGGAAGTAGAAAAAGAACTTAAGAACAGACAGTGTAACCGAGATCAGAGGGGCGGGAAACACAACTCACGCAGAGCTAACAAGAACTAACAAGAACGCTGACTGGGGGAAGGAGGGGCCCGAGGTGACTGCGGAGGACAAAAGGACTCGGAAGAGGAAGACGGCCCTGACCGCGGCACGGCCCGCAGACTGCGGATCCGGCAGCGCAGGTCAGAGAGGAAGGAGGAGGAGCTCAGGTTCCTGGAGACACCACGATCAGCATCCTCTCTTCTGCCGCCACCGGACGGGACCAGTCACAGCCACTCAGGGCAGGACGGTCCTCCTGCCAGCTTCCGCTGGGGAGTGCCCGTCCCTGTAAGAACAAGGCCCCCGCTGTCCGGCAGGAAGTAGGACAAGCAAACCGCAGCCCGGGGACTGAGAGAGTGATTTTTAAAAGTTGAGGATGCGACTTCCTTTAATCCGAGGGTCTGGGGAGTACGAGGCCCAGAAATGAAAGGAAAACAAAGGGCCGCCGAGGCTCACACACACCCCAGACTGCGCTAAGGGGCAGCCGGGACCGGAGGGAAACAGAACACAGAACCGCAGGCTTCCAGAGCCGCCCGGGGCTCGTCTGAGAACTCCGGTCTCCTCCGTGTCTCGCTGTTCCGTGAAGCCTTCACGGAGACGCTCCGTCTGTCCCTCGCCTCCACTTACCTCTTTCTGGCGACCCACGAACCGGACCTTCCTGTAGTCCGCATCGTCGTAGACCTGGGGAGAGACCGAGCGAGAGTTCTACAGCCGCCGGTGCCCACGGCCAGCATTACGGGAGAGTGTGTGCGCGGAAGGTTCCGGCCGTTGTCACCGGGGACAGCGGGGCCCGGGGACAGCGGGGCCCGGGGACAGCGGGGCCCGGGGACAGCGGGGCCCGGGGGCGGCTGCGCGGGCGGGGGCGCAGCTCGGCGAGAGACCGGAGGAGAGAAGAGGCGACGCCGCCGGGGGCCGGCCAGGCGGGGCTGAAGCAGCGGCGGCCGCGGGCAGCGCAGGGCCCCCGCTTCCTCCCAGCCGGCGGCGGCGCAGGCGGGCGTCCCCGGGCAGCGCGGTGACGGGGGTCCCCGCGCCGCCTCCCGGCCGTGCCTGCGCTCCGGCGGCCCCTACGCAGCGCGGCGCCGACGCGAGCCGGACGGCGGCCCGCCCAGGACCCCGCGCCCGCAGCGCCCGGCGCGACAGAGCGTGAGACCCACACAGTCCCGGGCCCGCGGGACCCCGCGCGCGGCCGCCGCTCCTCCGGGAACCGGGCGCTCCGGCCGGCGCCCCCCCCCCCGCCGCGGGCGCCGCGGGCACGAGCCGAGACGGAGGGCGGCCTCACGCCGCAGCGCTGACCTGGCCGGTGTGCGTTATCTTCTCCCCGGTCGGCGACGTGCGCACCCCAAAGCACCGGGCGCCCCGGGGCAGGCTCAGCGCCGCCGGGCCGGTGCGGCCCAGCAGCCGGCAGAAGGTCACTGCCGCCGCCATCTTGGGGCTGACCCTTGACCCGGCGCACCGAGACGCTGACGCATGCGCACCGTGTCGCAGGGCCCGGCGGCCCGACTTCGCGCGCTTCAGGGCGTCGCGCACGCGCGCTGCGCTCCGGCGGGGGCGTCCCGGGAGGGGCCGCGGCCCGGCCGGGAAAAGGCGGGAAACTGGGCTCGCGGCTTGAGCGCCCGCGGCCGCCGGGAGGTTCCCGCCGGGGCGGGACGGGGAGGACGGGAGGCGCAGGGGCGCACACTGGCCGTTCACTGATGGCCACGGGGGTGTCCCCCGCGGGGGCCCCGCTGGAGCGAGCGGCGAGCACCGCGGGGACAGCGCGGCTGCAGGGAGCGGCCGGCGAGCTCGAGGCGGCCCCGCGGGTCCGTCAGCCCCGGCGCCCGTAGACAGCGGCCGCGGCGGGAGGCGGGCGCGCCAGACTCCGCGTCCGCCGGGCCGGGCCGTAGCGGGCGGTGGTCCGAGGGCCGCCGGCGAGGAGCCGCCCCCGGAGCCCACCGCCTGCCCCGGGAATCCCCAGTGCGCGCCGAGGTGCTCCCCGGTTTGGCGTGGGCTCCGGGCGCGTCCGTGCCCTACACCGGCCGGCGGGTTGGGGGTTCCCGTGCGGCCGGGGGCGGGGTCAGTCCCGGGAGTCGTGCGCGGCCCCGCCTCCGCGCCCGGCCCCGAGGGGTGACCACGTGACCCCGCCGCCATCTTTCTTCCTGGCGCACAGTCCGGGCGGCGGCGTCCGCGCCCCATTTGCGCAGGCGCTTGCGAGGCGCGCGGCTCGTCGTCGGGATCCGGTACTTCTCAGGTGAGGGGCGCCGGGAGTCGCGAGGGGCCGGGGCGGTGGCTGCTGCGGGGGCTCGGGGGTCCCCGCGTGGGCCCCAGCCGCACGCCCTGCGCTCCCCGGACGCCGCGGCCGAGAAGGGCCGCCTGGTGTCCCCCGCGGGCGGGCAGGTCCGGGGCCCTCGCGGAGCGCCGGCGGCCAGGGGGGCGGGGCGGGGCGGGGGCGCGGGGTTGGGGTCAGGGGGGGCGGGGCGGGGGCGCGGGGTTGGGTCAGGGGCCGCGGGGGCGAGGTTGGGGGCGGGCGCGGGGTTGGGGTCAGGGGGCGGGGGCGCCGCTGCCGGGGGTGCGCGAGGCCCCGCAGGACCGCGTTCTGCTCCCGCTCAGGTCCGGCCGCGCTGGCGGCGAAGATGCTGGCGGCGAAGAGGCTGGCGTCCGCCCTGGGCCCCCTGCTCCGGCCGCGGCCCCCCCCGGCCGTGCCCCGCGCGCTCTCCACGCTCCTGCCCGGACGCCCTGGCGCTGCGGGGGCCGCGGGGCTGCCCGGCCGCCTGCTCCCCGGCCGCCTGCTGCCCGCCCTGGGGCTGCCCCCCGGCCGCCTGCTGCCCGCCCTGGGGCCGCCCGGCCTGCCGCCCGCGCTGGGGTTCAAGACCAGGGGCGTCATCCGGGAGCGCTGCCGGGACTGCTACCGCGTGAAGAGGCGCGGCCGCTGGTTCATCTACTGCCGCGCGAACCCCAAGCACAAGCAGAGGCAGCTGTAGCCGCGGCGTCCCCCTCCCGGCAGGGCCCCAGCGGGACCGACAATAAAACGTGAACTCGCGCGCTCCGTGTCCAGCCTCGCGTCCTCCTGCCTCTGCGCGTCCTGTCGCCGCCCAGCTCCGCCCCTCGGTCCCGCAGGGCGTCGTGCGGACGGAAGACCGGGGGGAGCGGGGCTGCCCCGGCCCACGACGCGGCCGGCTCACAGGGACCCAGATCCCTCGGGACGGAGGGTCCCCGGTTCGGCCGCGCTCCCACGGCACCGCCCGGGCCTGTCCTGTCCAGACGCCCGGTGCGGCAGCCTGGAGAGCAGCTCAAAGTCCAGGCCGACACGGCTTTCCGACCGCAGTCGGAGTCGGGGCTCCAGCCGAGCGTGGCTGCCGCCCGTGAGCACGCGCGAACACGCGTGTGTGTGGGACGTGTGCGTGCTGCTGCGCGGAGCCGCGGCTCGGCTACCCTCTGCCCGCGTGGGGCCCGAACCCGTGGCGCAGGTGTTCACCGGCCCTTGTCTCGGGTCCGCCAGCCTCGCCACATGGTCCGAGCTCCTCCCGCGGCCTCGGGTGACCTTCCTGTCCCGGGGCGGCTGGAGCGGGGTCCACTGGGTGGGACGGTGGTACAGGGCGCAGAGTGTCTGTGAGCAGCGTGTGCAGAGCCCAGGGAAGGCCTTCCCCAGCCATGCCGTCCTGGGAGGTGGGTGCGGGCTGACTCCCACAGGCCCCGCGAGGGTGGGACAGGGGTGTCCCAGCAAGGGGCCCTGGCGGGCTGGGGGCCGAGCAGCGTCCTGCACGGGAAAGCTGGATGACCCCCCGCCCCCAGCACGCAGGCAGCTCTGAGCCCTGCTCGGTCGCTGCGCCTGTGGTCCCGGCCTCGTGGGCCCTGACTCTGGTACCCAGGTCCCCAGCACAGGGCCCAGAAGGAAAAGAAGGAGTCGCCCTTCCCTGCAGAGCTTCATCCTGCCGGAGGGGGGATTCTCTCGGTTCTGCAGGAGTGAGGACGTCTTCCCCCTCATCAGGTGCTTGCAGGGACCCTGTCGCGGTTACATGCTCCTGGGCCTCGCAGAGGCTAATGTTTGTAGCGTGACAGGAGTTGGAGTTGAACCGTGTTGAGAGCAGATGCTCGCAGGTGGTCATTCCCGTCACACCAGCGCACGGCTGTGACACGGGCGGGTTTGCCTGCTCGCTACTGCTGGCCCTCGGGACAGACTTTGTCTGTGCCCGGCTGCCCCGGGCACTGGAGGGTGCCGCATCCTTGGCCCCCTCCCCCGTGGTGCCAGAAGCACCCTCATCCTGGGCGTGACAGCCAGATCTCCAGACGTGGCCAAGGGCTCTCAGGGCACGCTCCCCCACAGGAGCTGATACTTCCCACCCGCACACAGGGTTCGTGGAGAACTGAAGCCCTGGGCGGGGGACCCTGTTTCTGTCCCGCTTTGCTCTCAGTCCGCTAGGGGGGCTGGTCCGTAGTAGGCACTGAGCAAGTGCATGTGCACTTACGTGGCAGCGACAGGACAAGGCCTTTCGTTCTCTCCACCTGGGTGAGGCAGGCTTCTGTCCGGCGAAGGCCACGGCCTCGTTCTGAAGAGTTGGCCGACAGGTCCTGTCCATGGGAATGCAGCCCCGTCCTGCGTGGGGGAGAAGTTGGATACTGCACTGGTCCAGGACATGCAGACAAACACACACCGCACACACCTTACTTCTTTTCAGTTGTTTTCTCCTCGACAGGTAAGTGTGAGGTCTTTACTTGCCCTGTGACTGCCTGGCTCTGCAAATATTTGGTGGTGTCCTGTACGCGGGGAAGTGACTCTCAAAGCGGTATCCGAGGACAGGCAGTAACCAATGTACGGAAGCCGGGGCGTGGGGGGTGGCAAATCCACAGGAACCTGGGATCGTAGTTGATGGGCTGGGATTCTAAGAGGCTGTTGATGGGTTTTTAAAGCATTCATCCCTCCTGGGGTTAGTCTCTCTTCGATCTCCGGGGGCTGCCTGTGTGCTGACCAAACCATCCTTATGGCTCCGTTGCTTTCCAGTGTCCGGATGAGCCCACGTGTCTAGCCAGATGCAGCAGTGAACAGCAAACCTCGTTGCGGTCAGGAGGCAGCAGGCACACCCGTCCCCCTGTGCTCGACCACGTATCTGTTGTCTGTGCCTTCCACTAGCCAAGCACTTGCTTAAATACTGTATGGCCTGAAAATCCTAACAGCTAGAGTTACATTTGCAGAGAAAGTGTGTCAGCTCCTTGTTTGGGTCTTCACAGTAGTTCCCCATCTCAACCTGGGATTTGATTTCACAATGACCACAACCTGCCAAAAGGGCTTCATGGATTTTCTATTATCCACACATGAGAAGGAGCTTTGTAAATGCTACCCGTGAGCAGACAGCAACTGAAATAAAAGGTGCTATTTGTAATAGCACCGAAACCAGGAATGTTTAGATACAACCTAACAAAATTTATACACATTCCATACACTTAAAATTACACAACACTTGAAAGAATTTGAGTAAGATCTGCAGATTAATCTATACCATGTTTGTGGGTTAGAATACATGATATGGTTAAGTCTCTCCAAACTGATCTACAAACTTGATGTAATTTCAATAAAAATCCCAGCAAAATTGTTGTACAAATGTCATGGTTATTCAAAATTTTGTATGGAGAGGCTAAGTATGCAAATGAGCCAAAATTTTAAAAATAGAAATGTTGAAGGAAGCCTGCCCCCTGATATCAGAGCTTACAATGAAGCCACAGTAGCCAAGACAGTAGTCCCCATGCAGCAAAGCACACAAAAGGGAAGAGCGTGGAGGGGTCAGAGATGGACCCGCACATCCCTGCTCAGGTGATTTTCACAACAGGATTAAGGGCAATGCAGTGAAGAAAGGGCAGAGCTTTATACACTGAGGGCTTGAAAATTGAATTTCCAAATACACAAAATAGTTCTCAACATATGCCAGTATTAAAAATAGGGGCACGGGGGTGGCTCAGTGGGTTAAGCCTCTGCCTTCAGCTCAGGTCATGATCCCAGGGTTCTGGGATGGAGCCCCGCATCGGGCTCTGCTCAGCGGGGAGCCTGCTTGCCCTCTCCCTCTGCCTGCCTCTCTGCCTGCTTGTGATCTCTCTCTGTCAAATAAATAAAATGTCTATTAAAAAACATCATAGAGCTAAATGTGAAATCTAATATTATGAAATCTTCACAAGAAAGCGTAGAAAATACATGTGACTTTGGGATCTGCAGATTTATTAGCTATAATAGCAAAAACATGAAAGAAAATCATAAATTGGATTGCACCAAAGTTCTATCCTCGAGATATTTTCTTCAAAAGATGCTAAGTAAATGAAAACAAGCCAAAAACTGGAGAAGATGTTTGCAGAACACCTATCTGATAAAAGGTTGGGTCTGGATTATATGACGAGATCTCAGGACTCAGTGCTGGGGAGACCACGAACCCGCTGAAAGTGGCAAAAGACGTTTCACAAAGGAACAGACGCTGATGGAACATAAGCAGATAAAAGTGTTTAACGCTGGACTTGAGTGAAAAATGCACATGAACATCACGACAAAATCACATACTTTACAGAATGGAAAGCGCAAGATGCTGCAGCCAAGGTAACTCGCCGGGGTGGCGCGGCCTTGCCGGACCAGGACCAGCCGATCCAGTTAAGCGATTCGTTGCCAAGTGGCCCCGCCTTGAGTACTTGTCCAAGAACAGTGAAAACTGATGTTCACAGTGAGACCTTTACGTGGATGTAATGGTTTTACTTACAACCAAGACAAACAAAACCACCAGCGGGGAACAGCCCACGTGTCCCTCAGCTGGGGAACAGGTCTGGCAGGTATGGCGCGCTCCCACAGTGCAGTGCTCAGCAGCTGAGGACGGAGAAGTGACCCAAACGCGAAAACGGATGAACCCCAGACCTGCCGCTCCGACCGACAGAAGCCTGCCCTCAGAAGGCTCCGGACACCACGATCTCGGTGCTGCGACTAGTGGAGAATCCGACCTGCGGGCAGGGAAGACGTGTGGCTCGGAGCTGGGGGCGGGCGGGGGCCAGGCCGGCTGCGAAGGGACGGGAAGGAGCGCTTTCGGGTGATGGGACTCTAATATGCGCTGACTGGGGTGGCCGTTTCGTGACAACACACGCTTGTAAACTCACAGAACCTTGCTTCAAGAGACCTTGCAAAAAGATTCCCCAATGGAATTGCTAGATAGCAAATAAGGATCAGATGAATCTTTTTTTTTAAAAAAAGGAAGTCAGTGAGCTGTGGGACCAGGTCCAGCATTCTTCCCGGGGGAGAAAAACAACAGTTGAAGAAATAACAGGGGAAGTGTTCTCATATTTGACAAAAACGATAAATCCACAAATCCAACAAGCTTAATCAGGAGAATTATGAAGAAAACCATATAATAATAATAGCGTTATCAGATTGCTAAATATCAGCTAAAGAGGAAACCTCTAAAACCCAGGGAGAGAAGCAAGGCTGATTCCTCACGGAGAGACAGAAACAGCCGCACGCTTATCAGAGGCCATGCGGCCCAGAACAAGAACACATCTTCAAGGCGCTGGGAGTGCGGCCGTCCAGAAACCTGTGTCCCAGGAGGACCTCTCAGGACTGAGGCTGAAAGGCGAGATCTGGGAGCATTCAAGGAAGCAGAGGTCGGCTCAGGAGCTGCTTGGCTGGATACAAAAGACATCTTTCCCTCCTTTAATATCCTTTTGAAAGAACGCTCTAAAGAAACAATAATGGCAAAGTGTCCCGGTGCAGTGTCCCGGTGCTCACAGCATCTGCAGGGCTGCAGGGGGTGGGCAGGCGGCCAGGAGCAGACGTTCCCAAGGCGTTACGCAAAGGCGAATTGTGACGTCACTGTGCGCCCTATGCACACAAGCAAACAAAAAGGTAAGTGCAGGAAGCCAATTACGGAGAAATTATGCAATATTAAAGTTATTCATTTAAAATAAGAACACCAAAAGAGGAAAAAGGAACAACATTGATATGGTAAACAGGAAATGAAAGTAAAACCATAGATTTAAATTCAGCCTTTTTGGTACTCACAGCACACGGACATGGGCAAGTATCCTTGTCAGACAGTGTGAAGAGCGAGACTTGGGGCACCTGGGGGCTCGGTTGGTTGAGCACCCAACTCTTGATTTCAGCGAGGATCAGGATCTCAGGGTCCTGGGATCAAACCCCATATTGGGCTCCATGCCAAACAGAGAGTCTACTTAAGATTCTCTCTCTCCCAGGATGGGGAGAAAGGGGAACCCTCTTACACTGTTGGTGGGAATGCAAGTTGGTGCAGCCTCTTTGGAGAACAGTGTGGAGATTCCTCAAGAAATTAAAAACAGAGCTTCCCTATGACCCTGAAATTGCACTCCTGGGTATTTACCCCAAAGATACAGATGTAGTGAAGAGAAGGGCCATCTGTACCCCAATGTTCATAGCAGCAATGGCCACGGTCACCAAACTGTGGAAAGAACCAAGATGCCCTTCAACGGACGAATGGATAAGGAAGATGTGGCCCATATACACTATGGAGTATGATGCCTCCATCAGAAAGGACGAAAACCCAACTTTTGTAGCAACATGGACGGGACTGGAAGAGATTATGCTGAGTGAAATAAGTCAAGCAGAGAGAGTCAATCATCATATGGTTTCACTTATTTGTGGAGCATAACAAATAGCATGGAGGACATGGGGTGTTAGAGAGGAGAAGGGAGTTGAGGGAAATTGGAAGGGGAGGTGAACCATGAGAGACTATGGACTCTGAAAAACAATCTGAGGGGTTTGAAGGGGCGGGGGGGTGGGAGGTTGGGGTACCAGGTGGTGGGTATTGGAGAGCGCACAGATTGCATGGAGCACTGGGTGTGGTGCAAAAATAATGAATACTGTTATGCTGAAAAGAAATTTAAATTTAAATAAATAAAAAGATTTTTTTAAAAGACTCTCTCTCTTTCCACTCCTCCCCCACTCTCTCGTGCTCTCTCCCTCTCTCTCTAAAATAAATAAATCTTAAAAAAGAAAAAGCAAGACCCAAGTATATGCAGTCTAGAAGAAACCCGTTTTAAATGTAAGTGACGGAGAGGATAAATGACAGAAGAAGTATCAGATGATAATCAAAAGGAAGCTGGAGGGTCTATAGTAATGTTGGTCAAAGTAGATTTAATCACCTTAGCAGGTATCACGATAGATGGGTTAATTAATCAAGAACAGATAATACTAAATCTCTATGCGTTTAAAACAGAGCTTCAAAATACAGAAAGCAGAAATCTATAGAACTACCAGGAGAAACAGAAATAAAAATCATGATTGGTGATATCAGCACTTCTCTTTCAATAATTGGGAGGAAAAGCAGAAAATATTAAGGGTGCAAAAAGATTTGAACGACACCATCAACCAATTTAATCTAATCGATATTTATGAAACCTTCCCTGGACATCTGCTGCAGAAGCATCTTTCTTAGGCTCATAGAGGATGTACCACAACTGACCATATTCTGGGCCATAAGATGAGTTTCAATGTATTGCAAAGGACTTCAGTCATAGGAAATATGTTCTGACCACAGTGGTATGAATCTAAGATTTAACAACAGAGACAACTGAAAAGTCACTCAAGTAATTGGAAGTTAAACAACACAATTCTAAATAAACCATCTGTCAATGAATTCAAAAGGAAGAGTGGAAGGTCACTTAGCAAGGAGGGAGATAACATATCCACTTGCGTGGAAGGCATTAAAAAGCAATGCTTAGGGGCGCCTGGGTGGCTCAGTGGGTTAAGCTGCTGCCTTCGGCTCAGGTCATGATCTCAGGGTCCTGGGATCGAGTCCCGCATCGGGCTCTCTGCTCAGCAGGGAGCCTGCTTCCCTCTCTCTCTCTCTCTGCCTGCCTTTCTGCCGACCTGTGATCTCTCTCTGTCAAATAAATAAATAAAACCTTTGGGGAAAAAAGCGATATACAGAAATGTATAACACTGAACACTTTTATTAGAAAAGGCAAAAGGAAACCATGCTCTTTACTTCTACCCAAAGAAACTCGCAAGTGGAGAGCAAAATCCAAATGATAAAAAACAGAGAAGCAATAGGAAAATGGGAGCATGGAAGGCTGCTTCTTTGGAAGGAATCTTTCTTTAAGGTTTTATTTCTTTCCTCTTTGCGAGAGAGCAGGGGCAGGAGCAGAGGGAGAGGGACAAGCAGACTCCGTGCAGAGTACAGAGTCCGACAAGGGGCTCCATCCCATGACCCTGAGATCATGACCCGAGCCGAAATCAAGAGTTGGACCCTTCACTGACTGAGCCCCCAGGCCCCCCAGAAGGTCCGGAATTTAATGTCTGGTAGCGGCAGGAGCTGACAAGTGGGCTGACTGGCATGCAGCCAGATTTTCGGGCGCCTCTCCCCTGCCCCCTCCCCTCCTCGTCCCTGCCCCCCTCCCCTCCTCGTCCCTGCCCCCCTCCCCTCCTTGTCCCTGCCCCCCTCCCCTCCCCTCCCCTGCCCCCTCCCCTCCTCGTCCCTGCCCCCCTCCCCTCCTCGTCCCTGCCCCCCTCCCCGCCCCTCCCCTGCCTGCTCCCGGGGACCGCTGGCCCACTCATCCCTCATGCAAAGCCAGCCAGGTCCCCGCGGGAACGCTGATGGACGTGACCGTCTCCCAGTGGCTTCCGCCTTGGGAAGGAGAATCATGAACAGACAGCCGGGGCGCCTGTCCTATCGCGAACGTGAGGGGAGGTTCACTTGCAGACGTGAAAACACGCTGAGAAGGTCGAACAGTTCACGCGGGGCGTGTGTGCGCAGCAGGACTGAGGACATGCGGGGAGAGGTCTCCAGGGAGCTCCCACCTGGAAGGGTCGAAGGGCGCCTCGGAAGAAGGAGGAAAGCAGAAGGTGGTCAGCGGCTGGGGACCACGAGTCCCCACCCCGGGAAAGGCCGGACGTGCGACCCCACCCCCCATGTGCAGGAAGCCTTCCACAGGTCAAGAAGAAGCCAGGTAAGGGCGCGTGGCAAGGAGAATGGTGGGAAATTATTTGCATGAATTTGGGGTAGGAAGACCTCCTCTTCAGCAAGGCTCAGACTCCATAAGTCAGAAGAGAAAAAACACAACAGGCTCACTTTGGCAGGTGAAAGACGGCACTCCTGGGCCATGAGGGGCCAGCCCTAAAAGTGGCCACTTGACGCCAGAGGTTGGACGGCGGACAACAGATCCGTGTTCCCACGGCAGGCTCCGTCTGCTCCAGGAGCCAACTCTCCAAACCCCACTCCCCAGGCGGCCTCTGGCTTCTGGTCGGGATGGAAGGAAATCTGGTCCCCTTCCTCCTGACCTGGAGAGGACACACGGGGCTTGGGCTTCCCAAGTTCCAGAGACACAGTGTCCCACCACTGGGGAGGCTCTGTCTGCTCTGGGCCTCAGGGCCCCGTCCAACCCCTCCCCTCCCCCTGACAAGTGCCACCTCAGAGGGATGGGGGCCTGGAGGTGGGGCCCGGAGTCTGCCCTGAAAAGGCATAGACTGTCCACCAGGGCCTCGGCACAGCCTCCAGGACAAGGGGAGATGCCGCCATCCAGCACACTCTGCAGAATAAGACCGTCTGGGAGGGAACCCCCAGCCACGGACAGTAGCGCCCCAGGGGAGATGGCAGGTTCACAGAAGGCATTACCCACTCTTAAGGTCCAGCAAGCCAGCAGAGAAATGGACAGAAGGCGTGAACAGGGAGCGTGCAGAAGATCCACTGAGATGGCGGGGATCTCCTAGTAATCAAGGAGAGAGAAGAAAGGAGAAATGAAGCAAGCGCTTGCCCATCCGATTTGCACAAGTTTCGCGGAGAACGCGCTCCAGCGTGGGCGGCTGGTGGTGAGCATGGACTCCTGGCCCTGCGGCCAGCGGTGCCCGTGCAGGGACGGAGCAGCAGCCCCCGCAGATAACACATGTGTCCCCGGCCACACCTGATGTGCTGAGTGCACCCCTGCACACACGGAGGACTGCAAGGGGCTGCCCTCGGAGCAGTGCACGTCACGGCAAAGACCTGGAGCGAGCTCAGGGTCAGGGGCCCCGGGAAGTCAGCTAGGAACCCTCAGAGGGAGGACACGGCCGCTGCGAGCCACAGGACACCCCTGAGACAGGGCTCAGCATCTTGCGTCTGGAAGAAAGTTCTGCAACAGCGCGCCGAGCACGTCTTCGTACATGTGAACATTAAACTCTTAAAAACCCAACCACATGCTTTTCACGGTGAAAATACCGGGTGCCTGTGTACGAAACAGTCTCAAGGAGCGCACAGCAGACGGCAACAACGGGGGCTTCTCGGGGCGGTGGGCAGGCAGGAAGGGCGTGGGGGCCTCCCTTGTTGGCGTAGACGTGGTTTCCCTTCCTTTGAGGAGTCGGGTTTGCGTCTCCCGTTTGTAACTGATTCCTGAGAGAGGAATGTGGAGCGCTGTGGACCGGACCCTCATCGAAGAGAATTTGAGCCACAGAATGACAGCACAGGACAGGGAGGCCCACAGGCCCGTCCCCCCTACCCCTGGACCTCCTGTCCCGGCCTGGCCATATCGTGCGGTCATGCACACTGCGGCCCCGTGCCTGCCTGCTCTGTGTGTGTCCGCTATGAACGCCCGCGCGGGCGGAACGCCCCGGGTATTCAGGCTTCCAGCCCCGCTCGCGCTGCCCGAGCCGGCGGTGCCCTCCTTACCCAGCCCACAAGACCGCCTCCTTCACGTCTGAGCCGTGCGAGGCAGCCGGCCGGCCCCGACGTGCAGCCTGCAGCTCCTCCAGCGCGCACACCTGCCGGCAGCTCCGCCGTTCCCACTGCCCTCTTTCCTCCGGGGGTGCCAGGACCCTCTAAATATCGTAACCCACTTGTAAGCGTTTCTGTTTTGTCATTATGGCATGGTTGACGCACAGTACATTCGTCGGAGGTGTGTGGCGCGGGGACTCACTGGTATACTTCGAGAGTGACCACACGAGGTCTAGTGGGCACCTGTCACCACACACGGCTCGAGCCTCTGTGCAGCTGAGCGACCGTCCACTGGGGGACACGGAATCGCTAACTGGAGTCGCCGCGCGCGGGAACCCCCAGCACATCCTCATTTTGTAACTGGACCTTTGCACTGTGCGTCTCGCCTCCCCCCCCTCCGTCTGTGCTCTGCGCCTGTGAGCGGGGGGCGGGGGGGGTTGGTTCGGTGATGTTTTGATCCCACGTACAGGAGATCGTAGGGTGGTGGTCCTTCTCGGACTTTGCGGTATCCCCTCCGGCTCCGCCCATGTCGCAGACGGCAGGGCTTCATTCTCGCTGATGGTGAGCAGCGTTTCGTTATGTGCGGGCCCACCTCAGAGTGGCCATCCGGCAGTCCGTCCCTTGGGCTGCTCCTGTATCCGGGCGACCGTGGGCAGTGCTGCAGGGAGTGTGGGGCCGCAGTCTTCTCCCATCAGTGTGCTCGTTGTCTTTGGATAAACACCCAGAGGAGGGATTGCTGGGTCATTCGGCCGTTCTGTTTAGGTTCCGAGGAGCGCCCACACTGCTTGCCCGTGTGGCGTTTCTTAATCTTGGACCATGAGTGGAGAAGACAGGTGTCTTCTACTGTTGCTTTACCCCTTGGGGACGTCAGTTTCTGCAAATGAGGGTCTCTTGCTTATTGTGGCCGGAGGTGGGCAGCCCCATCGCTACCTGTTCTTGTCAATAAAGTTTTATTGGCAAACAGCCACGGAGCCTCCTCCATGCGTCATCTGTGGCTACGTCCACGCTGCGGGAGCAGACCCGAGCAACTGTGGCAGAGGACCTAGAGTGCGGGCTCTCCCAGAAAGTGAGGCATGTGTTCGCGTCCATGTGAGGCCAGTACAGGACACGAGCACGAATCCCCGTGCAGAAATCCTAGCTGGTCCCCTGCACCGTCTCAGGAAGTCTGGAGTGTGGCTTGTCCTAAGGCTCCTGTCTCACGGACAGCCGTTTCCTCAGTGATTAATGCCATGGGGCACCAACTGCGAAACTGCCATCAGTTTAACTACCTCATGTGCCACTTGAGATAGAGGAGCAGGTGGAGTCTCTTCTGACTCAAAAGCTGTGACTCGTCATCTATTAACCGCTCACCCAAATATTTAAGTTTTTGTTTTGCATCACATTCACGGTGATGGATACATGTATGAGAAGAGTCCTGCTCGGTCTGCTGAAATGTGCCATCAGCTATATATTCTGTCCACTGCGGGAGACGGGCTGGAAATCACAGTGTTTACACAGAATATGCAATGTCTTGCCCTCGTCCGTGGAGGAGGGCCCCGTGAAGGCACTCAGAGCTGTTAGAGCCGCTGCTCTAACAGGCTTTCAGTCCTGTGCCTCACCAACAAGTCTTGGTGCTTGGTGTCCGTGCTCACAGGAAACCTCATGGCACAAGATGGTGGCTGGAGCTCCAGCTATTACATCCAACATTCCAGGCAGACAGGCAGGGAAGGGCTGGAGGACAAACCCAACACCCACCCCTCCTCACATCCCTCTCAGCCTTCTGGTAAGCAGCTCTCTGAGACCCACCATGGATTCGCTAACTTGCCAGCAGCTGGTCCCAGCTCCAAAGGCAGAAAACCAGTCTTCCAGCTGCATGGGCTGGCGAGGGACTGCTGCTGTGGAAGGAAAGAAGGGAACTGATGCCCAACCGTGGCTGCTCCCATCTGTGTCCGGAACCTTCTGTGCCTCCAGGTGAAAATCTTGGGGGGGGGCGCCCCTCTCTGTGTAAGGAAAACCCGCTTTTTCGGAACCACCAGTGGTGGGACTCCTGCAGTTAGTGCTGCTTTCCTGTCCCGTCCCAGTCGTGTTCCTGGAAGAGCTCACACGGCTTCTCAGTGCCCAGTGACTCAGAACTTGTGCTTCTCTCCCGTTACCGTTTCGAATCGCAGGCGCTTTCGCTTGCTTGGGCCTTTAGTGCAGTTACCGTCGGAGCTCGAGAGTATCGCTCTGGACCCTCCGAAGTAAGCTTCTTCCGTCTCCACATCAGAGCTCCGTCTGTGGTTCCCCTGCCCCGACGGGCTTTCAGGCGGCTCAGCCCGGCGGGCACTCCCAGACGCGGGGCGTGGGGGGGGGGGTGCGCCGCTCACCAGCTCACTTCCACCCCGGCTCTGCTGTGGGGCCACCTGGGCCTCTGAACACGGACCTTACCAAGTTCCAGATTCACGGGGCCCCAGGCCGGGTCAGGGTCCATGGAAGGCAGGGGCCATTCCCCCCCCCCCCCCCCGCCGCGCCTCCCCCTCCCTCTGGGTCCCTCCCTCCTCCTTCCTCCTCTTTCTCCCCTCCCCCCCCACCCCCACCCCCCGCCGCGCCCTCTCCACCCCTTCCTCTGCCCAAACCTGCTTTCTGGGCTTCTTCTCTGCTCTCTTTCTGGCCTGGTTCTCCAGACCACGAGTCTCCACATGGCCCCTGCCGGGGTGACAGTGCTAAGTCCCCCTGTAAGCTGCGGTGGGCAAGGGGCCTTACGTCCCTGCTGTTGAGCTTCCCCTCCCCCTCCACACTCCGTCCCTCCTAACTGTCTCCTTGGCTGGATTCCCTGTGAATTGGGGCCTGGGGTGGTGACAGAGCCAGGTCTGAAGAGGCAGACGCAAGAGCCGTGGTTCCCACGTCCCATGACAGCTGCGGGGGTGGGAAGCTGGGTGGAGGAGCACAGCGAGGCTGGGTCTCTCCGCCCTCGGTGCCCACGTGCCCTCTCTCACCGGCAGATGCTGTGGCTTTTCTCAGTTGGCTCCGTGCCCAGTGTGGGGCTTGAACCCACAACTGTGGGACCCAGAGTCACACGCTCTACTGAAAGACCCAAGGGTCCTCTCTCCCACCATATCCTTCCCTAGATATTGGGGTGTGCTGGCTGTTGGCTCCTGAGTGGGAGTGTGCAGCGAGCCCACGCCCGGCTGCCGGGCCACAGGGAAGCTGACCCAAACCCTGGCGTTCTGACAAGAGCCGCACTACGGCAGCCACTAAAACCATGGCCGCCCCCATTCCTGGGCCTGACATGTGTGGCCATTGGAGAGCTGGTGGTGTCAGTGCCCAGCAGGGGCTCTCTGAGCGGGGTCGCACCTGCCCTGGGGCATCCCCGCAAGTCCGGTGAGGGCCCGGCTGGGTGCCATTCGGGCCCCCTGCTGTAGGATGCTGTCCAGGCCACGGCAGGGCAGACACAGGGCCTGATTCCCAGTCCACGCTGTGGGAGGCTCCAGGGGTGCCGAGGGGGACGGAGCCCGGCATCTCGGAGGATTGTAAGCAGAGTGCAGGCCGTCGGAGGAGCCGTCGGCTGTGCGGTGGGGGGACGTCCGTCCTGCCCGTCCCTGCGGTGGCCCTCCCGGTGTGCAGGCTGCGGGGAGGATGCAGACACAGAGCAGCCCGTTGAATACAACGAGGCTGGCAGGGCCCGGCGTCCGCAGACAGAGGCCGGAGGCCGTCCTTGGCAGGACTGTGGCTCCCAGCATGTGGTGCAGCCGGCCGTGCCAGGGGCCCCATGGCTCTGTGGGCCCTGGCGAGTCATGCCTGAGGTCCTCTTCAGGAAGAGTCATGGCAGGGAAGGGCCCGCGGCAGCGCCTGCAGCCGGCCCTGCCGGGCGGGCCACCGACACAGTGATGAGCACGGATGGTTCGTTGCAGCAGCGAACGCATCAGCGTCAGGTGATGGCTCCTGGAGGCTGGACACTGCTCTGCAGACCCTTGGTACCTGTGATCAGCATGTAAATCTGTAGACTTTGAGGAACCTGGGTGAGCCTACATGGTGTGGGTGGGCCTCGCCCAATCAGTTGAAGTCATCAGTGCAAAGACCCATTGGTCTGAGGCAGAATTCAGCCTTATGATGGTGGCGGAGTCACCGGGCTGAGGTTCCAGCTGCTCCTGCGTGAACCAGACTCAGGCCTACAACGCCAACTCCCACCTGAACGTCCAGCCTGTCGGCTCAGTACAGCCAGACCCACCGGGCCCCCAAATCCCTAACCCATTGCTTTTGGCTCTTCTTTGGAGAGTGGGGTCTGAGCTGGCTGTGGCCGGGCCTGGAGTCTGGCTTCTGCCCACCGCAGATCACCCCCGGCAGTTCTGCAGGCCAGTCGGACACGAGGGAGCCCCCTCCAGGCAGGCAGGTGCACCTCGTGCCTGCAGGTCCTCCCGGGGCCCTCACCCTGGGGCCCTTGAAGGTGTCCTCACGGAGAACCCACTTACAGGGCGAGGTGCCCAAAGAGCCCGGGTGCGGGTCTCTCCAGCGGGCACATGTGGAGGAAGCAGCCAGCCCAGGCCGCGTGACCGGCCACAGCATGTGCTGAGCCCACGGTGCCGGCAGGAGCGTCTGTGTCCCGCAGATGTGCGTGCTGGAGCCCTGGCCAGTGCGACGCACATGGAGGTGGAGCCCGGGGAGGTGGTTCCCTGTAGGTGAGGTTGGGGGGCAGGGCGTGGTCTGATTAGTGCCCTGCCCCGGATAGACCCCCGAGAAGGTGCCCACTCCCTGGGAAGGACGAGGAGCCCAAGTGTCTGCGGGCCAGGAAGGGGAGCCGGATCTGCTGACATAGCACGCCGACCGCCAACCCCCGACCTGTGGCCGTCGGAGCCCTGAGAGACCCCTGTGTGCTGTCTCGGCCGCCCAGCTTGTGCTGTCCCACGCGGTGGCTGAGCTCAGGAGCCCACATGGGGGACCCTGAGCCGTGTCAGTCATCCAGAGCATCCCTGCACACACCGGCCGTGGGGGTAGGCCGTGGAGCCCAGCCTCAGGCCCCCAACAGTGAGGACGCACCCCTGCCCGCCCGCCCTGACCCCAGCGGAGCTGCTCACCCCGGGCCGCCCCTCTCTGTCCGCCAGTGCGAGAGCTGCGCCCCCGCCCCCCCGCCTTGTCCTCAGACGCGCTTCCGGAGAGCACAGTGAAGGACGGTTCTGAATTTCCCACGGACTGTGAGGCGAAAGCGCCCCCCTTGCTCCCTGTGCCACAACAACAGTGTGACTCGGGTATCGTCCACGCCCGTGACCGCGGGCACTGCCGTCCGTGGGGCAGCTGAAAGCAGGCGAGCTCAGCCTTCCGGAAAACTCATGATGGATTTTTTCATTTCTTCCCCTTTTAAGGGTCCCCCTGCCGAGAGTGCGCTGTGTGTGTGCAGACGGGATTTAACCAGACTCCCCAACCTCACTGTTTTTTAATAAACCAGCATAAAGTAGAATGTATTTACATAACGCAATGATCCGTGAAGGGTACCATAACACCCAGGACCACATTAACCGCTTGAGTGGAATTCATTAGAAATTAACTACCACGTAAATTAATTTTCCCATAGTCACAAGGCTGTAATGGCAGGAGAAGGGACCGTCCATCAGTGCTGCTGACAGGGGACCTGTCACCGCCGTTATTTATAGGTGAGTGCGTTAACCCGCGGAGCAGGCGCACTGGGCCCAACTTGGAGCCTCCAGACTCGTAAAAGACTGTTTCGGAGGCCCCACATTCCCCTGTTCATAAGTGATCTGGTCTCCTGCCCCCTCACCCATCCACACGGGGCAAGGGCCGGCCTGAGGGACTCTGCTCACCGTGCCCTACAGACAGAGGGATGACTCTGTTTTAAAAGCCTCGTCGTGAACTGTGTTCGTAGGAGCAGAGCTGGTGAGAGTCCCAGCCTTTCCAGGAGACATTGGGGACACAGAGAGCAGAGCCTGTATGCGGGGTGCACACACATGTGGGTTGCACAGTGCGATGTGCGTGCACACCTGTGGGGCATCTGCAGGTGCCGATCTGAAGGCTTCTGCAGGGTTCAGCAGAGAGCGGGAAGCTCTGAGACCCTCCATGCACCGGCCCTGGGTTCCCATTGTCCTGCACTGCACCCTGGTTGGGCAGCCCGCCCCGTCCACCGCGGGCGTTTCCGAAACTGGGATCCCGTGCCCCATTTGGACAGAGCCGAGGACAGAGCACCACGTCCTCTCCCCTCCAGGCCAGAAAGCTGGGTGGTACTGGGGCCACGGCCTGCGGGGGGGCGGTAGCCGAGCTAGCTTGTGGCTGGACCCATTGTCACGCTGTGTGAGTGTGCACTGCAGAGACAGGGAGACGGCGAGTGACGCCATCCCTGTGGGAACCCGTGGAACCTGCGTGGGACACATGAGGGTCAGGGCGTCTAAGGTCACTTCCTGGGTTCGGGGCAAGGGCTCGTTGAAAGGCCCGAGGAAGCAGATGGGGGGAGACAGAGTCTGGACCTCTCCCGCGGGGAGCTCCCAGGCCACAGTGTGCGCTCCTCCTGCCTGAGTGGGCTGAGCACAGTTTGGGCTGGAGCTCTGGGCTCCCAACCATGATAAACCCCAGTGACCCAGGGCCGCCGTGGACAGTCTAGGAAGGCTGCTGGGCCTCCGGAGAAGACGGGAGGGAACAGTGGGGGAGGGGAGCCTCTGGCCTGGATTCCCCTCAGCCCCAAGCCGTCTGTGGGACTGTGCACTCGCCGGCTCCTCAATGAGCCCAGAGGGGCTATCCACACCCGTGAGCGGGTGCCCCCTCCAGGAAAGCACAGGTCCCTCCCACCCAGAGTGGGCTGGGGGAGTGGGTCTGGAGGCCCGTGAGGACAGGCCAAGGGACCTCTCTTGGGCTCACAGCAGGAAGGTCCCCAGAGTCCCCCAAGATGACACCAGGGGCTCTGGGCTTAGAGATCCAGGTGCGAGGCCCCAGGGCTAGTGATGGGGCTGTTTCCTAGAGAAAGAGACACCTCCCATTTGATTGGGAGAACTGGAGGTGCCCCCCGCCACGGCCACAGCTCCACACCCTCTGGGCCTCGTGGCTTCCCCTGGGGAATGTAGGTGTGGGCGAGCCTTTGGGCCAGACCCTGCGTGGGGACGTCTGAGGCCCGAGGTGGAGCTGAGGAAGGGGGGACGGCGGAGGTGAGGTGCGAGTCAGGACAGGTGACCCCAGGAGGGTCAGCACTGTGCTCTTCTGGAAAGGACCTTCCAGAGCCTGTTGCCCTGGAATGTCCAGGCCGCACTGGCTGTGGTGCTCACTTCGCAGGGGGGCTCCACAGTGTCCACCAGATCAGCCCAGGGGCTGCAGCCCAGCAGTCTCCGGTCCCCTAGCCTGTGCCCTGCACTGGGACCCACTCAGGGGTTCTTTTCTGAGAGTGCCGTGGGCTTCTCGGGACCTCAGGGCACAGAACGTTCTGCAGCAGAATCTTTGCCAAGGAGCACCCACTGAGAAACGGCTCCTGCCTTTCCAAGGGGCTCCCTGTCAAAATACAAACCGCTCTGAGAAATCTCGAGCAGCTCTGAAATGAGCTTCCGGCCCACGGAGCGTCCACGCACGTGGGCCATCGTGGGTGCCCAGTGGGTGCCCAGTGCTCGCCGCCCCCAGCCTCTCCCTGCCTGGCTCCGGGCGCCCGAGCCCTTCCTCCGCGGGCGGCCTCTGGTCTCTGCGCGGCTGTGATTAGCCTGTATGTCTGTTTCTCTTAATGCAGGGCTGTTGGCTTCTCCGAGTCTGCAAACTGGGAACAGCACATAGCCCGAGGCCACGGCATAATGCAGGTGTCGCGCGTTCAAAAAACATATTTGTTTTGTGTCCTCTGAGGACAAATGATAGACATGTAAAAATGTTCTCCCCGCTTTTCTTCCCAGGAATACTTAGTTTAGAATTAACTTCTGTCAGAGGAAACAGCGTTCCCGGCGCCGCACCGTGTTCTTTCCCACCGTGTCTGTTTCGGACGGAAAACGCTGCCGCTGTTTGACACGCGCGATTACAAGTGTACAGAACCCACTTGCGTTCCTGCTGTTGTTACTGTTTCTCTTTAGGAAAAGCTACTCATTAGAACCAGGCAGAAGCTTGCTTTGAGGAGGAAGGAGCAGGCGCAGGGAATCGGCTTCCGCCAGCACAACGAGCCTGATCCCCCGCGGGGCTCGGGGTGCAGGAGCCCCGGGGCTCGCAGGAGCGGAGGCAGCGTCCCATCCACGCCGAGACCCCAGAGCGTGGCCCCCCGGCGGGGGCCGAGGGCTGGACCCCTCACTTCCTCCTGGGAAAACGCACACAGACGACACGGTGTCAGGCACACGCACACACCATGTACGCGCACACGCATGCTGTCCTGGGCAGACAGCCCTGGGCAGCTCGGCTGTCTTCTGTGTACTCGCGCGGCGTCCCTCCGTGCCTGTCTGTGTCCGCATCTCCTTTTCTGACGAGGACACCTAGTGACTTCATCTCACCTCGGGCGCCCCCTGACAGCCCTGTCCCCAGTAAGTCACACTGGGGATAGGGCATCAGCCTGTGAATTTTAGGGGACACATGATTAATCCCATGACATCATCCTATTTCTGCAAAGAGAGTGGCCCGTCCACCAGAGCAGGCACGGCATGTCCAGCCGGGGCTCAGGGCACCCTCCACCTCCCCTCCGTGAGGTCTGTGTTCCCCGTGGGCACCACTGGTGCCATGTCCCAGGCTTTCTGGACCAGCCCTGGGTGAGATGCCTCTGTGCACTGCTCCAGGGGCAAGGTCCCTCCAACCCCTTGTCCACACGCATCCACATGCAGGGCCAGAGGGGAGAAGGCGCCAGCAGGGGCGGGGAGGGAGGAGGCTGAGCAGATGTCACCTCCCAGGAGAACAGCCCCCCCCATGGCATCAGAGGCAGAGACGCTCCCCAGCCAGGGTCCAGGCCGTGAGCAGCGCAGCAGGAAGGACGAGTGAGCGCGGCGGCTATGCGGAGACCGCAGCCCCAGGTCCCGTGCGGAGCCCCAGACTGCGAGCTCCGGGGGGCCTGGGCGACGCTGGCGGCCCTGTTGCCAGAAGGACCGCGAGGGCTGCGGAAACACAGAGACGCGGAGGAACGTGCGGGACGGAAGGGAAAGGGCCAGCGGCTCCCTCCGGGGTGGACGGGACTCTGGCCTCCGCCCCAGGCACGCGGGACCCCACCCTCTCCCTGCAGCCACCACGACACTGGCTTGAGTGAGCTTCTGACCCTCTGAACGCTTCCTAGAAAATCACACCACGGGCCTCAGAACTAAAGAAAAATGAACGAGCGAGAAGTGTCTCTGTCCACAGGTCCATTCACACCCGCTGAGCATCTCCTGCGAAACCAAACGGGAATCACTTGCATGTGTCCAGGACGCGGAGGAGCTTCCAGACGCGGAGGAGCTTCCAGACCACAGGAGCCAGGTTGCCTCCCCGCCTGCCCGGGTCTGTGCCTCCCGCATCCTCCCCGCCCCCGCACCCCGCCCTGGTCCTCCCCGCCCCCTGCACCCTGCCCTGGTCCTCCCCGCCCCCTGCACCCCGCCCTGGTCCTCCCCGCCCCCCTGCACCCCCCCCTGGTCCCCCCCAGCCCCCGTGGTGTGGAGTGGGACTGAGTGCTGCAGGCCACGTGGTGCTCCCTGTGCTTAGCGTCTCTGACCCCAGACTGTGCTCCCACATTCCTGCCCGTGGTTCACAGGGGCTCCGAGGACTCGTGTCCTCAGACGGGGTCTTCTGGCTTCGAGCTAGCCGTGCGTGCTGGGGGCTCCAGCGGGACAAGTCGGGAGGCAGGGAGGAGGACTGAGGCCTGGCAGGGCCCTCCACGGGTGTGAGGGCTGCACCCCACTGCAGCAGGGTTGGCCCCAGACCCTCCAGCCGCGCCCCCGCCTCCCTGCAGGCTCAGCGGCAGGAGCCGCAGAAGCGTGTTGCGCAGGGAGGCCAGTGCGGCTCCTGCCGGACCCGGGCTTTGCACTGTCACAACGTTGGGTCCTTCTCCCCAGCAGAGCGTGTCGGGCTTCTTGCGGGAAGTCGGGCGCCGTCACGGAGGGCGGTCACGGCGGGCGAAGGCAGCACGGAGCCCCCTTGCCCACGCGCCAGGAGCGAGAAGGCCGCGGCTTTCCCCGCGCCCCACACAGGGTGGGCCGCCTGCGGCCTCCGCGCCAGCCCCGCTGCACACTCGCAGGAACCCTCCAGAGCTCAGCTTCGCCTTGGGACAGCGAGCACAGCGGTCCAGGGCCCAGGGGCCAGCTCCAGCCTGGACATGGCGCCGGCACGGGGGGAGGGGCTTTCTGTGGCTCTGGCTTCCCGGTCCCCCCCAGAGCGTCTGAGCGGACGCTGGACAACAGATAGGCGGGCTCCAGATCCACCTCCTCGCCCCGAGCTGGAAAGGAGGGCACCGCTCCCCGATTTGCCCACACGCCGGTCTCCCCATCTGACTTCTCACCGGCCTGCCTCGCCCTGTCCACCTCCACCTGGTGGGCCACGGGAGCCCCGACGCCACGTTCCCAAGGCAGCCACTCCTGCCCGTCCCCTGCCAGGCCAGGCCCTGCTGCTCCGGAAGCACCTGCGAGACACCTGCGAGATCCACGCCAAGGCCTGAGAACGCGCGTCTCCGGCTGTCCGCGGTCCTCCCCGGTCCTGACGCGCGTCCCCGAGGCCCTCCCAAGGGTGCAGGGAGTCCCTGTCGCTGACAGTGAGGGCCTCCGGGGCCTACCCAGCTTCTGGTGGACACTTCTGGATCTGCATGATCCCCAGTGAATGAGCCTCAGTGAGGGCCACGGCGTGCACACCCGCAGAGGGGGGCGGCCGCAGCCCCCGAGCCGCGAGCCTGGACGCGGCTCCCGTCCGCGCGAGACTTCATTTCCACCGGTTCTGCTACTGCTCGAGGCGGATTTTTCCCATCATTTCTTCTCACTCCTAACTGAAATAATATCTTTGAGAAACTGAGATGCCCGTGTTTCCGCTTCAGAAGAAATAAATGAACAGGGCCATCTGATTCTTCACCGTTTTAATTACCAAATTCTGCGGAGTCTCCCTGGAAAAGGCCGTATCTTCTCCTTGTTCAGAGACCCAGGATCTCCTGTTACCGGCGATCCCATGCTGGATTCTCCCTGCATATTCTACTTCCCTAGACATTTTATTTTAAGCCACACAAGTAAATTATTACGTACCTAGAAAAGTAACAGATTTAATTAGCTATTAGTCTCTAATTCAATAGAGAATTTTTCTCTTTTTTCTTTAAATTGTTTAAACCGAGCTGCCTGGGAGGAAGTCACAGTTCTGAGAGCACAAAGATTGTTAAACTGTGTCAACCTCATCCTTGTGCGGTCATGTGCAATTGAACAGAAATTGAATTTTAGGGACTAATAAATAACAGAAGAGGTTGGGTTTTCCCGAGTTCTCTGAGCCCAGACGACTGACCAGAGGCTGGGCGGACCCGCAGGTCAGCACCCTGGGCTCTGGCCATCAGCTGTGGTCTCTCGGGACACAATGACAAGCGGGCTGCTCCTGGACATGCGTCCCAGCAGGGGACATGCGTCCCAGGACGACTGGGACGCTGGCCGGCTGTGGTCCCACGGCGCGGGGTCTGCGGACACTGGCAGAGGACGTGGCAGGCCCTCCGGCCCTCGTTCCTGCCCCTCAGAAGCAGGAGAGGGGAGACGTCCCATTTCCGGACCAGCTGTGTGGAGAGGCAGTGGCCACATTGTGGGAAGCCACGGATATGAGCCGAACCAGGCCCTGACTCGCGTCTCCCTGACATTAAGGGGCTAAGCAACCCAGCAATGGAAAGGTTGAGCAGCGCTGAGAAAGGTCTGTGCTGTGAGTCCCATGATCGCCTACGTGACTACCCACTGGGGTTTATCAGGAACAGGACAATGCACGCTAAGTCCTAAACCCACGCCTGGACCTTGCTGTGCTTGCATGGGCCACAAAATGCTCCTGACGCCTTCTCCAGTCCCTTCATCAGTAGGGAACTTATCTATAAGCAACATGATGGTGGCCGGTTGTGCGTGTCTAACCTAAGGGAACTGGTAAACAAGAGCCTGGAGAAACTATTTCGGTATGTGGCGGGCGGTTAGTCTCCCCTTAGTGTCCCTGCTTTCTATATGACTCGTGCACACTTCGTAATGAAGCTGGCACTGCTTGGACGTCACCCACTGTCCCTCCGGTCCGCAGCTCCTTACGCCTCGTCTTCGTCTCACCGTCCTCTTACCCTCTCGACCCTGGGCCTGTTGTCGCGCCGGCCGCGACACCGCATGGCCCAGTGCTGGGCTGAGTCGGTCAGACACCTGCAGAGACCCGGAACCGACAGCGTGTCTGCTGGGTTTTGTATACGTGCCCACAGAGAGACAGGTTTGAAGGAGTTGGCTCAGGTGTGAAATCTGCAGAAGAAGCTGGAAATTCGGGGAGGAGTTGATGTGACCGTCTTGAGTCTGAAAGGTGAAGGGCCGGCTGGCAGGAGAAGCTCAGGCAGGAGAAACCTGTCTTGCTCTCAAGGCCTTCAACTGATTGGATGAGGCCCACCCACAATACGAAGACTAATCTGTTTGGCTCAAAGTCTACTGGCTTAGATGCTAATTACATCTGAAAACTGACCTTCACAGCAACACCCAGACTGACGTTTGACCAGCAAATGGGCACCATGACCTACCCAAGTCAACACATAGAATTGACCATCGTGTGGCCACGGGGCTGCAGCCAGAGCTCGGGCGGCCCTGTTGCAACCATGAAGAACCCAGGACAAGGGCAAGGCGGAGAGACGGAGAGCAGCGAGCACAAGGACCGGCCTGCAGGCTGGGGAGAAGCAGCCCCTGTGTGTCCAGGACACTCCGCTCGCTCAGTTGTGGGACGCTTCCAGACCACCGAGGCCGGAGGAAGAGGGTCCAGGTTGACCTTCCCGACTGCTGTGCGATGGGGAAGGCGGAGCCGGAGCGAGGCGCGGGGACGCAGCGTGGCGGTCTTCCTTCAGCCGGCCGCGGGCCGCAGCGCCCCTGACCCGCAGCGTGTCCCCGGGCCGTCCTGGCCGGGGCCACAGAGAGCCGGTCTCCCACACTTGGGCAGGGGCCGAGCCCGACCGAGCTGCCCTGCGTGGCCTCCTCCGCTGTGCAGAGCAAACAGCAGCCCCATGCGTGCATACGGGGGTCGCCCCGTGGGTGACTTATTCTTCGTTCTGTAAACCGGCCAGGTTCCGACTTCTGGTCGGACGCGAAGACCACGTGAGTCCAGGCCTGCGGGGGAGGAAGGACATGTGGACGCGTCATTCCGTCGGGTCGTGCCGGGGGGAGGGGCTGCAGGGAGCCTCTCGGGAGGCTGAGACACAGCGAGTCCTGCAGGCGGGCGGCTCCGCCTGGCCCTGCACCAGCAGCCCACGGCCACACCTGCCCTCCTTCCTCGGGGCAGAGCGGGACTGGCCAGTGAATGCGTTGGTGGCAGTGACCTGGGGGCGTGGCAGGAAGGGGGCTGGGGAGGACGCCTGCGCCTCGGGTGGCGCCCAGAGCATCTCGTCCCAGCCACCAAGTGCAGGGCAGGGAGGGGGCACCGGGGTCGCCTGTCCCTGCGGGCTCCGGCGGTGGCCCCGGGACCCCAGAGAGGCAGCCCCACTGCCTCACAGATCCCCAATGTTCCCGTCACCCACGATTTTTTCATGCACATCCACTTCCTCTACAAGCCGCAGCTCGCAGGGTGGGCCCCGCTGGCTTTCGTCTAAGGGCTGCCCCACGGCCCCCCCAGCCATCTACTCCCACACGGCGGAGGCCGTGGTCGGGGCCCCACGTAAACACACGTGCCCCGCAGACATGCTGCCCGTGGCTGAGTGTCCTCGCTCGGGCTTGCGGACCCCAGAGGCCACGGGGCATCGGGGGCACGGACAGGCGCCTCCTGCACACCACAGCAGGGACCGCGCGCCCCGGGAGGCCCCTCCGCTTCCTTCCGCCCCGTCTGCTTTGCGGCGAGTCCCCGCCGGCAGGGAGGCCGAGCCTTCGAGCCCCTGGGCCTCGCTTCCAACTGTCACTCGGTCTTCCTGCGGCGAAGGGGGGCGTTGTTTGTTCTGAGAGGAGCAGCGCACAAGCTGTGGCGTAGACACAAATAATCGGCTCTGTGACATTCTTAGTAAAAAAGACACGTTGATTTTGTTGTAGTGGCAAATTTATAGCATATTTTTCTGCTAAGTGAGGAGAAATGCGATGCCGGGTCCCAGCTTCCCGGCAGCATACCAAGACTGCCCTCTATGGACACCGGCTGCCCCGGCCCGCACCGGCTCAGCCCCTCCGGCCCGGACCGGTCAGCACTCCCCCGCCCCATCTCTCCCGCTGCTCTCACCGCAGCTCCGGGGGCGCGCTCCATCCACGGCCACGAGAGCTGGCTCCAGGGTTCGACCTCATCTGCGGCCCCCGTGTCTCGTAGCCCTTGGACACTCCTGCAGTCCTCGGGGCTCTCGAGAAACACCCGAGTTCGGAAGCGCCCACGGCCGCCGAGAGCACTGTTTGTGGGCTCCCTGCGCGTGCCGGGAACAGCTGGCCTCAGCAGGCGCGCGCCCAGAGAGAAGGTCGCCACGGTCAGGGACACCGCCCAGGCCGACGGGAGAGGGCCTCGAGCTGCCGTGCACCCACACTGGGGCCGGGAGCCCGGGACGGAACAGACAGGTCGCGGGTGATCTGTCCCCCCATAGACGTACGGTCACCCCAGTGCCTACCAGGCCACAGCCAGACTGAAGCTCTGGGCTCCACGTCCACACCCGGGGCACAGCTGCCGTCAGTGAGGGAGCCCGGCTGGCTCAGCGTGCTCGGATCTCCCGTCCCGGGACCCCAGCCCCCAGCCCTGAGCAGAGCCGCTTGTCGGATCTCCATGGCCGGTCATTGGAAGCCTGCACCAGGCACAGCACCCAAGCGCCGCAGACAGCCCCCTCCCTGGGTGCCGAGGTGAGAGGGGCCCTTCCTGTCCCTGCCCCATCCCTAATGGACTGAGAGTGAAGCATCCAGGCCGAGACCCTGCATCAGGCCTCCGCAGGGACAACAGAGCTAGGCCTTCCCTTTGCCGCCAGCCCAGCCCCGGGACCTGGGACCCTGTCAAGGTCTTCACGGCCAGCAGTGCCCCGGGGTGGGCCTTCCCCGGTGCCCTTGGGCAGAGCTTGCTGGCGGCCTGGGCCAACCCTACGGTGACATGCAGCAGTGCCCCCAGATGCGTCCTTTGCAGCAGGCCTGGTGATCAAGTGGCTCCTTCGGGGGTGCCTGCCTGAGATCCGAGCAGTGGAACCGGAGAGGTCAGCCACCGGCTGGGGGAGGCCGGGGGGACAACAGTGCTGCATGAATCCCACGCCTCACGAGATGTCCAGAGGAGGCTTCGAGGACGGGGCCGAAGGGCACACCCAAAGCCTCTGTGACTTGCAAACGGCAAACGGGGACCCCGCTGTACTGAGGGTATGTTCTGTTCTCTGTTCACTCTTCTGAGGAGCCAGAACAGAGCCCCCGGCGGTGAGAAGGCCCCTGCTCCTCCTACTAGGCGAAAGGCTTCCTCCACAAGGGCCGGGCTGGGCCCCCTGGGGAAAGGTCAGCTTTCCCACACTTGGCAAAAGGACAGAACCACCAACAGAACCGGGGAAATGACTTTGTGAGCTCCGAGCCTGCTCCCGGAGGGGCCCGGGGTCCTCCCGACAGCACGGGAACGGGCCCTCCCAGGCCGCAGCGGGACCCTCCTCCAAACCCTGTCACCCAGCAGCCACCCTGCAGGGCGACTGCAGTCCAGAATGTTCCCACACGAAGTCACGTTCACCAAGAATCTGTGCTCTCCCTAACCACCGGCGTGGTCCCCGATGGGATTTGGGGTGGGCGAAGTCTGAGGGCTGTCTGTGGCCCCCTTCAGAGAGGAGCCGGGCTCACATCCACCTGCACGGGGTCACAGAGGGTCAAACACAGCGGATCAGGCTTCTCGCCTCCTAAGCTAGACCCAGTGTGGCTTTCGCTCAGGTATGCGGTCCAGTGGGCTCCGCAGGCTTCTCACTCTGGAACCAAGCAAACGCTGCGTTTGGATGAGATCTCACTTTGCTCTGTTGCCAAAGCCCGTACGAGAAAGGACTTTTTGTTTTTTTTTAAGATTTTATTTATTTATTTGTCAGAGAGAGTGAGCACAGGCAGCAGAGCTGCAGGCAGAGGGAGAAGCAGGCTCTCCGCCGAGCAAGGAGCCCGATGTGGGACTGGGTCCCAGGATGCTGGGATCATGACCTGAGCCGAAGGCAGACGCTTAACCAACTGAGCCACCCAGGCGTCCCGGGGCTTTTTTTTTTTAACTGGAAGAACACTTGTAAAGAGTTAGCCCTCTGTTTGTCTCCAGGCTGAGAACTGTATTTGGAGACGACCGACACTCTCATGAGCTCTCATAAGGCGGATTTCTGGACCACATTTGCAGACTTGAACTTGCTATTAATTTGTAATACTTTTCAGTAAGATGTGAAGCTTCGCAAAATAAACGCACCATCATTAGAACGGCCTACCGGTGCTGCCAGAGCGTCAAGATGGTGGGCTTTTCCACTTTCTTAGAATAATTAAATCTGTATTGTGTAGCTCTCCTTATACGGGCCAGTGTAAAACCACTTTTCTTTGCAGAAGCTTCCTGATCTCCACGCCAGGCCTTGGTGAAGGTCAGGGTGAGGGCAGAAGGCCAGGCCGGGAGCCCCGAGGGGTCAGCAAGCTCTCCCAGGGGCCTGAGAGCACACGCCGAGCTCCAGGAAACAGCGTCTACAGCATCAGGCTGGGATTCCCCAACCCCGGCGCACGAGGCCCTTGTCACAGTGCCCGCCTGAGCCCCACAGGTATACACTCACCCACACACGTGCCGACACTCGTGCGCGCACACACACACACACACACACACACACACACTCCAGCCGACCCAGGAGTCCTTGAGAACCCAGACTGGAGGAAAGGACATGTTTGCAATCCCTCCTTCCGCAGCAGCCTGTGCAGCCACGGGCAGCCACGTTGCTCTGCACGTGGCTGAAGGACGCACTCCGTGGGCACAGGGAGGCAGGGCTTGGAGTCCCCGCGGCTGGTGGCATCCGCACATGGGAGCTGGGACACTCCCTGGCACCGGGGGGTCCCCAGGCCCACACGCAGGAAAGAAGCGCCTCCAGATTCTAACATGGGGGGGTGCGTGGACCCTCGGGCAGCAGCTGACCTCCAGGGTTCCGGGGGAGGATCCCGCTTCCGTGGTTGCCCTCCGGAGATGGGGCACGAGCGAGCAGGTCGGGAAACACGGGCGGGCGTTTCTGGGCCTCCGCCCGCTCCGGCCAGAGGAAGGGTGTTCTCGGTTTAAACTGACTCCTGCTTCTCTTATCTCCCAGCATGAAATTCAGATGACATAAAAGTTTATCCCATCACAAGTGAGAGACGTCGTAACGCTTTCAGAGAATCGCGGGACTCCTCAGAAGTGAGCTGCTGACGGCTCTGCCCGTTCCTCCGGTTCTTTGGCCCTGTGTGTCCACTGTGTGCCTGTGCGTATATGTGCGTGTACACGGAGTGTACGTGTGAATGCGTGTGAGCTGTGTGTGCGTGTCCCCTCTGGGTGTGTGCACGTGTATACATGTGCGTGTCCCTGTCACACTGCACGGAGCGTGTGTGAACGCGTGTGCAGCACCGTGAGCCAAATGCCTTTCTGAGTGTAAATGGGTTCTGACTGTCCTGTAATCACGAGCGAGGGCCTGGGGTCCTCGCACCGTGTGTGTGTGTCGGAGGGCACCGCATCCATTAGCAACAGCAGTGGACTTGGGGTACACGGTGCTACCAGGATCTGTCTACACTGAGGGCTGTGGGGCCCAAGCAGGCCGATGGGACAGGGCGCTCACGGGCTCCATCCAGGGGCTGCTGAGCTAAGGCCGGTGGCCGCTCTGTCCCAGTACTGGGCTCTGCCTCCCCTGGAGTGGCCGCCCTGCCCATGCGGACGTTCTTGTCCAGTTGCTGAGTGTCTAGCAAAGGTTTGGAGACGCTGCACCTCCTTCCTCACCACTCCTCCCGGTGGCCTCTCGAGGAGGCCCCACGTCCACGCTGCTCTGAGCAGTCGTCCCTTCCCTTGGCTCCTGTGCGGGACACGCTGCTCTGAGCAGTCGTCCCTTCCCTTGGCTCCTGTGCGGGACCAGCACTGCCGAGGCCGTGCTGCTTTCTGAGGGCTGGCGTTGGCGAGCCTGCGGGGGCGGCGTGGCAGGTGCGCATCTGCCCGTTTGATGTGGACGAGGGTCTGGACCTCCGAGGAAGCGGCGTGCGCTGACACCTGAGGGGTGAAGCCGGCCTGGCAGGAGAGCCCCTGAGCGCCTGGGATCCCCTGAGCTCTCCCCGGGGACAGAATGAGCGTCCACACCGGAGCCTCTGGACTGTGCCACGGGCCGCTCGCTGGGGGCAGGACACCCGGCATTGTTTCTGCATTTCCCGGCTTTCAGCCCGTCCGAGTCCGGTCCCGGTCAGCGGCAGCGGTCACCTGAGACGGGCTGTGGGCTGGCCGTGCCCAGGCCTCGACACGGTAAGACTCCAGCGTGAGCAATTCTCCGTTCGTAGCTGCTGGATGGTGACCGCTTCGGCAGAATTCCGGAAAATGTGTCTAAGATGCCCGCGTTGCATTGAGACACAGAAAGCTCCGGGCCTGGCTTCTCCCCGCCGCCCCTGCCCTGCCCTCTCAGGCTTGCAGCTCTCCCTCTTTGTAAGCCCCAAGCTCACCCACAGAGGGGTCCGGGCCTGACACGGCCACGGCCCAGCCTCCACGGGCACTGGCGTCCCGCTGGGTCCCGAGGTAGGGACGGCCCCACCGCGCCACGGCCCGCGGGACGGCCGGAGCCCCCGCTGACCGCAGCGTGCCAGGCCCTCAAGAGGCCCCTGAAGGAACCTGGCCCTGGACGCCCTCCCTGGGAGCTCCTGCCCGTCCTCCCTGTGGCCCGCTGCTCGCCACCCACCAGGCCCCTCGCGGCCTCCCGTGTCCTCCAGCCTCCCAGGCAGGGGTGGAAGGCGGCAGCTCCAGGGAGGGGAGGGTGTGGAGAGGCAGAACCAAGCACCGCGGGGCCACAACAAGCTGAAATGGAGCCTCCTGGAGGCTCAGCCCGTCTCCTGCGTCTCTCCAGCTCCCCTTCCCTCCCCTCCCCTCGTCAGCCCGCCTTACTCTCCCCTCCCTCCCTCCCCTCTGCCCCCTCCATTGTCCCCCCCAGCTCTTCTCCGACCCCCCCATGTCTGAAGGGTCTGGTGGCCTTTCTGGCCCTTCCCCTAAGACCCCTCCTTACAGTGTTTCCCACCGAAGAAGCCGTCAGAACGCCGTGTTCTCAAGTCACTTGAAATAAGGCTTTTCTCCCTGGGGTCTGGTCACCAACTTGATACGTAATTAGGTTCTTTTGTTTTAGCTTGTTTTCAATTTTCAGATTGCATTTTCCTCTCTTTGCTTTAATTCTATTCTCTGTACCAAACACGAATGATTCCGGAGCCTGCGGTCGAGCGGGACGTGCGGTCGAGCACGACGTGCTGCCCCTCCCCAGGCTGCTCCGGGTCGCTGTGCTCCGCGCCACTGCCCGCCAAGTGGGCACAACCGCACCTCGGGCCTGGATCCCTTGGGAAGGCAGCGCAGGAACCGACCGTGTTTTGTGGGGCTTGGGAACGTGCGCCCTGCACCCTGGAACCAGGCCCGTGGGGCTGCTGGCCTCTGCTTTGTCCCCAGCTTCGGCGGCAGCCGCTCCTGCCCAGGCAGGGGCCAGGGGAGGCAAAGGGCAGGGCGGGACCTAGAGCTGCTGCTGGGGGGTCACTGGGGGCACGGAGAGCTCAGCTGCCAGAAGGGGGTTCTGGTGCAGGGCATGGGGTCGTTCCCAGCCCCAGCTCCCCGCTTCACGCCCAGAGGGCTCAACGCCCAGTGGGTTGCACAGCTGCCTCTCCTGCTCCCGCGTCGGCCCAGGACCACCCCCAGCAGCGCACCCCTCCTTCCTTGTCCTGCTGGCCGGGCCACGGAGCGTCGGTGGCGGCTCCCTGCCTGTCCGGGGGGCTCCCCGCTGCTGTGGGCCTGTTTTCCCCCAAATCTCCCTCACGGTGAAGTGCCTGTCAGTCTGGGGGGCACGTCCACCTTCTCCTGCAGGTGCCGAGCTCAAGTCATCCCCACGCTGCCGACGCGCAGGCATGGCTCTGGCCGCCTGCTGTCCGTCCTTCCTGCGGGCCCCGGTCAAGAATGGGCGCAGGGTGCCGACCGGCCGCGAGTGCGGGCTGTGAAAGGAGCCCGCGAGCCGACTACTCGCCGCCCTGCCGTGGCGCCGCGAAGCTGTGTGCCCTCGGCCCGAGCAGCGGGCTCTCCTGGGCTGCTCGGGCCGAGGGGCCTGGGGACCCGCATGACTAATACATGCCGCGCTCGCGGCAGAGAAGGACAGCACTCAAGCGCACGTTCAGACCCTCCCAGACCCCTGCAATATGAAGGACGTTTGTGACGGCCCTCGCTTCGGGGTCTCTGGGGAAAATAGTGTTTCCAGGAAGACAAAGCAAATTGCAGGCGTTCCTAAGGGCCCAGCTCCTGCTCACAGAAACACATTGAATCTGACGTGGCTACTCTAACGATCGCTCGTGTCGTCTTTTATTGAACACAGAGTGAGTTCTGCCCGTCCCAGCCGTGCCAGGCTGAGCGTCCTCGCACGGAGACGCCAGGTCGGGGGCGGGGGGAGAGCTTCCAGGAGAAGCAGGAGCCCCGCGGGGGGCTGTCCCCGCAGTCACCAGCCAGCACACACACGGGGCAAGGGCGGACCTGAAGGTCCCAGCCCGCTGCTGACTCTGTGTCACCTGCGCCTTGCGGGGCCCTGAAGCTGTCCACAGGCCACCTGCACGCCTCCCCACGCACAGCTGCTCTGGCCAAGCCACCCACGGGCGATGTGGAGCCGAGCCCCCGGCCCACGAGGGTCCGCGTGCTGCCTGCGGCCGGAAAGCCGGTGGCCAAGGAGGGGGCCCCGGGGCCCTGCCCTGGGAGCCTGTGGACAGAGGGTGCGGACACTGGAGCCAAGCAGAAGGCAGGCCGCCGGGGCGGAACCCTGCCCCTAAGGTCGTGGCTCCCCGGAACCTGGTGTCGGGGACACTGATGGACGCAAAGATTTGGTCGGAAAGACGCCAAGTCCCTGTCCGCCCTCACTCGGACGCCTGGCTCAGACGCTGCCCGGCCCCCACGCCCGCCCCCTCCCAGCCACGGGGCTGTCCGCATGTCCCCAGTCAGCCGCCGGCAGGAAGAGGCCAGACAGAGTGTCACAAATCGGCCCAGATTTTCTTCAGACGAGAGAAATAGACCAGATTTGTGAGGCCTCCGGACGCCAGGACCGTAGGGACAGGAAAGGGGTGCAGGGTGTGCAGAAGGGCCGTCGGGCTGCGGCGTGGAGGTGAGCGTCACAGGTGTGGACCATGCGTGAACGGTGCACGCGAGAAGCACGTGAGTCAGTGAGGTGTATGCGTGTGTGTGTGGCGCATGTACATGTGTGTGAACCATGCGTGTGGTCACAGCCGGCCTGCTGGGAGCTGTGACCTCTGTCCGGTCACACCGTCCGTCCCTCCTTATCTGACAGTGGCTGTCTGCGCTCTTCCGGGGACAGGGACCCACCGCGCATGCGTGTATGGGGAGGGCTTCACGCATGCTCCCCGTCTGGGACGGGGTCCTCACCGCAGAGACCAGCAAAGGGAGTGAGGATAGGCTTCTCGTGCTCGGGGAGCGGCCAGGCCGCCCGCTGGGTGGGCGACGGGAAGCAGGGCTCCGAAAGGCCTGCCGTGCCCACCGAGGTGGCTCCCACTGGTCCCGGGCCCTCGAGCACACAGGCCACAGGACCACGATCTGTATCCAGCCTGCGAGACCTCGTGGAGTGCCCAGCACGCTCCCCTGTGGGGCTGGGAGTGTCCTGCGTGTGAGCTGGTCTGGATGTCCACACACACAGTGTCGTGACCCTCAGGACTCCTCGAACAGGATGGAGCCCCCAGGCCTGCCACTCCCCATGGCTGCACGACGAGCTTTCAACAGGTTGTGTCTTCTGTGGCTCGGGAAGCAGCATGGCCTCGCCGGGTCCCACAGCCCACGGTCCCCGCCAGCGCGGTCGGAAGGTTTCTGCAGGCAGGACCCGCTTCCAGGCTGGGGCCGTGGCGGCCGGAGGGGTCCATGGTGGCCGGAGGGGTCTATGGTGGCCGGAAGGGGCCACGGCAGCCGGAGGGGTCCACATACACGCACCAGATGGACCGCAACCTCAGCGGCTCATGGCTGTCGCCTGGGGCTGCCCTCTTGTCCCTGACACGTGGCCTGTCCAAGGGCGGCTGGTGGCATGGGCAGAGAGCCAGCAGACCCCATGGCAGTCTCCCACGGCTTCTCGGAGGCTCCCACCTCCCCTCACCGCCTCCGCACAAAACCTTCCAGAAGCAGAAATCCGCACAGACGTCCCAATCACGGAGCGCAGGACCCACATGGGGGCCCCCGCACAAGTGACCGCCGCCTCCGAAGGTCGGGCTGACTCTGACATCGAGGACGCGTGCGTTTAGCTGAGCTCGGCAGCAGGGAGCACAGAGCCGCGGAAGTGGACACGCGAGGCCGGCGTCTCCAGGGTGACGGAGACTGCAGGGCGTCCTGGTGCAGACACCGCGGCAGCGCCTCACCGCCTCCCTGCATGCGGCCTCCCCGCCCTCAGACCCGCACCTCCCGCTCCCGGCGGCCGAGGCTTCAGGTCAGCGTGGCCACGTGCCGGGCAGATCCCCATCACGTCCCCGTCCCTCCGCGGGAGGAAACGGCCGAGCAGGGACCGTCCCTGCTCTTCCCTGCAGACAAGCGGACGCCACTTAGCAGGGATGTCACCGGACGCCAAGCTCAGACGTAGAGCTACAGGTGTGCTGCAGAAACGAGGGTCGTCCACGCTGTCCGTGGAGCCTCCAGGCCCCCCCATGGCAGGCAGAGGCTCCGGCGCCCCACGGCTGGCGCTCTGGGAAGCCCACGTGTCTCCGGACAGACAGCGGTCAGCGAGACAAATGAGCAGCATTCGCTTGGACACCCAGAGCAGCAAACCCCGACGGCCGGGGACCGAGTGGCCAGGACGGTAGCCCCGCAGCGGGGGGAGCGGTGGGACCAGGAGGGGCTCCCCGGCCAGGGCGCCTGAGCGGGCGGCTGACTGGAAACACTGGGGGTCCAGAGGTCGCTGGGTGCCCCCCCAGAGAGGACACCAATGTCCGGGCCTGGGAGGGGCAGCACTGGTGTGGTCCCGTGTCAGGGCCGAGAAGCGCCCACGGTGCCAGAGGGGCTGACGGGCAAGAGTGAGGTGCAGGAGCCTCCCTGAGGCGCGTGCCCGGCTTCAGCCCTGCACTTGCAAGGTTTTGTCGGGGTGCAACCTGTCGCCTTCCTCCCAGAGGTGCCGGCCTCACGCCCACAGGAACCCCCGCTGAGGTCCCTGAGGCACCGCAGTGCCTGATCATGTCCCCAGAAACATGTTCGAGAGCTAACCCCTGGCAGCATTGGGAAATAGGGTCTTTCCAGGTGTCACTAAGGTTATGATTTAGAAATGAGATTATCCTGCTTTAGGGAGGGCCCTAGAGCCAATGATGGTGTCTTTGCAAGACCCAGAGAAGGAGAGACAAGGGCCGGCGGAGAAGCCCCGAGGGGTCGGAAGCAGGGCCGCGGGGGAGGCTGCCCGCTTCCTACCACGGACAGACACCGCTGCGTTCTTCCCACAGCCCCGAGGAGCCACAGTGTGGGAATGACTGTCCTCGCTGGCCGTGGGGCTCCGCCACGCTTCCCCTTCAAGGCCCCTGCCCCCACCTGCCCGGATGCCCGGCTCCTTCCCTGCGCCCAGGACCTGGGGCTGCGGGGAGCTGGAAGGGGCGGCCTGTCCCGCAGGCTGTCCCCACGCGCCCCGTGTCCTCACGCGCGGTCGGAGCGGCACCCAGGGCTGCAGGGACGGATCCCACGACATGACAGCGTGAGGGCCGCGGGCCAGGATGGATGCTCCCGACCCCCAGTGCGAGATACGGCTCTGGGACGGACGCGGCACTAATGGGCCACAAGAGGAATCGCACCGCAGCCGGGAGCGCCGCCGGCTCATACATCTTGTGAGGAGCCGAGATCCCAATCTCCGGGCCGCCCGCTCCCGCACATCCGTCTTGCCGCCCTCCCCCACCGGGAAGGCAGCCGCCGGCCTCCCTGGGCTCTGCTCCGCGGAGACGCAGGGCGCAGGAGGCCAGAGCCCCTTCCCCAAGCACGCCCGACGTTCCTCTCCCGGCGCTGTAATTTCAAGGACAGCCTGAGCCCCAGCTCCAGACCCTTCCTGAGTGGCTCTCCGCGCGGGCGCCTCTCAGGGTCTCCAGAGCCTCTGAGAGAGGGTCCACGGCTGTCGGACCCTGCAGGTGGGGGACGGCACAGGAGCGGCCTGGGTACCTCGTCTGACCAGGCTCTGCTCCTGGGAAAACCCCGTTCCCACCTGTGTCCGACTCGAGGGGCAGCTCCGCAGGCCTCCTGCCGGGGGTCCCTGCCGGGGACGTTGTCTCCTGAGTCAGCAAACTGACTAATGAACAGCCCTGGGGGCTTCACCTCGCAGGGCTCTCCCCAGGATGGGGTCCGCAAGACCCCTGGGGGAACACGGACCCAGCCTGGAACCACCGGGGCTGGCGGGGGCTTTCCGGGTTTCCCAAAGAATGGCAACAAGAAATCGGCCCGAATTCAGGAGCCAGCGCGCAGTCTTCACATCTGACTCTTCTGCAGGCCCGGGAGACCCTCCTTGCGTGAGGACGCACACAGGGACAGGCGGGGTCCCGGCGTCGGTCTGGCTCCCAGCGCCGCCCGTGTCCTTGGCATCCCTTGGCTTGGGGACGCATCACCCTACCTCTGCCTCCATGTCGCGAGGCACTTCCCGGGAATCCTGTCCCCAAACTTCCCCATCTTACGCTGTCCCCAGACCCGCTGGATTCGGACCTGCTGGCTCTACCTGACTGTGTCTCCCCTGGTCGCTCCTGCGAACAGCCCACGTCCAGAACAGTGACCGACTCCATCAATGCATGTCGGGGACCCAGTTCATACCCCGACACTCACAACAGTTGGCTCTCTCCAGGCGGTGGGTCTCACCCTCCCGTTGCCCCTGGAAGGTTATGGCTGACCGCCTGAGCCGGTCCCATGTCCACTGGTTCTGCTTCCTGCACTGTCCCCAGGGAGAGTGTCCCCAGGGAACTTTGAGGCACCCAGGAACTGTCCTGTGGGCAGGGGTCCTGCTGTGGGCCTGGGGCCTCTGTCCTTGTCTGCCCGCCCCCTTGCCCCTTGGACAAATTCAGGTCCTTAACCCCGCAGGGACGGGCTTTCTGGGCTTCCTTCACCCCGAGCCCTCCCCGCCGTGTGGACGAGTCCCCGTGGCCGCGTTGGCAGACTACACTTGGCGGACGAAGTAGCCAGCCAACGACTAGGTCGGAAGCTTGTTTGTCGAATCTCTCCATGATGATCAGAGAAAGCGCCCGGCCAGCAAGGACGCGGCGAGCGCGTACACGGAAGCGTTCTGAGAACAGCAGAGGTCTTGACTGGAGAAACACACGAGCGGCTCGGAAGAGCCCGATCGCGGGGCCCAGAGGGTCGGGGGGAGCCGCTCCGCGGCGTCTCGGGCCCCAGGCTGAGGACAGAGTCCCGGAGCTGAGCACAGGAGCATACAGTGGGCCCGGCTGCCCAGCGTCAGCCCAGGAGGGACCCTGAACCAGGAGAGACGCAGCGTTGTGCCCAAGTCCTGTCCAGGACAGACGTGGGGAGGGGCCCACGGCGCCGGGGGGTCCTGCCCCTGGCTGCACAGCAGGTGCGCTCATTCCGGGAGTGGGGGTGAGGACCTTCTCTGTGCCCGCCGTCCAGGAGGGCCCAAGGCTGGACGCTGTCACCAAACCCCTCTGGGGGCTCCCAGGAAACCTTGTCGGCCGCCCTGCTTCTCCACAGGGAGCCGGCGTGCGGGGTCTGCCCGGGCTGACGGCCACGCGGGCCCAGAGGGAGATGAAGGGGCCAGCGTGGGTGGGTCCCAGCTTCATTGTCCTCCAGAAAAGACGACAGCAGCGGTCCCCTGAGACCCACTGTCTCCGGCAAGGACGGCTCCCGCAGGCGGCTGACTGAGTCCCAGCCCGTGGGGAGACCCCCACCTACCGGGAGGACCCCAGTGCCTCACAGCCCGTCCCACAAACCCCTCTCAGGGAAATTCAGCTCCTCTCTGCTGAACTTCCCACGGCACGGCTCCCCGGAGCTCCCGGAAAGGTCACAGGCGTCTCCACTCGCGACCCAGAGAGGCCTGCCAGGCGCAGCCAAAACACCCCCAACAACAGCAGGAGACGGGCCTCGCCGAGAGTCCGCAAAGGGCTTCCCAGTATGAGGCTGTGCCCGGGACTGCACGGGACACACTCGCACTGGAAAAAATTCATGGACTGAAACTCTGTATATCCCGCGCAGCACCCCCAGAGGAGATGCCCCTGGGAGACGGAGGGACACGAAGGAATTCACTGCTCCCAGCAATTCTGGGGTCCGGCAGCCCTGCCCCGTGAGCGCCGTGGCTCACAGCCCCGCCGTGGCCAGTTTGAAACAAAGAACGTGGCGTCTCCAACTCTTCTTTGTCAAGACTGGTTTGGCTATGTGTGTTCTGCTAAGGTTCAGTACAAACTTTAGGACTTTATCTTCTATTCCTGTGAAGAATGCCTCGGGAATTTTGACAGGGGTTGAGGGGACCGGTGCGTTGCTGTGGCCGGAATGGACATTCCCACGCTCTTAATCCTTCCAGGGCACGAACGTGGCTCCCCCTCCCTCCCTGCCCTCAGCTGTTGCCATCCACGCCGTCCAGTCTCCGGGGCTCAGATCCCTCACATCCTTGGCTACACGTTTTCCTAGATATTTCATTCGTTTTGATGCTATTGCAAATGGGATCATTTTCTTAATTTCATGTTCAGGTACTTTGTTGTCATGATATAGAAACAATCAATTTTGTCTTCATTTTGTGTCCTGCAACTTTCTCGACTGATTTATTTTTTTTAAATAGTTTTTTATTTATTTGACAGACAGAGACCACAAGCAGGCAGAGACACAGGCAGAGAGAGAGGGAGAAGCGGGCTCCCTGCTGAGCAGAGAGCCCGATGCGGGGCTCGATCCCATGACCCTGGGATCACGACCTGAGCCGAAGGCAGAGGCTTCGGCTGAGCCCCCCAGACACCCAAAAAAGCTCTCAAGTTTCAATCATTTGGGACGATGGTAGTTGAGGCTGTCACGTTGGGCATTGGTTGTATTGAGATTCATTCTTTCTATACCTGATGTGTTGAGTTCTTATCATGAAAGAATGTTGAATTTTGTCAAATCTCTTTTTAAACATTTCATCCTGCCAATGTCTTCTTTCACACGGATCGGTTTACGCACGTTGAACCACCTTCATGCGCAGGACTGAGCCCGCTGGGGCAGTGGATGGTCTTCCGAGGGCGCTGCGGGACTCGGTGCAGCGGGACTCGGCGCTGCGGGACTCGGCGCTGCGGACTCGGGCCGGCATCCCACTGAGGACGGCTGCATCTGTTGGGGGCGCTGCCCTGTAAGCCTCTTTTCGTGTTGAGTCCTTTTCTGGCTTTGGGATGAGGGGAAGGTTGGTCTCAGAAAGGTCTGGAAGTGTCGCTCCTCTTCGATTATTTCAAAGAATTCGGGGGTGACTGGCCCTAATTCTTCTTGAGTTGTTCTGTGGAACTCACCGGAAGACACCCGAGCCCGGGTTTTTGGTCACTGCTGGCCTCGCCGTGGCCGTCATTCACCCAGATTTTCTGTTCCTTTCTGGTCCGGTCTCGGTAGGTTCTGTGTTTCCGAGAATTTATTCGTTTCCTTTAGGTCATTCGATTCCTTGCATATAATTGTTCTCTTCTGCTCCTTCGTGTGTCTTTGGCGTCACTTGTAACATCTCCTCTTCCGCGTCTGTTCCCAGGGACTAGGGATTCAGTCGTGTCTGAGGATGAACCAAACTGCCCTCCGGTCCTTGGGCATCAGAGCTGTTGCTGGCACAAGGGTCCCCTTCGATCTCAAGGCTGGATCATGCCTCCTGCCATGGCCCCGGCAGGCTTTCGGACCCCAACAGAGAACACCTGCAGCGAAGCTGAGGTCTGCAGGACTGCCGCGGGGGCCACAGATGGGAATGGCCCCCGACAGGTCCCTGGGTGAGCAGGACGGCCCCTGGGCTGTCACCAGTGGGATCTGGAGCCAGGCTCACTGCTGCTTCACGACTCAGCATCCGGACAGCCCTGCAGGCCAGCCTGGGAGGTGGACATCGCGACTGCCCCAGAGTCCTGATGGAGGTCACGCGTCAGGGCTGGTCAGTGGGGCTATAGCTGGTCTCCAGCGCGTTTGGGGCTATTTCAAAGTTTGTGCCTGAGAGCACCATCTGAACACATACCTTCTCAAAACGGCCCTCCTCAGTCTGGAGCTGGGGTTCCCCGCCCTCGAAGGCACTTCTGTCCACAGACAGCTGCCACCTTGTTGCTGAGGGGGATCTGCACGCAGGACCCCCTGTCCCACCGTCCTGCTGACATCTGGGTAACTGTGGTGGTTGTTTGGAACCACTGGACGTGGGCGGTTTGCTACACAGCGATCGCTTCAGACACTGCCCTGTTGTGATTTATTGTGTTTCACCCTGAGGAGAGGTGCCGTGCTCAGCTCACCTCCGAGGCCCCAGTGCCTGGAAATGCACCTGACACGCAGCAGGTGCGGCGCGGCGGAGATGAGCCGGGAGTAGCGCACACGGTGGCGCACACGGGCCCGGCGTGGACGTGAGACCACAGACCACAGGCGGCCGAGGCTCTGTTCTTCACACACACAACAAAAACTCCCAGCCTAGAAGAGGTGACCATAAACATCTCGTATGGCCAGGGTGGGGCTGAGGGCGCCGGCTCGTCTCCATGTGTCCTGTAAGCTTCCGGCAGGGGCCTTGTGGCCACCTGTGCGTGGCATGGGACACCTCCAACCTCCACTGTCCACTCAGAGCGGCCCTGGACGCCAGTACCCTGCTGGGCTCGTCGATGGCCTGAGGACTCGGACCCGCACCCGTGTTCTGGCCACCATAGCCTCCATCACAGCAACGAGCCTTCTTGGTCTCCAGACCTGGCCCCTCCCTCGGCTGGATTTTACCCCTTTCTCATTAGATGGAGTTTGTGAACCAAGGGCCAACCAGGGGAGGGCCGGCAGGTGTCTGACAGAGCAGTGGGCTTGTACCCCGTCCAGGGACGGTCCGCACAGCCCCGACTAAAGGGGGCCCCCACCACATCTCCGAGATAACGGGGCTCAGCAGCAAACACAGCTGTGCCCAGCTCTCCCCCCTGCCCGGCTGGGGCACCACACGGCCTTCCGTGATGGCCCAGCCAGCGCAGCCCCCACGAGTTAAGACCAGGCATGGCCTTCACAACCTTCTTGACCAGGGGCTATACCTATAGAGACCCCCTGAGTTCTGGTCGCAGCCCTGCCCCAGGTCCCCCAGGAGTTGGTCCACGATTGACTCCTGCCCTTTGTGTGAGGCGCTGAAAGGCCTCGTTCTGGGTCAGTTCTGGGTCAGTCCCCCAGACGTACAATTCCACCACCGGCCTGATCACAGGGGCTCCAGACCCTCCTGCTCCCGGCCCCACCCCCACCAGAGGGCTAGTCGTGGCCAGTGGCATGACTCCCCCCAAGCCTGCAGAACTGGGGGCGCCTGTCCACTTTCTCCCCAGGCAGCCTCGCGTGCCAGGCCCCCCATTCCAGAGTCCCCAGCCCCAGCGTCCCCAGAGCCACTGCTGCCGTTTCCAGGGCCCTTGCCCGCAAGTCCGCAGCCCCAGAGCCCACAGCCCCTCACCTCTAGCACTAGGACCCCAGATGGTGGTGGGTGCCCCAGGGTCACACGGAGAACATCACCCTTTAGGAACATGTGCCTCAGGGAGCCTCGGGCACTGAGCCCATGGTAGGGAACCTCAAAATGGGCCAACCCATCCCCCCACCCCCCACAACCACCGCCTTTCGTGGACCTGCCAAGGCTGCCAGGACCCCCATGGAAGCGCGTGTGCGGGACCCCCACGCAGGCCCGCGTCGGGGGCAGCAAGCCCAGTGCTCTGCTGCAGACGGACCCGGGCATCAGGGTCATTTCACTCAGGCCAGCCGGGCAGGCTGTGCAGACTCCACCCCTGGGGTCAGGAGTAAGATGTCCCTGTGGGCCTGTGGGGGCCCAACTCCACGTGGGGCCAGCAGTGAGCCGGCTCACAGGCTCCTGCTGGCCCCAGGGTGCAGACACACACAGACACTGCAGGACGCGGGGAGAAAGCGTCGGGGGTAAGAAGCGTGTGAGGAAACTAAAGTGTGGCGGGCAGTGGTGAGGGGTGTTCGGGGGTCCCTCCTCACGGAGAGCAGGGGACCTGTGCGGGTGGAAGTCAGGGACACTGGGCCGGGCAGGATACACACCAGGCAGTAGCCAAGCAAAGGCCCCGGTGCTGTCAAGGGCCACGGTGGGGGGTGGGGCAGCAGGGTTGCGGGTCTGGGAGACCCGGTGGGCCGGGGGCGGCAGGGTTGCGGGTCTGGGAGACCCGGTGGGCCGGGGGCGGCAGGGTTGCGGGTCTGGGAGACCCAGTGGGCCGGGGGCGGCAGGGTTGCGGGTCTGGGAGACCCGGTGGGCCGGGGGCGGCAGGGTTGCGGGTCTGGGAGACCCGGTGGGCCGGGGGCGGCAGGGTTGCGGGTCTGGGAGACCCGGTGGGCCGGGGGCATGGATTTTGCCTCAGGTGCTGTGGGAGCCCCTGGAGTGTTCAGCCAGTGAGCAACGGGCTCTGGGGTTGCTTTACCGAAGTCCCCACAGCTGCTGGGAGGGGACGGGCAGGAGGAGGGTTAGGGGCCGGGGAAGGGACTCTGCCTGGACCGGAGGACAGAGGGGACACACGAATGCAGGGCTGCTGCAGGGCTTGGGCAGGAAGGAGTCCCAGCGGCAGCCGTGCAGCGCCCAGGCAAGGGGCAAGCAAGGCAGCATCAGTGCTGACCCTGGGGCGGTGCCGTCCACCTGGCCGGGGAGCCCGCACCGCCACTTGCCCACCCGGCAGCAGGGTTGGGGGCTCAGGAACGTCTGGTGTGTGGGAGGAGGACAGGCGACCAGGTCCGCACAGGATGGAGCCTGGACCTGGGGGCTCGGGACGGGGTCCTGCTGCCCTTGCCTGGCCGCTGGCCCGCCCTTCTCTGGGGGTGTCTTGCAAGGCGCCTGCCGCAGCTGTGGCATTTAAAGCCCACACATTGCCTGGAGTCGGGACTATCCACCTCATGTTACGTCTGAGAAAAAGGGAAACCAGAGATATTAATTGACTTGCTCAAGGCCGTGACCCGACAAAGATACCACCGGACCTCTCCATGTTCAGGTGCATCTGGGGTGACGACGCCCCTCTGCTTCTTGCGGGGAGCCCTATGGCGACAGGAAGCAGCCTGCCCCCAAGCTGGCCAGTGAGGGGCCCCCGCCGCCCCGCTGGACTCTCGGAAGTCCCCCGCCTGCGTCCCAGACCGTCAGCCCGGGTCCCTGCCGGTGCCCGCCTGCCCGCCCGCGTGGTGCTGCGGAAGCACGGCCCACATCTGTCTTCCCAGCGCTGGGGGTGTGTGTGTGTGTGTGTGTGTGTGTGTGTGTGTGGAGAGACTGGAAAGGAATTTTTTAAAAGAGAAAAGGGAGGAGACGAAGGAGATGCAGGAGATAGAGGCTCGCGTGCCCGACAAAGGGACTATGACATAGTCAAATTTTATTAATGGCTCGCCCATATGCATTCAGGGGATAATTAAGTATGCACAGGTGAAATTAGCTGATAGGAGCGGCTGTCTGCAGCAAATCGAATGAGCTCCGATTATATCAATAGTTTTCAACCAGTGTCCCTGGTTATCAAACCATCAAATAAATTTGTCCACTTTCTTCCTTTGGGGGGAGAAACTTTAATTATCCAGCCCTCGCGCGTGGCAGGCCATTAATAAAACCTAGTTATCAGGCCGCAGGTTCTGGAGCTTTACTGTTACCCATCTTTTATCTAAATAAACATTTGGGAAATGTCCTTAAAATTATTATAGATACTTTGCCCCTGCCCCACAATAGGAATTTCTAAATGGAACTGGGCTGCATTTGACTACACAGTGCACGGTGTCCCATCTGCCCACCGGTCCCCGGGACGGGGACCCCGGAGCTGGGCTGGCCCCCGTCTTGATGGATCTGGCCGACCTGCAAATGCAGATAAGGGGAACCGCCGAGCGGCTGCTTCTCCCTCGCGCACAGTCCCGCAGCCTCTATGTCATGCGCGCGCTCCCTATCTCCGCGCCGCATAGATCAATGACAGACGGAAGAACTGAACGTCGGTGGAACGTGGAACGGGCCTCCTGGTCCTTCCGAAGGTGCAGAATCTACACAGTGTTCTCTCATTTAAAAAAAGAATGATCTCAAGTCTTTTCTTATTTCACGTCCAGTAAAGTCAGGTCCATCCAGAGGGGACGTCGTGACTGAACCCTGTGCATTATTCCACACAGAAGCGCGTCGGGATTGCAGCCTGGGCTTGCGCTCCGACGGGCAGTACCCGGGACAGGACGCCCACAGCCCGGGCCGGCGGGCAAGCAGGAAGCCGGCGCCCGCGTCGCACGCTGATCCGCGCTTCCCTCTGCGGCCACCGGGAGTTGACCCCACTTCCGGGACCACGTGCGAAGACTTTACCAATCCCGTGGCCTGTCCAGCACCTTGACTGGGGAACCATGGCTCGAGAGGCAAAGACCAGATGCCTCAAATGGTTAGAAAAACGTTAACCCCAGCAGGGGTGGAGGCTCGGGGGCCTTGGGGGACCGCTTGTCACTTCGGAAGGACGGGCCCCGAGGTCGTGGTGGTGAGAGTGTGCATGGGGACGCAGGCCTCTTCTCCAGGCTGAGGGCTGCTGGGAACTCCCTCAGGATCCATCCATCCCTTGGCGCTCAGGCTGTAAACAGCCCAAATAATTGTCCCCAGACCAAAAAGGTTCAGTCAGCAAATGACAGAGAGTCACAGCGCACATCGAAGAACCACGTGCATCTCTTTCATCTCTGCGAAACCCAGACTACTTTCCCACAGTTAATTCTTTTTTTTTTTTAAGATTTTTATTTATTTATTTGACAGAGATCACAAGTAGGCAGAGCAGCAGGCAGAGAGAGAGAGGAGGAAGCAGACTCCCTGCTTGAACAGAGAGCCCCAGGTGGAGCTCAATCCCAGGACTGTGAGATCATGACCTGAGCCGAAGGCAGAGGCTTTAACCCACTGAGCCACCCAGGCGCCCCCCATAGTTAATTCTTTCTACCATGAAGGCCCCGACAGGGAACGGTGGCTGGCCTCGAGAGGGGGTTGGATCTCCCTGGCTCTCGGGGTCCGAAGCCCTCAGACCTCTTCAGGCTGAGCCCCGCAGCCCCTTGATGGCCCGTTGGGCCTGGGCTTCCGGCCACAGCACCCTGCCCTGAGAGCCCCGCAGAGCAGGGAGGGGGACCCACACCCCGACCCGAAGCCTGGAGCCTGGGTCTGGCTCCTCTCGGCACATCCGGCCCCGGGCGTCCCTGTCCCACGACGGATGAGGGGTGCAGGGTCCGCTCTCCAGATGTGAAGTCCCCTTCCCGTGTTTGAAGAAAAAACTCAGCTGGGGGTCCAGAGGATTTCATTTGTCTCTCCTTGATGCTGAATCCCAGCCCCTGCCCAGCTCAAGTCTGAACAGACCCTCATACGCACCTCACACCTCCTGACTCGGGCCATCTGCTCGGCCACCTCGGTGACAGAAGCCTGCTTCTCAGTGTTCTGAGGGCTGGGGGTCCAGACCCAGGAGTCAGCACCCCGCTCTGAGGCTGCAAACGCTGCAGTTCCTCTCGACATCTTCATGCGAAACCTCGGGCTCCCATCCCCCCAATCTAAGAGAGGGCTTTGGGGGGCGGCGGCCTCCTGGAGCATGGGGACCCTTGCAGACCTGTTTTGCTTGTTTGCGGTGGGATCTTCCCCCCGGAGGAGCCTGGAGGTTCTACTGCTCTGACACCAGCACCACCCCTCTGCCCATTTCTCCCTCCACCACCCCCTGAGCGAACACTTGGCATCAGGAATTTGAAAGGAAAGCGGGTCTAGAGCCCCCCGCAGAGAGCTCCCCTCGCCCCAGCTGTCTGGGCCCCCTCCTGCGGATGCAGCCAGGGACTGGCACCTCCGGCCCTCCCTGAGGGGCTCTGGGCGGCAGGGCTGGGCTGAAGGCGGGCAGGAGGAGGCCAGGAGCACTAACTCGGGCTGCCCGCGAGAGAGCCCAGGGGCCTGGGGAGGAGGGAGCCAGGCGGACACCGAGGCGCCCCAAGCCCACAGTGGGGAGGAAGCGACACGGGAAAGCAGCTTGGAGAGAGGGGCTGGGCTGCAGGACTCCCCCCACCCCCGCCCGCGCCCCTCCCCCTCCACGGGACCTGCCGGCCAAGGCGAGCCCGCGGGGTTCCGTCTCAGAGAGAAGCAGGTGCAGACCCCGCCCCGGCTGGTCGTGCTCGTGAGGAGCCTGGGGTCTCCAGCGGGTGGACACAGACCCGCCCGACCCGCGCGCAAGGACCCGCCCCAGCCTGCCCACGCAGGACTGCGGAGGCCCCGCGCAGCCCACGCTCTGAGGCCGCGGGGGACCCGGCTTGGGTTCGCTTCCGCCGGGGGCACCTGGGGCTTCCGTGTCCACGCCCGCCGCGTCCGCGGGCAGCGGGAGCCCGTGCGCCCGCCCGTGACCATGGGACGCGCCTGCCCCGAACCCACGCGGCCGCGTCTGCAGCTCCTGCGGGAACCGAGAAGCAGGCGGGAGACACGATGGTAATTCCCTTCGCGCACCTGCTGGGCGGCCTGCGGCGCCTGGAAGCGGGAGAGCCCACTGACCGCGGGAGAGCCCACTGACCGCGGGGGAGCCCACTGACCGCGGGGGATCCCACTGACCGCGGGGGATCCCACTGACCGCGGGGGAGCCCACTGACCGCGGGGGAGCCCACTGACCGCGGGGGAGCCCACAGACCGCGGGAGAGCCCACTGACCGCGGGAGAGCCCACTGACCGCGGGAGAGCCCACTGACCGCGGGAGAGCCCACTGACCGCGGGGGAGCCCACTGACCGCGGGAGAGCCCACTGACCGCGGGGGATCCCACTGACCGCGGGAGAGCCCACTGACCGCGGGGGATCCCACTGACCGCGGGAGATCCCACTGACCGCGGGGGATCCCACTGACCGCGGGGGATCCCACTGACCGCGGGAGAGCCCACTGACCGCGGGGGATCCCACTGACCGCGGGGGAGCCCACTGACCGCGGGAGAGCCCACTGACCGCGGGGGATCCCACTGACCGCGGGGGATCCCACTGACCGCGGGGGATCCCACTGACCGCGGGAGAGCCCACTGACCGCGGGGGATCCCACTGACCGCGGGAGAGCCCACTGACCGCGGGAGAGCCCACTGACCGCGGGAGAGCCCACTGACCGCGGGGGATCCCACTGACCGCGGGGGATCCCACTGACCGCGGGAGAGCCCACTGACCGCGGGGGATCCCACTGACTGCGGGAGAGCCCACGTGACTGGTGCTCCTGGTTTCTGCTCAAAGCGCCCTTGGGCTCACCCCATGTTTCCCTGGACCGCGGAGGCCCACACAGCCTGGGACGTGGGGTGCCTTCCGCTCAGTGAGGAGACCCGGGCCCAGTCGCGGGGGGAACCTACCGTGGCGAACCCAGCCCAGGACTCGGCAGCAACCCCGCAGGCTGCGTATTTTCCAGGACGGCGTCCAAAATGAGGGGGCAGGGAAGGAGGAGGACCAGAGAAGCAGAGCAGACGGAGACAGAGAGGCGAGAGGCGGAACAGAGGTCTGTGGGTCGTCACCAAGGCTGACTTCTCAGGGTCCTTATTTCCTTCCCCGTAGTCTGTGCCCCTGGAAGAGGCTGCCAGTGGGGCAGGGAGCTCAGGTTTATGCAACTGCCTCTTAGCACAATTCTCTAAGAGGCCTGGGGGCAGCCGGAGGGCACAGGTGATCTCCCGTCACTATACCCAGGGCAGGGGATGGGGGAGGCACAGGTGGTCTCCGTGGCTGTACTCAGGTCTGGGACGTGATGCATCCCAGAAGCGCATGCAAGGCCACACACAGAATGTGTGCGCTCTCTCCGCATCTACAGACGGAAAAAACCTTCTGTACTTGTCCTTCGGATACAGCTCTGTTTGCTTAGAGGCCACTTCTGCTAGAATTCCATCTTCCTAATAACACTTCCTTTTTAATCAATTTGACGAAATTACAGCAGCTTGTGAATTTGGAGAGTACATATTTCTGCTCCGGGCTTTACCTGCTCTATCCTGGCATTTACATGTTTACATTTAAAGTCTTGGCTATGTTCTCAGGCCAATCATTTTGTATTTTGCAATTATGTCCGCTCTGCTCACTGCGCGCTGTCTTGGGTGGTTATATAATTAAAGAGCAAGAGATGTTTTTCCCTTGGCTGCACAAGGTGAAAAATGTTAGCTATTTCCACACTTCAGAGAGCCAGCTGCTACAAGCATTAAAAATTACTTAAAACATAAAATTTATGGCGTTGTGATCACAATGGATTGTGTTGTTGTAAATGAATTTCACTGTAAATTGCCATTTTAAATTAAAATATAGCTTATTAGGAATGGCAGGAGAGTAATACAGAAGGAAGTAAGGTTTTATGTAATTGTCCCCAAAAGCCTGTCCCTCCAAGAAGTGATGGCAAAGAGGGTGCCGGGGAAGCTACTGCCTCCTAGCCACATCAGGGTTTGCTGTCGGACCCTGAGACAGCATATTTCTTTCCCCTCCCCTAGCTCCGCTCCCCGCCCAGCCCGGGGTTTATTGAGGCTCTGTGCTGTGCATCACTCAGAGGAAGGCGGTGGACCTACAGAGATGAGTAAGACACTGCTGTTCCCTGAGACAACTTGAGATCTAATGAAGGACCAGCACCAGGTGCATAGGCGGGGGGGGGGGCAGTGACAAAGATGCAATGGCACATTCTTTGAGCAGCAGAGGAGGAGCAAGCATACTCCAGGATACACGCAGGAGATGGCGATCAGACCAATCAACTATACCAGCAGATGTTGAACCCAGCTGGAATTCAGAATCTTGGCCTCAGGAGGGATTTCCATCAAGTACAATACACCCTTTTCCAGCACTTATGGAAGATGATTGCCGGTTCTCTGCTTGGACGCCCCTAAATGTGGGGAATTTGCCACTTAGTAAAACATCTCCTTTCATGTGGGGACAGGTTCAAGTCTCCTGCCAGCAAAACAGCCTGAAAATCATGTCTCCAATTTGTATGCTTCCCCCGGAACTCTCTGGATGACTTCTAAGAGAAGCTTCTTAAGACCCGAGGCAAGGCTGGGGGCACCTCCGGGCAGAGTCTGAGCAGCCAGGACCTGTGAGCACAAGGAAGGAGGAGCCCAGGCAGGACCTGCTTATGCGTAGGTGATGGGAGGAAGGGCAGCCCGGTGGGGGGCATATGTAAAAGGAGGCTGGCTGAGGAAGGCACCACAGCCTTTCTGGATGTTTGTCAGCAGTGGCGGGAGAGGGCACTAGAAGCATTTTAGTAACATTCATTCACTCTTGTGTTGGATGGAGACCTCAGAAACCATCTAACCCACTGTCACTGGCTAACAGCTCTGGGTAAAACTCCTGCCGTGAGACCATGTGAGTGCTCAGACCCACAGTGATGTCATTCCAGAATGTGAGCTCACCTACACGGCCCCAGCATCAGATCCTGCCTTGACGGAGTCCCCTGGTCCTTCCGTGTTCTGCCACTGCCTGATCCAGCTGTCTCATCATACAGCAGTCCATAAATTCAGATCAAATCAAAGGGGAAGTGCACATTAATTTATCGCCACACTCCCCAGACATCTGTTTAGTAACCGATCAGGGGCAGGTGTGTGAAGCATAGAGGGTGCAGAGGAGAACCCCTGGTCCTTGCCCAAAGGAAGCCCCGGTTGGATGAATGGAGACAGACAAGTGAGGATATGCATGCAAAAAGAAGCATACAAGCCGTGACCCAGGTCTGCATAGGGCAGCGGGCCCACAGTGTAGACACCATTCCAGCATAAGGGAAGATGCTCCAAAAGCCATGCTAGGGAAATAGACCCGGAGATGTAGTCCTGATGTATAAGGCTCGACAGAGAAGACAGGAGCAGGAACGTCTTTACCAGGAGAGGGAGAGGTGGGACTTCTGTCCTAAAAAAGAGGTTAGAAGTACAGGAGATAAGGAGTTGCAAGTGCTGTGGAAAGGAGCCACCAGCCTTAAATCCGTGTTGCCATTCTTTCTCTGAACCCAGAAGAAAGGATGGAGAGGAAGCAGATGGCAACCAATGTAGGTATATCTAGCACATCGGGGGGATTAGGGAGTCCCATTTCTATACCCTTAACTTTCTCTGGAAAAGAAATGTGTCCCTAAGACATAGAAGTACTGAGGTAGAGAGAGCCCAGGAGGAACATTCAAAATACACTGGCACATTCTTGAATCAAAGATCTCTTTCTTATTCTTTACCCACAAATGATGCAAGTGAGATACATCAATGAGTTAAAATGATAAGTTCTCTGGGATTCACTGTATTAAGAAGAAAAAAGATATCCCAAACAACACTGGTAGATTGAAGGACAGTACAGCCCTGGTGAATGTTGAGAAACTGAGGAAATCACTCTAAAGAAGAAAACGTTGGCTTTTATCTCCTTACTTACATTTGTCTGAAAATTTCTTTTACCCTTAAGGTGGAAACATCTCAAGAGACCATTTTTCTGGGTCTGCAAGAAAGGCTGACAAGTCTTCAGTCTCACCACTTTGTAGATGTGGTTCCATTGTTTCCTGGCTTCCATAGTCACCATGGAGAAGTCAGGCGACACGGCGCTCTTCAGATACTTTCTCTCCAGACACTTTTAAGACCTAATTGTCTTTATAGTTCACTAGACTGCATTTAGGTACTGGTTTCTTTTTATATGTCTTGCTTTAAATTTGTGCTTCCAGTTCTAACTATTCATCTTTTCAGCAATTTTAGACAATTCTCAGCTATTAACTCTGCATACTGAGTCTCCCTTATCTTCTCAAGTTTCCCTTTGTGAGGTCCAACTAGGTAACATATTAGGCCCTCGTACTCCAGCTTCAACATCAATAAATCTTAATTTATTCGACTTGGCTGCATTCTGGGTAATTTTTTCAGACCTATCTTCCCCTCTACTATTCTTGTTTTATTTGAGTCTTCTCTGCTACTTAGCTCATCTATTGAGGTTTTATTTCTACTGTTACATATATCCATCTATAGAAGTATATATGACTATTTTGTTTCCAGTATATATGGTTGCTTCCGGGTTTTTTAAAGATTTTATTTAATTATTTGAGAGACCGAGAGAGCATGCATGAGCAGGGAGGGGGAGGGACAGTGGGAGGGAGGGAAGCAGGCTACCTACTGAGAAGGGAGCTGGATGCTGGGCTCCATTCTAGGACCCTGGGATCATGACCTGAGCTGAAGGCACACGCTTAACTGACTGAGCCACCCAGGTGTCCACAGGTGCTTCTAGTTTTTATCCATAAAAATAAGCTTCATATTATGATTTATCTTCTAACAGCTTTATTGAAATAATTGACCTATGATAAACTACATATTTAAGTGTATGATTTGCACTGTTTGACAGATGAGTGCAGTCATGAACCCATTATTGCAATCAAGATAATGAACATATCCTCAGTGTGTCTGTGCCTTCACTTATTGATGGACATTTGCTTTGTTTCCAATCTGGGCTATACAAATAAAGTTGCTCAGAATATTTACATGCAAATGAACGAATGGATAAGGAAGATGTGGTCCATATACACTATGGAGTATGATGCCTCCATCAGAAAGGACGAATACCCAACTTTTGTAGCAACAAGGACGGGACTGAAAGAGATTCTGCTGAGTGAAATAAGTCAAGCAGAGAGAGTCAATTTTCATGTAACTTCACTTACTTGTGGAGCATAAGGAATAACATGGAGGACATAGGGAGATGGAGAGGAGAAGGGAGTTGAGGGAAATTGGAGGGGGAGATGAACCATGAGAGACTGTGGACTCTGGGAAACAAACTGAGGGTTTTGGAGGGGAGGGGGGTGGGGATTGGGTGAGCCTGGTGGTGGGTACTAAGGAGCGCATGGATTGCATGGAGCACTGGGTGTGATGCATAAACTATGAATTCTGGAACACTGAAAAGAAATTTAAAAAATAAATAAATATTTTTTAAAAAAAGAATATTTGCATGGAAGTGTTTTATGGACCTGTGCTCTCATTTCTCTTGGATAAACACCTAGAATTAAATGACTGGGTCAGTTGGTAGGTGTATGTTTAAAGTTTTAATAAACTCTACACTGTCTTCCAGACTGTCTTCATCAGAGAATTCTACCAAATCTTTTTTTCCTTCCAAATATTTATTTATTTAAAAGATTGTATTTATTTATTTGACAGAGACAGACAGTGAGTGCAGAAGTACAAGCAAGGGGAGAGGGAGAGGGAGAAGCCAACTCTGCGTCCAGCAGGGAGCCCGGCGGGGGGCTCTATCCCAGGACCCCAGGATCATGACCTGAGCCGAAGGCAGATGCTTAACCGACTGAGCCCCCCAGGTGCTCAAAATTTTTACTTAAATTCTAATTAATTAACAATAGTACAATATGGGTTTCAGGAGTAGAATTAGTGACTCATCACTTCCATACCACATCCAGTGCTCTCCACCAGATCTTCGAGGAAGATTCTGTCACAAGTTCTTTCAGAAAATTGAAGAGGAGAGACCATTTCCCCAGCTCATTTCGTAGGCTCAAGATGACCCGGATTCCAAAACCATACAAGGTCTTACAAGAAAACTACAGAAAAAAAAAATCTCTCATTAACATGGATGTAAAAACTCTAAACACAATTTTAGCAATCATGCGTAAAAGAGATAAATTATCACAACGAAGCTCATGTCAGTATTGCAAGTTTGGTTTCACATCAGAGATGCAGCAAAGTCACCAGAGTAACAAAGAAACCTTGGGACTTCAACATCGCAGTTTTCAGGGACATGATTCAATACATAATTGGATCCAATACATAATCGGATCAAGTAATTAAGAAGTTTACTTTCTTGGATGCCAGGTATTTTTGTATTTCTGTAAATATTCTTTAGCTTTGTTCAAGGAAAAATCAAGTTTCTTGGAAACAGACTGATCCCTTTGGGTCTTGCTTTTAGAACAAGTGAGAGAGGCCCCGTGCCATGCTCTGACCACCAAGTATTCCCGCTACTGAGGGAACACCCTTCCATGAGTTTTGCTCCATGTCCCCAAAATCAGGATTTCCTACTTTGCCTGGTGGGAACAGGAAGTCTCCCTGGCCCTGCAGCCCACCCGACATTTTCCCTCTGATGCTCTCAGAGGTTATTCTTGGGCCTCACGGGGTTTCCTCATGTCACGTCCACGAGCTCATCCACACTCCGCTGGTACCACTGCAGCCTGGAGACCTCAGGAGTTCTCTGTCCCCAACGCCCTTCCCTCCAGACTCTCTCATGCATATTCAGGACTTCACCTGCACCCATGTTCTGCTCTGTCCCTCCCGCTGACTAGGCGTGGGCTCCCCCCTCCCCACACCACAGCATAGAAGCAGTCGCAGGGGGTTAGCTGGGGCGTTTTAGGACTCCCCTGACCTGCTCCTTGTCTCCCAGGCATCACTGACCTTCGCGGTCCCGTGTCTAGTGCCTTGCAAACCACCGCACCCAGGCTGCTGTCAGGTTTTGTGGTTTCCACTTAACCTCGTTCTCGTTACTCAGAATTCATAGTCTCTATTTGGTTATTTTAAAAATCATTTTTGTAGTCACTTGTTGTTTTTCATATCTGTGAATCATCTTTTACTTAGTTAAACACATCAAACTTTTGTATTTTGTCAAAAATCCCCAAATCTGCACTATCTCCTTCTCCGGTTCTGCTGCCCCTCACCAACAGTGCCTCATTTTATGTCGTGCTTTCGTTTTGCCATGGGCCCACGATGGATAGAACTTTCCTGTGGAAATCCTCTGAGACATGAGCTGGAGGTGCCTTCCTTGAGGGAACTTCCTTTGTTTCTGGGACTCCTGAGGGTGCTAACAGCCCACGACCACTCTAAGTTTCAAGCTTGCAGTTCTTAGAACACACACACACACACACACACACATAAGAATTCAAGTCACAAACTCACCGGAGAATTCGCCCCTGGTTTAAAATTCCAGGGATGTCTTGCTTTCCCAACATCAAGGTCAAGTCTGGCAAACTGCCTTGTGGGACAACTTTTTCAACTGTTCCTCCTTCTCACTGGGATGTCACCCTTCCTGGTCCTAACTCCTGACCCTCACTTCACGTGGTTATCAAAATGGAAGTTCAAGACCATCCGAGACACACAGATGCCTCGGGATAGGGGCTAAATCAGACCAGCTTACCTCTCGGAGGACTGATTCATCCCACATTTGGCTTTTGAGGATTGTCCTTATTTTCTTGTCAGTCTAGTTGGTCGGCTGTTCGTGGATTAGCTGGTGGAGAGTAAGAGAGTACATAAATTTGTCACTTTCAAACTGCTCCAAGGAGAATCCCTACTAGTTCCCCTCACGGGCGGCCAAGACAGCCTTGGAAATCCTGGGCCTGTCCTTCTCTTGCTCCTTCTTCAGGAGAAACACGCAAGCATAAATGCATTTCAATCTCCGGCTTTTATCAGAAAATTAACTGCTGTGGTCACTCAGCCATCGGAGGTCACGTTCACAGCAGTGGCTACAGCTCCGTATCACCCTGTAAACCTCAATTTTTGCAGCTTTCTCAGAATCATTTCAAAATCTATTTGTTCAGCAGGGCGGTACCTATTACCAAAAAGGGCATGGTCTACAAGTACCCAGTCAAAGGAAGAGAGAAGTGAGTTTTTAGCTGTATGGGGTATGCGTTGATGCAAAACCATTCATTTTTCAGGTTTTTTGTAACTAAGTTATTACTGTGTTTATTCTACTGTTAACCTTCTTTTTGAAATTCTGTCCGGTATGTCTGGAAGTAGATCGAGAAGTAGATGAAAGTACCTAGAGGCAGGCAAAGACAAGATACACCTTCCCGTGAGACCCGTTGTCCATTTGGACTCTGGTGTGAGATGCGGTGCCAGGTTCCATGGTTATCTCTGGAATTCCTTTGTCTTACCTGGAGACCGATGACAAGGAATTCTGTTCCTAGTTAATCCTGCAACAACAGAGACATGGCAAGCGCTGCCCTCCCGCATCTGAGCAGGGGAACCAGGACGGCCAGATGAAGACAGGACAGACCACCTTCCAGTAGATGAGCTGCTCCATGAAGGCTCTGGAGGAACAGGTTCGCCTCCCCAAGACAGGTGACTTCCATGCCCCTGAACACACCTGGGTTCTCACTGGTTCCCTAGGACACTGGAAGGTCTTCCAGCTGGGCCCCAAGTGTGACTCTCGGGGCACATCAGTGCTGTTCCCACAGCACGGTCCAAGGAGAGCCCACTGGGGCACATCGGCACCAAACACGTTCCCCTGTTACTCATTCGATGTTCCAGGGGGCATTTTCTGTAGGTGGGCGTGCCTTATCTGTGCTACCTCTGAGTGTACAGAGTGGTGGGGGAGAGGCCCTTCCCTCCCCGCGTCTGTGGGTCCTGCCACACTCACTGCAGAGGACAAAGGGCTGTGACTGGCGAGTCCCCGCCTGGCTTTCGGCAGAAGCAGCTCTGAGCCAGGTGCGCGGTCAGCCAGGGGCCCCGCTGTACTCTGGCCACCCTCAAGCATGCTGGACCCCAGCCGGCCTGGCATGCAGCCCCCGGGGAGGGGTGTGGTTCGGCGACAGCAGGGCTGGGTCTGACGAGCTCGGACGGATGACAGCAGCCCCACCGGACTCAGCCTTTGGCGTCTTCCGATGGGAATCAGCCCGTTCCGATAACCTACTCGAGCGCGGGCTCCAGTCTTCTGAGAACCGGCGACAGGGATTATGTCCGAACAACAGAAGAGGAGCTTGCAAAAGGGTATGAGTCTTTTGCCGAGTGTGGAGTTCATGCCTGAAGGACTCGGCATAAACCACCCGTGCCGCGTCCATCCGTCATGCGCTGGGCTTATGCTGGCCCGCGGGGCAAGACCTGGGCAAAACACAGCCAGGCGCGAACAGCTCGTCTTCTCCAAGCGGCGGAATGTCCTTTGTCGTTCCACGAACGCAGTGATGAGAGCAGCTCAGCCCGGCCCTCCTGTCCCCACCCAGCTCCACACAGGTGCATACGGACACACAACACACGGCATGACGCATGCAGACATTCCGCACACGCAGGGCACACATACCACGTAGCGTGGGTACACATCACACGGAACCTGTACACGAACCCATGTGGGACACCCGTACACACTATGCACGCAGAGACATAGGGAAACACGCCCAATCCACACACACACAGACAAGGAGAGAGAGAGAAAGAGAAGGAAGGCCGTGTGAAAATGGAGCAGAGAGATGCGCCCGTGCGCCAGGGAGCGCCAGGGAGCACCAGGGAATGCCACGGGACAACAGAAGCTGGAAGAAGCCAAGAACGGATTCTCAGAGGGAGCACAGCCTTGCCACACCGTGAATGTGGACTTCTGGCCCCAGAAGAAGGAGAGGCTCCATTTCTGCCCTTTAAAACACCCACTTTATGGAGATTTGTTACAGCCGCCTCAGGCCCCGGACCCAAACCCTCGCTGTGCCTTGCAGCCTGGGGGAGCCCTCTGAGAGCTGCTGGGGGCGGCTGGGGGTGGCCTGCTCCTGGGGCTGGGCTACCCCTGTGGAGCAGAGCCCCGGCCACACACGCACCACACAGAGGGAACTACATCTCCCAGGCGGGGGGGAGACGTCCCCAGGGGAGCAGATGCGTGTGCCTGTGCTCATGACGGCCCCTACCCTCAGTCCTGGCTCCTACTGCCTGTGCATACGAGGACCCCACCCCCTGTAGCTGGGTGGCCGGTCGCCCAGCCCCAGATGGATTCTGGGGCAAAACCTGGCTGGTTCTCCACTTTCCCACCCCCACCCACGGATTCCAGCACCTTGATTGTAAGCGAGGAAACCCTGCGTGTTCTTTCCTCAACAGCTTGTCGGTTGCACTGGTGTCTGCTCTCCTGTTCTCTCTGCCGAAACAGGTTTCGGTCTTTTCATAAAAACTAACTTTACTGCAGTTTTTCGTGGTGCCTCCGATGGGCTGAGGTTCAACACACCTGTTCAACCTGCTCCTGAAACCCGAAAGCCACCGTCACTTTTCCAAAGGTGACGTCAGGGATCCTGGAGCCTGGGGCTGGAGAGGCCAGAGGCTGGCTTTCTGGAAGACCAGCTGTGAGAACGTAGAGACAACTCAGGTCTCTTGGGCAGGTGACCAAAACCATCGCTGTGATGTTGAAGTTCATGTCTCTGGCTACTAGACCGCACCAGAGATCCGGAATCCGTGTGCTGCTCCGGTGGCTGATTTGGACCCAAAAGGCTGCTCTTCCTAGTTCAGTGGCAGCCAACACTCCTTTGCGACCACGTGTAGGCCCCGTGACAACCAGAAGCCACCACCACCGACGGCCCCAGGGAGCCCGAGTCCCCAGTTCCTGGGTGTGCGGGAGTGCACGCGGGCGCCCTCCACGGGCCCTTTAGCAAGAGGCCTCCTGGCCGGTGGGGTGGCGGCGGAGGCGTCTCCACGGGCCCCCAGAGAGCAGCTGACCCCCGCGTGCTAGGGAAGGAGGCGCCGTCCTCGGGGGAGGTGCCGGCCAGCCGCGGGCCAGCCAGGGCGGGGACCTGCAGCCAAGGGGACTCCAAGAAGCCCGCAGCACTTCAGGGCACCTCGGGGCAGGGGACCCACGGGCACAGGGCGGGCAGGGACTCTCCCAGCGCCTGGTTTGTTTTTGCTGCCCCGAGCCCTCGTGGTGCTCAGAGCAAACGTGGGGGCGACTCTCCCTTCCCGTCCTAATCCACCACGGAGGCCCTCGCAGAACTCGGGGCAGAGACACTGCGCCTGGGGCGGGGGGCCGCCCACACCTCAGGGGCCTCTCCCTCTGCGGAGGGCCAGGACATGCCGGGGCCTGGCGGGTCTGCCCAGCATCCCTGGCCCCAGACGCAGGGCGGCGCTGGGGAGGGGCATCTGGAAGGGCGGCAGGGCCCCCCTCCCACACGCCGCGCCCTGTACACCTGCTCTGCCCTCCGCACCTGTGCAGCGTCCCAGAGGCCCTCTCCGCCCACCCCCTGCACTAGGGGTGAGGGGCATTGCAATGTTTCCTCTGAGCGGGTGACGCTGAAAGCACTTCCTTGCTAGCTTCTGCCCAAGCACAGCCGGCCCGGGGGAGAGCCGTGAGCAGGCGCCTGGCCTCCAGGGCCTCCCTCAGCCTCACTCCCCAGCAGCGCCCTCCAGTAAGCACAGCCCCAGGCTCGGCGGTCCTTCCTCTGCGTGTCCACCTTGGGCCCCTGGTCAGCAGGCCAGTGAGCTCATGCTCGGCAAGGCCGGTGCTCCAGAGGTCTGGCTCAGCCCAACCGAAGGGACTCTGGAAGTGGGGTGTCCTCGCCAGAGTCCTGGAGTTGTGTCAAGTGCCATGACACACTGTCCCCTGCTGTCCCAGGGGCAGCCCACACACACCCCGTGCCGGGCACCAGGCACTTCCCCGAGATCAGGGTTTGCTGTCAATGTTATCGCCTCCGAGCACACACTCTGAGCCTCCTGGACAGACCTCAGCCTGGCCGGAGCCGGCAGCTGGGATGGAGAGACCCCGTTGCCGCCTGCATTGCCTGCTGCCCGTCCCTATGTCCAGGCCACACCCTCGAGCCAGGACGTGCCCATCTCATCAGACGTGGACTCCAACCACACTCGGCAGCACCTTGTCCCTCCAGTTGTGCGGAGCCCGTGTCTGCCAGGCTGGACACCCGGGGAGCGTGCTCCTGCGGGCTCTCAGAGTTTGGGGGCCCATGCTGGGTCTGGGGGTGGCCGCAGACCCCCAATGAGAGGGAAGCCGTACACGTTGCCCCTGGGGGCTGCGGCACCTGCGGGGCACAGTGTGGGGGGGAGTACAGAGAGCTTGCACAGGGGGTGACAACACGGAGCAGAACAGACCCCGCGGCCAGTCACGATGTGGCCTCAGCGAGAGGCAGCCTCCGCCGGTGCCCGTGGAGAACGAGACTTTCTGATTGAAATGGTAGCAACCACGAAGGTCCTTTAGCAGTAATTAGGAACTTGGACACTTTTATGGCTCTTTCTACACCCAATATGTAGCCTACAGATGTCATTAGAATACATGTCCCTGGGTCCTGAGGTCACCTGCCCCCCAAAATTCTCCTTCCGTGACTTAGACTGGGTCTCCTGTAATGACTGGGTCTCCCTTTGCCCCCGAACCCCTTCCGGGAAGGTCCTCCCCACCACACTTGTACCAAGAGAGGACATCACACGTCCAACTTGGTGTTGACACTAGTCCGTTGACTGAAGATGGCTGTCAGATACAGCATGCGGGTCGTTTGTGATGGACACAGAGGATTTTTGCACCAAGTGACGGGACCTCATTGTGTATGAGCTTGTACCTCTGGGGAGACACGGGTTTCTTCAGATCCGTGCAGTAGTGGCTTCTAGAAGCCCTGGGTTCATGCGCACTCTGTTCACCTCTGCGAGCTCAGGACCCAGTCCGTGCGGAGCCGCAGTCCTTACAAGATGCTCACAAAGGCCCCCGGAGATGGTGAGGCCTCTGTGGCAAACCCACACACTGCTGGGGACAGCCAGCACTGGGCTCTTCCAGAATGTGCCATGAGATGGAATGAGGTCCACAGGGAGAATTACCCAGGTCAGAAACACTTGCCAGTTTCCAGGGAACAAGGCTGCCACTCTTTGGTCCACGAACTCACAGCAAGAGGGCGGGAGGCATTCAAGGGGTCCAGCGTGCGGCACGGAAACAGCCCCTGACAGGGGAGCGGGCTGCCCCTGCCGAGCTGGAGTCGGGGAGTTGCACTGAAACGACGCCACAGGGCTTCCCAGATGGGGATTGCCTTGTAACCACGCTGGGGAAGGACGGAGCCAGGTCCCGCACCACGGTGGGTCCCAGGCTGTGGCCCAGCCCCACCTCCCTGCCTCCGAGCACAGCTGGGGCTCTCTGCTTCTCCCGCTGTCCTGGGGACTGGAGAAGGCCTTTGATTTCCCCCAGTCTTGTCCTGTGTTTCACTCTCCAAAAGCCTCCTTCACACCTATGGGGTCAAAGAAGCCTGGCGTCAGTTAGCCCTGCCACCGAGTCCTGAGCACTGGATGGGATGGTGGATGAGGCAACGGCCTCTGGGCCGGGGCCTCTCGTCTGGCTCCACACCGCAGGGCTCGGAGCCGCGATGCCAGCCTGTGTCGCCCGGGAACGCCCGGAGCATGGCTTGCGGCGTAACTGCTGTCCCCCTGCCGAGGGCCGTGAGCTTGCTCCGCTGCCCGGAAATCTCTCGCTGGCCGTGGACAGGCTGTGAGGGCTGCAGAGGCAGACCACCCACCGGATGGCCCGTCGCAGGGCCGGGTGGCAGGTACTAATAACAGCAGAGGGCTCCCATCCCTCAAGCCCATGGCAAATTAATAATGTCCCTCCTCTGTTTTTCATCCACAAAGAGACCCCCTTTGCATATTCATTTGATGTTAAATTGATTAAATTAGACCAAGCTCAAAATCCATCCCGCACATATCCATTAGAATGGATTGAATCCCCCAGCGGGGACAGAGCACAGAAAACGCATTCAGAGACTCTGATAAGTCCAGGCCCATTATATGTCATTTTAAACAAAGAGCAAAAAAAGCCCTTTGGAGACACTCTATCAGCTTTTAAACAGAGACACTGCGTGCACAGGGAGATTGATGGTTAGCATTTCCAGCCTGGGCTGATGACTACAGGGAAATGCTTCTCCGTGTCTCCGTCACAGTCCACAGGCAGACAGACTCCTCAGCGCGGAGCTTCCCTTTGTCTTCCCAAGACACAGTCAGTTAACAAGTGCCAGGCAGGGACCTCCCACTCCATGCCAGATTAGCAAGGAGACAAACACGGTGTTCCTGAGAATCCTGCCTTTCCATCTCCGGTGGCACCCTGCAAGAATGTGCAGCTCAGCGGCTGCCTCCCCTTTCCAGACAGGCACCAACAGCACGGGAGGGGCCCCCATGGCCCCTGTTACAGTGGGGTGGCTCCCAGGACCTCAGACAGAGGACCCAGAGGTACTTTCTGGATTCTCTCCAGAAACATTAATTCTGAGCTTGGTTCTGGTGGTGGGACTAGTCCGGAACAGCCGTCCACCACCCTTCCTTCTTTCTCCCCATCAGTGCATTTTCCTCTTTCCCTGTTTGCATCCCCCCCCCACTATCTTCCCAGATTTTCTCCCCACCCACAGCTGCACACTGTGCAAGAGAGCCAGTCAGGGCTGGCATGGGGCAAAGGGGAGCCCCACCAGAACATTTTTCTGCCTCCCTGTGCCTTTCCCATGCAGCCCCCATCAAATTCCAGTGCCTCTCCATGAGCGCAGGGTTTCGTCAAATAACTGGCTTCAGTTAACTTTCTTCATCAGTGGAAGTTAATATATATAATAAAGTACATTTGAGGGGCACCTGGGTGGCTCAGTGGGTTAAGTCTCTGCCTTTGGCTCAGGTCATGATCTCAGGGTCCTGGGATCGAGTCCCACGTCGGGCTCTCTGCTCAGCGGGGAACCTACTTACCCCTCTCTCTCTGCCTGCCTCTCTGCCTACTTGTGATCTATCTGTCAAATAAATACATAAATAAAATATTTTTTTAAAGTATATTTTAAGAAATCACTGAAAGCTTTACTCCCAAGTAAGACATAGTAAATATCAACAGGGCACATATCACTGTAAATATAGCGAGAAAATCTGGACTACATGACAAAAATCATACTTTTAAGGACTTTGGAGAGCAACAGAAGCACTAAGAACCAGACAAAATTCAGTGCTGGCCTAGAAGGACAAAGTGAAATTCCCAGTATTTGCACAGTACTTACGAGTAAAGTCCCACCAGAGTGACCAGACCGCAGCTAACATGGTGGTTCGCCAAATGCCGGATTTTGAGATCCAAGGAATAAGCATGACTCAAGGTGCATTGAGGTCTAGCTGAGATGACAACCCGAGTGCAATCCCAGTTAATTCCCAGTTAGGTTGATACAATTAGCCTTTACTCTATTTACCCGATAGAAGAGTGGGCTAGCCACCTCCAGGGGAAATTACATCAAGTTTAGGCTTGGGAGTTCTTTTCATCATAGGGTCCCACACACAATCCAATTCTGTGAGAAACATAAAGAGGCAGGAAACAATGGGTAAGTAGTTAATAGGAAAACAACATAAAATAGAAATATTTACAGATGATTCAGATTTTGAAATTATCGAACAAAAACTTTAAAGTAACTCTAATAAAGAAAATAACCAGAAAGGTAATATGAATTAAATACAGGAAATTTCAATAGACAATAGGAATCCATAAAAAAGGATCTAGTTGGCATTCTACAAATGAAAACCTCAATATTTGAATTTAAGAATTAATTAGGAAGGTTTGATAATAGACTAAATATAGTTTAAAAATGATTAATTAATTGAAAGGTCAATAAAAATACCCCATCTCAAACTCAAAGACAAGGAAGAATAAAAAAGAACAGATCAGAGTATGTTACACTATAGAGAATAAAGGATAATGAAGTGTGTTCAAAAAAGCTAATTGTCAAGTAATCCCATTTTACACAGAGAAAGGGACAGAACAAAATTATATTTAAAGGTTTGTGACTGATATTTTCTCAAAATGAATGATATCAACATGCAGAGACAAGAAATTCCATGAACATAAGTAAAAAGAAAAGTAGGGCACCTGGCTAATTCAGTTGGTGAAGCATGTGTCTTGATCCTGGGGTTTAAGTTGGAGCCCCCTGATGGGTGTAAAGATTACTTTAAAAAAAAAAAAAACTTTAAGAAAAATAAAAAGGAAACCAAGTCTGGACACATTACAGTCAAACTTGAAAACCAAATACAAAGAAAAATCTAAAAATCAAAAAGGAAAACTTAAATGGTACTTTCAAATAAGAATAAGACAAATGATAGACCTTTCACCAGAAACTATGGAATTCATGAAACAATGGAATGCTATCTTTAAGGGCTGAAAGGAAATAGGAAAACCTACTAATCTAGAATTCCATACCTAACAAAATATTCTTTAAGTCATGGAGGCAAAATAAATATGTCTTCATACAAAAAAAAAAATTGAGAAAAATCAGCTCTGATAACTTGCATTACAAGGCAAAATAAAGCAACACTGGGGACCAAAGGAAAGGAAAAGTATTATAAAAATATACGAAGCAAGGAAGCACCAAAAAGGATAAATTTCAGGGAAGATATTAATCTTTTAAAGCAACCTCAGGAAAGACATCTTGCAATGTTTCTGACAAAGGAGGAAGTAAAATCTAACAAAAATGGCACAAAAAGCAAGAGTGGAAACATGATAAAAATCTTTTGTAAGATTCATCCATTGCCCAGGAAGTGGCAAAAGTATTAACATAAACCTTTATAAATCAAGTATACATATTTTAAACTAGAAGGAAATGAAAAAATATATAACTATAATATCAGTAGACATTATATAACTATAAAAATATAGTTGAATAACTATAAAATATATGTAACTATAATGTCAGTAGACATTATAAAGTATAAAAATACTTCCTTAAGTCCAAAGAAGGAAAGGAGGAATAAGAGAATAACAGCTAGATAGCATGAGCAGAAAGCAGATCACAAAGTCTGAGACTGGCCACCTGACCATGAATGCAGCTAAATTAAATGTTAATGCACTAATCATTCCAATTATGACAAAGCTTGTCAGACTGGTTTTTTAAAAAAGGAAAAAAAAATCCCAACTGCGCTTCTTATAAGGGACATATTGCAAGCACAATAACATAGATGGGTTGAAGAACAACTTTTGGGAATAAAAAACACTAAAAGTAATAAAGGCATGGAGGCTATATTCATACAGGACAAAATATACTCTGAAATAAAAGTTACTATAGAAGTAAAGGGAGAGATTTCATAATAATAAATGAAGATATAAAATGAAGATATAAAAAAACTTTGTATGCATAGCTTGAAAATATAAAAAGAAAGGATATAGATAAAGAAATGGGCCAATCTACAACCATAGGTAGAGATTCCATATTTTCAATAACTGATTGGAAAAGAAATCAGTAAAACAAATACAGATTATAAGCACACAGCAGCCAAGAACAGAGTAGATATCCATCCAACACTTCACTCAATGATGACGCACACACGTTTTCTTTAAGATGAGCAAGTTGGACAGTTGCCCAAACTGACCACACTGTGACCATTACGTCTCAAGCTATATTTAAAAATTGAATTCATACACAGTACGCTCTCTGCTTGGTATAAGTAAACCAGGAATCAAAAGAGAAACATGAGAAATCACAATAAAAATTAGAATATATTTTCAATTAAAAGATAATTTAAATAAGATAACTTGGCATTTGTGAAATGCACTGAAAGTACTACATAGAGGCAGAGTTAAGTGGTACAGGGGTGCCTGGTGGCTCAGTGGGTGAAGCCTCTGCCTTCAGCTCAGGTCATGATCTTAGGGTCCTGGGATCGAGCCCCACATCGGGCTCTCTGCTCAGCGGGGAGCCTGCTTTCCCCCGCTCTCTCTGCCTGACTCTCTGCCTACTTGTGATCTCTCTCTCTGTGTAAAATAAATAAATAAAATCTTTAAAAAAAAGATATTAAGTGGTATAAATGCATGTATTAAAAAAATAAGAAAGAATAAGAGTCAATTATCTAAGATTTCCCTAATAAAAATAGGAAAAAATCCTGCAAATTAACAGTAAGAAAATAATAGAAGAAAACAAATAATAAAATTAGTAATATAAATCAATAGTACAGAAAACAGATATGTAGCAGGAAAAAATAAAAGGTCAAAAGTTGATCCTATAAAAAGATTTATAAAAATAATAAAACACATTTAGAATGGACCCCCCCAAAAAGAAATCACAAATTAGAAAACTTGAAAAGGAAAAAGGTGTATCACTCTAGACCCTACAGACTTTAAGAAGTTAGTAAAAAGGTACAATGAACAAGTTTATACCACTAGTTGTGTGTGGTCCGCCAACGCTCGCCCGCGAGGAAGGAAGACCACCGACACAGGATTCTTCTCTATCACGCTTTATTGAAGTGCACTTGGTTGAGGTTTGTAGGGTGATGGAAGCAGGAAGCGCCTGGGTAGAGCCAGGGCTGCACATATATACAGGCTAGCTGGGGCGTGTCTCATTCTGGGGTACGTGGCTCACTATGGTAGGTCAGCCTTGTTGCTGGGCAGAATAAGCTTAAGGCCACGCGTCCAACCACTTGTTTACGAGGCTCTCCGGCGCCATCTTGTAATGGCGGCAACGGGTTGCCACATCTCCCCCTTTTTCTTTTATTTTGCTGTCATGGCTAAAATCAGAGGAGTGTCCCCTAGTAAACATGTCCTCCTTTGCCTAGGGACGGGAGAGAAACGGAGGTACCCGTATGCAGACACTCATGACTTTCAGGGTGGCTCACCCTGTGCACTCCTAGGTGCAAACCACCCGCGGAAAATGCAAGGTTGTCTCTATTCGGGTGCAATGGGCTACTCAAAGCCCTCCGAGTGCAAGAGCACAACCTATGTTTCATTTAACATGCTGAGCCAAGCTTGGGGAGATGTTCCAGCCTCTATAGCGGCAAAGGCACGCGCTATGGCCACCTTCTCTCTTCTGCGAGCCCTCATTACCCTCAGAATTAAGAACAAAGCCACCAGTAGTCCTGCAAACATTAGCATGCCCATGACTCCTACTCCGAGAGTGGTAAAGCACAAGGTGCCTTGAAGGTTGAAATTTGTAGCGTTATAACGCTGTACCTTATTATTGATTTGTTTACAGGGTAAATCAAAAACACATTCTGGAACATACAGATGGGGTAATATTTTTGTCGCGTTTGTGACTGGCATGGGGATGGGCCATGTTCTTGAAACGGCCCAAAAGGTAGCTCCCTCAACTCTGGTCAGGCAGATCATCAGCACTATCAGCATCTCCAGGGTTGGAGTCCATGTCTGCTTCTTTGGTGTTGTCATCGGTTCTTTCATCCAACTTTCGCGTCAGTCGTGATGGCACCCACACCGGATCCGAGCGGTCCTGTGGAAAAACACAAACAGCTCCCCTGGATCTCCTAATCACGGGATCCGGTCCATACCATTTGTTATCCAGGATATCTTTCCACATTACATGTTCCTTTATGGCCTCAGCCTCTTCTGCGTGTCTATCTGCCGCACTTTTGCCATTGGCATCCAGAATTAAAAAATTGATAGTAAAGATTGCTAGGGATAGGCGATCTCGAGGGGTCATAACCGCCTCTATTCCCCCTTTTTGTTTTTGTATTAGTTCTTTAAGCATGCGGTTAGCGCGCTCAAACCCAATCCCTTTCTATCATTTTTCAAGCTAGGACTGACTAGCTCTGATTCTCCCTGCAAGTATTTACCTAGGCCTTTGCCTGGCATATAGCCTTGTTTCATCATCAAATCTTTGCTCTGTTTGGAATACGTTCCCTCATTAGTCAGAATTAGATTTAATTGACTCTGGACATCTCTTCCCCAGAGATTGATGGGAAGGTCCAGTACGAACGGCTGAAAAGTCCCTTTGTTCCCTTCCATCCTCCAATGTAGAGTTTTTGCACTAATCTCAGGTGTGTTTTGATAGCCTAGCCCCTGTAATGTTTGAGAGGCCTTTTGCAGTGGCCAATTCCTTGGCCAGAATCGTTGGCTCATGACGCTTTGGTCGGCCCCCGTATCTATTAGACCGGTGAAGGCCTTTCCTTCTATCTCCAAACTACACATGGGGCGACCTGTTAGCTCCAAAGATAAGTAGGCCATATCGACTCCAGAGGATCCAAAGCCCTTATCTCCTCTGACCTTATTTTGGGCGGGGAAACGGTCATGCAAGGATGAGAGAACTACCAGCTGGGCTATTCTGTCCCCAGGGGCAATGGAGACAATGCCAAAAGGTGAGTGACACATAACCCTAATTGTACCCTGATAGTCTGGGTCAATGATCCCGGGGAGGACCAATAAGCCCCTCATGGTGCTGGATGATCGGCCTAAAACCAGCCCAGCCGAGCCTACAGGAAGAGGTCCTGACATGTCAGTAGGAACCGCTTGTATACCCATACGAGGGGTTAAAACCAGTCCGGCGGTGGCGCAGAGGTCCAGCCCCGCGGAGCCTGTCGTGGCTCGTCGGGTGCTCTCGGCGGCTGAAGGATCCCCTCCTGAAACGCCCCATATATTTTCGGGCCCTGAGGGCGTGGGCCCCTCTGCGTGTTTTTTGACTCCGGGACATATGGGTTATTTATAGGTTGTCCATTAATGTCTTTTGTGGATCTACACTCATTGGCCCAATGTTTCCCCTTCTTGCATCTTGGGCATGTCCCTGGCTGCTTGGTATTTGGTCCCTTTGCCCTGAAGCCTTCCTTGTTAGGACAGTTTCTCTTTACGTGTCCCGGCTGTCCGCAAATGAAGCAGCCATCATGTCTCCCGTGCTTAGTAGCCGCTATCATAGCTCTGGCCAGTCCTTCATTGGTGAGTGGTCCTCCTATCTCTCTGCAGGCCTTTAGCCACGCATCTAAACCTTTTCTTTTCCATGGTGTGATTGCTTGCTGGCAATCCTTAGTGCATTGCTCATAAACAAGCTGTTGCACTAGAGGCATGGCCTCCTGAGCGTCTCCAAAAATTTTTCCAGCTACCTCTATCATTCTAGCCACAAAATCTGAAAAAGGCTCATTCGGTCCTTGGATTATCTTAGTCAGGTTTCCTGATACCTCTCCCCGTTTAGGTGTCATCCTCCATGCTCTTTTAAATATTTCTACGATCTGCTGATAAACAGGCACCGGGAAGGCCGTCTGGTTATCAGCCCACTGTCCCTGCCCCAGTAGCATATCAGCAGTCCAGGGTGCTGTGTTTGGTGTACGAGCATTCACTCGCGCCTGATTATGCGCGGCTTCTGTAACCACTGCTCTATAGTCTAGATACTGTCCTGTGTTTAGGCACGCTCGAGCTATCTCCCACCAATCATTTGGTGTCAGGGCTGCGGTGGTGATCCTATCCAGTAAAATTAACGTATACTGTGCATTGGGCCCCCAAGTACGGGCGGCCTCTACTAAGTCCTTCAACTGTTTGTAGGGTATGGGCTCATGATATCTTTGCTGGTTTTGGTTTTCAAAGACAGGGAACGCAACAGCGTCCAGCGGGGTGAACTCGGCAAGGCATCTGAGCGTTTTTCGAGAGAGCCTATGGGCCCCTCCGTTCTGCTTGCCTGGATAAGGCGGAGGCGGAGCTCTTGCCGGAGGCGGCAGTCCGTATCGCTCCTCCTCATATCTAGCCGCCTCTTCCTCTAACTCCTCCTCCTCGTCCTCCGTTAGTGAGTCATCTCCCGAGTTCCTCTCTTGCTTTACACTGAGAGCGGCGAATTCCTCATAGAACTCATCTAAACTCGGGTAGATGGGTGCACTGGGAGCGGTTGCCTGATGTTTTTTGTGCTTACTTTTATCATCTGTTTCCTTTTGTTTTTCACTTCCTCTTTTATATCCCTTTTCTGACTTCTTCATTTGTTTTTTGTTTCCCCCTTCCTTTATACTACTTGATTCCGAAAGGCTGTCCTGATGTTCCGCTAAAGCACGCCTGCCCTTTTTCAGATGCTCTACGTGTTTTCCATCCCGTAAGCACGCATGTGCCTGTATGGGGCTCACGAAGTCTGGATATTTGCACTCACGTATCCAAAAGCAAAAAAGCAAGGCTACAACTGCAAGGACAATTATAGCTATAGCAGCTACCCAAGGCTCAAGTGTCCAAAATAACATACCGGGGAATACTTACCGGCGCCGACCACTTCGCATGTAGAGTTCTGAATCCTTTCTAGGCTCCCCGCGGTGTCCGCCGAACTATCCCGGGTTTCGGCTCCAGCTGTGGTCCGCCAACGCTCGCCCGCGAGGAAGGAAGACCACCGACACAGGATTCTTCTCTATCACGCTTTATTGAAGTGCACTTGGTTGAGGTTTGTAGGGTGATGGAAGCAGGAAGCGCCTGGGTAGAGCCAGGGCTGCACATATATACAGGCTAGCTGGGGCGTGTCTCATTCTGGGGTACGTGGCTCACTATGGTAGGTCAGCCTTGTTGCTGGGCAGAATAAGCTTAAGGCCACGCGTCCAACCACTTGTTTACGAGGCTCTCCGGCGCCATCTTGTAATGGCGGCAACGGGTTGCCACAGTTGTGCAGCTTAAAAGTAGAGAGAGGCTTAAAAACACTTGCCAAAAGAGATACACAAAACAGAGAATCCCAAAGACTTGTATCTGTTAAAGGTACTAAGCATTTAATTATTTTTTTTTTTTTTTAACAAAATTACCCCAGACCCAGATAACCTCACTGGAAAATTCTTCCAATAATCAAGACAGAAAATAATAACCATAATATACAAATTCCCTCAGAAGATGTAGAAAGGAAAAACACTCCCAGCTAATCTTATGAAGCCGTAAAAACCCAAATACCGTAACGTGACAAAGAATATTACCAGGAAGGAAAACTATAGACCAGTATCTCTCATGAACGAGTTATTAGCAAACCAAATTCAGCAAAGTATAAAGGATATACCAAGTAGGGTTAGTTCAACAGCAACACTCAATGTTAACTCATCATGCTCAAGAGGTTTTATTCTAGAAATGCAAGACATTCAACATTAAAGATTCAACTAACTTGGTTCACTGTCTTAGCACACTAGAGAAGAAAAGAAGTTATCATTTTGGTAGTAAAATAAAAAGCATTTAATGAATCGTCCCAACAAGTTCAGAAACAAGGCAACGGTGTTCAAGCTCACCACTTCTAGTCAACATTGTTCAAACGACCATTAGAAACTATAGGTGAATTTAGGATATAAGGTCAAAATTCAGAATCAAGTGTGTTTTTATATGCTGGCAGCAAACAATTAGAAAATAGAATTTTAAAGTTTCCATTTACAATAGCATCAAAAAAAAAAAACCCAAAACATAAACAATATGTTTTTTTAACATATAGAACTTCCATGCTGTATAGTGTTAACAATTCTGAGACAAAGTCAAGAAGACTCAAGTAAAGGGAGAGATGTAGAATGTTCTAGATTAGAAAATGCAACATAAATAAGATATCTATTCTCCCCAAATATATCTATATTCTACGTAACACTTTCAAACTTCCAGCAGTCTTCACTGTAGGAATTGATTGGCTAATTAGAAAATTTTTATTTAAAAAGGCAGAGGACCTAGCATAGCCAGGGTACTGGGAAGGAACAACGTTGAAGAGCGGCTCTGCCTGATGTCAGGTCTCAGGAAGGCCTTCGGGAACCACAGAGCATGGTGCCAGACACACTAACAAGTACTTCAACAGACCCACACACCCTGGCATGGCTGGGTTTTGACAGAGGACTCACACAGTCTCATGCAGGGATTCGAGTCTTTTCAATACAGGGCTCCAGAATAAAGGGGTAGCCCTAACAAACAAAAGGAACCTGAGCCTGACCGCACAGCACACATGAAAATTAACTCAAGATGGATCACAGACCTAAATGCAACCATGAAAGCCATGAAGCTTCTAGAAGTCAGTACAGCAGAGTACCTTCACATCCTCCTGGTAGGCCACATACAAGAAGAAATAACCATTAAAAACTGATAGAAATCCTCAAAACTTAAACTTTCAGTTGAATAGTCAAACCATGTTTTGGGAGAAAACGCCTCCTCTATGTATGTGGCAATGAGTTGGTACTCAGAGTATTTGAAGAACACAACTTCTGCAATTTCGTAGAAACAAAGACCACAGTAAACACGGGCATTCGGTTGAACATCTACTTCAGTAAAGAGTACATGAATGGGTACCAAGCACGCCCGAATCCTGGTCTTGCTACTCGTTAAGGATGTGCGAATTCAAATCACAACCAGTCACCCCTCATGATGGCTAAAGTGAAAACGACTGACAGCACCAAACATTCGGAGGATGAGGAACCAAGGGAATTGGCAGGAATGTGAACTGATACAACCATTTTGGGAATGTCAGAACACAACTTATAAAAATAAATGGACAACTACCCTACGACCCAGGAGCCCACTCTGATGACCCAGGAGCCCACTCGGGTTATGCACCAGAGAACGACGACAGTGTGTACCCACCCAGGGACGCATCCACGAATGTTCATGGTGGCTTCACTCGTGACAACAAACAGTTAGAGGGAGCCTTGGCGTCCACCAACAGGAGAATGGATGGACAAAGAAATATGTGAGGGCCAGAAAGACTGCTGGGCAACAGGAGGACTGAAGCACGAACACACACAACCACCCAGACAGATCTCAAAGACTTGATCTCGAATGAGAGCAGCCAAACATAAAAATGACATGCTATTTGACGCTATTTAAGTAAAACCATAGAACAAATTAAACCATCCTATATAGAGGGAGAAAATCCAAACATGATACGGGGGAGCAGTATGAGGTGGCATTGACTGGAAGGGGCAGGAAAGAGTTCTCTGAGGCGGTGAGAGAATCCTGTCTCTCGATCCAGGTTCACATTTCACACGTGCATTGTCAGAAATAACTAGATGGTGCACTCAAAAGCTGTACATTTAGTTCAAAACAAAAGGAGACGTAAGTATTCAACTCTACCTAGTAACATAGACACTGAGATATTTAAGAATCCAGTGTACTGCTGTCAACTTCCTTCGGAATACGTCAAAATTTGTAATAAACTGATAGACGAGATAGAGAGGTGATACACCAAACACAGAAAACTAATCAGGCAGTGAGTGTTCATTGTACAATTCTTTCCATTTTTTATGTTTGAAAATATTTACAATAAAATGTTAGGAATATAAACAAAAATCGCTCACATTAATAAAATAAAGAAAACTGTGTAATCCTGCCAATAGATGCAGAAAGATAAAACTCAATACTAGTTCCTATTTCAAACCCATAGCAAACTAGAACTAGAAAGCACGTCATTAATTAAAGAGCACCTTACGCACATGCACACATGCATGCGTACACCCCACAGCTGCTACATCAACCTTAATGGTGAAATATTGAACAGTTTCCCCCTGAGGTCAGGAACAGACAAGAATGTGCTCTCACCACTTCCATTAAACAATTGCTCTATGGGTCCTACCCAGAACAATAAGAGAAAGCACAGATTTAAATAAAGAAATGCATGCATAAATGTAAAGTTGGAAAGTAGCAAAATTGACATTGTTCACAAATGTTTATGTACATCAAAATTTACAAGTAGTCTACAAAATATTAGAATTAAATTTGTAAGGCCACGGATACAAGACCAATATACAAAATTCCATTAAAAGTATTCCTGTGTGCTACCAACAAAGTCACTGGAAGATGAAATTAAAACAATACCAATAGCATCAAAATACATGCCATATGTGCAAAACCTAGTCTTTAAAACGAGACACTGCTGAGGGGCATTAAAGATGACCTAAATACAGGGAATAGTTATGGATTGGAAAATGAAAAGAAAAGAGATGTCCACTTCTCTCTACATTTCTCTATGGATTGAATGGGATTTCCATCAAAGTCCAAAGAATTCTCTTGTAGAAACTGACAAACCGATTCTATAATTTATGTGGAAATGCAAAGGACCTGGAAAACCATGTCCATCTTAAAGAAAATGCACAAAGCTGGAGGTCTTAAGCTGTTTGATTTGGAAACTTACTACAAAGCTACCATAGTTAGCTGACTGTGGCACTGGCAGGAAGAGGGGTAAACAGTCCGGTAGAAGCCCAGAGAGAATGCGGGCATGAGAGCTGTTCATAATAGTCCCTGATTCTTCCATTAGTGTCTGTAGGCTCTGTAGTGATGCCACCTGTCTCTTTCCTGATGTTGGTCGTCCATGTCTTCACCCTGTTCCTTCCAGTCAGTCCTGGTCCTTGCTCTTTGATCATCTCAGGGGGATGACAGTCTGTTGACCTATAAAGTGACTAATAAATTGATTAAAATGAACAATCTCTTTTCTGGGCACCTGAAGATTCCAAGAGAAAACCCAGGGTCTTGAGTGGTGGGCACTCTTCTCAGTGGGCTCAGGATATGCTGTGTTCAGGTGTCCCGCAGGGGTCAAATAGGCAGTTAGATACGTGTCCAAGGACTCATTATCAAGATATGAGCCTGAGGGGGACTGTGGAGGACAGGGAGAGAAGCTGGGACCATGACGAGCTGGCTCCACCTGGTGACGGAGTAGAGGTGTCAGCCTCCCAGCGGGCTGAGAGCTGTAGCCGTGAGGGCAGCGTGAGGACCCGGCTCGGGTCGCTTGTGAAGCACGGGCTCCAGAGCTGGGACAGCACAGCTCAAAGGGGCGTGGGGCCGCCATCTCAGCTTACATCTCTTGACTTGGAGCCAGGAAGGGCTCAAGTTTCTCAGGGCCTGAAACTTATATATTTGGGGGCCCTCTTTAAGATGAAGCATTGAAAATTATGAATGGAACATGAGGGATGGCCTTAGAACGGGCCCTGCAAGTGGGGGGTCCTGAAGCTTGAACGGGACCTGCTGCCCAGTAGCTCCATCCACAGGGAGAGCCAGGCGGCCCCTCCCTCATCGCCACAGCGCACGTAAGCACTCACAGACATTTGGGGAGGGGGCCATACCTGGCCTCACCATGTTAGAGTGTGAGAAAGCTGGCCTCCCCGCCTCCACATTCATGGCAGAGCAACAGTCCTACGCCAGCGTCTGGGGACAGCGGCCGCTTCACGCAACCCCGAGAAGAACACAGATGCAAGGCTCCAACCTCTCCCGGGACATGCGACCCATCAAACCGACACTTCACTCACCCACCCTTCCCGTCCCGGGGTCCTCGGCCCGGTGCCGGAGGGCTTCTCTGCGGCTCGGTAGAAAGTGGTCAGAAGAAGGACACGTGGAAGGAAGCTCGCCCCCGGGAGCCGTAGGAGGGGCTGACTGGTCTTCCGCGGGTCCTTCAACTGACTGGTCTTCCGCGAGTCCTTCAACTGACTGGTCTTCCGTGGGTCCTTCAACTGACTGGTCTTCCGCGGGTCCTTCGATGCTTCACCCTGGAAGAGAGAAAGAGGGAAAGGAGGCTTCGTCCCGACGAGAGTTTCCTCCGTGTGAGACAGAAGGACACAGAACTCACAGAGGAAGAGCGCAGGGTCGGGGGAGCTGGCGCGCGTCCTTCACTGAGCCCGCGGGTCCCTGAGCTTCACTAGTCCTCCCCAAATGCAAAGACGCCACATGTGGCGTGGGGACGTGGGGTCTGCTCCCAGGCTTTCACGTCATCAGAATCAGCGGGTGGCCAGCGGTCCCCAGCAACCCCCGAGGTGAAGGCCCCGAGCCCTTGCAGAGCCGTGCTCTGCTGTCTGGGTGACACATCTACACGTGGCCTTGGACGTGCTCCCTCGGGGCAGGTCCGAGTGGCCGGCCCCACACTGTGAGCTGTGGGCATGTGGCAACAGATAGCAAGGGGCATTGGGGGACTTCCAGCATTTTCCAGGGCTGCCCTGGTCCCCCACGGAGTGACTAACTGAAGAGACGCTTCCACGTATGTGTGCCGGGCAAAATCACTGCCCCCAACAAAGTGTTGTGACTTAGGGGCTGCAAATGGGGCCCCGGCTGTCATCTGGAGAACCCGCAGGGACACAGGCCCCAGCCCCCGGCCCAGCTCTCGGGGTGACCCTGGGAAGTGGGACCACTAAAAGCTTCCTGCGCGGTGCCCAGCGGGTCGTCTGCGTCGGATCCGACTGCTCTCCTCTGAGGAACGCCCCCCCTCGGCCTGTGGCCGGGGTGATGAAGCAGAAGAGACGGGCGGTGGATTATTTATAAGACGCCAGCTTCACCTCAAGGCTAAGAGAATGCCATCGCACGAGGCGGGCTCCCCGGAGAGCAGGCCGGGTCTGGAAATGGCACACTGTTCCCGCGGCCCCCGCGGCACTCCGCGGCCCCCCGGCCCCCAGCCACGTGTATTGACCTGACCCGGTGCTTCAGGCCCAGGGGGAGGGTGGGGGGAAGAGAAGCCAGCAGGGCCATGGTTTCCACCCAGAGCTTAGAGTCTGGGGTCTGGCAGCTTACCCGTCCACTGAGGGTCCTTGTGCTGCCCCCCCCCACCCTAGCCCTGCCGCTCCCCTGCCCTGTCCTGGCAGCTGCCGGCCCTGCGTTCCAGCTGGGATGCTCAGGGCAGACGCCGGCCGTGATGGGCTGTAGAGACCCTCTTCCCACTGTGGGCTCACGGCCAGGGCACCCGCCCCACCAGCCGGAGTGCCGTGACAATGGCCTCTCGCACCCTTGGTGACCACGTCCCCAACAGCCCCCCTGCACCGCCCTGCCACCAGGCTGAGGACGCCCACAGAGCTCTCTCCCTGCAGACCCTGCTTCCTTAGGGAGGCTGCGCCCCTGGCCTCTTCCCACTCACCTTGCCAGTCCCTGGAGACCACGAGAGCTGCCACCCAAGGTCGTCCCAGCATGGCGGGCAGTCCCGGGACCTCACTGCTCACCACCTGCTGCCCCGGAGAGCTTTCCTGACCAGGGACTCTGCTGTCCCCCGTTTCCCTGCTGTACCATCGCCTGCTCCCACCTGAGCGAGGGCTGAGCGTGCTGGCCGTCCGCAAACATGGGCTGTGCACAGCAACACCCCAGAATCGCACTGTGGAGGCTAACCACGCCTCCCCACAAACAGCACGTGGCCACGGAGACGTGGAGAGACACTGTGTGACAGTCGTGGCATCCAAGGTGGCGTGTGGGTCTCAACCCCTAACTTTCCTGGTGAGGAAAATAATTCACTTAATTGAATCGCTTATTTCTAGTTTTTCATGGAGGTTTGCGTGGACCCCACACCACACACCCATGCCTGTGCACACGCACACGCACACGCAAGGACGCAGAGGCTAACAGGTCCGCACGTTTGCTACGGTGTTCTGCTTCCTGAAGCCCACGTTCCTTCCTCCTAATCTCAGTCACTTGCACGCCGCGCATACGGAACACAGAATGTTTTAGGGCATGAAGGGTCCCGGCAAAGAGCCTGCTTCAGCAAAGCTTGTCGGCGCGGCCCTGGAAGCGTTCAGAATTCAGACGAGGCGTCCTAATTAAGTTGGACAGTTTCCCCTTCCCGTGGAACGCCCAGGGGTCCCCCTAAGGAAAGCCACGGCCCGGCCACCGTCCGCAAGCGAGCTGCCGCCACTGCTCTGCCCCTGCTCTACAGAGACTCGCAAAATCAACCGAAAACACCTTTGCACATGGTCCAAAAAAAGAGTAAAGAGTGAAGTAAAATATCAGGGCCGAGCGGGTCCGTCACTTTGCTGTAAATGTGAAGCCGTGTGAACGCGGCCAGTGGCACCGGGCCCGTCGGCCGCCTGTGCACCTGGGCGCCACGGGCTGCGCTAATCGCCCGCGGACGGAGCCTGCCCCTCCGGAGCCCCAGCTCTGCCCCTCGGTCCTCGTCAGGCTTGAAGAGACGATGCTAAATGGGCGAACGCCGGTCGGGCGCTGCTGGGGTCCCCTGCCACCGCCAGCCCCGAGCCGGCAGCCCAGATGCCGTGTCGGCTCTTTTCCTGGAGGTCACCCTGGAAGTTCATTCTCAGGTTCTCTGACCACTGGTGCCGGGGAGGAGGACAAAGTCTCTGTGTGCTGTGACGCTCTGTGAGAGCGTCCGTCTTCACCAAGTGCACGACACCCTCTGATAAACTTGGCTTCGATGTGAGTCAGGATCTAGACAACTGGGAAAATCTGAAACAAGGCAGGTCGTCTGTGATGCTGAGTGATCACAGAAGGCTCCGAGGTCAGGCCTGTGGCTCCTGCTGTCAGGAACAGGGGCCACGGGGAGCACGGAGGACGCTGAGAGATGCTCACGAGCTCTTCTTCGCTGGTGTTGCAGCGACCCTCTGTGTCGGCTCTGGGGTTCCTGCCTTGCTGTGCACTTGTCACCTCCCCAAGCGGCTTAATTTACTGCAATTTCCCCCAACATGTCCTTTGTGTCGACTGAGTTTATGAGAGACCCGTGGTGGCCCCTCGTCTGTTCCTGAGACTGACAGCTCATCCCCCGCCGTCTCCACCGCTTGTCCAGGACCTCCGTCGCCTCGGTTCACCTTGAACAACCTGCCCGCACTGCCGTGGGCTTTCCCCGGGCTCTGCGTTCTCGACGTCTCCCGGTGCCAGACGATTCCCTCCACCCACTGCCTTCGATTCCACTCTCCTTTCCTTCCGATCTGATTCTTCGGGCGGGAGCTTTACCTGACTTCACCCCTTCTTTTCCCTAATCCGGGGACCTAAGGCTACAAATTTCCATCTAAGCAGCGCTTTGTTGCAGACCATGAATGTCTCCTGATCGCGCTCACGAAATATTTTTAATTCCTCTTGTGGTCTCTTCATTGAGATAATGGTGACTTAGAAACACGTCACTTGACTTTCAGATCTTTGAAGATTTTCCGGCGCCTCCTTGTTGGAGTCTAACTCCCTTCGCTCGGGATCAGAGGCCACGCACGGCGCCGGCGCGATGCGTTCCGGCGCGTGGGCACCTGTTGCCAGGCGTCCGCCTACCCTACCCGGCACGCCGGGGTCTGCTGGGGGGGCGGGGCGCCCGGTGAGCGGCCGGTGGATCGCGCGCCTCCGACCACACCTGCCGCGGGCAGGTTAGTAAGACTTCGGCGACCGTGGGACGGAGGAAGGGCTTCGTCCCTGGCCCACTCGGAAGAGTGTCATCAGGAAGGGAGCACCCTGGCTCTGTTCGTGCGGCCTCGGGTGCGGCGGTCATGAGCACGTTTTCGCTTCTCTTCTTGGTTTCGGAGGCAGAGGTCGGGGTTTCATCCGTGGCGTGGAGCACCCGGAGCGTGGAGCACCTGGGGCTCGTCCCTCCCTGCCCTCCTTCTTGGCCCTCCCCCGCCCCCCTCCCCCGGCCCCCCCAGCAACCTTTGTCTGTTTCCCACGATTGAGAGTGGCTCGTGGTTCGTCTCCCTGTCTGGTTCCGTCTTGTTTTTACTTTTCCCTCCTTTCACATTGTACTTTAAATGTTTTACAATTTCCACAAAATTTCAATTTCCACAAAATCTCCCCATCGGTTAGACTCTACTGTCGCTCTCTCTCGGACGAGGAAACCGAGATTCGGGTGCGATGCTGACTTCCTCCGGGGCCGGGGCGGAGCAGGACTCTCAGCTGTTCCGAGGGTCCCCATGCTGTCCAGGGAGGGGCCGAAGACGAGACAGAGGCGCGGCCCGGCCGTCCCAGCACTGCCGAGGCCACGGGCCAGCCTGCCCGTCTGCCCGTCCCGATGTGCTTCTGTTCCCAGAGGGAGGCGGCAGGGACAAGCCGAGCGTCTGCCGCGGGCAGAGACGGTGTCCCTGGACCCAGGGGCGGCGAGCCGGGGCACACTGAGCTCCGCTCTCCCTCGCAGCTCCCCGCGCTCGGGCTGGGCTGCATCTACCGTTGACCTCAAATTCTCTCACTGAAGTGACAAAAAAATACATCTGAGAAAACTGAAATACTCTTTCTTATCTCATTGTCACAAGGGAAACAGTAAAACGTTTAGAATTCGAGGAATTCATACTAAACTTCTTTTTATGGCCCACTCGAATGTGAAATAAATGGAAATAGATTCACGAGATGCACCCGAACCTCAAACATTTCTCTGGAAAATAAAGCTCGAGATGTTGATCATGGCCGAGACCCACCCCCCCAGCGTGTGGGAGCATCACCCCCTCTTCGTGACAGGTTGCACACGCCGCCTCCTCCGCAGCTCTGACCCCAACCGCCCTCCACGGGGACCCTGTCCCTGCACACAGCCACGAGCTCGGTGACTGCTTGATGGAGCCACTCAGCCGGTCCCACGGCGGCGCTCGCCCGGACACCCCAGCGACCACCACTGTCCCACGGGGCCGTCAGCACCTGCAGGGTGAGTTCCTTCGCTTTGGAGGCGTTCTGAAGGGTTTCTCCAGTTACCCGCGTCCCTTGTGAAGAAAGCAGGTTAGAGACACAACGTAGCTGCTCCTGGGTGTGGAGTATGGGACAGGCCCGGGCTAGGAGCTCTGCCCGTGTCACCTTATGAAGTCCCCAAGCACCAAAAGAAGGAGGTGCGTTCAGGCTCAGAACTCCCTCCGTGTGATGCCATCCAGGTCAAAAGCGGCGAGGATTTTAACCCTGGTGAGCACGGCTCCTCGAGGACCCACTGCGTCCCAGCCTGTGGTCCTAGAAAGCATGATTGATGAAGGGGGTGAACTCGGGAAGACTGTGGTCTCTTGCCACTCAGTGGTCAGGATTCGCCACCGGGAGCAGCCCTCCAGCCCTGGGATGACTCTCACCCACCCGTGCAGCCACACTTCCCAGGGTCAGCGCTCACGCGGAAGACGAAGCCTGAAACATCACTGCAAACCCGGCGGGTCGTCTGTCCCTCGGGTGAGCGGGCAGCGAAGCAGCGGCTGGTCTGCGAGAGGCGCCGAGCCCGTCCCTTCTCAGCGGCTCGCGCAGGGAGCTCGAAGTCCGCTGTCGTGGGAGCGTTTGCACCACGGCCATCAGCAAAAACCTCCAACCAAGGCTCCTTTCTCAACCATTGCTGAATGGTCACAGACGTGGCACTGAGGAGACCAAGAAAACAGGCCTCCATGCTCCTCGCAGCCTGGAAAACACAGACAGACGAGCGGAGGGCGCGCATCCGAGAAAAGCTGACGAACGCAAGCATGAGAAGGGTGAGGCGCGGCCGCGCGGCGCGGGGACTCCCCGAGCGGCAGCACTGTGCCCTCCCCAGCAGGACACTCTCCGTGCCTCAGTGTTGGGACCGAAGCTTCTGCAACCGGGTCGCCCACACCGCTGACCAGAGGCATGCGGCGCTGGACCCTTGGCATAAGGCAGGCGGGTGTCGGGCACGGGCAGGAGCCGCCAGCCTCCCGCGCTGCGGCTCTGGGAGACGCTCCGCCGAGCGTCCGCCCCGCTTGCCCTTGGCTCCCGGAAGCAGCCGCTCCTTCCAGTCCGACCTGGGAAGCCCTGGAGCCTGTCTGGGTGGGAGCTCGTGCTTTTGGTGCCCGTGCCAAAGGCTGTGCCTGGTACTTCCGGCATGAAATCCAGAAAATCGTTCAGCTCTGGTCCGTGGCACGGCTGCGGGCGGCCGGCCGAGAAGAACCCAGAGCTTCCCGATCTTCTCGCCACGGCCACGCTTGGGCGATTCACTGACTGACACAACGACAGGACGCCTCGGTCTCTCCGCACCAAACACAGGCTCTCTCTTGGCCCCAGTACAAGGCTGCTGTGGAGCCAAATCCTGCCAAGGGGGCCCCAGAGTGACACAGGAGACCCCGCGACCCGCCCCATGCGTGTCCGCACGCTGGCCCCCCATTCCCGTCGGCTCCCCACCTCTCGGGGCCAGGGAGGCCCCCCCACCCCAGAAAACCTCCCTGTGACCGCCGGGGTCATTCCCCTGGTCCCGTTCCGTAGGCTTGAGTCCGAGTCTGTTTCCACTTGGAAGAGAATGTGCTTTGTTCTCCAACATTTGGGGCGGAGAGGTGTTGCGTCGGAGACACCCTCGGGCACGCGAGGGCTCCCCCAGAGGACGTCTCTTCCTCACACACAAATCACGGAAACCCCACCCCCCCGGCACTTGCCGGGTCTCAGGTAATTGTGCGACCGACGACACTGGGTTCGAAAGTAGGGAAAAGTGTGTCGTGGACAATTCAGCCACTGCCTCGTCCAGACCCCACCATCTCTAAGCCGATGGTCACCATGTCCGGGACCCGTCCCGTCACAGACGAGGTGCCCGACGTCAGGCGGGCCAGGGCGGGGGCAGCACCTGAGTGGGAGCCGCTCGCTTCTGGGAGAACAGGCGTGTCCGCATCTCTTTTCTTTCAGTAAAAGCGTTAAAAATGGACCACGGTGGCCCTCATTCCCATGGCCTGCTCCCCGTGACGTGCTCTGAGCCTGCGGCGGGCGCTCCTTCCTGTCGCCGCCACCAGAGATCAGACGGAGTCACGGAAGCGCCTGCCTTCTGGCCTGGTGGAGTGGCTCGGGACTGTGCCCTGACTCAAAGCCGTCTGTGTTTTGAGACCAACAGAAACAGAAGGAAGGTTTCCTGCGCTGCCCCCCGCCCAGGCCCCCAGGCCCTCAGCCCCCCCAAGCTCCCTCGGGGTGAAGGCAGACACCTGGGAAGCGGGGGGGAAGGGAGGGTGAGCCCCGTCTCCTCACCTCCCCGGGCTGAGGGGCTGCCGGCCAAAGCCTCCACAGGAGTCAGACCTTCAACTCAACCCTGAAGGCAGAGGCACAGAGCCGCATCCTACATGGACGGGAGGGGCGCACAGAGGCCACCACCAAGACAGCTCTGCGAGGTGGTGACTCATTTGTCTCAGGGCAAACCCGAAAGAAGAGAAGCACCCCCGGGCACCTCTGCCTCCCGATCACCGCTGCCCCGCGCGTATCTGCTCTTCTCCTGAGAAGGAAAGTCACCGCGACATTCCAGGAGCGCCGGGACTCACAAGGGGACCGGCAGAGCGACATCACGGGTGTGTGGCCGCACCCAGGCAGCCTTTTCCTCTTCCACAAACTCTTCCCCAAGTGCCCACGCATGTTTCACAGAAGGCTATGTCAGAAATGATTAACATTTTAACGAGCTGTATTCCAGATTGGATCGTGCAGCCCCAAAAGGGAAAACAAAACAAAATAAAGCAAACATTATGAGAAAACCGGCCAAGTCAGAACACGCAGGAGTTCGGGGAGCAGCAGCGCGGCAAGGCGGGCTCCTTCCTTGTGACAAAGGGACCAGGGTGTGTGACAAGGGGCCGACCGAGGGGGGCGTGGGACCTCTCCGCAGGTACTTTCCGAAGCTTTCCCGAACATCTAAAGTATTCCAAAATAAAAATTTACTTTTTAAAAAAGTCAACCCACAAGTAAATGGAATTACTTTATTATTTCAGAAAATGATCCCAGTGTCAACACGGGACTTTCCCTCAGGACACAGATGTAGGAAGTCTACTGGCTTCTCTCAGCTTTGTGTGAATTCCCTTAAATTTCACACAATTAATTACAATATAGAACATCTTTTAAATAAAGGAATACAAACCTACTTGTCAGCTAAGTGCCTACTTGAATATAGGAACCTAATCACCACCGCTTACGAACTGAAAATAAAATCATAAACGCACACACACGGAAAAATCCAACGAGGAAAACTAGGAGATGGTACCCAGGAATTTGGTGTGTAAGTTGACCAGAGTCGAGGAAATGGTTAGCACTTTCCAGAATCCTGCTGCCGTGAGAACGGGGGCAGGACCGGAGGACAGGGGAGGGGCCGTCGGGCACAGGTGAGCAGCCTGGAAACAGCCGAGCACAGAGGTGGGGACGGCGCAGGCGGTTCCGGCGCCGAGCGAGAGGACACCCCCAGAGAGGAGGGGACAACAGGTGCCCTGCTCCCGGGGCTGGCCAGGAGCGCGGTCCGCGCACAGCAGAGCAGGCCTGGGGCCTCCGCTCCCACCGCTGGCTGACGGTGCACGGTTCTCATCCAGCCCAAACTCAGACAGGAAAGGAGAGCTCACAGCCTCCTCCAGAGGGAAAGAAACAGCTCGCTTTACTGTCTCCCAAGGGTGCAGATGAAGAAATTAGTGTGCGCTGGGGTGAGCGGCTCTTCCAGTAACACCCGGGGGCTCAGGATTCTGCAACGCGGCAAGCAGAATGTGGTACTCGCGATGCAGAATCAAAACCGACTTGGGGAAGAGAATGCTCTGAGAATCGAGGCCGGTTTTGACAGCATCGGCCCTTTACACGTTTTAAGGAAGCAAACTAGGAGACACGCCCCGAGCGGTCTCGCAGGGCAAGGCCCCGTGCGGGGGCAGCAGAGGCCGCGGGAGGTGAGGTCCGGATGAAAGGTGGGGGGAGAGAACCGCCCGGCGGTCTCGGGCCCCCGCAGCGTCTGGAGCTGCCGCGAAACAAGAGGCTCTGAGAACTCCGCGGTGCTGAGTGAGCCTCCTTCTAAAGGTGTAGAAAAATTAGCCTCACACGAAACACAAGGATGAAGGCGGAATGTCACGTGAGTCACTACACGAAAAGAGAAGAGCAGGGAAGGAAGCCGCTCCCCGCAGACCCCGAAGCCGCGCAGGGAGACGGGCTCACGGGAACGCCCGCGACCCGCCGGCTGCACAGCACAGCGTGAGGACAAGGTCGCTCAGAGTTAGAAGACTCAGACACGAGCCCTTCTTGCCTAACACGCAGCGAGAAAGAAGAGGAAAACCTTCTTCCACCGAAGAATGGACTGAAACGCCGGGGGACACGGACACACAAGGGAGAGCACGATACTAAAATACTCCAAGAAAGACGTCGGGAGGCGTGGGACGAAATAGAAAAGACGGAGAAGCACGGAAGGCGGGCGACGATCCCCCTCGTGGAGACGGCGGTGCAGAGACCACGGGAGGGCAGGTCAGAGGATGGGGTGCAGGGCGGACGCTCCGGGGGTCCCGGGACCAGAGCCCCGGCGACCGTTAGCGTACGGCCTTGTGCACAAGAGAGTGGGTTTTGAAGTCCTCGCCACGCACGGAGCAGGAGCTACGGGGCGGGGGGGGGGTTGCTCCCGTCCCCTTGTCACCGATCTGCAATACAAACCTCTACCCGACCATCACTGAGCACCTTGAGCTCGCACTGGCTTCACGTCGCGTGTCACGGACAGCTCCGTCACGCGGGCGGAGGAGGAGTCGCAGATGGAAAGAGCAGAGTAAGTACTGAAAGCCGTCATCCAAGAAAGATTTCCTCAAATACTCTTTTGAAGACTGGAGACTCGGTTTGAAGGAGGCTCCTCGGCCACTGGCTTCTGCAGGCCCGTCCTGGACCCTGGGCCCGGCTGGGTCTCCTGCTCTCGGTTTTAGCTGGAGTGAGGCTGTCGCCCCAGCGCCTCTGGGTAGGTCACCTCTCCTCCGCAGCAGCTGTCGCTCCTGTCTTGGGAAGCCAGTCAGTCCTATCACCCGGGACACGGTGCAAAGGACAATCCGCAGGACGCAGGGGCCGCTTTTGGACACAGGGTCCCCAGGGTTGGAGTGCCCAGAGGGCTGACAGACACCGGCCCAGGACTGTGAGGCTCACTGGGACCCGCACTCCCCTTTGGAGACCAGGAAGACAAGCCATGTGCCCTGATCCAGCCCAGGGTGCCCAACACTGACCCCAACCCCAGACCCCGGGGGCCCCACGCCCCATGCCTTTGGGATTGGCCCCCCACCCCTGAGCTCCTGGGGACCCCGGACCCACAGCCCCAAGCCACTCTCCCCCCCCACCCGCCCAAGGACGATCAGGGGCGGTGGGGCGGGTCTGCAGGCTCCCTGAAAGCATTCTCTGTTCTGTGTCTCCCACCCTGGGGTCCTGTCTCAGCTGGAAACGACACCCTGACGGTTCCAAGGGCAAGGGCGCCCCCGCTGGGCTGACACGAGGAGCACGTGGGGGGGAGCACGGGGAGGGGGAGCACGGGGAGGGGCGCGCTGAGAGCGGGAGCCCACGGAGGCTCAGGGTGAGGGGGCGCAGGTGCCGTGGGGGTTGGGGTCTCCTAGTGTCTTCCCGAAGGTGAGCTGCCCAGGGACGTGTCCCCTCACGTGGCCCCTCCCCGGGTCTGGCAGGTGCTCGGAGGAGCAGTGGTCACCACCTGCGCAGGGCGGGGGGTGGGGGGAGCTGGCTGGGCAAGGCCTGACCTACGGCCGGGGGGTCAGCGTCAGAGCCTGCTCAGACCGAAGCCCCTTGGGAAGGACCCCCAGCCCTGGGTCCCCGGGGCAGCCCCTGGCCGGGATGCCGGCTCCTTCCCTCCCCTGACAGCTCTCCCCTTGGCCAAGACCCTGCGCCCTCCCCCAAGTGTCGGTCCTGGGGTCCTCCGTCCGCTCCACGTGTAAGGCCGGTTCTGGAGAGCCCCCTGCTCGGGCCTCCGTGCTCACCAGCGCTGGGTCAGTAACCACAGGAGGGTGGCTTGGGGGGACCACGGCCTGGGGTCCGGGAATCCTGCAGACTGGCCACCCAGGGGGTGGAGGAGGAGGAAGAACCCTCCCTGTCCGGGGTGGGGGGTGCTGTCCCTGAGTGTCCCCAAGAAACACGGCAACGGGGGCTTCCGAAGGCGGGAGGGTGGGGGTGTGTGGGACAGACAGTGGCGCTCTGGTCAAACCACCCCCACCCCCCAGCCCTGCAGAACTCCAGGGCAGAAAAGTGCATTTTTAGCCCAGAGGTCAAATGAGGCATCAGGGGCGGCGGCAGCCCAGAGCCTGCCGGCCGCGGCCCTCAGCACAGCAGGCGGGTCAGGCCTTGGAGCGAGCGGAGGCCGCGCAGAGGGAGGCAAGCGGACCGCGACAGGCGGTCGTCCCGGTCACTGGAGCCACTGCCCAGAAGCAGCCAGGGGGGTCCCTCAGTAAGCCTCAGGTGTCGGAGCGGAAGGGGGCCTCGGAGAAGCCAGACCGGAGGAAGCGTGGTTTGGAGCACGGGCCCTGGCCGTGGACCCCACGGGCCCCACCCTGGTCACGTCGGGGCTGCGTGCCGTCCGCACAAAGTTGGCTTCTGTCGTCCCCGCGGAGCTCACCAGCCGCCCTCACCGCTCCTGGACGTCTTCCTTCCCACGGGACTCCGGGGACATTCCGTGCGGAGAGCACACAAGTCAGCACAGAGCCGGGGCGGGGGGCGGCCCGTTTCCAGCCCCCGTGGACTCAAGCTGGTGCTGGGGTGACTGGGGCCGGCCACTCCCAGGCCTCGCCAGGGCAGAAGCATCTCGGGGCCGTGTCCAGGCCGGATGGTCTGCAGGACCTCACCATGGGACCCCACGCTCCCTGCCCCTTCCCACCGACGCCTCCCCAGTCTGTCTGCCTGTCTCCAAGCTCTGTGACGGGAAGCAGCCTCTGCCCTCCCCGCACGCCCTCCCCTTCCCGGCCCCTCCCCTACTCCCTGGTTAGGAGTGAGACATTGTGCTTGAACCCGGCTGCTCATTGAGCACATGTTTCCGGAGTTCCCGGCACCCAGACCCCATGGTAGAGGGTGCGTGGGACGGATGCGCGTAGGAGCCCTGCTTGGAAACAGTATTTGTTTCATTTCAGTTTCTGACTTTTGTTTACTTTTCCCTAACTAAATTTGACTTCGTACGTCGACGTAGGCCATGAACTCGTCCGGCTGACTCTTTTTGTAGAGCCGTTGGAGTTTTCTTTTTTAAGGGTTTATTTGTATATTTGAGAGAGAGCGCGCGAGCATGAGCGGGGTGTTGGGGGGACAAGACTCCAGCAGACCCAGACGGAGTGCAGAGCCGGACACGGGGTCGGACCTCGCGACCCCGAGGTCGCAGCTGAGCAGAAGCCAGGAGCTGGGGCAGGACCGCGCCTGCAGGTGTCCCGCCCGTTTGGGGTTTTCCGTGGGGACGGTCGGTCGCGTCGCCCGGAGGAGAGGCAGCTCTGCGTCCTGCTTTCTCGCGTGTCTCTGTCGTGCCCCGTTTGACCCGCCAGCGCCTCCGCTGACCACCTTCCTGCTGATCCTTAGGAAGAAGCGACGTCCCGTGTTGCGCTAAGCGCCGCGTGACTTGCTGGCTTCTCGCAGACGCGCCGCACGAGGTTGGAAACCTCCTCTGGTCCCGGGTTCCCCAGAGTTCTCTCCAGGACCACGTACTGGGTTTTTTGTGCGTCTCATGGGGCTCTTTTAAAATATGGTTGGCCTCGACTTTCTAAAATTAGTTAACGATTTTCTCACCTGTCTCTGCGAGGAATAAATACTGGTTTTCTCAGCGGGCCGCTCGCCCAACACGGGGCTTGAACACGTGACCCTGCAATTAAGAACCACGCTTTCCCGCCGGAGCCAGCCGGGCGCCCCTGGTTCTTTTTAACCTCAGGTGCCTCTTTCTGGTTCGGGCATCCAGGTGAGGTGGTCCCGGCTCTGCAGACAGGTGGGAAGCGTTGTCTCTTGTTTGGTTTCTGCAGAAGCTCATGCGGGTGTGGGGCTGCCGTTCCTTCTTCCCCAAACATGTGGTTGAATTCGCCAGTGAAGCCTTCAGGGCCTAGAGTGTCCCTAATGGGAACATTTTTAACCACCAATTCAGTTTCCCTTCCATAGGTAGAACTACCGACTTTTCTCTGCGTGAGCTTCAGGTGTGTGTCTTTCAAGGAACGTGTTTCGAGGAGCCCGTGGAAGTCATCGTCACAAAGGCGTCCAAAAACCCACGCAGGAGTGCGTTTCCCGGGTCTGCCGCCCCTCCCCCCGCAGAGCTCCAGCGTCTGGAATGAGCTCGGAGTCCAACAGGAAGGAGACAGAGCAGCGAGGTTTCCAGAGCCCACCCCAGCGGCTCTGAGGACAGAGGAGGGCTCCCCGCTTGGTCAGAGCCTCAGACCCCCCAGGAGCCACGCCACAGGCGTCTGGTCACTCAGGCCCCTCCTGGGACTCCCGCGGGCAGGCAGCTACCCGTCCTCCTCGGTCTTCAGATGGAAGTGCGGCCCCCGGTGCCCTTGCCATGTGGGGCAGCCCCTGCAGGCCTGGAGCAGCCTCAGCGGAGCAGGAAAGAGGGCGCGAGCCCCTCCGACAAGGGGAAGGTGCCCACCGCCGAGGTCTCCCTATCCCTCAGCCCCTGCACCTGCTCCGTCCCCCCGCCGCGTCCCTTCCCCGGGCCACCCTCTTGGAGACCCTACCCCTCCCTGTCTGCAAGCCTCCCCCCGCTGTGGGGTTGCAGGGGAGCGCTTGGTTTCCCGCGTAACTCATGTTGTGAGACTTCAAGCTCCTGGGCGTTCACAACCACATCTCGAAAACTTTTAGGTCTGTACGCGCTACCGATAACTATGGCTACTGTTCCTTCGGACGCCGCTGTGTGCAGCTAGCTCATGTCCGTGGCTCCTGGCGCTCGCAGCCGTCCTGAGAAAGACTCTTCTCCCAATGCAAGTGCGGAAGCAGGAGCCCGTGGAAACCGTCTTTTCGAATCACGCGACCGCGCAGTTGCATGCGGACGATGGGAACCCAGGCCTGTTGTGTTTAGAAGTTTGCCTGCGATACCCTACAGCCATCTGCCTGTCCCCATACGTGCTGGAGAGTCGCAGCCGCTCGTGAGCCAGACGTAGCTCCGGGCACACAGCGGCTGGGACCCTGGCACCCCTTCTTACCGCGCCGCTGTGGGAGCTGTGGGATGCGGGGCCGGAGTCTGTTTCCCACCAGCACCGCAGGTTCAGACTCCTAGGAAGGAAGCCAAAGGGCCCAGCGCACCCTTTGGCTGAGACACCCCATTCTGGGTGCGCCACATGGCGTGCAGCGACAGGCCACCGACGCCACAGAAATTCTGATGTGTTTCCGCTGTGTGAGGCGGTAATACATCGCTGTGACGCCTCGGAAACACGCCGCCGGCATTTTCACAGAGATCGCTAAGAGCCTTGTGACGGGGGATGTCATCTCCTCAACTCGGACTTTTCTTTTTTACAGATAAATAAACAAAATTGCACCTCATAATGAAAAGAAAATAGCCAACAGAGAGCGGAATCGAATGATCTATCAATTAGACTGTGATCTATACCTCCCCGACACGAACTATCAATCAGCCCAGTGACTTCTAAATCAACACCATAACACGCGAAATGGCTGCGGTATCTGTCTCCAGCCACATCCATCAGGGGGCAAGACAGGAGCCGATGGTGACCACCCTTGTCAAGCGTTCACACCATAAATCTCCTTGTCAGACAGCTCCTGCGGTGGCCGGACGTGGCATGGTCCAGCACGGGAAGCCATGCAGGCAGGCGAGCCGTCCTCCGTCCCCGCGGCCACCGCGCTTGCTCTCCGGGCAAGCCCCCAGCCCTGACGCGCCGGCCGCCTGGCCCAGACCTCAACGGAACACCGTGGCAGGCCACGGACGCCAGGCGCTGTGTTCAGAACGGTTAGGGCAAGTTGGTTTCCCACCCACCAAGGGGGTGTTGGCCGGAAGCTCTTGTCCAGCTCTCCACCGTGGTCCGTGGAGTCTCGGCCTCGGTCCATGGCTCAGCACCATTGGCCAAGTTGTCCAACTCATAATTCCTCATCAGGAAGGAGGGCTGGTGACTTGTGTCTTGTAACAGTGTGTGACACTAAAACAGTGAAAGGGGGTGCTTGGAATGGAGCTTCTGTCGTCCCCTCATTTCAGCGGGGACCCACACTGTCCCCATGGGGGAGGGGCAGACTCCCGGGACCCCCCCACAGAGCCCCTCGCCTCAGCAGGGACAAAAATTGAATTTTTATAAATGATTTTGTTTAAGAACTTTCTGTATCTATTACAACGATCTCTTCCTGTGGCCCGGCTGGTAGGTCGTGGTGACCCGCTCCCCGGAGTGTGCCCGACTTTGGTGACAACGTGTTTCCGTACGTGGCGGCACCGGATTTGCCGCGACCGCTCAGATCTCAGAGCCTGGGTCCGTGCGGGGGCTGGTGTCTAGTCCTCACTTCTGACGGTGCCCTTAGTAAGCTGCGCATCGGGACGTCTTCGTAAGACGGCGGCACAAGTGTCCCTCATCCTCAGCCCGGTCAAGGCTTTCTTTATGTGTCCGAAGAAACCGCTGGAGTCATCTCTTGTGTCTTATCTTACTGTAGTGACAGAGAGCGACGGTCCAGACCCCCACGTGTCCTCGCGCACACTCGCCTCCGTCGTGCTTTTCAGGAAACGTGTCCGCGTCCGCTCCGCTCTATCAAACGCACCGACATGAAATCGTGGGTAATACCATCTTTTCCACAACCAAGACTCTGTCCCCTTTTCGTTGTTGTTCTTAAGGACTTGTTGGTGTTATTACTTTTGTGAATACGCGTGAACGGGTGATTTTCAGATTTGTTACGTGCTCCTGCTGTGTCCGTATTTTAGATTTCCGTCGGTTTCCTCTGGTCTTTGCTGCGACCTTCCTTCCGTTCTCCGTGGATTTACGGCCTCGCTCCTCTTCTAGGTTCCTGAGATGAAGCTTGCTCCGGTCGGTACCTTCTTTTCTTTCTTTCTAACATTTGCGCTTCGAGCTAACACCTTCTTGGGTTGTCCTCTGCAGGTTTTGTAGGCCTCCTTGTTAGCAGGAGGTCCTTCCGCGAGGACCAGAATTAGACAGGAGAAGGCAGACCAGCGGTGCTGGGCAGGAGGGGCACAGGGACAGCCAGTGCAGAGCGACACAATATGGGGGACCCCAGAAGGCTGTGTCTGCCCCACCTTCTCTGCAGGACCGCCCACCAAAACTAAAGAAGCGACAGGAGGTCAAACTCACCCTGCCTCTGGGACCCTCCCTGCGGCTGAGGGCAGGGCCGGGACTCCCCACCTGCAGGCCCCAGCTGGGCTCCCAGACCCCGCCCCTCCCTCCACAGCTGCCCAGTGACCATCCCCCACGCCCCGCCCTCCCCCTCCCCTGTCTGCCCCTTGTGCTGCCCACCTGATGCCCTAGAGAGCCCACGGGAGGCAGGTGCCTTGCCGTGGGGGGCAGTGTTCCTGAGCTGGACCCATGGAGCGGGCACCGATGGCTTCACTGAGAGATGACAGGACTCAGGAAGACACCGTCGGCTCTCCTGTGTCTCCTCCAAGTTCATACACTAACTCTCACCCCCCGCACCTCAGAATGGGCCCCCTTGGGGAGATTGTCTTTAAAGAGGTGATTAAGGAAAAATGAGGTCGCTAGGGAGGCCCCGATCGCACAGGACGATGTCGTATGAGAAGAGCGGCTCAGGACGCAGAGGGACGCCTGAGTGGGGACACAGGGGGAGCCGGTGTCGGCTGGGGTCCTCCCTTACCGACGCCCTTCCGCACTGCTGCTGCCCCAAACCGCCGTCTGCGAGCGCCCGGGAAGCCCCTCACGGGAGATGAGCAGACGCATCGTTGTTGGTCCTCACGGGCGGACGGACGAGAAGGAAGGCCTCCCAGCCGCGGTGGGCTCCGGTCACCCAGCACATTGGCTGAGCGCTGGGTCTGTGCCCGGCCGCAAGGCCACGTGGCCCTGGGCACGGAGATCCGCCGCCCTCGTCCACTGCGGCTCTCTCCCGGCGACGCGGACCCGTGTCCTCACCGCCCCCCATCTCAGCACGGACGGCAGAACCAGCCCCCGCCCGTACGGCCCCGGCTGGGCCAGGAGCTTGGCCAGGGAGCGGGCAGGACCTGGGTGGCGACATCCTCCGTGCAGCCCCGGCCCAGGCGGGGACAAGTGAGCTTGTTACGGAGGCATCCAGGCCACAGATACGCCTCCGGGGTTCCCGTAACCGCCCTAAGTCGCCACCGTGCACTGACCCGGGCACCTCCAGAACTCGTGCTGCAGACCCGATGCCCAGTGTGACTGTTTGGAGACGGGGGTCCTCGGGGTCCAGTGAGGCCCTGGGGTGGGAGCCCGACGTGAGGGGACCGCTGCCCTCGCGAGGATGGCGTCAGGACGCACTCTCCCTCCCTGTCTCCGTCTCTCCGTCTCTCCCTGCCTCTCCCTCTGTCTCTCTCTCTGGGTCTCCCTTCCTCTCTGCCGGTCTCTCCCCTCCGTCTGTCTGTCTGTCTCCAGCAAGCTGGTGCCATCATGACCAGAAGAGCACCCCCCCACCGCCGAGCCCGGCCCTGCGCACCCCGGGGTCCGGGACGTCCGGCTTCCAGGGCCTTGAGGCATAGCGCGGTCTCCCTGCTCCGTGGGCTCTGCTCTGGCGACCCAGGCAGATGGAGGTGGAGGTCACGCGTAAAACCCACCACCTCCGACCACCATGGTCATCGCGGCCAACTAGACCGGAGGGTTGCTAAACCCCGGCCTCTGACGGGGCTGGAGGGGAGGCAGCAGGACCGCAGACCCGGAGGGCCGCCGGGTGGCGGGGTCACTGGGCCCGCATAAGGCCGTGAAGCAGCAGAACCCCCGGGCTCTAGGGGCAGATGCGGGAGCCACCGGGTCCCCGAGGTCATCCCCAGGTCATCCTTGAGGGTCTGGGCACGCCTGCACTCCCCGGCTGGCTTCGCCACAAATCCCGCCCCCAGAGAGAGACGCCCTCTTGCTGGCCTTTCCCTCTGATGACTGAAGGGACGTCCCCTGCTCAGAAGCCATCAGACGTGTCCTTCAGGAAGACCCTCACAGACACAGATGGCCGCGTGCTGGGAGCCGGCAGCAAGCTGGCATCCGGAGGGAATGGGGCGGGGGAGACACGCCCCGTCCCCGGCCTTGGGGAGCATTTTAAGAAGTTAAAAACAGAATTTTGTTTTGTTTCTCAGATTCACATGTGTTGAAAGATCTCAGTTAAGCGCATCACCGTTTTGATGATCAACGCCGTACCGTTGTAGGAATTCATCGCCGCGAGCTGCAAACAAAACTCGGTGTCTGTCCCGTGCGGAACTGGGGAGAGCAGGTGGCTGGCTTTGTGCTGCAAAATTGCATTTCTCTCCTTTAGAAATTCCTCTGTTGTGCTGCGGCCTGATGAGCCCCAGCGCACCATTAACCCTCCGCCCCGCGGCCTCTGCCCCCGGCGCCTGCTGGCCTCCCCTCACCGCCCCGTCAGGACCGCGCACGGTTATCTCCCTCTAAATTAAAATTGTAGCCGCTCAGTCCCATTTACACAAAGCCTCTGCTTTGACACATGCAATTACGGTGAACATAGGAGCAACATGATTGCTGAGGCTCCAGAAAGAGAGTTTAATCAGAAAACATGGAGTTGTTCCGGCCGATTTATAATTTCACTGCTCGCTATGCCTTTATGTTCTTACGTGTTCAGATAATTACGTACACTAGTTCTTGCTTCCCGAGAGGCCAGAAAGGGCAAAATTCCTATTCTTTTTACATTAAAAAGATTAAATTATAATATAGAAAATCTGTAACTTTGGGTAGAAATGACAAACTCACACTACATTAATTTCAGTGGTTACAAAATGTTACAATAATTTGCGCGTTCTTTCTTCTCTCGTAGGTGCACGTGAATTAATTACCTCCCCTGCCCAGTGCCCTTCAATGTCTCGTCACAGACAGCTCTGAAACTAAAGGAAAACAGGGTTTGATCTCCATTCGGTGACATTCGCTTCGGCTGTGTGGCCGCTCAGGTCTCTGTTCATGAACACGGGAGCACAAGTGGTAACAGACCCACTCACCAGGTGAGGCCCGCGGGAGCAGCACGGCCCGCAGGAGCAGCATATCCTGGGAACTGTGCAGTCCGTGGGAAGAGCACATCCCAGGACTCCCCAGGGTGAATGAAGGGGATGAGCTTCCATCCAATACTTCGCAGACATGAGCAGAGTCGTTGCAGCCCACAAGGAGGGAGGCAGGTACCCCAAGTCAGCAGGTTCCACAGGGAGGCGTCCTCCTAGGGGCTCTGGTACCTGGGTTGCCCATGGGGAGGGGTTTGGTCCAGGGGTGGGAGGCCCCCAGCCCAGCTTACTTGCGCAAGCAGCACCTGACTGAGGGCCCAACGCGTGCCAACTCCGGGGTAAGGACTGGCGCCGCTCTCTTAGCAAACAGATGTGGGGGACACCCAGCTCCCCATGGACTCTGGGGGTGGGGGTGGCTCTCACGCACAGGGACCCCCACACAAGCTGGAGCTCCTGGCCATGGCAGGCGCTGCCCAGGGAACAGCATACCAGGGAGACCCCACTGGGCTGGACAGTGTCCCAAGGGCCAGTCCACCCGGATCCTGCGGACGTGGTCTCATCTGAAAATAGGGTCCTTTCCAGTGTAACTGATCCAGGCTGAGTCCTCCCAGAGCAGGAGGAACCCTAACCCAATAGGACTGATGTCCATCTGAGGCCACATGGAGACAGGACGGGGGACTAGCCCGTGGTGACAGAGGACAGGGTGGGCAGAGCACCTACAGACCCGGGGACGCCAGGGATCGCTGGAGACACGGGGAGTGGGGAGAGGCAGGAAGGAGCCTTGGGAGGGAGCTCAGCCTGGACACATCCTGGTCCCGGACTTGGGCTGCCGGAGCTCTCCAAGGGCAAATTCCAGCTGCTCTGAGCCCACAGGCTGTGCTGTCCCAGGAAAACACACTTAATTTAATCGAGAGACCTAAGCTAGGGCAGCGAGCAAGGGAGCCTCTGCCAGAGCTCGGCGCGGGAGCAGAGACGTGAGGACGGCGGGGGACCCCAGGGGAAGGGCCCCCGGGCTCCCTTCCCGCACAAACCCGCGTTTCACACCGACCTTTAGTAGCAAGACAGATGCGTCAGGATTACGTATTATAGCATTGTGTTGACCCAATAGCTCTTATTTTTTTCCTACTCTAAAAGAAATTGAAACGTTTTAGAGGAACCCCAGAGGTATCGTGGGGCCCAGCCCTGCGTCCACGACATCTAGCAGATGAGCCGGTCCAGCCACCACCGGCTGACACACAGCAGGGGCCAGTGTGTTTGGAGAGAGGACAAGCCCACAGAGGGGCCCAGGGTGGGGACCAGCCAGGGCTTGAGAGAGGAGCGAGTGCCTGAGCGCCCCAGACCTGCAGGCCAGGCCGGAGATGACGGGGGGTCCACAGGGGCCGCCGGCACAGACCCTGGACCTGGGACGGCGTTTGCTTCCTGTTCGGAGTCACATTACCCGTCGCACAAAAGTCAGCTTACGTGATGGTCCCTAAAAACCTGGCGGTTCCAAATGCCAAATTCTAAAACACTTTCACAGAAGTCACCGAAGTAGATGTTCCGGGGGGTTAGAACGTCACAAAAATGAGCAAGAACTTGAACAGATCCTGGAAAGAGCTAGCTGACGGCCGACAACCGCTCACCCTCGGAGCCTTCGGGGAGCACGGGAGCACGCAATGTCCCCCTCAGGGCTGGTGGCCGACACCCCCATCAGTGACGGTCCCGGTGCTGGGGACAGCCTGTTGCTCCCTGGCGTTGTGCTAATGAGGCCGCCACGCCGGGAAGCCCCAATAACACAAGCTCTGAGGCCAGCGTGGGAAGTCTGGGGGTGTCAGAGTCTCGGTCCTCCTGAGCTCCGAGCAGGCACCTGCTCCCGGCACCTCCCCGGCTCTGAAGGCTGCTGGCTGTCCTTGGCACCGCTTGGCTTAGAGATGAAAATCCCCGTGTCTGCCTCTGGTTCTGTGGGTGTGTCTTCATGCGGCCCCTTCCTGTAAGAGCACCAGTCCTGTGGAGGAGGGCTCCCTCACTGCCCGATGACCGTGTCCTCAAGACTGACATCTGTGAGGGTTTACTTATTTCCAAATAAGGTCACATTCTAAGGTTCGGGAAAGGATGCGCATTTGGGGGGACGGTTAATGACCAGGGGCAACCAGCCTACCGCAAGAGCCTCAACGAAACCCCAGCGGCAAAGCCCTCACCACGTGAGGGGACACGCAGTCTTCCGGCTTTAGGACACGGACATCTTTGGGGCGGGATTCAGACGTCCGGGCCGTACACGCCCCGGAGCAGACATGCTGGAAACTGTTCTTCAGTCCAGAGCAGAACCTCTCAGGCGTTCACCCCCAGCACTGGGGGGGGGGGGGGGGCTGTGGTTCGCTCAGATGGTGTGGACCACCTAGGGCCATGCGGCTAGAAGGAAGAACCTCGGGGACAGAAAGTCACATGCAAACCGGTGCAAAGGAGCAGGCACGTGTGCCATCCGACTCCGTGTGTGTAACACTCAGCAGAGGGGGAGCTTGCCCTGGATGACAGACCTCAGGACGAGAGCTGTCCCCCGCCAGCCTGAGAGGCAGCAGCCGATTCCTGGGTTGCAACATCCTGTGTCCTCCCCTGGCTACCAGCTTCCTGAGTGCACAAATATGAGTGTTTATTTATAAAGTAAACCCAAAAAGTCGTCAGCCACGTCCTTCCGTCACGAGGATGGCCCTGGCCTTCGTCCACGGGCACCGGGTGCCGCCCTCGCTGGGCCCTGCCGGATCTCAGTCTGCCACTGAGCCCCACTGCCCTGTGCATTTTCCTGAAGCAGGTCTGATGGCTCCTGGGGGCCGGATGGCCGGGCCCCCACCTTGGCTCCCGTGGGACTCGCTGGTCTGGGGCAGAGCTGGCCAGTCCCCGCAGGTGAGCGCTGGGCTGACCGGCAGCCCTGAGGCTGGAAAGTCTTTCAGGACATAAAGGAACATTTTACGAAAACTTCCAGCCCCGGCCTGCCTATGACCGTATCGGTGGGTCTGTTTGTCCCTCTGTCCTTCTGCGGACCTGTCTGGGCCCCCGCGCTGGTCAAGGGGCACCTGCCCTGCTCCTCCAGCTCCCGCCGTGGGTGGGGCTTGTGCACGGACACGAGGTGGCACCAGGGGGCGCTGTCAGCCCGCCGGCTGCTGGGTCTTGGCCAGAGGCTGCAGAGCCCTGCAGAGGGACCCCAGAATTCCAGAAACCACGCTGGCCCCAGCCTTGCCAGGCAGCATCTGGCCTGCATGGGGACTGCCCACTGCCAGCCCTGTGCACCCCAGGGCTCCATCTGGGAGGACCCCCGCCACCGGGGTTCAGCAACAGCCTCCCCAGAGCACGGAGCCGGCTTTGGTCGCCCGGCCCCACCCCAGAGGCTGGCCTTCCAGAGCCCTGCCCCCCCCACCTATGAAATGTGAGTGGGGGGCCCCTGCACACCCACTCGCGTGTGCTCCTCCCCCTGACACGCACACACAGAATCACACACCTGTGCACACGCTCCTGCACACAGGGGCACGCATGGGCACACACGGGCACACGGTTGCACATGTGCACACACGACCTCGACACACACGCCTGCGTGCACACGTGCACACTCAGGCTTGTGGGCACTTGCTCACACACAGGCTCCAGGCACAGATACCCCACGCCGGCAGCTGAGACTCCGATGGGGAGGGGGCAGCCCGCACCCGTGCTCTGTCCCTGGTCCCCTGGCACTGGCGCTGTCTGCAGGCAGGCTTTTCCTGAAGCCAGGGGAGGACGAGGGGGCCAGGTGCCCCTCCTGAGCCACCTCACCCCATGCAGCACGGCCGCTGTCCACTAGAGGGGAGTGTCGGCCACGGCACGGGGCCTGCACCGGCCTCAGTGCGGAAACAGGACCTGCCTTTCCCTCCTGGAAAGGTGAAGAGCCCCCCACCGCATGTCACTGTTACCCAGAGCCGAGTCCTGCCCCTGTGGCCTTCTAGTGCACTCTGCGCATCGCAGCGGGACACAGCTGACCGACTTGTGACTGTGGGGTCGGCTTAGGGATGCACCTGTGAAGCCACCGTGACCGCAGGGGGGGGGGAGGTGTCGGGAGGCGCCAGTGGAGAGGGTCCCTTCCCTTCCCAGACCCCAGTCCCGGGCACATCCCACCTGCAGGGCCTCTGCTCCAGGACAGGCGATCCGACCGGCCGCACAGACCACACACCTTCACACTCAGCACTGAGCGCGGGGCTCACCCGGGTGACCGCAATGTCCTCACCAGCCCCGTTAGTAAAGCTCGTCGGGCGTGACAGCATTTGGACTCGCCGGAAGGTGTGGAGCTCCTCACACCGCGTCTGGGACGAGAGCGCCCTGGGTGGTGTCGCGGCCGGGTCTGGGGGGTGTTCGCAGGGGCCCCGACCTCGCAGCACGTGCACCCGTGAGTGCCAGAGAGCGGGCTCTTGTCTCCGACACCTGTGCCTTTTGCAAACCTCTGAAGCCACACGGCGTCCTTAGGTGCCACGCCCTCCTGCCCCGCTGGTCCCCACCCCAAGGACAGGAGGACCCCCCAGGACAAAGGAGGCACTCTCGAGGTTCCTGGTCCTTCTGCAGAGTTCCTCCCGGAGAAAGCACAGCTGCATGGACGCGGCCCCATGGCCGCGGGAGGGGTCCGCTCTGCTGCCCGTTACTCATTCCCGAGGCGGAAGCCGGGCCCCATCCTGTGTGTCCCTAGGTGGCCACGACTCCACGGGCAGGTCAGACCTGAAGGGTCAGGTGCGTGGGCCTCAGCTTACGGTCCCGCGTCCGCATGTTCCGGCTGCCGGCCCCTCGGCTGGGGTCCTCCCGGCGCCACCAGCGGCTGTCGGCTGGCCTCCGTTCTGCTCCAGTGTTTCTGGAATAGTCTAGGTTTTAGGGTCCATCGTTAAACCCAAGCATTTTCATCTTCATGTTTCTGTTCAACTTCAGGCCTCAGGCCGAGGCGTTAGAAGCACAGAAGCTCCGGCCCCAGCCCCCAAAGCTCCGACAGAACCAAAGTCCCAGATGCCGGCCGAGCACGGGCCCATGGTGAGAACCAAACCACAGCAGAAGCCTCCAGATCTGAAGCACATTAAGCACGTGTGCATTCGCTGTGCTGCACTTTGTGCCGTGACCGGCCCCCACCGTGTGTACACATACATGTGCGCTCACACGCACCCCGGGCCCCGCGCGGGCAGCCTGGGACGGCAGAGTGCGCAGGCCCGGCACGCCCTCCCACGCCAATTCCGGGCCCTGGCACGAGGAGAGACACGCAGAGCTGGACGTGGTGCCGGCAGGGGAGGCTTTGCCGGGACCGAGCCCAGCAGGCCGTGAGCCCACCGGTGAATGTGCCGGGTCCTTCTGGCCGTGGGCAGGCGAGCAGCAGCCTTGTAAAGGTCTCACACGGCCGTCTGCAGCAGCCCCGTTCCGTGGATCTGATGGCGTCTCATAAAGTCCACTTTCGGCCAAACAAAGACGGCAAATTAAATAAAGCGAGATGGGTGGGGAGGGGGTTCTGATGTGCACGAACCCCTACCCCTGGGCCTCATTCTAGAGCTGAACATAGCCAGCCTCCCGGGGGAGAAACGCGACCACAGCCCCTGCACCTCTGTGTCCCCGACCCCGCAGACGGAGGAGTTTTATCTAGGGACGGCAGGTCCCCCTCCGCTGCTGCCCCTCGCTCCCAACCCCCCAACCATTCTGAAGAAGCCCTACTCACCACTCTCCAATCCAAGCCCCGGCCAGCCTGGGGTCCTGTCTTTGGGGACAGCCCACACACCCTGGTCACCCTGTGGCCCTCTGGAGGGTGTGGCAGCACTCAGGGAGAGGCCCGCCCGGAGGAACATCTGTGGGCAGCCGGGATCCTGAGCACCAGCCCCCCACGCCGTAGCCCAGGCTCCTGCGACCCCTGACAGATGGTGGCTGCCCTGGGAGGGACTGTGGGCGCTTCCCGGAGCGGAGCGGAGGAGGCCGCGTTCCATCCCGACGCCGCTGGCCGCACGGTGGCGCTCGAGCCTTTCCCCAAATCTTCAGGAAGGTGAGTTCCTGGGGCAGCGTCTCCTTTTTTATACCTGATTTCAAGTTGAAATCAATGAGGACCCAGGAAGCCCCACAACGGAGGGAAAGCTCAGCGTTGCGGAGTGAGAGCCAGGAGTGACTGTTTCAACTCTGGGTCAACCTGGGACGTCCTTTCCGGCCCCAAGGTCGGGATGTCCGCGTGAAACGACAGAGCGTACAGACGCTTCTGGAGAGAAAACCACAAGTGACTCAGCAGGACGAACAGTGATCCCGTTGGCAGATTTTATTTAAAACCGTTTTTTAACCAGTACACCCGGTACCGCCGCGCTCTCTGGCCAGGGGAGTCGGATTAGGCTGTTCGTGTGCACGTGCCCGTGCTTCCCCAGCGGCTGCGTGCAGGCGCTCGTTTCTCCAGATCACGGCTCGTGCCCCACAGCACCGTGGGCCGGGAGGGTCTTCTTGGAGAAGCCGTCCCTGCCAGGGCCAAGTGTCCCAAAGCGGCCCAGTTGGGGAGGCCCTGGGCACCCCCGGGGTCCCCGCCGCAGGGACCTCACTGGAGGTCGCCTCCCCAGCCTGGGATGACTTTCCTGGGCTGCTCCACACCCCTAAGACCCCAGACCCCCAAGGAGCAGCGCGACGTTGACGAGCCCGTTTGTGACTACAGACGAGTCAGCTTTGCCCCCAGCAGCCTGGACAAGTGCCACGTCCGTCAGCCGCTGAGTCAGAGCCGGAATCCGTGTGACCCGCGCTGACTCAGGTCCGCATGGATGCCGGGAGGGGCCCCGGGCCAGTGCGAACACGAGGGGAGGGCTGAGTGGGGAAGGTGGCGCCGCGGTGACCGGCGGCCTGTGTGTGCGGGCCCGGACTTGCCTGTGGCCCTTTCAGCCGAGGGGCCGACAGCGGCAGGAGACTTGGGGTCCCCTTGGCTCACCTTCCTCCCTCCCGCCGGCCCTCCTGCGCTCCGGACGAGTCAGGTTCCTGGTGCCAAAGGCTCCGGGGGCACGCGGAGGGGCGTGCAGAACCCACCCTCCCAGGGACGCGGGAAACTTACCCGTGAGGATACTGGGGTCAAGGAGGGGCGCGTCCGGCGAGGGGGGCGGTCCTCAGCCACCAGGGCCAGGGGCCTCGGGGCCGGACGCCGTCTCAGCCTCAGCACCTCCTCGAAGGGGCATGCGGGCCTCCCGCAGGCCAGATTCCTCAGGGCCTGCCCGCGGCTGACCCTACAGAACGCTCCGGGACTCCCCTGAAAGGCTCCTGCTCAGTTTCTCACGGCCCTGTTACGGGTTAGACTGCGTCCCCCGGAACGCAGAAGTCCGATCTCCCAGTGCGCAGGAAGGGAGCTTTCTGTGGAGACAGGACGCGGCGCAGGTGTGGGAGGCAGGGAGGGTCCCGACGGAACGGACATGCGGCGCGCACGAGAACGCCCAGAGGCAGGACGACGAGCGACCCTGGGCGGAGCCGGCAGCAGCACGCGGACGAAGGGGGCCCGGGGCCGGCCCTCCCTACACCCAGACCTCGGACCTCGCGCCTCCAGGACCGGGGCTTGGGAGATGTCCGGGCGCTGCGGGCACGCGGTCCAAGTTGCTGCGTCGGCCGCGGGGGCACACAAAGGACGACCCCGGTGTTCACTCTCCGGCTGCCCGGCCGGAGCCGCCCTCCCTGACGGCGACAGGGCCGTGCCCGCCCAGGCCCCCCCCACGCGTCCCGAGCGCCGACCCGGGCGTGGAGAGACTCCAACAGCTCCCTTCACGCCTCGCTCTGGCGCCGCCTCAGCGCCCTCACGGGCCCACCTGCCGCCTGCCCACCTGGGACGGCCCACCTGGCGCCAGGCACAGGGGCCGGGGGTGCGGGGCGGTCTCCGCGCGGGGCGGGTCCACCGGCCTCCTGTCTCCCTCGGCCGAGCCTGTTCCGCAGGCAGCAGGCAGGCCGCACCCTCTCCTGCGGCTGCACCGAGGCGCCGGACGGGTCCCTGGGGTGACGCCTACTTGCTCACACATATGGTCTCCTCAGCCTTGCTGGGGACCGGCCGGCCATGGGGACCCAGTGGGGGGCCAAGTCCGCTGAGGAGGACCAGCACCAAGGGCCTGGGACGTGGCCCGAGGAAACAGAGAGGGCGTCCTGCTCCCAGCGGATGCCAAGGGACGCCTGGGCCCCGCCCCTCGTGCCTGGAGCGGCCGTGGCTCAAAGGGCCATCAGGAAGCCGGGGACAGTTTCAGAGCAAGGATCCGAGGCTCACCAGTGGCCACACCAACCGACAAGGCCTGCATCAGGCCTGAGGCCTGTGTCTCTCCGCCCACACGGGCCCCTCCCGGCTCTGCCACCAGAGGACAGAGTCGGGAGCCAAGCCGTCCCGAGAGTGGGCACGTGGAGCCTGGGGTGCGCTGGGCCTTCCCGTCGCCCCACCAGCTTCGACACGCTCCCACTGCCGCTGAGCCGCTGCAGGCGCCGGAGGCCGCGGGGGAGCGGGACGACATCTTTCCCTCCGTCGGGACATCGCTGTGGTGGGCTGAGCCCCCAATCACAGATGGGGCCCGGGACACAGGGGGCAGCGCAGGGCCCCAGCCTGGCCTACGGCCGAGCCGACCTCTCGAGGCCTACGGGACGGTGTCCCCCCGCCCCTCTGATTCATGTAAAGGCTACTCAGAAGCAACCTCTGACCTCAGACGCACCAGGCCCCAAACATCCAGAACAGCTCTGGTGGGGCCCCTCGAGGGTCCCTGAACGGCCCATCCGGGCAGCCAGAGGCAGGGGGGCCCCCGGATCACCTCATTGACCCAAGGTGGGAGCAGGGTGAGGGGAGTCGTCAGTGAGTCCCAGGAGCCCCGCCAAGCCAGGAGGCAGGAAGCCACGGCCTCCTGCCCAGAAGCTCCAAGAGGGAGGAAGAACCCGGACAAAACAGCTGGAAGTTCCAGAAACGGCAGTCGGGCTGGGGGTGCTCGCATCCAGAGGGCTTCCGAGACCTGGCCGGGCAGGGTGCAGGGGGGCAGGAGCTGCCACAGGGCTGTGGGCCACAGCACGGACAGCAGACCCGGCCCACAGGAGCTCTCCCCCGCGCCCTCCCCTACCTGCTCCCAGTACCGGCCCCAGCCACCGCTCAACGGGACCCTGGGCTTCGGTGAGGGTCTCATGGACTTTGAGACAACGACCGGCAGCTCTGGGTCTTACGCTCAGGAGACCAGCAGCTGGGGCCAGTCCGCATGCAGTGGTCCCATGTCTTAGGTCCACTGCCCCCAGAAGCTGCCTCACAAAGAATGCGCAGAGCGCACCTGCCAGGGCTCAGGTCCACCCAGGGGCTCACAGGGGAGACACCTCCCAGGGAGCCCAGGGTCCAGGTAGGACCAAGACCCCAGGGCACAGCGTCCTATCACCTCCCTGTGGAGCTGACAAATTCACTCAGTGTGTCAGGGCTCCATTCCCGGAGCTGGCCAGGCCTCCAGTGCTGGGGGCCACGGGGCTGCCTCGGGCCGCCCACCCTTCCCCCTCCCCCTCTGGCCATCAGGGGAGCCGGGGAAAGCTGTAGGCAGGGGTGGGCCGTTGCTGGGCACCAGGATCCAGGTGGGCAGGCTCAGAGGTCTAGGGGCCCAGGGTCTGGGAAGCAGAGCAGGCCGCAGTCATGCAGAGTTCCCGGGGCCGGCAGCCCCTCCCTCACACTCCGGCCGCCATTGCTAAGAGCCTCCAAGCAGGACAAGCACGCACCCCTCCCACAGACACCGAGGGGCCCCGGAGCCAGCCCCGAGTCCCTGCTGGCCTGAGGGGGTCACAGCAGAGTGAGGGCCACCCTGGGACGGGTGCTCCCCCCCGCCCACCAGCAGGCTTGAGACGGAAAGAGGTTTGGGGCTGGGGAGGCAGGCAGGAGTCGGCTCAGACGCAGCAGGGGTGGCGATCGCCCACAGGCCCGGGCCGACTCAGAGGACCGGGCCAGTCCTTGCTCCTTATCGCCGAGGCCCGGATCTGGCCTTGAGGTGACCTTCCCGGCCGCTGCTCCCCCTCCTCTCTGGCTTCCCCATGTGGTTTCCTTAAGTCCGGAATCTCCCCGAGCAAAAGCAGAACTGTTCGCTAACAGATTGAGGAACCATGAGAAGAACGAGAAATTCCGTAGAAGTCGACCAGATTTAACGACATCTGAGTAACGCGCACAGTTCGGCAGAAATCAGAACAATGCACAAGCCCAAGGCTAGGAAATGATCATTAGAAAATTTCGTCTGCTCCCTTGTGGTGCTGCCTTGAACGCTGGCTTTGGAGTTGGATTCAAGGAAAAACGGCCGGAGTTCAGGAGCTCGAGTAAACCTGCAGACGGCAGAGGCTCCCGCCCTCACCAGCCCTCCCGGCCAAAGCTTTTGTCCCAACAAAATCCTAAATGGGAGTGTGGCGCGGTGGCCCCTGGTCGCAGATCAACGCGACCGACCCCAGAGGACCCACAGACGGTGAAAACAAACACGTGCAGAGGGGAGCAGGGCTGCTGGGTGGACTGAGAACACGAGGCCGGCCTCCTGCTGCCCGGGGTCACTGCTTCCGGGAACCTGCGACCCTGGCCCAGGCATGCCCCAGGCCCTGGCAGCCCAAGCACCCCTGGGCTTGGAAGCAGGAGACAAGCGAGGACTAGGGCTCAGACAATAAAGCTGTGAAACTTGCCCGATCTCCCTCGATGTGGAGGTTCGTGCCCAGCCGCCCCATGACTCCAAGAACCTCCTCCCCAGGCACTTCCTGGGGGTCCAGTGGGGCAAAGATGGGGCAGCCGGGAATGCCGACGGACCAGGGCTGGAGGGCTTTGCCCCGACAGGAATGGAAAAAGCTGTGAGAACTGGCCAGGAGGCTGAGGCCTTGGCAGTCCCTTCTGGTGGGGGTTCCAGGAGCCACCCCAGGGGATCCAGCCTTGGGGTCTCTGGAAAGCAGGTGGAATTAACAGCCAGCCATTGTCTGACCTCAGGCAGGTGGCTGCGAGGTTCTCTGTGCCCCTTCCCAGCACAAGAGCGAGGAGTGAACCCTTGTAATGTTTATAGCTCTGTGTGCAAGCCTTGTTTGTCTACGCATTCTGGTTTCTTCGTTTTTAAGTGTTTCAGGCAAAAAATAGAAAAGAAAAGTACTTATTACCTCGAACCCGCCAAAAGGGCTGTGCGCCATGTGCGCTCGCAGCATCTGCCCCAGGACCCAAAGGCCTCTGTCCCGCAGGAGACCCGGGGAACAGGGCCTCTCCCACAGGGGGACGTGGTGCCAGGCATCTCACCGGTGCTGAGGGCCCGGCCAGGGGCAGCTCGGTAGGCACAGGCGTGCGTGCCCTTCCCTCAGCCGCAGGGTCCTGCTCCTCTGCGGTCAGCACCCTCTCCCTGCCCGCCACCCCCTCGGGGGTCACGGACCCTCACAAAGTGAGGGTTGGCTCCGGTGCGGGAGAAATCGTGGGGTCCAATTTGGGGGCCTGGCCTTAGTGAGCAGAACTGACGGGGGTGGAGATAGGGGCCGGGGGTCAGGACGAGCTGGAGGCCCTGAGCTTCCCGGGGTCTCCGGATCCAGGAGAAGTCGGGGGGCTTACGGGACGTGAGAACCATGGGGGACCATGCAGCCACCTGCAAGGGTGGGTGCTGTTGTCCCAGCTTCACAGGGAGACGGGCAGACAGAGGGGCTGGCTTCGAGCCCCCGCCAGAGACCGAGAGGGAGTGAGGGCAGGTGGGCAGGGGTCGGCGGACCCCGGGCAGGGGCTCCTGGACCCCGCCGCGCCTGCCTTCCATCCGGGAACACCTGCACCGAGGACTGCGGGGCCAACTCCGCCTCCCGCCCCTCGGGTCTGCCCGCAGCGGGTGGCTTCGGCGTCTCGGGGCCGCAGATCCTCACGTCTGTCCGGGCTCCGTGGGCGTGTGCTCGTTTGCAAGGCAGGCCGGGGCGATCGTCCGTAAACTGCCAACGGCACAGCGTCCGCTCAGAAGCCACCTCCTGACTCGGGCCTCCCCGGGGCCGCACACCACGCCCGTCCTGACAGGTGGAATGGTGGCACCGGGCAGGCAGCGAGGGAGGTCGCGGAGCCAGGGCGACCCGTCAGAGTAGAGCCCGGTAGAGCACGGTCGGCCACGAGGAAGGACGGACCTCGGCCCTGCAGAACCGTGTCCACCCAAGGATCTGACACGCTGTCCCCGGAAAGCAGGCGAACAGTGCTCTTGCTCTGGAACAAACCGGACCCGAGGGACACGTCCGGGCTAGGTCGGAGGCTGGCCCGCAGACTCGGCTTCGGAGGGCACAATTAACTGTCAGCAAAGTCACGTTTCCACGGGTTCTGGATTCCGGCAGCCGGTCCGGGGCCGGTCACCAAGGGCACACGCGGCCCTAAGACGCGGCCTCACGGGCTCCCCACCCTCGTCTCCTGGGGGAACTGTCACCGGGGGGCCCACGTCCCCGCTAACTGTGGCCACGGAGCCGCTGGCGTCCGTCCACACGGCGGGTGTCCCCACACGTGGATAGAGCCGGCGCCACTGACCAGCGTGGGAGCAACGTCGTCAGTCATTCCCAGAACAAACCGTGGGCCCGGCTGTCTTACCGCCTGAAGGTGCGTACAGGAATACGCCTGGGACGGTGCTCCTGGGGCGGGGGTTCGGCTGCACAGACGCGGGGCTCGTCTCCGCGGTGACGGTCTTGCCAGCAAAAGGCCAGACGCTGGGAGGGTCCAGGAGGGAAATCCCTTGGCAGAATAGCCGAGCCGGCCAGCCAGCTCCCGCGAGGCCCAGGGGGATGGGGTCAACGCAGGGAGATGGGCAGGGGGACAGCAGAGGAAGGGGGGGGCGGCGGGAGGCTGGTTTCCGCGGGGCGCGGGGCGGGGTGCGGGACCCTCTGCGCGAGAGCCTGGGCCCCGCGGGACACCGTGCGGAAGAGGCCAATCCGGTCACGTGTCTGGAAAAGTCATGAGAGAACTCGGGACAGAACACAGCCCGCGGGACCCCTCTCCGGCATCGTCCTGGGTCATTTGCACCTTTCTTTGTATTTGAGCTGTTTCATGGGTCTCCAGTTACGGGAAACTGAGCGACGCAAGCAGTTCTCATCCGTGTGGTTGCCGGTGGGTTTTGTCTGGGGAAGATGAACTTGGCGATGCCTCCCGCCCCCCCGCCCCGCACGCTGACCCTGTGTCGTCAGTCGCTTAACGGACTTGTTTCAGTGTTCCTGGGTGTTCTCCTTTGAACCAGTCTTTAATCCCTACCGGCCCTGGGGCAGTCAGGGAGGTCAACAAATACGTGACACTGGACACTTTCTTAAATGAATCTTTCAGTGCATCCCTCCCGCCCACAATCCTGACAATCAGAGACCAGACGGGACAGTGGCAGGGGGGAGCCCACGGCACACGTGCGTCCCTGATAGAAGCCGGCTTGAAGGGTGTGGCTTAGAGCGAGACCCGCTTACCTTCCCGGGGACACTTGTGCGGACCCCACAGCCCTCCCAGGAGAGGGGTCAGGGGCCCTCTGTCCTCGGAGAGAGGTCGCCTCCAGGAGCAGAGAGCACAGAGCACCCTTTCCAGACTCCCTGCCAGGTGAGCCCCGCTGTGGGGGGCTCGCCCTCACCCGCCAGAGCCCCACGTCCCGAAACCATCCCCGGTGGGGGGGGGGGGTAGGTCTCAAACTCTGCGTTTCAAGGAGAAGCCCCACACACATTCAGAGCTCACAGACCCCCGTGGCCCCCAGCCTTTCCGCTTCCCACCGGGGAGCCGGGATCGTGGGGACGTGTCTGCACGGACGCAGGCGGCGTTGGGAGTGCTGGGACTGAGGGCCGGCTCCTTCCTCACCTCCCCGAACCTGCAGCCCCCGCCCTCCTCCCTCACGGCCGCTTGTCCTGCACTCTCCCTTGCTTTCTGGAGCCCCGGTGACTCGGGGGTCGGGGGTCTTCTGTTCCTTCTGTTCCTTCCTGGGACCCCCTCCGGCCGCGTCCAGTCCGTTACGGTTTCCCCGGCGGTGTCCAACTGCGCCCAACGCACCCACTGAGCCCATACATTTTGCTTATTGTGATTTTTTTGTTTCGGAATTTCCTTTACTGTAAGTTTTGTTTCTCTGCTGCAATTCTTAATCTTGTCCTTTATTGTCTTCTGTGTCCTTGAGCAACGGCACAGATGTCACTTGGACATCTCAGTGCGGGAACTCCCGTGTTCCGAGCGTGGGTTGTAGACACTTGGCTGCGTTCTCCCCTCTCACATGTGCTCGTCCCCCGTGAGCCTGTCTTACTTTTGACCCAACCTTCTATCCACGGTTTTAGAGAGAGAATTCAAGGCCAGGACGGCGTGCGGTCCTTCTGGGGCGGGCAGCTGCCGAGGGTCTGCTGCGGGTCTCACCGACTTCTCGCTCCTTACTCGACACACTAAGAGACCACACCGCAGGTGTGACTTCTCGGGGGGCAGGGGGACGGGCATCTCCGCTGACAGTTCACGGTCACTCATTGACTGAGTCCATAGCCATGAGATCAGCACGGATGTCCCTGCAACACAGAGCTCTGGGCTGATAAGTGTGTCTGGAATCGCCCGTCAGGGGAGCCTTGACACCTGCCGTTCTGGGTCGGGGGGGGGCACGGCCCGCGGACAGTGGAGCCTGGGGGAACGTGGGCGTCCACACACCAGTGTAATCGAGGGAGGCTGTGCTTCTCCCCTTAACAAAGTCCTGGGGGATAGAACAGGCAGATGTGGGGTCTTGCCCTAAAAAAGACCCAGCCCGTCACCAGCATGGCCCCTCCGGCAAGGTGAGCACCTGCCCTCAGAAGAAATTGGGGCCATCCCCAAATGAGGCCGCTCGGGTTACAGAGCGTTTGACACTTCGAATGGTTCCCTCTCAGTTTCAGGCTAATTAAAAGCCACTCAACTCTGCTTCCAGAATTCTTCCTTCTAAGGCTTCTTGGAGATAGCCCTTCGTCTCATCATGCAGCGGTCCCAACATCAGAGAAAGTGATGATTTTTTCCCCTGAGACCAGGGGTGGCTCCAGGCTAGCGGGACCCACCATCCCACAGCACCCGACGGACGGGACACGGGACTTCCGAGCGAGAACCAAGACAGCCCCAGGCAGAAGGGACAGCCTGTCTCTCAGAGGGACATTTGGGGCCTGTGGGGTCATCACCAGGGCCCCGGCTCAGGCCTTGACCTCCAGGAATGGTGGGGGGCTATGGCCCCCACATCCTGTCCAGGCTGCTTTCTGTCACCCGCCGCCTGCCTGGTGACTTTCTCTCCCTAAAAACTAGCCCGTTCTACAGGGAAGTATCATATCACCGTCGATTAGGTCTGCTGACGAGAGCCTCCAAAAGCCACTGTTTGGCTCCAAATTACTGTGAATACTTGTTTCTTAGACAAATCAGATATTTGTGAATCACAAGCAAGAGGCGGGGACCAGAGGCGGAGGGTCAGGGGACAGCGGTCATCGCTTGTCTAGCAGAGAGAACGCTGGCAGCTTCTGAACACACGTTAAAACGCCTGATAATTTTCCGATGCCCTGAGTAGTTCCAGCCAAAACGCAGCCGACCCTTCCTCGGCGCTGAGGGCGAGCCAACGGGAGGGAAGGTGAAGACCGCCGGTGCGGCCCCGACGCCTCCGGCCGCGGACACGACAGTTCTCCGCCCCGAACGCGGGTCCCCTGGACAACCACACAGCGTCCTCCGCAAACGAGGCTTCGGAAGTTCCCGGCCTCGTTGTGGTCCATTCGCTCCATTAAAGACCAGTCCCCAGATCGGGACGCCCGCGGCCCCACACACACTGGCCTCAGCTCATGGTGATGGGAATTCTGTCGTGAAGAACCTTCCAGGTCCAATGGTCTCTGTTTGTTTAAAATACACTGTAGTTTGTAAAACTCAGCTTGGTTTCAGAAGCCCGGACTGTTTGTGGACTCAGACTCATTATTGCTTCTTCCGCTCCATTTCAGAAATGATCGCAAACGCCCGCTGGGTTTGTAGAGGAGGCTGTCCACCGCCAGACCCGTTCTGACCGGGAACCTCAGGGACACGCCGCGGAGCCCCACGGTGACAGGACAGCAAAATGCTCGCGATGAAATGTCACGGAGCTGCACGCGGCCTCGGGAGATGCCACGGGCATCCGCGATGCTCCGGGGACACCTGGTCGGAGGCTTCCTCTGGTTTTGTGTTTGCGATGATCCCAGTAATCAGGGAAACGGCCTGATGACTTAAAACATGACTCTGTTCCTAGTATAGTCTCACCAAAATGCGATGTTTTGTTCCCTTCCTCGGAGACAGCTCCGTCCTCCACGGCCTGTCCACGTGGATTATCCTGCCGCACAGCGTCGCCGGGGCCGCTGGGAATTAAGGACGCCCCGGGCCCCGTGCTGTGCTCTCCATGCGGCCCCGCCCCTGCCTCTCAGAGGACCTGCCGTGACTGTGGCACTGAGTTCTCGCTGTGCCCTCGGGGACTCTCAGGACCCGTCCCCACCCCAATCAGCCCGTGGCGAGATCCAATGTCACACCTTGCCTGCCCCACAGGCTCCCCAGAGCTGCCGTCACAGGCTTTGCACCGTTTTGCTGTACCGAACCCCCCAAGGCACCGACCTGGCAGAAATTAGGGCCATCCCCCAAATGAGGGTCCAGTGGGGAATGTCAGGGTCACACGAAGCAGGAGCCGATGGGGGCACTGGAGGGGCATCGCGGGCCCTGGAGGGCGGCTCCTGCAGGCTCTAGAACCTGCCTCCCTCGGCCTCCTCCACACACGGTCTTGCCACACACACCCCACAACTCAAGCCCGACAACACCACGTGTGGATGAGCCCCACCGGCCAGAACGCTCGCCGGTGGCGGGGGCGTCACGTGGTGCGTCCACTTGGGGATGTGATCTGATTGTTTCTTATAAAACCAAGGGTGCCCCTACCGGGAGCCCATCAAGCCCACTCCTGGGTACTCACCCAACCAGAAGGAAGGCTTCAGCAGAACGTTCATAGCAGCTTTCCCTGCGGCAGCCCAACACCGACGCAAGCCAGGAGGTCCGAGGAACGCAGCACAACGGGTTCGCACCATGGAGGGTGCGCAGACGGAGAGGCAGGCGCCCGTGTCGCCCAACAGCCCGTTGACACCGTGCTCCTGACTGTGAGGGAACTGCCCCCAAAGTGCCTCAAAACAGCAGTGAACATGAACCACATGGTTTCTGTGGGTCAGGAATTGGGAGGGTACGCCTTGTGGGTTCTGGCCGGGTGTCCTTCGCAAGGCTGCAGGGCCGTGCTGATCAGGGCTGTGGTCACAGCCCACGTCCTAATGGGGCCGGCGGACCTGCTACTGGACGGTGCACCTGCAGGCTCTGCGGCTTTAGTTCCCTGCTGCGGGGTCCCACCCCCCGGGGGCTGCCACGCCATTCCCACAGTGGCCGCCGAGGTGCACCTTGCTCCGTGTGGGAGGGAGCTGCAGGGTACAAACAGCGGAGGCAGGGACCTGGGACCCCAGGGTCCGCCCGCGGGAGTCTGCCAGCAGGCAGGCTGATCCAGTGTGAACCCGTGTGCGAGAACGACTGCTCGGGGGCGTGTTTACCTGGGGCGACCTGGGGGGCAGACCCCCATGCTCACGGGAAGTGAGCCAAACGCTGAGGATCTGTGCCCTTGATCGGGACGCACTTCGGTGTAAGCTAAACATGGAAGCACGGAGTGGGGCAGACCCTGAGACCGGGGCACCGAAACAGCCAGCCCCGCCAGGAGGGGCGAAGCCTACAGGGCATTTGGGGAGCCCTTGGCTGCTCCCACCCGCACCCCCTCCTCTAGCCCAGCTGACACCGGCCTCTACCACAGACACCCTGCGCCACAGGGAGTCGCCTTCTCCCAGCCTGGAGGCCGGAGTTCTGACACGGAGACCCTGCTCCCCCTGGAGGCTCTGGGGGGTGGGGGGCCTTCCTGCCTCTTCCAGCTCCTGGTGCTCCAGGCGTCCCTGGGCTGTGGCTGCGCCCCTCCAGCCCCTGCCTCCATCGTCACGTGGCCTCACCGTGGGCGCACCTGACCTCCTCTGCCTCCCTCACGAGGACACCGGGGACCGACGCAGTAATCCAGGATAATCCCCTCTCTCAAGATCCCTAACTTAATCACATCTGCTGAACCACATTGCTCCTATTTAAAGAAAGGTCACCTTCACAGCTTCTGGGGATCAGGACGTGGACGTGGCCGCCATTGACAGCCCGCCCCAGCGAGGGTGTGTGACAGGCTGTGCCTGTCCACTGCCCGCTGTGAGCCGCAGAAAGCCACCTCTGCCCAGATCAGAAGCACTGGGACCGCTGGAAGGACATCAGGGAGTCACCAGCTTTCGGGAAGGCTGGAAAGTGAGGTTTAGATGCACACAAGGATGCTGGAGGCAGGGGCCAGCCAAGGACTGGGTCCAGAAGCAGGTCCTGCCTTAGCCACTGGACCCTGAGGGCCCCCAGGGACCTGGTCACCCTCCCTGAAATGGATTCTGCTCTGAATCCAGATCTTGGAGAGCCGGGGTCCACGTCTGAAACCTGGGAAGCCCTGGCCCACGCAGGACCCTTTGTGGCCTGGGTGGGAGCTTTCTGAACCAGAGGCACGTGGAGCCCGGACGCCAGGTGATTTGGCAGGGCCCAGGTAGGGGTATGTCATGAATGGAAGAAATAAAATCCACAAAAATATGAAGACTCCAGGACCCCTAACCTGTGCGACCCCAGCCATGCGGCAGGGAGGAAGCCAGCAAGGGACGTTTCTCCAGGGAGCTGACACGTTACCCACTGGCCAGGTGTCACCTTTACTGGAGCTCATGTCTGCATGTCTCACGTCCACTGACCACTGACCCACAGGAACCTGAGTTGTGGGTCCAGGAACACCCAGGCCACCAGGATATGGGAAGAAAACCTCTGCTATCCTGGTTTCCACTTGGGGATGCCTGTGCCATGGGCCCTCAGGGCTGAGCTATGCAAAAGCAGAAAGGGGATTGGATGCAAGAAAGACAAAATGACAAAGGACTGCTACAAATGTCGAGGTCCCACCAGCAGGCTCCCCGCAGAGGTGGGAAGTAATCCACAGATGGCAAGAGCTGATCTTCGAATGATGTGCTCTCATCTGTGGTTCCTGCGTCACATGTTTCTAGTGTTGGCTTTTCTTTTACTATGAAATTCATAAAGCTCACGTCCCTACTGAGGCATGTCTCTGGGCATTTCCAGAATGTCCACCTCGAGGCCTTGGAAGTAGAAACACACCGTGTGTGACAAGTGTGAGCCAGGAAGACAAGACCCTGGACAGCTCCAAGGCACCGAGGACAGGTGACAATCAGCAGCATGGGTAGTGTGGATGACTATCATCTCAGAAGGAAGCAGCCACCTCCTCCCTCATCTGTAGAACAGGGGGAACCTTTGGTCCCTTTGGTTTCAATTCACACACTTTTTTCTGTGTATTAGTGAAACATGACAGAAAAACTAAGTTCCAAGACATGAGCCCTTAAATAACTGGACAGGTATACAATGTTCATGAATGGAAAGGCTTGCGTGTGTGAAGTGTCAATTCTATAATTTCAATGTTATCCTCATCAAAACCTCAATAGAATCAGATCTCCAAAATTCACATGGAAGAATAAACTACAAAGTAACCAAGAAATACTTGGCAAGAGCAAATAGGAAGTGATGAGGGGTACTCCACCTAGAACTCAGAAGTTTGTAAAATGTTAGAGGAAGCACGGTCAAGCAAATCAGTGAGGCAGGTCTATGTACGTGTATGAATGTATTTCTTGATTTTCATGACATCCAAAGACATGGTGGAAAGATAAATTGATTAATAAATTATATTTGACAAATTACTATAGATTTAGGAGGAGAAAAGTACATCCCAAAGATAAACTTTAAGGCCTAAACACTGAGACAACTACAGATGTATTAGGAGCAAGTAGAAGACAGTCGGCTTATGATCTTTGGGAATTAGGTCCTTCTTAAATGGGATACCAGAGAAAAGGCTCAACAAATAAAACAACAGGTCAAGTTGACCACCCAGAAATCAGAAACTGCTAAAAGACAGTAAGTAAACAGACTAGGAAATTTGCAACATACATGGCCGTCAGAACTGTTACCCAGCATATGTAAAGAACTCTGAAAACCCGACAAGCAGAGCAGACATGCAATAGGAGAACGAGTCACAAGCGAGCAGTTCCCAGAGGAGGGCCTTCTGACGGCCGATGGCGGGTGAGGAAGTCCTCAAGCGCTCTAGGAAGCAACAAAATTAAAGTTAAAATCACAACTTTTCATAGCTCAGATTGCAATCATTGGGTCTTTTCTCAGAGGCAGGGGAGAACGGGCCCGTGGCAAACCCCCAGCTGAGCAGCAAATGCGTCCCTCCTTGTTCCGTACAAGAGAGTCCCCAGAGTTTAGCCGGACAAGTTCGCGTCCTGGCCGCCCTGCATCTGCTTGACCCCAGGGCAGGGTCCCGGGCAGAGGCTCGAGATGGGAAGGAAGGATGTGTGTCTCCAGGCAAGTGTCCTTAGGGAAGAGAGACGCACATTCTTTCCTTTAGGGGCTTGTTTCTGGAGGACATGGGGGCTGCATCTTGAACTTAGAGCCCCTGTAGGAGACAGAGGCACAAATGGAGGGGCAGGTCCCCGCCCGACCGTGCGCCGCCCCAGCAGCCAGGGCAGGACCATCCACCAGATCCTGGCTCTGTAAGTTCTTGTTCTTTCTGGCTTTGTCCACTGCGGCTGAGGCCAGTCCTCACAGCCACGGCTACAGGCTCTGCTCTCAACGTTGCCAGGAGTGAACATTTGGGGGGCACTTGGAATTTAATTTAAAATGGAGCTAGCAGCCTCCTGGTCTTCAGCTTCCCCACTTTCCTGCCCTTTGTCATGCTAGAAATGTCCTTGCGGAACCGTCAGTGCAAACGGCAGACGTGGCCATGTGTGGCGTGGCCGACTTGTGAACTCACGCTGTCCGTGGATGGGAGGTGTCCGAGTTCAGATCTAGGTTTGGCCATGGGTGGGGCAGCAGGGGGCGTCAGGATGGCTTTCACAGTAAGTGGTCACGGGGGCATGCGATGGTGCCTCCAAAGCAGCGCCCACACGTGGCCCCTGGATGGGCTGATAGTGGCAAGTGGACGGCGAGAGACAGCAAGGAGGTCTGCCCCCATCAGTGGGCCAGTCGGGTCCCCTCGGGACCGCATGGAGGAGCCACGCTGGTGGGGCCCCTCCCCTGCTCAGGCACATACGCCTCTGGGCACCTCCTGGCATCCCCGAAGCCTCCTTCCATGAGGAACCAGGCAGACACATGGGTCTCAGCACGCACTCTCGCGCAGACGCCGGATGCAGGTGCCCAGCCATCTTCTTAGAGCTGCGGGAGGCTGGCCCCGTTCCGGGCTGCCGTGTGCTCTTCAGGCAGGACAGCTTGATAATCTCCCCCTAAACTGACACTTGAAAGGGTCCACGAAGTCAAATGATCTCTTCTCCTAAACAGAGCAAATCACGTACAGAGACAGAACCCAGGGGCCCGGGGCGGACCTAACCGTGGGACCCGGGCCAGCGCTGGGCCTGCTCCCAACACCATGGCCTGTGGCGCCCACGCCCTCGGGGTTTTGGCAGGAGCAGGCCAGACCCAGTGGCCCAAGCCTGGACCTGGGACCACGTCCAATGGGAGAACAGAACCGGCGCTGAGGCTTGGCCGGGACTATGCTCCTGGCTGGTAAAGGCAGCCGGAGGTGCCCACAGGTGGCGGAACACCCTCGCTGGGCAGCCGCAGCACGTGCTCGCGGTGCTGACCCATGTTCTGGCCCCTTTTGAGCAAAGATCAGCCGGATCTAAATGAAACATGCAGTGCGACCAGAAACTCCCGCAGGACCCTCCTGGGACAGAGTCTCCCTTTGAACCCTTCCTCCACATCTTCCACCTGTCGCCTCCTGGGCCCCCACCCTGGCCAGAGCTCTGTCTTCATGGAGCTCCTGGCCCGTGGCCAAGGATGACTTGTCCACGAATGAGGGGACATGGGCGACGAAGGCCAGAGGAGAGGGAGTGCAGACGGTGCTGGTGGTTCCAGAGAGAGGACAGTGCCTGGTGCCCAAGGGAGCTGGGGCGGGGGAAGGTCTGCCTGCACGGGACACCGGGGGACTCTGAGGGACCGGCTTTCAGTAGGTGTGGCTCTACCAGCTCCCTCATGGACAAGGGAGGTGTGTGTGGTGAGGTTGGGGACACAGGGATGGGACCGGTCTTGGGAACCACACAGGCCTAATGATGCGAGTCCTGGAGTGTTGTCAGCAGAAGCCACAGGCGGCAGGGGCAGCACTCCGGGTGGGAGCCGGCAGTGGTGACACTCAGGTGGGGGTCAGACGGCCCCTGGAGCCTGCATCGGTGCCGGTCGAGGCTGTCCACGCTGACCCACTACAGGACAACCTTCTGAGGGTTTCTGGAAACATGTTTCCTTTCCGGAGTAACCGCAGAAAGCGGACTCCCGGTTTCACTCTGAAGCAGCAATCCCACACCTGCACACACTGAAAGCGCGGCCCATCCTTTCTCCCTGGCCGGGTTATCAAAGGGTTAATATCCTGCGCCCTCCTGCCTGTCCCAGGATGAGCAGCTAGTGCGGGCTCTGCCCCGTCCTCATCGGGACAGGACCCACGTGCACACAGTTTTGTCCTGTGCTCTCCAATGTGCATGTCTTATCACAACTAAAAAACTAAAAACTGGGGGAAAATACAACTTGCATATTTTACCCACCCATCCCGTGGTTGTGCCGTGGGACCCCAGCGACCCGGGGACACTCCTCAATGCTTGTCTGGCGCGGTTGCCGACCCACCTCGCAGCTGAGCCCGTGTGACAGCACTCGGCCGGGCGGTTAGGGAATAAAGCAACTTGGCCGCATTTTCAGAAAGTCTGGGTTGTGTCCTCTAGAAAATGAAGGCAAAGTGGCCAAAAATTCACAAAGTTTGGTACAGGTCAGGTGCCATGGACGGGTCTCCCCCTCATGCCCATCCCCGGCTCCCCGTGGGTCCCATGAGGGGCTGCTGTCCGGGCACAGTGGTCCTGTGTGTCCCTTGGGAGCAGGTGTTGGCCACGTGCAACATCACCAACCCATCGGCCCCAGTACGCGGGCGCTGGTCCAGGCACAGGGACAATATTGACTCAGAGCTGAGCAAACACCGCCGACAGAAACAGGTTTGCTTTCACCCAGAGTGGTTTGAACCCGCAGTGATTTTAAACTAATGATGGTTTTGAAATGATTATTTAGGTGGTATGAGAGCAGGAAGTGCAAATATTCTTAAAATGCTGTATTTTTAAGAGATCTTTAAGATGACATGTGACACGCAGTGGCCTTTGTGTCTTTACCAACATAAGCAGGACTGAGGTCAAAACCAGGACCCCTGCGGGGGCCCCGTCGCCACCCAGACGCCACCACTGAGCTCGGCCAAGCCCCCACGGAGTCCGGACGCACCCTCGCTGCTCCGGATGCTGCCCCGGCCGTGGGGACTTGTGCCCGTGCCCGGTGCGCTTGCGCGTTGCTTATCCTGCACGTTTATCGGATTGTGCTGTGCAGGCGCCACGGCCTTCGCTTGCTCAGCCACTTGTTAACGGCACTGGGGGGCCTCCAGGTGGAGGCTGTGAACGTTCCAACGCGTGTGTTTTGGTGAGCACACGTACACGCTCGTGCTCAGTGCACACCTAGGAGCTGAGCGCCGTGTGGGTGTAAGTCAAGTGTGCAAATGTGTTTCTAGAGCCCTTGCTTCTTCCCGTCTTCCTTCAAGAGCCACACCGGTCCTTGCTGCAACTTTAAAATGAGTCCCACGGGGTAGCAGAGTTGCGCAGCAGAAGCGTGCTGGGCCCATAAAATGAGTCCCACGTCCCGCATGAGTATGTTCCAACTCTGTCCTTCCTCAAGGCTGTACTGTCTATCACGGACTCTGCGTATTTCCACACATTCTAGAACTGGTTTCCCAACGTGCACACGCACGCGCCACCCGCCGAGCCTCTCATCTGGGTCACACCTCGGAGAGAACGCGCGTCCTCACACACGAGCCGTCGCGTCCAGGACCGTGGTATGTCTCACCTTCCGGACTTCTCAATTTTCCCTGAATAATTTGTGTACGTTTTTGTAAAACACTTCATACATCTTTGGTTTGATTATGTTCTCAGTTATTTTATTATTTTTTTGGTGCAGGTGTAAGTATTCAAAACTGGTTTTCTGATTGTTGCTAATACATAAAAATATAACAGATTTTAAAATAATTTATAGATTTTATTTTTCAAAACATGCTTAGGTCGACAGAGAAATTGAGCAGAAAGTGCACAGAGTTCCGGAATACACCCTGGTCTCCGCCACCTCTGCCAGCCCATTTCCCTTGTGGCCGGCATCTTGCATTAGCGCGATACATTGTTGCAATCCAGGAGCCGGTGTTGCACGTGGGGTTTGGACAAACCTGGGACGGCAGGTCTCCCCACCCCTGGGCTACCACAGAGAGTGTTTTCACCGTCCTAAAAATCCTACGTTTTCTGCCCTTTCACGCCTCCACCCCCGACCCCCGGCCTCCGCTGATCTTTGTGCTGTGTCCCTAGTTTTGCTTTTCCAGAATGTCCCAGAGCTGGAATCCCCAGTACGCAGCCTCTCGGGTTCTCTCACTCAGTAACATGCATTTACAACTCTCCCACGGTTCCTGAGTTTTCTTTACATCTTCGTTCATGAGAAAAATTGGTAATTCTCCTCTTACATTTTCATGAGGTTTTGTTAGCAAGGCCCTGTGAGTGGCGAAAAAAATCTGGGAAGATTTTCTCCTTTCCTATTCTCTGAGAGAATTTGTTTAATATTTGCGCTTTCTCCTGCGTTGGGTGGGGTACACCAGTGAATGCCCGGGGTGTGCCGTCTGCCTTCCACATACAGACCCGGCTTCGTTCACAGACGCAGCTCACGCCCGTTTTCTTTTTCTTCTTACGTCGGTTTGGTGAATCGGTTTCTCACAGTTGGACGCGGCCTGTGCTTTTACTTCATTGATTTCTGTCTCTTTTATTGTTTACTTTGTCCTGTTTACTTTGAATTTATTTTCAGTTTTCTAACTTTCCCAAGAAGACACTCAGATTACTGATTTCCAAACACTCTTGTTTTCTATGCATTTACGGCTGTAAATTCTCCTGTAAGTGAGGCATTAGGTGAATCCCGCCATTCTGTTATGTTCTGTAGCATTCAATTCCAAATAGTTTTAAATTTCAATCATTTTAAACTTCGATTTCTTCTCTGACATATACGTTATTTAGAACAGCACAGGTTGATTTTCAAATATCTGGAATATTATAATATATTATAAAAAATATTTTAATTCACATATAATGTATTATTAGCTCCAGGGGTTCAGGTCTGTGAATTGCGAGGTTTACAGGCTTCACAGCACTCACCGTAGCACACACCCTCCCCAGTGTCCATAACCCCACCCCCCTCTCCCCACCTCCTCCCCCCAGCAACCCTCAGTTTGTTTTGTGAGATTAAGAGTCTCTTATGGTTTGTCTCCCTCCCGATCCCATCTTGTTTCGTTTTTTCCTTCCCTGCCCCCCAGACCCCCACGTTGCGTCTCCACCTCCTCATATCAGAGAGATCATATGATAGTTGTCTTCCTCTGACTTACTCCACTCGGCATAATACTGGAGGGCTGCTTTCTGAAGTGAGTTTTTGCTATTGATTTTTAGCTTTACTCTCTTGTAGTCAGAATATGTTTTATTATTTTAATTTCTTTAAATATACTGAAGCTCGTTTTTTGGGCCAGCGTATGATCCATGCTCGCCAACGTACTTCGCGAGAGCACGCGTCCCACGGGCTGGCCGGCAATGCCCCACCAGGGCCAACTAGACGTGTTTGGGTAACTGACTTGTTCTGATTGTGCGGTTATGGGGAAAGCCATATTCAAACAGCCTGCTGTGACTGTGGGTTCGACTACTTAGTTTCATTTTGTTGATTTTTGCTATACATATCTTTGAGATTCCGTTATCAGATGCATCCAATTTAAAACTGTCAGGTCGTCCCTGGATGGAGTGGCCGTCTTCGCGAGTCGTCCCTCTGTCCCTAGCACTCGTCCTCACAGCAACGCCTACCGAACCGGGTCCTATCTCCGCTAACCCGCTTTCTGCGGTTAAAGTCTGCGGGGCACCACTTACTTCTATTCTCTTACAACCTTTTCAAGCCTGGTGCTCCTGGCACTAATTTAGTTTGCATTAACGTAAGCTAGGACTTCTGGTAACATCAGTTTCAGTGCACTCTTCTGGCTCATTTCGGTCCTTGCGCCACCGCCTCTTTGCTGCTGTTTTCTCTCTACTTCCCTTGCGCTGGGTTAAGCAAACACCTCCATCATCCCGTGTCACTTCCGTTGGCCTGTGGTTGTGTGAACTGCCCCGCACGAGGCAGCTCGGTGCCAAGCGGCCCGTAAGGGCTCTTGAAAAGTCAGGTCGGTTTCACAGCTCGTGGTGCCTTTCCATGGGTCTGGCCCATCGCTATCACGGGAGCTCCTCATTATCTCGGTGTTGTTGGGTAACAGCGTCTTCACCCTAAAGTGCTCCTAAATGAACGTGAACAAGAGAGAGGAAAGCTTCCCCCACCGAGGGGCGGTGGGACACGCGGGGCCGGGGCCGGCGCTGGCCAGCCCAGCCAGGCTCTCCAGGGCCCAGCAGAGGTCTGTCACCTGGGAGAAGACGGGGGCGAGCCCTAGGCGGCCGCAGGATCTGGGAAGTGCTGCTCCAGAAGGTCGGCGGCCATGGGAGCTTGTGGGCGTCCTGCCGTGTCTAGCGCGCAGCGGGTCGGATCGGGCAGCGGGGACCCCAGCAGCGCCACACGGCCTGGAGGGGCCGAGCAAGGAGGACGTGGTACGTTCCCCTTCACAGCCCGTCGCGGAGGAGGGGGCGGTCTTGCACGTGTCCGCGCTCCCGCCGCGGAGTTGGGGACACGCAACCTCTGCTGCGGCCAGAGACGAAGTCGTGGAGTCTGTTGGTTCTGAGGGCTGATGCGTCCCTCAAGCGGGTCACCCAGACCCCCGGGTGTGCTCAGCCATGCTCCTCGCCGGGCAGCCCCTCCCAGGGTGGTCGCTGTCACCCGCCGAGCGGCTTCAGCCAAGCCTGACGCTCCAGCGCACACCGCGGCACCAGCAGGCGGGCCCACGCGGTGGCTCCCGGGCGTCGGGGCCGTAAGAACGGCTGGGAGTGATTGTCTAAGAGGCAGAGTCCCGACACCACCAGCCACAGAGCACAGTCAGGGGACCCGGGACTCTCCATTTCTCCAACACTGGGGCTCCCAGCCTGCCCGTGAGGCCGACAGACTGAAAACGCCCCGTTAAGTAAGTGTCGGAACCCATGCGGAGAGGGCAAACCGTGCGGATTTCTAAAGCTTCTGTTTGTGAGTGAGTAATTTTTACGGTAAAATAAATGACCATACATTCATTCGATAGAAGCGACCTGGCGGGAATTCTTCTTGGAAGCACTTAGTTACCGATTTCGTTGTTGCCCAACAACATGATGAAACCAGCCAGTGTCTTTCTCAACAGAATCTGTAACTCACACTCCTCATGAACTAAAACCAGGTCCTCAGGAATCCCCCAACAGCAGAGTTTCCGTGTGACTCACAGCCACCGTCAACCGTACGTGGAGCACGTCTGAACGGTCCCTTCTCTCCAGTAAAACTCATTCAGCAGCTTCGCTTCGCCTACTGCAGGCCGGGCTGTGCCAGCCACGGAGCCAGAGCCGTGCCATCCAAGGGCCCACGCAGCGAGCAAGGGAGCACGGGCCCTGCACCGACTGGACGCTGCGGTCCTGATCGGGAGGACCCCATCTCCGGCCGCCCCATGATCCAGTCAAGCTGACCCTTAAATTAACCACCACGCTAGCATGTGTTTTCACAGTTGTAGGAGCCGGCCGTGAATGCCCAGGGAGCAGAGGTAGGAGCCAGCCGTGAACCAGGCAGGAGCAAATCTGCTCCTACGTCTGAGTCTTCAGACGGTCTTGTGGGCAGTGGGCTCCCCGGCTCAGTGCCTCCCATCATGGTCGTGATTCTGGAATCTGAAGCAGAGCTTTCTGAGCAGGGTGGCCTGGGCACTCCCCGTCTGCGCAGAGGAACTAGCCTTCTCCTGGGGGGTGCTCCCCGGTCGTCTGGGCCCTGCTGCCCCACATCCGCTCCTCAGGGCTCTCAGGATAAAGGAGCGGCCACAAATGTGTCCTGTGTCACTGAAGAAGTGTCTAAAACGCAGGTCCCTGTCGTGGGGGGGTGGGGAGGTCTGCTTGTAGATGAGGAGAGGGTGCCGGATACCTCCGGGTGAAGGTCAGACCCAGGAGTAGCCAGCTAACACGGTGTTTTGTCTTCTTTGGAAACTGGGACTCAACTTAATCATTTGAGCGGTTTTGTAGTCGAAGGAAACACTGATCTGTTTAAATCCCTGTGGCTTGACTCTAGTGAGAGCAAGGCAGCCTGTTCTCATGAACCGCAGCACGCAGCCCCCCGACGCCCCCCCAAACACTGCATTAAAGCAATTTAAACAGCGAAGTGACCATCCAAAAACACAAAAACGCAGAAACCAAGGCTGTCGGTTGGTTGAAATGGCCTCATGTCTATAGAAGGGGCTAAGACAGGAAGGCCAAACCCCAATTTCCATCGCTCTAGCCACCCGGAAATGTCCATGAAAGTGCCACAAAGTGTTGGTTTGCAGGTCACGAGGTTTTGGCAAGTGGGAGGGTTTGCAAGCAGGACAGGGTGCAGAGGGGCGCCGACTCTAACTGCCCCCGTTCCTCCCCACCCGGGACCTAACCTGACCTGGCAGGCTCCCCCTGTGCCAGGACGGCTTCTGCTGGGAAATGCGTTCAGCTGGGGTGGACACGTCATCTAGCACAAAGTACAAGCAGGGCCAGGGCTCAGCGGGGCCCACAGGCGGGACGGAGCAGACCCCCCTCTCCGGGCTGCCCCGAGACAGCCAGGAGCTCGTCCCTCCAGAGCCAGCAAACAAGATGGCAGCAGACCGCAGTCCGGCGCCGGGGGCCTGGGGGGCACTAGCCACTCGCTGACCCTCACTCCAGCCTCCGTGGCACTGCAAGTGACAGACCACAGACGTGGAGCCAGGTGGGGCCCATCCTTTTCCCGGCAGGATTCTGCAGGCCTGTGTCCGGCCTGTGTCCTAGCGGTGGGCTCCTGGTTCCCCAAAGACATGGCTGTGGTCAGCTCACAGCGCGGGAGGGCAGGCGGGGCGGGGGCAGGAGGCCTGCTCCTGCAGAGAACGTGTGCGCTGTGGAGAGGGACTCATACAACACGAGATAACCCAGATCAGAAGAGAGAGAAGACAGAGACGCCGCAGACCAAGGACAGACCAAGACAGAGCCAGATCCGGCCACAACGCGCAGGGGCCAAGCGTCTCTGCGGCAGCCCAGCAGCCACACCTCCGTGCACCATGCCTGCCTCGGGAACAGCGTGGGCAGCGATGCCCACGGGCCCCAGGTCCTAACCCAAAACCCACAGGAGCCCACCTCGTGTCCACACAGATGTCAGCAGTCGGGTCGATCCACACCCAGGAGGCGAAAGCTGCTTCCAGGACAGAGGACTCCCGGTGAGCGGAGAGGCCGCTCCACGCTCAGGGCCACGCAGTTCCCTCGCCCACGTGTGGGCTGTGCACAGGGACCGAGAGCGGAGAAGCCCCGGACGCCCCTCAGCCAGAGGCCAAGCTCGACATCCCCGACGGCTTGCTCTCCAGTTTTCCTCCCAAACCCACAACCCACCAGGCTCGTCCCAGCTGAGGGACATTCTCCAAAACACCTGCCCAGTCCTCCTTAAAAGGGTCCAGGTCACCAAGGACAAGGCAAGTCTGAGAAACCGCCATAGCCCGGAGGAGGCTGAATGTCACGTGGGAGCCGGGGCAGGCTGCTGGGGCGCAGGGCAGACCCTGGGTAAAAACTGAGGAAATCAGAATAAATAAGCGATGGGGCTCTTCTTGGCTCACAGGTTGCGACCAACATCCCACAGCAACGCAGGTGTGGCCCCGGCTGGCTCGCAGGTGCTGGGGAATGCCGGCCCCCCCGCCCGCGTTCGGAGCCGTGCCCTCGCCTCCAAAGAACCAGAAGGGAAAACGCAGAGGACCTAACAGGGCTCCTGCGGGAGGGTCCCAGTGGGGACCTGCCGTGTCTCCTGGAGGACGGCGGCCAGCAGGCCTGCCGAGGGGCGCCCCAGGCAGGGCTGTTTGCTTCAGAGTCTCTGTCTTCCTCTGCCCCCTCGCCCGGAAGTTGCAGGATAACCCCTCCCCTGCACTGTCGGGGTCCCCACAAGGTAATTCTGTAAAACGCTTTGCAAACTCCAATCCTGCTCTGGTCATGAGAACCACGTGATGATAAAGTTCCTAGTTGAAAACAAAACAAAGTGCAGAGCCCATGGGCGTCTTACGCGCGGAAGCAACATGCCGAGCTCTCATTCGGGTCGCCTAACAGATGGACCAGAGTCTCCCAAATTACAATCCTTCAAAATGAGCTTTGTCTCAGAAATCACTTCACTGTATTTCACGTTCAGGCTCAGCTGGGAGTAAGCTGTCACTGCACCCAGCTGTGGGCGTGGGTTTCGGGGACTGCCCGAGGACGGGGCTGCGGGGGGCAGGACGATCACCCCGGTGCCCACCCCTGCCTGGCCAGCGGCACCCAGGTGAGGCGGCTGGGCAGACGCGTGGGGTGGAGGGACTGGCTCTGTTCGGGGCCGGCCCCGTCCTTCCCGTTCAGTTGAGTAGAAGTGGCCGGAGGGAAGTCCCAAGCCCGGACATCTGGTGGGCGGTGAGTCACCCCCGGCAGGCCGGGCTGCACCATGACCCAGCGTGTGACTGAGGCGGCCCTGGAGAAGGAATGGAACGCTGGCGCTCGCTCCCGGTCGTCTTCGTGCACAAGAAGGGAGGGGGCTGGCGGCTCCAGGCCCGGCATGAACTCGGTCTCTGAGCTCCCCTTGCCCCAGAGGCTCCACGGGATGGGAGAAGTCAGAGGGTGGTGGTCTCCACGGGAGGTGACCCCCCGACGCGCTGGCGGGGTGCCATTCGCCCCGGGCCCGTGTGGGACAGACGGCAAGCAGTAGGCCCTGCAGCGCGGGGTCCCGTGTGTCCTCAAGGTCCCTGAGACCTGACCTTCCCACCAAGCCTGGCGCCTGAAGAGGAGGAAGGACCTGAGACAAGGAGGGCGGCTGGCCGAGTGCCAGGGCTGCAGTGATCTCCGTCGAAGGAAGAAACTGGCTTTTCATCATGACTGACGGCCAGCACCCGCGCCGGTGGCCGTGCTGGAGATCTAGAAGCCCCTGGACCCAACACACAGAAAGATCCACGTTCCAGACTTTTCTCTAAGGCTCACTTCCGCAGCAAGATACTATTGCTACTGGGTCAGGAGTGGAAATTTCGGGCAAATCTCTGTGCACCTCCTCCACACACCTCTTCAGCCCCCCAGCAGGACCCCCAGACTCAGCCCCACACTTTTCTCTGCTCAGGGGTCCTCCAGTTCCTCCAAACACCCCCGAAGTGAAGCCTCATCGGGAAGCCCAGAGTCTTGGCTACAAGGGACAGCTGTGCGCGCTCGGGTGCCCTCGCAGACCCCTCGGGGCCAGGAGTCCTGGAGCCTGTGCTCCAAGCGGAACAAAGGGGTGATGTCCCCACCCCGCGGGCAGGACAGGAGAGCCCAGGGAGGGGCGCAGCCATGAGACAGCCTCCTGCCTCCCCGCCCCAGCACGCCCTGTGTGGATGCACCCACGTCCTGCTTCTGGGAGCCAAAGCCGCCAGGCCTGGGCTCTAGTACCTGGCACCATGCCCCTGACCTGCTGATTCTGAAGTGTCAGCCAGAGAGAAGCTCCTGTTTGCAGCAGCCACCAGCGCTCGCTGCCCGCAGACGCTCGCGGGCCTGTGTGGCACCCGACCTCCCTCGGCCCATGGCTGGCTGGGGTCCCCCTAAGTGGAGGCAGCGCTTACGATGAGCCCCCCAGGAAAGGAGCTGTCTTTGAAAGCGCTGACCCCTGGGGCTTCGTCCAGAAAGAGCCCGTCCCCTCAAGCGGCCCCTCCCCCACAGAGCGCGACACCCGCCCCAGCTCTGAGAGGCACAGGCCCCCCGGGGGGCCCCACGAAGAGGAGGACGTTTCGTTCTCCCGAGTGTGTGGCGGCACGTGCGCTCACGCGGGCTTGGACAGCAGGTGGGGCTCCGTGGGGGCCTGACGTTCTGAGGCGCCCCGAGCTAAGGCCCGTGAGCGGCTCCCCCGAGCTGCAGCAGAGGGAGAAGCGCGGGAAGTGAGTCTCTCTGCCTGCCGTGAACTGACCAGGGGTCGCCCATGCCAGACCCTCCTGCTCGTGCTTCCGGACGCTCCCGCCTGAGGCGGAGGGACGGGCCACAGCCCAGGCCCCTCAGCCACGGAGGGAAACGGGCAGACTTGAACCCAGACCTCGCCCACTCAGGGGCGGCACGGACGAGAGCGCCCGCGTGTCTCCGCCCCAGCCCACAGGACCCTGTCATGCTGGAGGGGATGTAGCACGCGCCCAGAGAGCATCAGGGACACGAGCACCCGTGCCTGCAGCTGAAGCTTGTCCCACAGCCTGGCCTCGGGGGGCAGGGAGCGGGGGGCGGGGAGCCAGCTGCACCTCCCTCCAGAGACCCTGCCCTGGGAGGGGCCGTTCACCCACGCAGCTGGCTGAGGGGAGCCTCTCTGGTGCTGGGGTGCTGCCAGCTGCCCCCACCGGCCTGCTCAGGATGCCAGAAAGAGCCCTCCCAGCCTGGACCTGCTCTCCCTTGCAGGCGGACCCCATTTCAAGGGCCATCGTGCCCTCGCTCCTGGGGTTTCTGCTGGGGTCAGCCAACAGTTGCCAGCCGGGCCCCCTGTCGGGGACCTGCACAGCCCTACCCAGTGTCCCGCCAGGTATGAAAGCTGGCCGGCAGGCTCAGGTTGGTGCCGATCACAAGGGCCGAGCCAAGACTCCGAGTGCCTCCTGCTTTGGGCTCATGGGAGTGGCCTTGAGCGTGTGCGAGCTTTAGGTCAGACACTCCCTAAGCAAACGGGCCCCAGCGGCTGGGAAGCAACGGCGCAGGAGCCCACACGGTGCCCCGGGGCCGTGTCCACCCGAAGAGTGGGGGTTAGCAGCTGAGCTGCATCCCCCTAAAAGATGTGTTAGAGTCTAGCCCCAGTGCCAGAGCGTGGCTTTAACGGAGACGGGTCTTTACGGAGCCGACCGGTCACAGTGGTCACTAGGGCGGGGCCTGACCCACCAGAACCCTGTGCCCCCGACACAGACACATGGAGGTGGCAGTGGCCGGAGGCACCCAGAAGCCATGCACACAGAGGACACCAGCAGCCCCAGCAGCTGGAGACAGTCCTGGACCACATCCCTTCTCAGAGAATTCAGAAGGAGCCGACAAGCCGGCACTCTGACCTTTGATTTCCTGCCTTCTGACCTCTGACCTCTGACAGAACAAATGTCTGTAGCTCTGAGCTGTCCCATCGCGGGTCACCTCCAACCTGGGGCCGGTGCCTGGGGCCAAGGTCAGGGCCCCCACAGGACGTGCCCCCCACGCAGCATGAGTCCCCAGCCTCGGACGCTGGCCGCCCGCGCGCGCTGACAGCCGCCTGAGGCTCAGGCAGTCATGACCCCATAAAGTTCCGCTGTCTCCCCTGCGCGGTGGCCACGCGCGCGTCCGAAGACTCTCGCGTCGCCGTGAGCTGAGCACGGAGTTCCGCACCGCACGGCTCGTGTGCGTGAATCCCGAGTGACCTGGCCTCATCTCCTCAGTGGGTTCATGAAGAAGCCTTAGGAAAAGAGCTTCCAAAAGAAGTTCACCGTCCAGCAAATACCCAGAAGGAAAAGTTCTAACGCTCTGAGCTGTGTCCCACCACACGGACTTGTCCCGATGTGTGAGAGCCTCATATACCGGCAGAGGCAGAGGGGGAGGCAGTTGGAGCCACGGCTGCCACCTTCCCTGTGGCTTTGTCTCCGCAAAGACCCAATACTCGGGCTTGAAGCCATACCTGCTGTGTCTTGTCATTTCCATAGAACATTTTCTTAAGAATTGTCTGCATCGGGGCGCCTGGGGGCTCCGTCTGGGAGGCGTCTGCCTGTGGTTCAGATCATGATTCCGGATCCTGGGATGGAGCCCCGCATCAGGTTCCCTGCTCGAAGGAGAGGCTGCTCCCTCTGCCTCTGCCTCTGCCACTGCCCTGCTCGCGCGCTCTCTTTCAAATAAATAAATAAAATCTTAAAAAGAAAGAATTGTCTGTCATAGACGTTCCACAGAAGCTTCGTTTTGAAGGGCTCCACAGGATTTCATGATTCCGTTTTCTGTTCCCTTCCTCGACCCTCCGTCCACCGGCTGCTTCCCCGTGCAGGACCTTTGCACAGGCTCTTCCCTCGGCGTCCATCCCTGAGTCATGTGAACTCCTGCTTGTTGTCCTGGCCTCACAGCAGTGACCTCCCCCTCAGGGAAGCCTACCCTGACCAGTCACACCTGTATCAGACCCTCCCTTCTGAGCGGGAGATTCTTACGGTTACTGAGGGAGAGAAGTCTGGAACAGCCTGAGGGCAGTGGGGGGAGGGGAAGGGCAGGGACGGGGGAGGGCAGGGACAGGGCTAGGAGAAGGCCAGTGTCCCCTAATCCCACGGGAGCTCTGCGTGAGAGCGGTACCCCAGAGGTGGCCCTGGCTAAGGCCCGGTGGCCAGGCCTTTGTATCCCAACACACTCAATCCTGGGCATCGCCAGAGATACGTGGTCCGCTCCGTGTGGCAGTGCACGTGGGCCGGACACGGGGGATCAGATGGACATAGCGCCACCTTTCACGAGCCCCGTGGACACCGAGGGACCCACGTCCGGCGTGGGCTCAGCTCTCTGTGCACGTGAGGAGGATGTTCCCAGCCGCTCGCGGCGAGCAGGGTCAGAGTAGCGCAGACCCGGAGGCAGGATGAGCCCCATGTACCGAGAGCCGGGCGGTCACACTCCGTCCCCCATCGGGCAGTGCTCGGAAACACATCCCCCCTGCCGTCACATTTTGGTCGTGAGCTTATCACCACTTTCTCGGTCCGCGCCGTCCTTGGTCTGGGACAGGGGGTCCCGGGAGTGAGGCAGGACTGGACGTGAGGCTGTAGTCTGTGAGGTGACCCCTCGGAGTCTAGGACCCCCACCGTTCTGAGCCTCCAGCTTCTCTGGAACCTGTGCCTCTGCACCCCGAGGGTGGTTCTGTCAACGAGAAGCGTATCGGGTCGCGGACGGCAGATCAGTGTCGAGGCTGTGCTGGGGTCCCCAGGGGGCGGGACAGAATCCTAGTCTGCTCCGCCTCTGCCAGTCATCCGGCTCCCACGACCAGCCTGAAGCCACCCCCCCACCGTCACCATCGGCGAGTAAAATGACCCTGTCCCACCAGCTCGGTGCCCAGCTGGTCTGGCCACAACCCTGACTCTCCCCCATGTGTGAATCCCTCCGGTCCTAAATCACCCAGACCCTGACCGTGTCCTTGGAGTGACCTCACCCTCATGAGACTTACTTCACTCACTCACAGGAAGTCCGGGCAAGGGCGGGCGCGGACGTGCGTAGCTCGTGGAAGCCGTGGGTTGGCTCACTGACGCTTCTCTTTTCCGCATGTGACGTGTCACGTAGACCAGCCCCTTAGGCCGCGCCCTGTGGGCCCCACGGAGCAAAGAGTGACAAGAGGGCAGGCGAGTTCTACTGAGGCAGGTGGAGTGTGTGGAAAACCACAGGCGAGCCGGGCATCCGGGGAAACCTGACGCGCTGCGTGCAGGGGAACACTCGAGAGACGTTTTCAGGAAGGATCTAAGTAAGAATCGACAGCCCGGTAAATATTAGCACAGTGTGTCACACCCCAAGCAGCCGGCTGCGGGCGGACTGGGTCCTGGCTCGGGCGGGGCAGCTGCCCAGTGGGGCCCCCACAGCACCTCACAGCCTCTTGGCCTCACAGGTCGGGAAGCCCCTGGACACAGGTCCACACAGGCATGGGGGACAGGGTGGTGCTGGGTGAGCTCTGGGTCTCGTCCCTGCCCGTGGTCCGAGAGCCTGCGCCACCCACCCTGCCTCCTCCAGTGCCATGCGAGCGGCCTGGAGAGACGCGCCGAGGGCAGAGGCACCTGGGGCAGGGCCTCGCTCTCCACACACGGTTGTGGGGGAGCACGCAGCCTGGAACGTGAAACTAAAATGAATCACTGCGAGCTCAAATAACACTAGTTTGAACAGAAGAGTCATTTCCCACCAATCTATACTACGGTCAGAATCTGCGTATGCCAAGACAGCAGGACCCAAGCGCCTCCAGGACAGGGCAAGAAAGGTGGGGACAGGCGCTAGCACCGGCCCTGGCCTCTGGGCTGGGCCGTCAACAAGCAGGTTAAAACCGCACGCGCGTCGGGGCCGCGGAGCCAAACTCGTCACCCCACAGACAGGGAAGCTGACAAGCCACGGCCCGCGCCTCCGTCAAGGACACAAAGTGACGCGGACCCCGGGCCCTACCAGCCCACCCTATGTCTGCACCCGGGTCTGCACCCGGATCCTGCTCGTCACCCGCTTCCGAACTCTGCCGCCCCTTCCCTACCCCATGCTGCGGAGCTCAGCCCGCTACAGCCCTGCTTACAGACATGCCCGGCAGAACCAGGCCGCGCAGCACTCGGCTGCCCTGGCGAGCTTCGGTGCCGTGTGGCCCTCGCCCGCGGGAGAGCCCCTGTCCTCACGGAAGCCCAGGCGGGCCACCCTCTGGTCGGGACCCCTGTTCCCCGCCACACAGCCACCGGCCAGACCTGCCCACACTGCGTCCCACTTACACAGCGGCGGGAGGGGCTCGTCAGGACACAGATGTGGGAGTGGGGACCCGCGCGTAGAAGGGAGGGGTCTCATTGCACGAGCCTCCAGACGCCCACATGTCCCAGGCCAGACGCATGGAACTCTGCAGACAGGCCCGGAGACACTGGCTGGAGGGAGCAAGCGGGGCCGCTGGGGTGGGAGACCACGGGGGCAGCGGCTGGAGAGAGGGGCCCGGACGGGGAGAGCCCTGGGACCCCAGCGGCGCGATCCCAGCCCCGCTTCTGCCGCCGGGGTCTGGGCCAAGCGCTACTTTGCGGAAAGTGCCTGAGGAGGAGGAGGAAGGGGTCCCTCTCTGCTTCTGCTCTGCTGACGCTCTGAGACAGAGACTTCAGTGCACTGACGTGAACAACAGGCCACCTTCAGAAGATCTCACCATGGCCGGCAAAACAGACGTCTAAAGGCGCACCGAAACGCCGTCCCCGGGGCCTGACTGCGAGTCCCCTGCCCTCGGCGGGAAAGGCTGCTCAGGGCTGGCTCCCTGAGGTGGAGGCTAATGGCTTCTGGGTTGCTCCCGGGACCTAAAATGTTCAAACTAGCCCCCTAGCTGCGCCCCCTCCCCGATCTGCCAGGGCGACCTATGACACTGTCACTACCAAGACTTGTCCCGTGGCCCCAGCCGTGTCATGTGGGTCCCGGGACAGCCTGTGTGCCCCTGCGAAGCAGGCAGGGTCCTCCTCCCCAGGCCGTACCTGTGACTTGGTACCTGCTGCCCATCTTGCCTGTCCTGGGTTGGGGGCTGGGGTCAGAGGTCACACTACTTAGGGGGGACCCCCACCCTCCCCACTGGGGGTGATCAGAGCAGCTCCAGGGCCCCGGCCTCGCAGAGGCTGTCCCTGGACACACTTTCCCTGGGGTGCTGGACATCAGGGATCCTTCCCCTTCCTTCTGGGGAACCATCCAAGCAGCGCGGGGTTCAAAGCCAAAAAAAGCCAGGACTGAGGACGAAACCCAGTGCCACAGGCGGCCTCGGAGGATGTCTCCTTGCTGGAACCACGCTCTCGGTTCCGAGTGTGTGGAGGAGGGGGCGTCCTCCAAGAGCGGAAGAGTGCCGACCGGCCCCCACGGCCCCTACCTCAAAGCCGGGTGCCGGGGTCCTGGAAGCCGGGAAGAGGTGGCTGTGAGGACGGCTGGGCTCCGGGTGCCAGAGGCGGTCGTGGGACGGGGTTCCCTCCAAGTTCACCCACTGAAGCAGAACCGGCCCTCGGCTCCGCCCCGCCCACCGGGATGGCCTTATTAAAGACCCTTCTCTGTCCGGGCGCCCGCCTGTGATTCATCACCCAGCCCGCGCGCAGGGACCCTTTCTGCTCAGAGCCCGTCGTCGCCGGAACAGAGGCTTCTTGTTGCCCTGAGCTCTCCGGCGCTGAGTGATCTCGATCCACAGACCGAAGACGCCGGGCCACCGTCCAGCAGGGACAGAGGGAGCTGTGTGTCGTGTGGGTCAACATCACAGCACAGCCACGGCGGGAAAGGGGGACAGCCGCTCATAAAACTCTGACTCGTGTGAATGGGGTTTCTTTTTCCAAAGTCGCCGAAACGTCGCTCCGTGCCGGAAGCCCGCGACCTGCCAGGGTCACGGCATTTAGATTGAAACTGAAATGATCACAGAATCAGAAGCGAGATAAACTGTTGTCTCTTTCCCTCCGCTAACGGAGCCAAGTGCAATGACAGATCAAATCCTTTCAAAACCGCATTTGGCTGAGGACGGCCTTTGCCAAGTGTCGGCCCGGAACGATCCCCCTGCTGACACCGTCAGCCCGTGGCAGAGCGTCTCCCACAGAGACCCGACGCTGCCAGGCGCCCGTTCTCTTCGGCTCTGCCCCGAACCCGGGGGCTCGCCCGCGGAGCTGCGTCTGGGCCAGATCCGTGGCAGTCCTGTGAGCAGTGAAACAACTTCCATTTAGAGTAACACTTCCAACCGCAGAAGTAAAATAAAACTGGAAAGCTGAAATTAAATGTGTAAAAACCCGTTTCCTTATCAAACAAAATAAAACTAAACTTACCGTTCGTGAGCAAGGCCTCGCGAACGTTCTCCTCACCACCAGCTCCTCACACCGGCGCCCCCAGCTCGCTTTCCCAAGCAGACCCTGCTCGGCCCCTCGGCCCCCGCCCGGCCACGGGGCCTTGTCCGCCAGCCCCGCCGAAACTGTCCGCTGAGCCGCCGTCTCTGCCCAGCAAAGCCGGTCCACCCCGCCGCCCCGGGTCTCCCGCTGGAGCATCTCGTGCTTCTAAAGCAAACCCGCATTCAACGGGGCTCTGGGGCTGTGTCTTGGCGCCACCGGCCGTGGGGCCTTTCGCTCCTGGTTACGAGTGTGACAACATTGGGAAGGCCACAGGTGACTGCGCAAACAGGCTATGCCTTCCCCCTTGATGGGCAGCTTCCGATGTGCTCAATTCCAACATGAAATTATCCCCCTGGGGGTCGCCTCTGCGTTTCCCAAGCTGCAGCCACACGAGCGTCTTCTCTCCGCGTGTTGCCATGCGGGGTGCGTCCTCTGGCCACGGCCTGTCCCGTCCTCTGCCCGTCATTTTGTTGTGCACTTTCCACAGGCTCTGCGAACCTCTTCACATCGTGACGTTCTTTGTAACTATCCTGTGCCACTAGTAGCTTGTACTCCCCGTGGTCTACGTAAGACGTCTACAGCGTGGTCTTGCTGACGCGCATCAGTATTTTTCTGTACAGCCTGTCTTTAGTGGGCTTCGTGGGAAATCTTTCTCTATCCCAAAGTCATTACGATAAACCCTATTTTTTTAGCTTGAAGATGACACTTTCTAGATCTAACCCCTCCTTCATTCGTGGGGTAAAATATTTGTAAGACGGTGCGACCAGCACCAAAGCTCTGTCCTCTCCCTAGACCGAGTCATTCATTTTTTAATTCTCTTACTCCCCAAATGCTGACTGAGCATCTCCGAGAGCTGCTGTGTGGTGCAGGAGCGCGGGCAAACGGGATAGATGAAGCCTGTCCCGGGGGCTGACCCCGCAGAGGAGGCTGGCAGCCGCACGGCATCACACGGCGGGGAGCCTATCTGGAAACCGGAGCCAGGAGCTGTCCCTTCCGGCCACAGCCCACCAGCAGCCTGCGGTGCGGCAGCGCGAGGTCTCCACACCAGCCACACTCAGCCCCGATTCGGAGTGGACGCTGCTGTGACTCAAAGCCATTTTCTCAAGGAAAAGCAAATTCCCGGGTTGTAGATGAGGCGTCTGTGCACGCGGAAGGGAGACAGGTCAGCAGGGACCTGCTTCTGGAGGTGTGATGGGGACGGGCAGCAGGACGGTGGCTTTGAGGACCCCCCAAGGATCCCGGCAGACTCTGCCCAGGCGTGGCCAGGTACAGGCGGACGCCCCCACGGTTTGCAGGGGGAGGGCCCGGTTCCGATCACTCACTGAGGGAAAGTGGGATGGGCCGGGGCCGGGGCCGCAAGTTACAGCCCCCAGTGCGAGGTCTCAGGCTAACTCGTGGAACCAGAGAAAAGGCCACTGGCAGGGCCAGCCCTGGTCCGGCCCCGGCTGAGCCAAGACAGGACGGGCCCCCCGTCTGCCCGTGTGCTCCTCGCAGGCTGGCCCTCGACCCTGCCCAGAGTGTCCTGACCCGGGTTCCCAAGGCGCCGTCGTCATCACCCCCACTACGCCCTCTCCCAGCGGCAAGCCGCCTCAGACCTTGGTGGAAAAGCCATCAGGGCGACCCCCCCAGCCCGTGGTGGAGGCAGGCTGGCCCCCCGGGGCGCCTTGTGCAGCCGTCAGGTCGGGAGAAACCGTGGGGGGACAATCAGGTAAGAACTTGCGACGTCGATCAAGCGATCATGTCTCCTCCTCCCAGAAACCGTCTTCACTGCTGAGCTGCAGTAGCAGTAGACACAAGGGTTCGGGGAATTGGGTCTCATAAGGAAGCCGCTGCACATGGCTCGGGGCTGGCGAGGGGGCGCAGCTGCGAAATGCGGCAGACAGACAGAGCTGGGCCAGCCTGTTGTCCGCAGGCTTCAGCGAGAGCTTCTCATCCTAAGGTGGAAGATGATTCTAAGAGGAGAGACTCCTGGACACACCTTTCGGGTAAGGCTGCCCGCTGAGGTCTGGCTGCATCCCTGCCTCTGACTGTGGACGGAGCGGATGATAGTCGGGTCAGCACACATGCTCCTCGGGGTCCCCGGCTGACCGGAGAAAGCCCTCCCGACCCCCAGGCAGCTGGCCCCTGAGGCCTGTCCCTGAAAACGGGGCCCACGACAAGCACACACCTGCCCCCCATCCGTGACATCGGAATTTACTCCACATCCTCGTCCCGGTTTCCCAGCAAGGGTTTCTACCCGGGAAGCCGCTTCCACACTTCCCGCCAGTCAAGCACAGAGTGTCTGCAGAAGTCACAGGGCCACCAGGTGTTCTCCTGTGCGTGTGCGGGGCCGCGGACCCCTCGTCACCGCCACCTCTAGGCAACCGAGCGTGACTCTTCACGAGCACTGCTTAAAGCCAGAGGAGCGTCTGCCAAGGGTCGCCGGGGCCCCTGCGGTCCACACCAGCACCTCACGCCCTGCCCAGGCCGGGGGTGCAGCCCAGCAACACTCACGTGGTCACTTTCTTCACGAGTCTCTCCTCTCTCACGAGTGACAGAGGAAGGAGACGGAGCCGCTCCCACAGACGCCGGCCGGAGGGCAGAGCTGGAGCCCAGGCTGAGCTGCCGCCCACGTCTGCTCCGCGAAGCCTCCCGCGGCTGAGGAACGCAGGAGTTCGCGCTTCCTGACGAAATGAAGTCTCACTCTGGGCACGTGAGACCGGCCGTGAAGACATTCTCTGCATCAGAGCGACAGCGGGATGAAGGGGCCGGGCCGGTCCGAGTGGGGTGGGCGAGCACCCACGGAAGCCTCGGCCACGGACCCGGAGAGTCTCCAGACCAAACAGAGGCCGCGGGACCCACCAAAGGGAAGGAGGAGGCCGCACTGTCGCCACAGCACACGAGAAACACCAGAGGCCTGTGCTCTGCGGAGGGGAAGGGGCCCCGGCTTCCTGTGCACTCCCCGACAGCTGTGCCCCGACAGCCTCCGGCAGCCCGGCTCAGCGAGGACCCGACAGCGGGGTGCCGTTCCCGGGGACCCTCGAGAGGGCTTGTCTCATTAACCCCTTTCTATAGACGACAAAGCCCCGGCTGAGAAGGGGAAAGAACTTGTCCCGAGTTCTTGTCAGTGAATGAGGGCGACTGACCCCGCCAACACTCAGGCAGGCCTCGCCCGCACCGTCGGCGCACCTACACGGCTAAGTCGCCCACGGCGCACGCATGCCAGCCGTGTGCCCGGAGAGACGGGTGTGTGTGTTGCGCAGCACCACACTCCCGAGTCTCGGGGAGCACGGAGGACCCGCCGTCCCACCACCTGTGCGCACTCAGACGGGGGTGAGCTGCCCAGCACAGGGTTCTCGTGCTCTTCCTCAGGGGTCAGACGTGTCCACACCTGGACTTGTGGAGCTGTGGTCTTGTAGTGGGACACACAGGTCGGCAGTGCCCTTCCCCCCAGAACCGAGTCGGCCTCTGGACCCACCGCCGGCTTTCCACAAAACCCCATCTGCAATCCAGGATCTGGTTCTCGGAGCAGCGAGACGGATTCCCTAACCTTCCTAAAAGAATCCACACTCTATGTTTACCCAGTGTTGTCAGACTTTGAGGGACTGGGGGTGGGGAAGGCGCACCTGCCCACCACCATGCCCCCTGCGGCAGGAAGGCTGCAGGTTCCAGAGCTGAACGCCCCATGCCCTTGCGAACACAGCCGGCGCTCAGTGGCCTCACCCGGTGCCAGACCTGCGCTGGGCACTCCACCTGTGTTCACTCTCCCAACCCTAAGGAAAACCTCCCATAAGGGTCAAGCTTTGCCCCACAGGCTGTGTCCCTATAAACAGCCAAGGGGGGAAACGGGAGGCCGAGGACAGCGGAGCCCCTCCCAGGGTCACGGCGGAACCCACGCCCGTGGCTCTGGTCCACTGCCTTCTTGTGTCATGGGATGTAACCTACGTGCTGGGGAAACCGTGACCTGCGTCAGCCCATCCCAGACCCCAGCCGCAAGGACGGTGCGGGCTACAAGTAGCTGAAGTGGGACACAGTTGCCAGGTCAGAGGGGACTGGCCCAGCGGAGCAGCACGTCAGCAAAACCTTGATTTCTGGCTCGAAGGATGCCCCTGCACAAGGAATTGGGCTCGTTCTGGGTGATCGGTGGGGAGAACCCTAAAAAGACACAGTGAGCGAAATACACACCGTTTCAGTTGTAACTACACAAACACACCCAGGGTCGAGGACCGCACACCCCGTACGACCTTCCGGACACAAATCCCAGCCCCCACTCCGTGCTCTATGGGACACGCCCTCGCCACGGAGGCTTCAAAGTCAAGTAGCTCATAAAAGGCCCCGGATCCAGTACGCGTTCCTGGCCTCATCGACTCAAGGTTGAAAATACGTACAAGGGTCCTCTTACGACCGCTGCCCTGAAGTGAGGAAGCCAGATAAGGGATCTCCAGCGTCTGTTATGAGAGGCCAAGAGCCCTCGCCCCAAACAGCTTCCCTGTTGGCTAAAGCGAGAACGTCGGGTGCACAGCAGAGCGGCCCCGGGTCCCGGCCCCGGAGCTGGCGTCTGTGCACGCGGGCGTGGTGGGAAGAGGGGCGGATGCACCTGCAGCCACAGGTCCGCGTGCGTGGGTCCAGGTGCAATGCCGGGACGGGTCCACGGGCAGGCGCAGGTCTGCCCATGCCATCCACGCCTGCTGCGCCACTCACCTCGGAGGCCGAATGAGACATGGGAACCCACCCGGCCGTGTGAGAGGCTCTGCCCAGGAGCCTGCGGCCAGCAGGACAGGGAGGGGCCGGGGAGGGGAGAGGGAGGGAAGGGGCGGCGAGCATCCTCGTCCGACCGGCCCGTCTCCACGCGAGGCACCACGTCCTGCTAACCCGCTGGCTGCGGCTCTGGGTTCGGGGGACACGCCCCCGCTGCAGGGGGACGTTGTCATCTCTAGGGAATCAATTTCCTCCCAGGCCTCTTCCCAGACCTCCCGCCCTCCTGCCCCGGGACCCTCCGGGTCCTCCCACAGGACCTGTTTGGCTCCGCCTGCAGCTCTCCGGACCGACGCGGCCCCATGGCTGTAGCCAGCTGCCAGGCCGGCCGGGGAAGGCTGTCTTCACCCCACGGGGTCACGTGCTTCCCCACAGACGAGGACGTGGCAGTGCAGGCTCACAGGCCCGGCCGGGCTGCCCTCAGGGTGACTCTCCCCTTTGGGGACTTGGCCTCCACCTCGCTAACCAAGATCTCTGTCTTCGCACGCGGCGGATGGAACGTGGCACAGCACTTCGCAAAGCCAGAGTCACGGTGAGCAGCTGTCCTTCGTCAAAGACCCCTCCTTTGAGAATAACTGTTTTCATACTTGTGGGATGTTTGACATTTCAGGAAGCACAAGCACACGGAAACATTTGTTCTGCAAACCGAAGGTGTGAAGAAAGACGTGTTCAAGCGCGAAAAACTGCTCCTATGCCTCTGAACTGCCAAACTCGCTGAGATGTTGACGAAGGCCACAGACAGGTCGTCATTCCGGATCACGGTTTATACTGAGGACCCCGTCTTCCACGGCAAGGGAAGCGGGGCGGAGAACACAGTTACGGGCGGCACCTGAGACCCGAGGCGCTGGGCGGACGGGCTTTCCCACATGCAGACCCCGAGGCCGGACGCCCCGATAGTTGAAATCTACACACGGGCTACAACATGCCGCCCAGTATTTCGAGCCTTATCTGACGTCAAGCGTCCGCACATGGGAAGTGGTTTTACTGGAGCCCGGAGCAGCACAAACACGACCTCTCTGGGGACGGCAGCCTGCAGAAACGGCAGAGCCCGAGGCAGCATCCACCCGAAGTCCGGACCGGAGAGCAGAAGGAAAGGCCCCGGGACATGAGGCCGTCAGTGGCCTGGTGATGAGCTGAGTGGGTCGGTGGGTTTCTTGTGCCTCAATTTCCCAATCTGTAAAATGGCCCCAATTCTCTCACAGAAGGTGTCTTGGAAACGGTTCTGTTCCAAACAGGTTAAACGTCAGGTCAAATGCACATGGAATGCACTGGCGCCCTGAGAGCCATACACACCCCAGGGGAGAGGGTAACAGGACCCCTGGGTCTTACCAGCCTGACTTTTGGCTCATACGTAAAGACAGTGAGGAGGCAGGAATGCAAGTGTCCAGGCAGAAGGAACAGCAGGTGGTAGAGACCTGAGGCCCCTGCCCACGGGGTTGGGACGCCACCGGCAAGCTAAAGGAGTGAGAATGGAGGCCTCCAGCTTTCTCCCCAACGGGGACATGCTGCCAGCAAGCCAGGAGTCTGCCGGCCTGCGGGAGGGTCTGAGCTTTGACTCCTGGGACCTGCTGACCCTGGAGGCATGGCCGTTCCCAGAGCTGGCTGACTCACCTCCCCCGCTCCGCACAGACCAGCCCAGCCAGAGACCACTCCCACCCCTCCCCTCCGTGGCCACCCCATGGCAGGTGCCAGACAACTGGGTACAGCCCCACAGCCCGTCAGCCACTAAAGTACTCACACTAGCCATCTCTAAGCTTGGTTCCCCCGCTTCCGCAGCCCCCCCTGTGGAAACCACAGCAAAGGGTCTTGCCACATTTTCTACCCGCTCCTGTGACTTCCTGACAGACCTGGTGCTTCCCAACCCCCGTGGCACATATGCTCCCTGGTCCCAGGAAACTGTGAGCAAAATTTCATCCTTTGTGCCTTGTGCACATCTGTGCGTCTCAGCACCGCGCGCTAAAAGAAATCCCAGGTGCCTTCCGACGCATTCCTGTGAATGTACACTCGCGTGCTCCAGAACAAAACCCCCCGGGGTTTTTTGCAGTTAGACCAGTGTGGGGCCGGGGGGACCAGCAGACCAGTGGAAGGAAACAGAGCGTCCAGAAAAGCTTCATCAATCCTTGTGCTTGTGCCTGAGGGAGCCACCGTGGGGAGGCAAGCTGCTGGGTGGCGTCGAGAACACGGGGTCCCAGTGCAGAGGAGAAAAATGCATCAATGGATTAAAAACACCACGAAAGGCAGAATGAAAAGTATCAGAAGAAAACGGAGAACTCTTCTTCTCGGAGAATCTGTACAGAACTCTAAAACTCAACAAACAGACCAAAACACACAGCCCCACACCAGCAAGCAGCACCCTCCTGTGTTGTCAGTCCCCCTGGAGAACGGGACGCTCCATCTTCCTAAGACAGAGGCAAAGCAAGAAGAAGGAGCCACAGGGACAGGGCTAGGACCTGAGCCCGGCCACCTGCTCCGTGCGCCAGGGTCTGTATTCCAGAAGATTCCCAGAGAACCTCCGGGGATTTGCCTTAGACGTTCAAGGTCCCCGCTGGTAGTTTCTTCAAAACAAGAAAGACAATTTCTCACAACCCCTTGCCCAATACCAACTTCTCCTAGTCAAGTTTCCAGAGCACTCTTATGACTTCTAGAAAATTCCATCACAGGATTGAAATTGAAGAAAAGAAAGTATAAAGCAGTGCAAGCCAGCCAGCTTTCCTGGACTCACCCTTCTGGGCCCTGCACTCCTCACCCCGGCCTCCTGGCTGCTTTCTGCCTTTGTCAACCTTTCAGCCTTCTCCAGGGCTCTGCTTGTTGAGAAGGATTTGAGAACCCGGTCCTTGCTGGCCATCCTTCTCGGCTCTCACTCTGAGTAGCTCTTTATCCTGTCCCAGCAGCTCCCAGCTACGTTCTCGTGCCTGTGATCAGAGCAATTGTCAGCTGAATGCTCAGAGATCCACCGTGTGTTGATGGCCACTGGGCGATGGAGACAGTCCCCGCCACAGTCCACCAGCAAGTAAGACCCACTGCAGTCCCAAGGGCCATCTTGTCATCACACAGCAGAGAAGGTAAGAAGTACTGTGTTAGTTGCCTTTTACGGATTTGACAACTGAGCCTCAGAGGAGAGGTCACCTGCCCTGGTCCGGCGTGAGGCTTAGAAAGGGCGCTGGGATGTAGCCTTGCTCTTTCCCTGTCTGTATGGACAAGGCTGTGTCAGAGGACCTGGACCACTGCAAACCCACGGGACTCTCTTCTGGTTCCCCAGTTTTTCTCTGTCCATCAAAATGCAGAAGGGCCCTCAGCAAGGTGACACTTCACCATATCAGCGGGCAAGGGGATCAGCCAGGTTATCAGAGGCTCAGGCAGGGACACGGCTGGGGACCCTCACAAGGCACAGAGGTCCTAAGACCCCAGGCAGTCCCGCAGCAGGGGCCCCAGAGCAATGCAAGAAGTGTTCCGACTACTTCCTCATGATTTCAGCTGTTGGGTCGTGTCCAAGTTGTTCTTCCTCACCCATGCCCCCCCATGCCCACGGCCTGTCTGGGGCTCCACCCCCTTCCGGCCAGGGACTCAGGGAGAGGCAGGCACAGAAATTTAGCTGCTCTCACTACACTGCAGTTTGTAGTAAATGTTTGAAATTGATTAAAAAAATTTTTTTTAATATTTTATGTATTTATTTGACAGAGAGAGATCACAAGTAGGCAGAGAGACAGGCAGAGAGAGGAGGAAGCAGGCTCCCCGCTGAGCAGAGAGCCGGATGCGGGGCTCGATTCCAGGACCCTGAGATCATGACCTGAGCGGAAAGCAGAGGTTTTAACCCACTGAGCCACCCAGGAGCCCCTGAAATTGATAAATTTTGATGAACTATTTCACTTTTGCCCTAGTTAGTAATACTGTGCCACAAATTAGAGACCCCCACGTGTCTCCCTTCCTGCAAGTGGTTCCGTGAACTAGAGTAATGAGGCCACGAGAAAGAATCATTTGATTCACACCCACTGACAACCCTGGGTCCCAGTCAGCAAACGCGTCTGTGCACCCCCTTCCGCGTGGGCCGGAGACGGGCGGTCGCTGCGTGGGGAAGAGGCTGCGCTCAGGGCCTCCTGGGACGGCCCGCCGCCAGCGCTGGCCCAGACTGGACCCGGGAGGCGCACCGGGAGAACCTGCTTCCCCCAAGGCGGACTTCGAGGACGGGCGAGGAGGAAAGGCAGCCCGAGGCGGGACTGGGTCCGTCCCTAGCGGAGCCTCGACAGGGTGCGCGCTGGCCTCGCGCAGGTGCAGCCTGGCTCGCCGCGGCGCCCGCGCTCGGGCAGGGGGGCGCCTGGTGCGGAGCTGCCCTGCGCCGCTGGAGAGAGCGACTGGCCGGGCCTCTCCGCGCGGGGGACAGGCCCGGACCGAGGGTCCCCGCGGTCCGGCCGCTACGCGAGGCGCCGCCACGGGCCCAGGCGCCGCTCGGGACCCCGGATCCCGGGACCCCCCCGCCTCCCCTGCGCGCCCCCAAGCCGCTGAGGGCTGGCGCCGGGCGGGGCGGGGCGGCCTCGCGGGCCCTGGGGCGGGGCTCTCGGGACGCACCGCCCCCGCCCGCCCAGGCCTCGCCCCGCCGGCGCCCCCCGCCCCTCGCGTCACGCCGCCCGACCGCCTGCGCCTGCGCGCCCGCCCCGGCCGCCGCGCATCCTCGGCCCGCGCCCCGCGCCCGCTCCGCTGCGGCTCCGCACCGGCTCCGCGCCCCGCGCCCGGCTCCCTGCGGCGGGCGGCGGCCATGAGGCTGCGGGCGCGCGGTCCCCGGGCCGCCCCCGGCTCCAGCACCGCCTCCAGCGTGGGGGCCGGCGACGTGCGGCGGCTGGCGCCCCCGGGGCGGAACCCCTTCGTGCACGAGCTGCGCCTCAGCGCCCTGCGGAAGGCCCAGGTGGGTGCGCGCCCCGGGCCGGGCCCGGCCCCGCCGCCCCCCGCGACCTGCGACCCCCCCACAGCCCCGCGGCGGGCGGCCTCACCCCCATCCGGGGCCCGCGCCCTGGCGCCCGGCCCCACACCCCCTTTCCCGGATCCCCGGGTCGCCGCACCCGCGGTCCCCGGGCCCCGCGTCCGGTCCGGCCGCGCGCAGGCCCCTGGAGGGAACCGCGCGGCTGTCCTGGATGTGACTTGGTCACTTGATGAGCCTCGTGTGGGGACCTCGTCGGTCCTTTGAGTGCGGGCCGGAGCCCGCGGTGCGAGCCGGCCGGCGGGAGCGACAGGATTTCCGCCTCGGCGCCTGCAAGTGGTGCGAGTGCCGGGGGCGCTGCTCTGGGGGCTCGGCCGTGACGGTTTTGTGCGTCCCCGGTTCCCGCGAGCGAGCAGCGGGGTCCGCTTTTCAGCGCTTGCGATGCGCGGAGCCCTCTGGTCCCGCTGAGAGGTGGATGCCTGCTGCAAGCGGCGGGGCCCGCACGTCCCTGTCCTCGCCGGCTTCTATGGGGGACCCGTTCCGCGACTCGGTGGGGTCATACCCGGACCTGGTGGGAAGCAATCCCAGACCTGGTGAGGTCATTCCTGACCTGGTGAGGTCATTCCCTGACCCGGTGGGGTCATTCCCTGACCTGGTGGGGTCATTCCCCCCGCAGGGCTGGGCTTCCCTGGGTACATTCCTGCTCTCTGGTTGTGCAGTTGATTTCTGTAGGATTGGGCATGACAGGGCATTTCTTTTAACTCCAAAATCGTAATGGAACCAGGCACAAGTGTAGGATTTTAACAGTTGTGCAGTTGGTGGAGAGTGTATTTCCAGCTGAGACCGAACATTTTGGGGTGACATTGGGATTCTTCTTTAATGCATGAAGTTAGTCTTTGGAAATAATATTGAAGTGGAAAGTTCTTGAAGTTTGATGTTGTTGTCCTGGGTTGCACGCTCTTCTTGAAGCCTCCTCTAGGTGGGCTTGATTATCATCGTGGGAGAGGAAACTGTAGGCACTAGACTGAGGACAGGGGAGAGAGGGGAGGTTGGCATCCCTTCTAGTGACATGAAGTAAGGTTGTACCAGTCAGCTCCTGGGCCTTGTCCCCTGTGTCTGTGTATCTGGAGACAGACACCATCATCTGCCTGCCCCTGGGGTCTGCCGGCAACCCGCCTTCTGTGTCCTTTTGCTTACAGACTTGAACTCATCACCTTCCAGCTGCTGTACCCCGCTGTGAGGGGGTTAGAGCACAGCCACTTCCTCAGGGCTCCTGAATGGTGCCCCCACCAGACCCTACCCCATCACTCCTATGGTCCACAGGCCTTCTTCCACCCACTGTTCTGAACCTTCGGAGGGTGATCCTGGGAATGAGCCCTGACTCCAGGTGGCTTCCAAGGTCCCGCTTCATCTGTGTCTTCCTGACTTTGCCTGCTCTCTCCTGGCCATTCTGCCTGGGCCGGCCGAGGGATGGCCTCTCTGCTCAGGTGATGGCACCTGCAGGAGGAAGCCCCCTCCTCCCTGGAGGTCCCTGGAGGGCCGCCTCTGTGTCCCTGTCACACTTGCAGCCCCCTTCCTCAGTAGTGTGGAGGGACAGGGGCCGGACAGTGTCCTGCCACAACCTGGTGCTTTTTGTCCGAGTGGGGTGTGCTGTAGAGGCTCTCTAGTCAATGAGTAAACACGCAGAAAGGACGGACGGACGTCCCAGCAGAGCTTGAATTCCCCGGTACCCTCCGGGCGGGGGACACAGGGCTGTAAACTGGGGGTTTGGAGCATCTCCTGACGGGGGAGTGTGGTTTTAGATGTTGGCGGGCAGCTTCTGGAAGATGTTCAGAAAGGAACGGGTGGGTGGAACGCCCTAGCCCCCCAGGAAGGGGAGGATACTTTGCACACACCTTGTTGCGATGTTGCAGAGGCGGCGTCCCTGCTCTTCAGGATAACTGGTGTTTCCTGTGTGCGTCACGGAGCTGCGGTTACTGCTCCGGTCAGCGGCCCGTGGTCCGGGGCACAGAGTCTGTGACTCCTAAGCTCCAGGTTCTGTCCTACAGAGACGATTTGGTTTTTGCAAGCAGAGTTGTGCGAGCTTTTCTCCTTTAAGTAATACAGTGGGCCAAGGTTTCCACGGGGGGGATCTGGCCTGTCCAAGCAAAGAAAGTCGGACTCCCTAAATCAGTCAGTAAACGAGCCCAGCCATGGCAGACACCCAAGGGCGCTCGGGAACCCACTGGCATTCCGAGTCAGGATAAGCCTGGGAGGAAGCCTGTGTGCACCTGTTAGGCTTGCTGCTGGGGATGGGCCGCCACTGTCTGCGGATCAACGGGCAGTCCGCCTGTCATTTAACTGCCGATTTAGTGAGGAGCTTAACCACCTCTTCAGACAGGAAATAACTTGTCAAGATAGAAAAGCTAAACCACGTCATATGGAGTCAGCTGGCGATTTGCGGTGGGGGGGTCATACAGGGGTTTCTATTGCCAGGGTTCGGGGGGGGGGGGTGCGCCTCTGTTGGAGCCCTCGGGCGTGAGTGCATCCCGCCTCCAGCCCCAATGCTTCCCCATCTCTGAACTCCCACAGACGACTCACTTCCCGGAAGGCAGTCTGGCTTCCTGTTCACCCTGGAAGTGAGTCTGTGGGGGGGCGCTGCCGCGTGCTCCCCTTTCCACGTTAAACCCACAGAGAGGGTTACCGTGAAGGTCAGATGCAGGGATGGACTCCAGCCCAGCAGCCGTGTGGGGTGGCCTGTCGCAGTGTAAGTCCCCAGAACCAGCCCAGCAGCCGTGTGGGGTGGCCTGTCGCAGTGTAAGTCCCCAGAACCAGCCCAGCAGCCGTGTGGGGTGGCCTGTCGCAGTGTAAGTCCCCAGAACCAGCCCAGCAGCCGTGTGGGGTGGCCTGTCGCAGTGTAAGTCCCCAGAACCAGATGATCGTTTTCTCTGAGCTCCTGGCCAGATGTCTGAGTTGTGGTTAAAGGGAAGAAAGCAGGCTCACCCTAGAGCCTGAGTCAGGCGTGGCCCTTCTGGGTCAGGGAGTCTTGGGCACCCAGCCCAGCCCTCCTGCTGCCCCTCGTGTCCGTGCGTGGTGACGGCTCTTCACCCACCCCAGCGGTCTGCCGAGGGGCGTGGAGGGAGGGGCGCGTGGGGACTTGATGTGACTCGGAGCCGGTGCTCTGAAGGGGCTGGTGGTCACAGAAACCGGGGCGGCGGGGCACAGGGACGGAGGGCTTCCCGGAGTACGTGTGTCCCAGGGGAGGACAGGGAGGGCTGCCTGCAGCAGGGCCCGTGCCAGGCCTCTGGCCCCCGTCACCTTTGACAACCTGGAGGCCTGACAGTATCCCTCTGTCGTGTGTCTGTAGCCCACTGGCACGTCGGGGCATTTCTCCCATGTCCTTGCCTCTGGTCACTCAGTGCAGCCCTGGAGACAGGCGGGTGCGGGGTCGTGTGTCACATCCCTGAGTCCCAGGTAAGGAGACTTAGACCCAGGGACTCTGCGGGCTTCGACCCCAGGCAGGTTCAGGGCAGGAGCCTCCTGTCGTCCAGGTCTGCTGTTCTCGAAGGGTCACACGTGGCGCTAACCGTGGCCAAGTTGGCGGATGGGGTGGGGGTTGAGGAGACTTGACTTTTCAGGATCTTCTCTTTGGTCCTGGAATACCGGTGCTTGACACGTGTGTCTCTAGACAGGTCTTGTGTACATGTACGCACACGCAACTGTAGACACACACTCATCTTTAACATTTTAAAAATTTATTAGTACTGAGTAAAGCACGGTCAGTCTTATCTCTCATTTTAGAAAATCAGGATTTTGCCCCTGAAAGTGGCCGCTGAGGCATCCTGGTGCGGGAGGAGGGCACTTGCCCTGCTCTTGCCCCCACGGGCATCTGAGCACCAGAGGGCACGCCAGACGCTGGAGAAGGTCCGAGGAGGGGCTCCGGGCTCCTCTGCTCCTGGGAGTCTGAGCGAAACTCCCACGAATCGTGTTTCGCTAAGCCTCCCCCCGTGCCGGAGACCGTGTCTTGCCAACCACTTTGCCCCCGGGGCCTTCACCCAGCACAGCCAGGACATGATGCCATGGTCCCCAGAGCTCACCCCTCGCCCGGCCCTCCTGCGTTTGCCGTGATGTGTCTGGGTGACCTTAACCTCTTCTGAGCTTGCGCTTCTCCCGTTTCTAGTGTTCCTTAAACCCGGAGTGAGGTTATGAGTTATTGTGAAAATGCGCCCAGAGGAAAGCGCGTGTCTAGATGGGGTCGCCGTGCTGACCTCAAGCCCGGCCGCCAAGCAGCCCTTCAAGCCACACTTTGCGGTATCATGACTAATTGGCATGTTCCAGCCTCACGAGCGGAGGTGTCTCCAAGCTTGTTCAACGCTGTCCCTAAGCATGCACATGCCCGCGGCTCCCAACGTCTCAGGCACGACGCCAACTCCGTTCTCATGCATTCGCAGGCCCAGAGGCTCCGCAGATGGCCCTGCCCGAGCCCTTGACATGCTCCCAGCCCGTGGGCGGGACCTGCCACAGGAGCCCAGGGACGGCCCATAAGTCATGTGTCCATCTGAGAGCCAGAGGACTGACTTATTTTCTCTAAAAAGCTACTTGCTGGCTGAATTTTTTTTTTAAAAAAACATCTTTCACAATTTTGATATTCCAAACCCCTAGGCTGGGGTGTAGAGCTGGCTCTCACAGGGTCGCTGAGGTCTGGAGGGTGGGGACCGGTGTGGGCACCCAGTGGGGCCCTCTGCTCCATGCATAGCACCCCCAGCGGTGAGCCTGAGGCCCCAGACAGCCAGGAATCCCAGGCCAAGGGGCTGGTTTGGACCAGGCCCAACAGCCGAGGAGAACCTCCTCTCTGTAGCAGTAGGTCTTTTCACTGGTAGGAAAGAGTCATCAGTCACTTCTGTCCGGTGGGACTCATTAGCTCCATATCCTCGTGGGGGCCCCCGGGCCGCTGGAGCTCCGCACGCCCCAAGCCAGAGCCCAACTTACCCTCGAGCACTCGGGGCCATTCGGGCCCTCTCCCCTAACCAGGTGCACTGGCCGGCAGCCGCCGCCCGCACGCTCCCCTCCACCGAGTGCCCCTGTCGCACCGAGGAGCACTCGGAGCAGTCTGCTCCCACGTTCGCCCGTGTCTTCGGAAGAGTGACCACCCTGGTGGGGACTGATGAGCCAGGTTCCTCCCACAGGCTGGCTGTCAGGCCCATTCTCCCCTACAGATGTTACTGATGGGCCAGGAGTTCCCTGCCGCCGGCAGGACAGCCAGGACACTCCGGGGAGCTCGCAGCAGCCGCGGAAGTACAGAATGTGCCCTTGGGTCTCCTTACAGCCGGGAGCTAGGGGCTCTCTACGGTTGGGGGGCAGGCCTGGATGTTCCTAGGAGCGTCCCACAGAGGGGCCCAGAGCCAGCACTCAGGTAGCGCCTGTGGTTGGGAGGGAGGCTGAGCCGGGATGCCCTGGGCGTGCTCTGTCGGAGAGCTGAGCGGGCAGGAGGTGCCCAGCGGAGCGTCGGCAGCCCGTCAGGACAGCCCCGGACTGCGGCTGGAGGGGCCCCCTTGGCAAGGGCCTCAAGGTGTGCTGTGTCCTGGGCCTGCAGGTGCTCTGCCAGGACCTGCCGAGCGAAGGTGAGCAGCCGCAGACGCCACGGCCTGGGATTCCAGGATGCTTTTCAGGCCGTGCCAAAGGCGCTGGAGATAAGGGACTTCCTCAGGCCGCACAGCCTGGCCCCGTGTCTGCCGGCCCGAGGCGGAGGGGACCGAGTCCTTGGTGGGGTCCCTCGTCTCCTCCATCCCGGCCCCAGCCCACCAGGCATCCCCCTTCCCTGCCCCTGCTGACTGTCCTCGTGGACTGCGTGTGAGGCCAGCGCAGGTGGACCGCTGCCCGCTCCCCTGCAGCCCGCTCCAGGCCGGGAACTCCCCGAGCTGGGGGGGGGGGTGCTCGCTTTCTCGGGACTGGGAGCCCACAGCCCCGGGCAGGGACTGCTCTCTCCTGGACCACAGCCAGGGGCTCCTAGCAGCGGGTGAGACGCACAGACTGTGAGTAAACAGATGAGCTCACGGCCCCCTGGAGCTCTCCTGGGCGCAGGAATTGGGGGGGGGGGTCCCTCCAGGCGCCAGGTACCACCTGCCTGTTCTGACCCTGTATGTGGCTTCTGGGCGTCATCTGCTCGGGGACCAGCACAGGTGCTGCTCTGCGCGTGGTCTGTGCGCCTGTCCCTCACGGCTCCCCCTTCCTCGTTTCTCGTTCCCTTCGGGGAGGGGTGTTCTCGAGAAAAAAGCCAGTGCCCCTGGGCTGGCCCCCCTGCCCCTGCCGTCCACCAGCTGTCACCCGCCGCCCCAGAGTGCCCCTCCAGTGTGCTCAGAGCCCGAGCTGCTCAGCCTGTCTGTGGGACTCCACGGCAGGGGCCGGGGGGGGGGCCTGTGCCTGGAAAGCCCCAAGCAGCTGTTTTTGCCGGGTGTCCTGGCCCCCCAGGTGAGAGGCCTGTAGGAGCGCGTCAGGGGCCGCCGCGCCCCTGCGGTCCCCAGGTGGGGATTTGGAGCCCGCTCCTGGGCCGGACCCGAGCCTCACCTCTGGAGTGGAGCAGTCGGCCCCGGACTTGGGCTCTTGGCGCGTCTCTGCTTCTGTCCCGTCCGCTCTTCTCGGCGACTGCCAGAGAGGCGGGTCCACCGTGTGCTGAGCTCTCGGGTGAGGCCGGTGACGGAGGGGCCTCGGGCCTGCGCTTGGGTTTCCTGTGGGATTTCACATCCGGGCGGCAGCTCAGAATGGCAGAGACCACAGGGTCTCCGCTGAAGGGTCCTGAGAACCCTGTAGGAAACGAGGGGGGAGGCGGGGCGAGGGGAGCCCAGAGGCTGGCGGCGGGGGAGGGCGCGTGCTCCGGGGGCCCTGCTTCTGCTCAGTGCTTGCAGGGTCAGGATCGTTCTCAGCTCCCTGCAGGAGAGGAGCCGGCCCCCAGCTCTGCCCCCGGCCAGCTGGCTGCTGGGCCCGCCGTCCCGCCCATGGGGCTCCAGGCCAGGCAGCGCTGCAGGCCTCCGCGGGTCCCTGGGAGCAGCGCTGGCTGGTGACCCGCACTCGGCACGTGTTCACTGACCCAGTGAACTTGTCTCCTCTCCTACGCGTTTCCTCCCGCGGCTGACAGCCCTGCGTGCGCGCCCCGGGCCATCCGCCATGCGGCACCGGGCAGAGAGCCCAAAAGCCTCCTGCGGCGAGGGCGGGGTGTCGTGTCCAGAGCGCAAGGGCTCTCCGTGCTCTGAGGGGGCAGGGTCGTCCGCGGAACACATGTCGTGCCCCACCCCTCCCCCGCGCCAGCCGTGGGCTCCAAGGGCTGAGCTCCTGCAGGGGAGGCCCCGGCGGCTGTGGTGGTAGCCGTGGTGACCGTGAGGAGGGCAGCAGGCACCGGGAGTCCTCCCCTCGGCCCCCAAGCCGGTCCGCTCCAGTGCTCCCTTGTCCGCCCAGCAGTGACGCGGCGCCCGGCAGGGCACCCACTTCCCTGGGCCTTCTGAGCACCTTCCCGCTGCCTCCCACCCTGTGCCTTCCTGCCTTGGGGCCCAGCCTCAGCTGGTCAGCCCCTCCGGTGCTTCTTCCTGGAAACCCTGAGGCTGACTATGTGGCAGGTGTCTCCCGATGTCCCCAAGGCCGCACCGCCGTGGCCCGCATGCCACGGCTCCTTAGCTTGTATGCTGACGCCCTTCTGCATGGACCGAGCGCCCTGTGCAGCCCGCTCAGCCCCCAAGCCCGGAGATCTCGGCTGCGTTCGCCTGGGGGCCGTGAGCTGCCCTCCGTGCTGACCGCTGACCGTGTGGCTGTAACCCTGTGGCTGTGGGTCCCGCTGCTCCTGTGCCAGGGTCTGTGAGACCCTCGGCGCTGGGGGACAGAGCTGGCCTTGGGCCCGAGACTACAGAAGGCTCTGACCTCCACCGCACTGGGCCCTCGGACGCTGGCGCGGAGGCAGGAGTGGAAGGACTGTGCGGTGTCCGGAGGGCTCCTAGGGCGGCGCCCTTGGTTGTAGGGTGTGTGTGGAGGGTCGCCCCAGAGCAGGGTGGTTCCACTCCGGTGCGGAGCTGCAGGGGCTCCTGTGGCTTCGCGCCGGCCTCGCCATCAGCCCTGACAGGGACAGGAGACACGCCTGTCCTGGGGCGTGGCCGTGCTAGGGCCGGCCATAGGTTCGCACGTGCACAGTGAGTTCCCGGGAGGCCCTCTCCTGCGCGAAGCTCCAGGCTGGCCGTGTGCGCCCGGACGGGGTCCTAAGGCTCCGACGTGGAGAAGCCTGCGTGCTGTGGACGGAGGCGCTGCTTCGAGATTGGAGGAGAAAAGAGCTGTTCTAGCAACACTCTGGGGACTTCTGGATCTCAGTGGGAGAGCTGCGAAGAGCTCGTACGCAGCCGTGAGTGTGGCCCTGGCAGGAGATGGTCTTCAGCCACGCAGGTGGACTCACAGCGTCCAGGACCAGGGGCAGGAAGACCAACATTCACATGTCCGCGAGAGGAAGGCCAGGGAGTCCAGACTTGAGCCGGACACAGGATTAAAGAGTGACGGGTCACACCGCCGAAGGCCGGCTGCTCCAGAAACAAGAGGCCCCGCAGACGGGCCAGCTCCTGGCAGCTGTCCCCACCTCCCCACGCCACCCACACCGCGGGGCTCGGCCTCGCCCTGCGCGCCGTCTCTCTGTAGAAAGGAGCCTTTCCAGCCAGCAGCCGCGTGTGACAAGAGGGTGACGCTCGCGGCCGCCATGGGGAACGCCTCTCTCTGTCTTTCCTTTCCGACTCAGAGACGGTTTGCGTCCCAACATGTTCAGAAAAGGTGTTTTGCTGCTGGAGGGGAGCCGTGGGGGTCCCAGCAAACCAGCCGGGCTTGTGCCTGCGAAGTGCTGAGTCCAGACCTGATGCTCTTGGACGCCCCAGGCTGTGGGGACGGGAGTGTGTGCCGGGACGTCCCAGCCGCGGCACTCGGGGGCAGCTGCTGTTCTTGAGAAAGAAGACGCGTCGAGGTGTTTGTCTGGTCGCCGCGTCGGGAGGGAGGGGCCCAGTAGGCAGGAACCAGGGCCACGTCTACAGAGCCGCTCCGCACCCACGCTGGGCTGAGGGCCTTCAGGCCGTGGCTGCCCGGTTTCAGAAGGTTCTCTGTTCTAAGTCTGGATTTTTAAAACAACTTGCTTTAAATTTTTAAAATATGTAACAGCCAGAGAGAAAGACGGATTCCGCAGGTACGGTGTCCTGTGTCTCTCACGCGGGAGTCTTTGCAGAATCCGTGAGGCTTACCTGTTGTCTTGTGGGCAGAGCCGGGGGGACCAGCCCAGCCTCCCAGGGAGCCGTTTGAGGCCGTCCCAAGACCCAGCCCCAGAGAGCAGGGTGCCCCCCCAAGCCCTGGAGGCCCAGCACGGGCTTGTTCCTGCCCCCCAGACCCAGACCCCAGCTGGGCTGCGCGCCACCCGTCTGCACCTCGCTCTGCCTCGGGGCACACACGGGACGGGGCGGGCTGACTGATTGGGGCTAGTGGATTCTCTCTGTCGTATTGGCCCCAGAGCCACAGCCCTGCAGGGATGTCCCTCCGGCTGCAGGGCCATGGGTCCACTCCATCGTGCTGCGGGCATCTGGGCCGGGAACACCACCGAGTGCCCAGAAGGCTGGCTCTTCCCCTCCTCGGCCTCAGGAGCCCATCCTCGTGGGTGCGAGCAGACCCGCGGTCAGAGCACCACGGGTCCTGTCCACTTTGGATCTGAGCACCCTCCATGCTGGTCCCTCCGGGGCCCCGTGCTCACTTCGTGGGTAGCACCCCCACTGGTCAGGCCCCAGGCACCCGCACACCTGTTAGCGACTGTCCACCTTCCACACGTGGCCGTCCTGGAAACTCGTGCCTTTCAGATGCTGCCATCCAGCTGGGGGGAAGATAGGAGACCTGGTCTGTCCTTCTGTCTCTGAGTCACCTCGGGACCTGCCCTGGTACCCCGAGGAGCGGGAAGCCCTTCCCTCTGGTGCGGCTGGCACCTGTCCCACAGGCGACCTTTGGCTCACTGTCCCCTGCTGGTGTCCCAGGTGACGTCCTGCTCTGCTGCTACCAGCAACGCCCACGCAAGCCGCTCCGCGGGGAGCTGGACTGGGGCTGCCAGCCAGCCAGGTGCGCCCACGTGGGCCGGTCCCCAGCCGTCCCCCGCGGGGCAGAGGGCCCAGCACACGGCACGCGGCTTCGTGGGACTGGACTGGCCGGAGCTGTCATTGTTCCCTGACCTCTGCCAGAGCCGGGGGCCCAGGGCTTGGCGTCCGCCTCGTGGCGACGCCGCTGAGCTCCGGCTGTGAAACACGTGGGGCTGGTGCCTGTGCCGTCGCTGGGGGAGGGAACACGGGTTCTTCGTCACCCGCGCCCCAGCGGGGTCTGCGGTGACAGGGTGGACGGAGCGCTGCCGCGCGAGCAGTTTTCAGCCGCGGCCTGGGCTCCGATGGCCCGGCTCCGTCCCCCACGGCCCGCGGGCGCTCCCGTTGTCTCTGACCCCACGGAATGCGGTTCTCCGTGACGTACTCGTCTGTGTCTCCGCAGCCTTTGGAACGGCGATGATTATTCTCATCCACGGGAAGGCACTTCGGCCCCGGAGCAACCCCTCCCCGTGGCCTGCCCACCGCCGTGCCGAGTGCCGTGAGGGCAGCCGTGCCACAGGGCCCGGTGCTCGCCGTGTGCTCTGACTCGGCCCCCTGGGCCTTCAGGCTGCTGACCGCGTTCCTGGCAGGGCCGTCACAGTGACAACCGCCTTCGCCGCGCCCCCACAAGTACCTCCTACCAGCAGGTGCTGAGTCGGCATCTTGTACAGCTTGGGGGGCCCTTGATGGTACCAGGCCCGTGTATGCTCTGGGGGTGCACAGCATCTGGGGTCGTGGCTGGTCCATCCACTCCCGGCAAGGACCCATGTTGCCGCAGTGACCCAGTGACCGTTGATGGCGTGGGTGAGACGCTGGGGACCCGAGTGCACTCCAGCGTCCTCTGTCTCCTACACAGTGCGTCAGCAGCTGCGTGTTGTGAAACCCAAGACACTGGGACAGCTGGCACAAAGACGAGGTGAGTGGGCAGAGAGGAGGGCGTGACCACCAGGTGCGTCTGAGCTGGGCTCTGTGACCAGAGGGGCCTTCGGTAGAGAGTTCCAGAAGACAGCCCGCTGGTGAACTCACTGCACTCGGTGAATGTGTGACATCGGATCTGGAAGATCGGAGACACGCGGGCTTCAGCAACAGACGCTTCTGTCCCCCGGTCCTAGAGACTGGACGCCCCGTCTCCAGCCTCCTCCCGAGGCCTCGCTCCTGGGCGTATAGACGCCGTCTCTTCTAGGAGCCGTCTGCGTGTGTCTGTGACTTAATGTCTTCTCAGAAGGACACTTGCCGTGTGGAATTAGGGTCCACTCTACTGACCTCACTTTACCTTAATCCCCTCTTAAAGGCCCTGTCTTTCAGATGCACCCGTTTCTGTTGGCGTGTGCTGTGTCTCCTCCACGTGGGGTGGGGGGGTGTGCGGGACACTCCTGGGTCCCCCCTCGGCTGCCCTGTGGGGTGGTCTCATGACCACATGGGCCGGCGTCACACTCGGGAGCCCACGTCCCTCCAGAGGTGACCAGTGAGGCGGGGTGTGTGCAGACGTGCGCATGCGCCTGCGTTGGACGCAGGGTGTGAGCACCCGTGAGCTTCCCATCAGTGTGACGATCTTACCGGTGCTCAGACTGTCTGCCGGGGGGGCTCCAGGGGGGCTCCCGAGTCCGGGGACCTTTGTCTCCTTCCCTGCTGTCCCCGGTCACCCTCCACGTTTTCTGCCCCAGCCCGGAACAGCTTCTCCCAGGAGTCCTGGCTCCTTTGGGCAGGAAATGGTGTTGAGAGCCCACAGGCTGCCGTGACAGGCCCCCTGAAGCGGGGCCCCCACCAGGGCCTCCTGGCGGAGCGTGCCACAGGAGATGCTGCTCCGGGACACAGGAACCGTCAGCTTGCGTGTCCGTGTCTGGGTAAACCCCTCCTGACGGACCACGTGTCGCAACCAGCTTCCACGGAGCGTGACCTCACTCAGCCGGGGAGCCTGCATGCAGGGCCTCCTAGAAGGGGCTTGTAAACCCTCGGCTCGCAGGAGGGGCGACCCCGGGTTTATGTGACCTGGTGCCCTTGAGGGTGGCCGGGCTGCTGAGGGGCAGTGAGGCCACAGCCTTCGGAGCTCTGTGGAGGGCGCGGGCCCCATGCCCCCAGCCTCTCCTGCTTGGTCTGCAGCGAGCACCCCTCCCGCATGCATGCCTGCTCTGCTCCGGCCCCGCCCAGGGCCATCACCGAGAGCGCAGCCCGAATTCCTCCTCCCCGAGGCCCCTGCCCCCGCCCCTGCCTGCGTCTCCAGGGACTGCCGGCCACCCGTCCCTGCCAGTACAGATCACCTACGGCTGCTGACCACCTCGCGGCTCCACAGGGGGCTTCTGTGGGAGGGATGTTGGGGGCTGTCCCTGCCCCCCCCAAGCCGGGGGGTTGTCCGAGTCAACCCCCAGACCCAGAAGAGCTGGGTCTTTGGGTTGTGGGAAACGGATCCCTGCCCTCTCCCAAGGGGACCCCCTGCCTCCCTACAGGTTCCCTCCCGGGGACCTTGATACTGGGGCTCTGTGATTCCATGGCCTTGCCCTCCAGGCTGGCCGAGGAGCAGAGGTGCCCACGGCTGCCTCAGGGACGGTGGCACCGTGTCCACCGGGCTGTAATCATGGTGCCCGTGAGCTCTCAGCAGGACTGCCTACAGGCAGCCGGGCCGCTGCCCGTGCTCTGCTCCGTGCCCTGTTTTCCAGCCCAACAGGACTTTCTCCCAACGTCTTTGCGGTGACTGTGGTCTTTCTGCAGCCCCAGCACACTTGAGAATGTCCACGTGGCTGACGCAGCATCCCTGGCTGTTGTCCCGAGGCTGGAAACGCTGAGTCGGCTCCGACAGGCTGAGGGGCAGGGCCGGTGTAGGCAGGGTGTGCTGGACAGTGAGAGTGCCAGGAGGCCAGCGGCCAGGCCACAGAGCCCATGAAGACAAGTGGACCAGGAGGTGTAAGCAGGAGAACAGGAAGGTCCACCCCAGGGGCAGCTTAGAGCTCAGAACAAGTGGTCAGAGCCCACAGAAGATTCTAGAAGGGGCTGCATGAAGCCTTCCGTGTCCTGCCTCTCCTGCAGACAGTTTCCCCTCCTCCAGGGCCAGGCTGAGCCCAGCGTAAACGCATAGGCCCTCTCTTTGCCCAGAGGTGAAGGCAGAGCCCTGGGGTCCCGGGGCGCAGCCCAGGCAGGTCCCCCACACCCCGTGTGCTCCCGAGGGCATTCACCTCCCCCAGGCAGTTCACCCGGCACTCGGCGAGTGTATGTCTGTAGAGCCGCTTCCTGCCCCAACCCGCAGGCCAAGCCACAGCAGTTCACTGGAGGTCTGTGACTCTCAGACCACGTTGCGTGTCCACCTGCCCTCGTGGGGGGCGTGTCTGCAGAGGGTTGTGGCCTGCGATGGTTGCTCACGTGTCCTTTCCCTGCTGGCTGTGAAGCTTGGAAACCCGACTGTTCTCCTGGGTGCACGTAAGAGCAGGCACCTGAGTGTTTCATCGAGGGCTGAAGGTGGCCACGTTCTGTGTCCCATGGGGGATGGCCGAGTGAGCCCTGTGGCTGCCGGCCTGCCTACGGGGATGTATGTAGTTAACTAAGCCACGTGAAGAGCACTGGGCAGGTCCAGGTCGCACTTCCCTGGCACTGCCTTCCTGGGAGCCCTGGGCTCCCCTCGGAGCCCTGACACGGTCCGTGGTTCAGAGATGCACGGGGTAGGACGGCCGTCGCGAGCTCTCCTGGCGCCCGGTGCGGTGCCGTTCTGTGGCACACACCTTCGGGGAAAGGGAGTGGCTGGTGTGTGGTTGGTGGAAGAGCGCGCCGGCGAGCCGGGCTTCCTGCTGCACCTGCCGCGTGGGACCGACCTTCTGAGACCTTCCGTCCGCGTGCTTGCTCCGCCGGCACACGGACCCAGCCGGCAGCGGCCACCAGTCGTCTAGCTGGTGACGTGACCGTGCGGCTGGAGTGCTGCTCCGAGAAGGTCTGTGTTCTCAGCGCGCCTGTGCAGAGAAGCACATCAGAGGATAACACGAGGGCCTTTACCTCAAGAAGATAAAAGGGACGTTAGAGTCGGCTCGTGGAGAGAGACGTCTCACAGTAGAGACACAAGTACGTGGCCCAGCGGCTCCGTAAGCGGATTAACATTCTGGAGAGTCGCCGAGACACGGGTGACAGCAAGTACGCGGCGTGGCAGGGCCGGGTTGTGCTAAACGCCAGGAGGAGGCAACAGGCGGCTTCGCTCCGTTACCTTGAAAACACAGCGGGGAAGTAATGGGCAGAAAAAGATTTGGGACTTTTACGGAGGATTTTCTCTGACAAAACCCCTGAAATGAATTCAGGCAGAAATAGAAAATCTAGATAAATAGTTAAAAAAAAAAAGAAAAGAAAAGAAAAAACGAGCCCTGGGATCGTGTATTTTGGGAGAAATTGCCTGGAGAAGCTTTGCTCCCCGGTGCACGGACGTCCCCGCTGGGTCCGCCCAGAGGGAGGCCGAGGCCAGGCCTGCCCCAGACGTGCCCCCGGACGCGCGCTCGCAGGCGAGCTCCGCAGCTCCGGAGAGAAAAGATTCCCCAGTGGGTGGCCTGCCGGCCCGTCACCGAGGCCTCACGGAGGAGCCCTGTGGGTGTGGCGTGTCGCGCGCGTGTGCTGAGTGAGTGGGAGCAGTGTCGTCCCCCGCGCGACGCAGGAGGGACAGTGGCTGAAGCTCAGCTCGCTCACGGCTACAGCAAACGCCACTCCCGAAGCCGGGGGGTGGGAAGATGTTCTCGTCCGCCAAGACGTGTGCTACAGCCCAGAGGAAGCGCTCAGTTGACAGGAAACGTCCCCAACGTCCCCCCGCAAGACAGATCTGCTGTCGCTGCTGCTGCCCGGCCCGGAGGCTGTGGCCCCGGGTGGTGACCGGGACTGGACGGGGAGGGGTGGGGGTGGCCACCCAGCTTGCTGTCCCCTGCCGGTCATGGGGAGGTGCCGGTCACGGGGAGGTGCCACGTGCGGCGGCCCGGACCCCACATGACCCAGAGTGTCAGATGAACGCTGGGCTTTCAAGACGGTGTGAAAAAGTGTGAAATACCTCATTTGTAATTCTTGTGCTGAGTCTGTGCCGAGACAAGGGTACTTGCAGTACGTCGGTGCAACATTGACTCCTTCTCCTTTCCACACGCGGCACTAGACCGTCTCAACTTCACACCTGCTTGCGCCGGTGCCGGTCTCCACAAAGGACCCCGCAGAGTCCGCGGAGGGTCCGTGGGGCCCGTCAGCGACGCAGGAGCGGGTGACCGGCGCGCGGCCGTGGGGCTCCTGGGCCTGGGCCAGCCGGGCAGCCGGGAGGCGTCACCGCGCACCTTCTCTTGGCCTTTGCTGTCCTCCCTGCCGCAAAACCCACATGTCTGAAGTGTGTGTTTTCGCAAATATATAAATTGTGTCTGTTGATCGTAAATCCCTTCCAAGTTTTAAGTCCTGTCCCCTGCCCCAGCCCTGTTTTCTGACCGACTGCCTGAGACTCATTCATCCCAGAAAGCAGCGTTCCCGAGCACGTGGCCCCTGGTGAGAACCAGACCGTGGCCCTGTGCGTGGGAGTGTCCCTCCACCATGACGGGCCCTGACGAGGCCCCTCTGGTGAGCCCCGAGTCCATCCTCACCACCGCGTGGTGGCAGCTGTCCCTGTCACGGTGGGGCCTGCCCGGGCCCACGGAGGCCCCCCCCACGGCATCTCCCCAAGCAGACCGAGGGGATGCGGTGCCGCCTGGGGCTGCTTGTTTGAGACGAGCAGCTGCGTCCTGTGCTCTGCCCGCAACATCCTGGAGCTGGAGAGTCACGGGGGGCCCCTGGTCTGCCTTGTGCTCCACAGCCTGTCTGAGCGGCTCTGCACCTGCTGCCCTCCGCGTGGCAGCCCCACGCTGGGAGGGACTCGGGAAGGCTCAGCAGAGCAGGGCGCGTGGGCTGGGCTGGGCCGGAGAGGGGCCGGGGTCGGGGAGCCCCACTATCCACCTGCTGCTCCCAGCCTAGGGCCTTGAGGCTGAAGTGGGAAGGGGCGCGGCACCACGGTCGGAGACCCTCGCGGGACACCCCTGCCCACGCACCCCCCCGTTGAGCAAGGGCCGCGCCCTGGGCTGGGGCAGGCGCAGTGTTTCCGCGTGGGCCTGGCCGGCTTCCCACGCGGGGCGCAGAGGACGGTTCCGTGGTGACCTGGGCCAGCGTCCCACGCGGGGCGCGGAGGTCGGGTTCCGTGCTGACCTGGGCCGGCTTCCCACGCAGGGCACGGAGGACGGTTCCGTGGTGGCGGACTCGGCAGTGACCTCAGCTCTGTCGTTGCAGGTGGTGCTCATGTCGCTGACGCTCTTCCCGCTGCGGCTGCTGCTCGTCGTGGCCACGATGCTGCTGGCCTGGCCCTTCACGTTCTTGGCGTCGCTGCGCTGCGTGGACGGGGACCCCGAGCAGCCCCCGGCCGCCTGGCGCAAGTGAGTCCCTCGTGGGCAGCCGCTTGGACGTGGCCCTCCGTCCTCCCACAACGTCTCCCGTCCGGGACGCCGTGGCGGGTCGGGGTGGCCGGTCCCGTTCGCTGGCACCCGCTGCCCCCATCCCGCTCTGAGGGGTCCTCCAGGGTCCCGCAGGCGACCTGGCCGCTGCCGCCGCGCCCTCGGCACCGAAGCCCCCCACCGTGTTCCCACGCCCCCAGCCCCCGAAGGCTGCATGTCAGCCAACATGTGTCCCATGTGCTGGTCTGGTCTCTATGGGCTCAGGTGTCCCCTTGTCCCCCCGTGGACCCAGAAGTTCCCTTGTGGCTACGTGTTGAGTAGCTGGAAGGCCACGTTCTGAATGCATCTTTTCTTACGGCTCATTTGAGAGCGCGCGTGTGCACGTACGTGTGTGCACAAACAGGGAGGGGCAGAGAAGGAGAAAAAAACCCTAGCAGGCTCCCCGCTGAGCCCAGAGCTGGGTGCGGGGCTCCGTCCCAGGACCCTGAGACCATGACCTGAGGCAGAGCCCTGTGTCCAACGCTCAGCAGACCAGGTCACTGGGCACCCGTTCTGAGCACACCGTAGCTGGAGACGCAGCGCGGGCCTCAGAAGCTTCCCTCAGAGTGTCCCCTCGCTCCTCCGTGAAGCTGCTAGTGAACCAGAGCATCCGCCGTCGCTGAAGAAAGCGCCAGGAGGCAAGGACCCTGATAAGTATCTCTGGCGTCTCAGAAGTTGTCGTTCTGTTGAAAGCCGCCCTCTGTCCGCACCTCTTGTCACCCTCTTGGGGTCCTGGAACAGTTGACGCAGGAGCAGAAACGGCAGCCTCACACAGGGCTCCCTCTCCCCAGGCCACCCCTGGCCGCTGCCCGGTTTACACACAGTTTCACTGGCGCTGAGCCCCTCACGAACACAGACGCTGTGTGGCCCACAGAGCCCTTTGCTCCCGGCCCTTCACGGGCTTAGCAGATGGGCTCAGACCTCCTCGGCCTAGGAAGCGTCTGGCCGGCAGGAACACGGTGCCCCGCAGAGGCAGGTGGGACCTGGCACTGGCCCTTGAGGCTGGTTCTGTGGACGTGCACCTGCCCTGGGCACACGTGACCATCACACGTGCAGCAGAGATGGAATTTCGAGTCATGGGTTTGCCCGTGAGCTCGAGCCCGTGAGGAGTGTGCATGGCCCTGACCGGGAGCCCGCACGGTGGATCCTGGTGTGCACCCCTCCCTGTGTTCACGTGCTTAGACCACGTCAGAGTCCAGTACACCACGGTCTTCCTCCCTGGGAGACCCGAAGGCAGGCCGTGATCCGTTCCCATGCCAGCTCCAGGGTGGCACCTGGCCTAGGGGTGCTAGCACGTGGGTCGGGAGTGAGGGAGTGAGTGTAGGGGTGAGGGGGAGAGGGACTGAGTATTGGGAGAGAGAGTGGGTGTGGGTCAAGGGAGGAGAGAGTGAGTTGGGGGGCCGGAGAGGGGGAGGGGAGGGGGGTCCTGTCGGCGGTGGCCCCCCCCGGGCGCTGGGGACATCACCGGCTTTCAGTGCTCCTTCTGGCTTGTTCAGATTCCTTAATTCTCTGTGACGGACATGCTTTACCTTGAGGATTTTCTTAAATGTTTTAATCCTAAAATACGAGTTTAGTGTCAAATATATCATCCAGCAAAATAAACCTGGACCAGACAGGAATCAGAATTTCGGTCTTGCTAGGTTGCGGATCTGTAGCTGGAGAATTTTTGACCGATGACGGATCTAAGAGGTCGGGGTCTGGTGATAGGGCGGCGTCCCTCCGGCACTGGTCTGCTCCTCTCCTCTGCTCCCCCCGGGCTGGGCTCCCTCCTGCCTGTTCACGCGCCCCCTGCGGATTCTCTTTGCCAAGTGCGGACTCCGGGCTGGACTCCGTTGCCCCCGGGCCGGCTCCGTGCAGCTCTGCTGGGCTCGGTGGATGATACGGGGGCCGCCAACTGGCGCCCACGGCCCGGCTCCCCAGGTGCCGCATGTGCCTATAGTGTGCGCCCAAGCGGCAGACTTCAGGGCAAGATATGGACGCGTCTCAGGGTTCGTGAGAGCTCTGGGTGTCTGCGTGTGAGGGGACCGCACAGTGCTGTGTTCACGTGTTTAGGTTGTGCAAGCCTGTGTACATGCCTGTGCGGGTGTGCGGGCCTGTGTGCAGTGCCTTCCATGAACACATGTGTCTGTGTGTGGGGGCGAGTGTGGGTGTGTGCATGCAAAAGTGCATCGTGTGTGCAACCATGTATGTGCACATCTGTGTCCACGAGGGACACATGTGTGTGCGCACACGGATAGACAGGCTGCTGGTGGGCACGAGCCATACGCCCTCGAGGTCTCCGTGCAGCAGTATTTTTCAGGAACTCCACGCGCTGCCCTGCCCTGGGTCAACACAGAGTGCCTTCAAGGAGAGCAGGGTGACATGTGCCTGACGTGGGGACCGGCGAGGCGGGCGGAAGAGGGCTTTGGAACAACAGGTTTCGGCGTCCGCAGGCTGGGATGAAAGAGCCCTCGTGGGGTCCGGTGGGAGGCGCGGGGGCCGTGCTGGGCGGGGCCGGGCGGACTGGAGTCGGTGATGTCCCAGCCCGGAGGATTTGTGCTGGAGGCGTTCGCGTCACTCAGACGTCTTAAGATAAAAGCCTCCGGTTCTCGATGAAAGGAAGAATGAGACAATCCCACAAAGACATATACTCGGAGTTCCTTCCAAACGACAAAGGACTGTACACCCCAGAGCGTCTTGCAAACCTGACCAGCGGCCGGCAGTGTCCTCTGGCGGCTGCCCCTCGGCTCACATGCTTAGAGGGTGTCGCAGCTCCGGCCACTGGAACCGCGTGCCACAGGCTGGGGCCTAAACGACAGAAGGTTCCGGAGGCCGGCGGTCGGGAGTGCGCGTGCCGGCACACGGTGCCCCTCGCTGGGCTCCCCTGGCCCCAAGGAGAGCTCTGGTCTCCCTCCTGCCAGGAAACCAGTTCCCTCGCGCCGTGACCTCATTTAACCTTCTTTCCAGCTACAGTCAGACTCTTGCTTTGCCTGTATTAGTGCAGAATGGTGAGCCCTGAGCCTCCCACCTCTGACCCCCTCGTGGTCTCGCCAGCTTGCTGGGGTCACGCTGCCCCCCCAGAGGGTCCCGGAGCCCCCGCTCCCCACATGTCCCTTTTCTGCCAGGTGCAGTGCTTTCCTGCACGCTTTTTGGGCATGATCTATCTCCGGGGCCTGGTTTGGGGGTTTTCTTTCTTTTTTTCTCGTTTTTCCCTCCCAAGATTTCCTGGAGTGTAGGTTTTGTCTCAGGAAGAGGACAAGCAGGAGAACCCAGGTGCATTTTGAATGTGTCTTCATGTGTCTTCGTTCCCCCCTCAATGCTGATGGGGAGCTGGTCTGGGCAGAGAACCACGGATTCCAGATCTTACGGCCCCAGAGTCACAAAGCTGCCGGCAGCTTCGGCGGTGCTGCTCAGGGAGTCTGCTTGGTACTCGCTGCGAGTTGGGGACCCTTCTCTCTTCCCCCCGGAATCGGATCAGTTTTCCAAGGAAGTCGTAGGAGTCTGTCGTCTTGTCTGGAGTTCGTTCTGCTCCCTGCAGAGGTGCTGAAGGTCTGTCTGTCTTCAACTGTAAGAAACTGTTCTCTTCCTGTCTGCACTGCTGTCCTTTTTCTCCGGCACGTTCCGGAGACCTCCAGCCTCCCCGGGAACAGGCTCCTGGGGGCCTGGATACTGGATCGCTCAGAGTGTGTTCTTACTCTCGGCCGCTCTTCACGGCGCCCGGCCCGGGTTCCGGGACAGCCGAGGAGAGCGTGGACGCCAGCCTCCCTTCTGGCGCCTTCCACTTCATGTCCTCACGCCAGAGTCTCTTCTCGGCCGCGTGGCTGGTCGTGCTGGCGTCTCGGGTTCCAGGGTGCCCCCCGGGTGACGAGCAGGGGAGGCAGCAAGGGCCGGCAGTCCCTGCTGGTGCGTGTGGATTGTCTCCCGCGCCACCGCTCCTGGGAATCACTCCGTGAGCCCCTCGGGCTTGTCACTGGCCACCTCGGCCGCGGATGGGCTGACGGAGGCGGAGGTGTCAGGCGGGCTACGGTCCACGCGGGCATGGTTCTGAGGCCTGTGTCCAAGTCTGCAGGCTGCAGGGCCTCACCGGGGCTGGGACTCCTCCGAGCCCCCGAGAGTGTCCTTGGGGGTCCTGCGTCCACTCTCTGCTCCCGTTTCTGTTTCATGCGGTTTGGCCTTTGACCTGGGGTGGGGGTGCCTCTCACGGGCACACCGGGATTTGGTCCCCACTTACGAGTGGCTCCCTCCGTGGGCCCCTGACTCTGACTCCCCCGGGCGGCTCTCGGTCCAACGGCAGCCTCCCCCAGGCCTCATTTCTCCTTGCGTACCGGTGGCTGTCTCGTGGCTTTTGTAGGAACGTGTTCTTATGCAAGGTAGCGTGTGTGCCGAGGAGCGTATTTAAGCATATGCGGCTGGACAGATGAGTGCGCAGCTGTGGTCACGCCCGGTTCCGGAGACGGCGTCGGAGCCCGGCCCAGCATCTCGGCATGCGCCACGCGGCGACTGGTCGCCGTGCACGTGGGGGCCTCCTGCAGGAGCTCCACGAGGGGCACAGGGCTCCTCTGGGCTCGGCCCCCACTCAGCGCCGTTGGGCCTCCTCTTCCGGAATTCTCTTGAGACAGTTTTGAGCCCCATGGGGGTCAATCCAGTGAGGTTTCGGGCTCGTGCTTCTGTCAGGCAGTCTAGTTGTCTGCGTGACACGCGGCCCCCCTTCTCCCTGGGCTGCGGAGCTGGCGGCCGGGGCCGCTCGTGGGCGCCTCTGTGCACTGTCAGGGATGTGGGTCCTCGTCCCTCTGCAGCCAGCGCAGGTGGGGGGGGGTTTACGGGTCTGCTCGCTCGCACGTGTGAAAACAAGGAGGAAGCTGTTCGGTTAATCTGGACTGGTGGCTATTTAATTTCCCACATTTATCATCCATCGAGTTTCGTCCAGAAGAGGGTTGCTTTAGCAATGGGGCATCGGGTCACCGATTCCCAGACCTCAGGACCCTCCAGGGCGGGGACAGGAGTGGCTCGGTCTCAGCCCCAGCGTCACCCCCTATTTTAATTACGTTCCAGATAGTTTAATGGGTTTGTTTCATGATGAATCACCGTCCGGCGCTGGCAGCCCCAGCGGCTCCCACGTGCCGTGTCCTTGCTCTGCTGCACAGCTCCGGACTCCGCGTCGTCCTCGTGCTGCTGTGTCGTGCCGCGGTCAGCACTTCTGTTTTCTTGGACAAATTGATAAAAAGGCATCCCACGGCCCGTCTAGTAGAGGGGAGGGGAAGCCCAGCATCTCTTGTTTTCTCTCCTCCGGACACCCCAGTAGCCGCTGTTGGGGGTCTGGAGGAGCCTGGAGCGCCCTGGCTGACCGCCGGAGGTTGGCACTGAGCTCCCAGCGTCCCTGTCCCCACGGTCGGCCTTGCGCTGGCGAGCTGAGCGCGGCGCCCTTGACCCCCAGCTCCGGCCCGGCGTGACCGCAGCACTGTCTCTTGCAGGGTAGTGGATTTCCTGCTCAAGGCCATCATGCGCACCATGTGGTTTTCCGGAGGCTTCCACTGGGTGGTCATGAAGGGTCAGCAGGCCTCTCCGTCGGAGGCCGCCATCCTCACACTGGCTCCACACTCCTCCTACTTCGATGCCATCGCTGTCACCCTGACGATGTCGTCCATCGTGATGAAGGCGGAGAGCAGAGACATCCCGATATGGGGAAGTGAGTGAGCCCCCCCGGGAGTGGGTGAGACCCCCCAACCTGCTGGGGGTGAGTGAGACCCCCCCATCCTGCTGGGAGTGAGTGAGACCCCCCCATCCTGCTGGGAGTGAGTGAGACCCCCCATCCTGCTGGGAGTGAGTGAGACCCCCCATCCTGCTGGGAGTGAGTGAGACCCCCCATCCTGCTGGGAGTGAGTGAGACCCCCCCCATCCTGCTGGGAGTGAGTGAGACCCCCCATCCTGCTGGGAGTGAGTGAGACCCCCCATCCTGCTGGGAGTGAGTGAGACCCCCCCCATCCTGCTGGGAGTGAGTGCCGTATTCCCCCATCCTACCCCCCGCCCCGGGAGTGGGCAAGCCCCCACCCTGCCGGTCAGTGCAGGTCGCACCCACATGAAATAGGCAGTTGCCCTTGAGTCGAGTCTCGTCCCTCTGCTGCGGCTTCTCTGTAACGTTAGTTCTCGTGGGTTTCAGTGGGTTCACACGCACACGCATGCGCCTACACACGCACACACACACGTCCTCAAGCGTCATGTGTCCAAGTGGCTGCTCAGGTTTGGTCCGTGGCAAGTGCAGGCCCTGTACCCCATGGCCATAGAAGTGTCTGTCCCCGGGCACTGGTTACAGGGACCGAAAGCCCAGGTGTGCAGGAGTCCCTCGGCCACGTGAGAGATCCCCCGGCTCCTGGCATGAGAGGAGAAACTTACACTTGCAGTCCCGGAGCCAGAAGTCAAGGTCAAAGTGTCCAAAGCCTCGCTCCTCCTGAGGTTTTCAGGGACGGTCCTTCCTGCCTCTTCCGGCCCCTGGCCCCCAGGTAGCCCCAGGGCTGTGGCGGAGTCCCCCCTGCCCCGCCCCCTCCCCCCAGGCCTCCCCTGCATATGTCCCTGTGCGTCTCGCACAAGGACACTTGTCTTTGGTAACCTAGGGTACTCTCATCTCCAGGTACGTAACTGATTACATCTGCAAAGACTGCTTTCCTGAACAAGGTTTCACGCACAGGTCCTAGGGCTTAGAATGTGGGCACATCATTTTGGGGTGCACTGCACCATCACTAGGAACTCTAGGGAATGCGTGGGGTCACTTTACAGATGAGAGCACCTGCGTCCTCCCAGCCAGGCCCACGTGCCGGAGCTGTCCAGGTGCCCTGCAGGGCCAGCCCACCCACTCTTGATTCCTGTCCCCTGCCTTCTGTTCCTGGGCTTGCCACCCAGCCCTGCTTCCTCTAGGCTGCTCCTGGGGGAGGGGAGGCCACACCGCCGTCCCTCTCCTCTGCCTGCCTCACCGTTCAGACCACGAGTGCATCCGCCGAGGATTCTGGTCCGGCGGGAGGCACGTGCTGCTGGTGCCGCAGCGCCAGGGGCATAGGGTCCATACCCTGACCGCCTCCTTGGATCTCTCCTGAGTTCCCTGCTTGTGATGGTGTTCGGGGGCTGGTTGCGAGGGAACATGGTGTACGTTTTAGGTTCTTTCTAGGAAGCGCTGAGAGGGTGTCGTAGGCTCCCGAGTGTGAGGCAGCGTGGGCCCCGACCGAGGGTGCGGGAAGCCACTTCCGTTCTGTAATTTCATTGCGATTCCCTCTTTTCGGTTTTAAGCTTCAGGCTGTGGAATGTCAGCATTCTGGGGGAAGTTCTGGGATTTGGGGGCCACCTCCCCCTCCGTCATGTACACATCACACAAACCCTTCTCGAAGCCTTGCCTTCGGTGACGGCTCAAATCCCAAGTTAGCGTCATGGGGACTCACGGCTGCACTTTGTCCTCCACATCCCAAGTCAGGGTTCGAAAGCCAACTCCACTGGCTGCATGTCCTGGGGGCTGCGAGGTCAGAGCAGAGCTCCACGCCCCCCACCATGGACCGAACCTCGGGAGGGCCACCAGCCTGCCGTCCGTGTGCGGGGCCCCTCATCGTGCGTCCCAGTCACGTCAGGGATGACGTAGAAAGAAGAGTGTGGGAGAGCCGGGCCGCCTGTTAGAGGTTTCAGTTAGAAGTCCCGCACGGCACATCCCAAGTCGCATTCCCTGTTTCCGGGTCTTGAAGGTAAATACACCTTCAATGTGGCTGAGGCTCCTCCCACCGTGGGGGCTGGAACAAGCCCCTGCCCCACCCCCCCAGCTTCCCAGCCCCATGCAGCACACGGCCGGCCCCGGGCGTTCCCAGTGGCCCGGGGCGTTCCCAGTGGCCCGTCCTGGTTCTTCTCATCCTTGTTGTTTAACTCGGTGCTCCTGGATCCTTCGACAGCCCACAGCTTTGGTAGAGGGATGAATGTTAAAAATATTCAAAATATTGTCCCTTTCAGATTTGTGACCACCAGTTAGAGTGATCAGCCCAAGGATTTTTTTTTAAAGATTTTATTTATTTTATTTGACAGAGATCACAAGTAGGCAGAGAGGCAGGCAGAGAGAGAGGAGGAAGCAGGCTCCCTGCTGAGCAGAGAGCCCGATGCGGGACTCGATCCCAGGACCCTGAGATCATGACCTGAGCCGAAGGCAGCGGCTTAACCCACTAAGCCACCCAGGCGCCCCAGCCCAAGGATTTTTCTCATTTTTACGTCGTTGGTTTACTTCCAGTGTCCTTTCTGTGGGCCCTTGGGCGTTCACAGATGCGGGCGGTGTCAGAGGTGACCGCGTCTCATGGTCTTCAGGCAGGACAGCGCCCCAGGCCCTTGTTCCCAACAGTGCGTGGGGCTCACGGAACGTGTGGCCATATTTCCCGTCTGTCCTCAGAAGCAAGCTGTTCAGTTACGAGGTCTCCAGTGGGATTCACCTGGGGGTCCCCAAAAAGAAGGGGAGTCTGGGGTACCAGTCAGAGGATGAAACCCCGTCATCCTCGGAGCCCAGAGAGCCTCTCCCCACCTCCGCCTGGAGCTTCCGGCGCGTCCATGCATCGTGAAGAGGCAGCCTCTGCATGTCACCAGAAAGGGGCACTCGTGACGCCCGACCCTCTTCAGTGAGACCGGCCAGCCTGCCCCCCTCCTCCCCCTCCCTGGAAGACAGCGCAGAGCTGGCACGGACAGGAGGAAGCTGGGCTGCTTCCCCGTTGTCCTGTCCTGGGGGTCCCCTTGGCCCTTTCCCCACGTGCTGCTCCCAGCGCCGTCCGCAGGAATCCGCGAGAACGAACAGGAAAGAAGATTCCAGGTGCCAGAAAAAACATCACTGAGCCCCATGTGCAGCCTAGACTGTGGGTCCTGAGGGCATGACCATGTAGAGTCTTTTTTTTTAATGAATTTTAAAAGGTCTTTGCCTTTTGGAAGACCTCCCAGGAAGAAGAGTCCCGACACACGATTCCTCGCGAGTAGTTAGAACGCTCAGAAGTCCGAAGCTGATGTCGGGCCCAGCGGGGATGTGTCTCACTGCCACGGGGGTGCCTGGCCACTGCGGCCGCCCACTTGTCCTTCCCAGGAGAGGACGCCTCGCTAAGGACAGCTGTCATGTCAGCTTGGGGGTTTCTCTTCTAAGAAGTGTGTCCCCGCCTTCAGAACCTCGGGCACAAGAGCCGTGGGGTGGGCGCTGCTGTCAGGTCTGGTCACAGGAGCAGCGACCTGCCGCACCAGCAGTGCCAAGGTGGTCAGGACCGCCGCCATGTGAGTGCCCTGGGGCGCCCGGAGACAGCAGGTGCTGATTCTCTTGCTGTCCTGGGGGCCGGCAGTCCCGAGCCAGGGTGTGAGCAGGGCGGCTTCTGGGGGGAGGCCTTGTCCGGCCTTCGTCACCGTTGGCGGCTCCCCATCGTCCTCGGCGTCCCGTTGCTGTGGTCACGTCACTCCGGTCCTGGGCTCTGCCGCCCCGTGGCCTTCTGCATCCACGTCCTCCTCCATGCAAGGACACCGGGCGTGAGTCCGGGCTCACCCTGCTCTGATACCACGTCATCTTAACGTGACTCTCATCTGCAGACGCCCGATTTCCAAAGAAAGTCACAGTCCTCAGTGCCCGGGGTCAGCGCATTAGCCCGTGTCTTTGAGGGAGACGGCTCTGCCCGTGACGGGCTGGTGGGGTTTAAGCCATGTGCCTTGGGTCCTTCCGACTCTGGAGCTGTTGACCTGCCCCCAGCTCCCTCTTCCGCGCACAGCGGGGTCAGCCTTACTGCCCTTGCTCTCTCCTGCTTTCCAGGCTGCAGACACCAGTGGCGCTACTTTCGACCTTGCGGGCTGTGGGCAGCATGCCATGGTGTGAGGGAGCCGCGGTGATTTCCCTCATCCCCCATGATTGGGCATTGACCTGACGCCCACCCTCAGGGACACTGCTGCCCTTGGGGTGTCCCGGGGGGCTCGCCACTGCCCTGTGCCTTGGGCGGCCCCCTGTATCTCTCTGAACGCGGCAGAAGCCGTGCGTTCCCACACCAGTGCCTCTCCTCCCCGGGCAGCTCTGATAAAGTACATCCGGCCGGTGTTCGTGTCTCGGTCCGACCAGGACTCCCGCAGGAAGACCGTGGAGGAGATCAGGAGGCGCGCACAGTCCAATGGAAAGTGGCCACAGGTAATGCAGTGAGCCTCGAGCTGGGGGCCGGATTCATTTCATTTCATTTGTGTTTGACGAGGGCATGAGTTCAGGATCGTGCTGAGTGTCAGATACTATTGGTCCTGAAATTGTAAAATTGGGGCAAATGAGGCAGGTACGTGTGTCTGATGTGCCCAAAGCGTCTTTCCTAAAATGACTGCTTGGCGATCCCCGGACCCGCGGCAGTCACGGCCTCTGGTGCGCGCCAGTCCGTGAGGCGTGGCTGTTTGGCCCTGAGAACCCCGGGCCGAGCTTGTCCGTGTGAGCCCGGCTCCCCCGGGAGCATCAGGATGGACTTCAGCGGGCGGCCGGGCTGCGGCCTCGGCCGATGTCGGCTGTATTTCTTCCAGCCGAGCCTCGGAAGCTGGAGTGCCCTGGGGCTGTCTGGGTCCTGGGTGCTTGGAGAATGGAAGACCCGGCTGCCAGGCACCCTCACCCGCGGGCAGCCCCCAGGGGTCGTGACGTCTGGGCTGCTCGGCTGCTGCCCCACGTCCAAAGCAGCCACGTGGACTGTAGTCCCTGTGCTGAGGGGAAGGTTGAGTTTCTGTCATGTGGCTGGAGGTCAGCAGGAGCCAGAGGAATTCAGGAGTCCCAGCGGGGATGTGTTTAACCACTGGTTCTGCGGTTTCTAGTTGCTGGCCCAGCTGTGCCTCGGCTCTGGCCCTGGCCCCGACACCTTCAGCCCAGGGCCGTCTGCTGTGTGTCTTTGTCGCGCTTTGCCCCTGGGGGGACCCCGCTGCGTGCTGGTGGTACATCCAGGTGGTGGCAGCTGGGCTCACGGCGGCCGCGATCAGCCCCGCGCACACACTTGGGAGGCGGGTGCCGGCCCCCAGATTTGTTGTAGCGAACTCCTGCCCAGGGAGCACGGCCGGGCGTGCTTCCACTGTGTGCCTAAACCGTGCTGAGAATGACGAAAATATCTCAACGTGTATGGAGTGCAGAAAGCAGACTATTTCTGGATTACGTTCCTTTAAAGCTGACCTTTTCTCTTCTCATTCCAAGATAATGATTTTTCCAGAAGGAACGTGTACCAACAGGACCTGCCTCATTACCTTCAAGCCCGGTATGTAATTTTCTTAAATTCTCTGTTTTTCCTCCTTGAGCAAGTCAGGGAGACACTCTTGGGTCCCTGTGAGCCTGCGGTTTTCCCTGATGTGACTCAGCCCACACCCCCATTGAGGAAACCTTCCGGGCACCCAATGACCATCCACCAAGAAGGGGTAGCAGAAAACTCGTTTCTCCGGGCCCGGCATGAGACGTGCAGGGAGAGGAACCCAGCCGTTGAAGTAAGATGACGCCCCTTTTTCCTGCAGGCGCCTTCATCCCGGGGGTCCCCGTGCAGCCCGTGGTTCTGCGGTACCCAAACGAACTGGTGAGTGTGTTTTCCTGGGACTGTGGTGAGTTGCCTGTTGTCACGGGTCACCAAGCGGTGGCCCGTCCTCCCTGCCAGTGGGTCCTGCTGAGTTGACGTGAGCCGTTCCCCCATGTCCTCGGCAGCCTTTGCTCCCGGGTCACCTGGGAAACTGTGTCTCCGAAAGGCTGGAGACGGCGGGAGGGAAGGGAAGTGAACGAGTCTGAACCGAGCCAGCCTCTGCCGCTGCGTCTGAGTCCGTCGGAGGGTGTCCCCTGTTCTGTCTGAGCAAAGCGCAGGAGGGGGCGTCTGGGCCCCGAGCGCCTGGTGATCTCGACGGGGCTCCGGCTCGGGGGAGGCAGGAAGGCCATGGGTTGTGGCCAGAGCCTTGCATGGCATCCGCTTCCACATCTGTCAAAGCAGCCGCAGCTGTCCCCTTCCCCGGGGGCCCTGTGGCCATGCCACATCTGTTCAGCTCAGTCAGCCGCACTCCCGGTGCGGGCCCCGAGCCCCTGCGGGTGCCGCTCGGCACCCGTTGCGTCCTGCTCGGCCACGGCCCCTCCAGGTGTGTGTTTTGCACCCGCACGGGCATCAGGCTCTCCCGGCCAAAGCTCGTGTCCCTGGGCCCTGCCTGGGTGTCGGCTGCCCTGGATTGTCGATGGAGGACACCGAGGTGGGTTTGCTCGGTGCACCGAGCTTTCTACCGGTCACCGTGTGTCTTTATGACGACAAAAAGGAAACTCAGCAGCCCCAGAACCGTGGGGCCCGGAGCTGCTCATCTAGACGGCAGCATGCTTCCGTGTGACACCAGTGGGCACGAGGGGCTGGCCGCCTGCTTCTGGCCCAGACCCGGAGGCTCCCAGATTTGCACAGCAGACCCTAAGCCTCCAGGTGCTGACGGCACAAGAGGTTCTCCAAGGGGAAAGCGGTCGGTCAGTCCGTGTCGGTCAGAACCCGCCGCCGCACGAACTGACGGATACGGGGCTTCTGACGGTGCGTCCCTGAAACAGAAGAGCCGCACTTGTTCGCCAGTGTCTGACGAGAAGAGCGTCATCGGCGGGTGGAATTCTAGATTTTCTATTTTTTTTTAAGCCTATTTCATAGGCTTATTTTCAGCAAATTGCCTTTACTGGGTTATTCCAGAAGCGTTCAGCTTAGTTGTCAGAGAAGCAGCATGGCCACTGTGTGCCCTCAGCCCGTCGGTCTGTCACGGACCTCAGCTGCCCAGTTTCAGGAAGGGCCTCCGCTCCCAGCTGGGCGCACGGACCCATGCGGAGGAGCCGCGGCCACGGGCAGGGAGGGGGCTGGGGTATCCCCGGCGGCGGGCGGCTTTTCCGGAGCCCATGGGAAGCCAGCAGGGGGTGTCAGGACTTTAGAAGAAAGAAGCTCACTTGGGACCAGAGTCAGGGCAGAAGCAGGGTCTGTGCCCTAGTGCCCCCAGCTCAGTGTCTAATGTGGCTGAGACTGGGTGGGGGGGCGCTTTGGGCGCACTTAGTGCCTCGCAGTGGTTTCTTCTGCTCCCCTGCAGGCCTGGGCTCATCTCTGGCCCTGAGTGGAGGCCAGGGCCTTGGGGGTCCGCGGTCGTGTGGGTTGGAGTGAGCCTCACGTGGTGGGCGATGGTGATGGGGGCAGCAGTCACTGGGACGGCTCGTCCAAAGCAGGTCCTGGGCTGTGAACTGATGTTGGCAGGGACACCTTGAGCACAGGGGAGGCGGGAGAGCGGAACTGGGGCGCCAGCTCAGGCAGACGTCAGAGCTGCCGACCTTGGAGCCGTGGGGGGAGAGGAGTGTATCTGGGTGGCACCCGCCTGCTCCCCGGTTCCATAGTGGACTTGGGAAGAAGAGGGTACCGGCGTTCTCTGGGGTCAGAGGTGGGCCAGGTCGAGGGCCAGGACAGACGGCGGGCACGGCACAGAAGGAAGGGCTCGCGTCGGGACTCCCGGTCCCTGACAGCCAGGGTGATGTGTTTTGCTCCTTTCTTGCCCCCAGGACACCATCACGTGGACATGGCAAGGACCCGGCGCGTAAGTCAGACCCTATGCCGTCACATTGTGTGTCCTGTTCTGCGGGAAGGCACAGGGGCCACTCAAGTCGCTGCCCTGCATTCTGGTTACTTTTGCAAATGTGGAAGCTCTGAACACAGGTGCTTGATGGCAGCAGTTAGATTCTGCTGCTGCAAAAACTAAGTGTGCAAACCTGGCCTGTTCACACACTCCTGGATTCCAGGACCTAAGTTAACGGTCTCCCACTGCAGGGGAAGGTGCCTGTGCGCCTTCTTTCCTTCCCACATGTGCCTGTTGGCTTGGTGGCCACCGTCCCACCCGCGGGCCGCAGCTCCTAGAAAAAACAAAAGAGCTGCAGGGACAGCCCTTCTCTTGAACAGCTGCGCAGGGGAGGCACGAGGTTCTAGGACAGCAGGCCTCCATGGTACCAGTATTTGACCTGGCACAGCACAAGGGTGAGTGGTGGGGCCAGGCAGAGCCCTCCCAGGGCCCCCGGGTGAGGCGTCTGGAACGGATGCTGGGGGGTGGGGGCGAGGGGTGCCCTGAGAGGCCGCATTTGTGGCCCGTAGCGTTAGCATTGCTGGATGGTGAGAAGCAAGGGGGCATCAGGGAGAAACGTGTGAAGAGGCTCCTTCGGGCCCTGGTGACCAGGCTTGGGGCTGGTGATGATGGTCAGAGGTCGGGTGTATAGAGAGAGAGTTTGGATCACAGTTGCCCGATGTGGAGAGGAGTCTCGTGCAAGGACAAGAGGCTCCAGGTGGCTCCCCATCTCTAACTTCTATAGAGAGAAGGCTGGTGATGCTTGTTCTGAGGTCTGGAGCTCAGGGGCTGACCTTGCAGATGGCACGACTTAGGACCTGTTGAGTCTGCATGGCCTAGGGATAGCCAGGTCTGGGACAGTGTCACGTAGACGAGGTTTCCTGAGCCAGAGGACACACGTGGGGAAGGGGCACCTGTACAGCAAAGGACAGCCGCAGGAGGGGGTGCATCTGGCGGGGCCAGTGAGGAACCCCGTTTGAGAAGGGTAGCCCCGTTCTCATCACAGTGTTGAGGCTTGGCCTTGGCCTGAGGGGGCATGGTGTGCCCTGAACAAGGCAGCTGCCCTGCAGGGGCTGGACATGGGCATTGGCAGAGTTCACCCCAGAATTGAAGTCATTTTTTTTTTTTTACGTTTTTTTTTTTTTTGACAGAGATCACAAGTAGGCAGAGAGGCAGGCGGGGGGGCAGGGGGAGCAGGCTCCCCGCTGAGCAGAGAGCCCGATGTGGGGCTCAATCCCAGGACCCTGAGATCATGACCTGAACCAAAGGCAGAGGCTTTAACCCACTGAGCCACCCAGGCAACCCCAGAATTGAAGTCATTTAATTAAAAGACATTGAGAATCTTTTAACCAAAGCTGTAAATCTGTTTGTTCATTTTTAAGGTTGGAGACCCTGTGGCTCACACTGTGTCAGTTCCACAATCGCGTGGAAATCGAGGTTTGTACAGACGCGCATTCAACAGCCTAACGCTCGGGCTCGCGAAGGTTCAGCATCAGAGTCCAGATGCGGCGTGATGCAGTGTTGCGTCGAGGTGTCTGTAACTGGAGTGTCACGTAGTGTGAGGTCACAGTCTGCGCACAGCCAGCACGAGGTGGCCTCTGGTGTGGTCTGTGCAGAGCAGGTCGGAGACCGAGCCAGGTGATACACTGGTATACCGGCCGGCTCTGGCGGATGCGGGGTTAGCTGGTGTCTGCGGGGTTAGCTGGTGTCTGCAGGGAACATAGCATGTGGTCAGAACAGATACAGTGTTACTCAGCCCTTCCTCCTTGGATACTATGGCCTTGTCCCTGCGGATACAGTGTTGCGTTGTCCCTGCGGATACAGTGTTGCATTGGACAAAGACAACTGTGACCTTTGTTTCCTGTGCAGACGTGAGGTTTGACCAGCGTCTGCAGATTCAGCGTCATGTTGGCATCTCTAGAGATAAGGGCATCGGTGTCCGCACAGACACGGCTTTGGCGGTGTCACGTTGCGGTCTGCACAGGTCCGGTACTGTACGTCATCTGGCCTGCTCCGAGGTCTTCCCACTTCTCTTTGCTCCTCAGACGCACTTCCCTTTGCTCCTCAGACGCACTTCCCTGGCCTTTTCACCAGTCACATCGTGTCTCCTGCAGGATTTTGCACGAATTAGATAGGTTCTTAAACATCGACAAGGAAGTTAGATCCTTTTATCATGGTTAACGGAGCTTAACGGTGTTTAACATTGGCACACGTGCAGTGGGTTATGTTTGTGGCATTTTTACTTGCTACTCTTACTGCTGGATCACAGAGATCACACAGATGTGTCATCCTGTCGTCCTGTGTGATCCGTGGTCAGGTCCCGCAGCCTGCCTGCAGCTTTCAGCCCAGGAGGGCCCGAGGTCACAACACCCCTTCTCTCCGCTCCGGTCAGTAGCCACCTTCGTGCGGCCTGTACGTTTGATCCAAGTGGGTGAGGAGTAGAGTTTCTTTCCTTAAAAGGGGAATCAGTGGCTACCCTGCCCCCGACAGGGGAGTCCAAATGCAACAGAAAGGCAATCTGCTACCTTCTGATGAAAGTTGCAGAATTGCACTGAATTTACAAGTGAGCCTGGATTTCAGCCAGCTTCCGGGTTTTTTCAGTATAGCAGAAGCTACTTAATTACAACACACTGAGCAGAAAGGTCCCTGGCCCGAGTCCAAGGGGGGCTGGCCATCTGCCAGGACATGACGTGTGGCTGCGTCCTGGCCTCCGTGTGTGCTTCTCTATGTCAGGCCTCGTTCCAGTTCTCAGAGCTCTTTATTTTTCCTAAAGAACTTCTGTACTTCCTTGTGAGAGAGAGAACACAAGCGGGGTGAGCAGCAGAGGGAGAAGCGGGCTCCATGCTGAGCAGGGAGCCCGATGCGGGGCTCGATCCCAGGATCCTGGGACTATGACCTGAGCTGAAGGCGGACGCTTAACGACTGAGCCGCCCAGGTGTCTTCACAGTTTTCAGAGTTTAAAGGCAGCTCTGAGTTTTTGAACTTGCGCTAAGTGTCTCCCCTCGTGCTGTGCTCACAGGGGCCTGTGAGCAGGTGAATGGGGTGAACGCCTGAAACCAGGTGGCGGGAGCCGACGAGGCTTCCGGACGCCCCCGCGGGGTCAGACGTCTGGAGAGCGTGTGCGGGGGGATGGGCTGAGTGTCTGCAGGAGGGACGCGGCGCTCGGGCATGTCTGCTCCCTGCCCAGCAGAGTCCGCACGGAGCGGGGGACTTACTGACGGGGCAGGGTCACTCGTGCAAGATGCACGTTCCCCAGGCAGTTTGTGATCCTCTCAAGAGGCAGGGGACACCGGATCCCGTCGCCTCTTCCACGTGGACGCAGTGTGTTGTGTTATCCCCCAGCACAAGCAGAGACTTCTGGAAAGGGGAGCATACACATAGTTCTTTAGCGCCGAAGGAAGCTTACCCACACCGGGATGTGACGTTAGAACCGAGTGCGCACACGAGCTTCTGTCCCCGGGGGCCAGGCGCCCCCGCGGCATCGTGGTCAGGTTTGCATGCGTGGACGCGTGCGCCTGGGTGCGTTCACCCGTGCACCGTGACCGCTTTGAGGGTGGTTCTCGCAGAAGCTGCTTTGACAGACCTTCTTTGCGTCCGACCCGTGAGCGCGCCGTGGCGGGCCTGGGACTCGCACTGGAGTAACGCAGCCTTCTCTGTGCCCAGTTCCTGCCTGTGTACAGCCCATCGGAGGAGGAGAAGAAGGACCCCGCGCTGTACGCCAGCAACGTGCGGCGCGTCATGGCCGAGTGAGTGTGCCCCTTCCCGCCGGGTCAGAGCTCGAGTCCGCGGCGTCCCCGAGAACCCTCGGAGTGTCAGGGAGCCGTTCACCGGCCCGTTCCTCCTTAGCCTGGCCCAGACGCGCTCAGTAGCCCTCGGAGACGGGTCTCAGTGGAAGCGAGTAGGGGCCTACCGCACATGGGCCTGAGGCTGTGTCGGCTACCAGGTTCCCTGGTCCCTGCTGTGTCGCACACGGGGTCTGCGTCTTCGTGGCTAAACTCGCTCCGTTTCACCTGCATGGGTCGGAACCAGCCGCCCCGGCGCCGGGTGTGTGCGCCCCGGGGAGGCAGGCAGCCGCAGCGGGCGGCCCGCAGGCTCTCCTTCCCAGCTTCGAGTGCCCGGGGGGCGCCTGCGGGGCCTGCAGGACCTCCGTCGGGCTTGCCACGTGCGGCGCAGGAACTAGACGCCTCATCTCCCGAGTGAGAGGCGCTCGCTCCACAAGTCTCTCGCTTCCCAAGTCCGCACCGTCCCCAGCTGTCTTGGATGAGGGGACGTCAGCCTGCGGCCCGCACAGCCTCGCCCACCGTGTCCCGGCCTCTCTCTCGCCTGCTCCCGGGCAGCAGGGGCCGCCTCTGTGTTGGGCCACCGTGGTTCTGGGAGGGGGTCTCAGCGGCTCCGGGGGCGTCCCCTGTGGCAGGCTTGTGTGGCTCTGGAGGGGTTTTCCCAGCGCTGTGGCTGAGCAGTTGTGACCGAGGTGGGAGGTAAGCCCCCTGCCCCACTGTGTGCGCATCAGAACCCCCGCGCTCCCGTGTTCTGTGCGGCCGTACCAGACCAAGTCACAGGCTCAGCATGCGGGAGTTAAAGCCCCGCGGGGTAGGCACACCCGGTCCACACGCCCCTCAGGAAGGCTGGCGCTGGGGACACAGGCCCGCGGGACACCCCAGCCTCCTCAGGTGCCCACTCGCTGGACTTCACTGCCCACTCGCTCTCAGAACCCCACACCGGGATGCGTGGGGGGCGGTCGGCCATCAGGATGCCCTCGACTCTCAGTTCAGGGGAAGCCACGGTGTTCAACCCCTCGACACGGATATCGTCTCCACAGTCAAAGGCTTGACAGGTTGGGGGTAAACTTTAGTCCTTCAGATAAACCAGCTAATAACGTTTAACAGTAATTACGTCACAGACGCTCTCCTCGTGGAGGGAAAGCGCCCCACATCGAATGGAAAAGGGCCCATTGGCCACAGGGCAGCCCCCTGCCCCCACAGCCACGGGAGAACCCATAAACAGGGAAGTGGGTTGTCACCTTCCTGGCCCTGAGACCACCGAGAACAGCCTGGGACCCGCCGAGCGTCGCCGGCCCCGAGCACACCTCCCCCCACCTCCTCACGGGATGACCCGAGGCGCTCCTGGTCATCCTGGCTTCTGTCCCCACACGATGATACCTCAGTTTGCCGAGTGGGACTGGACTAGCCGGGGAAGGACTTCAAAGCCCGTCTGCTAGCCCCAATGGCACGGTGTCGTCGTAGATGGTCATGATTAAAAGCCCATTCAGTTTTGGGGGACGGTGCTTAGTTTTAAATACTTGGCAAATGTTCTACCATTGTGTTTCCTGTAATAGAAGGTCATTTTCCCTGAAATCTGATGCCGTTCTTTAGAAGGGCTGAGCTCTGACTTGGGGACACGGCCAGCCCTTATGAAGGTGACCCCCGTCACCTGTAAGACGAGTTGCACTTCCGAATGAGACAGCGGGTGGCGTGGTGCCCTCGAAGGCACCTGCTGCACACTTGCTTCCTAGCAAGGTGGAAACCGCAGTGATGGCTAACCTCTTGGGGCGCCCCAGGCTCTACATAAGTGGACTTTGGGGTCATGTTTAGTGCCACATGTGAACTTGAAACGCTGTCTTTCTGTGCACGTCAGCATTCAGGCTACTCACTGCAGACGTCTGTGGGGCGGGGGCTTTTGTGGGCATGCGCGAGAACTCTGGTCCCACAGGGCTCTGGGGCAAGTGCCTGGGCTGGAGCCCCTGCTTGGGCCCGTGTCCCTCCCCCCACCACCGGCCCCACGTTCCTTGCCGTCTTTCTGTCCTGCACAGGCCCCGCCCAGATGTGCCCTCCTGGGGAGGGACACGTGCGAGTGGACAGGGGAGATGGCTTTTCCTGTCTGCGGACGGCTTGGGGAGATCAAGGCTGTCCTCCACGCGTCCCGACCCAGGGCAAGTTTTCAGGGTGACCCTCCCACAAGGCCTTCCCAGCTTTATCTTGCGGGACACAGGCCGTGGCGAGGGCTCCTGCCGTCTCCTGGGGCTTGCTCTGCCGGAGTGGCTGGAGACGGCCTTGCTGTGTCCGCAGGATCCGAAGGGACAGAGCGCTGCTCATGGCTGCATGGCAAGCCCCCAGCCCAGGCTCGAGAACGGGTCACCGGCTCGGCAGACATCTTCACGCGCGTGTGCTTTAGTCTGGTTTTTCAGAGTTGCCAATGTCGGCTTCGTTCTGATGCTGGACGGCTCCGCCCGTTCCCCGGAGCCTTCCGCGCCCTGAGCGCCGCCGACTCACCGGGGCTTTCCGGAGCGGAGCTGCCGCGCTCCGACTGTGGCCCCACACAGGCCTCACGCGCTCTTGGGAAGCCTGCTCTTCCCACAGTCTGCACGTCCGCCCTGGGCACCACCTGTGTTCCTAGCAGTTTTTCTTGTTTAACTAAAACAAGTTTTGCAGAGACACCAAATTAGTGCGCAGATACCTCAGCAAAAGTGTGCCTTGCAGACAAGCCTCGCGGGCCCCAGAGGGCAGGGCGGCAGGCCCCAGCTGCACATCCTCACAGGGCAGCCACAGTGTGCTCGGACGCAGGGGTCTCGGTGGGATGTGCGGTGGGCACCACTGCAGCACGGACCTGGTTGGGAGCCCCGAGGGGCGGGGCCGGGGAAGGGGGGCCCCTGGTCCTTCGATGCACTCGCTGTCCTGTGGTCACCCTGGGCCGCCGTCCTCGCTCTGCTGCCCTGGGGCTGCTTGACCGCGGGGCCCTCCCCTCTTCGCAGGGCCCTGGGCATCTCCGTAACCGACTACACATTTGAGGACTGCCAGCTGGCCCTGGCGGAAGGACAGCTCCGGCTTCCCGCGGACACCTGCCTTCTCGAATTCGCCAGGCTGGTGAGGCGCCTGGGGTGAGTGCGGCGCCTTTTCTCCCCCGAGCCCCTCCCTCGCACGCGGTGGCTTCTCTGGCAGCGCTAGCGGGGCTCGCCCAGAAATGGGGAGAGTTCTGAGGAGCACTGCTGAGATACTTTTTCTAAGACAGGAGGCTTCCAGAAACTTCTAGCAGGCCCTCCCTCCCCTGCCGTTGTTGGTGACCAAGCTGGAGGTCGCCGAGGGCACTGAGGGCCGGCTGGGCCTTCAAACAGATAGAAGTGCCTGTGCTCAGGGTTTGCGGGTGCTTTCCCAGTATCCGCGTCCGTCCACCTCGAGGTGTCTGGAAACCCTCAGGGCTCAGCACGGGGCTCCCCGTGGATGGTTCCACCCACCCTACCCGAGAGGCGTCCGTCCCTCCCGCGGAGACGCTGAGGCGGGATCCGTGCTGTGCCTTCGAACTATTAGAACACCTTCTGCCGAAAATGACCCCGCTGCCCGTTGTAGCAGTAATTCTCATGTTTTGTTGAGTCTTATTACAGTAAATGTCCTATTTTGCAGCATTCTGTAATTTTAATGAAAAAACTTTTTCCTTTCTTTTGTATGTAGGTTAAAGCCAGAAGCGCTCGAAAAAGATCTGGCCAGATATGCTGAACGCGCCAGGACACACGGGGGAGGACAGATGGGCCCCCCCGAGTTCGCCGAGTACCTGGGCGTCCCGGTCTCGGACACGCTGGAGGACATGTTCTCCCTGTTTGATGAGGTGGGGCCATGGCCCTGGGAGGGGTCTCCTGGCAAAACCTCCAGCTTCCCAGCATGTACTGTTTTAGTTAGAAGCGTGGCCTGGGGTTTGGAAGTAGAGGGAACGGCCCCTCCTGGCCCTGACCAGCACAGCCTGTCGCTTGGATGTTTTCTCCCGTGGTTCAAAGTGCACGTAGAAGTTCGTCACTTAAGTTAACATTTGCTGATAAACCTGTAGTTTGGGGTTTTAAATGGGATCTCTAAAAAGCCTAAAAACATCAAACCATGTTCCCTCCTCCAGAAATCCAGAATTTCTGGACGGGGGGCCTCTCTCCCGACGATCAGCACACAGGGTGACCCTCGGCCTTCCGCACGGTGCGTGAGGACTGTCCCCATGCAGCGCTCCATCCGGTCACCCGTCGAGTCTCGACCGGGGGTCCATGTTTGCCAGTACAACCCTGGACGTGGGCGGCCCTTCAGGGCCTGGGTGGGGGGAGACTGCGCCGGGAGCCTCCCTCTGCCCCAGCGCCGGCCCCTGGCTTGTCCCACTCCCTGCAGCGGCCTGCTTGTTCGAAGCAGCAGCCTGTCCCATGGTGACCCCAGGGTCACTGAGGACCTGCTGCGTGGCACTCAGTGAGCGTCCAGTGGGCCAGGCGCCGGGTGTCCTCACGTCGCAGCTGGGGGCCCGCCGCTCTGCCACAGGCCACCAGGTCCTCAGAACGCGAGTGTGCTGCTTGCTGTGTGCGTGTGTTTTCCTCAAAGGAAAACCTTAGCCAGTGACGGCCATCGTGTGGCGTGAGCTTTTGTAAGCTTCGTGTGTCAGACTCGCGGGCTCTGGAACTTGATCACAGTGGCCTAAAGAAGGTGTGTGGTGTGGCCCCTCGCGAAGCCAGTGGGTTATGAATGTTCTTCCAAAAATACTTGTTCGGTGGAGGCAGATAAGATCCGGCGTCCGTGTTCAAGCCCGGCTCCCTGACCCGTGGGAGGGGCCCAGCTCCCCCCTGAGGGCATATCTCGTCCCCAGAGCGGAGAAGGCAGGATGGACCCTCGGGAGTACGTGGTCGCTCTGTCTGTCGTCTGCCGGCCGGCCCGGACTCTGGACACCATCCAGCTGGCCTTCAAGGTAAGTTTGCGGGAGTTCCGCTTGTAGGGACAATGAGACGCAGGTCACATCAGGCCTGGGCTGCATTCTTACGGCCCCGTCCTGCATGGGCGGACTTGCCCGTGCCCGACCACCGTTTCCGTGGAAGCTCGTATCTGCTGTCATTTGCACGAATGCCCCCAAACCTCTGCAAAACCAGTTCTGCCTGACATTTGGTACCCCACGCTGTTAAGAAGGGCACGGGGCCTGGTCCTCGTGAGTTCCAGCAGCCCTGGACAGGGCCGGCGGGTGCCCCACCCCCAGTGCTGTAACGCAGCCATTCTGGGCAGGCCCCCACCTCTCAGGTCCCCCAACATGACCTTTTCATCAGCCCACTGACTTAGGGTGCAAATGAGCTGCCTGTCTAGAGCCCGGCCATTCACCCCTGCTGCAGGGGGTGTGGGAGTCTCGGAACACTCATATGGGGGTCCCTGCTCACCTACAGATTCTCCTGGTTCACGAGGACAGTGTCAGCTAGGATAGTGCCACACTGGCTTTACTTACCCAGAACGCAGTTCTGTCAGGGTCTCAGAATGGGTAGCTCTTACAGGTGCAACTCCCAGTAGCCAGATTTATGAGAACCTGATGTATAAGCCAGGCAGCTGCTTATCTCTCACTGCTTAGAGAATCCAAGATCCAGCAGACCCTCCCCAGAGCATTGCTGGGAAACCCCCTTGGTGCACAGTGCCTTCTGTGGATCACATCGTGAGAATTAACTGGGTGACACTGATATTTGGTGGCTCCTGTCTAGAAAGACGTGACCTGCCTCCTCCAGCCCGAGCAGGCTGGCTCTGAGGGCCCTGGGCCTGCGCCTGGCTTATGGCCGCTCTGCGGCTCCTGCCTTCAGCACAGCCCGTTCTGACGGACCCTACCCGGCAGCTTCTCTGCTGTCGGCTTAGAGAGTCTGGTCTGGGAACAGTGGCCAGGCTCCCCTCATCTCTCCCAACTCGGAGCAGACCATTTTCCGGGCAGTGTCCGCCGAAGCTCCCGCTGGAGGGGCAGGCGTACTGGGCTGCAGGAGGAGGGGGCCGGGGAGAGGGTGACCCCCCCCAAACCTGCGTTGCTGGGCCTGCCTGACGGGGCGGATAGCCTCTCCCTGCAGGACCCACACTGAGGCTCACAGCACACACCAACCTTTCAGGGCCTCGTTCTCGGTCACTCTTCGCTGGGTCCGTGGGCCAGCCAAGGAAGGTGGTGGCTCGTTCGTGTCATTGAGCAAAAGCCCATGAGTGCCCACATGTGGCAGCGAGCCCAGGGTGCGGGCTCCGTCCCTGACCCCACGAAACACACGCCACTGCCTGGAGTGCCCTCTAGTGGGAGCGCGGGTCGTGGGCTCAGAGCTCGGTGCCCCGTGGGGATCTGGGAGGCCGCGGAGCCCTGGCTCTTCCCAGCCAGCGGGGTCGGGCCTACACGAGTGCTGGGAACCCCGTGAGCAGAAGCAGCGGGATGCCCGCATGGTTGGGGGTTACGGGGTGACGCCAGCCTCTGCCGGCAGATGTACGGGTCACAGGACGGCCACATCGACGAGGCCGCCCTGTCCAGCATCCTCAAGACTGCCCTAGGGGTGGCAGAGCTCAGCGTGACCAACCTCTTCCAGGCCATTGACCAGGAGGGGACGGGGCAGATCACATTTGGTGAGTGGCCCCGGGGCCAGGGGGAGGAGGGACCCGTTGTGCAGGGGTGTGCCTGGGGGTGGGGCACAGGGACACCGTGGGAGCGACGCCCGCGCGTGCTCACCAGGGCCGTGCTCTCCTGTGCAACGGGGAATTCCCAGGAGGAGGGGTCGTCCCCAGGCCTGGCAGGGGCAGGTTAGGGGGTCTGGAGTCTGAGTTGCACAGGGAATGGAGAGAGCCAGAGCCAGAGCCCACGCCGGGAGCCCCGGGTCCATGCCCCCCCGGGGGCCGCAGGCCGTGTGCGCTGAGGCCGGGCCGTGACAGCCCACAGGGGTCCGTGCTCTCAGTCCCCCGTGGAAGCAAGAGCCTGTCCCTCAAGGCCAACCACAGCTGGCGTGTCCTCGTGGGTTGGGGGCAGGGGGCTCGTCACTATTAGCCGCGCAAATTGGGACAGCTAAGGTCCTCGGGGACTCAGACCTGAGACCCACTTGTAGGTTGAGGGAAAGGGGTCGGGCGGTTGAGTGCCCGGAAGGCGGCCCTGCTGAGCGGGCCCGCCCATGCGCATGTTTGGAAATGAATGTATTTTCGCTGAAAAAGAGGAGACATTTGCTCAGGAAAGGTCATGGTTCATGTCTTGTTTGGACGTGTTTTTAAAATTGCAACCAAATGTCAGACACGGGTGTGTGTTGATTTAGAGCGTGTGTGTGTGTGTGTGTGTGTGTCCACCTGCTCGAGTAGATTGTGCTTCCCAGCGCTCTCCGGTGGTGGGCTGGGGAGGGGCTGTTCACAGTGAGCGCTGACCAGCTCAGACGTGTCCCAGTAAGTCCTTCAGTGTCCCCCAGAGGAGTGCGGGTGGTTTTCCCTGGGGTCCGTAGTCTCCCACACCCAGGCCTGTGAGTGTCCCCGTGCTCTTGGAGGGCACCGTCCACCCCAGGACTGGGTCCCAGGGCTGTTGGGAGAGGCATGGCCTCAGACCTGCTCAGCCCTGTGACCAGCGTGGATGGTGGCCCTGTCCCTCCGGGCGCGCGCCTGGTCTCTCCGGAACACGGCCATGTCCCTCGACAGCTCTTGCCGTGCCGAGATCAGGTCCTCACGTGGACGCTTTGTCCTGTCCCCAAACCAGATCCTCTGCTGAGCAGCGCCTTCCTTGCACACGGACCCAGAGCACACTGCAGGGTTCCAAATCCCGCTTTCTGTTGATTTTCCCCCGAACGGGCATAGCCGAGAGCCCTGAGCCACTCGCGCTCTGATGAGCAGCCGAGAAAACGGGAGGACCCTCCTGCCCCTCCCTCCTGTCCCCTCTCCCCACCCCCCCACTTCCTCTCCTCACCCCTCCGCCTCCCCCTCCCCTCGGAGGGCGTGGGTTCCAGCCCGGACAGAAGGGTGTGAGGTGGGGGTGCCTGCAGGCCCAGAGACGGGAGCCCCCGAGTCCAGGTGTTTGCCCCCAGCTCACCCAGTACCTCTTTTTCCAGCGGATTTCTGCAGTTTTGCAGAAATGTTCCCCAACTTCGCAGAGGAGTACCTGTACCCCAAGCAGACACACTCAGACAGCAGCGCACAGACACCGCTCGCTCCAACCCCTAATGGCTTCTGCGCCGACTTCAGCCCCGAAAACTCGGACTTTGGAAGGAAACCTTTCCGTGAGAAACTGGACTAGGACAGAAGGTTCTGGAGGGATGCGGCTCTGTGCGTGTGCCGGCCTCGGCCCGAGTTCCATGACAGCCGGGGTCGTTCTGACCCTGGTCCTCCACGGAGAGCCGCGTAGGGACGGGGCTGTGGGCCCCGGGACGCTGTCCCTCCCGCGGCGCCAGCTGTGGCTGAGTCCCCTGCACTGCCCCGGGTCACTTGCCACCGTGGTCTTTCCTCACATCCCTGTCGGAGTCTGCGCCGGGGGCTCGCACAGGTGGACGGGCCTCCACATGCACACGCGACACGCGAGAGACCAAGACGTGTCACGTGCATTTTGATTCCAGCACAAATCTTCTGCCAGCCTCTCTGGGGTCGCAGCGAGACAGGGCCCTGTCTGATTTTTAAACATTTCTATATTTGTGAGAACTCATGAGTATTTTCTAAACTTCATTTAGATACTTCAGGAAGCATTCAGCATTTTTAAAAAAAGAAGAAAAAATTGTTTTCTACTTCATTTTTCCTTTGAGGGCCAGAGGATATTTATTTATGGGCCCTTTTTTGATAGAACCCGAGGCTGTCTGGGGCTTTGACTTAAATCACTCCGTGGCCTCTCTCGACCAGGTACATTCCAGCGTCTGGCTCCGCCGCACGCCCCCGGCCCAGATGCCTTTTCTGCTTCTTTAATCCCGTTCAAACCCCCTCTTTTTTATAGACGTCACCAGCTTGGTGTTTGTTTAACGTCAGGTTGTCCGCGTCCCTGCGGCCCGGCTCTGGCCGAAGCATGGGCGGTCGGTGAGGTGGGGGCGTCGCAGGTCACGGCCCCGGCCCGGCTGGGGCGACCGGCGGGTCCTGGTGGGAGGTGGGTCCTGGCAGGGGACTCCCCGCAGACACCAGCCCGGCCGCCCATCCATGCCCTTCCTGCGTCCCAACCGCGGCCCCCACCTGGCGTCCGGGAAGGCGCCAGGGCCTGTGCCTGAGTCAGGGCGAGGAGCAGGGTCTCCACATGCGGGATTGGGGGGCCTTCCCCACCCCGGCCCAGCCCGCCACAGACGCCCCCTCTTCAAGCACACGAGACCACGGCCTCTAGCTGGGTCTGAAGCAAAGCCTCCAGGTTTGCTTGGGGGAAAAAATCCTTTTGAATTTCTAAACGAATTGGATTTTGTATTTGGGTGTCTCCGTAGAACGTGACCACCAGGGCCACCAGAAAACACGCTCACGGGCTTTCCCGGGCGCGTGTGCGGGCGCACACTCCCACCCCGCACACACGGCCCCCCTGACGCACAGTCGCCAGCTCGTAGCTGCAGGAGGCACAGAAATTCGTTCTTAGAAGAGGAACGTCCAAGGGACCCATGAAGGAGGCAAACAAACGAAGCTACTCCGCGGGTGGGGACCCCCACGCGGCCTCCGCACCCGGGTCTGCACATGAAGGGCTTTTTGAATGAGGCGCCGCCGAGCGTTCAGGAAGAGTCTCTGAGAGCAGATCCAGGATGACGTTTGTTCCTCCCGATTCCTTCCCCACGGCTGCTGGGCGTCCGCGGCGTCGCGGACCGTGCGTGTGCCTGGCTTGGGAGTCCCTGCCTTCGGTGGGAGGTGTGGGCGGAAGAGGCCCCAGGAGGACTGGGGTCCTCCGGGTTTTCCATGGAATGAATAAAATGTAGTCTCACCCACCTGACGACGCAGTTTGTTTTGCGCGTGGCTTTTAATTCGCGAGACAACAGCAGGGGCGCCTGGGCGGCTCAGTCCAGGAAGCGCCACGACTCGACCTCAGCCCGTTTTGACCGCAGGGTCATGAGCTCAGCCCCACGCTGGGCTCCCTACGGAGTGGGGTGCCTACTTAGAAAATCAAAAAGAAAAGACAACAGCAGACGTGTCTTGGGCTGTGGCAGAAAACCAGTCAAGGTGGGGTTTCTCGGCAAGTCACGCAGCGTGTTTGGAAAACACAAGAATTGAAATTCTGTAGGAAAGTCTTCCTTGATCCCAGAGGCAGGCCCGGAGCAGTGCAGCCTCCTCGGGTCGGTGGCCGGCACTGGAGGCAGCGGCGCGGCGGCCATCTGCTGCAGCGCTGGGCTGGTCTCCAGAGTCCTCTAGCGAAAGCCGTAAACGCGCTTTGTGAAGCCAGAACAAGACGGGATCTCCCACTCGGTTCTCTGCTCCAGGCAGTGAAGGGCTTAGAATTAGAGGAAATAGGGCCCAAGCATTACGGCCTCCGAAACTAAAGGAAGGGGGGGGTTAGGGCTCCACGGCGACATGCCGGTCCCACTCAGCCCCACATGTACCAGGGACCGCACCGTTCTGCCCCAGCGGGTCCGAGGAGGGCTCCCGGGCACGCGTCCCGCTGGGACTCAGCGGGTTGTACTTCTCTGTGCTCGTATTTGCCCTGTTTAATATAAAGGGGCATCGCCCCCACGATGGCAGGGACGTTCTGGGCTGGACCCACTCCCCAGCGGGGTGGGAGCAACCGCTGCCGGCTCCAGGCACAGCGCACCGCGGGTGACGTGGCCCGTGCGCGCCCCCAGCGACTTCTGCACACGCTCGGCGCGCCGCACCCCGTGGGAACAGGCTTGAGCAGGATGTGTGCCGCGGGAGGAGGGAGCTCCTGGGGATTCCTTCAGAGACAGGAAGCAGAAGAGGCACCGCTGCCTCCCCACTGCCAGGCCCCAGCCGGGGGGCCCGCCCGACCACGCTGGTCCAGCCTGGGCCCTGGGGGCCACCGGTAGGAGTGCGTCTGACCCCAGGCCTTGGCTCGCGGAGCAGGGCTTTGAATGTGGGGGTGGGCACTGCCCGTCCTCTCCCTGGGCTCCTGCCCTCTGAGGGCGTGTGACTGACGTCCAATGGGTGCTTCTCCTAATGCAAGGGAATGCTTACTACACATGCGGACACTTTTAGCTTCTCCCCAAAAATGTACCATCTCACAGTCCTCACGGCCGTCCTTGGACAGCGCTCGTGCTGCCGTCACGTAACCCTCCGGAGAGAGAGTCACAGGTTTACCAGTCCACACTACTAATATTCCTGCACATATACGGGGGAGGCCGAGGCGGGGGAAGGTGGGTGAGCGGTCGGCCACCAGTGTGCGCTCTCTCGTGCACATGCACACGTACACACACGCACACAGCAGGCCAGGAAGTCGTCCCTGTGCTTGGCACCAGCCTGGCCGTGTACCTGCTTACAGGGTTGGGACCACTGCTTACAATCTCCCTCCCCCGCCCCTCAGCACATGTCCTCAGCGGCACGTGTCCTCGGCGGCCGCCAGTTCCTCGGAAAGTGAAGGTTCTCCACCTGGTGGAGGGTTTTCCCTCCAGAGAATGCGGAGTCTTATTAGCCACGATCTCAGCTCTCAGCGATGAAAGTGCCCAGAGGACCCTCGGGCTCCAGAGAGAGAAGAGCAACATGTCCTGCACCTGTCAACTCCCCACGTCCTGGAGGGTCTGCAGCACGGGCGGCCCCAAACAGCTGTGACCATCTGAGCTTCAGAGCAGGGCGTAGAGCCCAGGGGTCCATCCCTGGGAACCACGATCTTAAAACGAAACAGCCCCAGTTGCCAAGAATGCGCTTGGTGAGGACGGTGAGCTGCCCTACAGGGACAGTAGGGACACGCGCTGCTCACCTCTCGGAGGGCGGGCCGCTCGCCGGCCTGAGAGCAGGGCCTCCCCCGGGGACTCCGCCAGCGGACAGCACAGGGAGGGGGCAGTGACCCCCGTGTGGGGCTACAGCTCCCCAGACACGAAGCACCTCGGCCCCGCTGCGGGCTCACCGGCCAGACCCACACGGCAACCGGAGCTCAGTCCCACGGAGGAGGGACTGTCAGGAAGCCGAGGAAGGTCCTCAAGAGAAAGCAGCACGCGCCGCCCCCCAGTAACTACCAGCTGTCAGATGGGCCGTCCCTGCCCGTGTCACAGGCGTGGGCTGCGCTGTGGACAGCCCCCATGTCGCCCACGGCCCAGAGCACAGCCCGCCTGTCGTGGGCACCACCGCCTAGGCCACGCTCCACGTTCCAGGTGCCGTCCCAGGTGGCAGCTTCCCAGGTCCTTCCTCCGGCGCGGCCAGCTGCTTGGGGCGGGCGGGCAGCTTGGCCAGAGCAGTGGGTTCACGTGCCGGCGTCCTCCAGCCAAGTGCAGCCCGTGGCTGTGTCACTCCCGATGGGCAGCGGGGAAGGAAGGCCCTCATTAAGTCTGCAGATGGTGCCAGCAGAGCCGCCGGGGGCAGAGAAGGCAGATCCGTCTCCGGAATAAGCGTATTAAAACGAGGACGCGTCCCCCTTCAGTGAGGGAGGCTCCGGCAGCAGCGTCCCCAGGCCCAGGGACAGCACCACGCGGGGGGGCTCCATCCCGGACCTGCCTCTGTCAAGGGGGAAGCCGGTGCAACTGCCTCAGGCTGCCGAGTTCCTGGGTCGTTGACCCGTGCTACAGCCCAGCCCCCTGCCAGCCCCGCTCGGGGCACTGTCCACGCCGCGCTGGCTGGGAGAGCGGGAGGCTGCCCTGGAGCCCTACGCCACGCCCTGGACCGGGTCCCAGAGACCAGACACTCGGGGACAGTGCCCCGCGGTGTGTGCGCTCCCGGTGAAGCAGCGGGAGAGCCGACCAAGAGAGACCCTCCGTGTCCTCCCACATGCGACTGACTCCCAGAAAACCCAAGTCAGGACAAAAGCAGTGACTTGACAAAATAACGGCCAGAATGTTTCCAAATCTATACTCAGACATCCAAGAAACTCAGTAAGCCACAAGCAAAATAACGGTAAGAAAAATACACCAAGGCGCTTTATTTTGAAATCATAGACTCTGAGAGCCGCTTATAAAGAGCCGCCTTACAAGCAGCCAGAGGAAAAGGGAAGATTATCCCCGAGCAAAGATGAGAATGGTGCGCACGCGGAAACGGGCTGCGCGCGAGCGTCGTGAGGGTGTGAAGACAGACCACAGGACGGGGATATTGTAAGCCCCCCCCCCCAAAAAAGAAAGACATGCAACTAAGAAGCCAGTGGGAGAAAGGAAACAAGATTTTTTTTTAATAATAATTTATCCTAAGTAGGCAGGAAACTGAGAAAAAAGAACAAAGGACAGACAACACAGAAACCAACAGCACGCGGTAAGTTTCCGTCCGGCCATACTAGTAATTACCTCAGACGGAGCCTAAAAACCCCTCAATCAGCTGGCAGTTCGATTCTCTTTAGACAACCACCTCCGTGTGATTTAAAGGCACACTGAAAGTGTTTTAAATGGGAGTGATCCAGACCAGGCCGACAGGACCGTAAGGTCAGCGGACTGAGACGGATGTCCGCCAGCCACCCAGTGAACACAGAGATGAGGGGATTCCCCTGCACGACCACCCAGGGCTCTGTTCAGCCGGAAGATACCACAGCCCCAAAGGTACATGCACGCGTACCAATGACACGGCTCAAATAGCTGTCGCCAGCGCAGACAGCATTAAAAGGAGAGATAAACAAATCGGCAAATCCAAGTGGGGACCCTAACACAGCTCTCTCGGTAATCGATAGAAGCAGCAGGGGGAGAAACATAATTATGTAGAAAATTTGAACAACCCCATTTACCAAATTGACTTAATTGCTCTTTCAAGGGCACACAAAGCAGTTGACAAAACAGACTACACCCTCGGCTAGAGAGTACATCTCTGTAAACTTCAAAATATTGAAATCATACTCAGTGCGTGTCCTCATCAAAATGGAGCTGCACAACATGAATTCTGCCCGCGTTGCAGGAGCAGGGCTGAGCGCCGCGGCCCAGCAGACCGCACCAGGGACCAGGTGTCCACCCAGGAGCACAGCCAGAGCTGGTTAGGTTCTGATTAATTCTTTCAAACTTAATGGAAGTTAATGAGTCCACAATTTTGCTTCTAGTCAGGCAGGAGAAACCGAGACTGGGTTGACCCTCCCCCCCAGGACCGGCCATTAGGTGGAAAACTCCAGTGGGATTTGCCTCAGCAATGAGAAATCCTCGCCCTGGCCAAAACACTGCTCCGATCCAACCAAACGAAGCTTAAAAGCAAGACCTGGAAGAATGACCAGATGGTTTACAAGTTACTTACCTGTAGCCTCAAACAAAGTTCCAGAATATTCATTCTCAGGAATGTCACATTATCCAGCGCCCCACAGGGCAAAATTCACAATGCCTGGCATCCAACCGGAAATCACCAGGATGCCAGAGAGCAGGAAGCTGTCTACTCGGCAGAGCCAGCCCCGCCGGGACCGAGGTGAGGCCATCCACAGGCCAGAAGCGGACAGCGCAGTCCACAACTCAACTCTCTCACCTGCCAGCGGGGCCAGTGTGCAAGGTGTTCAGCAGAGAAGTGGAAAATATCTTTTAAAAGACACAAGTCTGAATCCTAGAGATGAAAACTACCGTGTTAGAATTACAAATGCACAGGTTGGGTTTAAGGGTGGATTGACAGGGCAGAAGACACGGCAAGTGATCTTGAAGATAAAGCCATGCCAACTATTCAAAATGAAATAGAAAAAAAGACAAGATTGAACTTTGCATCAATGAGCAGTGGGACCTCAGCTGCCTGATGGGGTCCCCAAAGGAAAAGAGCAAAGAAAAAATATTCAAAGAAATAACTTCCTAAATTTGATACAAACCATGAACCCACGGATCCAATGTGCTTGATGAGCTCCAAGCACAGGCACCGTGACGGCACGTCTACCGGACACATCATAATCAAACACTAAAGACAAACCCTAAAGAGAAAGTCGGCAGCCCAAAGAGAAGGAGACACATTTCATACAAAGGAGCGGAGACGTGCAAAAGAGGAGATACCTCGTTAGAGACAACACACTTTGTTAAGACAGTGGAGCGACACGCTTAAAGTAGGAAAGAAGCAGAAGACCGCCAGCTCGCAATTCTTTATTCAGCAAAAATATCCCTCGAAACAGAAATAAAGATGTTTTTAGATTTGCAAAAGCTGAAAGAATTCATGACTGGCAGACTCTAACTTATTAAAATAAATACTCAAAGCAGAAGGAACATGGCACCATCTTGAAACCTGACCTACACAGAGGATGAGGACCAGAAATGGGACTTACGTTCCTGTTATGTCATTCTTTTAAAAAGATGACTGAGGGTCTAAAGCAAATTCGATTCCATATTCTAGGGTTCACAGGACACAGAAGCAAGACGTTGACAATAACATCACAACAGGAGGAGGGGTAAACAGAAGACGTCCCAGGATGTGGCCGGTGGCCTCAAGTCACTTGAGAGCAGACTGGGTCCATGGAGGACGCGTGCCACAAGCACTGAACCGAGCACGTCAGCAACACGACAGGGAGATGTGGCGAATGACCCAGCCGAAGAGGGCAAGCTGAACTGCACAACACGACCCCATCCAAACGGTGGCCGGAAAGAGGACATGAGAACAGAGAACACACTGGGAAGACAGGAAGCGAATAGCAGATGGTAGACCTAAACCCAACCACAGCAACGTTCACATTACATGTAAATGATCTAAACACCCCCTCTACCCCAGCAACAGCAGAAAACCACCAGATCAGGTATAAAAGCGAGACCTAATACAATGCCCACAAGAAACACCCTTGAACTAAGGGGCCACGGGGAAAGGATGAATGCCCACTGGACTTGAGGGAGGAGGAGCACAGCGGCGGTTCTAACAGCAGCGTCCGTTTCCGAGTAGACGTTATCAGGAGCCGGCACCCCAGGAAGACAGTACGGCCCTCCGTGTGAGCGCCCCATCACAGAGCTTCACAATCAATGTGGCAGAGACACACGCTGCCACAGGGCACGTGGGCCAGTCCACACAATCACACCTGGAGAGCTCAGCACCTGTCTCCCAACCATAACTGCACACGGTTACACCAAAGGTATGCACCAAAAGTGTGTAAGGGCACAGACAACCTGTAAACAGCACAACTAACTTGACCTGTTTGATGCTGATGTAGCACCCAGTGACAGCAGAGTACCCATTCTTTTCAAATGCGTGTGAGACACCTACCAAGATCCACCATATTCTGGGATACAAAAGGAGCCACAATAAACAACTTGCCTCCACGTTCCCACGGGCCACCGAGAGTGTGTTCTCCGATGAAGCAAGCAAGTCAGCGAGGTACCAATACAAGACATATACTCAGAAAAGAGGAAAATATAAAGAAAATCCTCAAATATCTGGAAACTAATTGATATTATACATACATAATAGTTCAAAAAAGAAATCAAAAGGGAAATTAGGAAATATTTTGAACTGACTATAAACAAAAACATACCAAACCTTAGGAAATTGAACTAATGTAGACCTTAGAAGGGAATTTATAGCACTGAATGCCTAAATTTGAAAAGAATAAAGGTCACAAATCAATGACAGCCTCCACCATAGCAGTCCCAACAGGCTTTTTATGGAAATTGGAAAGTTGGTTCTAAAATTCAGATAAACCTAGAATAGTCAAAACAACTTTGAAAAACAACAAAGTTAGGTGACTTGCATTACAAAACCATAGTCATGAAGATAGTGAGTACCAGTCGGCTCAGCTGCCGTGACAAAAACACCATAAACTGTGTGGGTCAAAACAAAGCAATTTATTTTCTCATGGCTCTGGAGGCTGGAACATGCAAGGCCAAGGTGCTGAGTGATTCATCCCCCAGAGAGCTTTCTTCCTGGCTTGCAGAGGGTGGCTGTCTGGCTACGTCACCCCAGGGCAGGCAGGGAGAGGGGTCATGCCCTTCCTGTGAGGCCACAGTCCTGCTGGATTAGGGCCCCACTCTGACGAGCTCATTTAGCTTTGCCTCCTAGAGACCCCATCTCCAACAAAGTCACCCTAGGGTTAGGGCATTTTGGGGGGGGGGGTACAATTCATCCATAGCAAAAGTGGAACCGACATCAAAACAGAGGAATAGATCAAGGAAACAGCCCAGAAATAAACCCACACATATAGGCCAACTGATTTTTCAACAAAGGTGCAAAAGCAAATTCGTGGAAAAAGTAAGTCTCACAGCTGGATGGCCACCCGTAAAACGATGAACTTTGGTCCATATCTCAGACCATGTTAATTTAAAGTGGGTCAGGTACATAAATGTACAGCCTGAAATTTCAAACATTTTAAAGGAAAACTTGGAAAAAAATGTTGGGATCTTGGGTTAGATTTCTCAAATACAGCACAAAAAGAAAAAAAGAAAATGGTGACTTAGGGTTCATCGAAACTAATGACTGGTTCCTTCGGAAGGCTACAAAGAGAATGAAAGCACAATCCAAGATGAGGAAAGTACGTGCAAAGCACCATCTGAACAAGGAGCTCACAGCACGCCCAGAACTCTCAGAACTCCGGAATAACATAACAATCCAAAATGCAAAATATCTGAACAGACACGGATAAGAACTTTGGTGGCAGACACACTCGGGGAGATTGCTGAAACACCACCTTCACTAGAGAAGTGACATGAGACCCTATTACGCAGCTATCAGAATGGCTAAAATCAAAAACACTGACCATCCTAGATGCCGCAAGGATGTGGAGCAACTGAAACTTCCATACACTGTTCACGGAAGTGTAAGATGATATAGGTACTTTGCCGAACAGCCTGGCAGCTTTTTAAAAACAGTTACACAGCATCTACCGGATGGCTCGGCCATCCCACAACTAAGTACTTACCCAAGAGAAATGAAAGCATGTGTCCATACAAAGAGTTGTCCACAAATGTTCATAGTAGTTGCATTTGGAATAGCCAAGTGTCCCTCAACAGGCGAAGGACAGATGGACGGCGTTCTAAGTGTACGGCACACACCACTCAGCCATCGAAGGAGCGCATGCCTGATTCACACCGTGACGCAGTCACCTCAAAGACGCTGAGTGGCAGAGAACAGATACAAAGAAACAGCACCTACTGTATAGTCCCATGTGTGTAAGATTCTAAGAAAAATAGACTCACCTACCGTTAGCACATGGGTGGTTGCCTGGGGATGGGGTGGGGTAAAGACGGGTCGCCAGGGGCAGGGGCGGTTGGAGGAGGACGAATACATTCACCATCCTGCATGTGCTCCTCCTTCCACAGCCACACAAATGACTTACCAAACTGGAACTTGAAATGTGTCTGTTGTGTGTAATTTTTAGCTCAACAAAGCTCTTTTTGAAAAGAGGACACATCGGGGCACGTGGGTGGCTCAGTTGACTATGGTCTGACTCTTGATTTCAGCTTAGATCATGATCTCAAGGTTGTGAGATCGAGCCTGCATCAGGCTCTGCGCTGGACATGGAGCCTGCTTGAGAGTCTCTCTCTCCCTCGCCTTCTGCCCCACCCACTCATGCATGCACGCTCTCACGTGCATTCTCTCCCTCTCAAAATAAAAAATAAAAATAAATTTTTAAAAAGCAAGTTAGAATTCTGGCTAGGCTTGAGCTGAATCTGTATATCAATTTGAGAAGAAATAACATCTTAGCGGTGAGACTTTCAACCATGAACATGGTATACCTCTCCACTTACTTAGGTCTTTGTAGTTTCTCAGCAATGTATTCTAGTTTTCAACACACATCTGGTAGATATTTTATGCCTAAGCATTTTTTTTAGGGGGTACCATAAAAGAAATTATTTTAAATTGCATTTTACAGGTAATTGCTGCTGGTATATAACTGACTTCCGTTATATCCCATGACCTTACTAAAGTCACTTATTAATTCTAGTAGTTGTTTTGAGGATTCCTTAAGATTTTCTCCATAATTATGCAGTCTGCCAATTAAGATTCTGTCACCAATTTCTTAATTTTCTTTGAAGTCTGTTACTATACAAGCCACACCATTAGCCAATGCCTGTAAGCAAGTTGAGACTTTTCCCTCTCTCTCACTCGCTCCCTCGCTCTCCGCAAAATATAGCCTGACACACTGCTTGGTTCCCGACCCACTGAGAACATCTCCCTGCTTTCCCCTTCTGGGTGCCCCCTGTGATCCTGCAGCCCGCTACACACTGTTGGGCTCAGCAGAGAGGGTACGACATACGGGATCCATATGCTTCCTCGGGCAGCCATGACGCTGGAGGTCGGGGTTAAGGGGTGGTGATTGTGCAATAAGAGTGGACACTTGTTCATGCAGCCTGGTGTGTCTTCAGCCCCTGCTCGAGCCTGATTTTGTAGAGATTGCTTCCATCTCATGATGGCAAGTTGCTGTCAATACCAAACTTTTTGGGGTTTGTGGGTTAGTTTATGATGGGTTGCTCTGGTTCTGTGTAACTTGGAGTCCCGTAACTTTCTACTGTGGCTCGGGGGCATGCTTATTCAAAAGGAGAATAAGTATTTCCGGAACAATATTAGACTATTCTCCAAAACTCTAAGACTCCTCACTATGGGTCAGCAGCAGAGACAGGGTGACGTCTGTGTTTCATACACGTTAAGGCTTATTTAAGTGATTTACATGCATGCTTAAGTTTAGAATAAGCCAGACTGTTTCAGAACCTTTCTTGCTCTGGGGAAAAACTGAACACACTGTGGATAACCCAGTGAATGGGTCATAGAAGCATTCCCAGTTAGAAGCCCCCAAACCCAAAGAATCTCACAGGTATGGTGATGCTTCCTTAAGAGCAGGAGGCAGCAAGCTATCTTTCACTGTGGACCCTGACCAGTCCCGAATCTCTACGGACCCACAGAGACTTCACCGAGATGGCAAGCTTCGGAATATGTATCTACATGTGTATTTACATTCAAACATAACGTTTTCCCCGATCTCTAGCACGCATGTGTCTTACCACGGTGTCTTGGTGTTGTTTATTTCTTGCTCACCAGGTAGATTCGGCATGACGTCCCGGTGTCACAGACCAATGCTGTATGCTGCGGGTTGGCAGACAATAAATGTGTCTGGACTGGGCATGACAGTGAGCTGGAGAGTGGACAGAGCACTGAGATCAGATGGGGGCGGGGCTGCTGTCCCTGCCATGTGAAGGGAAACTGGTCTTACGGTCGTTCCCAATAATCACTGGGGCGGGGGGTGGGGGGAGGCATTCACAGCACCGATAGCTGCATAGACCAGGATTTGAGTTGAGTTATTCGGGTTAAGAGATCAGAGGCTGAAGTTGGAGCTGAGAAGCTCTCCAGGGGGCTGCCAAGAATTTCACATCTCCCATCAGAGCCAACAACACGCCTCTGGGAACCGTGCAATAATGGCTTCCTCTTCTCTTCCAACTACCTGATCTGGTAGGAGTGTCTCTTACTGCTAAATTCTAACCTAGGACTATATGGGGCAGGGATCCTAGCGGGGAGCCTTCCTAGTTTCTCCTTTGTGGTGCGGAGGAGATCTGAGAAGCAGGTGGCGGTGAGGCCAAAACGCAGCGCGCATGGGATCCTAGAAACAAGGGTTCAACGCAGGAAAGCGTTCACAAGGGTTCCCGGAGTCACGGCCTTGGGAAATACCAGGACAAAGGCTGGGCGGCGAGACGGGAGGGCCAGTGTCCCTAAGGGAGCAGAGGCCGAAGACTCTAGTCACTGCCTCCCGGGTTTTAGCAAATCTGAAGGATGTTGATATAATTGTTGGAGAGTTTGGAGTTGAATTAATGAAAGGAATGTGGAAAATTAAACAACAAAAAAATAGGCAATAATTAACTCAAGGAACACCAAAAAAATCCCAAGAAAGGAAATGAAATCCTAGAACACCACAGCTCAGTTGAAATGACACAAACACAAGAAGCGGCAAGCATCACATACACCGGATGTGCCCCTCCACGGTTCCCGTGTGGAAGCCTTCACCCCCTCCCGCGTGTACTGGAAGGTGGGCTTTGGGGAGGGGATTTGGGGTAGAGGAACGCGTGTGGGTGGGCTGTGTTAGGATCAGTGCCTTAAAAAGAGAGAGCAGCGCGCGGCTTTCTCCACCTCCCCAGCCCGCAGCTGTCTCCCGCTGCCCAGAACCACGCCCCGACCCTGCCAAGACAAGCCCGGAGAGGCTCACTTAGACCCAGACCACGACAGCACCCAGATCTCCAACTTCCAGCCTCCAGAACTAAGAAAAATAAATGTGTGGAAGTGTTTTTACTATATAGACCAGACCTCATCAGTTCTCACCCGGGCTCCCTTATTTAAAAGAAAATCTTCCTGTAGTGGTCATTTATTTCCTTGGCGTCCTGGATTAAAGCGCTGCCATGAGATTACCCTATTTTCTTACCACCTGAATTACTGAGCCAGTGTGGGAAGACACAGCCCCTGCACTATGGCCATTGCTGTTAGAGAGTCAAGGTGTACGTCATCGTCTTCTGAAATCCCTGTCACTTCCCTCAGCTCTAGGGACTGAACTGCATCTCCCCCCAAGTTCACCTACCATCTACCATCCGTGCAGGGGTACCGGAGGTGGGGCCTTTGGGAGGTGGTGAGGTCCCGAGGGTAAAGCCTTCCGGAATGGGACCGGAGACCCAGACAAGTCTCTCCCACTTGCACCCGGGGAGGACATAGACCAGACCCCGCCGACCAGGAAGGAGGCCTCACCAGACTGTCAATGCACTTACCGCCTGCAGAACTGTGACAACCTCCTTTGTTTCTAAACCTCCAGTTCTTTCGGATTTTTATTACTGCAGTGAAAGCAGACGGAGACACTGAGTCAAGGGTTCTTTCTGCTCAATTCTATTTCAGCCTGGAGCGCTTCCTGGGGCCTCCCTGGGCAGGGTTCCTGTCTAAGGCAACAGCCGGGCTGGCAGGAGGCTGGGAGAAAGATGGTGAGGCTGGCGTGAGTAGGGGAAAGGCCACTGAGGAGCAAGGGCACTCCGAGGTCCCCTGACAAAGGGACACAGCTTCTGTGATGTGCTGAGCCACAGTGAGTGGTCTAGACAGGCTGCGGAGCGGGGGGACCTGTGCGCTTGCCCCACCACAGCAAACACACAGCGGCAAGACCAAAGGAGACTCAGAGGAAGGTTCACACCCAGAGACTGGGCCTCCCGGAGGGTAAAGCCAGTGCACGGTCACTCACCTTGACACCATTCTGCACACCTCCTGGGCCTCGGTTGGTGGCCTGTGGACTCCGTGAATGTAAAATCTTGTAGGAGGCATTTTGGCAAAGATTCCAGTCTGTTCCCTCCCTGAGTGTTTATCCACCGCCGGTGGCTTTCCAGGCTTGTCAGAGAAATCCTTTTCCTCGGCACATCATTCCGTCCCTGTGGCTCCGGTCAGAGCTCGAGTACTAGGGGCAAACCATGGTAATGGCACCGCGATGGTGGCTGAGCCCGGGGCCACAGAAGGACCCAGGCGACCAGCAGGTGCCTGGGGGCGGGGGCCTCTCTGCACAGGGGTGCGGGGCCCGCGAGGTAGAGCAGGAACCAGGGTTGCCCCCGCGGGGCCAGCTTTGAGTTGAGGTTCGTCACCAGCCGCCCCTGCTCGGGGCGAGACTCGGCGGGGAGAAGACCCAGGGCGCGCGACGAGGGAAGGGCGGTCGGAGGGGGAGGGTCGGTGCAGCTGGACTGCTGGGGAGAGCGGAGGGAATCGGCGGCCCCGCTCACACCGCGCGCCCCAGCGTCGTTCCCAGCGCGCGCCACGCTGCCCCCTCCGCCGCCAGCTGCTCCTCGGGGCGTCTCCGCGGTCCAGCGTCGAGCGCTCCCGGGAGCCCCAAGGCAGACGCCTCAAGGAGCGGGCAGCCCCGGGGGTGCGGGCGAGGGTAGCAGGGACGCCGAGGCTGGTTCCGCCGCGGACCCGCCGTCTCAGTCCTGCGACTCCTGGGCCCGGGAGGTGTCCCCGCTCCCACGCGTCGGAGGACCTGGGATGCTGCGGGACTTGGCACCCGCCGCCGGCCGCTGGCCACCGCCAGGCTGTCGGGTCCGCGGGCGGGGCCCGGGGGCGCGGCCGGGGCTGGTCCTCCGCCCACCCGGGGCGGTGCGGGGGCGGAGCCAGGGCGGGCGGGCGCCCCCGACGGCGGGAGGGGCGGGGCGGGCGCGAGACACCATAAGAGCCGGGAGGCCGCGACCGCCCAGCGCAGCGGGAAGGGAGCGGGCCGGAGGTTTTGCGGCCGCTGGCGGCGGGACCCCAGCGCAGAGGTGAGGCCGGGGCGGGCAGGTGAGCGAGAGCACGGCGAGCCGCGCCCGCGCATCCTCGGGGCGCTGCGCTCCCTCCGCGGACCCGAAGTCTGAGGCCCAGAGGCGCCAGGCTGGGGCGGGCACCGTCGGGGGCACCGCGTCTCCAAAAGTCGCTGACAGGGGCAGCGCGCCCCGACAATACCACTCACGGTCTTAGGGAGGCCGGTGGCCGAGAGGGGTGTGCACGGGAAGGGGTGAGGGACTGATCGCGCCCCGGTGAGCCCTGGCCCGGTCCTCTGGGCCGAGCGCCTGGTCCCCTGGTCCCGTGGCCGCCCTGCGCGCTGGGCGGCGCGGGAAGGGGCGGTCGTCGCTGGGGTCCCCAGGGCGCCAGCTCCGGGGGTCCATCGGCCTTTGTGGCGGATTCCTCCCTGCTGAGCCATGCCGCGCGGTGCGGCGGACCCGTGGGGGTGAATTTCAACCTGCGGGTGTTTGTGATTCGGTCTGGGAGACGCTGCGTGTGCGCCCGGGCTGGTCGCGGGGAAGGAGCAGCGCCGGCTAGTTCATCAGCCCTCCGTTTGTCCTTCGGGGCGCAGAAGGAAGCTTTCTGAGACCTTTTGCTTTCTGTACCCAAACATGGCCCCAGCGGCCGTGGTTTCAGGAGTTGGGTTGGCTCACTGCCAATCCCAGTGTCCCCTCCGTGGCAGGGGATGACGGGGATCCCGCCCGAGTGAAAGTCTCCCCATGCCCGCAGCTCCAGCCCACGCTGGAGGCGAAGGGGCCGCAGGGAAGCAGTGGGTAAAATCACTTCTATGGTGAGTCGTTCAAATTCGGATGCAGAAGAAAATGACCCCAGTAGAGCGGCCGTCCCTGACTCCTTTCCTTCAGCCGGGCTGGGGGCGGGGGGGGGGGTCAGTGTGTGTCTGTGTGTGTCTGTGTGTGTCTGTGTGTGCGCTTGTGCACATGCGGCAGCTGAGGCAGTGCTGATGGGTCCGAATACCGGAAGTGCTATTTGAAGCTCTCTGGGCCGGTCCACATGTAACTGCTCTCCTGGACTGTGTTACACGCGGCTTTATGAAGGTGCCCGGAAGCAATTCCTTGGTAGAGTTACTACCTACAGGAACTCGTCTGCCCGCAGGTAAAGCGGGCCAGTGCTCTGCTGTGCCCGCCTCCTCCAGGCAGGCACGGCATCCCTGGGCCACAGGAGTGCACCCTGTGGGCATTCCTGGAAGAAGCTGTTGGAATCGCTGTCTTGAAACTTGCATCATTGCGGCTGATTTGGGTTATAAGGATTTGCTCTCTGCTTTTACTGCTGTGTGTAAAGAATACATACGCACTGTTGTAAAAACTTTTTTTTTAAGATTTTATTTATTTATTTCAGAGACAGAAGAGAGCACCGCAGGTGGGGTGGGGTGTGGCAGGGGGAGGGGCAGAAGCAGTCTCCCCACTGAGCAGGGAGCTGGACTCAACGTGGGTGTCGATCCCAGGACCCTGAGATCATGACCTGAGCCGAAGGCAGACACTGAACCAACTGAGGCACCCGGGTGCCCCGAAAGACTTACATTTGGGCGCTAGGTGAAGATTGCAAAACTAATCCCTGGCCATGTGGGGAGGGTGGAGGTGACGTTCGGCAGCATTACTTGAAGCAGAACCGGAGGGTCTACAGCTTTGCACTGTAATTGGCACAGAGAGGGCCGCCAGGGAAGGAGGGAGCAAGGTGGCATCTGTCGTGAGGTTTCCAGGACCCATCCCCGCCCAGCCCCCACGAGATCTAGCCCGTCTCCTGCTGCCTCAACCTTGGCTCTGTCAGTCTAGCTGCTTGGAATGGATTCTGCCCCAAAGACATGGAGAGAGCTGCCTCCGAGCTCTGCCGCAGTGGTTCGGCTCCTAACCCATCGCGGTTCTGTGTGTGCTTCTTTTCCCACTGCAGGCCCCGAGCGCGGAGCCCGAGGCTCCGTCCACCCATGAGCGAAAACAAGCAGCCGGCGGCACCGATGTCTTCCGCCGCGGCCCCTGCTAAGGAACCCAACGCCATGGGCCCCAAGGCGGTGGAACTCGTCCTGGTCAAGGAGCAAAATGGGGTGCAGCTCACGAACTCCACCCTCGCCAACCCCACGCAGACGCCCCTGGGGACCCAGGAGCGGGAGACCTGGAGCAAGAAAATCGACTTCCTCCTGTCCGTGATCGGCTTCGCGGTGGACCTGGCCAACGTCTGGCGGTTCCCCTACCTGTGCTACAAAAACGGCGGCGGTGAGTCCCGGCCGCTGGGAGGCCGCGGCTCCTGCCTGCGCCCGGGCGGGCCCCGCATTTGGGGTAGGGGGACGCGCAGACGGTAGGAGCAGAGGGCCCTGCAGCCTCCTGCGGGACCTGCCCTCCCCAGCCGGGACGCTGAGCCCAGGAGGAGGTGGTGGGAGGCACCAGGGCTCTGCCCTCCATTTCCAAAGATGACTGTTGCTCTGGAAAGAAAGTCCTCGAACACCCTTAGTCTTGGGCCAACTTCAGTACGTGTTATGAGCGTGCACGGAGGCCCTCGACTTGGGAGCAGAGCCCTCATCTCGCTCCCCGAACGCGCCCAGCCTGAGAACCACGCCAGCCGGCTCCAGGCTCCAGGCAGAGCAGGAAAACAAGGGACCGCGTCACCCACAAGTTGAAGCCAGTTCAGCGGGTGCTCGCTCCCCCGTGGGCTCTTGTGGCCTGTCAGTCCCTCGAGGCTGCGCGAGGAAGGTCTGGAGCCCCCCGGGGAGGGCCTTCCAGCACACCCGCCCTGAGGGGGTAGCACAAGGCCTGGGCAGAACAGCGGGGCCTCCCTGCCTCCCCCTCCCCATCCCAGGAAGGGAGGTGCAGCAAAGACCCCTCACCCGACGCAGAGCCGTGGGGCCCTGGATTCATGCTTGGGGCAAGTGCAGCTCCAGGAGGACGGGGTGGCATGCTGCGGGGACTCCAGCTCCTCCAGCGCCCCTGTCCACTGCAGCCCCGGACCGCGGTGGACGCTGAAGACAGGGAACTGGGGATGGGTGGCACAACCCCCATAGGGTCAGACGTGGACCTCAGAGCCCAGAGGACCGACAGCTCGAGAGGGACACAGGCCCAGGTGTATGGGCCAGGCAGGGTGGGCAGCCCCAGGAGCCGAGCTGTCGGGGGGCCTGCCCTGCTCCGAGGCTGATCTCATGACTTGGCACAGGGGGTGGTTGGGGTTCAGCAGGGACGTGTCAGGGCACTGATGTTGGAGGGGGCCCAGGCGTGGTGGTTACAGGCTGCCCCACACAGCCCGGGACTTCCTTTGGAGGGTGACCGTGCAGAGAGCTTCCGGAGAAGCAGACGGTCATGCCCAAGATGTGGCGATCACTGGTGATCACAGGTGGCCTCCCCAGCCCCCGGGCTGAGCCAGCTGTCCTACCCACAGGTGCCTTCCTGGTCCCCTATCTGCTCTTCATGGTCATTGCCGGAATGCCCCTTTTCTACATGGAGCTGGCCCTGGGGCAGTTCAACAGGGAGGGGGCTGCTGGCGTCTGGAAGATCTGCCCCGTCCTGAAAGGTAACGGCCCGGACCCTCCTCACACCCTCCTGTGGCACAGGCTGCGTCAGCTCAGGGCTCCCAGAGCGAGCCCCCACCTGCTGTGTGTGCTTGGTCCTGCTTCGCTAGGTCTCAGTGCCCTTGGATGTCCACGTCCCTGACTCTGTCTCTATCTCTGTCTCTGTCTCTCTGTGTGTCTCTCTCTGTCTCTCTGTCTCCGTCTCTCTGCCTCTGTCGCTGTGTCTGTGTCTCTCCCTGTCTCCCTGTCTCTGTCCCTCTCCTCCCCATACAAGGGCATGAGCTCAGACCCGTTTCCATTTGGGTCCTACTGTAAGAGGCCGCCTGACGGAGGCCTCGGGAGCCCCCGCTGTCCGGTGAGGCCCGCGTGCCAGTCGCCAGTGGTGTCGTTGTCAATGAGGCAGATAGGCCAGCCCTCCGTCCGTCTGTCAGTCTGTCCTCTGCGCTCCCCCACGCATCTGTCGCTGCCTGTCCGGCTGCCGCAGGACCGCCGCAGGCTGGGTGGTCTAACCAGGGGACATTTGTTTGACCAGAGACTAGAGATGCAAAATCCAGGTGTGTTGGTAAGACTGATTCCTTCAGAGGGCTGGGCACAGGCTCCGTTCCAGACCTTTCCTCTGCGCGTGTCTCTGGAACCAGATGTCCCTGTCCTCTAAGGACACCCATCACCCTGGACAAGGGCACGTCCCGACACCCGCGCCTTAGTTTGCCTAGCTGTACGGAGACCTGCCTCCCAGCGAGGTCGCACCAGACAGTACCGGGCTTCGGCTTCAGCAGACGAGCTTTGGAGGGACACGGTGCAAGCCGTGGTGCTCTCTGTCTGTCTGTCCTCTCCGGATCCATCCGGCCCCTGTCACCTGCGGGGCATCAGCTGTCTGTTACCGCAGCGGTCGTAGCATGTCCGTGTATCGGGTGTCCACCTGTCGTCCGTCCCTCTGTCCACCACTGTCTGTCTGTCTGTATCCGCGGTCATCTGTCTGTCTGCCATATAGACTAGGCCTCTGCTCTCTTGGGGCTTCCTAGTGGCGGGCCAGCTCTCTGTGTACTCACCAAGCCCGCCGTCTGCTGCCACGAAGTCGCGGCACCAGGAAGCAGACACACGTCGTGTTGAGCCAAGGGGCTACCCCGTGGCCGGCCGTTCCGTGGTCACCTCACCCCACCCTTGTGGGGGCCCCGGGGAGGACTCACACCACATTGTCCCCCTTCTGGACATCCGGGCACCGAGGGTTAGTGGGCTTGAGGGGCTCACCCTGTCCTTCGTCAGGGGCAGAGGGCTCCAGACCCGGCTCAAGCCCCACATCCACCTCTGGGGTGCACCTGCCCACCAGGCCACGCCGCGTCGCAGGAGCCCGTGGCTCAGGGAGGCCTCGTGGGGGAGGCCGGGGGCATGGCGTGGTCCGCACCCCCCGGCTTCCTGAGGAAACTTCCTGTAAGATCTGTCGTGGCAGTTCTTCCGAAGCGGGAAGGTCCGTGTGTTTTGCAGCCGGCGGAAGCCCTCCCCGTCTCCCAGGACGCACCGTCGGGGGGTGGATGTCGAGGTCAGAGAGGACAGCCGTCGCTCACGGAGGTTGTGCCCGGGCTGGGGCCCCGGGGCTCCCCCGCAGCAGATGCCGAGACAGGCCGTGAGGCCCCTCCCGGGCCCCGCGCCTCCTCCGAGCAGCCGCTCGCCGACCCCGGCCCCCGCCGCCTTTCCCTCCGCTTGCGGCCCCGAGTTGGAGCCAGGCGCGGCCTCCGCACCTCTGTGCCACTCGCGTCCCCGGAGCGGGACCGGCCGACCCCATCTGCGCGCGGGGGGCCGGGAGTCCCTCTCACGGGGTCGCTCGCGGAAGTCGAAGCTTAAATGAGGTGCGCGATGCCAGCCTCGTCCTCCGCAAACCCCCGCCGGAGGGACGCGACAGGCCGCGGGCCCGAGGGACAGCACGCGGGGGACCCCCGCCCCGGCCGCCCGGAGCCTGCAGGGGGCTCGGCGCCTTCCCCGCGGGCCGTGGCGTCCGCTTCGTGGGCTGCCAGGCTCCCCCGGGACGAGCCTGCACCCCCACCCGGAGCGAATCCTCTTTCCTGAGCTCCCGCGGCCAGCATTGGCTGCTTCAGAAACCGACCCCGTGCCACAGGGCCACGTCCACGCTCCACACGGCCGGACAGCTTTGTCCAGTTGTGGAAACCTGTCCGCGTGGAGGGCTGTGCCCCAGCCCGCGCGGCCCCTGTGGGTGGGCTCTCTCTCTCTCCCTGTCTCTCGCTATCTCTGTCTCTCCATCTGTCTCTCCCTGTCTCTCCCTATCTCTCCCTATCTGTCTCTCTCTCCCTGTCTCCCTGTCTCTGTCCCTCTCCTCCCGCACGGGCGCATGCGTGCAGACCCAGCAGAGGCTCAGCACGCCCAGCCTGACAGAGGAGTCTGTGCCTTCCTCACGGTGACACGCAGTGACCCTTGTCAGGAAGGCCGGGCTGCTCCGTGAGGACCATCTTCCGTGGCGGGCGTCCCTGATGTGCTCCTGACGCCGGTGTCCATGCTGCTGCTGGTGTGACCCAGCTCTGGCGCGTGGTGGGGAGGGACAGGGTGGCCACACCTGCGAGGCCCGAGGGCCTGCTTCCCCGGGGTGCCCCCTTTCTGTGCCCCATGCAGACCCTCACGTGTGCCATGGGAACCCTGCCATCCTGTTTGTTTGTTTGTTTGTTTGTTTAAGATTTTATTTACTTATTTGACAGAGAGAGAGAGATCACAAGTAGGCAGAGAGGCAGACTCAGGGTGGAGGGGAACCAGGCTCCCCACTGAGCAGAGAGCCCGATGCGGGGCTCGATCCCAGGACCCTGAGATCATGACCTGAGCCGAAGGCAGACGCTTAACCCGCTGAGCCACCCAGGCGCCCCGCCACCCTGTTTTATGAATGTAAAATAAGGATGATATTTTGTACTCAACGGTATTTTAGTGTGAAATATCAAGCTCCTCTTTCTAAAAAGAATTTAAAGTGGCTTAAAATAAGACAAAATACACCCAGATTAATGTAAAGGTTAAAGGTTCTACAGTTAATCTAAAGAAATACTAAGGAAAAGAGGGACTGGGAACTGGTGATGAGACCTATGCCCGGAGCTCACGCGCGGGCCCGGGCTCTGCTGGCTTCCGGCAGGAGCAGGCCCATGGGAACGCAGGGGAGGGCTGAGCCCGCTACTCTGGGGTGGCGGGTCACTGTCCCGAGCCAGCCTGTGAGGAACGACACGTCAGGGGAGCTCGTGAGGCTCTGTCCACCCCACTCATGGCCACTGTCCTGGGCAGCCATGCCCTTCCCCCTGAGGCACGGGCCCCTGGGGGCAGCAGCTAGTGTGCAGGAGCCTCTGGTGCCAGGCAGCCAGGGAGCGAGCCCATGTGTTCTTGGGGGCGACCTTGTCTCCCTGGAGTGAAGGTCAAAAAACCCTGGCCAGTGCAGACGGAGGGCCGTGCACTCAGCGCAGGGCTTAGCTCTTGGGTCACACAGTGGACTCCGATCGGCTTTGCTGTTGGTTCACAGGCTGCTTTGAGTTTCCCGTGTTCAAGCTGAGGTCTTGCACACAAAGTTTAAACCTTAAAACAATTTCAAGTCAGGCAGGCACAGTCGGGCACTGCCCAAGAAGACCTTCCGTGATGCTCTTCCCGACAACGTGGCTCCCGGGATCACGGTTCCCCGACGACGCAGCTCCCCAAGGGCACGGCTCCCCAACGACACGGTTCCCAGGAACACAGCTGTCTGACAACACGGCTGCCCGACAGCACGGCTCCCAGGAACACGGCTGCTTGGGTGGGTTTGCTGTGAATCACAACCGAGCCTCTGTCCTCAGGAACTCAGGGAGCAGAACGGCGTCCCGTTATTCAGAGCTGACCACTGCGACTCCGGAGGGGCCCTTGCAAAGAAAACTGCTGTTTGAATCATCGCCGCTTACGACACATGTTTTCCAAGAGGGTTTACGTACCAGAACTCTCTCATTTCTAGCGCGTTCCTGACGCAGGATCTGTCTGATGGATGCGCAGAGTAAATGTCAGGCTTCTCTTCTTGATTCCAGAGCAGGGAGAGATCTGTAGTGATGTCCCGAGCGCGAGGATCGCTTCTCCCCGGGCGGACATCCAGGAAAGACACCTGAGCCACTTCCTATAAACATCGCCTTGAAGGCGTGGTCCTCCCCTAGCCACGGCCTCAGCCAGGAGCGAGCAAGACCGGGCAGAGCACCTAACCAGGCTTTGAAAGAGCAAATCAAAGCTCCAGGCCAATCGAGTCGTGTCTGCAAAGCCGTGAAGGAAGCTGAAATGCAAAGAGCTGCGTGTGGAGCCTGGTGGGGCCCCGGAGCGGGCAACGGAGTGGAGCTTACCAAGCACTGAGCAAGAGGGCTCCTGGCCAGTGGGAGGGGGCCAGAGCCACCTGCCACCAGGCAGCATGGCACAGCCCCGAAGAGTGCTTGCCACTCTGCTCTAGTTCCCCGGGAGCCAGGAGCCCCTCAATGACTGATCCCAAATCCCAGGTTTTGTGATCCTAGAAAGGTCGCCATGCAAGGCCCTGGCTTGCTTTAGGAGACTGAATGGTCAGGGATGGTCCCAGCTGACCCTGGACAGTCACATATGGCTCTGGCTGACCCTGGACGTTCATGCATGGCCCTGGCTGACCCTGGTCAGTCATGCTTGGCCCTGTGTGACCCTGGTCAGTCATGCATGCCTCTGGGTGGCCCCTAGTGGTCAGGGATGGTTTTGTGTGACTCCAGGTGGCTCTGGGTAGCTGTGAAATGAACCCTGGTGACTGTTTACCCTGGGTAGTCTTGAGGGGGTATGAGCAGCCATGAGTGTTCATAAATGTCTCTGAATGGTTCTGGGTAGCTATCAGTGGCCATTGAGGACCTGCATTTCTAAGGACCGTTGGTGGCCCCGGATGGCTCTGGGAGATCTGGGTCTTCCTTGGTGGCTCTGGATGTCCCTGAGTGACCCTGAATGGTTTGGGGTGATCTTTGCTGACTCTTGGTGGCCATAGATGATTCTGATGGTTTTGCATGGCCTGGTGGCCCTGGATGGCCTTGGTTGATGCCGAGTGGCTGTGAGTGGTGGTAGACGGCCACATGTGGCCAATAGTCACCCTGTATGTCTGTGGGTGACCTGCTTCTACCAGGGTGATCCTAGATGATCTGTGTGCACACAGATGGCCGCGGTAGGTTTGGAGGTTGGGGTGCAGCGCCTTGTCTGGGATCACAGCATGAAGCCTGGCACCCTTGCTCTTGCGAGCTGTCTCTGGGTGTGCAGAGACATGGCTCAGTTTCTGGTGCGGGAGCACAGCCAGCAGGGCTGAAGGAGGGCGGGCGGGCACGCGGCTGACGGCTCTGCTCTCCCGCCCCAGGCGTGGGCTTCACCGTCATCCTCATCTCGCTGTACGTTGGCTTCTTCTACAACGTCATCATCGCCTGGGCGCTGCACTACTTCTTCTCGTCCTTCTCCGTGGACCTGCCGTGGGTCCACTGTAACAACACGTGGAACAGCCCCAACTGCTCGGACGCCCACGCCGGCAACTCCAGCTCCGGCCCCAACGACACCTTCAGGACCACGCCTGCCACCGAGTATTTCGAGTGAGTGGGGGACCGGGGCCGCGGTACTCACCGTGTCGGCGGCCCCAGGAAGGGAGGGACACGGGGCGGCGCCGCGCTCCCCCTGCTGCCCCACGAGGGTGCGGTGAGGACCCCTGTCCCCCTGTCCCCCCACCCCCCCCGTCCCCCTGTCCCGCGCCCGCACTGTGGTCCTCTGGGCTCTTGGAGGCGCGTTCCCAAATCCTGCTTCCAGCGGCCCGGAGGCGCCCTTGGAGGGGAACGCCTCAGTGCCGGGGGAAGCAGAACAGGCCACGGCAGCTCAGTCCCACCGGGACCGTCCTTCTCCATGGACCTGCGTGGGTCCACTGGAAAAACACGTGGAACAGCCCCAGCCGCTGTTAGGCTGCCTGGGGCAGGAAGGTGAGCCCGCCCGGAGTCCACAGGGCCGCCCCCCGCGTGCGCCCGGCTCCGCCCACCGTCCTCCTACCGGGCCCTGCGCACAGAAAACACCCTCCAGCCTTGCCAAACAGACCGGCCCTACAGGGGCCCCCCCTGTTGCTTTTCCTGACAAGTTCCTCTTTCTTTACAAACCAGCATCAGTTCTTGCCCGAGTCCCTCCTCGGCCCCCACATCCAGGGGCCTTCCCGGGGCCCTCCCGTCCCCCAGGCTCCACACCACGTGGCCTCCATGACCTGCGGGTGCGTGGCTCTCCCCAAGTCCATTCTTCTCTGGGTCCTCTCGGAACTGGCTCCTGGCCCCCTCCCCTTGTCCCCATCTGGGTGGCTGAGGCTAGAAGGCTGTTGATGCCCCTGTGGGTGCGTAGCTTCCCCTCAGAATCCGGACACTTGCCCAGGAGCCCTCCTGAAATGATGCCGAACCCAGCTGTCACAGCTTCCGGCAATACGCTGCCGGCAGGGGGTTCGGTGTTGGGTGGTGGGTGTTCACGGGACCGGTAGACACTCAGCACCTGGAATGACACTATGTTTCAGACTCTGAGAATCCGAATGCTTTGTTTCTGTGCCCTGTGTGGGCACCGTATCTCCATGGTGGGAAGTGGCATCAAGGGGCAGGAACGTGGGAGGCAGGTTTGCCGGGTCTGGAGCTGCAGCCGGGAGCACGGGTGGTTTCCTTGAGTCGTGGTCGGAAAGAGTGTGGCCAGGGCAGGGTGATGGTCACATGCCACCGGACGTGCTGGGGTGTTTAGGAAGATGTGGTTGTTGGTCTGGGACTGGAGGAGAGCGCACGTGTGCGAGGGACGGGGAAGGGAAAGGGAGGGGCCGCGAGCCAGACGGAGCGCTCGGGAGGGACAGGCTGGTTTCAGAGGCCAGCAGAGCCCGCCTGCCATCTGTCCCTCTCGATTTGCCCGAAAGACAGCAGCTGCGAGAAACCGAGACTCAGGGAAGCTCTCAAGGGTGTGGATGGGAATTGCTGTGCAGAGCAGGTGACAATGGAGGAAGAGAAAGCCGTTTGCTCTTCTTGGTGAAGAACACTGCTCTGCTGTTGACCAGGTGTAAGGCGCCTCCTTGCCGGACCGTGCCTGGGCTGCACTCAGCCTGGCTGTGATCAGAGGGAAGGGGTCTGCGGGGACCCTCCGTCCCAGAAAGTGGAGAGGCAGACACAGTGGCAGATAAGCGCCTGGGGGTCCGTGCTCAGGGCCCCCGCACCAAGGGGAACTCAGAGGTGCTCAGGGCTGGCTTGGGTTCCGTCCGTCATTACACCAACAAAATGAGGACTCAGGTTTCCAGCGAGGACGTCTCACAGTTCTGAGATGAAAATCTCACAGAGAGGTTGAAAGGCACCATGTGACACCACTGGGACCACCTGTCTTTGTTTGGAGGTCTGGAAAGGGTTCCACGGAGAAGCACAATGTCACTGCTACTTTCGTTACGTCTTACCTGAGAAAGTGGGGCCTTTGGTGTTTGCCGCAGAAGTGCTGTCCTCAGCCCCAGTTCCTGCCCACACCCCCAACTTCAGTCCCTAGTGGGCATGCGCAAGGAGACACGGCAGGCTCAGAGCCGAAACCAGAGGCTCATGGCTGTCGCTCCAGGGCTGAGAGATGGTGCAGGGAACTTGCTGGACGGATGTGAAACTGAGTCAGGACAGGGCCTGTGGGCTTGGAAATCCCAAAACAGGCCATGTAACTCCAACCAATTCAAATGTCCCCCAGTTCTATAGACATTTAGCACACCTTTGCCTACTTTCTAAGGTAAACTAGAAAGCTACACGTTTGCCTCCAAGAGACAGCTTTAGCTGCCTCCACAAAGCTCCATGTGCTGTTTCCACTTCCATTCAGTTCAAGGTACTCTCTGATCTGCCTTGTGATTCCCTCTTTGACTCATGGGAGACTTGGGGAGCTTCCCACTTAATTTTGAAATCTTTGGAGGTTTTCTAGATATGCTTCTATTATTGATTTCTGATTTAATTCAGACTGAGTGACATACTCTACTTGTAAAGCTTCATTATCCCAAAAAACATCCTGAGACCTTTGGTGCCCGGCCTGTGTTTAATCCTGGGGAGTACGGCAGGTGCACTTACAAAGAACAGGTGTTCTGCTGTCACGGGGAAGCAGCTGCCCCGTGTGCAGGATGGTGGGCGCACCTTACTGTCCACTGCCCCCCCCCCGCTGTGGAGAAGGAGTATTGACTCTCAACTGTGATTGTGCATCTGCCTCTCTGTCTTCCCGACTCTATCAGTGTCGACTTCATTCATGCATGTTGGGGTGGTGTTACAGAGTGTGTGTGTGTTTACAGATTTCACGTCTTTGAACGGACTCCTTTGCAGTTCCCAATGTTGCTCCTGGTCACATTCCTCACCCTGAAACTGCTCTGCCTGGCAGCAGAGTGATCACCCTTGTCTCCCAATGGATCGTGTTTGCATTGGTACCTTTCCCGTCCTCATGCTTTTAACCCATGAGGCTTGTCTCGTGAGTGCATTTCCTGTAGAACGTGTGGAGCTGTCCCCTGCTTCGTCATTCAGCAGAACAATGTCTGGCTAGTTCTTGGGGTTCCCAGTCAATAATTAACCCGATGGTTGGGTTTAAGTCTTTCATCCTTATTTTTTTTCTATTTGTCCCATCTCTTTGTTTCTTGTCCCTCTATGTATCCCCCCTTTTGAATTAAGTAATTTTTAGGCCCCCGTTTTAACTATGCTATTAGCTAATAAGCTTTATTGTAACTTTTGTGGTTATTTATAGGGTTTACAACACACATCTTTAATTTCTCATCGTCCACTGTCAGAGGGCATCATCCCACTGCTCATGGAATTTAGGAGCCTTGCAACACACTCCGTTTTCCCAGCCCGTCCCTGGCTGGGTTTTCTTCCTCCAGGATGTTATAAACTCCGGGCTGTGTTGCTCCTCTTCTTGCTTTAAATAGGTACATTTTAAATAAATTTGAAATACAAGAGTAACTTGTGTATTTACCTGCGTGGCTGCTATTTCTGGTGATCTCCCATCCTTTCGTGGACCCAGATTTCCATTTTGGCTTCATTTCCTTCCATCGGAAGAATTTCCTTTAACACGCCTTACAGCGTAGGCTTGCTGGCAACGAATTTTCTCTGCTTTAGTTTTCCTGAAACATATTTTGCTTTCATTTGGGGGAATTTCTTTAAATTGTGATAAATTATACACAACATGAAACGTATCATTTGGACCGTTTTTACGTGTGTTCAGCAGCACTAAGCACGCTCCCGGTGCTGCGCAGCCGTCACCACCATCCGTCTCCAGGACTTTCCCGTGCTCCCAGATGGAAACTCTGCTCCCGTGTAGCACTGACTCCCTCTCCGCCCCTTCCAAGCCTGGCCCCTGGCACCCAGTGTCCTACTTTCTGACTTGATGAGTTTGATAACTCTAGGGACTTCGTATAAGAGCAGTCGTCCAGCCTTTGTCCTCTGTGTCCGCTTATGTCACTGAGCCTGATGTCCTCCAGGCCCATCCACGCTGTAGCAGGTCTGTTTTCTTCCTTTTAAGGCGGAACAACATTCCACGGACGGACGGACATTTTGTTCATCCGTTCCTGGACACAGGCTGTTTCGGCATCTTGGTGTGGTAAACGGTGCCGCAGTGAGCATGGGGTGCAAATGTGTGTCCAAATTAGTGTTTTCATTTTCTTCAGATAAATACCTAGAAGTGGGATTGCTGGGTCATGGGGCAGTTCTATTTTTAATTTTTAGAGGAAATTCCATACTGTTTTCCAGGGTGGCTGCACCAGTGTGCATTCCCAGCTACTGTGCATGGAGGCCTCTTGTCTCCACCTTGTTGCTAACACGTGTCGTTTCTTGACTTTCTTATAAAAACTGTCCTGACAGGTGTGAGAGGCTAACTCACTGCGGTTTGAGCTGCGTTTCCCGGGCGGTGAGGGGCACTGAGCCTCTCGCCCTGTGTCTGTTGGCCAGCTGGACGTCTTCTCTGGAGAACTGTCTGCTCAGATCTGCACCCCCCCCCTTTTTTTAATCAGATTGTTTGTTTTCTGCTATGGAGTTGTATGTGTTTCTCATATATACTGACCTCGTATATACTGACCTCGTATATACTGACGTTGTATATACTGACCTCGTATATACCGACCTCATATATACCGACCTCGTATATACCGACCTCGTATATACCGACCTCGTATATACCGACCTCGTATATACCGACCTCGTATATACCGACCTCGTATATACTGACACTGACTTGCCAGTGTTTCCTTCCATCGACAGGCCGACTTCCTCTGGGTGGGGGCTCCCCTCCCCGTGCAGAAGCTCCCCGGTCAGATGCACCCGCTTTGTCTGTCTTCAAGCTGAGCTTTCTGGAGGGGTTTTCTGTTCGAGAGGCTTAACTGTCTATCCTGGATATTCGTCTGGTGTCTGATATATGATGTGCAAATGTTTTCTCTCATTCTGTGAGTTTCCTCTTTACTCTGCTGATAGTGTCTTTGATGCACAAAAGTTTTTTTTATTTTGATGAAGTCAATTTACTTGTTTTGTCATATCAGAAAATCCATTGAGAAACCCAAGGTCACAAAGGTTTACCCCTATTGTTTCTTCCAAGAACCTGCAATTATAAGTTTTTAAGTTTAAGTCCTCTGCCCATTCTGAGTTAATTTGGGTCGTTCCCGCTCTGTGCCGGTGGCTGTCTGTAGTCCCTGGGGGCGGTCCCCAGGCAGGGTCGGTACATGCTGGCTCCTGTGCCCCGCCAGTGGCCCTCTGCAGCATCCTGTCCCCTAAACTGTCTGAGGAGGTTCAAGTAAGTTCAGAGCCAGATGAGTTTTCGTCTTCGGGAGGGAATTGAACCTGTGCAGACACGCTGATCCCAGAGTCGATCTGAAATGTTTACAAGTGAACGCAGTGTGTTTGGGGTTGTGGAGCCCGAGCAAAGCCCCCGGCTAGGAGGCTACACGGGCCGCTGGGCTCCTTTCCTGGACAAATGAGTAAGTGGCCACCTGCCGCCAGGCTGAGGTGTGTGACCCACACGCGTGTGTGAGGCCTTGTGAGGAGGCCAAGGTGTGGCGGGGCCTTTGGGCATGTGGCCTCACCCAGCACGGTCGTCCTAAGGAGATTTCTGTCAGTGACAGGAGGCTGGGGACGAGGTCTGGCTGGGGAACCAGGACATGGAAGGGGAGGACCCCCCCACAGAGACGGGGCTCAGAGGCTTTGGGAAGTCTGCTGCCGGAGCACGGCCCAGGGGGGACAGGCCCGGGGCGGACAAAGCGCCGAGGAGGACAGATCTGGGCAGGACAGGCCATGGGGATCAGGCCCAGGGAGGACAGGACCGGGGCGGTGAAGCCCTGGACAGGACAGTCAAGGCACAGCCGCCTGAGTGTTGTCGCAGCAGGAGCCTCCTCCTCCTCCTGCCCTGGGGGCTCCAGGTCCCTGACCTCACACCTCACGCGTGTGTCTCGTGGGGGCGGGGGCTCTCGTCGCCTCGGGGGTGACCCACACTCTAGAAAGGAGGGAGGTTGATGTGACAGTTCGGACAGCCGTGGGCTCTGTTCACGCCCATCACCGCCTCCCCTGCCACAGGCCTGATTCTGGAGTCTGAAAACCCGAATCCCTCCAACATGGTCCCGTGATGCCTAGGGCCAGCGGGGAGCTCTGGGATCTGGAGCTCTCTGACCTGGTGTCAGGATTATTTTCTTTACCTCACAAATCTGGGCCGTGACGGCTCCTATCATAACGGGGCCGTCCACCTCCGGGAGCAGCAGCACAAGCCGGCGTCCGCTTCGACTCAGAACCCAACTGTGGAGGTGAGGCAGCAGGCGATGGTGCCGCCACCTGTCCCGCAGGCGGTCGGGGGTCCGAGGGGACGCCGTGGGGGGAGGCGCCCAGGCCCCCCCAGGCGGTCGCAGGGATCTCGGGGATACGGGTGCACAGGCCGTGCCCCACCAGCCCGCCGCCCTGCTCCGTCTCCATGGCCTCCTGTTCTGTCTTCGTGATGGGTCCCTCCGGGAGGCCGGTCTTGAGCGAGCCCAGAGCAGACTCCTCCTGGGTCTGTTACCCGCGGACCCGCCTCGAGGCAGCGGGGGCCGGGGGCCGGCGCCGTCAGCTCTTCGCCTCAGAGGCATCGGCACATCCTGCGTTATTGCTCTGAGTCTGCTCAGCCTCGGCCCTGCACATAGGACCCTGGCCCTCCCCACGGTGCCCGCATCCCTGGGCACCTTGCATCCGGTCCCTGAAGCTCCTTTCCTTCGGACGGGAAGCACCCCTTCCTCTCCCAGCTCCAGAGTTCAGGGGTGCTAAGGGTGAGAGGGGAGGGCTCCCTCGAGCGCACAGACCCCGCCTCTCAGCTGGGGCTGGTGGGCCTGACCCTCCGGAGCGGGGGTCTCCAGTCCCATCAGGCTGGGACACACTTCTTTGTGTTTTGGCCGCGGTGGGGGGGAGGGAAGGGCCCTGGGCAAACTCAGCTCTCGGGTTCCAGTTCTGGGCGGGTGCGGGGGGAGCACTCCTGACAGACCCGCCTCCCCCACCCTCTCCTCCGCAGGCGCGGCGTGCTGCACCTCCACGAGAGCCGTGGCATCGATGACCTGGGCCCCCCCCGGTGGCAGCTCACGTCCTGCCTGGTGCTGGTCATCATCCTGCTCTACTTCAGCTTGTGGAAGGGAGTGAAGACTTCTGGGAAGGTGAGGCTGTGGACCGTGCCAGCTGCAGAGTGGACCAGGCGCCGTGGTAGCTTGGGGAGTGGACCGGGCGCCGTGGTAGGTTGGGCAGTGGACCGTGCCAGCTGCGGAGTGGGCCGGGCGCCGTGGTAGCTTGGGGAGTGGACCGGGGACCGTGGTAGGTTGGGCAGTGGACCAGGCGCCGTCATAGGTTGGGGAGTGGAGAGTTGGGCCGTGGTAGGCTGAGGAGCGACCACTGGCCGTGGTTAATGATGGTGTCAAGGGAAGGCACTCACAGCAGGGTGTTTCCAGCACGACCACAAGCACAGCATAAATTGTTTTTTACTGATGAAAATATTTTGGTTTTTATCTGGGCACCCAAAGCAATTCTGACCAAAATGTGCCCCTTGCTTGCTCTATACGGGTAGTGAAGGGCCAGCACCCAGAGCCTCGGTAAGGACAGGCTACTCCCTGCCCCAGCCCAGGGCCCACCGTTTACACACCACATGGGTGTGTATTTGCACAACCCGTGAAATTCAGTGCGTCTCACTCCTCAGGAGCTCAGCACCCCCCTCCCCGCCCACTGCTGCAGACCAAATGCAGAAGAATGTCCCTTCTTTGCCAGATTATCTGTCCCATTTCAGTCCCTGGGAAAGTTTCGGGATGGAGAGCAGCAACACCCTCTGCAGGGACTTTGCTGAGCCAGCACCCTGCAAATGTTTGGGATGATGGGCTTCCCGGCAAAAGGCCACCCACCAGGGTGACCGTGAAGCCGCCCTGCCGGCAGGTGGCTGGTGCCGCCTGATGACGCTGTGCTCTCCCAGGTTGTGTGGGTCACGGCCACCATGCCGTACGTGGTCCTCTTCGCCCTGCTTCTGCGAGGAATCACTCTCCCTGGGGCCATCGATGGCATCAGAGCGTACCTGAGCGTAGACTTCCGTCGGCTCTGCGAGTCTTCTGTGAGTATGCCCTCCGCCCGCAGCCCGCCGGGCCACACGCACGGGCAGGCTCCACGCCGTGGGACTGCTGTGTTCTGGGGCAGGCTCAGGGGATCCCGGAGGCAGGAGCTGGGCCGGAATTTCTGACTCAGCCTGTAGATGTGGCACATGTAGGTGGCCCGGCCAGACCGGCTGCATGCGGGACCCCACCGAGCAGGGCTCACCGTCGGGTGACATGGGCATAGCCGGGCGCTGAGTGGACCAAATGAGAAAGTTAAGGGAGGAGAGCCCTGCTCTGTCCCCGTGAGAGCAGACTGGAAGGAGAGCCCTGCTCTGTCCCCGTGAGAGCAAACTGGAAGGCTGCGTCCAGTGGGCGTCTTTCCCTCCACCCATCCCTCTTCCCGGAGGAACCCTCTCAGCTTCCTCTGATGTGCGCCGTTGGGCTGCCCGGCCTGTGCCAGGAAGTGTGGCCGCTCACCCGGAGCGCAGGTCTAAGCGCAGGTCTGGTTCATCGTGGTTGCGTGAACCAGGGCTCCCTCCCCAGGAAGCCAAAGCTCGCTGGTGAGATACTCACCCATGGCGCGAGGGAGGGAGTTAACTCACAGCAAACACTCCGTCTGCAGGTGGGCCACACGCTGCTTCGACAAAGAACAATCACTCTGTACCACAATTCTCAGAGACAGCCTATGGAAGAGAGGGGGCTTGGCCAGGCCATGGGACAGACAGAGGTCTTCCAAGAGAGGGGGAGAGAAGGGGCAGCAGCATTTTAGGGAAACAGCCCAGAAATGTGAGTGACCGGTGGCCGGAAGCAGCAGGGGTGATGGAAAAAGTAGCATTCTCAGGAGGTCACGGAAAACGCAGGCGCCCTCGATTTTGGCAGATGGTGGGCTACCCAGGGGACTCACTGTGGCAGGGCCATGGGACATAATGGGGAAGGGTAGCTGGGGTGTGGGGGGCACAAAGCTGGGGACAGGGGGATGTTTGCAGGATCATTACCCGGTGCCATTAGGTGTGGGGGAGTCGGGTGTGGCACCCGCCAGGACGCAGGAAGGCACCGCCCTGAAGTGGAAACGAGTAGGAACAGATAGAAGGGGAGGCAGGTGTGGCTTGTAGCCCCCAGGAAGTCCCCAGGAGTCGGGGAGCAGCAGAAGTAGGCACCCATGGACAAAGACAGGGAAATGGCACTGGGTAAGCCACTGGGAAGTCCCTGCAAGGACAGGCAGTGAGGCCAAGAGAACAGCAGATACATGCTCTGCATGGGCAAGGGAAGACAGTGGCCATGCGCCAGGAAGCCAAGGGCTGCCGCAGATATGCCTGCAGGGGGAGTGGCTGTGGGGTCAGTGGCCAGAGGCCGTGGTGAGGAAATCAAAGAAAATAACAGGAGGGCAACATAAGGAAGCTAGTGCTTGGGCAGGAAAACCAGGCAGCGCACAGGAGGAAGCTAGATCGGTGCCCGTGTGTGCGCAAAGATGCTCACGTGTGAAGCAGAGAAGAGTAAATGACAGACGAGAGGTTGTTGGACATTAGACAGACGATAGAGGGTAGGTAGAAGGTGGAAGACAATAGGTGCACAGAGATGGATAATGGATGGATGGACAGACAGATGGACAGATAGACGATAGATGGGTGAATACATAGATGATGGACAGACGGATGATGGACGGATGGACAGATGGATGGGTGTGGACAGATGATGGACGGACGGATGGACAGATGATGCATACACAGATGATGGATGGATGTGTGGGTGATGACGGATGGACAGACAGATGCGTAGATGATAGACGGGTGGACAGACAGATGACGGGTGGACAGACAGATGCGTACATGATAGACGGGTGGACAGACAGATGACGGATGGACAGACAGATGCGTACATGATAGACGGGTGGACAGATGACAGACAGTTGGATGACTATGTGCATAGGTAGGTGATGGATGAACCCATGGCCGATGGGCGGCCGATGACGGATATCTTCGACAAACCAGTGTGTCTCGTCCTCTCCAACCACCTGTCAGCTCGGGGCTAGGAAGGGGCATAGACCAGGACAGAGCAAGCCTACAACCCCTGGGCTCCAGTGAGCCTGAGGTCCCAAGGGGACAGGCCCATGTGACCCCCCGTCCAGAGGGTGGAGCCATTCCTTGTCCTGCTGCAGGGTCCTGGCTGACCTTTGGATAGGGCAGGCGTGGGGCCTCACTGGCTTGGTGGTCATCCTGGGGTGTCCCCCCGGGGTTCCTCCTGGCCCAGGTGCTGCCCATACTTCCACCCTCCAGACTCTTGGTGGCCCCATTCAGAGATCAAGTGGCCCTAAGCATCCTTCTCTGGGGCTTAACTGTTGGAGGAAGGCACCCCAGATGCCCCCAGGGACACAGCTGCAGGAGCTGGCCCTGATCAAATCAAGGGCTCCCCAGCCCTATCCCAGGCCTGACCCTCACCCATCCCCTGGGGTTCAGTCTGGAGTGACCTGACGGAGCCTGCCGCAGGCAGGACGCCTGGCCTTCACCCCCACTGGTCTAGGACAGGTCAGGAGCAGAGGTGCCACACAGGGGCCCTTCCAGAGCAGACAGGACAGAAGGGACATCTGCTGCGTCTCTTCCCACATTCCTGGCACTCTGGACCTTGCTCTGCTCTGACACAGAGGCTGCCCTGCGTCCTGCGGATCCATTTCTGGACCCCTGTATGGACAAGGGTTCCCCCAGGGGTCAGCCTCCTTAGATGGCATCCGACCCCGGTTCTGCAGCCCTTGGGGCAGTCGCACAGCGTGGGACGGAGCCCCATCCTGGAGAGCTCCCGTTCCAGCAGGAGGGGGCGCGTCCGGGGCGGAGGAAGGCGGTTCCAGGTGGGCCCAGAGAGGCCAGCGCAAGCGGCACGGCAGAGCGGAGGCCCCTTGGCCCACTCGCCCCTCAGCGACCCGAGGCTGCACGCCGAGTCCTAGCCCGCTGCCTGGAACACACTGTCCCTGAGTGTCCCTCGGTGATCCCGAGACGCCGGGCACGCTGCCTGAAGGACAGAGGCTCGCTGGCCCTGGTCTGCGGGCAGGTGGCACCGCCCAGCAGCCCTGGGCTCCGCCTCCTCTGCTGCATCCTGTCGGGCTCCCTCGTGAGGTCATACTGAGGCCAGTCACCCTGGGGCATTCCCAGCCGAGCTCTGCTGTCACAGCCTGAGGGTTCTCACCCACAGGCCTGCACCGTGGGCTGTCTGGACGCTCGCGGGCAGTCCCCAGGGCCAGCTCCCAGAGCCCTCAGATAGCAGGTGTGGTCCTCCTGGGGGTGATGCCGGTGGTGAGGGGGGTTCAGCTGCTTTCCACCCCGACCCGGGGCTGTGTAGGGGCGAGGCAGTACGCCCATCCCCGTGTGGTCTCTGCATCACCCTGACGGGAACAGTTGTGGCTTTTAAAAAATACCACGTTGGTGCCACTAGGAGCCTCAGGCTTACACTCGGCAGGCGTGCGCCCCAGCTGTGCTGCCCTGGGCGAGCACACGTGCTGTCTGGGCTTCACGGCCTCTCCGTGGGTGTCACCGTGTGCGCACCCTGAACGGCCTCTCCGTGGGTGTCACCGTGTGCGCACCCTGAGCCCGTGGCTTTAAACGCCATGGGCAGGATGCAGACATCCGTGGGCGCATCTGGCCAAGGCGGCCACGTCCGTAGCATCCTCATACGTGACCTACAGGTCTGGCCGTGCGCAGAGCGGTGCTGCCGTTCAGGAGAAATCCCAATGAAGCACCCGGACAGCGCCCCTCCGTGAGCCTTTCTCGGGCCGGGGACGCGGCGGGCGCATCCCCGAGACGGCATTTGCCCCGATGGCGTGGCTGAGACGGCTCGTCGATGACGATCTTGTGTGTCAGCTCCCCTCTGTCCTGTGGAGCTCTCGGCGGCCCTGCGACAGCTGGTGTCCCCAGCCCCGCGCACCCCCGCGGTCACCTCTCTTGTCTGGTTCCGCACAGGTGTGGATAGATGCCGCCACCCAGGTGTGCTTCTCGCTGGGTGTTGGTTTCGGGGTGCTCATCGCCTTCTCCAGCTACAATAAATTCACCAACAACTGCTACCGGTAAGTCCCATCGCAGGGTCTGCCAGGCCACTGACTTCTGACAAGACATGTCCCCAGAGACAGGGAGGGGGGACACGCCGTGCTCATGGGGCCTCTGAGCCGGACTGTGGAAGCTACAGGCGACTTGCCCTAAGGAAAGTACTAGAACAGATGAAGGTGTTCACCAGCTCCCAGAGTCACCACCAAGGGCCCCGGCCTCTGCCCCCTCCTCCAACCGCTGCCAGGCCCCAGCTGCCGCTGCATCCCGGTGCCTAGAGCACTGGGCTCCAGGGCAGGCTGACCTGCAGCCAAAGTCCATCTAAAAACAAAAGTGAGTCCATCTGGGACCCGCTTTCTCTGACCTTTATGGTCTTGTGTTTATTTCCTTCACATCACGAGGACAGAAAATGCAGTAATAATACAAAGCATGCGTAGCCGAGTGGGCACCCCACGCGGGGGCAGCCTCTGCCTGAGTCCCCCCCGGGTCTGGGCGCTCGGCAGATGTCCTTCCACTCCAGCAGCCCTGCTCCCCCACCTCTACTTCCCTCTGGCCCTCTGAGCTCTCAGCCTTCCGCGTGGGGTCCCCCAGGCCGGGAACGCACAGACCCATAGCACCAGGGCTCCCCAGACATCCCCAAAACCTCATTCCTCCCAGGTCCGCGCAAGCCATCTAGACACCCTGCCAGACATCCCGGGCTGAGCGTGGGTGGGGGCCCCGCTGGTTTCTGTTCGCCCGCCCAGGGCCCTCATGCGGCCGCCGCGGACCATCTCACCTTTGCACCGAGTCCTGGTGTCAGAAGCTCCTTGGCTCCTGGGCAGACGCGTGTGGTTGGCCACCATGGGGTCCGCCTGGGCCAAAGCCTGCACACACCCAGAGCCTAGAGCCACTCCGATGGGGGCCCTGCCACCCTGGGCACCGGCCTGTCTGCGGTGCCACCCACGGGAGGGGCCAGGGAGCCCCCGGAAGAGCCCCCTCCAAAGCCCGCCAGACCCCGGACGGAGTGCATCTCGCACAAAGGGAGGGAGTGACCCCTCCTGCAGCACGGGGCTGGGACGTGTGTCTTGTTTCCCAGAGACGCGGTCATCACCACGTCTGTCAACTCCCTGACGAGCTTCTCCTCCGGCTTCGTGGTCTTCTCCTTCCTGGGGTACATGGCCCAGAAGCACAGCGTGCCCATCGGGGACGTGGCCAAGGACGGTGAGTCCCCCCAGGGCAGGCCGCCGTCCACACAGCCATGTCCACCCAGTCCCCCCAAGTGTTTTCCCCACACAGTAGGAGGGAGACGTGCGGGCCCTGAGTCCGAGTCACACATGTTCGGGGCAGGGGTGCGCAGAAGGACACAGCCCCCAGGGCAGCGACAGACCCACCACACCACACCCCTGCCCCACTAGCCACCAGCTCCGTGCAGAGACCCTGGGGCTGCAGAACAGGCTGTGGTTCGCGGCCTCAGGGTAGGCCTTGTCTTTGTATACACTGGGGAAGGGGCCCACAGAGCTCAGGGGTGGGAGCCCTGACCACTTCCGCAGGCCAGGGAGGAACCCGGTGGATTCGCACCCAAGCCCTTCATCAGCGCCAAAGCTTTTCCCTCCAAACCCCCAGGGATCACAACATACGTAGGTGGGCTTTGGTAATAACCAGAGGAATCCCAGCATCGTGGGCACGCGGACAACAGAGACCCTTGTTCCCAGCCCGCTCGCCCAGCCAGCCGCACACACCAGCTGTCTGCGTGCAGAAGCAGGCAGGGGGTAGTGGGCACAGGAGACCCAGCGAGCAGGCTGGGCCCTGGGAGGAGGCCAGGTGTAGGTGTGGGCTGCGGAAGGGGCCCCTTGGGCGCTCCTGGGGCTGCTCAGTCCTCGTGCGTGGGAGGAACGCCGTGGCACTGGGCCAGTCCGGGACCCCGGGGTCTCCTGGGACCACCGCAAGCCCCAGCCTGCGTCAGATCCTTCTGGGGGTGGGTAGGGAGGGCTCTTCCCCTGGAGTCTGTCCTCGCCCCCCACTCTCGCTGAAAAGGCCCCTCGTCTCCTGGGGCTGCCTCAGGCTCAGGAGAGCCCACGTGGGTGTCACTGACTCATCTCCTCCTGAGTCTTTTTACTTCTGAGTGGGGGCCGGCCGGCTGCTCAGCGAGGGGCCGAGGGGAGGAGCGGGCCGCCCGGCCCGTGCGCGCCGCCCGTAGCCTCCATGTGACTCTTGGCTCTTGCGCGCTGAGCCTTTGGACCCCACTTTGGAAGTAGGAAGCAGAGGTCCGGCCCCCCGGGACTGGTGGGGAAAGCAGGGGCTGGGCGCGTGTGCTTCCTAAGTCCGCATTCTTGCCTCCAGGAAAAAAATCCAATAAAAGCAGGAGAATGGGAACATAAAGCAAATAAATACAGAGCAGTGAAATTTACTCGCTGCTGCATTTATGCATTTCCCGTGCTTCTGCCCTTTTTTACGATAAATAGCAGCGGCTTACGAAAACTCTATTAGCCCTGGAAGTGGAGTGAGCGTCTTCTGTGCATTTCCGCGACCAGTAAAGTAAATGTCATTTACAGCTCTAATTCTCAAGAAAACAGGGTGAAATGTTAGCTCAGGTACGGAACTGAAGGGCGAGGACACTGACCTCACATTCCAGGGAGCCGACCTGCCTCTTCCCCGGGTCTGCGGCTCGTGGCAGCGAGGCTTCGGACCGTGCGGAACGTGCGGGGACGGTGCCCCTCACCTGTGGGTGGGAACTGCAGAGAGCCCAGGCCTGAGCTCGGCCCCGGGGCTCTGCTCTGCTCTCTGGAAAGATCCCTCAAAGCCCCGATCCCACTGACTGGCTCCCGCCGCGGCCCCACTGAGTGCAGAGAGGTTGGGGAAGCTCCGTCCTCGTGCGTAACGGCGGGGAGGCCGTGCGAGTGACTTACGCAGGCCCATCTTTTAAAAGTGACCCTGAGACGGATTCCAGCTTCTGGTGGGAATGTTTTTGCTTTGGGGTCATCACAGCCAAATGGCCGCGAGTCCGGCGGAGGCCCGCACGGCCTTCACCCCCACCCCCTCGCCCCCTCCGGCCCACGGCCCCCGAGCCCACCCAGACCCCACGGCAGGGCGAGGGGCGGCGCACCTTTCAGCGTGCCTGTCTTCCACGCAGCGGCCCTGTTCCCCGTGTCCCAGCAGGAAATGGTCCCAGGGAGCGGCCGCTGCACAGAAACCTGCCCCTTTCCCGCACTCGCGGAGCCGAGCATTTCCGTGTTCTTCACGTGGTTCTTAAAGATCAGACGCAGAGTAATTACTGGCACGGAAAAATATTCCCGGATTGCTAAGTGCACCTCAGTGCGTGTGTGCGTGCGTGTGTCCGCACAGATGTGTACACGTGTCAGCCTGTGTGCGTGTGCGCACGTGTGTACGTGTGTGGGCGCACGCGTGTGTCTATCACGTGCAGAGAACAGACCAGGAGGCCTGCGGGAGGTTGTCCAGGGCGGCGGGCAGGTGCCCCCCCACCGCCCTCCTCTGGGTTGGTTCCGCCCCCACCACCCCGGGCCCCCACAGCCCTACACAGACCAGAAGGGCCCAGAGAAACAAGGTGCGGGCCTCCAGCTGACGTCAGCTTTCCATTACCTGGAGTCCCGGGCCCGGTGTCCCCTGCGTTCCCCGGAGAGAGGACTCCTCCAGGAGGGCAGGCGCCGGCAGGGGACAGTCATCTCCCCGCGGGGAGTGGAGGCTGTGGGCGGCGGTAACAGGACGACCCGTCTGCAGGGCCCGGGCTGATCTTCATCATCTACCCAGAGGCGCTGGCCACGCTCCCGCTGTCCTCGGCCTGGGCCGTCATCTTCTTCATCATGCTACTCACCCTGGGGATTGACAGCGCCGTGAGTGACCTGGGCACCTCGCACGCCAGGGGGCCTGTGCAGAATGGCCTCGCCCCTCCCCACCACCCTCACGGGGCAGGCAAACCCAGGCGACCCCAAGGGGGGGGCCCCGCATGGTGGGAGGAGGGGCCCCACGAGTGCTCGGGGCCCTCCCTGGGTGGGGTGTTGGACCAAACCCTCTTTCTTCCCTCGGGGCAGCCACCGTGCCCTCTGCCCAGGTCACCACAGACCCTGACATGCGCACACAGGCCAGTAGTGGGAGGGCAGCACAGGGAACGTGGTGAGGACTGCCCAGAGCCAGGGCCAGTCCCTCCGGCTTTCCTTGACCCCAGAGCCCCCAGGAGGGACGGCTGCACCCACAGTGAGCCAGCAAGGGCTCCGGCCGCAGCCCAAGCCCCGCCCACTGAGTATCCCGGGTGCGACCCTCTGGGTGTGCGTGTGCTCCCGGCGCATGTGCCTGACTGTGGGGCAGTGAGCTGGGGAAGCAGAATGCGGGCTTCCTCGGACTCCTGGGTCCCCACCGCCTGCTCAGGACCAACAGCTGAGACCTCAGGGCCCCCGTGAGTGTCCATGGGTCCCCTGTCCCCCGGAGCTTCCCGGAAAGTGTAGAGAACCACACATCCCACGCCCTGGTCCTTGGCTCTCAGCTCCCAGGCAGCCTGGTCAACGGCTGCTGGGGGGCCGCGGCCCTGGACCACACATCTGCCTGGGATGAGTCCCACGAACAGCACGTCCTAGAGGAGGAGGGCAAGGAGGGTCACCACGCAGGGCAGGAGGCGTGGAGGACCCCTCGCGGCAACACTCAGAGTCAGGAAGGCTGCGCCCAGGGCCCTGCCAGGTCCTCCCCAAGAGCAGACAAAGGCGCTGCTGCGTTTGGGGGTGGCGGGCCGGGGTTTTGTGCCACGTTACCGACGTGGGCTGCAGGGCTGCTGAGCACATCCAGTCGGGGACGGCGTCCACCCCGGGTCCCTGCTCCAGTGGCCGAGGGCTTGCACGCAGGGCCCCTGTGCCCCAGACGCCGTGCGGCCCCCACTCGCGCCCATGCCCAGGCTGTCAGGCCACTGGGCTGGACACAAAGCGCGCCCCGCCCCGCAGCACCCCTGCTCTGTTGGCTGCAGATGGGCGGGATGGAGTCGGTGATCACCGGGCTGGTCGACGAGTTCCAGCTGCTGCACCGGCACCGGGAGCTCTTCACCCTCTTCGTCGTCCTGGCCACCTTCCTCCTCTCGCTCTTCTGCGTCACCAACGTACGTACCAGCACTCACTGCGCCGGGCGAGGTCGCGGCAGCATTTGGGGTCGGGCAGCCCGGCCGGCACTGAGAGCGGCTGACTGTGACTTGTAATGACATGCTAATGATATGCTAATGATATGCTAATGCTGTGTGGGTCGCCGTGGTCGCGTGTGGGACTGTGTGGTCGCACAGGGTGGCCGTGGTCACCAGGAGCAGCTGTGGCCACATGTGGCATAGCCGTGGTCCATGGTCCTTTTGCTCCCGGACAGCCCCCTTGGAAGCAGCCTGGGCTGAGCACCTCCCTGTTGGGTCTGTGGGGCCAGCCCCTGACCATGAGGAGAGGGGCTGGACCACCTTCCCTCCCACAGAGTCACTCCCAAGTTTGGCTGCTCCGATTCGTATTGCTTTCACCTCTGGTTGCAGCCGGAGTGCGGGGGTGGGGGAGGGGACAGGAGAGGCCCTTCCCATTCCCATGCAAAAGGCACATCTGTGAGAAGCTGGGTGTGGACTGAATTCCGGCGGCTCCTATCGGACTCTATGGGGAGTAAGATCGACTATGTCTGTGAACTGGGTCCAGTTTAAACTGGGCCTGGCGTCTCCTTGGGGAGAGCATCTCTCTGGGCTCCCCAGGGAGGCATGCTGTGCCCGGCACCCCGAGTTCAGCGGGCACCCCCTCTTCCAGGGCGGCATCTATGTCTTCACGCTGCTGGACCACTTTGCGGCCGGCACGTCCATCCTCTTCGGAGTGCTCGTCGAGGCCATCGGGGTGGCCTGGTTCTACGGTAAGAGCGAAGTGGCTCTCTGGGGCCGGGGTGCGTCCACAGGGAGCAGACTCAGCCGCGGTGCTGTCGCTGTGACCAATCGGTGGCGTCCTTGCGCGGTCCCTGTGCTGTCTCCTTCCTGACGCGTCGGCTCCGGGAAGCTTCGAGCGGTGGCTGCCACGGCACCGCGAGGACAGGAGGCTGGAAGGGGTCTGCTTCACCGCGTCAATGAGCACAGTTAGCCAGGGCATGCCAAGATGCTTACCGTGGTCAGCACTGTTCCATGTAGCCACCCGATTGTGCCGGGCCCACGGCCTCGTGGTCGCTGTGGGAGAATGGCTCATGGGGGTCAGTGGAGGGGAGGTCCCTGCCGTCCACCCGGAAACAGGCCTGTTCCTCATTGGGGACCAGGACCAGCAACGCAGTTCACAAGGCAGAGGCGGATTGGCACACCACGGCGCCACGGCTCACACGCCAGCTCCTCACAGAGGCAGAGCCTCTGCTGTCTCCGCCACCGCTGGCTCCTGAGTTAGAACGCGGAACTCCTCTGGCGGGTGGCCAGCTCCCAGGCTAGACGGGGCCGCCTGCCGCCACTAGGGGCCACTTGGGGGCCATTCTGTGTCCCCAAGTCGTCCTGGGTACTGTGACTGCCGTGGGCCCCCGAGCTGGAGAAGGCCCTGTTCCTTCCCCGCGTGCTGACCCGCTGCGCCGCAAGGAGAGAGCACCGGCCCCGGCCCCTCCGGACAGCCGGCAGGGACAGCTCTGGGAACGGGCGCACCCCTCCCTGGCTGGGAGCCCCGGCCCAGAGCTCACAGCCTGCTGTGCTGTGCCGGGTCCCCCACCCCCCCGTGGGAACCCTAGTGTCACGCCGGACGCACGGCCTCTGCCTCGGGGCCATGGGCAACGTGGCCTGAAGAAGCATGTCAGCTTCGAGAGGCTGCCCTGACATATAGCTCATGTTTTTGGAACAGATTTTCAATTCTAGTTTCTTCTGTACAGGAAAGGGAGATATTGCATTCTGTGCTTTTATTAGCACCTGGAATTAATACTTGATCCTTTAGAATGGGGCTCTCTCCCCTGTCCCCAAAGGAAACCCCCCAGTGAAAGAGAGGACGTGCCCCAAATGCGTCCCTCGGTCATGAGCCTGGCGCTGGTGGGAGACGCCTGCGACCACCGCTCCCCAGACCCTCGGGGGACGGAGGCCACATCATTTCCCCAAATGGCCATTCCCATCCCTGACCCAAACGCAGTCTGTGTTTCTTGCACGATGCATCAGAGTGTGTCAGGCTCCCTGTGCACCAAGGGTCCCTGATGGTCTTCGAGCCAACAGCCCAGCGCCGAGAGGAGCCGTGGACTGCCCTGACTGCTCGTGGGGCCGAGTCCAGAGGGGTCCAGGGGCTGGCCTTGGGTTCACCCTTCTCCCTTCTAGTGCGCCCCTGGTCCATCTCCATGTCCAGGGTTCCGATGATGGGGTTGGTGTGCACAGAGGGAATCCTGAATAGAATGGTCTTCCTGATGGGTCCCCAGTGTGACACCCGCAAGACTCACCCAGGGCTCAGTGGACCAGCTGTGGTCGTCTGAGCCGAAGCCAGGCCAGACTCGTGGTGGGAGAAACCACCGTGAGATGTCCTAGAGCAAGGGCCAGTACACTGAGCTTCTAGAAGTAGCTCTCCTTCAGAAGTACCAATGCCAAGTCCAGCCTGGAACACTGTCCAGCCCTGAAAGGAAGGACACTCTGACACCTGCCAGGACACAGGGGAGTCTTGAGCACACCATGCTGAGTGAGACAAGCCAGTCGTAACAGGACAAACCCCGTAGCACTGCACGCCCGGGAGACAGAATGTGACAGCGTGACGGCGTGGTGTGCTGGTGTGACTGCGGCCGCAGCGGGGCGGGGGAGGGGAGCGTCAGCGCTGCCCGGTGATGGCGCTTCTGTACGGGGAGATGGGACGGTTCTAGCCAGGACCGGCCCATGGTGGTGACGGTCGTACAGCAGTGTGAGTCGGCGCCTCTGAGCGCCACACGTAAAAATGGCTCAAATGGTAACTTTGTATGTCATGTGCATTTCACCAGAATTTTTTTAAAGAGAAAAAGCAGTAGTTCCGGCCGAGGGGAGACAGGACAGCCCAGGGCATGACAGGAAGGGCTGTGGGAGGAGGAGGAGGGAGAGAGGGCAGGGCGCTGGGGGCACATGACAGTTGAGGTGTGGCCGCAGTGAACACGCATGGGGACCCGGCCAGCAGGCCCCCAGGGAGGTCTGGCGGGGAGGAGCTACAGGAAGTAGGGGGAGGACCCGGGGTGGGCTGGGCACCGTCCTGACTGGCCGCGCGGCTCCTGCACTGCAGGCGTGAGGCAGTTCAGCGAGGACATCAAGCAGATGACCGGGCAGCGGCCCAGCCTGTACTGGAGGCTGTGCTGGAAGTTTGTCAGCCCCTGCTTCCTCCTGGTAAGTACCCCCTGACCACCCAGGGCCCCCGAGGCCACACACACCGGGCTCTCTGCTCCTGTGCGGCTGGGGAGGGGGCTGTCCCTTACAATCCTCCATGGTCCCGGGAAGGTGGCCCTCACCCTCTGGACCTGCTGAGAAACCTCACAGGGGACCCACGGGGATTCTACCCCATGCCTCACAGCTCTGCCACGGAGGGAGGCCAGAGCTGAGCATGGCCAGCGGCCAGTGGCTGGCTCCTCCCCTGAGGACAGTCATGGAATTGAGACTTCTAGGGGCAGGGAGGCTTGAGGACTCGAATGACAAAAACAGGAGTGACTCAGATGCTGTCACAGCACAGCCACTGAGAGCACGTCTGCTAGCCACCTGGCGCTTCTCCTTGGGGCCATGGGCTTCTCCCCTGGGCCAAGGCTGCCGGCCACCGGCCTCATTAGAACAGGGCCACTCAGATTCCCTTACCATGGCCCACAGCTGCTTCCCGCCGACATCAGCAGACACCGTCCTCGTGTGGCTCACAGAGCCTGATGTGTCCTGCCCAGTCTGGACAGGTGACCCCAGGGGCCGTTCAAGGACTGTCCTGCTCTGAGCAGAGAGCTGCAGGAGCTACTCACAGAGATGCACGTCTCCCTGACCCCCGGCATGTCTGGGACCAGCAACAGATGACGGGTTTGCTGTCCTGCGCCTGCCAGCTAGTGAGAGGCAGAGACAGAGACAGAGACAGAGGTGGAGACAGACAGAGATGGAGACCAACGAGACAGAGAGACGGAGAGACAGAGACAGAAGGAGAAGCAGACACAGAGACAGAGAGGCAGGCAGGCATGGGGGGAGGGAGCCGGAGCCCAGCGGCTGCCATGACCCGCAGTGTCTCCCTGAGCTGAGCCCGGACACTCGGGTGCTCCCGAGGCCCACCCCACGCCTGGGTCCTGCCTCCAGCACGTCCAGGCCCGCTGTGCTCGGAGGGCTGAGGGGCTGGTGTGGACGTCGGAGAAGCCAGGCGGGGTCTCCCCGGGATGACCTCCCGGGAGGCACCGTACACGGGGCTGGGCGTGGGCCATGGGCATCCCCGGCCCCGCCTGCAGGACGCGGAGCCCAGAGCGGCCGCGTCGGGGAGACCCTCCGGGCGAACCGGGCGCCGGGTCCCACCTGCCCGCCGCTGAGAGCCGCCCTCCGCCCTCGGTTGCAGTTTGTGGTCGTGGTGAGCATCGTGACCTTCAGGCCCCCGCACTACGGAGCCTACGTCTTCCCCGAGTGGGCCAACGCGCTGGGCTGGGCCATCGCCACGTCCTCCATGTCCATGGTGCCCATCTACGCCGCCTACAAGTTCTGCAGCCTGCCCGGCTCCCTGCGGGAGGTGCGTGCGCGGGCCTGCCCCGCCCCGGCCCCCGGGACCCCGCAGCGCAGGCGGGCGGGCGCCCACGCGGCTCGGACCCGCGGGGAGGGCGGGCGGGGGCAGCGGCCGCGGTGGAGCAGGGGCCGGCGGCAGGGGCGGGCCGGGCCGGGCTGGCCTGGCGGGGCCTGCGTGCGCGTGCGCGTCCTCCTGTGCGTGCGCGTCCTCCCATGCGTGGCCGTGCGTGGCCGCCCGTCCTTCCCGCGCGTGGCCATGCGCGCCTGCCTGTCTGCGCTCACGTGTGCTCCTCCGGCTGCGGCGGGCGGGCAGCGGCGCGGGCGAGGCCGCGTGGACGGGGGCGGCGGGGGCGGGTCCCCAGGACACCGCTTCTCCCTCCCGCACCGGCCTCCCTGGAAGGAGCGCCCCGCACACCCCCGTGTTTCCCGGGACCGCGGGCAACCTGGTCCCGGGCGGCACCCGCGGCTCCCCCGCACCCCGCGGTGCTCGGCGGTCAACCGGGCCTGGGCCGGCGGGGTCCCAGGGGCTCCAGGGAGGGCGGGACGGGGGGAGCCCCCGCAAAGCAGGCCGCACCACGCAGTGGGGACCCCCTCCCACGCCTCTCCATGGCCGCAGGGCCCAGCCGAGGCCCCTGGGGTGGGGGGACAGGAGGCGCGGCCTGCAGCCCGAGGGGCCGGACTCTGAGCCAGCCCCCCGCCCCAGGGTCCCCTGGCCTAGAGACTCCCGGGGGCCTGCCTGCCGGGCGCCCTTGCTCAGAGCCGGGGCAAGCGTGCCGCAGAGACAGCGGCTTGTCCTCCCTGCGCTGAGCTCGGCAGCAGGGTCTGGGGAGGCCCAGCCCTGCCCCCAGCATCTGACCGCCGTCAGCAGGGGCCCAGCCTCGCGGAGCGCACTGCTGCCCGCGGCCTGTCCTTCTCTTCCAGAAACTGGCCTACGCCATCACCCCGGAGCAGGAGCGGGAGCTGGTGGACAGCGGGGAGGTGCGTCAGTTCAGGGTGAGTGCGGACCGCCCTGCCACCCTGCGCAGGGAGGACTCAGAGGCCTGACCCAAGCCCCTAGGCCGTGGGCCCCTGCGGGCCACATGGCTGCGCTGGGGAAGGCAGGAGAATGCTTGTGCGCCTGTCCCTGGGGCCGCCTGGGGCCACCCTCCGGGGACCCCTGAACGGATGGGGGCCACACAGTAGGCAGAATGAGAAAGCTTGGGAGAAAGAGGAAGCAGAAGGGGGAGAGGCTTGAAGCGGAGGAGAGGACCCGAAACAGCTCTGCGCCCTCACCGGGTTGGGGTGCTGGGGTGTTCTGTCAGACCCCGGCCCCAGGGGTCACTCAGGCTGCTGCAGACTGTTGGGGTGGGGGCTGCAGAGAGCCGGGAGGCCAGGGAGAGGGTGCAGGTCTCACCCGGCCTGCGGCAGGATTGGGTCCGAGCCTTCCTTGGATCTCCTCGCTTGTACTTACGCTAACTGCCCAGATGCGAGCTTAGGCCTCTCGCTCTCAAGCTCTCTTCTTTCCCAGTAGAAGCTCTCAAGGCCTTGTCGGGGGCGCAGTGGCCACACTTAGCACAGCCTTGTCCTTATGCTTTGGTGTTAAGGGTATTTTAGTTTTCATGTGATTTCGTCCCCCCGTGAGTTGCTTGAAGTTTGCTTGCAAATCCCGAAATCTATGGGGATGTTTCGTGGATGTTTGGAGGATCAGTGTCTGATATGATTGCATCGGGTCACCTGCTCTTGGGGGCACATGAGGACTTCGGAGTGACAGAGCCCCTGACCCACCATGGCAGACGGGATGCACTTCTGTGGATGCACGTGTGTCCTGTAGTTGGTGACACGCTCCTCCTTGCGCCTGTCACGTTGCGCTGGTGGCCTTGCCGCTCAGATGGAGCAGCGCGTCACTGACTTCAGCTCTGCTTCCGGTGAGAACTGGGAGGGGTTTGCAGGCTGTCGCGAACTTGTCCAGGTACCCCCCCATCACCCCCCCAGTTTTTTGCTTTATATATGGTGCGGCTGCTTTCCGGGATGACCACACGTCTGGGATGGCCGCGTCTCCCCTGGGACCTCACACAGTCGCTCTCCCTCGCGCTGCTTTTGCGCCGGCAGCCCTCTGGTCTGGCACGGTACTTGCAGCAGGTGTCCCCTGAGTTTGCCAGAAGCACCTTCTACAGTGTTTCCGTGTTCGCCTTTGCCACGATCTCAGAACGCAGCCCTCTTCGGCAGAGCTGGTACACGCCTGGGACTTTGTACTGACAAAGATGAGTCCCTTTACGTCTGTTGTGATTATTGCTATTTTCAGCTTGATTCTATGCTTTTTAATTCTGTTTGCCCCATTTTTAATGTGTACTTTTCTCCTTCCTTACCTTTTTACGGATTGCTCTTTGGGGGATTTGCTTCTCCCCGCTTTGTAAACGTTTTTTCTCTGTTTGGAGCTTACAGACTCATGTACTGGCTTACAGACCTGTACGTCACTCCTTTACAGTTATCTTTGGAATTGTGACATACGTGCCTCCCTTTGCATGCATGAAGTGACACCGTATCTCAACCCCGTCCTGAATGTCACAAGGGCTTAGGACTCCTCCTGCAGGTTATCACGCTGTTAGTGCCCAGTGCTCCATTTCTCCTTTCTAACCCACAAACTAGGCACTGTTACAATTATGCTCTGTCCCTGGGTTAACGTGCACGAGACTGCTTAGTTCTCCACCCGACTTTCTGACATCTACGTCTCTGAGCATCATTTTCTGGCTTTAACATCAAACATCCTTCAGACTTTCCTTGAAGGAGATCTCTCGATCGACTTCCCCACTCTTGTGTGTCCAGAAATGTCTTCATTTGGTCCCTCTCAGGAAGGAGGGTCTCAACCGCTGTTTCTGGCGCCGTTCTTGCTGGCCCCTTGGCTGCCGCTTGGAGACCATGCCTGTGTCCGGGGTCTGCACGTCCATGTGTTTTGTCTGTCTGGGGAACGTGGCAGTCGTGCCTCGCAACCTTGTCTCCTGCGCAGCTCCCCTGGGGGCTCTGCTGTGCGACACTTGCCCTGCCCTTGGGTTCTCGCGCTCTCTCAGGAGTTGGGTGAATGTGGTGACTCGGGTGCACCGTTGTGCAACAGCTTCTTGTCAGTGCACACACAGCCGCTTTGAGTCCTTTATCTAAAAATCACACCGTTCCCACTGCCCGCACAGAAGTTCACGCTGATCCGGTGCAGGACCTGAGGCTCCCCCACCCAACCCCCAAGGCAAACGCTCTCCTGCTCTGGTCCGGGTCTTCCACGTGCCCCCTGCCCCCTCGTGTCCTTGCGTCCGGAGATACTTCTGTGTTCCCGAAATTCGATCGGTCTGCAGTGGGGCGTCCCCATGGAGCTCTAAGGCTCCAAAGCTCCGGCCCACCTGCGTGCCCTACATGACCCTGCTGGGCGGGGGCTGCCCGTCCGCTGCGGCCCCTGGGGAGCCCAGCCCTGGGTCTCCCGGAGACCGGGGCAGCCGTGTGCTGGCCGCAGAGGATCGGGCCGCTTCCACCCCGGTGGCGCTCGGTCTGAAGCGTTCACCCTCGGTTCTCACCGTTTGGCGTGACTGTAGGGCTCGCGCTCAGAGCCCCACAGAAGCGACAGCCGCACGGCAGGGGCAGATGGGGGCAGCCACAGGTGCCGGCGACCTCCACACCCGCGGTGGTGGCTCGCCTCCCCGAGCAGTGAGCATGGCCTCCCTGGCGTGCCTGGGAGCTCATGCCAAGTGAGACACAAGCCTTGCCCTGAGGTGGGAGCAGAGGCCCCAGGGAGGCAGCAGAAAGGGGCCTCGGGCCACCCCTGGTCTGCCGGCACCCCCCCACGCCCCCGTCTGTCCTGCCTCAGATGTGCCCCTGCCCCTGGGCCGCGGTAGCTGCTCCCGGCCGGCCCTCGCAGCAGCAGTGCTCTCTGCTCTGTGCCCGCACACCTGCTCGTAGGCATCTGCACAGGCTGACGGTCGTTCGCGTCTACGTATTTAACTTAAGGGTGTGTGCGTGAGGCGGGTTTCTGGAAGGTTCACATGGGCATCAGACCTGAGTTTCCTGGGCTGCACAGCGTCTCCGGGAACTTGTCGGGTCGGCAGCCGGAGCCGCCTGGAACCAGGTAGCCCCCTGCTTTGCTTCTGAAGAAACCTGTTTCCTTCCTAGCTTCGCCACTGGCTCCTGGTGTAGCCGGCGGGCAGGGGCCCGGACGGCCGCCGCAGCGCAGGAGAGCCGCCCGCAGAGAAGAGACCCCGAGCTGAGAGGGAACGGCGGGGCCGCCGGCTGCGGGACTCCTGTCTCCGAGAACCGCACGGAGCCTCTGCCTCCCGGCTCCGTGCGCCCTTCCTTTGCCACCAGGAGAGGACTGGCCGTCGTGCTTGTCTCTGTGACCACGTAACATAGATCCGTGCCCCTTCCTGCAGGTAGACGCCGTCCGTCCGTCCGTGTTCTGTTTGTGCCGAGCCCACCGCCTCCCCCACCGGCTGCCCCTGAGTGCGGGTCTTGCTGTCACCCGCGTGCTGAGAAGACAAGTGGTGATCGCGGCAGCAGACAGCCCAGGGCTCGTGACTTCCTGGGTATTTTATTTTGCTCCAACTAGAAGAGCCACATGTCCTATGTTCCCTAATTGTGTAGAAGGTGCCCTGGGGAAACCACAAAAGGCAATAAAGTGGGGCCACCACGTGTCCCCACACCATGCGCCTCGTGTGCGCAGAACCTGCCCAGGGTCCCAGTGTATGTGACGGGGACGCTCTGCACTTCCTTCTAGCGGACAGAAACACAACGGGAACCTGTGCACGCTGCCGCCAGCCCTGCCCATCGCGGGCCGCGCACAGTCACGGCCACCTCGCTGCAGATCCCCGGCCCCAGGAGGCAGGGGTGTGTGCCCCTCACCCCCAGGCCCTGACCCTGCCAGGCGCCCACGGTGGGTGGCCTGGGGTCCCGGGACCTGGGGAGGAAGCCGCCGCTGGGGCTTCCGTTCCTCGGTTCGCGTTCCCCCCGCAGCAGCACCATCCGTGGTGGGAACGGCCGTCTCACATCGTGTCTACCTGTGAACCGAGACCCATCCTCAGGAGGCAGGGCTGGCTCTGAAGACCCGTCCATGACGTCTCAGTTGCCATTTGTGCGCACGGTGGCAGCACCACAAACCGACGGCAGCCACGCTGCTCCTGCATGCTGGCGTCGCCCTGAAGGGGACCTGGCCGCCAGAACCCGGAGGCCACCTGCAGCCTGTGCCCCGGGCCCCGAGAGGTCATGCTGTGGGCCCCCGTGTGGCCATCGCCTGCGAGGGGTCTTTGGTGCCCAGGGCTGAGGAGCTGGCCGCTCGTGGACGGCACGTGGACAGCGGGGGCCGGCACCCTGAGTGCTCTGTGTAGATAGCGGTGTCGTCAGCGTCTGTCTGTCCGTTTGTCTGTATCCGTGGCCGGCACCTCGCGTGAGTCGTCCGCAACAATAAATCCATGTGGGAAAACGGACCGTAGCTGTGTGGGCGCCTTTCTTGGCTCAAGCTGTGGTTCCCCCGCTGCCCCCACCCGGAGGGAGCACTGCTGGGCTTGACCCGGGCCCGGGACCTCAGCCTGCAGACTCCCCTCACACCCACCAGCCCCGCCACCCCAGCCCTCCGCTCCCGAGCCTTCCTCTGCCATCAGTTCCCTGCAGGCGCCCCACGTGTCCACACTCCTGCCCTGCATTCGGACCACTGCCGCCACCCCACCCAAGCCCGTCTTCTGGGGACAGGACACCAGGGTCCTGAATGGTTCCCTACCCTTGGCCCCCAGAGGATCTCTTGTCCACTCTGGGGCCAAAAGGGTCGATCTAGATACCAGTCAGCTCTGGCCACAGCCCAGAGGAGGCATGGATGGCTTCTCACTAAGTTTGGAATAGACACCAGGGCCCCCCCAGAACCTAAGTACTCGGGCAGCGGGTCTGTCCCATAGGCCATGACCCACTTCCTAGGACACTGGCCCCCGACGGAGGATCCTGACGGCTCACTCACACGAGGGCTCTGTGCCGCCCCCGTGCGATCGCTCTTCTTTCGGACCCCCCGACCGTGCTTCCTTCAGGTGTCTCTTCCTCAGGGACCACAGGACACACATGAAGCCCTCGGGTCAGCTCCATCCCCAGCCACGTGCCAGTGAGCCACGCCTCAACCACCCAGAGCTGCCCACGCGGCTTCCCTAGGGCCCTGTCCCCACGGGGTCTCCACCTCTGCCCGCCCCTGGATGTGAAGGGGAAGATGCGCCATCATGACAGACCCGGGGAGGGGGACAAGACCCCGGCCCCAAGGGGATGAGCCACGTGGGCCACGGCGTCCTCCTGCCTCCCGCCGCCAGCCACCAAGGGGCCTCAGGAGCCGACAAGGTCCACGCAGACTCCCGCCGCCAGCCACCAAGGGGCCTCAGGAGCAGACAAGGTCCACGCAGACTCCTGCCTGCAGCACAGGTCGGACCGTGGCCCGCTCTGTCCCCGCTGTGCCCTCACCCCAGGGGCAGCGTGGGCCCCTGCCGGTCCCGGGAAGAAGCTAGTACAACAGCCTGATGGTGGCCACGGCGCCGCAGGAAGCCTCGTAGGAGTCACGTACCTGGGAGAGCCGTGGGGCCAGACGTCTCGGACTGAGAAAGACGCCCCCGAACTCCTGGGGGTCAGCTTGTCCTTCCTCCGTATCCCCAGACACACAGGGACGCACTTGTGTGCACACAGCACGCAAGTTACATCTGCCCCACGTGAACATGCAGACACACGGGCTGCACACACGCATGCACACGTTGACGCACACATTGTGCACACAGACACACATGTACATGCACGTGGACCTGTACACACGGCGCGTGGACACACACTGATGTGCACATGGACACTCATGGCATGTGTACATGGACACCCACAGACACACAGAGTCTGCAGCAATCGGCAGAGGTCCTCGTGGAAAGGCAGGCACGGCTCGGGTGTGAGCACTTCTCCGCCTATCCCAGAGACCTGCTTCCGTGGAGCCTGGCCACCCCGCATGGCTGAGAGGTCTTGTCTCCACACCCCTGGGGTTGCGACAGGAGTCCCACTGGCATCCTGGCCCCAGGGGCCTGGGCTGGGTTCCTGCCTAGGCGGCCCACGGACAGACAGCCATACGCTGCCCGGAACTGAGCCACATATGGAAGTGATCTCAATATATAAAGAACTCCTACAAGTCAATAAAAACGGGGGGACATCGTCAGTCTGTGGTCAGTGTTGATTCTGAATCCGGTTCCGACATGAGACAGGGTTCCCTACCCCAAGCAAGTCTGTGCAGCCCAGCAGGGTGTCCTGCACTTGGACTCACCCCTGACGCTGTCGACCTGGACTCGGCATCCGATGCCACAGGCTAAGGGCTCTGTCCCATGCGAGCACCCCACTGCCACTGCAGACGTCAGTCACAGGTCCGGGCATCACCTGTGCTTCTGACCAAATGGCCATGAGTCAGAGGCTCCCACAGTCCCTTCCTCGGGTTCAGCTCATTTGCGGGAGTGGCTCACAGAACTCAGGGAGACCAGTCCATCACTGAATTACTGGTTTCTTCCCAAGGACGGTGAAGGGTGCGGACCAGCCTCCGGAGGAGATCACAGGGCGAGGTCTGTAGCAGAGAACTTCCGTCCCCTGCAGGTTGGGGCCAGCGTGCTGGCGCAGGGAGGCGGTCTGGTTCACCAGCTTGGACGCTTACCGATCCCCGTCCTTCCCAGTTTCAGGAGGCTTCTCTACACAGGTGTGCTTGGCCACTGCTGATCGATCCAGCCTCCCCCGGGGGCTCCCCTGGACATCAGGGGGCAGAACTGAGAGTTCCCTCAGTTCAGGGCTGGTTCCCTTGGCAACCGGTCCTTCTCCTTCAGGCATTTGCCCAAGTCTCCCCAAGAGCACAAACCCGGCTGTGGCGTGAAGGGGTTTGTGAAGGACAAGACGTGCATCTGGTCCTGGTGGGCAAAACACAAACATATATGTGTGACGAGTTCTGCCGCCACTAAACCCGTTAGGAAAGCGGGTGGGCTCACAGCAAAGATGGCGTGTCCCAGGGGTGGACGCCCTCGTGAAAAGACACTCAGCCGCGTTAGGAATGAGGGGTGTGAGGCAGATGGGAGGCGAGGCCACCTGCCACCTGCCCCGGCAGCTGGATCTGAGCCGTGTCACCCACGGCGGTGAGCAGACGGGAGCCGCGACCCAGCTACATTTTGGGTAGGAGAGGAAATTAGCGCATGCCCTTGGGAAAGGGTTTGCGTTGCCTATGAAGCTGACCGTCCAGTAGCAGACCCAGGTTTGGGCCCCCCAAATGGACGTCCTCCCGCCGCCGGGTGTGACCGTTCCCCACCTGCCCGGGGTGTGACTCTCACCCCCACAACACCCAGGACAGCCTCCCCGTGAGATGCCTGGGACTCGAGCCCAGCCCGCGGTGGCCTGCTGACAGAGGCCGATAGATTTGAGCGCAAAGGCGCCGGGCACCGCGGTCTGGGGTAGAAGTGCGCCCCCCCCCCCCGTGGGTCAGGCTGGGCTCGACTTCACCTGGAACCGCATCCGTCTTGGGGAGATGGAAGGAAGCAGCCTTGCCCCAAGCCAGACACGAACTCCAGAACGTGAGAGCACATTTCTGCTATGCTCGGCCACCCAGCCTTGGGGGCTTGTTCAGCGGCCCCAGGAAACTACCAGAGGTGGGTCCACCCAGCATGGGAATTCAGTTTCCCTGAGGCCACACGCTGGGTCCGGCCTCGTCAGACACCTCTCCAGTCTTCTCCTCTGCCTGTCCCTCTCTCCAGAACAATCTGCTGTCCACTGCTGACTCCTCACACCACCCCAGCTTCTCTTGGACATCACATCTGGAGGTTTGCTGTAACCCCTGCTTCTGGGGTCCGCCCTGGTCAGTGCTCCTTGAACGCCCTCTCCAGCCATACCCAGCAGGGGCCCCGTGTCTCCCATGGAGATACTCCTCGTCTCCCTTCTCAGTGGGCTGGGAGCTCCCCCGTGAGCGAAGACTGAACTGGTCTTATTGGCTCCTGCGAGTGTCTTGAGTAGGCCTGCGGCATAGCTGACCGTGGCACTCGGTATCTATTTACACATAAATGAGTGAATGGGCGGACGTTTACAGGAACACGGGTGAGGATTCGGTGAATGGACAGATGGCGATTAGCTGGCTAGGCAGAGGAGGGATAGGAGAACGGAGGGCAGAGTGGTTGCGTGGATGACGGGTGAGGAATGAGAGACGGCGCAGGACGGGGATGAAGCCGTGGACGGAAGGTTGATGCACAGCGCTTGGGTGGATGGATGGGTGCTGGCTGGGGGGTGGATGCTAGCGGGGCGGGCGGAGGGGTACATGGATGGATGGTGCTTGGGCTGATGGCAGTGGATGGACAGACGCATGGGTGGGGACGGATGTGGATGGACGGGTGGAGGCGTATCTGGATGGATGGCCGCATAGACGGGTGAGTAGGACAAGCATAGACAGTGGATGGTGCGTGAGTGAGCGGAAGGTCCTGTATTACACCTAGAAATCTATCCTTTTGGTAAATTCCCCCATGGGGCTTGACTCACGAGTGCTATATTTATTCTCCAAGGAGACGGCAGGCTTTTGATACAAGTGGGACTAATTTCAGAAACACCTAAAGACCCGTTTTCCTTCCACACTAACCCGCTGCAGAAAGCAAGCTCCCTGAGAGAGGAGAGTCTGCTCTCCCCCTGCTTCTGTGTGTGCCGCGTCTGAGTCCCCCGTCCACACTGCACTTTACCATCGGATTTACGCTCTTTGCCAAATGACCTTTAGATGCAAAGTCTGGGTGTTAAAGCCCAGAAAAGCCGTGAGATTTTTCCTTTGAGAGAAGCATTTTAATAAAGGCTCCGCATCAGGGAAATAGGTGATTTACAGGGTAAGTGGATTCTCCCTGCTTGGCTTTTCTTGTTTTGATTCCACAATCCCTTCTAATCTCGTGCATGCATCTGACCAGCAACCTCATGGCCTTTACCTGCCTCCCGACTACCGACAGCAGAACAAGAGGTCGCCTTGTTTGAGATGAGTTTATGAGTAAAGTCCTATGCTCTTGTCCCCCACGGGAGACACTGCCTGCTGCCCTCCTCCTCCCAAAGGTCCCGGGTCCTGAACTCAGCACAGAGCCTGGGGCGTTGTGCCCGCCCAGCAGAGCACGGTCCTTCAACCCAGCTCACCGGGCTGCTCAAGGCAGTCTCACCCCGGAGCCGGGAAAACAAAGCAAAAGCCAGTGGCGACCTCCCCCTCCACCTGCTGGGTGGGCCCCAGAGGCCCCTTCAGCCAAGCCGGAGACCCTCGCGTCTGCCGCTGCCCTGGCTGGTGTCCTGACGTAGAACGGGAACGTCAGGATACATCCATTAGTGAGGCCGTCTCCGCTTTCTTTTTAGTTTAACAAAATAGAAAATGTCAGAGTCAGGTGCCCCTGAGAAGGGCAGGGTCTGTCTTGTAGAACGTGTGCCTCAGACGTGAGCACGTGCAAGCAAGAGAGACAGAGGCCCGGAGGCGGGGAGGCAGCAGGAGGGGGGACGGGAGCTCGCATCTGCCGGGGCGCAGACTCGGGGCCCCGCCCTCTGGGTTGGTCACCCCCCGCTGCAGGTCCCTCCGGCCGGCACTGCCCGTCTGCCTAAGCCGGCAGGTGGGGAAGGGAGGCCCAGGGCAGGCAGGTCTGAGAGGGGGCCCTGTCCTGAGGGGGAGGGGGCTGGGAGGGGGCTGGGAGAGGCCATGGCGCCCCAGCGGACAGGGTGGGAGCTGAGTTATCGGCAGGTCCCAGGGCAGGACGCCTCACGACCTTTAGTGCTGGAACGCGTCTGCCTGTCTGCAGCAGGAATCAAGTGCCCCGGGGGTCAGGGACACAGGTCACAGACACCAGCGCAGGCCAGCCCGCTGTGGATGGGACTGCTGAGTCACAAGGACGTGGAAGCCCAGTGTTGGACAGGACCTCTGAGCCCGAAACGTGGACTCACGCTCAAGTGTAGAGGCCTCTGTGCCAGGATCGCTGGCCACCTCCGCCCAACTCGAGGACCTGTGGTCACTCACAAAACGCCCCGGGAATGGCTGGGAGGCTGTGCAGGGGACACGGGGAGCCGGCCTGGGGGCAGGTCTCCTCACCACCCCTGCGCACCCCCAGAGCTGAGACTGCAGGGGAGGCTGGGAGACCATCCTGCAGGTCCCAGGCACTCTGCAGAAAGCCACATGGGGACAGGAACACCCCCGTTCCCACCCCAAGCTGGCTGCCCTGTAGCCTACCTGGTCCCAAGCAGGGTCCCAGGTAGGGCCCTTTCTTGCGTCCTCCCTTGGGAGGATGGTGTGATACAGAGACCCCAGGGGCTCAGACGCGGACTCACTCTGGCGACCGGCCTCCGCCAACATCCGAGGGACAAGGACCGTCTTCCCTTCCCCTGCCCAACTCCCCCTCACTGTCCCAGGGGCCTTAGATGAACATGAGACCCTCGTGACACCAGAAAATTCCACCGCGAGCAGCAGAACCCCCTCCTTGAGGAGGAGGCGTTCTCTGGGGAGGCTGCCCCCCCGAGGGCCACAGCCCTCCCAGGGTCCCTGAGCGCACAGCGCAAATAGAAGCCACCATTTGCTTAGACATCTTTCTGCTCCAGCTTGAAGGCAAAAACCTTCCGTTTCTATAGCTGAACTTTAAAAACCAAGCCCATATTGACTTATGCACCAAATGTATTTATGTAGAATTTAAGTCATTTCACTTATTCCAGGAGCTAAGCTCCTCTTTCTTAAAGTTATTTGTTGTGTCGATGAAGGGTCCATCAGACACATTTCCTTGTGTCAGAGGCTGAAGGTCCCAGCCGAGCCCGGGCTTGGCCGCAGGTGCCCCACAAAGCTCCCACGGCCTCACGGCGACCTCACTCCCTATCTGGATCTCAGGCTAATATTTGGAGTGCCTTGTGACAAACACTTTAAAAGGTGGGTTACAACCCACCAGCCATTAAATGTTGTGATATCCGCTGAGTCTTCTTCACACTGAAAAACTAAATCTAGAATTCTAGAACGTTCTATGATACCACAAATGATCATTTTAAAAGCTGAGAAGGCGAAGCGGACCGTCGCCTACAGGTCTGTTCCACCAGGCGGCGAGTGAATGCTGTCCGCTTCCAGCTTCCCCACACCAGGGGCCGTTTCGGGGGCCTGGATTTGCCTGCAGCTGGGCGTGGGGCGGGGGGCTGGCCGGGGGAGGAAGGCCCAGTGGAGAGGGGGGTGTCTCCTCCCCCGCACCGCGCCCCCAGCCCCCTTTGACCAGCAAAGGTCCAAAGTGTGGAAGGAGCTGACACCCGGTAGGGTCGGGCACAGGACCTGCTGAGCCGGCGGCGGAGGGCGGCCGTGGGACGGGTGCTGGTTCATTGGCTCCCCATGGCGGCAGTCGCTGATCACGGCTAGTGCACAGAAAAGCGGGTTTTCTTACGGCTCCAATGGACTTTTTAACAAGAAATGCAAATGTATGTGCAACATGCTGGCCCACGCTGCTGGCCACGGCCAGTGGCTGCTGATCTCTCTGGGTCCTGGAGGTGAGGGACTTCTTCAAGAAGCTGGCCCGAGGCTGGTGGCCGCCTCTGACGGGGCTGCTGTGCTGTGGGGAGTGGCAGAGCCTGTGCTCACCCTGCTTCCATCCCTCCCCTGCGGTTCCTTCCCCGGGGATGACACACCACCACTGCCTGCCTGCTGAGGTCTGCTGAGTTGAAACCGGAGGGCCTGAGTCCGCAGGCACGCCTGAGGCCAGCTCCTCTCCGTGCAGCCAGAGGGCCCTGGGGGCAGCTGCCCACCTCCTGGGGGCCTGGGGGCCCCTCCCTTGCCCCCCGTCCCTCGGTGCCTACCCCAGCCCCTCCTGGCCCGGCCCAGGTCTTCGGAAGCCTGCGTTGTGACGGTGCTTGGACACTGTGCCCTAGTTAGGAAATCTCTTTTGCTCAAAGAGGCGAGTTAGCAAACCTGAAATTACCATGTCTATATTCTAGGACGGAGCAAGCCGCCAACATGCTGCTGACGGCCCAAAGCCGCTGCGTGACTGCCGGGCCGGCACGAGACGAGAACCCAGAGTCCTGTTCAAGCTCATGAAGCCGTTCAGGATGGCGGCTGTGGGGCTCTGAGTGCCCCCCACGAACATGAGGCCCTGGGGACGGCAGGGTGTCACCTGGGGAGAAAGGAGCCACAGAGACAGGGAGGAGCATGGGGACAGCAGGTGGGGGTGGGGCGGGGGATGGCGAGGGGCAGGGCGGGGCATGGGGATTACAGGGGGCGTGGGGGTGGGAGGACAGCAGGGGCAGCGGGGGGGATGGGGATAGTAGGGGACAGCAGGGGGGACATGGAGATGACAGTGGGGCGGGGGGAAGCGCACTGGCATCTCTACTTACAAGGCTGCTGATCGCACCCTGTGGGCCCTAGCCCTGTGACCCCATCTAGCCTAAGGGCCCCCCAAAGTCCAGCCTCCTGACACCATCACAGCAGGAGCTGGGGCTTTGGCCTGGGAATTCACGGACACGAGCATTCAGTCCTAGAACAAGAGCCCCAAGTCCACAGAGAGCACAGTCGGCTGAGGGAGAAGCTCCCTTCAGCGCCAGCGGCTTCATCCCGTGTGCCCAGTCTGTGGCATGTGCGTGGCCACCTTCACACGGGCACGGCTAGGACACCCTCCTCCCCACCAACTGGATCCCGAGTGTGGAGGTGCGGGAGGGCGCTGCTGACCCCCCCCCAGCAGCTCCCCCGGCCTCTGCGGCTCCCGGGTCTGAGACGTGCCCCATGTTGGAGCTTTCCACCTGCTGGAGCACCTGGGCCCCTGCAGCCACAGGCACATCCAACCCATCGAGGTGGCTCAGGCTCCAGAGAGGCAGTGCCCAGGGCACCCCCAGCCCTGCTTTCCTGCCCAGGGAGACCCCACACGTCACCAATCCCTGGCCCTCCCTCTCACACCCTCAGGTGTCCACCATCCAGCCCCTCCCACAGCCGGGCAGAGCATGAGAACTGGCCAAGGGGTGGTCGGCGGCCTGGAACCCAGCCCCAGATGCTTCCTGCCTCAGTTTCCTTATCTGCAAATAGCTCGTGTGAGGGAGGTGGCGGAGAGAGCCGGTGGCTGCTGTCAGGACGGACAGCCTTTGTGCTTTTCAAACACGGGACTGTCGGCACCACGGGGCCACACCTCATGTCAGAGCCGCACGTGTGGCCCCTGCTGTCAGCGCGTGCCTGACGGGGGCCTGAGGAGTCTGTTGTCGGGCTGATTGGGGACCTCGGTGTGGTTGTGCTCCCAGGAGGGCCGAGGCACATGGGCGTCCACGAGGCAGGGCCACGGCTGTCATTCCTACTCGTGGTCAGCGTCGGAGCGCAGGCCTGGGAGTCGGGAAATGTCGGCAGGGAGGACAAGGAAGCCTGGTCAGACCCGGGGCCGTGAGATGACTTCCTCCTGCCGCGTGAAGAGCTGCTTCGGTCCGCATGCTGGCGTCCAGAAAGCCTGTGTTCCAGAGAACAGAATCTACTATCTGTTCGAAATGGGTTTCCTAAGGTAACTGCAAACCACAGTATTGACACGAAGTCTTAATAAAAGCTCTGGGGGAAGGCTAGCCTGCCTTTTTGTAAGATAATAATAGGGCTCGTGTGTTCTAAGGCTGCAACCTGTGAGCTCATTGATTTTCCTCCCGGGAAATGGGACTGTCAATGAGGGCAGGACCCTGGGGGACCATCAGCGCCTCCCGAGGGCAGTGGAACCCAAGAAACCCAGTCCCAATGCCTGTACCGGCCAAACTTCCCTGTCCCTGACCCCACACGTGATGCGACACCAGCCCCCTCAAACAATGACAGAGGTGCCTGCCTCCTTCCTCCCCAGCAGGTGGGCGGCATCTCCAGGGACCAGTGTGGGCCAAGTGTCAGAGACACGGGGAGCACTGAATACCCTGGAACGGCCTGTGTCTGCCCTTCCCAGGACCTCATGCTCTCCTGCCATCTCCCCGCAACCCTGAAAACAGCCGGGATTACAGCGACACATCGGCAGAGTTTGCAGTGAAACACGAGTGGGGAGGGAGGGACCATTACAGCAGCAGGGATTACAGCAACACATCGGCAGAGTTTGCAGTGAAACACGAGTGGGGAGGGAGGGACCATTACAGCATGAATTGTCTTCTGCAAAGTCATCTATTGAAACCCTGATCCCCAGCACCTCAGCCCGTGACCGCGCGTGGACATGAAGTCCTTACAGAGGCGATAAAGCTAAAGGAGGTCATTCAGGTGCGTCCTGAGCCAATAGGACCAGTGTCCTGACAGGGAGAGGGGAGCAGGACACAGACACACACAGGGACGACTGTGCGAGGACACAGAGAGAAGTCGGTGTCTCAAGCACAGAGATTCAGGAGAAACCAGCCTGCCCGAGCCTGATCTCAGACTTCCAGCCTCTGGAACCAAGGGTGCATAACGTGTGATGGCCAAGCCGCCTCTCCATGGACCTGGCCACAGAAGCGCAAGCCTTGCACAGAGCCTGGGGCCAGCCGAGGCCGCCCACACACCCGCGATCGAACGACCCACGAAGATGCGGCCGGCGGCTCGCACGAGGCAGCCGGTCCTCTTAATCGCACTCCGTGGGTTTCCGACCCTCCTTCTTCCCAGCACGCTGCCCACCAGCATGTTATCCTGCTGTCGCAAAGAGGAGGTGATGCGCTTCATCCGACGACACTGTCCGGCTTCCGGGGCCCGCCAGTGGTGGCTTCCTTCACTTGCTGAGACAACCTCTAGAGACACAGAGTTGGCTTGGCTCCAGCGGAGAAGACGCACAGAGTTGGGCGCTCAGCCCTGCTGACTCTGGCAACCACCAGATTCTAGTGTGTGTACCTGGTTGCACCACAGCTGCACTTTTCAGTTTCCCAAACCCATAAACTCACTCAATGGGATTTTATTTTCACTGAATGAATCCTGCAGAGCTCGTCCCGTCTCGGCACTGAGAGGAAGGGATGGTGGTGGTGGCTAGTCCTTGAGCTCATCAAACAGCCTGGGCACAGCTCAGAATGCGCCCAGAATATCTACGGCTCCTGCTCCAAACACGGCCCCTTCTTTTTCATGATCAGAGAAACATAAATGAAAACAACTTGAAATGACAACATCTCGCTAACAAATTGGCCAAACCCCAGAGGTCCGACACTGCCCTCTGACGGCAGCGCTTGGATAAACAGACATCCTCCTACTTCCCGGGCTGGATGTGAGCCCTACACCACCCAAGGGAAGGCATTTGGTGATAGCTGGAAAACTACACAGGCATTTATCATTTCAGCCAACAATTCCACTTCTGAGGATCTATCCCAAAGACACGCTGGCAAAAAGAAGGAGGAGGAGGAGGAGGAGGAGGAAGAAGAGGAGGAGAAAGAAAAGGAAAAGGAAAGGAAAGAAGGAAAAGACATATGTTCAAGGTTATGCACTACAGTCCTCATTTAACAGCTAAAAGCTGGAAACAACTCAAATATCTACAAACACGGAGACAGTTGAACGCACTGACGTACCCACAACATGGAGAGAGGTGTCCCTGTACAAGGACAGAGGGACTATCTCCATTTACCATAGGGTGTTTTCTCCAGGATACACAAAAATTTTAAAACCCAGTGGAACTTCTAGAAATGAAGAATGAAACATCTGAAATGAAAAATTCACAAGATGAGCTGAACAGCAGTTTGGAAACTGCAGGGGGAAACAAGAAAATCAGTGAACCAAAATATACAACCTTAGAAAGTGTTCAAACCTAAGCTGAAGAAGTAAGAAGACCCTCACCGACATCAGGGCAGCGTCAAGCCATTCCTACCACCAGAGTCACAGAAGAGAAGGCAGACAATGTTTAAAGACTTCTTAGCTACAACATTTTCAAATTTGATGAAATTCACAAATCAGTTTGCTAAGCCTCTAGCGGGACAAACAAGATGAACCACCTACAGCTATCACCAACGCATTGCTGAAAAATAATGGTTTCTTTTAAAAAAAATTCTAAAAACAATCAGAGGAAACAGACACAGCATATACAGAGGGACAGGAATGGGAATCACTGCTCATTTCTCGTCAGAAACAGTGTAAGCAAAAAAAATAAAACTGTGCTTTGACATGCTGGAGAAAACATGCCCGTCAACCAAGGACTCTATAATTACTAAAAATCTCTCTCATGAAAATGAAAACAAATTAAAAGCATTTCGCACAAATAGTGATGGACAGGATCCCCCACCGCCAGATCTGTATCAGAAGGACAAAAGGAAGCAATGGAGGGTAAAGGAGCAACCGCAGCCGGAAGCCGGGATAGGTACAGAGGAGCAGAGAGAGAAACATCCTACAAAGCGCATTTGGGCCGGCCTTTCACTTAGTCAACACGTAATTGTTTAAAATAAAAGTAACTATGTATCATGGGCTTGATGGCGGACACAGAAGTGACACATATGATAATTTACAAAGAAGCAATAGGAGAGCAGAAAGGAACTTTATTGTTTACAGTTGTTACAACCTACCGCAGCACACTTTTCCTAGCTACACCTCCTCAGGCAAAGGAAACCAAAGCAAAAATAAACTGTTGGGACTTCGTCAAAATAAAAACTTCTGCACAGGGAAGGAAATAATCAACAAAACTAAAAAGTAACCTATGAAGGAGAGAAGATATTTGCAAATGTCGTAACCTATAAAAAGTTAGTATGTAAAATATATAAAGAACTCATAAAACTGAACACCCAGAAAACAAATAATCCAATTAAAAATGTGCAGAAGAGGGGCACCTGGGTGGCTCAGTCATTAAGCGTCTGCCTTCGGCTCAGGTCAGGATCCCAAGCCTGAGATCGGGCCCAGCATCGGGCTCCCTGCTCAGCGGGAAGCCTGTTCTCCCTCACCCACTCCCCCTGCTTGTGTTTCCTCTCTGGTTGTGACTCTCCCTGTCAAATTAATAAACAAAATCTGTTTTAAAAAACGGACAGAAGACATGAACAGAGATTTCTGCAAAGACATACATATGACCAACAGGCACGTGAAAAGATGCTCACCATCACTCGTCACCAGGGAAATGCACACGGAAGCCACAGCGAGATGCCACACCTGTCAGAACGGTTGAAATGAACAACTCAGGAAGCGACAGGTGTTGGCGCGGATGCGGAGAAAGGGGGCCCTCCTGCATGTTGGTGGGAATGCAAGCTGGTGCGGCCACTCTGGAACAGTGTAGAGGTTCCTCAAGAAGTTGAAAATAGAGCTACCCTACAACCCAACAAGTGCAATACTCAGTATTTACTCCAAAGGATACAAAAATACCGATGCAAAGGGCTACATGCATGCACTCCTCTGCTTACAGCAGCATTCACTACCATAGTCAAGAGAGGAAGCAGCCTAGAAGCCGGGTCGGTCCCAAGTCCCTGCACAGCATGGGGTTTGTATCCAACCTTCCAGAATGCCATGCAAGACCTTTCTACAACTTTGAGATAAGGAAACTGAAGGTCTCCATATAAAAAAAAATTTTTTTTGTTTTTGTTTTCCTTCCTTTTCCTGCTTCTTCTCTTGCTAGGACCTGCTCTCCCGCTTTACACAAGCCTCATACTATAAATAGTGTATGTCCTCCTTGTAGAGGATAAGGAGTTAGTGATTTCTCTAGAACAGACATCATCTAAGGAAGGACCAGGCGAGACCGACAAGATGAAATCATCATATGTGTGTTCCCGGCTACGGGCACTAAACATCTTAATGCCATGACCCCAGGCTCCAATGGATAAGTGACCCACGAAAGACCTCTGGATGTCTGAGAGAGCTTACACCCACCACCATCCCCATAAAAACCCCAGGTCCCAAAGAGGAGACTCCCTCCTTTCCTATCTGAGTCTCCCAGACTCTCCTGGAACCCGCGCTCTCTCACGCCATAAACTCTGCTTTCATCTCCAGCTGGCTGGCGCTCCGTTTCTGTCCCATGCAGACCCAGGGACACACTGGGCTGGTCCTGCAGGACTCCCTCGGGATCCTTGGACCCCACTCGCCTGCATCAGCTTCTAGATGCAGGAGCAGCAGGACACCTGTTTTGTGGTGTGGCCTTGGTCCCTGCTTGCGACAGATCTCTGCAGGTGGGCAGAGTTTGAGCGGGGCCAAAACCCAGTCTGAGGAAGAGGGACAGGGGTCAGAACCTCAGAGTTCCCAGGCCTCTGCAGCTCCTTCCCGAGGCTGTGTGCTGGCCTTTGGACTCCGGGAGACCGCCGTCCCGTACACCCCGCAACCCCCCTTATGGTTCTGCGGTTGGAGCTGGTCTCTGTTCCCCGCGGCCCGCCGCACTCCTTCCCGCATGGCGAACACCGGAGCCGGGTGCGGACCGGCCTGGCTCTGGGGGCTCCTCAGGCGTGGCAGGAGCGCAACGCAGGACAGCCCAGGGGTCAGAGGGGCTCTGTGACTCTCGGTCCCCCTGCGGACGCTGGAGTTCCCGCGTCGGGGGACAGGAGGCAGGTTTGCCAGGCACAGTGCGAACGCGAGAAGCGCTGCCGCGACACACGCTTCCAGGGGTTGAGCCCACGGGGCCGTGAGTGGGGTCTGCGGGGCAGAAAAGCCAAGCGCACGAGGGTGTGAGGAGCAGGGAAAGCCCCTAATGGCCCCAACCTCCGGCTCAGATCCAAGGAGCGCGAGGCCCCGCGGGGCCCTGCAATCAGCCTCGCTCCCTCCCTCACACCCTCCGCCGCCCCGGCTGAGGTCGCTGTGCCCCGCACCGGGAGCAGCGTGGACGGCCCCGGTGAGCGCCGGACGCGCTCCCGACCCGGGCCGCGGAGGAGCAGACCGGCTGGGTTCTGGCCCCGCGCCCCGCGATGCGCACCGGCCGCTCCCCCAGGAAGGCCCGGCGCCCGCCCGCCCCCGCAGCTGCCCGGCCCCTGCACAGCGGCCCTCGGCGGGGGGTTCGGCCCGCGCCCCCCGCGGAAACCCTGTTCCGGGACCGCGGCGGCCTCAGCCTCGCCCCCGCGGGTTGACGGATCCGCCACCCGAGCAGCGAAGGCCGGCCCCGGACGGCCGTGGGCTCGCTGCCCGCCCCTTCCCCCGCACTCCGCCGCAGCTCGGGGAGCAGGGGGCGCCCCGGCCGCTCGCAGCCCTCGCACCGCCTCCCGCCGCGCTCCGAGGCGCCGCGGCCCGCGCCCCCCCGTGGGGCCTCCCCACCGGCCCCCCACGGCCGCCCCCACGGCCCGGCCCCGACCCGCGGCCCTGCCCCCCGCCCGCGCCCCCCACCCCCACTGTCCCCGCCCCACGCCCCAAGACCCCGCCCCGCGACCCCCGCCGTCCCCACGAGCCCTCCCCGCGCCGCCGCCCCCGCCCGCGCCCCCCCCACGGCTGGGCCCCGCCCCGCGCCCCCCACCCCTCTGTCCCCGCCCCAGGCCCCAAGACCCCGCCGCGCGGCCGCGACCCCGCGCCCTATGTCCCCGCCCCGCGCCCAACGACCCCGCCCCTCGGCCCCGCCCCCCGCGCCCTCCCACGGCCGCCCCCGCCCATCGCCCGCCCCCCGCCCGACCGCCCCTCCTGTCCCCGCCCTCATGGCCCTCCACCGCCTCCACTCGTGTCTCGGCCCGCCTCCCCCATGGCCCCGCCCCACGACCCACCCCGCCCCCCAGCCGCGCCTCGCTCCGCCCTCCGATCCCCACCGCCCGCTCGCGACCGCGTCACCAGCCACTGCCCCGCCCCGTGCCCCTCCCCTCGCGAAAACCCCGCCCCCCTCAGGCCGAGGCCCCCCGCACCCGGACACCGCGAGGTACGCCGGGAGGCCGGCGCGGGCAGGGGACGTCAGCAGCGTGCGACGCGCCCCGGACGGGAGCGTGCGTGCGTGATGGGCGTCGGCTGGACGGCGCCTCCCAGGGGGCCGCGCGGCACGCGCTTCCGGCGGACGGCCCGGGACCCGGAAGCGGCCGCCGAACGGCGAATCCCGGGGCGGCAGGGCGGCCGGAGGGCGGCAGGAGTATGCGGGGCGGCCGGCGGCCCGCGGCGCGCGGCGCGTTCGTTCCCCCGCGGCGGTGGTGGCGGCGGCGCGCGGCGGCTCTCGCGTGAGCGGCGGCGGCCGGAGCAGCCGGCAGCGCGCCGGGCGGGCGGCGGGGCCCGCGGCTGCGAGGCGAGGCGGGCCGGGCGGGGCCGAGGCGGGCGGCGCGCTCGGCCCGGGGCCCGGCGGCGCCATGTGGCGCGGCCGCGGCTCCTTCACCGGGCTGGTGGTGGGCGTGTTCGCGGCGTACGTGGCGCACACCTGCTGGGTCCTGTACGGCATCGTGCACACGCGGCCGTGCGCCGGCGGCGGCGGCTGCATCCGGCCCTACCTGGCGCGGCGGCCGAAGCTGCAGGTGAGCGCGGCGGGCGCGACCCCGCGGGCGCGGCCCTTCCCGCCGGAGCCGCCGTGCCGCGGGCGGGGCGTCCCGGCCTGGGGGCGGGCGGGGCGCGTCCCCCGGGGTCGCCGCTGGGCGCGTGCTGCCCTCCGGGGCTTCGCCGCCCGACGGCCCGCGCGTGTGCCCGCAGCTCAGCGTGTACACCGCCACCCGGTCCAGCCTCGGGGCCGAGAACAACGTGGACCTGGTCCTCAACGTGGAGGACTTCGACGTGGACTCCAAGTTCGAGAGGTGGGCGCGGGCGGCGCGGCGGCCGTTGCGGGCGGGGACGCGGGCGGAGGGGGCGCCGCGCGGGGCGGGTGTTGGCTGCGCCCCGGGAGAGCCGCGGCCGGCCCGAGAGCGCCTCTTGCGCCTCAGCCCGCCGTGGCTCCGGAGCGGGGGCTTCTGAGGGGGGGCCGGCGGGGCGAGCGGAGGCAGCGCGTCCCTTGGCCGCTGCGGGGTCCCCGGGCGGGGCAGACGGTTTCGCGGAACATTCAGTGGAGCTGACGTGGACGTACACATGCCTCCGCGGCTTCAGGAAGCGCGTGGACCCGCAGCTCCGGTGAAGATCCGGGCAGCTGTAATCAGAAAAGCAGCTGCTGGTCAGGAGTCCGTTTTCTTCTCCGGAGGTGCCCGGAGCCATCACACAGGGCAGCGGGGCTCGGGGTCGCGCTGGAGGGAAAGTCCTCGGGTCAGCCCGCCCGGGCAAGAGCCCTGGGAGGCCGTGCAAGGGGCGGGGGAAGCGATGAGCCTGGGGTCGGCCTCAGCCTGCCTGGCCGCCCTCGGCGTGACCAAGGCCAGGAACTACCTTCTCGGAGCGCCAGGAGACAGAGGCAGGAACGGCAGGTGCGTCCAGTGTTGCTGAGCCGCAGGCGTCTGGAGGGACTGGCCTGGGAAGGCCGGCACTTGGGGTTTCAGTAAGCCGGCAGGTGGGTTTCCGTTCCAGCGCTTCTGAGCTGAAGTTCGTTGGAAGCGGCAGAACTTATGAGGACTCTTGGGGTAGCCTGTCCGGTGTGTGTATGTGGGTAAGCGAACGTGGACACCATTGGAAGACTCTTCTCTTTTGTTTCAGGACAGTGAACGTCTCTGTACCAAAGAAGACGAGGAACAACGGGACTCTGTACGCCTACATATTCCTGCATCACGCCGGCGTGCTGCCGTGGCATGACGGGAAGCAGGTGCACCTGGTGAGCCCTCTGACTACCTACATGGTCCCCAAACCGGAAGAGGTCCATCTGCTCACCGGGGAATCTGCTACCCAGGTGAGTGCGTGAGGTCACTGGCCTGCCGAAGCCTGTGCTGTTCCCTGGGGACACACGTTCATGTGTTGCTACCTGTGTGGCTTCTATCCGGAGCTGCCCCGACCCCTGGAAAGTGAAGCAGATTGATGTAACGGGCGTGACGTGGGTTTGCAGACGGTTTTCATCCCGAGTTGGTTGCATGTGGTTCAGGTGATCGAGGGATAGGTTCCTTCTCAGGCCGTAGACCCTCTCAAGCTCTGGGGAGCATCTGTGCTCCCCAGCCGGGTGTGGGGGCGTGTCTTCTGTGAAGCTCACCCACAGGCTTCCCTGGCAGCTGGGAGGCTCCCCACCCGCTGTCGGGCAGGACGGCTCTTCAGTCTTTACTTTGTTCACAGTCGGGAAATGGGGCCTTGTGTGGGATTCGTTTTTGTAGAAGTTTGCATACGAGGAAACTGGAATTCTCTTAGGTGACTTACGAAGCTGTGGGTGAAGCAAAGGCATGTTGGTATTTGAGTGTGTTTGGAACAGAACATGGGATCATTTGTACACGGACACGTAGCTTTCCAGGAAGCATCTGTGAGCCCGCCTCGTGTGGGATCCCCTTGGAAAGACCCTATCAGCTCCTTTCTCGGGGGGACAGTTTGGCCCGGCTTCTCAGGGCTTTCCTGGGGCATCAGTGAGTTGGTGGATCTTAGGGGTGTGAAGGAGTCTGTGGGGTGTACAAGAGCTAAATAAGCATTTGCTGTTAGTGATACTTGAAAATGGTTTATTAAAGAAGTTACTGTAGCTGAACCACTCTGTCTGTTTAGGTGGGAGGTTCACGAGATGATCCTGGAACACAAAATGTGTCAGTTAGATCTGGAAGATTTTCCTGGCAGTCCTAGCCACTGTGCTGAATATAGCTCTGTCTAGGACTGCTGCCCATTCCCAACATCTGTCCTCCAGACGACTTGACAAACGTGGTCAGGGAGCAGAGTCTCGGTGCCAGCAGCAGGGCTGCAAGTTCCGAGCGCCCACGCCTCCTGCAGCTGGCCTGGGACTCACCCTTCTCAGAACCCCCGGGGAGCGGGCCAGGCTGAAGGCTTGATGCAGGGGTCGGTGGTGCACAGTAGGGCCCCTCTGGCTTGTGTCGGGAGATGGGAGAGAGGCTGTCACTGTGGCGGAGCTGGGAGCTGTGGGGCCCCCACACTCTGCCAGGCACTGCTCCCTGCTTGTGCTGTGTCAGGATGTGGTCCTGGGTCCCCAGACAGGGCCCAGGGATGGCCCCTCCCCACCCCCCCCCAGCACCGGGCTTTTCCTGCTGAGTCATTCTTTTTCGTGTAGCAGCAGCTGGAAGCTGAGAAGAAGCCACCGAGTGCCCTGGACGAGCCTGTTTCTCACTGGCGACCAAGACTGACCCTGAATGTGATGGTGGAGGACTTCGTCTTCGACGGTGCCTCCTTGCCTGCCGATGTGCATCGGTACATGAAGATGTAAGTGCCGCTGGTCCCGTCGGGGAGGGGGAGCAGCTCTCTGGGGGCTGGGGTGGAGTGTGGGGGACGCCTGTGGAGTGTGGCCCCGCAGACCCCAGAAACAGATGGACCACACCAGCCTCCCTGAGCCACCCCGCGATAAGAGCCCACAGGGGTCTACAGTGCTGCCTGGAGCGCCCCAGGCCCTGTCCCCCAACTTTGGAGTCTTGCTGATCGAGACGGCTACCAGAGCATGAGGCTGTGTCACGCCACAGCCCCTGGAGACTTTTGTCTGCGTCCTTGGTACTCCTCGTTAGCGCTCTGTTTTTCACTTTGACCGGACTCGTTTATGTGAACTGAGAATCGGTCTTTAGGTCGTCCTGGAGCCATCACGAGGTGAGCACGAGTGTTGAAATCCCTTGACCAACTTAGACTGTCTTGCATGTTAACTAAGATCTGATACCGTTGGCCATGCGGCGCCGAGGAACAGCTGTGACAAGACTGGTTTTCCTGATTCACGTGTCAGGAGTAACTGGTGTTGTCACAAGACTTTTCTGTTGTTTTTTTTTTGTTTTTTTGTTTTTTTTTACTTTTTTGTTTTTTAAAAGTTAAATTTTATTATTGAATGTACAAAACAGTTGCGTTGTTAGACACGTAGAAGGTATAAAAGGCTCATGAAAAGCCTCCCGCTTCCCCCACCAGGTGTAGACAGCAGCTGGATTTTATTTCCATTTCCCACTGCGTCCCTGGGCCCTCCCAGTCCGGGCATACATGGGCTTGTCGCTCTCCGTGGCCCCTGGAGTTTCCCTCTGGTTAGAGGTCTGGTTAGACCCCCCCTGCTTCCATGGGGAAGGTGTGTCTGGGGGTCGTGTGACCAGAGGCCCGTGGAGCCGTGGCGGGGTTTCTCTGGGGTACATCCAGCATCTGCGCTATCTCTCGTTCCTCTGACGGTGACTCTGGAAACTGCTCCCCAGGATCCAGCTGGGGAAGACGGTGCACTACCTGCCCATCCTGTTCATCGACCAGCTTAGCAACCGGGTGAAGGACCTCATGGTAAGCACTTACCCCCGCACCGGCCCTGCCAGAACTCACCCGCAGGTCCCTGACTTGGCGGGGGCTGCTCTGGGGTCCCCGTGCCCTCCTTCAGTTGAAAGGAACTGGGAAGGTTCTGCGCGGCGGTTCTATTCAGCTCGCAGGTGCAGACTGGCTTAGGGTGGGTCCTGCGCCAGCTGCTCCCTTCAGGGCTGGCCCACGTGTTGTCACCGTCCACCGTGGAGCCTTTGGTCTGCCCCTGGCCCCCAGGACAGCTCTGGGTAGGGCTGAGCTCGCAGGCAGAAGGGAACTCACACCCTGTCGGCCGGGGCAGATCGGGGGTTCCGTGAAACAGAGCTGAACTGGGAGCAATAGTGACCGCGTGACGGGTATCGTGGAAGATCACTGCACCAGGCTCGGTGCGGACCGCTGCCCAGAAGGTCTGACGCTTTCTCCCAGGCCTGTGGAGGTGTGTCTGTTGTCTGTGTCTTCGGGGTTATTGAGGTCACAGGTGGCCTCTCCAGTCTCACTGGGTACAGCTGGACTGGCCGCCCTCTCCTGTGGCTCGTGGACACATCAGCATTACTTGTGGACGTGCAACAGCAGGGGCTGTGTGCGTGGCCCCGCTGGAGTCCGTGCTCCTTGCTAGCAGATGAGACTGGGGCGTGGAGAGCTCAGGTGCTCGGGGGTGCACGGCGGGGAGCAGGAAAAGAGGCACCTGACCTGGGGCTCCCCCTCTCTGGCCCCCTGCCCCAGCTCTACCTCCACTTGCTGGCCAAAGAGCTTAGACATGGTCTTCGCTCTGCACTGTTAACCCTGACCCTTGGGGCCCGCACTTCCCTCTGGTGGCCGACTGCATCTTCGGGGCCCGTGGGCCAGAGCAGGCAATCATTGCCCAACCCCCGCCCGCCCCCTGCCTCCCAGAGTGTGCTGTGCACTCTGTGCAAACCTGGGTGACGCCAGCCCCGCGGGAGCGCGCAGTTGGTGCTCCCTGACTCCGGGGCTGTAGTGCTCCAGGCTTGCCCAGGCCCAGGTGCTATTCCGACAGGTGGGAGGGCAGCGGGGGGGGGGGGGGGGTGCTGTGCAGCAGCATTTGCGGGCATCTGCGCTATCCCCATCGTCCTGGGGCCTTAGTGGCCTCATAGGATGCAAAGCTGCCCCTCGGAGTCGAAAACATGTATGCGGGCCGCCAGTGCTTCTAGCTTCGCCGTCCTGCGGCGGTAGTGCTTCGTCTCACGCAGCTGCCCACCGGAGAGAACATCTTTGCAGAACAGCCAGCCCACCGGGGCTTAGGCAGTGGCCCCCCAGGGTTTGGCCCTGGCCTGCACCCACCTGCCCTCACATGGGGTGCTGTCTCGGGGTGGGGTGGGCCGGCACCTGGGTCCCGGGCTACTGACCTCGCACTCACCGCCAGGGCTTTGCTCAGTGAGCAAGGGTCGCGTTCACGTGATGTTGTGGTTCGTGGTGCTCACATACTTGCCAGAGCCCCAGAGGAGTGGGGGTCAGTGCCCCGTGTGCTGGGGTGCCTCCCCGCCCCAGGGCAGTAGAGCACCCCACACGCCTCCAGACAGAGCGCGCTCTCCTCCCCGGGGTGGCCCCACCCATCCCCGGCAGCTCGTCACACCTGCACGCTGCTGGCTTGGGGCGCCGCGTTCTGAGGCTGTGTTGTCCCCTGGACCGGCAGGCCTGCCCGGCCGTGCAGCCCGCACCCCAGTCTCTGTGGGGAGGCGTGGGGACCCTGCCGGCCCGCGCCTGGCTCATCGGCAAGAGCGCGTTCCTGGTGCATCTAGATGCCCCCTCGCGTCGAGGTGGCAGGGGCGGAGGGATGAGCAGGCCTGGGTTCCGAGGCACACGTGGGGTTTGCGTAGCTCAGAGGACGAGGACTTGTCACTCAGAGAAGCTCCGCTTAGTGAGGACGAGGTGGGAGCCACCGCCTCAGAGAGCAGACCGTCGCTGCTCGGGGCGGGCGCGAAGCGGGGGCTTCCGCCGCATGGGACGGATGCGCGGCGGTGGGCGGGCTCCGGCAGCGGGAGGGACGCGCACTCACGGCCGCACTCCTGCAGGTCATCAACCGCTCCAGCACGGAGCTGCCGCTCACCGTGGCCTACGACAAGATCTCGCTGGGGCGGCTGCGCTTCTGGATCCACATGCAGGACGCCGTGTACTCCCTGCAGCAGTTCGGTGAGCGCCGCCCGGGGCGGGGGGGGGGGGGGGGGGCTTCTGTCGGGCCCGCGAAGCGGCCCTCTGCTTGGACAGCACTGGCGCGTCCCGCCGTGCACTTGGCCCTGGGGCAGAGCACTGGCCTTGCCCGCGGCATTCAAGCTCGGGGGCGTGTCCCTGTGGCTGGGGTGTCGCCGACCTCACGCGCCAACTTGCTCAGCTTACGGCGCGTTCCCTCTTTCCTCTCAGGGTTTTCGGAGAAAGACGCGGATGAAGTCAAAGGCATTTTCGTCGACACCAACTTGTACTTCCTAGCGCTGACGTTCTTCGTCGCGGCGTTTCACGTGAGTGGTGGTCACGGGGCTGCTGGCTTTGCAGGTGCCGTCGGCCTCCGGCCAGGCTCTGTGCGGCCTGCGGGCCTGAGAGTTGGAGGCCGCCATGCCTGGGGCCAGGGGGCGGGTGTCTGGACCCGGGTCCCTGACCCCCTGAAGGACTTGGGTTTTGTCTGCGGGTCTTGAAGCCATTTTGGGCAGAAAGGAACCCAGAATCTGTGAGGCTCGCGGAGGACTCTAGGATACGAGTGCTCTGTTACGTCGCTCTGGCGCCGTGATTTTATCGTCCGAGCACTAATCCTTGCACAGAATCCCTTTTCACGCAAGGAGCCTCCCAGCTGGTGGAGGGAGCTGACCCCCACGTGCCGGCAGTGCTGGACTGGAGAGCAGGCAGGGCCAGGGTGGGCGAGGCCGGAGCCAGTCCCAACGGCTGGTCTGGTCAGGGTCTGTGAGCGCGCGTGTGCTTCCGAGGTGGGCACTGCCCACCCCTGTGCTCCAGGTCAGAGCCACGGGACCCGGCGAGGGCAGTAGGGAGACATCCCCGCGGGCATGCGGCTCACAGTTGCGGTCATACGCCCGCAGTTCTGGCGGGCTGGACAGGACACGAGGCCCCGGGCTTCTGTGGCGCCTGGCATGCATCTGGCTGTGTCCTTGGGACCCGGGTTGGCTCGTACCCGCAGTCCCTGGGTGGAGGGCGGCCTGGGAGCGGGGCAAGGTGCGCACTGCCGTGCTCCTTTCTTTGCAGCTTCTGTTTGATTTCCTGGCATTTAAAAACGACATCAGCTTCTGGAAGAAAAAGAAGAGCATGATAGGAATGTCCACCAAAGCAGGTGGGTGCTCTTGGGCTTCTGGCCGCTGCCGGGGCCCGTCCTGCGGTTGGTAAAGACGGGCGTTGAAGGCTCGTCTGGGAACATGAGGTGTGGGGTTGTCTCTGACAGCGCCAGCTGGGGACCCTACGCGCTAGCGGTGCTGGGGGAGGGACGTGTCGGGATCACACAGCGCATCTGGTAGGCCTGTGACCTTGGGCGATGGAGGCTGCACGCCGGGGCCCGCCTCGGCTGTGATACACGCTGGGTCTCAGAGTGTGCTGTTGTGTGGCCGTGGGGCATGGGCCTCAATCAGGAGACAACTCATTTCTCCGGCGGCGACAGCATGTCTCGGGCTGGGCTCAGCCTCTGGGGGACCCTGTGTCGTCCATGTCTCAGATTGTTCTGTTCTCTGGTGTCCTCAGAGTGGACGGGGGCCCCCACTGAGTCCTCCTGCCCCTCTGGCCCTTCCTGGGGAGCGGGGGGCAGACAGCAGGTGCTGTGGGACCCCAGGTCCCCAGGTCATGCCTGCGTCCCCCTGGTGGCGCCCCAGCGGGCGTGGCTCTGCTGCTTCGGTGGGCAGAGCAGAGGAAGCCGCAGAGTGTTGTCCGTGAGCACCGTGGGGCACAAAGCAGGGCCTTAAAAGGAGAAGGCGGGGTTCTCGAGAGAGAGGGGTTTATCGCGTAGTCAGCGGAGAGGTGGGGCAGGGTGGCCTGAGAGCACCAGGAAGCGAGTCCTGGTCCATGCCCAGAGCCGGCCTGCCTGCGCGCTCTCTGTGTGTCGGGGTGTTTGCGAGGGCCCTGCGCGCACTCCTGTATCTGTGGGGACCTGGTGTTCCACGTGCAGGACGTTTACACGGCCTCGCGCCCCACTGCGGCTTAGCGGAGGGAAGGAGGTGTCCCGTGAGGCCTCAGCTGTGTGCTTGTGGGGGTCGTACCCGGGAGGGGGGGATTTGAGGTGTGGGGCTGGGTTCAGGCAGGGGAAGGGCACGGGGGACTGGTAGGCAGGGTTGGGTGTGGGTCAGGGGTGCATGGGGCTGACGTGGGGACTGCGGGAACCCGGGAGGCGCGGTGTGAATGGGGCAGGGACAGCCCCTCAGCATGGCCCTGCCCCCCGTCCCCAGTGCTCTGGCGCTGCTTCAGCACGGTGGTCATCTTCCTGTTCCTGCTGGACGAGCAGACGAGCCTGCTGGTGCTGGTCCCCGCGGGCATCGGCGCTGCCATCGAGGTGAGTTGTGCGGCAGTGCTTGGCCCTGCTCTCGGCTCCGCACTGAGTCTGATACTCAGGGGTCGGGAGGGGGTGCCCTCCACGGGCGGGGCAGGGCAGAGCAGCTGCTGTGGGCCCCAATAAGCACCTGCCCATCATAGCCGTCTGCCGGGCGTGTTTGACCCATTGGGTGCAGAGCCACCAGCTTGCACTGTGCTGGCTTGTGGAGAAGCCAAGTGTGGGACGAGGCATCTAGGAGCACAGCGCCCTGTGGCAGCCCAGAGGTGTGGGGCTCAGGAGAGGGGTCCTGTGGGGTGGGCGCCTTGGGGCCAGGCCGTGAGGACAGTGATGGGGCTGGGACATGGGGTCAGCAGAGGGGGTGGTAGGTCCATGCCGCTTCCCGATGGCGCACGGGAGAAGAACGAGGCATGGACTCAGCCGCCGCAGGAGAGCGGTTGCAGCAGGAGAGCAGACCAGCGCCCTGACCGCTCCTCGGTCTCGTGTCTGGCGGAAGTAGGGGAGCGCCAGCAGAACAGCCGGAGTAGGTTACGCGCTGAGCACGCGTCTTGTGGGCGCCTGGGAGGAAAGAGCAGTGTGTGCCGCAGTGCACGGCCCATAGTGAGCCCGAATGGGGCTGCGCGCCTTCCTGCGGGGCTCTGGCGGGAAGGAGAGGCGGCGGAGCAGTGCCGCGGGCGGCTTCGAGGACGCGTCGTCCCCTCCCCCAGAGGCCTGTTGCCAGTGCACGTTTTTCTTAAGGCTCTACGGAAACTTGCTTGCCGGCTGGTGTGGTTTTTCACGGCCTGTGTTGTAAGCAAGGTGTGGTCCTGAGGGACGGTTACAGGCCAGGACGTCCTCTGGCCTCCGGTTACTGCCCTGTCCCGGCCGTGCTTCCGTGCCCCTGCCCCTGGCGCTGGCCCACGTGCTGGTCAGGTCAGAGATGGCACTTGGTCTGCCCATCAGGGAGCGAGGGTGGGGACCCTCCCGTGGCCACCTGTTACCGTGTGGAGCCCAGCTCAGGAGCAGCTGTGCTGCGCTGGTCACCCCTCGGTGAGGTGGTGAGAAGGGTTGGGTCCCCCAGAGACCGGAAACGGCAGGACTTGGGGCAGAGGCTCGGGGCCTCCCAGGGCTAACCAGGAGGAAGGTGCCGGGGGAGCAGGGGGCAGGCAGGGTGGGCAGGGACGGGGGCTCGGCCGTGCAGAGGGCCGGTTCCCTGGGTGCAGAGAGGAAGTGGGGGTGTCCGCGTGGGCAGACGGACCTGATGGTTGGGCGTGCGGGCCGTGAGTTCCGTCGGGCTGGGCTGGAGGGGCCAAGCAGGCAGTCACCGTGGGCCCTCAGCTTCCCGCAGTGCGTTCTGGGGACTCCTTCGTCCCAGAGGCTGAATGTCTGCTCCTCTCCGCCGTCAGCTGTGGAAGGTGAAGAAAGCCTTGAAGATGAGCGTGCTCTGGAGAGGCCTGATACCCAGACTCCAGGTGGGGGCTTCTGCCTTTGGGACCGCGCCGCTCCCCCTCGGCCGCCCCCTCCCGCCACACACCAGTCAGCCGCTCGCCTGGCCTAGAGCGCCTCCCCCGCGTCTCCCGGCGGCGCTCCGGTTAGATGCCCCCCTCGGGCTGGGGATCCTGTGGGCGCGTGGCTCCAGGTAGCCCCCAGCAGATGAGTACGTGGAGCAGCTGGTGGAGGCCAGAGCGGCCGCAGCGTGCGGATCCCTGGGCGGGGCTGGACCCATGTGGCCGTCCCTGTTGGGGACGGAGCGCGGACAGCGCTGACGGCCTGGTGGGCCTGATGGGGGTTGGGGTTGGTCTGAGGGTCTTTCAACACACTCTGCTTTTGCTGCCATGATGGACCCGTTCAGGAGAACTCGGGGTTCACAGCTCCCCAGTTCTCTGAGGCGTGAACCATCAAGGACAGGGAACGAGGCAGGAGAACGAGGTCCGTCCTGTTCCCTCGGTGAGGGGACGTGCTAGTGGGCGTGCCCCTGCCACACATAGCACTCGCTATGGCCCTTGGGGACCTCTTTGGGTCCTGGGTGGCTCTGGGGCATGGGGGATGTGACTGGAGCCTGGAGACATCCGGCTGGGGGTCGCCGTCCGGGCGTACCTGCCCATCTGTCTGCGGCCATCCCCGTGCGGCTCGCACTTGCCTGGAGTCAGGTGACTGACGGGACCGTGTTGGATTTTCTGACAGTTTGGCACTTACAGTGAGTCGGAGAGGAAGACGGAGGAGTATGACACTCAGGTAGGCAGCGAGGGTGGGGCTGGGGCACTCTGCAGCCCGAGGGGGACACACCTGCGGCTTAGGCTTTCTGACTTGGGGAGGGAGGCTTGGGGCTTCTCCGCGTCCCGGGTCTGGTAGGGAACCTGTGCTGAGGTGTCCTCAGTGGTTCGTGTGGGGGCCATGATCCCACGTTGTGTCGCCAAGACGCTGGTGAGCCCTGCACGTGGGGGCCCCTCTCCTAAGGCCGGTGGCCCCCGCATTGCTGTGGACATGCTTCCTGCATGGGGACCATAGCCCGCTCTGCTTCCTTGGTGTCTGTTTGCCCTCGGGCCCTGCTGTGATCCCAGTGTAGCTCCAGACACGCCCCGGGAGGCGCCCCAGGGTGCACCTACACAGCTCGCGGAGTGGGGGGGGGCTGCGTCTTCGTCTCCGGCAGCTGTTCTGTTGGCCTCCGGGGGCTGGTGGGCTGCCTATCGCCCGCGTCCCATCCAGCCTCACTCCTGGTGGTGTGTTCCCGGCACCCGCCGTCCCAGCACCGTGCGGGCTCGCCACCTGAAGCCGGGGGCGCTCGCTCTTCGTGCTTGTCTTTCCCTGGCACACGGGGGAAGCTCACGAGGCGGCCTGTTCCCGGCAGGCCATGAAGTACTTGTCTTACCTGCTCTACCCTCTGTGCATTGGGGGCGCTGCCTACTCCCTGCTCAACGTCAAGTACAAGAGGTAGGACACTGCCCAGCCCCGCGCTGCTGCACATCTGCCTGGGGACACCCCTTGGCCTCTGGCCCAACCCGGCCACCTCTGTGCCCTGTGCCCCCTGCGGTGTGGGCAGGGCCTCGCCCAGGGGACCTTAGTCTGCAGTGAGGGCGCCGAGGCCGTCGTGCAGGGCCCCGGGTGTCCATGGCCCTGGTGTCTGGGACAAGGGGAAGCCAGGCCAGGCAGCGTGGCCCCCGAGCGCAGACGCAGCCCTGACGGCTGGACCCCAGCTGTGGTCTCCGTGCTGCCGGGAGCTCTGACAGAGAACCCCGCCAGTGCGGGTCTCTGGCCGCCACCTGGCACTTGTGTTCCAGGGGTAGGACTAGCTGCGGGTGCCTGCACTGTTTCCCGCCCATTGCGGTGCTGCCAGCCGGCAGGGCGTGCACGGCAGGGGCAGGGCGCGGGCTGAGGGCGGGCAGGGGCGGGGCGCGGCCGAGACGGTGGGCGGGGGCAGGGCGGGGCGCGGACTGACGGCGCTCCTCCCCTTCCAGCTGGTACTCTTGGCTCATCAACAGCTTCGTTAACGGTGAGTCGTGGGCCTCAGCCCTGCCGGTGGCATTTCAGCAGCTCCTCTTGGCTCTGCACGTGCCCATGCGGTTCGAGGTCGTGCGGGCAGGACCTTTGCTGCTGCCCGGGCTCTGTTTGGAGGCCCCCAGATCCCTGATGTGTTTGTGGGAGCCCCACTTGGGCTGCTCCAGCCGCAGAGCCCCAAGCCGTACCTTTCCTTCGTGCGAGAACAGCTGCAGGCCGCGGGGAACAGCCCAGTGTGCACCCGTTGCCCGAGGGCAGGCCCCGGAGCATAGCGCACTGCCTGGCCCTTGAGCCCCGTGCCCGGGCTGGGTCCACACCTTGGGAGGAGTGGGTAGGCCGGCCCTGCCTGGCCTGGGCTCTGTGTGGACGGTGGAGGGCCAGAGCCTGTCTGCACAGAGCCCGTGATGGGCTCCTGCCTTGTGGGCAGGGCCTGTGGCGGGCTGCGGAGGGCAGCAGGCCGGGCTGCCGGCGCACAGCCCATGGGCGGGGACCGTAGCTGGGCCGTAGGGCATCGGCCCTCCTGCCCGGACCCCGCGCCGTCGCAGCCCGCATCTGTCTCGCAGGGGTGTACGCATTCGGCTTCCTGTTCATGCTGCCTCAGCTGTTCGTGAACTACAAGGTAAGCCGCGGCCCGTGAGCACCCCGCGTCTCCTGTGCGGCCGGCCGCTGACTTGCCGCGTCTGTCTTGTCCCCAGATGAAGTCAGTGGCGCACCTGCCCTGGAAGGCCTTCACCTACAAGGTCAGTGTCCTGCTGGGTGGCACTTCACGGTGGTGGGGGGGTGGGGAGGCAGTCCTTTGCACCTGTGGGCCGTGGCAGTGACTCGAGGACAGTGGTTCTCTGAGCGTCCACCCAGCCGAAGCCGTTTTCTCTAATCCAAGCCACGTTTCTGTTGGCAACATGCATCAGAGTGCAGACCCCACCTGCCCCAGGGGCCCCGTCCCCAGACGCATCCGGCTGCCATGGGGTCGTCCTGGCAGGGTGCGTCCCACGCGGTGGCGCTTGGGACCATGTGGCCTCCCGAGCGTGTCGTGTGGTTTTCAGGGGAGGCGGGCTTCACCTCTGTGGCTCCAGATGCTGGAGGACCACAGCCAGTTGTGAGGAGCGGGGACTCGGCCACGCTCCCAGCCCGTGTTTGCGGGGCAGCCCTTGCAGGCCTCGCCGTCTGGGGAGACCTGGGCACCCCGGGCCACAGGGTCGGCTCCCCCGGCGTCCAGTGTCCTCCTGCACTTGCCCATTCTCTGCCTTTTGGTGTCGCTGGGACACCTGCAGTCACACGTGGTGCCTGCAGAGCAGCGCTCTGCCGTCTTTGGCGGGGGTGAACGGGGCCGTGCGTGGGGCGGGTGTCTTCGGGAGCAACCGACGGCCGCGCTCCTTCCTTCCCCGTCCGGCCTGCAGGCCTTCAACACCTTCATCGACGACGTCTTCGCCTTCATCATCACCATGCCCACGTCCCACCGGCTGGCGTGCTTCAGGGATGACGTGGTGTTCCTCGTGTACCTTTACCAGCGATGGTGAGTGCAGGGGCGCCCGTGCTGCTGGCCCCCGGGGCAGGAGACCGCGTGTGCGGGGAGACCACCCTTACTTCCGGGCTGAGGCGAGCTGGTCTACGTGCCGCCATGTGGGTCCGGCCGGCCGCGCGTCCCACGGTGTAACAGCACCTCTCCCGGACACCTGCCGTGCGCGGCCGAGCAGAGGGGGACGCCACCCTGGGCCCCTGATGGTCCTCGAGCACAGAGCTTGGTCCTGGTTGTAAAAACGCACACATGACAAGTGGGCATGAGGGGACCCCTGAATCCTCCTCCTGTGGCAGCAGGGCTCACTGGGTCCTCCTTGTGGGATTGAGCGCCTCCGGATGGCAGAGCCCGAGGGCATCTTGTCCTTGTAGGCTTTATCCCGTGGATAAGAGCAGGGTGAACGAGTTCGGGGAGTCATATGAGGAGAAGCCTTCGCGGAAGGCCCACGCCGAATGAGTCACCGCCCAGGCCACGTGGGGTCGGCCACCGGGCGGCAGAGCTGGGTTGTCGGCTGAGTATTTTGGAGGCTTCTGGTGAAATCCCCGGACGTTCCATCTTCTGCATTGCCAAAACCCGAACGTTTCCCGTCACCTCCCGAGTCGTTTCGTGTTGTCATGGAGAAGGGCCCCGGCGCGGACGCCCGTCCCGCAGCAGGCTCTGACCGCGGGCAGCACAGCGCCGGGGCCAGGGGCCGCGCCGGGGCCTGTGAGCACTCCAGTGGCTCTTCAGATCCATTCCTTAGAGACTGGGATCCAGTGGCTTCCTTTCTTTTTGTTTAAAATTGACTATTTTAAAAGCTTCATGTACGTATGTTTCTATTTTAAAATAAATTTCTCTGGCTGTAACGTTTGCTGGGCCTGGGATGACGGGGGTGGGGGGCATCTCAGTGGCTTCACTCCTGTTCTCAGAAACGGGCGTGCGGTGGGGGTTCACACGGCAAATTTGAAGGCCACCTCTCGAGCTCTGACATCACAAACTTTTTTCTACATACCCGGTGTTGAATTTGTCACATGGCCGCCACTGGCCTGACAGGTGGTGTTTTTCAGGAACGCCCCAGGTCGGGGCGAGCTGAGCAGAGCGGTGTGACAGGGCAGGCAGGCGTGTGCTCTATGCGGTTACCCTTGAGGCTCTGCCCTGGCAACGGGCAAACTGCTGCTGTCACTGTTTGGGGCTGGTTCCCAGCATCTGCCGTAGGGCTGGCTTCGAATTCCGACTTTTGCTGTGGACTCGGGTCCTGCCGTGTCCACACCGGCGATGCTGAGCTCCTCCCAGGGCAGAAGGCGGAGCCGATCGCTGTCTGCAGGAGGCCCAGGCTCAGGAGCACACGTGCCCCCCACCTGTCCCCACACACGCTGAGCACGCTGTCGCTGCAGTCCATTCACAGCGGAAACCGCATGTGTGTGCCTCTCAGGAGCCCGCAGCTCCCAGCCGGGCGTGTGAGCTGAGCAGGACGGGCTGTTCAAGTGACCCTCATTCATTTCCACCCCGGAGGGGCAGCGGCAGGGCTCCCTGCGGGTCCCGGGGCAGCACTGCTGACTGGCTTACGCTACAGACGCATCTCCTCCTCCGCCAGTCTCCAGCTTCCATGTGGGCAGGTGGGTCCCACCAGATGCTCCTGGCCAGAGCCCCCGCCTCTCCCAGCCTCTGGGGGGCCCCCGGCCCCTCCCTGCATAACTGCCTCTCCACGTTCTGGCCTCCTGCTGCCTGTTGGGGGCGCCTCGGGGCGGGGGGGGTCTGGTCTAGCCACAGGGCGATGCAGAGTCGTGCCCCCTCTCGAGGCCTTCCCATAGTCAGGCCCAGGGCCCAGGGTACCTCCGTGGCTCCCCAGGCTGCTCATTCACCTTATCTCGTCCTACGGTCCAGACAGGCTTCTGTGCCAGTGTAGACACAGCCCGACCCCTGCGTGGGGAGCCCCCCTGTGGGGAATTTGCACACAGCCCCGTGGGAGCAGAGTGGGCAGCTCCCAGTGACGGGTTCCCGCCTCCCCCTCGGCCTCCTGGCTGGCCGCCTGCAGAGACCACTCGGCGGCCCTCCTGCACAGCGGCCCCGGCTTGTCCCTCCCCACCCAGAGCCCCTCACCGGACTCATCTGGCTTCCGTGGCTCCGAATTCTCTCTTCGCCCGTGGCCCTCCCTTGCCCTGCTGTGTGGCACCCCACTGTGGAAACAGCCACACTTTGGGGATCGTGGGCAGATGTCAGGGTTTTGTCCAGTTTGGGGCCAGGATAAAGTCACCCAGCACGCACGTGTGTGTCTTCAGTGGGCGCAGTGGTCAGCGCTCTGGGGCCCCGCCCGGGTGGAGCGCATGCATGCTTGGCATCAGGGGAGCCGATGTCCCCAGGCTTGGTCCAGCGCCATCCCGGGGCCCCCATGTCAGACCTGCCTCGACCCCCCAGGGCCTTCCGGCGTCACACCCGCCCCTCCAGGGCCCGTGTCACACCCACCCCACTCTTGCGTTGCCATCCGGTGGGCACGCAGGGGACCTTCCTGAGGCCTGGATTTGCCCCCGACATCTAACGGGGCTGGATATCTTCTGTTCTTCCTGCCCATTCGGACCTCCTATTTGGATAACAGGCCTGTTTTTCTCTATTTCCCTTGTAGTCCTGTTTCTGGTAGCAGCTGTGTTGGGCTCCCGGCTGACGGGACGAACCACACAAGGTGGGCGGAGAGCCTGTCCTGTGTTCTGTTCTTGAGAACATTCCTGATGTGGCCTCTGGCGCAGCTGGGCATTGCTGGGACTTTCACTTCTGCTGCCGCCAGAATTTGTGTCGTTTTCGTGGAGCTTCTCGAAGTTCCATTGTTTCGCTTAAAGAACTGGTGCATTCAGCTTAAACCTGCCCGTAGCGTTCTCCGGTTCTCAGGGCCTCTTGGCCGCATCCCCAGGGCGGCATGCGGGCACGCCCGCAGCCTCTAGGCAGAAATGCGAGCTGCCAGGGCATCTTCTGGAAATCAGCGTTTGTTCCGTCCCAGAGGCCGGAGGCCCGGGGTTGAGGGTGCCAAGGCCTGGCTCCTACCGAGGCTGAAGCAGCCACTGCTGTCCTCACGCGACCTCCTCCCTGAGCTCACACCCCCAGATCCCCCGTTGACAAGGATACAGTCCTGTTGGCTCCAGACCCACCATAAAGACCTCACCTGGGCTCGACCCTCTGCAGAGACCCCGTTTCCAAAAAGCCCCCACCTGCCGGCCCTGGAGGTCTGGGGGAAATGCTTTTAGTGCCTAACAATTGCTTAGTTACTTGTAATTCCTTTCTTCTTTTTTCTAATAAAAAGATATTATTTCTTTATTTGTCAGAGAACGTGTGTGCGCACAAGCAGGGGGTGCGGCAGGCAGAGGGAGAGTGGGCTCCTCACTGAGTGGGGACTCGATCCCGGGACCCCAGGATCAAGCTGGAGCTGCAGGCAGGCAGTTCTCCGACTGAGCCGCCCAGGGGCCCCTGTGATTCCTTTTCTTCTTGCTCCAGCGGCTTTTGTCAGCTTCAGCATCTTTGATCTTTTCAGAAACTGCTCAGCTCTGCTCATTCTCTATGTGTTGTTTTCTCCTTCACTGACTTCCGCTCGGGTCTGTCACTCCTTGTTTCTTTCTACACACAGCGCATCTATTTTGATATCCTCTTTCCTACTTTGCAGGTAGTTACGTGGCTCGTTAACTTTCAGCCTCTCTTTTTCAAACAAGACTTTAAAGTTCTGTTTTAGGAGCTTCTCCTTCTGGACGAGATGATGCAGCAGGGTTTACTCTCCGGTCCAAAAGGATGACAACTGGACACAACGTGTGAAATGTCCATCATGAAGACGCTGAGGACCAGGCACAGAGGGAGGCGCACACTGGACCCCGGGTGTCCCGGCGACAGGATGGGGCTGGGCCTCTGGGGAGCAGAGGGGCCGGCGCCTGAGAGGAGGGAGCTGGGCAGGGAGAGGCCTGGAGACCAGCACCAGGTCCCCGGGATCCCACAGGTTGCAGATCAGTGCCTGTGCGTCAGGAGGCAATACCCTTTCAAGTGGGAGCCACCAGAAAGGATCTGAAGGGACAACCCTGCGCGCAAAGAGTGGTCCTACCATTGCGGTCAGCCAGGGTGGAAGCCCCACTGTTCCGGGAGCGGCTCAACAGTTGGGGAAAAACTCAGTCACAGACCAAGCACTGTTGGTTCCCCCCAACAAAGCTTAAAGACAAGATCCGAAAGGAGCAAGTTTCTAAGACTTCTGTTCCCCGGTGAGCAGCTAACAGATCCCCTTCACCCAAGAAGGTGAAATTCACAGCGTCTGCATTCGATTACAGAGCTACAAGGGAGCCAGAAAACGCAGTCGGCAACGGAGACACCGGCAAGCTGCGGCCAAGCCCATGAAGCGGAAACAGTTGTCAAATCGATTCCAAGTCCTAGCAGTTGGAGGGGAGGCTACCATGTGGGGGGGGCCCTGGGAGATCTGATCTTGCAGAAGAAGACAGTAACAGTAACGAGTGGAAGACAGCGTGTGACGCGGTGCGAATGAAACTGAGGGAAACAAGGAAACATCCAGGACCCGCAGGGGCCCGGGGGGTGGGGGTGGCAGCCTGGCGGGGGTGGGGGGGCAGGGCCAGGGAGGCCTTTGAAGAACTGTCTGGTGACTTGTCAGATTTGCTTAAAATAGATATAAAACCACAGATTTGAGAAGTGCAACAAGAACCAAGCACAAGGAACAAGAAGAAAACCAAAAGGTGTGCAGAACCATATCACTGATTTGTAGCAAAGAGAAAAATCGGTAAAGTAGCCAGAGAAGAACCATGCATGACATCCAAAGGAATAACAAAAATGACAGAGGAGACTTCTCACCAGCAACAACTCAAGTTGGAAGATGTCTTGAAGGGGCGCCCGGGTGGCTCAGTGGGTGACAGCCTCTGCCTTCGGCTCAGGTCATGATCTCAGGGTCTTGGGACCGAGCCCCGCATCGGGCTCTCTGCTCGGCAGGAAACCTGCTTCCCTCTCTGCCTCTCCACCTGCCTGTGTGCCGTCTCAAATAAACAAATTAAACCTATAAAAAAAAATACTGAAAGGAAAAAAATCTAACTGAATCCTTTCTAAAGAAAATATATTTTAGAATATATTTTAGAGATAAGGGTTTTTACAGACATGCTAAGCTGGGCGAGTCACAGCACATCTGCTCTGTAACGAGGGTTAGGAGGGGCCGTTCCAGCAGCACGTGGAAATGGGACCTATGCGTGGGAGCGAGGAGCACCAGAAACAGGAAATTTGAGGGTGAATATAGAGATTGCTCTCATAAGAATTATCCTAGATTATCCTAAAGGACAAGAAGCCACTCAAACCTGGAATAATGACCATATTTTTCGGGTCCCTGAGGCGCATCTGCGACCTCAGCGCAGCATCAGGAGGGGAGGTGCGCCGGGCTGCTCTCCCCGGTTCTCACGCTGGGGTGGGGGCTGGTGTTGGTCTCAGGGTGCTGGAGGCAAACACGGGTTCTATACGTCCTGCAGCAACCTCCAACGCAGCCGTTATGGCTCTTGAGCCAACGAAGGAGACAAAACACATTAAGAAATATTCGATGCAAGAGAAGGCGGGAAGACGTGAGCCGAGGAGCGCAACAGATGAGACCGCAGAAGCCGGCAGCAAAGTGGAATCTCCGCTGTCACCGCAACGGACACAGTAAACGTCAGTGAGGCAGACACGGGACTAACCGGCAGAGGCCGCCGGCTGAGTGCAGAGGCGAGGCCCAGCCAGACGCTGCACAGAAGCCGCCCCTGGAAACAGTGGGACACGGAAGGGTCAGAGGAAAGCCCCGAGCGAAGACTCGCCTGTGGATGCTCAAAAAAAGAAAGCTGGACTGACAGTATCGGGAAAGTCGATTTTAGGAAAGGGTATTAGCAGGCAATACAGTCTTTTCATCCAAATGAAGGTAAACTAAGTCCACGAAAAGGACATAATCCTGAACGCTGAAGTTGGCAGACTAATCGTGAGGCAGAAGTTGTCAGGCGCGCAGGAAGACGAAGCCCTGCCTTGCCCGGTGACTGATGGCTCCATGGCAGCGGCAGACCGGCAAGGACATGGAAGCCTGGGCACCGTGAGCCTCAGTGACCCGTGGGACACCCCACCCCACGGCAGAGCACACACTCTTCCCAGGAGCAAAGAGCCTGTTTACTGAGAAAGACACAAAATAGGCCCAAACGAAGGGCAGTGGTTCTAGGCAGACACACCGTGTCTTCAGCCTCCGTGGGGCCAGGTGAGCAGCAGAAGCAGAAAGACCCCGGGGGGCCGGGGGCCTCCAGAACGCAAGAGGGAAATTAGAGACTATTTGGAACCAATCGGAGACGAAGGACGAAGGTCGTGACATTGTGGTAGTGAGGTGAGCCGCCACCTCCGGTAAGCTGGAGAGCGAGTCAAACCCAGAGAAAGTAGAATGTGACAAGTATCCACGAAATCGAAGAACCAAACCCTATTCTTTGGGAAAATGGATCCAGCGAGGGAACATGTAGCCAGGCCAGGTGGGAGCAAGGAGACCACGCAGGAGCACAGATGCCACACGTGCGAATAGAATGACCGTGTCCGGGCAACTTTGCACTCGTGCCATTGGCATTCGGGACAGATGCGCCAACTGCCGTTCACGCCAGAGGAGCAGGTGCCCCGGACAGCCCTCTGTTTCTGGAAAACATTGAATCCATAGTTAAAATCTCCCAGGAAGGAAGGACCGGATGGCGTGGTGGGCGGACTGATGTTAACACTGCAGGAGGGGAAGATAACAACGCCACAGTCTTCCGGAACCCTGCAGAGGACAGAGGGCCTCCCGTCTGGTCACAGGCGGCCAGCCTAGCTCTGGCGTCAAAGATGTTGCCGGGGAACAGCGGCCTTGAGGACTACAGAGACGCCACCTCTGGCCACCCGCCGCCCGCCTCAGGCACCCTCAGCCCTGGGCCACCAGCTCCCCTCCTGGGCTGTCCTCCAGCACCTGCCTCTGGGTTCTCGTGGGCCACAGACCTTCCCTCTTGAGTCTGCTCTGCAGAAATCCAGCTGTTGGAAAATTCTTCCAGGTCTGTCCAGATAAAAATGGCCCAGTGCCCCTCATTCTTGTGGGGCACACATTCCCTGGGGGGTCCAGCCCCACACGGCTGGTAAGGCGTCGCCGCGCTGTGGCCACACCATAGCTGGTTCCTCTGACCCTCCCGCTGGGACGCTCAGGTCATCCTCCAACAATAGGGAAGTCCAGCAGCTGTCTCCCCCAGAGTGCCTCTGCCACGCTGCCCCTATCCCCCTCGCGTTGTTCTGGTCTGTCCGCACCCCTCCCCCCCTGCGTTCAGTCCCTGAGCCCTGGGCTGCAGTCAGGCTGCCTCCCCGTCTGTCTCTGCACGTGGCTCTCTCCCCTCCGGAACGTTCTCCTCCGCATTTACCGTCAGCCCTCGGAGATGCGCAGGACTCCCCGCGGGCCGGCTGGTCGCGGACTCAGGCCGTACCTGCACGCCGTCCCTCCAGACTCCTCGAGACCCACGCCACACGCCCCGGACTCGCGCGTCCCCGTGTTGTCTGTTCTGGACACACACCGTCTCTCCCACTGTGCATCCCAGGTGCAGAACTCAACCGGCACTCGGTCACGACGCGCCCGGCAGCCGCAGAGTTTGCGTTTCTGACGCCCCGCTCTGCCGGCACCGTCCCTGCTCGCCCTCAGTCACGGCACTTCGCGCTGCGTTCGGAGCGACAGGAATCCTGAAACCCGGAATGCTGACACCTCCTCCCGGGAGGACCTGGAGCTTGTGCCCTCGGCACCTGTGGGGAGCCAGGGTCCCTGCGGACGTGAGGCTGGTTGGTCTTCCGGGGCCTCCATGCTGCACAAGTCTGCGGGCCTGGGGGCTGGGAGAGGCCAGAGTGACAAGTGTACTCTGGAGGCGTGGGCAGGTCTTCGCGGGTGTCGGTAGGGTGGGCCCCGTGCCGCCGGGGGAGGGGCTGGCCGACAGGAAGCCTGGGCAACAGGTCCAGGTAGCAGGTGACGGGCAGCGTCCAGCACGCAACAGAGGGGAAGAGTCGGGCACATCTGGGTGTCTGCACGGGGTTGGGGCTGAGTGGCTCCTTCTGTGAGACACACACGCCCGGGCTCCGCTGTCCTCACCTCCTTCCCCACCCTCACTCCCACTGATGGCCACCGGAGCCGGGCCCTGAGCGTCCCCAGAGACACACCCAGTCACCCCCTTGCTGCCCCAGGGAGCCAGGATTCGGCCTGGGGCACGTGCTGTTCACAAAAGGAGAGATTAAGGACTTAATTCTCTAAGTAAATTCCACCTCTCCGCCTCCGAGTGGGTCAGTTTATCGCACCATTTTCTTAAATTTCGTCAAGTAATGTCCGAGGACGCAGAATCCAGAGGCACACACACCCCGGAACCCAGCCGCGCTGGCCACGACGCGGGGACCTACTCCCGCACTCGCAGGGATTCTGACCATGAGCACCTGCTGAGTGTCCGTCAGGTGGCTGGGCTGCGAAAGGACACGGAGAGCCGGGAATGGGTCAGGAGGGACTGAATGCAGCCGCCGCGCCCGCTGGGGGAGGGGACACACCCCACTCTCCCCGGACCTGCCGACCTTCCCGACCTGAGGGGCCGTTTCCTCCCCACCCCGGCTTGCTGCCTTTCCTCCTGACCACGCTGGTCTGGCCGGCACCAGGCCCACCCACCGGGGACACCAGCCTGGAACCCGGAGAACCTGGGTTTGTGTCCCTGCTCTGTCCCCAGTGATCGGGCTTTCAGGAAGCCCCCACCCATGAGCCTGGAAGAGAGAAGTGACGCCTGCCTCCTGCTTCCCGGTGGCGCAGGGACGACGAGCTAATATGGGGAAAGTTGCCGACAAGGGCCGTCACTCCGCTGCGCTGTAGCGTCACCACGAGGAGCCCCAGCAGCAAGCCTGCGGGGTGCAGTGGGGGGGCAGCATGGGCGCCGGGCAGCCGCTCTCTGCTGCTGCCCCCCGAGACCTGCCCAATGGAACGAGGCACAGAAAATCAGGTGGAGGCTGCTTTCCCCACAGGCCGGGAGGACAGGGCAGGGGCCCCCAAGCTCCCTGGCCCCGGAGCACCCGGAGGCTGGGGCACGGACCCCGAGGACCGCTAGGGTGTTCTCCACCCCGGCGGCTCTGAGCCTGGCGGTCCCAGGGCCTGATGGGCCAGCCGCTGCCGTCCACGTGGATGGTCCCCGCTGCCAGGGACACAGCCCGTGTCCTCTGCTCCGTCCCTGCTGTGTGTGGTCGGCTAGAATTTTGCTTGTTGGTGACTTCAGTGTTCTGAGCTCGGTGAAGTGTTTGCGCCGGGGAGGCTGCGTGGGGACGCTGCCACTAACGCCTGCGGCTGACACGCACTCGGCCGCTCAGCATGGTCGGGTCGTGTGGGCCAGAATGGGGAAGCGCGGCCACGTCAACCCTTCACAGGGAGAGTCCGTGGGGCCGCAGTGAGACCCTGGGTCTGGCAGGGCCCGGCTGGGCTGCCCCGAGGGGCTCTCGACAGGACTGCCGCAAAGTCTCCTCCCACGACCCAGCACCGGGGACCCCGCGCTGAGCTCTGCCGCTTCCTGAGGGGAAGGTGTGCCCTGGGAGTCGGACGCCATGGGCCCCGCGCCTTGCCTAGAACGGCAGTGACCGGTCTGCTGGTGGGTCGGCTGTGCCGTTCCCTTACTGGTTCACCAGGACTTCCCTGGTCTGCTGAGTGAAGTGTTACTGTAACTCCCACAGCGAGCCTGTGTTCAGTTATCGGCAAAGATGGTGTCAGGCTCTGAGAATGTTTCCCTCAAACAAAACAATCCTCCTACCAGCGGGACCTGGGGTGGCTTTCAGGCCCCTGGGGTGCCAGACACAGATGTCTCCCTATGCCCCCTCTTTGCTTCCAGAAATCACCCCCTAAAACCCGGGTCCCTGAACCTGCCCTCCACACCCCCTCCCTTCCCCCATGTGTGGTCGGAAGGACAGGGCTCCTCCCGTGACCCTTCGACGCTCCCTAAGCTGGAACCTTCCACGGGGCCCAAGGCGGACCCTGTGGTCACGACTGCCCGGGCGCCCCATCGCGGCCCTCTCCCGGGCAGCCTGCGGACCGCCCACACCATCAGAGAGGCGAAAGGAAGGGCCAGTGAGGCCAGCAAGTGCTGGCAGGGCCCCAGGGAAGCAGGCGCCCACAGAGTGCCCGCGGAACAGAGGCGGCGCGCCTCCCCCTTACAGCGTGACCCTGCCACCCTCCCGGACCTCTGTCCAGGAATAACAAGTCGTGTGGTCAGGCACAAAACACTGTCTACGAATAGTCCGCACAGCGTTACAGGTACCAGCTCCAAAGTGGGAGAGTCCCAGGCGGCCTTCAGCAGCATGTGGTCACGTCCCCTGTGCCCCACAGCCCAGACACTGCTTTGAGATGGAAAGCAGCAGACCGCTGGCCCCATGGGAAGGACACAGAGCACAGCACCCGTCTCTGTGCATCACATATACTGTGTTTCCGTTTCTAGCCTCAAAAGGACAGTTTCCCTGCTGAGGAGGCTGGTGGTCAGAGGCCGGGGGACAGTGCAGGGGGAGGGCAGCACGGGGACCCTGGAGCCCGTGGTACCATTCAGCATGGTGAGAGCCGCGCTGGTCACACAAACCCACATGGGCAGTGAGAGGACGTCCAGCTCCGTACACACACCGGACCAGGTTCAGTACCAGACTGGCTCTGGCCAAGGGTTCCTGTGTTCTGGGAGGTCACCTGCTGGGGACACCAGGAGAAGCACTCAGAGGCAGAACAAAGCAACAGTTGTATTCTCTGTCAAGCTGAGCATCAAGGGGAGGAGGCCACGTCCTAGTCCCAGAACCCAGGGATGCGGCCTTGGCTGGCATGAGGGACTCTGTGGCTGGGATTCGAGGGGGTCAGAGTCAGAGAGACACAGACAGAGGCAGATGCTGGTGTCACAGCAGCTTGGACGGTGGCCCACGGTGGGCCCTTCCCAGAAGCAGGCGCCCTGGGGGCTCGGATCGCGTGGGCCCTCTGTCGGCGAGGCCACAGTGACGATGTCATTTCTTTTTCATGCTCCCTTTGTGGGCAGCTTCCGCCCGGACAGAAGCCTGTGTGCAGCCGACCACCCTGTGTTCGTTTGGGCAGCGGCCTAGCTGAGGACACCTATTTGGAGCTGAGGTGTGTGTTCGCCTGGGAGGGTGCCCGGCCAGCAGCCCAGCCCTGGACATGCCATCCCCGCACAAGCTCCTCCCCACACTGCTACCCAGGGCTAGCCCTCCCCCAGGGCAGTCTGCCCACGCCAGCCGGCAGCCCAGTGACCACGGGCAGCGAGCCCTGCCTGGGCACCGACAATGGCCAAGCTCAGCTCACTTGGGCAGGGCTGGGGCTTCCTGAGATCTGCTCTTGTCATTTCCGTGGTTCCTCGTGGACCGGGGAGAAGTGGGCTGTTGACATCCATCCGGCCCCCTGAACCGCCTGGGGGGCCCCCCAGGCTCAGTGTACATGCTGTTAGACGTCTCTTGGGTCAGTCTGTCCAGCCCACATGGAGGCCCACACACAGGGCGGGGGGGGGACTCCTTCTGCTGCACTGAACCAGCAGCACCGCAGCATTCTTTGGCTCCTGGTGCCCAACGCACTTGGTTTAGAAACTTCCGGGTGTCAAGTTGAAGCCCACCCGTGGCCTCCCAGAAGTCTCAGAATGAAGCTTCTGTTGTATTCTTCCTGAAGCCAACAGCATCAGCGCTTTCCTTGGAACAAACTCTCACATTTACGATGCAATGATTTCAGACCAGCACCCGCTTTCCAGGGCAGGTTAACGCACCCACCACCCCGGAGATGAAGGGTCTCCATTCGGGCTGGGGCACCCTTCCTCACCATCAACACAGTATCAACCCCATGTGTCCTTTTCTGCCTCGGTTTTCCTACTCTGCTTTTTCTAAAAACATCTGTCTCCTAAGCAGGTTTCCCCCCGGGGAAGCAGAGGAACTTTGTTGGAAAAGAACAGATTGCCCCCTGCAGCAGCAAACGTACCAGTGGCAACGTGAGAAGTCAGCGGGTCTCCAACACGGCCCTGGAGGCCGCGGACTCCGTGGAACCCTCCGTGGACTCAGTGGAACCCTCCAGGGCGGGACACAGTCAGAGCCCTCCACCCGCACACCGCGGCCCGTGGGGAGGCCTGTTTAAATGCAAGGCTGTGAATAAAAGCAATTTCCTGAAAATGTTTCTTACATTGTTCAAGGTCAACACGCACCCAGCCATGCAGTGTGCTGAGCTCGATCTGTTACCCCTGGAGCCCCCCGAGTTTGCCTAATGCTCAGCGATTCGAGCTTGAATGGGCCGCGTTGGGGTCCTCTCATTAGGGCGGCCATTCCGAACTGTCTTGTTCCAGCCTCATGACTAGCGCCGTCAACACTGGGTCTGGGCTGGGCTGGAAGGGGCTCCCAGGTCAAGGCAGGTCCCTCCACCTGCCCAGCCCTGCCCTCCGCGGTCGGCTGGGAGTAAGCCGGCAGCTGGAGCGGGTGTGAGGGCCCTGCTCACTGCGCCACACGGGCCCTGGGGCTCCGGTTTCTCCCCGTCTTTCATGGACCCCAGTTGGTAGGAAACAGATTTGGGTTTTCCCTTTCTGGCGCAGACAACAGAAGCCTAAGGACCTGAAAGTGGTAAGTACAACCCAGGGTCTAGGAGACCCAGATGGCCACAAAGAACCAGGGCCCTCCGTTGCCCCCAGGCGCACGTGGGCGGAGCGCAGGGGACCCTTCTCGTGGCCTATTTGCTACCCGGCCCTTCCACCCGCACTCCCCGCAGTCCTCAGCGCCTGGGGCCCGGCCCATGGGACAAATCAGGGGACCCTCTCCCAGGCGGCGCAGGGCGCACCAGGTGCCCCCTGATGGGTCCCCCCTCGGGTATCCCAGAGCCGCGGCCGCCTCCACCCGTCCCCGCTGTGCGACCCCCCCCTGCAACGGCGGCTCCCTGCACGGGGTCGCGGGGCGTGGGTGGAGAGGATGCGGTCCCGCCGCCGCAGCCCGCAGGGGCCTCGGGGCACCTGCGCGCCAACACCCCAGAACGCCGCGACCCCGCCCAGGCCCCGCCCCTTCCTCCCCTAAGCCCCGCCTCCTCGTGCGGACCCCCCCCCCCCGGGCCCGCCCCTTCCTCCCGCGGACCCGCCCCTCTCCGGCCATGCCGCGCGCGCCCCGGTGCCGCGCCGTGCGCGCCCTGCTGCGGAGCCGTTACCGGGAGGTGCTGCCCCTGGCCTCGTTCCTGCGGCGCCTGGGGCCCCAGGGCCGGCGGCTGGTGCGGCGCGGGGACCCGGCGGCCTTCCGCGCGCTGGTGGCCCAGTGCCTGGTGTGCGTGCCCTGGGACGCGCGGCCACCCCCCGTCGCCCCGTCCTTCCGCCAGGTGGGCTGCCCCGGGAACCCGGCTCGGGCCTGCCGGGGTGGGAGGGGGAGGGCCGCGCGCTCGGGCCCCCGGGCCCCCGGACGCCTCGGTCCCCAGCCCTTCAGGACCCGCCCCCCACGCCCCGCAGGTGTCCTGCCTGAAGGAGCTGGTGGCCCGGGTGGTGCAGAGGCTGTGCGAGCGCGGCGCCAGGAACGTGCTGGCTTTCGGCTTCGCCCTGCTAGACGGGGCCCGCGGCGGGCCGCCCCTGGCCTTCACCACCAGCGTGCGCAGCTACCTGCCCAACACCGTGACGGAGACTCTGCGCGGCAGCGGCGCGTGGGGGCTGCTGCTGCGCCGCGTGGGCGACGATGTGCTCGCGCGCCTGCTCACGCGCTGCGCGCTCTACGTGCTGGTGGCCCCGAGCTGCGCCTACCAGGTGTGTGGGCCTCCGCTCTACGACCTCTGCGGCCCCGCCGCCGTGGCTCGGCCCCTCGGGTCCCCGGGCCACAGTCCTGGGACCTGGAAGGACCTCAGACCCACGCGCCAGGCCTGGAAGTCTGGCGCAAGGCGGCGGCGGCAGGGCAGATCCGGGAGCAGTCCGCCTCTAGCCAAGAGGCCCAGGCGCAGCGTGACCCCGGAGCCGGAGCAGGGGACCCACAGGCCGTCTAACCAGGCCCACCGGGGTGACAGCAAACCCCACGCAGTGACACCTGCCAGGGTCGCTGCAGAAGCCGCCTCTTGGGAGGGAGGGCCCCTTGGGACTCGTCTCAGCTCCACCATGGCACAGCCATCTCAGGGACCCCAGGGAGTACCCCATCAGCCAGCGCACCCCGAAACCAAGCACTTCCTCTACTGCTCGGGAGGCAGGGAGCGACTGCGCCCCTCCTTCCTGCTCAGCGCCCTGCCGCCTAGCCTGACTGGGGCCCGGAAACTCGTCGAGACCGTCTTTCTGGGCTCCGGGCCCCAGAGAGCAGGGGCTTCCCACAGGACGCGCCGCCTTCCTGCGCGCTACTGGCGGATGAGGCCTCTGTTCCAGGAGCTGCTTGGGAACCACGCGCGGTGCCCATACCGCGCGCTCCTCAGGACGCACTGCCCCCTTCGGGCGCAGGCCCCTGGAGAGGCGTCTAGCAAGCAGGCACACGGAGGAGTGGGCGTCTGCCCTTTGGAGAGGCCAGTGGCAGCTCCCGAGGAGAACACGGACCCTCGGCGCCTGGTCCGGCTTCTGCGGCAGCACAGCAGCCCCTGGCAGGTGTACACTTTCCTGCGGGCCTGCCTGTGCCGGCTGGTGCCCCCCGCGCTCTGGGGCTCCAGGCACAACCAGCGCCGCTTCTTGAGGAACGTGAAGAAGTTCATCTCTCTGGGGAAGCACGCCAAGCTCTCGCCGCAGGAGCTGACGTGGAAGATGAAAGTGCAGGACTGCGCCTGGCTGCGGGGGAGCCCAGGTGAGCAGCAGAGGCCGCAGGTGCCTGCTTGGACCTGCAGGACCAGGCCCCTCCCTCCGCCTCTGACCCCTCCTGCCCGCTTTACATGAACTGAGGCAGGCCCTGGGGACACGCGCGGGGAGCAGATGTGGGGATGCAGGTGCAGCCACCGACCACGGTCCCTGGTGAGGAGTGGCAACAGGAGAGACCCTGGGGTTTTGCCATTTGATCTACCCCCCGCCAAGCTCGCAAGACATCTGAGACTCCTAGATGAGAAGATTGGCGAGCCCTCTCCCAACCAGGGTCACCTCCTGGGGTATCCATCTCAGTCTCCCACGGCAGGGCTTAAAGTGCACCCGCCTCATCTCCAAAGATCGGGATTGTGATGGCCTCCAAGGGGACACCCTTTCCGCTTCCCCGAGAGGCTCTAAGCATCTTTCCAATAACTTGGGCATGTAAGTTTTGTGTTTTAATTGTGGGAAAACAGCATGCCGCCAGAGATCCACCCTCCTAATGAATGGTTTAGTCTACAGGACACGTTGCAAAGCGTAAGGGCCGTGTTGCACAGCATGTTTCTAGAACTTTCGCACTGGACGTGCCTGTGTGCCCATAACCAGCCACTCCCTTCCTGGCGCGGCGTGGTTGACCCTCCAAGGTGTCCGGCACAGCACCGGTGTTCTCAGGCTGCCGCTCACCTGGTGGAAAGTGTTGAGTTCCGTGGCCCCGTCCCCAGCTTCATACGAGGTCTGCCGTGCCCCGTGCACCACACACGGGAAGGACCTGGTGCTTTCCCGAGTGACGGGCCCAGCCCCTGGACCTCCCTGTGTCCTTGAACACTGGAGCTGTGGCCCTGGCGGACTGGTCCTTCCCGCGACTGTGGCCACGCACATCGCCCAGGGGGCTGAACAGATGAGACCAGGGTTCTCTAGGCATGGCCCTCGGGCCGCCGTTTCCACCCTACCCAGCTGGAAGGCCCCTTCCCCGGGCAGACCGTCATCTGGGCAGGGCTCGGTTTCTGTCACGCCAGCCTCGACCAGCATCCTGCTTGCCACTCTGCCCTCTTATTCCTGTCCCCATCCCCGGAGGCCAGACTGCTGGGCTGTCCCCATCTGCTGCCCAGTGTCACTAGACATCACAGAATGGATTCCTGAGGAAACCTGGGGAGGTGCCCCCCGCCCCCACAGCCCGTCCCTCTCCGGCCCGTGTTGGGCTGGTGGCAGCTCTTGTTCCCTGACCCTGGGCACGGGGGGTCTGTGTGGCTGTGCTCTGTCATCCCGTCCCGTGGGCTTACGCGTGCCCACCATGGTCTGAACAGGGGCCTTGACCTTCGGAGTGGAGTCTGGTGTCTCCGTAGGGTCCTCACTGGGAGGAGAGCCGTGTCCCTGCCCCCCGCCCTGCCATCAGGGTCGCCGGCGTGCCTGTCTGAGTGCCCGGCCGGTGATCGGCCGTGCTCCCTTCCTGGCTGTGTCTTAGCTGTGCGCCAGCTTCTGTTTGCTGCCCGTGTCCGGTTTCAGTTGCTTCTGAGAAGTTTCCGTTTCTTGTTCGATGTCGTCTTTGGTCGGCGAGCTGCTGGGCTCTGAGTGATCTTTTCTGTTGACTCGTGACTCGGTTGTGCGGGGCCTGTCTGCGGGGTCCGGGCTGCTCGAGGTGGGCAGACGTGCCTGTCCTCGCGTGTCTGCAGGCCTGCGGCCGGCCATCGCATTCACGCCACCCGAGACCCCCGTCCCTGTGCTGAGGGTGAGATGCTGGGGGCAGTGCTGTCTTCCTCTGGGGCGGGTTTGTCCGTTCCTCCCTGTTCCGATGGTATCTGTCGGGTTGTACCAGGTGTGAGCATTGCAGATGTGGGGCAGTCTGGGGACACGCCCATTCCGTTAACTTCTGTCCTGATGCCCCCGAGTGGCGCACCAGCTCTCTCCTGGCGGGCGTCGGCGTCCAGCCTTCCTGGAGCCTCACGGTTTGGGCCCTGCTGGTCAGCAGCTGCTGTTTTGGCTTTCGTCCAGTCCGGCGATCTTTCCCACTAACCTGGAGAATTGGACTTCTTTCCTTGACTCTAGACGTGCCCGACGCCCCTCATCTTTCTTCCCAGTTGGTCTGCCTTTCCTGCGCCCGAGTCTGCGTTTGCAGGGAACCAGGTGCCTCTCCCACTCCGCCCTCCTTCCCGGTTTGCCCCGGTGGCGGCTGGGAGCCGCGAGCTCTGCTGTCCTCTCGGGGTTCCTTGTCCTGAGCAGCACGAGGGCCTGATGTGGTCTCCCACTTAGTCATGCCCCCGGCTAGAGGCTGTGCTATGTCTGGTCAGTGGTCGTTGATCTGTGTCCCTGCCTTGTGTCCCCGCCCCTCTCTCACTGTTCTGTCCTCTCCCCCAGACCGGATTCTGGGTCCCCTTCCTGCCAAGTGCACAGAGTAGAGTACAGAGGACAGTTGGGGACCGTGGCGCGTGTCCCCGGCCGCATGGAGTGATGTCGCATTCCCGTGGTGCGTGTCTACGGTCCTGTGTTAAGTTCTCGCGGCTCTCTGGTGCCTGTTCCCAGCTGCACAGTGTCTGGCGGCCCTTAGCCCCTGTGTGGTTTGGTCTGGGAAGCCCCAGGTACGTCTGGACCCTGCTGCCTAGCGGCGATGCTGCGGAATGGCCAGGTCCCCCCAGGGAGAGCGTGTCTCTGCTTCTCCATCCTGCTCGGAAGCCAGGACGGATGACGAAGCCCCTCTCTGTCTAGTAGAAATGTGACGGGACTGCCTGCGTCATTGAAACTCTGGTAGCCACGTTATAAAGTAGCAAAGGAAACGTGAAACCAGTAATGTCTTATTCCGCCACAAGTCCAAAGTGTTCTTGTCCCGCGGTCAGCAGACGTGATAATGGCGTGTGTCCCCCCTCGGGCCGAGGATCGTGTTCCCTGAGCCTCAGTCCCCGCCTGCCCGTTTTGAGCGGCCAGTGTGGCTGCGACGGGCAGAGCGGACACTGTGGTCTGTGCCTTTTCCATTCCAGGGGCTTGCAGTGTGCCGGCCGCCGAGCACCGCCGCAGAGAAGGGGTCCTGGCCAGGCTCCTGTGCTGGTTGATGGGCACCTACGTGGTTGAGCTGCTCAGGTCATTTTTCTACGTCACGGAAACCACGTTTCAGAAGAACCGGCTCTTTTTCTACCGGAAGAGCGTCTGGAGCCCGTTACAGACCCTGGGAGTCAGGTGTCTCTGCCAGTGCCGCGCGCTCACGATTGTCTCCGTGTGTGCACATGACGGCCCTGTGTCCCATCCCCCTGTGTGTGCACATGACAGCTCCCTGTCTTGCCCCCCCCATGTGCACAGATGACAGCCCCCTGTCCTGACCCTCCAGCTGACTCCATGCCTCCGGGTACCCCTCACGGGGAGTCCCACCCTGGGCACGGACTTCTGGGGCCCCTTTCATTCACTGGAGATGTCAGAGTCTGTGCCACCTGGGGTCCAGGCTCTCGAAAGGGGAGAAGTTTGTACTGAATGGAAACAAGCTCGCAGGCAGGTCGTTGGCTTGACCCCGGTATGTGGGTCAAATGCTCCTCGAATTCACGCAGAACGAGCGGGACGGTCTGGGCCGTGGGTGGCGTGCAGGCAGGATCCGGCACAGGTGTGCTTCGGTCAGGGGCCCCTGAGGCAGAACCTTCCAGCTTGCCTTGCCGGAGTGGCTGCTCGGCTTGTCTGCAGGGCTGTGTCCTGTCCGCTGAAGGAGCGTGTTGGCCACAGGCTGGCTCGGGGTCCCATCGGGGATAGGCTGCCAGTGTGAAGGACAAGCCCTGGCTAGGAGGCTGTGTCCTCACAGCGCTTGGCAAGGCCCCAAAGTGGCGACATGGGTGCTCCTGGGCTGCGTCTCACACTTGGGCCAAGCCCGTGCCCTGACTCAGCGCATCTCCGCCGAGGGAGCTGGGCTGTGTCCTCCGGCACCTGGGAGAGGGTCGGGCAGCCTCTGTTGTGGGTTCGAGGTAACAGTGTGGCCTGTGTAATGATTCAGCTGTTCATGGCTCCTGAGAGTCCTTGTGGGGACTGTGGAAACTGTCCCTCTGTCTGGTGGGCATCAGAGGCCCCGGGGGGTTGGGCTCGCCTACCGCGCTTCCTTGCTGGGGCCGGCCTGCGGGCTGTGGTGGGGGAGAGGCCGCAGGGAGCTGACAGGCGCACGCAGAGATGGCTGCATTCCTCTGGGGGGCCGCCTCGGTCACCCCCTCACCCGCCCTTGTCCAAGGGTCCCAGCTGCTCCCGCCTGGGCCTCCCAGGGCTCTGCCTGGAGGGACCCTGGTGTCCGGCACCTGCTGTGGGAGGGGCTCCCGCAGGTGGCCGGCCTCGGCGTCCGGGGTGACCGGTGTCTGGCACGGGCGCTTCAGGAGCCCGGCGGCTCTCAGGCGGGCCCGCCCGCCCTGCGCTTCCCGCACACCCGCCCAGCCGCGGCCCACGAGGCTCTGTGTTTCAGGCAGCACTGCACCAGCGCGCGCCTCCGAGAGCTGTCCGCCGCAGAGGTGCGAAGACCGCACGAAGCCAGGGCGCCTCTCCTGACGTCCAGACTCCGCTTCCTCCCCAAGCCCGGTGGGCTGCGGCCGATCGTGAACATGGACTATGTGGCGGGAGCCAGAGCCTTGTGCCGAGACAAGAAGGTCAGCGCTGCTGTTTCGTTTCTAAGTCAGGAGCCCAGGAACCCCGGCTCGGTGTGCAGGGAGACAGGAGGCCAGGAGGAGGTCCGTGGCGGTCAGGCTGCGTTGATGGGACGTGTGCCCACAGTTAGACAAGGAGCCTGCAGGATGCTAGGCAGACCCCGGGGACCCACAGGTTCTTGTGACACAAGCTGGCCACGCCGAGCCCCTGGCTTCTGGGGCTGCTGGACCTCTGCAGCAGCAGGGTCCTCGGTACTCGCCATGAGCCAACGACAGAACTGGGTCGTTCACCTGCCACCAGCCTGCTGGGGTTCCAGTGACCCACACAGGGCTCCCCTCCGTGCCTAGCACACCCCTCCCCCGCAGGATCTCACCCCTGTGCCTTACACCCCTCCCCATGGGTCTCACCCCCATGTCTAGCACCCCCGGCGGGATCTCACCCCCGTGCCTAGCACGCGCCTCCCCCGCAGGTGTCACCCCGTGCCTGGCACACTCCGTGGTCCCCGCCAACGGCATCTCTGTCACCAGAGCTCTGACCCTTTCTGAGTGGTTCCACAGAGTGGGGGTGATTTTGTCGTGTGTGTCCCCGGATGAGAAAGCCAGGCTGTGGACGTTGACCGGACACCGGGTTGGGGCTGCGTGAAGGGGCGCTCCTCCATGGTGGGCTGTGGGGTCCCTGCCTCGTCTGGCGGGCGCTCGGCAGGAGGAGGAGGAGACGCCTGCAGCTGCTCTTTCCGCAGTTTCCAGACCCTGCAGCGGGTCCCTAGGGAGAAGCCAGGGTTCGAGGATGTGTGGGGCGATCGGTCCTCTGGCCCTTCCGGAGTCGAGTCTGGGGGATCTGGGGGGGCCTGCGGGGCCCAGCAGGCCGGGGCAGGGAGGTCTGACGTGGCCCCTGTGTGATGGGCGTCTTCTGGGGGTGCTGCCTCTGCCCCGGGCTGGCCCCACAGATCCAGCATCTCACCTCGCAAGTGAAGACGCTGTTCAGTGTGCTGAACTACGAGCGGGCCCGGCGCCCCAGACTCCTGGGGGCCTCCGTGCTGGGCATGGACGACATCCACAGGGCCTGGCACGACTTTGTGCTGCGCGTGCGGGCCCAGGACCCAGCACCCCGCCTGTACTTCGTCAAGGTGGGTGCCCAGTTCCATCCCGAGCCCATGCCCGAGTGAGCCAGCTGGGCACGTCTGGCCTGTGGGAGTGGTCCCCCCGACCAGCTGGCCGTGCGTCATGGGCTGTGGCTGGCCTTCATTCCCTGAGTTTGCACTAACAGAGCATCCCCTGGGGAAGCCCCGTCACATTTCCGGGTGTAGACAGGGACGCAGGCCTGCCTTGCGGCTGAGTCTGGGGGCCGTGGCACAGATGTGTGCCACGGAAACGGGAGACACTGGGGGTCAGGGTGTCTCGGTCCTCCTTCATCCGCGGGGCCCCCCGGGCACAGCGCGTAAACAGCACGTCCGTCCCGCACAGGTGGACGTGACGGGGGCGTACGACGCCCTCCCCCAGGACAGGCTGGCCGAGGTTGTCGCCAACGTGCTCAGGCCTCATGAAAACACCTACTGCTTGCGTCGCTACGCCGTGGTCCGGAGAACCGCCCAGGGGCACGTCCGCAGGTCCTTCAAGAGACATGTAAGAGCCACGGGGCGTGTGCTCCCTGACAAGGGTGTCTCGTGTGGACGTGTCCGTGCCGTGGGTCTGCCCACCCTCCCCCAGCCCCAGAAGCCGTCCGACGCTCTCACTGCTGCTACGTCCGAGTCTCACCCCGTGGGCCGCTGCCTCTTGCTGTACCTTTCCAGAAGCCGGGCCCCCGGGATGCCAGCTGCGGCAGGGCTGATGTCCCTGCCAACGCCCCGTGGGAGCCCGGCCTGGCCCGAGGCCATGCCGAGGGCAGAGTGAGCCCCATGGGCCAGTGCTGTGGGAGAGGAGAGCACCGCGTGGGCGCCTGGGCCTCACTCGCTGCCCCTGCCACGCAGCAGAGCCGAGGGTCTGGGTGCCCCTCCCCCCTTCCCCGGGCCTGGGGAAGGACAAGCGGCCCCGGTCAGCATGTGGCAGTTTCCCGCCACCCGTCAGAGCAGCCAGGCCTGCGGAGCGCACCGTGATGGGGGCGCTAGAAGGCTGCCAAGGGAAAGGTGCTGACCCGGGAAGTCTGGGCAGAGCCCCCGGGAGCGCCTGCGGCGTGAGGCTAAGTATGGGTCGCAAGCCCTGAGCCGCAAGGAGTGGGGGGTTGACACGTGTGGCGCAGGTGGCAGCCACCACGGGGTTGAGACGCAGAACGTCACAGGTGCCCACCGGACCCCCTACCCCTCTCCAGAGTGTCTCCTGCTCTGACGTCAGCCATGTGGACTCAGGGACCCGTCTCGAAGTCCACAAATGTGACGTGGGGCGGAACGTGCCCTTCCTGTCTGGTTCCCTCTGCTCCAAGGCGAGCCCGAACGTGGGTGGCGGTCCTTCCCTCTCCGGTCGTGGCGGGGTTGCCCCGACGCTGCCTGGCAGGGCTCTGCCTCCTGCGGGGTGGGCATCAGCGGGCGCCCAGGGTGGGGTAGACATTCCCCCGATGGGGCATCCATTGGCGAGAGCTCGCGTTGCTGTTGGGGCGTTGCTGAGGCAGAGCTTTGCACGTCGGCGGACGGTGCCCGACCACACTGCTATGTGCGCCATGGGGGGGCCGGCTGAGCCCGCGGCCACGCCATCAGGGCCGCCGCACTGTGCCGGGCCCAGCATCCCCACGACGTGCCTGCCCAGCGCCCTGCGGAAGCCACTTGGGTGTCCCCGTGTGTGAGAGGCCCGTGAGGTCAGCTCCTGCTTGCGACAAGCCGTGAGCCACTTGTCAGGGACTTCTCGGGGTTCTTCCCGTGTCTGGTGCCAGCCCCTGGTCCGAGGCTGCCGAGGCACCCCAGGTACCTTCTCCATCTGTCTCTGCCCTTTTGGCCACAAGCGGGATGTTTGCACGAGCAGATGTGTTTCACGTCGACGGAGCCAGGTTGGCAGGGTTGGGTGGCTGACGCCGCTTCCTTTCTGGTCCGCTGTCTGTGTCTCGCGGTGGCGATGCCGTCCGGCGTTTCCGTGGGCGTTTCCGCGGGCGCAGCTCCTGCGCTCAGCGCTCCGTGCACAGGAGCCGGTTTCCGGGACGCCTGTGGGGGCTTGTTTGCGGCTTCTCTCCGTGGGACCCCCGGCTGGCTCGCCCATTCCTCGGGCTCTCCGCCCCGCCGACCCTGCCCTCAGCTCCCAGCGCCGCGGGTGGCTTTCTCGGACTCTGTCTCTGGCTCCTCTTTCCTTTCTCCTTGTTTCGCTGTGTTGTTCGTTGTCGGTCTGGACTGATCTTCAAACCCCGGCCACTCCGTAGCGGCCTCAGCCGCAGGCAGGTTCCCGGCACGTCCGCTGAGGTCTCCCTCGTGGTCACTCCTGCCGCTGGTGTCCGTGAGCGGCCAGCCTTGAACGAAGCCAGTGAACCATAGGTTTCACAGAATACTGGTTTTCTCTGCGGAGGAGACTGACTCCCCCCACAGTGAGGGAGTGGTGAGCGCTGTATTCGGATGGCGCTGGCCGCTAGCCCCCTGCCTCCCTCCCCGCCGTGGCCCCTGTGCTCACCAGAGAGCGCCTGGGTCCCCGCCACGGCCTCTCACTGCCTCAGCGGCCCTTCCCAGCAGCCCCCGGCGCCCCCAGTGCCCAGAGGCAGTGGGACTAGGGAAGAAATGGCGGTCTGGCTCCTTTCTCTGCAGTCTCCTCCGCCCCAGACCAGCTCCTCCATCCTGGTTGCTTGGGTGGCCGGGACCCCCACTGCCTCCTGCTTGGGCTCCACCTCCCACAGTGAAGGTTCAGGCATCAGGGAGGGGTCTTGGGAAGGCAGGACCCCCCCACAAAGACAAAGACAGGGGACTGACCAGGTGGGCGGTTCCCAAGCTCCGCGGTCCGTACCTGTTCCCAGCGCTGCGGCTTCCCGTTCCCAGACGGCACCTGCTCGTCCCCGGCGTGGACGAGGTCTCCTGCGACATGACCCCCGCCCGCGGGGCCAGGGTGCGCAGCTGTCTCACCCCCTCCTCTTTGCCGGCAGGTGTCCACCTTCACAGACCTCCCGCCGTACATGAGACAGTTTGTGGAGCGTCTGCAGGAGACGACCTCGCTCAGGGACTCCGTGGTCATCGAGCAGGTGGGCGAGGCGGCCACAATGTGTGCCGGGGCGGGGTGTGGACACGGCGGTGGCCCCCAGTTGCGGCTGGAGGTGCCCCGGGGCAGCCCCTTAGGGCTCTACGCCGCCAGGTTGTCTGCCGCGGGGCAGCAGCAGTTCTCGTGGGAAGCTTGAGACCTCCTCTCCCTCGCTTTTGATCGTGAGGCTGAACGACAACACACTCCCTCCCCTTAGGAGAACAAGTTGGATTCAGCCTGTGTCCCCGCCTGAAACGGACCCTCTGGGGGAAACGCCTTCCTCCTGCTTGTGAGCAGGCGCTGCCTCCAAGGGCAGGGGACAGCTCAACCCCGTGGCTCTGTGGCCTTTTGCAGAACCAGGGATGGGCTGGCCGCCGCGGCTCGCAGACCTGTGCTCACTGGCTGCCGGGCTGCCTCCAAGGGCAGGGGACAGCTCAGCCCCGTGGCTCTGTGGCCTTTTGCAGAACCAGGGATGGGCTGGCCGCCGCGGCTCGCAGACCTGTGCTCACTGGCTGCCGGGCTCCTGCCCGCCGCTGCGGGACACGCACTGCAACGTGCCCTCGGGCCGGCATCCCCAGGCTGGATCCCGGCCAGAGTCAAGGCCTGCCCGCCCACGCGTCCGTCTGTTCTCGCAGAGCTACTCTCTGAACGAAGCCAGCAGCGGCCTTTTCCAGCTTTTCCTGAGCTTGGTGTACAACCACGTCATAAGGATCGGGGGCAAGTGAGTAGGGGTCCTTGCCGCCTTCCTGCGGTCGCCTGCAGACCCTGCGGCCGTGGGGCTCCTGGGGCTTGGGGAGTCCTTTGGCATTTAAATGTCAGCAGATAATTTTTTTATTTATAGAAACAGAAGCAGACTTTCCTGGGTGAGTGCCCACGGGGGCCCCCAGGGTGGGGTGAGAGCACCGGTCCTGAGGGCTCCGGCTCACGGTGAAGGTCGTTAGAGGTCAGCTGGAGATGTGGGCACCTTCCCGGGGATCATTCCCTGTGCTCTGGGAATCAGAAGCTTTTTAGTTAGAGAATGTTTCGTCATTCTTATGTTATGACTGATTGTGGCGCTTGTTACCTGTAATCACATCTGAAACGCGTCCTGAGAAACACTGCTGACGGGTGTACCGCGGGCCGGCCTTCCCAGAGGCCGCGTGCTCGTCCGCAGCACCCGGACCGGAGGGGAACTTGCTCTGGGGCAAAGGTCATTGCTGTGTCCACCCCCCGGGGCTCCCTCAGAGGCGCCCCACCTGCTTCTCTGCTTGCGGGGACCTTTATAGAAAAGGTCAGACCCATGTGGACCGTTGCACGTGTGGACAGACATTTGTCAGGGCTCCATGGGGTGCACAGTGGCCCTTGATCCACATGCACTCTGGGGTGTGCGCCGGCGCCTGACCAGCGTGTGTGGTCTGCTTGTGTGTCTGCGTATGTGGTTTGCATACAAGTGTGGTCTGTGTGTCTGTCTGGTCTGCGTGTGTGTCTGCAGTCTGCGTACATGGTCCACACGCGTGCTGGTCTGCGTGTGGTGGGTCTCCGTGTGCGTGTGCTTTGCGTGTCTGTAGGCTGCGGCACATGTGTCTGTAATGAGTGCGAGGCCCAGGGGGCCTCCTCCTACCTGCGTCCTGTCCCCCAGGTCGTACATCCAGTGTCAGGGGATCCCACAGGGCTCCGTCCTGTCCACCCTGCTGTGCAGCCTGTGTTACGGGGACATGGAGCGCAGGCTGTTTCCTGACATCCAGCAGGACGGGTACGGACCCTCAGGGTGCGCGTGCGGCCACTTGCTTTCACCTCCACCTTGCGTTTCGGGTCCGCTGGGTGTGGACAGGGGCCTGTGGCTCTATGTTCAGTCACGTGGGGGGTCATGAGTGGGTCTCGAGTGTAGGCTTAGTGGTGGCTTTGAGCACTATTGGGGCCTGGGCGTTTCCACCGGCTGTGACCCGCAGCTGTGTCCCTGCCCGTGCGCCCCCGGCACTCCCACGACCTGCGAGGTCAGCCTTTGGCTCAGTCCTTCGGGGGAAGTGACTTTGCACCTGTCCTCGTGAACGGGGACGCTGCCGCAGCCCGGCTCTCCCATGCCCTGCAGCCTGCTCCTGCGTCTGGTGGACGACTTCCTGCTCGTCACGCCCCACCTGAAGCGAGCGCAGGCCTTCCTCAGGTGAGTCCCCCACACGTGTCCCCGTGGCACTCCCGATGCCGGGGGGCCGCTGACCTGGCTCCCGGAGCAAGAGCCCCTGTCGCGAGGCGGATTCACGTTTGCCGGGCACCCCATGCAGGCTGTCAGGTGGAGGGTGGCCCTGGGGTGCGTCTGTGGGACTCGTGCTCCCTCAGAGCCTGGGGACTCCCCCGTGGCCAGGCTCGCGGTGACAGGTTTGTCCACACAGCCAGCAACCAGAGCAAAGCCCCCTTGGTTTCGCACTTTCTCTTCCCCTGGAAAACCACGTTTGAAAGGAAGCCCCTGGACGCCAGGCCTTGAGCAGGACGGCACTGAGGGCCCCATGTGCCCGATTTAATTCTGGCAAAATATCCAACCCCCACATGGGCCCAGGCCTTGTAGCAACCCTGTTTAGCAAGTCCGGACAGACCGTGTCCCCCACGTGGCTACAGGGAAAAAGGGAGGCCCCACGAGCATAGTCGCGGCCTCACTTCTCTTCCTGCGCGTGCAGCACAGCCCCCTCTGCCGTCCGCCCAGTGTGCTGCGCACCCCAACTTCCAAGGGGCTCCGGGGAAGCAGCCCCACTCCCCAGGGCAGCACCCGCACCCGCCGCCACGTCCTTGGCTCCGGCTCCCTCCGGCTCAGCACCGTGGCCGTCCCCCCGAATGAGTGCTCCAGCGCCCCTGGCGGTGCCCCCTCCTCCCAGGCGCTGACCTGGCCGCTCTGCTTCAGGACCCTGGTCAGGGGCGTTCCCGAGTATGGCTGCTTGGCCAACTTGCAGAAGACGGCCGTGAACTTCCCCGTGGAGGACATGGCCCTGGGCAGCACGGCTCCCCTCCAGCTGCCGGCCCACTGCCTGTTCCCCTGGTGTGGCTTGCTGCTGGACACGCAGACCCTGGAGGTGTCCTGTGACTACTCCAGGTGAGTGCGCCCACAGGGGGTGCAGCGTGGCATGCCCCCGTTTCTGCCTCCGTGTGGGATGGGGGGGTCACGGGTCGGGGTGCCCGGCGTCCCGCGCAGATGGGGCAGCAACACATCCTCTTTGGGACTGAGCGCCCTCACTAGATGAGGGGTGTTCTGGGCTTTTATTGGTAAGAAGAATTTGTGCAGGAGACGGGGTCACCGGTGTGTTCTGCAGGGACACTGTAAATCTGAGTTCAGAGGTTTGGGGACCTGCTGGGCACAAGCTCCTGAGGACACCCCGTAACGCGCAGCGTGGCCTCCCTGGGGAGCACGGCTGAGGTGCATGCGGCCCGCCGTGTACATAGCACGTGGGATCCTGTCCCAGTGAGCGCGGGCTGCGGGGCAGGGTCGTTTCCGCTCGTGGGCTCCGCCGTGGGCTCCCCATGTTCTCTTGTCCATCTCCGCTCTGGCTTCTCTCGTGTCTGCTTCCTCCAAGGAGGCCTGTCAGGGTCAGGGCCCACCTACGACCTAAGCTTTAATCAGTTCCCCTGTGACCCACGTGTCGTGCGGGTTGGGGCTGTGATGTGGATTTGGGGACCCAGGTCAGCCCCTCATGGCCAGTCTTCCCTGAGCCCGAGCACTCCCAGCGCGACCCCAGGCTTGGCGCGGACGCAGACTCGGGATGGGCGTGGGTGCGGGAACGCGCTCCTGTGTGAGCGCCGAGTCCTGACTCCGCAGCCTTGCGGGGGGCGGCGGGGGGCTCCCCTCTCTGGTCGGCGCCGCCGCTGTCCTGCTTGTTCCCACGGTGCTCTTCCCAGCCTGCTCTGCCGGCCCCACCTCCCCGGGTGGACCCACGTCTCTGCTGCTGTGTGTGAAGCCCAGCCCCCTCTTCCCGCTCTGTCCACCCCCATCTTCGCTGGGTCTCTCCTCATCCCTGGGACGCGGCTCCGATGCCCCGGCCTCCAGCCCTCCCTTGCCATCCGGCCCTGACCAGCTCTCTGCTCCCCAAGAACCCGGGCCATCTGGGGGTCAGGCACTGCCACACCAGCCTGGCGTCCCATTTGGTGACAGTGCCCGAGAGCAAGTGGGTGTCGGGTGGCCGCCGTGCTTGCGCAGGGCCTCTCGGGGCGTGCCTGCTCACGGATGCCGCCCTGAAGCCTCGGCCGCGGGGGCCGGGCGGGGTGGGGGGGACTCGGAAGGGTGGAAAGCGTCCTGGAAGGGACCGCGACGGGGCGGGCTGGTCTCGCAGACTCCAAGTCTCCCCACATCCCGGCCCGGGCGAGGGTGAGGCGGCCAGAGCGACGGGCCGGGTGCACGAGCACGAGCGAGTCTGCCGCGGTGCTGCGGGGGGGGGAGGGGAAGACGGGTGGTTTTCTGAGAAGACCTACAAGGACGCGCCGGTGCGTCTCAGCACGCCCGGGAGCGAGTTCTGGGCGGGCACAGGAAGCAAAGCAGCAGGGACAGCGCAGAGGGACTCGGAAGACGGGAAGGTCCTCCCATGTGGCGCGGGGTTGAGCGAGCAGGACGCGGCCCGCCTGGGGCAGAGACCGTCGCGGTGCCTCTGAGTGCGAGTGGCCTCGCCGAGCGCGGGCTGTGGGGCCCACTGCTGCTTCTCAGATGTGTCCTTTCGGCACAGACAAGGGACCTGCCCCCGTCACCCAACAGCACAGTGCAGGATTCAAACCCGGGCCTGGCAATGGGGCCTCCCTCGTGGCCCCGAGCTCTGCAGAGGTCAGACACGGAGGCTTGCAGCAAGGTCACGATGGACGCGGTCATGGAGGAGAGGGGGCGGCGTGTGGAGGCGCTTCCGCCCGGCTCTGCCCACCACCAGAGAAGCTTCCTTCCCAGGCGCCCACCGTCCCTCAGCGGGGCTCCTGTCGGGCCCGGGCACGTCGCTGAGGACAAACCCCAGTGACTTCTCTGGAAAGCAGTAATTTGGTATTAAAGTCCTTGAGACATTCCTACATTTTGCCGGTAAGTGCACTTCCAGAAATCTGTCCTCCAGAAGCAAAAGTCACGGACGTCATCAGAGATTTGCTCAGCTGGGCACCGAGAGTCCCCGAGCTAAGGCAGCGTGGTGGCGGCGCGGCTGACTTAACCTTGTTTTAAGCTCTCATATGGCTGAGATTGCGGTGGACACGCTTAGTGAGACGGAAGGTGGCCCTAGAGCTTCGGTGCTCAAAGGCAGCTCTGAGGACGGCCTCCCCCCGCGCAGACGACACAGGGCACTGGGGCACCTCCGCGGCCGGCTGCAGGAATGCCCCGTGGTTGGGCCCCGCGTCGCGGTGTGAGCGGTGACTTTCGTCCCACTCCCCGTGTGCACGCGTGAGCCTCACCCTCGGGGTCAGGCCGTGCGGGGGACGCTGTCCTCCTGCAAGAAGTCCTCCAGGCAGGCGAAAGGCACGGGGCTGTGGCTTCAGGCCCCGCACAGCCGGAGCTGCCTCCGAGCTGGGGAGGCCCCGCCCCGCTGGGACCCGCGCCCCACTCAGACCCTCGCCTGGGAAGCCGCACAGGGAGGCGTGTGTTCGCGCGTGACGGGCACGTGTGCTTGAGTCTCGTGGACTTTACTGGCTCTGCGCCATAGGCCACTAAGGGTGAACTCGTTCGTGACCCGGACTGTGGCCCGGTGTGTGCGGTGCGGGGGTGGGGGGCCTTGCCCGTCTGCGACCCCGCAGCCCAGGCCTCCCCCGAGGGTGGCACTGGGCGTCGTGTGCAGGGCTGTCCCCACGCACCGGACAGCGAGGGTGGGCGGGCCTCAAGGTCACGCAGCTCAGCGCGGGCCGCTCTGTCCCACAGCTATGCCCGCACGTCCATCCGCTCGAGCCTGACTTTCAGCCAGGGCACCCGGCCCGGGAGGAGCCTGCGGCACAAGCTGTTTGCGCTCCTGCGGCTCAAGTGCTGCGCCCTGTTCCTGGACCTGCAGGTGCGTGTGCCTGGTGCGGGGTGTGTGTGCGCGCGTGTGTGTGCGCGTGTGTGTGCGCGTGTGCCTGGGCACCCAGGTGCAGATGTCCTCAGGCCCCGCCCCGCGGCCCCTCCTTCCGGGCGCCGGGCCCCTCCCCGTGGTGGGCGTCCAAGGCTTGGGGCCCCGGCTTGACGACCGCTCAGCCCTCCCCTCCCCATCCCTGCCTGCGGGCCCTTCCTGCCGCCCCTGCCACCCACGGCCTGGCTTTGACCTGGTGATAAAGCGCGAGACCCACATCTAAATTCCAGACGTCGCAACGTGTCTGTCTTTGTGACCAGGTGAACAGCGTCCGCACGGTTTATGCAAACATGTACAAGATATTCCTGCTGCAGGCCTACAGGTGGGTTCCCCGGCCACACGGCCACACCACAGGACTGCGGCGGCCCCGGCCCTCCCTCAGCCTGGCCGTGCGCCCTGCCCTCTGCTGTCCCAGGATCGAAGGATGCGGTATTTGCCGGGTTTTCACTGCAGACTTGCAGCTGTGTGTGTGTGTGTGTGTGTGTGTGCACCGCGCGTGGTTGGAGGCGTCGGTCCCGTCACCAGGCAGCAGTGGGTGGCCAGTGTGGCCCGGGTGTCCCCACTCTTACGCACTGACCAGGACCCTTGCAGGGGCCTGGGGTGCGAGGCAGGTGCAGGCAGTCCGCGTGCAGAGGGAAGGCAGACGCCGCGGGGCTCAGGTCGCGGTCGCGGTCGCGGTCGCGGAGGTGATTAGGCAGGGATGGGAGGGCCCGCAGCCGCTGATGTCCCCACAGAAAGGGTTGTGGCCCCCAAACAGCCCAGCTGTCATTCCTGTCCCTGTAACGAGAACATCTCAGGCCCCATGTGCTTCTGGAACATTCCTGGTCCCTGGATGGCTCCAGGTCATCTTGCTGAGAACTGGGGCGTGGCTGGACAGTTGTGGGGCCCTGCCCTGCTCGTGCCTTCCTGTAGCTCTTTGGGAGACACTGCCACCTCGGACCCTGTTGACCCAGGTGTCACAGTGGCTGCCATCGCCTCAGACACAAAGCCAGGCTTTGGTCTGGTTTGCAAGGGAGACCTGCCTCTGGCTGCTCAGAGAGCCGCTAACTTCCAGCCACAGTCAGGACAGATGGACAAGGGGCCGGGCACCCATGTTAAGCCTGGGCGAGTCTGTGTGACCTAAAGTCGTGCGCTCTTGTTTCCAAAGCTGGCTGTGGCCTCCCACTGGCAGGACAGGGCTCCCACCTCAGCGGGTTCCCGTGCGTGTGAAGTCAGGTGCTGGGCGAGCAAAGCACAAGCCCGTTACTCCAGAAGGGGCCCAGGTGGTCAGCGAGAGCAGGAGCCACCTGGGGAGGGGCTTGTCCTGTGGCCCCAGGCACGCGCAGACACACAGGAGCACATGCACACGTAGACAGGCGCACACGCACAGACACCCGTGCACACGGACGCAGGCATGAGCACGCACGCGTCCCAGCCCCAGGGCTTTCCTGCCACGAGGCGTCCCTTCGTCAGGTTCCACGCGTGTGTGCTCCAGTTTCCGTTTGACCAGCCGGTGAGGAAGAACCCCGCCTTCTTCCTCCGCATCATCTCGGACACCGCGTCACGCTGCTACTCCCTCCTGAAAGCCAGGAACTCAGGTGTGCGCGGAGGGCCGGGGTTATTGGGTGCGGCTGATGGGTTTTGTGGGGTCGGCGGTGGCGCTGGCAGTGTATGGGCCCCGGCACGCTTACGGTTACGGCGCGGCACGGCTGCGGGCTCTGGGAGCTCGCCCGTCGGGCCTGGGGGTGTCGGCACCCCCTGCCCCCCTTGGTGCCCTCGACCTCATGCACAGATCCAGGCCCACAGTGGAGAGGAGGCGAGGCTCCGGCCGGTCTGTAGCTCAGGCCGCGCCACGTCCCTCGGGCCTGTTTTACTTCATTTGGTGTGGGTTGCTTTTGAGAACAGGACCAAAGCGCCCGGAGTCAGGGTTCCCTGGCGCCTGTTTTGGGGCTGATCTTGAATTGACGTTGCCCGTTTGACCCCCGACCTCTGCCCCTGCTCCCCGGCTCATGGACGGGGCTGCAGGGACCCTAGGCAGCATCGGGCACCTCGGAGCACGTGGTCTTTCCGGGCGTGGTCTTAGCCTGTCTGTCTATGTCACATCCCCCCACCACGCCCCCACGCAGGGATGTCCCTGGGGGCCAAGGGCGCCTCCGGCCTGTTTCCCTCCGAGGCTGCGCGGTGGCTCTGCCTCCAGGCCTTCTGGCTCAAGCTCGCTCGTCACAGTGGTACATACCGGTGTCTCTTGGGGGCACTCCGGGCAGGTAAGTGGAGGCGCCCCCTCTGCTGTGTGTGCGCAAGCAACGTCGCCCACGTCTGCGTGGCAGTGGGTGGGTCCAGGAGCCCCCATGGTGGGTGCAGGTGCCGTGGGTCGCAGGCTCTCACCCTGGGGCCTCGCATGCCCCCCTGCTCACTCGACCTTCCCACACCTCGACCCCGGTCTGGGGAGAGGCCAAGGCCGCATCACTCCCTCCAGCCCCACTGGCCTGGCTGTCGTCTACACTCGCAACCTGTGTCCCTAGGCCTCTGCCCTGGTTGCCCCAACATGGGCAGGGGGTGCCCCAGCAGCAAGTCTGTCCTGCACACCCCAGCCCACCCAGCCCCCCGAGCTTGGCCTGCACAGGGATGGACCACACCTGCCCGACCTTGGCCTTGCGCAAAGGTCAGCTTCTTCCAGGGCATTCTCACGTCACTTGTCCCCTTCCAGCCCAAGGGCACTTGTGCCGACAGCTCCCGAGGGCGACACTGGCTGCCTTGGAGGCAGCGGCTGACCCTAGCCTGACTGCAGACTTCAAGACCATCTTGGACTGACCACCTGTCCGCGCAGCCCAGAGTGACCTCCAAGACCCCCAAGCCCGGGCCTTGGGACTTCACGCAGTGGGAGCTGCCGGCTCACCTTCAGGTCTGGACCTTTTCTCCCCTGAGTCCCTGACACTTGAGCTGCTGGCCGGCGCCCCCTGTAGAGGTCTGCCCCCACGTCCTTGGGGAGGAGAGCCTGCCTGCCCAGCACCCTCTCCCCATCCAGGTGGTTTCCTTGTGTTCTTCGGGCACAGACCACCAGGAGAGGGCAGGCGGGAGCACTGGGCTGGCGAGCCGAGCCTGTCTGGACCTTTGTCACCCTGCCCTGCCCCTGGCTGGGGACTCCCCGAGTCTGCCACATGTCCCTGAGGGCGCCTGGTGGTGGGCGTGGTTCCTTACCGCTGCCTGTCCAGCACCCAGGCCCGTACGGTCTGTGCCCCGAGCCGTCCCCGCACGGCGTCCAAAGTCTGTGCCTGCTCAGCTTTGCCCAGAAGCCAAGGGCCCAGTCAGCTGTTCTGGGCTGGACCCACCCCGCCCATCCTTGTGACCTTGCCCTGCCCCCCACGGCCTCCTGGAGCCTGAGTGTCTGGCCCGCTGCGCCTGCCACCACCCCCACTTCCGACTCCTCCCTCCAGCTCTTGCTCCACACACGGTGGCCCTGTGTCATCTTGGTGGTGCTCCTCTGTGTGGCCTCCTCCCCCTGGACCTGCCGCTCCCGGTTACTCCTGGGAGCCACGGAAAGAACACGCCAAGGCTTTGCTCTTAGAGGCTTCCATTTTCCGCGTTCGTATTAAACACAGCCTGCGTGGGCGTCTGTCCTGTTTTCCATAATTACAGACACCTGTGCCTGTGTCTACACATCATGAGAGGGGTCCTTGGTCTGCTGGGGTTCCCAGGGGTCTTCCTGGGGCAGGTGCAGCCAGACCATGAGTCAGAAGGACCCCGCCCAGCACCCGCCCCGTTTACGGCGAACTCTGGCCTTACTGTGGACCCTGGGAGGGGTTGGGCAGCCAGGGCCTGAAGCCCAGAACCCTGGGTCTCCTAGTGATCACATTTCTCTGGCTTCTCCCTGTCCGGGGCTCTCCTGGCGGCTTCCTTGGAATGGGCAGTGGGGGCGCAACATGAGGGTTTGGGAGGTAGATGGTAGCCCACTGCCCCGCGTGCAGCCCTGGCCCCGCCCGGGCTGCTGGTCTTCCGCTCCCGTGCCCCGGACGTGTGCAGGCAATCGTGCCTGTGTGCCGCCTTCATCACCTCAGCCCAGAGGCCGTGTTTGCATCTGGACACATCGACCAGCAGGGCTCGGGCCGGGAAACAGGTGTCGTGGGGCGGGCTCTGCAGGAGAGGCTGTTTGAGCCAACAGGAGTGGGGCTCCTGCTAACGCACCGGGGAACCCCCAGGCTGAGGGACAGTGAGGGCCTGCAGGAAGGGCCAGGTTTGGGGGGTGGTGCTCTGCTCAGGGTCCCAGATCACGGCTCTGGCGAGGGCCTAGGTGGAGGATCTTGGGGGGAGTGAGCGGCCCCACAGGTTGTGGCAAGAGAGGGTCAGCCTGACCAGGCAGCAGTGGGGTGACCCAGACAGAACTTTCTGGAAAAGGCAGGTGTTCATGGTTGACCTGGGTGGTGAGGTGGGTGTCAGCCCGAGCCGTCCTGGGGGCTTGAACTGCACAGGTGTTCCTCCACCCCGAATAGATTTCTGCTTCAGCAGATCTGGGGAAGGGCACCGCGTCCCAGGGGCTGCACAGACACATTTATGGAGGACCCAAGTCCACGCAGCGGTCGTAAATGCAGTGGGTGGAAGATGCAGCGGAGATGAGCCGAGCGGAACCGGGCCCCACCCAGCATGCACGCCAGCCTGGCCGCGGTGGTGCCTCCACTGTCAGAAGCAGGGAGGGCTGGCCTGCCCTGCTGGCGTGGACGGAGCCCATGGGGACGCCGCCGGGACCCCGCACCAGGCTCCCGAGCTGACCGGCCGCTGGCCCCCACCTGCTCCCAGGCCCCAGGGGCCCATTTCTGGCGTCCGTGTCGCGGACCCGACCCTCGAGGTCAGCCGTCCGTCTGTCCCAGCCTGAGTCCCGTTTCTCGGGTACAGACGCTCTGTCAGCGTCTTACTCAGGATCGCGCCTTCTTGCTGATGTGTCGAAGCCCCGAGAGGACTGGTGCTTGGTTGGGCTCTGCTCGCTGAGAACCCTTTCTGGTTCATCTCCTTAAAATCAGTATGCACACGGCTAAACCTCCTCAGGTGAAGAGTGAAAATGAGATTTTTAAAGCAAAGGAAAAGACCCCAGTTTTCTGGTGTTTCCTGGGTCTGTGCTGCGCTTTGGAAGGCTTGCTGACAGCTGTGTTCCGCGGCGGGAGGAAGAGTGGCTTGAGGGCTGGTGCTCCCAGGACCTCACCTGCCATCCCCCGGGTGTGTGCGTGCACCTGGACACCTTGCTCACCTGTGAGGACGCCGTGAAGGGCCCAGAATCCCCCAGGCACCGTGGGAAGTGGAACAATGATGCCCCAAAGGTGCCTCTGCCCTGACCGCAGAGCCTGGGAGTGCTCCCTGATGTGGTACAGGGGACTGTGGGTGCAGTGGGATTAGGCAGCCAATCAGTTGACCTCGGGATGGGGAGATCATCCTAAATTATCCAGCTGCGCTCAGGGAAACCCCAGCATGAGGAGACGGTGTTGGAAAGACACGGCGAGGACTCACCGGCCTTGCTGGATTTTTGCTGGAGGAAGGGGCCACAAGCCAAGGGTCATAGCATGGCTCACCCTACCCACAGGGCTCGGGGCACACTTCGGGGGGTGTTCTTGGGCTCGCTTCATCTTAATACTCAGCTCCTCTGAGAGGGACATTGGAGCAGGAGCTTCTGTTTCCCGGGGTCTGGGTGGCCTGGACAAGGGCAGCCCCAGCAAGCACGTCTGGACCAGGCTCACGGCGGCCTTTCAGCACCCTGGACAGCGCCTCGCTCCGTGCTCCGTCAGCCACGGATTCACCCCTGCAGCATGAAGCGTGCTCTCGGGCTGTGGCAAGTCAAGACCAAGCCTGTGTGCCTGGGCCAGCCCCTGAGAACTGATCTCTGCTTCACGGATGAGAGAGAATCAGCCTTTTTGGACTTTCTTGACCCACATTTGAGTCTCTGAGGAAATCTTTAAAGAACAGTGGTGTTTCTCGGCAATAAGGTCAGGAGAGCGTCTAGCACCTGCCTGTGCTCGTGCGGGGAGGCCCCGTCCTGGGGCGGGAGGAGCCAGGCCGTGGACGCAGTGAGGGTTCCCTGCACACAGGAGGCCTGGGCCTCGACACAGACCTGGGCTCCGGCTGACCGAGAGGGTCCGTACAGGTCCCAACAGACCCGCCCATGCCCCAAATGGTCTTGGCACAGAAAGGGGCTGCCCTTCCGTCCGCCGCGGGGACAGCCTCCATGCGCCCCATTGCAGAGCTGTGACGTGCACCTCCTCGGGCTGCTCTGCCAGCCGCGTGGCCTCGGGGCCCGCCTGCCCTTCGGCCCTTATGTGAACTCACTGGGCACAATGTGCGGCCCCACAGATAGCTCCGTGTGTCACCCCAGAGGGCAGGGCCCTAGGGGCTAGAGGGACAGCGTGGACTGTGGTCACTGATCTGGGCTGTGCCGTGAGCAGGGTCGGCGGAACGCAGTGGGGTTGGGAAACAGCAGCCAGAGGTCAGGGTCTGGGCAAGTGTGTAATGGGGTCCAGCGCTCTGCCAGCAGGAGGCTTATAGGCCAGTCCCCCCTGCTACCCCCAGCCCGACCCTCAGCTGGCCCCTCCCTCCTGCAGCTTTGGGCACCCGTCCTGCCAGGTGTCCTGCTTCTGTCTGCGCTTGGCGAGCTGCTGGACAAGTGCCACAGCCGGGACCCACAGTGCGGGCAGGAAGCACAGGAGGACGCAGGCGGCCTGCACCCAGCCCGGGTACAACTTCTCCTGCCGTGACGGGAACCATGCCTGTGGGGACACGAGGCCATAGGTGAGCCCCCGGGGAAGGGACAGGCGAGGCTGACCCTCGGCCGCAGGCCCTGAGTCATGTCGGCCGCCTCCCCCGGCCTCTTCCTGACTGAGGCTCCGTCTGGGGTGGGGGTGGGCGCGGTGGCAGCCAGGAGGTGGGGACCCAAAGGTTCAGGTTTGGGGCTGAGCCTCTCGTGGGGACGGGGTCCCTGAGACCCAGGCCTGATATCTGGGGCTGTCTGTGGAGTGCCCCCCACCACCCTGAGGGGCTGCACAGCCTCGGGGCCGTGCTGGACCCCGTGTCCCGCTCCATAAGAGACGGTGGCATCTTCCCCCTACGTGAGGTGTCTTCTGAGGTCACTGTGAGGCATGAGTGTGGGAATCTGACGGAACGATTGTCATGAAAATTCTTGAAAACCGTGGTGCTGTTCCTCCCTCGCCCACCGCTGGCGACGTGGGGCCACTTGTGTAAGGAGGGCTTGGAACAAATGACTTCTGTGCTCCCGAGAAGGGACAGCTCAGTGAGGTTTGGAGGGATGCGACGGGTGGCAGGTCGGTGGGGTGCCCGCAGCTCAGGGTGCCGCGCAGGGGACAGGGAAGGGCTGGCAGCAGACTGCCCTGCGCTCCCTTTCTTCGGAGCACACCAGCGGCAGCCCGGTGACACACACACCTTCCCTCCACTCAGACCAGAGCAGGTGCGCACGGGCGGCCCCGCAACACCTGAGCAGCGCGTCTTGAGGCCTCGTCCCCGGCTGAGCTGCCCCGGGGACCTGGAGGCTGCTCAGTCCTCCTGCCACTGAGCCTCGCCCAAGTCCCTGCCAGGGTCGGCTCTGATGCCCCCAGGGGACCCTGGACATCTGGCGGCCCACGAGGTCACTTAGGGTGATATCTGGGTCCTAGACGGCACCAGGGAAGGGCCGGGGCAGGCCCAAAGTGGCTCCCAGTGCCCCCCAGAGGACCTACGTATTGGGGATCCCAGGCCCTGTAGCTCAGCGGCGTCCAGGCCAGGACAGCAATGTAGGCCACGAAGATGGTGAGCAGCAGCAGCGGGCTGACGACCTTCCAGGTCACCCGCCAGTAGAGCCCAGGCCGCTTCCCAGTCATGCAGGCTATGTCATTGCTGAACCTGTCACAGAGACACTGGGCTTGAGCTCACCCACCAACCTGCTCTGCCACAGCCTTCAGCTGGTGTCACTGAGCTAGGGCCCACAGGGGCTGTCCCCAGCACTCTGTTGCCCAACACCTTTCCTGGGTCATGATGTGGAAGGTCATCCTGCTGGGACACAGGGCTGTGCAGGGAAGCTCCTGGGGTCTCCAGTCTCTGCTAGGGTCTGGGGGTAGAAGAGGCCAGGACACACGGGGGCCACGGCAGCCACCCTGGGCCATGGCGTGAGCTATGCCCACTATGCCCAGGAGCCGGCACGAGCTCACAGCCCTTCCTCAGCTCCTCTCCTAAGCGCCTCCGTCTGACGCCCCGGGGCTGGTTGTGCCCAGGGCTCACTGTTTCTGTCCTCACTGCTGGGCGAGTCCCCACTGGACGGCTGCCTCTTACCCCTCCCTCTCCAGAGGACAAGCCCATGGCCCCGATGCCCACAGAGCAGCGGTGAATGCCCTGGCATCTGGGACTGCCCAGGACCCCCAAGGGGACAAGGAAAAGGGTCAGACGTCTAGGACTGTCTGAGCAGGGGCACAGGAGTAGCAGGTGTGAGAAGTGAGACTGGTGTGAGGACAGGTGTGACAGGTGAGGGACAGAGGGGGCAGGTGTGGTGCACTTGTGAGCCCAGGTGGGGATGGGCGGGGCATGTGCTGGGCCTCCTCAGAGGGTCAGGACAAGAGGCCCCCCAGTGCCCTAGAGTTGCCCCATCCTTGGCCGCAGGAGTCTGCCGTGCGAGGCTGGAGACGGGCCGGTCTGCCGCCCACCCCGACGGGCTGGAGGCCCAAGCAACAAGGTGGGGCCGGGTCCCCACACAGCTGCTTTGGACCATGGGGACACCCCCCCTGTGTCTGTTTTGGGGGGGGGGACTCAGATGGTCCTGCCCTGTCCTGTGCGGCCCGTGCAGGCAGCTGCCGGGGTGCGGGAGCCTCGTGCACAGGCCGGGTTTGGGGGGAGTGCCAGGAGTGGGAGGGCGGCCCCAGGGGACACGTACTCACCGGGGCGTTCCGTACACGTAAGCGACACCGACCACCTCGAAGAAGGCGAAGATGATGAGGTTCAGGGGAGCGGCGTAGCTGTCGAACACCTGCAGCCAGTAGCTGCCCGACTGCAGCGCGAAGCAAGTCGCCGAGAGGAAGCAGAGCAGGCAGACCAGGCCTGGATGGACAGTGGCACCTCCGCGGCTCAGCCCACTGCCCTGCCCCTGGTTCCCCCAGCGCCGTGCCCGTGGGCAAGACACAGTACATGCCCAGACCCCCAGCCCTGGGTCTGTCCCTGCTGGTCTCAGGACGGTCTCAGCCCCTCGTGGGATGCTGAGTGAGTGCAGAGCCGTGGGGACCAGCCCTGAGGGGTGGCAAGGCCAGACCTGGGCTCCCGCTGGGATGGTCACAGAGGGGCGACATCTGGACAGCAGGCAGCAGTGGACAGACTGCAGGACATGGGGACAGGCCCACAGGGCGGGCTGGCTGGCTGCTCACCGGTCAGGACCTCCTTGGGGACAGATCTGCGCACGACTCCCATGTCCAGCAGGGGTGTGATGATGCTCTCCATGTTCCCGAACATGGACGACAGGCCCAAGGTGAACAGCATCCCAAAGAAGAGCACGGCCCAGCCGGGGGCGCCCGGCATGTGGAGGACAGCCTCCGTGAAGACGACGAAGGCCAGGCCGGTGCCCGAGGCGCTCTGCAACATGCGCATGGGGCCTCGCGCTGTGACCCCACAGGGGACCCCTCGCCCCCAGCGCCAGGGCAAGGTGGTGGCCCTGCCCTTTTCTGGCTACACGGCAAGCCCAGGTGTGCCTCTGAGGGAAGGAACCCGTCCCCCTATCGCCATGCCGCTCGCGGGGGGCCGCAGGCCTGGGTGCGGGTCTCGGGTATCACGCCCACATCCAGGGGTTCACGGCTGCCCCTCCTTGGGCGCAGCTGCCCGATTGGCCACAGCCCAGCTCTGCACCAGCAACACCCACTGTCCTGGGTCGGCCTGGCCCCCAGCCCCCCGGGCAGGTCCCCGTCAGACACACTGCGTTTGCGGCCACGGGCTTTCTGGAAGCTCAGCCCCACAGAGGCACATGGCTGGTCTGCAGCCTCTGTTCACAGCTGCCACGCCAGCCCAGGCCAGCTCTGTGGACGAGGTCTGCAGCCTTCTGGAACAAGGCCGGGCCCCGCGGTACCTTATGCAGGAAGTCCTCCAGCCGACAGACCTCCAGGGGGAGCCTGGCCACGCTCTCGGGCTGAGTGGCGTTCAGGTGCGCGAGGACGACGGCGTAGTCGTCCCTGGAGATGCTCTGGTCGGGGAGATCGAACGCGTTGAGGAGGCGAAGGAGGTTTCTGCAGAGACACGGGCGGGCGAGGGCACGCTGGGCCGGGCGCTGCAGCCCGGAAACACCCGGAAGGACACCGGCGCCTCGGGAGGGCCGGGCTGCACTCGCTGCAGGGACAGAGCCTGGCCTGGAGGGGACGCTCCCCCCAGGGCGCAGCGGGTCAGGGTAGCGTCCCCGGATAGCCCCCGCCTGCCGCCCCCAGCGGGTGTTCCTCGGCTTCAAGGCTCGCGGCTCACACAAGCCCAGGGTATCCCTGGACTTCTTCCTTTGCCCACTTGCTGAAATCTCCTGTAACCTTGACATGAGTACTCGTGGCGCTTCTGGGGCTGTTCGTGGCCTTGGGAAGTTGCCCGGGGCCCGGGTCTGGGGCCCTCTGGTTTCTCCTTGTGCGGTCACAAGCATCTGTTCCGTTGGCTTGGGCCGGGGAGCCCGTGCAGGCCCGAGTACCGGCTGTCCTGGTGAGCACAGACTTGCACGGTGCTCGGTGGAAAGAGCTGGAAGAGCCGCCCCTGCCGTTCCCCAGTGGGGACCACGCCGTTCAGCATGTGGGCCCCGCAGCCTCTCCAGAACATTCCAACGGGTGCACATGGCCCACAGGGCCCGAGCTCAGGCTGTGCATCTGCTCAGGCTCTCCCCTCACACCCCTGAGCGTGGCCTGAGCATGGCCTGAGTGTGTTCGCACAGGTGTCACGGCTGATAGGGGGCTGCCCTGGGCACTGTCACAGAGGGCCGAGCCTGTGCCTCACAGGGCCTGCTCAACCACCTTTGGAGGGCTGCTTGCAAACCAGAATTGCCGGCCTTAGCCGTTCCGAGATGCTGACAGCCTCTGTGTCCTGTGCATTCGTGGTGGAGCTACAGACTGAAAGCCTTTGAGCAAACAGATTCTGGTGCCCCAGTGTCCCCAGGCCCGTGGCTGTGTCTCTCCGGCCTCTGCCTCCTCACGCGGCCTCCCCCATGTGTGTCTGTGTGACCCTGCCTGTCTCTCGTAAGGACACAGGTGTGGGATCGGTACGACCTCCTCTTAGCCAGTGTCGGCCAGAGACCCCACTTGCATATGGGGTCAGGCTCCAGGCTGCGGGGGGCGCGGGCCTCTGGAGCTGTTCCACCCCACTCCTGGGGAGAAGGCGGTGCTTGAGTGGCCCCAGAGCGGCAGCCAGCGTCTGAGGTCCGTGCTCCGTGGACACCCTGCCCTCAGAGCCAAGGGCGCCATGCTCACCTGTCCAGGCAGCGCCCATGGTCGTTGGCTGCCTTGAATCCCAAAACCGAGAACACGGCAATGGACGCATACAGGGAAGTCATGCTGTTGACCAGGGCGATGGTCACCGCGTCCTTCTCACAGTTGTTCCTGGCAGACAACACGCATGGCACATTGTGCTTAGGGCCATCCCCACATCCCCACCTAGGACCCCCCCACACACAGAGCCTACATGCCCACGACCCCCAGCTCTGGGTTTGTCCCTGCACATCTCAGGATGGTCTCAGACCCCCTTCCATGGCCGCTCCCCGTGGACCCCTCCCTGCCGACCCTCCCCCTCCCCTAGACCCCCTCCCCACCAGGCCCTGTCCCGCCCCCCCAGCTGAAGAAGTTGGGTGGTCTAAAAGCCTCAGCCTCCACCCTGTCCCCCAGGCCTGGAGACCAGGAGCTAAGGACAATGTGGGGCCTCATGGAGCCTGGAGTGGGCTTTGCTGACATGAGCTCCACACGAGTTATGTGGAGGGGGCTGAGGTGGTCCCTTGTCTGGTGCAGGCCTGGGAAGCCCCCCGCGCCCCCATCCCACCCCTGCATGTTGGCAGCGGAGAAGCTCTGGCTGCCACATAGAACGCGCTTGTTCAGACGGCCCCGGGGGCTTGTGAGGTGGTGGGTGGTGCTTCGGGGCCCAGCACCCAGGGTCCTCACCACAGGTGGCCCCGTGTGGGCCCCGCATCCATCTCAAGTGACCAGGGAGCTGATGGACCCTGTGTCTCTACTTCTCTGGCCTCGAGCGTGACACCGTGCTGCCTGTGCTGGTGTCGCCCCTGGTGAGACTTTATTCCTGGGACTGACTCTACAGGCTCTTTCCGCGGAACATGCGTGGCCGCCGTGGGGGCCCGGCAGTAGGAGCCCCGTGAGCCTTGTCTTAGCACAGGTTCACAGCAGGCCACATGGGATGTTATGCCCCACGGGCTCGCGGCTCTCCCAGAGATTCGGGACGGGAGGCCCGGCCCCATGTCGGAGGGAGCCCACGCCGAGCCTGGTCCCTACCTGGGCGGGTTATAACTCGCAAAAGCGATGTGTCCCCCGAAGGCCAGGGACAAGGAGAAGAAAATCTGCGTGGCCGCGTCCAGCCACACCCGCGGGTTCCGGAGAGTCTGCACCTGGGAAGGGTTGTGCCGCTGACAGAACCCACCGGCCCCGGAAACCCCCCGCCCCGGCTTCCTGTGCGGCGACTCCCCCGAAGGTGTGTGGGCAGCAGAGGACCCCCGCCGAGAGGGCAGCTCCCTCGGCAAGCGCGGCCGTGCTGTTCTGTGACGGGCCACAGCTCCTGTCCACGTGGGCTTGGAGTGCGGCCGACAGACCGCTCAGGGCTGAGAAATGGGTCTGAGCAGCCTGACTTGCTGTGTTTATTCTGCTCCTCTCAGACCTGGGGGTTCTGAGGGACTCGAAGCGCCTGGAGTCTCTGCTGCTGGGGACGGACCCAGGCAGACCCATGTGCACAGCCAGTGCCCCCTTCCTGCTGCTGTGCAGCCCCTGGAAGCTCCTGCAGAATGCTGGGGTCCTAGAGAGTGTGTGAAGGTCTAAGAGGGGTGTGGGCCCCCAGGTCCTGTGACAGCTTGCTGGGTGTAGCGCGAGCAGCTCGCAAGCTCGCAAGGTCCTCGGAGGTCTGGGGTGCAGGGCACTGGGGTGGGACATCTGGGCCTCCAGATGGCTTCTTTCCTGAACTCCACCAGCAACATCCCTCGGGATCCATGTCACAAGTCAAGTCCTCCTCCTGCTCGCTTCCCCTGACCCTGACCTTCTCCCTGGGACCCCATACCACCCACGTCCTTGCCCTCACCCGCACACGGCCCTGGGCGGCCTGGCCTCTGCCTAGTGGCCATTCCCACAGCCAGGGGATGGAGTGAGCTGGTTTGGGCTCTGCCTCTGACACGTTTGTTTCCTGGAGCCTGGAGCCTGGACTCCATTCAAACCAACTTACATTCGGAGTGAACAGGTAGATTAAGCCTCTGACCGCCCCAGGCAGGGTGAGTCCTCGGATAAGGAAGATCGTCAGGACCAGATAAGGGAACAGGGCTGTGAAATAAATCGCCTTTAAAAAAGACCAAATTATTAGACTTTTCAGGGGTATCCACTCCGCAGAAAACCCGCAAGAGGCAGCTCTGTGGTAGGTGCCTCTGTGGCTGGCCCCCCATCCGTCATCGGGGTTCCAGCCCAGTGGGGGGGCCAAGGGTGCCATGGGGTGTGTGGGCCCCAGTCAGGCCCCGAGGGTCTGGCACTCCTGGGGACGGTCACGAGTGGAGTCACGTGCACACTTGTGTCTGTGGGGCAGGCACTGACCGTCCCAGGCGGCGAGCCTCCCTCTGACCCACGCTGCACCTCTCCCAGGCGCCAGCCCTCCTCTCCACCCCAGTGCCCACAGCCGGCCACTTCACAGGGGCCCTGGGGCCACACACACACCCACACCCATCTCCCCAGCATAGGACCAGAGCCCCCTCTGCCGTCAGGTGTGGCCGCGGGTCTGCACACGTGGGGTCTGCTCAGAATAAACCCGGGACGACACTCTTTCCTCGCTGCCGCCCCAGTCCCTGAGCACAGACTGACCGCCATCCCGGCGCCCTGCAGGGACTTCCATCTCAGGGGTCTCTGGAGTTTCTGGTGGGTTGTCGGGCCTAATGGTTGCTTTGGTCTCATGCAGTAATTCTGGTCCTCCCAAGCATAAAGACGCTCACGGGACAGTAACTGTAACATGCCAGCCGAGATGAGCAGGCACACGCCCACGCCCGGACAGGGGCAGAAGGGCCACAATCGTGTGTCGGGGCCACAGGTGGGGAAGGTAAGGGGTGATGTCACCCACGTCAAACGGGACACACTGGCTGCCCGCAGACCGTCGTCGTGAAATGTGAGCCAGCGGCAGGAAAGCCGAGGAAGACCGTGTAGTCTGAGTGAGGGTCTCCTGCCTCAGCCCATGGACGGCATTGCTCCCAGAAGGACCGATGGCCAAGCCCCTCATCCAGCCCTGAGGGGAGAACCGTTACCACTGACGAGCCAACAGACGGACAGAGCGGGGTCACAAGAACCACCCAGGAAATGGGAGCAGCCAGAGTGGAGAACCAAAGGGACCAGCAGGAAACAATCACAGGACGGCCGGCGGAACCTGCACTGATTGTCACACTAAATGTAAACGGTCTAAACAGCCAAACAAGGGCAGGGATCACCAGAAACTCAGGATCCTCTGTGCACATCAAGAGAAACACACTTAAAACCTAGAGACCCAAACACGTTAAATTTCTTTTAACCTCCCCCCGCCCCCGTCAGTGTCTGCACTGTGTCGCCGGGTACAGGCACCCATCCCCAGGGAGTGCACCGGCCTCACATCTGCACCCTCCCAGCGCAGCTTCTAAACCCGTGCTTGAACGCCGAGCTGGAGGGAGTGGGCAATGGGGTCCACCCGAGGAGCTGCACCTTCCCTGTGGTTTCGATGCCTCTGATGACACACAGGTACACCACTGCCCAGGACGCAGCCAGGCAGGCCAGCAGCCTCCACTGGATGGAGCCGTTGTCGCTGATGTCGGCCGTGATGTTCAGCGTCTGCCGGTACCAGAAGTAGCTCACAGTGCTGCTGGCTTGGCACTCGGCCTCGAACGCTGGAACCAGGAGGCTCCTTTCAGGGGCTGGCCACAGAGCTCAGGCCTGGCTGTGGGCTCTGCAGGCCTCTGCCCAGGAGTGCAGTCTGCAGTAACCCAGCCCAGGGCTGCTGCCTGAGCACCAGGCACACCAGGCAGGACCTGTGCCCCCCACTGCCCAGGGCACACAACTAGGGCCAGAGGGTGGGTATAGGGAGCTTCCAGGCCCAGACTTGCCCCTGGGCTGGCCTCGTGCAGGACGGCCAAGTTATTTTCAGCAGAGGCAGGAAGGGAAGTAGGGTTAACACAGCTTCGTGAAGCAGCACAAAATAGTGGCTTTTCCCGGGCTGTGAGACCATCTTCTGCTGAGACCATGGCTGAGGGTTGGACCCATCCAGCAGGAGCCGAGGTCCCGCCCACTCAGCCTCTCGCTGCTGGGCAGGCATGCACGTGGCCGGGCTGTGAATACACGGGGGCCCTGGGCCCACCCACGGTCAGGTGCAGCAGGGTAGGGAGAGCAGGGTTCCGGGTATGCCGTCCAGGGAGCCCTTGCAGGGCCCGCATGAGGCAGGGTGCCACCCCCCGACCCGTGCCACCTGTGCGGTTGATGTCCAGCGGGCAGGAGCTCCAGGGCAGTGGGTCCTGGAAGGAGTTGAGCAGGTACCACAGCACCCACGAGAGGACCGTGTTGTAGTACAGGCTGACCAGGAAGGAGATGGTGAGGCAGCCCAGCCCTGAGGGAGGCGGCGGTCAGCACCTCCCCCTGCCCTGGCTGCCAGGCTCCAGACACGGCACCCCACCCTGCTCCCTGTCCCCCCGAGGCCGCCCGCCCCGCTGGTGGCCCACAGCTGGCTACGTGCACACAGGGGCAACATGTCTGCTCCACGGCTGTGTGGCTCCATCCACAGCTGGGCCGGGGTCTGCCTCTTCATGGGCTTCCCAGTGGGCCTCGCACACAGTGCTGCAGCCCCCGTGCGGTGCGTGTCACAGGCTCCCTCCCTCTGTCCAGGCCTCGCCGGACACTCTCAGGCTCCCAGGGCGTGAGGGCTCAACACCCGCAGGGACACGTGCGTGGGCGATCTGGGACAGCTCGCTGCTGCTCCGTGGGGCTGGGCCTGGCGCCTCCCCCTCCTGCGCCCTGAGCTCACCCCACCAGCACTCTGCACCTCCTGGGGCTTTGGGGGAACCAAAGCGGGCCTCCTGGAAGAGGTGTGCTGAGAGCATGAGCAGACTCAGCTCCCACGGGAACGTGGCCACATGCACCTCCCCACCCTGTTAGGTCCAGGACCCTCTCCGGCAGGGTCAAAGCCACTGACTGTGCACTGGAGTGACAAGCTGATGCAAGGCAGCCATGGGGCCCCCAGCCCCGCCCTCCCAGCAGCTCCAGGCCCGAGGCGGGCAGCCTACCCACTCCGCCCAGGTAGGGCGAGACGGCCGTCCACACCCCGATGCTCCCTCTCCGCAGGCACTGGCCGATGGCCAGCTCGATGTAGAAGATGGGGATCCCCTCCAGGACCAGCGCGATGAAGTAGGGGATGAGGAAGGCCCCTGCAAAGACACCGTGGTCAGGGGCGCCTGGGTGGCTCAGTGGGTTAAGCCGCTGCCTTCGGCTCAGGTCATGATCTCGGGGTCCTGGGATCGAGTCCCGCATCGGGCTCTCTGCTCAGCAGGGAGCCTGCTTCCTCCTCTCTCTTTCTCTGCCTGCCTCTCTGCCTACTTGTGATCTTTCTCTCTGTCAAATAAATAAATAAATAAATAAGATACCGTGGTCAGTGGACGGTGGGCGACGGCCCGGTGCAGCATTGGGCTCGGGGAGACAGGCCTGCGCGTCAGGCACCTGGTCTGTGGCTGTTTCCAGTCCCTCGGCAGCATCCCACCCGTGAGCCTCTGGGGGCAGTGTTGTTCTTAGAGGGACACCCCGCACCCCGATTATGGACCCTGCTCTAATGTGGGGCTGGTCTGTGCTCCTGGTAGAATGTCGGAGAGGGAGGACATTTGAAACGGTGTCTGGAGCTCCGTGCCTGCGCGGAGGCTGGGACCCGTCTCTCCGTGCCTGGGCATGGGCTGCAGCCCTGAGCCAGCGTCCAGGCTGGGAGGTGGGCACCTGTAGCCATGGTGGCGGGAGGCTCTGTGGTCCCCAAGGGAGCCAGCAGTGGCCAGATCGGGAGAAAGGCCACAGGTGTGAGGAGGGAGGGGCCCGGCCTCCCCAGGAGCCCACAGCCCCGAGGGGCCCACTGAGGGGCGTGTGTGGGGTGCCGGCTCCTGCACCCTACAGGAAGGTGCGTGTTCCCTTACTGCTGGGGGAAGGGAGAGCTGTGCGGTCAGGAGCTGCATTTTCTCCCAGTTAACTGCTGAGTGTGGGTCCACTGCCCACCCCACCCCCCGCACACACAGGGCGGACCACATCAGCGACTGTGCTCCCCAAGTCTCCCTGCACCGGCCCGGTGCCAGCCCGGCCTCCATGAGGCCAGGGTCTCCCTGGGATTTTGCATCTCGCTCAGAGGTTTTGACCCTGAGCCAGGGCCCGGGAGAGGACAGGTAGTCCCTCAGCCCTCATCAGCTTCTGCACAGGACGCCGGTGTTTGGGACAAACAGTGCTTGCTGGTGTCCTGCATGTCGTGGCCAGACCGTAAGGAGTGTAAGAGAGCTACATGGCATTCTGGGAGACGGTCTCAAGGGCTGCCATAGCCCCAGGGATGAGCAGGGCACCTGCGGGCAGGGGCTTGGCGCTGGGCTGTGAATACAGCCCGGACCGCTTCACGGAGCCCCTGGCTGGGAGAGAGGCCAGCCACGGGCCAGGGAGATAGGGTCCAGATGCGGGACCCCCTCCCCGGGCTGCGCTCTTCCCACCCACCCCACCTACACCTCACTCTGTGGGGTCCCGCGCAGGTGTGTGCACCTCCCAGCCCCCCTTGGGCTTCATGCAAACACCTGCAACATGGTAGGGACAGGGGACCAGCTGCCCGGAGCCCGGGAGTGGGTGTCTGGGCATCAGACAGGGGCTCTGGGTCCCAGGCGTGTGACTTGCTGCCTGGAAGGGCCCTGCAGGCTCAGGCCGGCCAGGACCTACGGACCCAGCTCTGCGGGGAGGGTCGCAGCCCGTGGGCCCAGGCTGGACGCCCGGAGGAGCAGTGCCGGGGAAGGGAGAGGCCTTCCTCTTCGCAGCCGAATCAGCCGTGCTTCCGGGAGAAGAGAAGGGAGCGGCTCTGCGGCCACAGACGGAGACTACTGCTCTCTCCGGGCGCTGTGGCCCCGTCTGAAACCCAAGCGAACCGCGACCTGGATAAAAACCTCTGGAGGAGGCGGCCGGTCCCCGGACAACCCAGCCACGCGATCGGAGAGGCAGGATGCGGAGCCCCGCTTCGGCTTCCAGGCCAGGCTGGAGGCCCAGAGACAGCTCATCCCCCGGGCTGGTGACTCCATCACCGGCGCCTGCAGAATGGAACCTCCGTGAAAACCGTAGGCCACGGGGCTCGGACCGCTCCAGGCAGGGGAGCCCGGGAGGTGCTGGAGGGGGGGCGGGGAGCTCCGACGCCCTCGCTCCGTGCGTCCCTGCCCGTGGCTGCTCCAGGCCGTGCTCGCTACAAAAACCCGGCACAGCGAGTGGACTGCTTCATGGGTTCTGTGAGCCCTTCCACAAGATTCTGACCCAAAGAGGGCTGTCGGCGCTCCCAACTGACTGCAGGTTGGGCGGATGCCGTGGGCGACCTGGGACCCGGGTCTTGACACAGTGTTCTGCCGTGTGACAGCACCGCGGGCCGAGCCCTTCCTCGTCCAGCCGCGCTTGCTGCAGAAACAGGTTAAATGCAGCTAGGATTGGGAGAATTGGGCGGTGTGGGCAAAACCTTCATGCGGTGGTGTCAGAGGAAGAGAGAAAAGGAGTTTCTCCCGGGCGGGAGGGCGGGCTGGCGAAATGGCCGCGGGTCTGGGAGAGCCCCGAGCACGGCCGGCCCGAGCCGAGCTGAGTGGGAGACACCCAGCCCCGTCCGCTGAGAAGACGTGGAGAAGATCTGTCTGATCGGGACGGAGCCTGTCACAGCTGACGATCCGCGGAGCGAGACCCCCAAGACCACCCGGACAGGAGACGAAGGACGGAGACCAGGGCGGGCACGGGATTGTCTCTGTGGCCGGGACGACTCAGTGATGCCAAGATGGACATTGGGCCCCAGACAATCTGGAAATGTCACGCTATGCCCGTGACACCTGGGCGTCTTCCGTGGAACTGACAGCCTGCCTGGGAAGCCTGCGGGGGGTGGCGACGGCCACTGCAGAACCAGGGCGGGCACCCCGTTGGGCAGCTGCATGGACCGTCACACTGGGCTCATCACGTAGGAACTCCACCAGCTCCATGGAACCCATGGGTGCCGAGGTCGCAACACAGCCTTGCGGAGATTGCAGGCCACTTACTGGGTGCCCCAAGCGCGTTGCCATGGACAGGGTCATGAATGACTCCTGGGCTGGTACCTTGGGCCCTGGCAGGTGCCTTGCGCCGGCCACTGGTGGGATCCCCACCTGCACGGTGGGTGCCGACGTGCACCCAGGAACTGCGGAGACGGGACAGGACGCCCTGCAGGTGTGCTGAGTGTTTCCCCCAATTCTGCTACAATGTTGCCTTTTAAGTCTTATCACTAAAGAGAAGCCTAGAGATCTGAGTAATCACTGAGAAGAGAAAATATTCACCCACCGGTCATGAGTTTGTGCGGAATGAAAATGCTACAGGGTTTCCGCTCATCTCTTGGTCGAGGTTATCAGCAGTGACCCATGTGAGGCGAAAAGGTCGTTTGCGCGGGAGAGTGCTTGTTTAGGAAAAAGGGGAGCTTTGAAACTTGACTATTCTATGACATTTCACGAAGGGCTTCACACCCGGAAATAGGGTCTAAAAGAAGTATTTCAACAGCAGGTCCTCCCTCCCCCGGCCTCGAGTGCAGGTGGTGATGGGCTGGTCCTGGTGCCCCGTGCCCGGGTCTTAGCCCTCAAGCCAGGCCACGCCAGCACACGGGTTCCGGAAGCCACGTTCCCAGGACAGTCCCTGCACGATGCAGCACAGTGACGGCCAACCGGTTCCAGTCAGAGCAACATTTATTGACCGGGAGTGACCGCCAGTGTGCAGGTCACTTCTGGGCGTCTGCATGTGCCTCTCCCGATGCACACGGCAGCTCGGAGGCCCGGGGCACGACCCAAGGCACACGCGCCCGCCCGGCCCCAGCCCTCCGTGGAAGCTCTGACACCTCCGGGACAGCGGCTCCCGCAGAGATGTCTCCTCTAACTTCTCATAAGCAGGAAAACCGAATAGACTTCCAGGAAACAGCTTCCTCATTAACCAGGGACTCCCCCCCGGCCCTGCCTCCCGCCCGCTCTGTTCCGCGGCGGCTCCTACAGACCCCCAGCCCACACTCCCCCAGCGCGGCCTGACCCCTGTGCACCCAGCACGGCCGGGGGGCCCAGGGGCCCGGATGACTCCCCACCAGCCACACACAGACCTTCGCTTCTGACCGACCTGTTCCTGGTGGGGGCCAGGGGATTGCCCCCGAAGGGAACAGCACCCCCATTTCCACCCGGGGGCCTGGTGGATACGGGAAGACGGCCCTAGAGGGCTTTTGGAGGCCTCAGGCCTTACGCGTGCAGAGGAGAGCTTGGCAGCAAGCTGACCTGACACTGAGACCCCGTGGGCCCCAAGGTCGCACCCCAGAAAAGGACCGGCCTGGCCTGGGGGCCATTCAGGGTCCACTCCCCGGGGCTGTGGGTGACAGCCACGGACTCTTGTGCAGGGAGGGGGTGACATGGCCTGGGCACCGATGTGGAGGGGTGGGCGGCCTGGCCCGTGTGCACCACATGGAGCCGCAGGGAGCCTTGTGAAGAGCGGTATTGGGGCAGCTCCCCGAGCCCCGGAAGGGGCGGCCAGGGGCCAGACCTCCACTGCACGGGCTCCCGGCGCGGGGCTCGCGGGGACGGCTCACCTCCACCATGGGTCTGGCACAGGTACGGGAACCTCCAGATGTTGCCGAGGCCCACGGCGAAGCCGAGGCAGCTCAGCAGGTACTGGCTCTTGTTGTCCCACGCCGGCCTCTTGTCCCCGCGACCGTCCCCATGTGGCTCTGCTCCCCCGGCCCACGCCATGCCCGCTGCTCGCTCCTGCCCTGGCTCTGTGGAACCCTCCCGGACCTCCGTGTGTGGTCTCATGATTTAAAGGAAAACCAGTGGAGCCAGTTAATTGGTAACCTGGACTGGGCTCCGGCTCTCACCCAGGTGGTCCCTTCCTGACTCCACGCCCTCGGCCTGTGCCTCCTGTGCCCGAGGCTGACGGCCAGCCCGCATCCAGTGAGGGCCTCCTGTTCCCCGTCGGGGACGTGCCAGAACTCCCAAAACTGGCTCATTCAGTTGTTTCATAAAAACCACTGACTTCCTAATCAACCCTCTGATTCCGGGACGACTGTAGCCTCACTTGTCACCGTGAGGGGTGGCGCAGAGCCGTGACGGCACGAGTCCCAGGCCCCCACAGGCACCCACCACGTGCAGGGACACAGGTTGGGGGAGGAGTGGGGCTCCCCTGATGGGGCAGGGGCAAGGGTGGGGCAGGAGGGGCTTCTTTTCTTGCCCCCAGTGGCCAAGGGTGCCCTCAGGCAGTGGTGGGACAGCAAGGCACCTGTGGCCACAGGGGCTCAGCCAGGCGGGGGGACATCCAAATCGTCCCCTCCGCATGGGGTCCTCCTGCAGTGGGATGGCCCATGATGGGCTGACGCAGTAGACTCAGCCTGGGCCGCCCGCGGGGTCTCCTGGACCCATGGACCCCCAGTGGATGCCTGCGGGACAGCCGGGGGCCCGGATGTGAAATTCCCACCTCCCAGGACGCTGGTCTCACATGGGCCTGAATATGTGGGTCACAGAGGTGTGGGCCGTGGTGGACACATTTCCGCTGACTCTCAGCCGGGAGAGGAATGGGAGAAAGGGCAGAGAGGCACGGGGAGGGCCGGAGTGCAGCCCCAGCCCCGCGGCCTGACCTCACTTAGGGATCCTGACCTCACCACGACCGAGTCCACCGCCCACGCCCCTCCTGCCTCTGCAGGGCCACACGCCACGCCCAGGGCCCCGTAGACGTAGCAGTTTTGTGTCATGACTTCTCCAGAGAAAACGACCCCCCCAGAACCGCGGTCCTGCGCTCCCCTGAGTGACGGGGCCCTGCTGTGCGCTCAACCCTCTGCATCTAGACAACACTTAGGCTGAGACTATGAAATAGTGATTTACTTAGACAGGTGCATGTTATGCCCACAAATCCCGCATTTCCAACAACTTGCAAATACGCCAGGTCTGCAAAACAAGGCGCTCTTCAGGGGACAGAATGACTGGATGGGCGCCCGGGGCCACCCCCGCCCGTCTCCTCCTCACGCGCCCTGGGCGGGTGGTGTACCCCTGGGGGGCTGCTTGCTGGTCTCTCCGCTGGGGGGACTTTGGGAGAAGGCGGAGGCTGGAGTGTGGCGGGAGGGGGACCCTGCACGGCGCACCGTTAGCCCCTGAGGATTCTGTAGGCAGCCAGGCGACCAGCAGCGTAGGAGGACAGCAGACGCCGATGTTTGGAGGTTCACAGCAGGGCTGCAGGGCTGAACTCTGTGTCACCGAGGAGCGGGAGGCAGGGGGACAGGGACAGGGCCCTGGGGCAACCGAGTAGGGGGGACATGGCTTAGGGATCCATGCTCCGCCCAGGTCCCCACCCCGGCCCAGCAGATGATCAGAAAACCCAGCTACATAAACTGAGATTTTTCCAAGGAGAGTGGAGGTGAGCTCATTAACACGGCCACCCTAGGTGCCCAGTGACTTTGGCTGAGACAGGCTGTCGAATCCCAGAAAACAACCCTTCCCATGACGGGGAGGGGAGAGCCGGCACCAGCCTCACCGAGGGACGCCGAGGACGTGGGCTTCCCGGTCCCTGCCGAGTTCGGGACACACGGACGGTCCTCGACCTTGGTGGCTATGGCCTAGTTACCCTGTAACTCGCCTTTTCCAGCAACTAGCTAAAAATTCATGCAGGGAATATGCCCTCTTACGAAAACTCAAAGGCTGGTTTCCGCCTTCACTTAGGCCGAGCTGAGTTTTGTCGAGCGCTCACCCATCCGCGGCCGCCAGGAGCAGTGATTAATGGGGTCGGCGGTCTCGGAGCCCGTATCCTGCCAAGGCCGGCGGGCGGGCAGCCAGGCCTCCGAGGGACTCCGCAGAGTCTTCCAGAGCTCACAGCTAGGGGCTCGAGAAGGGCCATTCTCATCGCAGGGGACCAGTACCCCAACCTCGCTGTGAGCTCCTGGGTCCAGGGTCGATAGGACTGGAGCTGAGCAGCCGAGGGAGCACCCTCTCCGTTTCCCGCCGGCCGCTCGGCAGGCACGGCCTCCCCACGGCACCCCAGCCGGGACTCTCCATCGGCGCCGACGTGGCGGGACCCGGCAGCGGCACCTGCCCCACCACACCCGTGACAAAGCAGGTGCAAGGGCCCTAGGGTTGTGCAGCAGGTGTGTGTGTGTGTGTGCAGCAGGTGTGTGTGTGTATACACGCACACATGCACACATGGCCGTGTGTGCACAAACGTGTTTATACAACACACCCATGTACCACAGTCATGCACACAGCACATGTATGCACACACCCACCATGTCCTCAAACACATGTGCACACACACGCATCACACACGCTTCCCTACAGCTCCCCATGCACCGTCTACATGTCACACTCTCACACATGTACACGAACTTCTGCACACGCACACACGCACACCCCCACTACCTGGGCAGCACGAGCACACTCACACACACTCACACACACACTTGTGCACACTCACACATGTGTGATCCTGCAGTGTACATAAACACACAAACACTCACAGGTGCAAGCACTCTCACGTGTGTGGCCTGGAACCTCCCCAACACCCACGGCCGCACACGCCGGGCTGGGCCACTCAGGACTTCAGGTCCCCATTGATGGAGGCCGTGGACAGTCCACTGACCAGCCCCTGGCGGTCCCCTGGCCTCTGGCAGCGGTCCCGGAGCAGCTTGTAGATGGCAAAGCCGGGGATCACCAGGCAGGGCACCCCAGCCACGATGACGACCACAGCGTACACCCAGCCGGGGTATGTGACCTTCTGGGATTTGGGGAATTCCTCCTGCGGAGAGAGCGGCAGTGAGCAGCCCGCAGGGTCTCCCTCGGGGCAGGCGCCCCCGCCCCCGCGGGTCAGCTCCTGGCCCTTGTGGGGGAGGGGAGGTACACCCCAGGCTCCCCACCCTGCAGGAGCAAGACCCCCCCTGCCCCTCCCGGCAGCCTGGCGACTCACATAGGCAGGGTCCCAGACGCTGTAGACCAGCTCCTCGTTGACCTTGACCACGAGGAAGAACAGGAAGATGACCAGCATGAGCAGCGGGCTGGCCACTCTCCACGCGACTTGCCAGAAGATGTTGGGCTTGTGGCCGATCATGAACTCGATGTCCCTGTTAAACCTGGACACGAGGCGGGAAGGGAGCCATCAGGGGTTTCTCCACAGGCCAGCGACCCTGGCGCAGCAGAGGGCGGCCGGCCGTGCGACCCTGACGGCGTCGCCATCTCCGGTGCCGCAGCCCGGTCTTCCTCTGCCCAGAGACCCGCCCTCCAGGAGACCCAGTTCCTGCGTCAGAAGCCGCCTTAGGAGGCCAGCGGGACGCTCCACTGTCCGCAGTGCCGCTGCCCGGAGCTCCAGACTGTAACCTCGCCGCGTGGACTCATGCAGAGCTGCAGCCCGTGCATCTAGGGTGGAGGGTGGCCCGGCCAGCAGCCCCGTCCCAGACTCCCACCAGGGCTGTGGCCCTGCACCGTCTCCCGTCTGTCTGGGCCGGACTCTTCTGCACCAGAGTCCACTGTCTCTAGATGTTGGCATGGAGCACGCAGAACGTGGCCACGCGCTGTCCAGGGCCACAGAGAGTCCAAGGGACACTGCTGCCCAGGCCTCGTCCCCAGGTGGGACCCAGCAGGACTCTCCTGTGCACAGGGATGTCCTCCCTACGGCGCGTTGAACGGAGCTCTGCCAGCGTCTGGCTTCGGACTGTCCTCAGACGGTCCCAGACGGCCGTGCCAGACGGTCCCAGACGGCCGTGCCCTTGTGCAGGCTGTCACAGGTCTGCGTCACAACCTGCGGCGGGCACAGCAGCCTTCCCCTGCAGCGTCTGGAGGTGTCGTGGCCGCAGCGCCCCCCACTCCCTGGCTCCCAGGCGGGTTCACAGTGTGTTGTGGAATTCCGCATTCGCGCGGGGAGCTCTTGTGGGTGCAGGAGGCCCTCCAAGGGCTTGTACGTGCTTTATGGTAACAGACGCAGGCAGGTGGTCTCTGAGGCCCTGGGGAGCCCATCTCCCAGCGGGAGCCCAGGTGCCATGTTCTGGGCCTGGGGTCCTCTCTGATCAGGGCCTGATGTCCTAAGTGTCTGGCCACATAGACCTCAGACAAGCCTGCTCACCCACTGTTCTTCTCTCTGTCTAGAAAGGCCTGGAGCTCCCTCCCCTTGGGCCTGGTGGCCTCCTTGGGACCCCATGGGGCAGCCTGGATCTCTGCTGTGGGAGCCCCTGCTGCCCACACCTGGCCCTCACGTCTGCTGCCCGTACCCCAGCCCCCAGGGCTGGTCGGCCCACCCGGCCCGTCAGCGCCGGCATCTCGGGCGGCCTGTGTGGGACTCCGGCCGCCTGCACGGGACGTGGTAGTGCTTCACCTTCAACTGGTGGTTCAGTGACGACCTTTCCTACCCTGCGGCTCTGGCCACACGGTCTCGACTTCCCTCCACGGGAGCGCTTTGCTTTCCTTCCGCCCCCGACATGCCGGCGAGTGCCCCGCCTGCCGGGTCCGGAAGCGTCTGGAAGCTGCAGGGCACACTGTGCGGACTGCTCCGGGGGACATCCGTCCGTGGCCCAGCCCCTCTGCCCTCGGCCACACGGGCGTCAGGCCCGTGCACGTTCGGCCCCGAGTCCCGGCGGGGCTGTCCCCCCCCCCCCCAAAACCTGACCCGCTTACCCCCGCTGGAAACCGCCCGCCGCCACGGCCTCCCTCCTACCTGTCCACGCCGTACACGTACACGACGGCGAACATCTCGCAGAAGGCGATGACGAGCAGGGGGATGGAGCCTGCGTAGCCGTCCAGCAGGGAGAGCCAGTACTGGCCGGAGTTCAGCGTGAAGATTAGGGCCAGCAGGTAGGTCCCCAGGCAGATGAGGCCTGTGGGGCAGAGAACGAGGCCGCTGCGGACGGAGGCCCCGCGCCCTGGCCGCGCCCCGGGAGCCGTGCTCGCCGCCCCGGCCCCACGCACCCGTGAGCAGCTCCTTGGGCCACTTCTTCGGGATGATCCTGAGGTCCTGCAGGGGCACGACCACGCCCTCCATGTTCCCGAACATGGACGACAGGCCCAGGCAGAACAGCATGATGAAGAACAGCACGGACCACAGCGGGGACAAGGGCATCTTGGTGATGGCCTCCGTGAAGACGATGAAGGCCAGCCCGGTGCCCTCCACGCCCTGCAGGGGTGGGGCGGTGTCACAGAGGAACGAGGTCCCCCAGGGACCCTCCCAGGCCCCATCCTCCCCAGACAGCGCCGCAGCCGCAGAGCCCCGCCGGGCGAGCAGAGGGCTGAGCCGAGCCGTTCGGAGAAAAAACCAGAACCTGTGTTCTAGGCCCCGCTGTATTTTTAAAGCTGAACTAGTCTGACGACCAGGAAAAGGCTGCCCTGCTCAGCGGCCGTCAGGGCCCCGGGCTGCCCAGACAGACCCTTGCCCCTGCAGAGACCATCTGCTCGCTGAGACGCACGCCGCACAGCTGGGCTCAGGGTGCGGGGTGACCTCCACGAGGCCTGAGCCAGTGCCCAGAGCAGACGTCCCGGACCTGCGGCCAGTGGGCCCAGCTGAGCGGCCGCGGGCGGAGCGTGGGCTCCGACGCCGGACAGGGGCAGAAGCCCCACGCGGGTCTGTGAGACCCCTGTTTCAGCTCCTCCCCCGAGGTGTGTCCAGCGGGGTTGGCGGCTGAGTGAGGCACCCTGGGCCCAGCGCTCCCTGCCGGGCTGCCCCTGTCCCCGGGACTCGCTCCCAAGTCAGGGCTCCCAAAGCGACTTCACAGCATTTGCAAGTTCAGAGGACACGGCTGCTGCCTTCCACGCACGGATCGTCCCCGGGGCCGCGCGGGGAGTTTAGGAGGCGAGAGGAGCAGCCAGCATCCGTGCGTCACGCAGGGGAGCAGCTCGACCCCTGTGGGTGGACGGGAGTGAGAGGCCAGCCAGCCCCGGGACACAAACTCTCCATTCTCCCTGCAGAACTTCGTGAGAAGGCAAAACCAGGGCAGAAGCACCGGCTGGACCCTGGGCAGGGTGCGGGGTGGTGGGGCTGGGACTCAGCGCCCCGGGGATGCTCCATGCACAGCCCCGAGCACTGACTCCCCCCTCAGCTTCCAGAGGAGAAGGAATTCAGAGGCTCCGGTGCCCTCGGACCACGCCACCCCTTGTCCAGCATGTATTGGGGGACAGACTTGGGGAGGGGACCCTCCGGTCGCCCCCTGCTCTGCTGGCTGTGCTCTCTCTGGCACACCTCGCTCCTGTGGAGCCTGTCGTCCCCCGGCCACTGGGCTCCATGCCAGGCCCTGAACATGTGTGACATGTCCCCAGATAGCGCATGAGTCCAAAGTAGAAAATTCAAAATTTAAGTCACATTGGCCCATAAATCCTGACCGCGTGCCAGCTTCGCTGCTCATCGAGCCTGGCGTTTAGAGCCATCTGTGCCTCAGAGGACGGCTTGCAGAGCACGGCTCTGCCCTGGGACAGGAGCAGGGTCAGCCAGCCCGGAGTCAGCCAGGCCCGCGAGCAGAGCTGGGCGGGGGCTCGGTCAGCGCCCGTCTGCGTGTTTGTCGGTGGAGTTCCAGCACTTGTGGACCTGGGGGTGTTGGCGTGTTTGACGCCGGGCACGGCAGGGGGCCAGGCCGCTGGGGCCCCAGGGCCCAGCCTTGGCCTTAGGCCTGGGGCACAGGCTCTGTGGCACCTGGGACTCCGGGCCCGTCAGATCTCGGCTCACGGGGAAGCGCGGCGCCTTCACCCGCTGCCCCAGTCCGGGGATCCCCAGAGCACCCCCGGGGGCCAACCTCTGAGAGGAAGCTGTTCATGTCACAGGTCTGGAAGCGCAGCCTTGCGAAGGCCTCGGGATCTGAGCTGTTGCACCAAAGCTTCATCTCCTCGAAGTTCTCCTGCGTCACGTTGCCCTCGGGCAGGTCGAACCCATTCATGAGCGTCAGGATGTTCCTGGGAAGACAGGGGCTGGCTGCAGGCTGGCGGCTCCCCGGAGACCATACGCGAGCTCCGGGGCAGGGAGCCACACGTACGTGTTGAAACAGTCGTCAAAGCGCTCCGTGGCGCGGAAGCCGATGATGGAGTAGACCACGGTGGCCGCGTACACGGACGTGAAGCCGTTGATGACCGACACGATCACAGCGTCCATCTCGCAGTTGTTGCTGCGTGAGAATGGCGTCTGGTCACGGCCCACGGGGACGCCCGCCCGCCGGAGCCAGCACCCGATCGGCACAGGCACGGGGTGCCCAGTGGGGAGGGTGCAGCCACGAGGGACGCAGCCCACCCCGCGCTTCCCTTCCCGCCGTGTCCCCAGGCCGCCGCCACGCTGGCCCTGGAGACCTGCCCCGGGTCGTGGGACCTCGAGGAGACGGGCTGGGCCCTGCCCCCTGCACTGGACACCTGAAGCCCATACCCTGGCTCAGCACTTCGAGAACACAGCCCCGACGCCCCAGCCCCACCCGCCAGGACCCACACCCTTTCGGATGCTTCTGGCCGCCGGCGTCGGGGGCCGATGACCGGCACTGGCAAGGGCGAGCAGGGATCGGGCGCTGCTGCATGGCTGGGGGACGGGAGATGGGGTGGGCTCGTGGAAAACACTCCCTTGAGCCCTTAACTCCAGAGCAGCCCCGCCCCGGCGCCCCACGGGCAGCGAAGGCACGTCAGCCCCCGAGCTCGGACACGAGTGTTCGCCATCGCCAGAAGGTGGAAACAGCTCCTGGGTCCATCGTGGGAGGGGGAGGGCAACCGTGTGGCCCGTCCACGCCTGGGCATCCTCGGCGTGAAGGGCAGGAGGCGTGACACAGGCTGCGGCAGGGGTGGACGCCGAGGAAGTCCTGCTCTGGGACGGAAGCCAGGCGCGGAGGACGGCTCCTGTGGCCGTCCATACGGGGAAAGGCTGGGAACAGGCCAGTCTGCCCAGAAAGGGAGCGGGCGGGGGCAGGGGCGGGTGCGAGGGCGCACGGGCGCAGGTCTCCCTTGGGGCGAGGGCGTGCTCTGGGGCTGGGGCTGGGGCTGGCAGAGCCGGGAATGTGACTGCACTAGTCGCTGGTGAGCACTGAGTTGGCAAACGGCCCCGGCTGAGAAGCACCTGCTGTCAGGTCCGTCCCCCGGCTGCCCCTGTCCCGCCAACACCACAGCCAGCGGGTGAGCCCACCTGGCCCTATGCCCATCCCGTCTACTCCCGTGGCTTGTCTGTCTCTCTGCTGGACCACGGGTCCCAGCAGGACGGTCCTGGTGCACCAGGTGGGGCACAGGGAGGTGCCCCATAATGCTTGTGGAGGTGAAGGGCCCTTGCAGTTTGGACCCCTTCCACAAAGGTGTCAGGCCGTGGTGGACAGCAGGGGCCGGCCCTCCTGGGGTTCTGGGTGCTGAGGCACGACGGGGCATAGGGGTGGTGAACACCAGCGCTCGTGATCGCTGGAGCAAAGACACCAGGGCAGGTCGGGTCGTAAGCGGGTCTCCCTGGGGGTTCCTCGCTCTGAAAGCCCTCCTGAGGCCGCAGCACAGGAGGCTTTGCACCCACGGGCACAGCCCTACAGGGACCCAGGGTCAGCGGGGCCACCCTTACGCCTTCCTCCACTCACCCGCCCTGGGGCTGGGGAGGCCAAGGCACAGGGCGGGCAGGCAGAGCCCCCGACACTCACTGCACAGAGTTGTAGCTGGAGAAGGAGATGAGGCCCCCAAAGGCCAGTGAGAAGGAGTAGAAGACCTGAGCCCCCGCATCCAGCCAGGTGACGGGGTTGGCCAGCTCCGTGACCTGCAGCCGGACAGAGACCCTCAGTCATGCTTGGAAGGTCTGGGGACGGGGATGCAGGGCTCCTGGAGGGGACAGCTGGTGCACAGCCCGTGGTGGCCGCCCTCGGTCCACATAGTCACCATCGAGCAGACAGGCCCTGCCTGGACGCCACGAGGGGCCCAGAGCTGGCCGTCCCCCAGCCTGGCCTCTGCTGGGCCCTCTGGCCTGGGCCGACCGTGGGAGACTCACGTTGGGCGTGAAGAGGAACACGATGCCATTGGTGGCTCCTTTCAGCGTCAGGCCGCGGATGAGGAAGATGGTTAGGACGACGTAGGGCAGCGTGGAGGTGATGTACACGGCCTGCGGACGGGGCAGGTGTGGGCCAACGGGCTGGCGGAGCCAAGCAGGCTCCCGAGGAGAAGGGGTGACAGTGTGGGACCTGCCGCCCGCCCCTCCCTGTGTGCCCGGCCCCAGGCTGCAGGCAGGAAGAGGCGCCCACTCCCCACGCTACCCACGTCCTGAAACTGCGGTGGTCCGGCTCCCCGGCCCGAGCTCTCGCAGCCACTTGCCCGCAGCCCTTTGAGCGCAGAGGCAGCAGAGGCCCCTCCCCGACAGTGGGCACGCGGGGCCCTCGCAGCGGCTGAGCGTGACCCCCGTCCAGTACCTTCCCGGTGGTCTCGATCCCGCGGATGGTGCAGACGTAGAGGACGCTCCAGGCACAGGTCAGGCAGAGCAGGACCCACCACTGGATGGAGCCGGAGTCGCTGATGGAGGTGGAGATGTTGAGGGTCTCCCGGTACCAGAAATAGTCCACGGAGGAGCTGCGGGCACACTCGTCCACGTAGCCTGGGGCGGGCGTCCCCACCAGTCAGAGCGGGTCAGGGAGTGCGAGCCTCCGCAAAGGACAGGAGCCCAGCCCCGAGCTGTGCTTCGGGACAGTGACAGTAGGGACGACGTACACACACATCTGTGCATACAAGCATGCCTGTGCACGCCCGCACACGTGCACACAGACACGCCCGCACACGTGCACACAGACACGCCCGCACACGTGCACACAGACACGCCCACACACGTGCACACAGACACGCCCGCACACGTGCACACAGACACGCCCGCACACGTGCACACAGACACGCCCGCACACGTGCACACAGACACGCCCACACACGTGCACACAGACACGCCCGCACACGTGCACACAGACACGCCCACGCACGTGCACACAGACACGCCCGCACACGTGCACACAGACACGCCCGCACACGTGCACACAGACACGCCCGCACACGTGCACACAGACACGCCCACACACGTGCACACAGACACGCCCGCACACGTGCACACAGACACGCCCGCACACGTGCACACAGACACGCCCGCACACGTGCACACAGACACGCCCACACACGTGCACACAGACACGCCCGCACACGTGCACACAGACACGCCCACGCACGTGCACACAGACACGCCCGCACACGTGCACACAGACACGCCCGCACACGTGCACACAGACACGCCCGCACACGTGCACACAGACACGCCCGCACACGTGCACACAGACACGCCCGCACACGTGCACACAGACACGCCCGCACACGTGCACACAGACACGCCCGCACACGTGCACACAGACACGCCCGCACACGTGCACACAGACACGCCCGCACACGTGCACACAGACACGCCCGCACACGTGCACACAGACACGCCCGCACACGTGCACACAGACACGCCCGCACACGTGCACACAGACACGCCCGCACACGTGCACACAGACACGCCCGCACACGTGCACACAGACACGCCCGCACACGTGCACACAGACACGCCCGCACACGTGCACACAGACACGCCCGCACACGTGCACACAGACACGCCCGCACACGTGCACACAGACACGCCCGCACACGTGCACACAGACACGCCCGCACACGTGCACACAGACACGCCCGCACACGTGCACACAGACACGCCCGCACACGTGCACACAGACACGCCCGCACACGTGCACACAGACACGCCCGCACACGTGCACACAGACACGCCCGCACACGTGCACACAGACACGCCCGCACACGTGCACACAGACACGCCCGCACACGTGCACACAGACACGCCCGCACACGTGCACACAGACACGCCCGCACACGTGCACACAGACACGCCCGCACACGTGCACACAGACACGCCCGCACACGTGCACACAGACACGCCCGCACACGTGCACACAGACACGCCCGCACACGTGCACACAGACACGCCCGCACACGTGCACACAGACACGCCCACACACGTGCACATTCGCACAAACACGTGCACCTCGCGCAGACACGGCTCGCGGCACGCACACACGCACACCCACGCGCCTGTGCACACAGACACGCCCACACACGTGCACATTCGCACAAACACGTGCACCTCGCGCAGACACGGCTCACGGCACGCACACACGCACACCCACGCTCCTGTGCACACGAGGCCTCTGCTGCCTCCTTCTCCCTCTTGCCCCGCTACAGGCACATGAGAGACCCACAGGCTGAGCTGGGAGTCGGCCCTCGGCCAGGGGCTCTGCCGCGCACGGGTCACAGGTCTCTCCGGTTCCCTGGCTGAGGCCCACCCCGGGCCACAGTGTTCAATCTCACACGGTCTCATCCCTTTGGCCTCCAGGGTCCTGGGTGTCTTTCCAGGCCAGCCTGACACCCCGAGAAGAGGGAAGCCATCAGTCCTGGAGGGCCCCGACCCCATCTCCAGAGATAGGGACCGTGACCTGAATGGTCCCTGAAAGCAGCAAGAGAGGCCATGGGGGTGGGCCCTGTCCTTTCTTGACTCCAAGGGGCCTGCCTTGCCGGCCCCCGCCCCAGCACATCTGGAGGGATCCGTGCAGCAAACCGCACTGGCCACATCTGCTTGTCCAACCCACGCTCACAACACAGGCTGCCCACGTCCCGATGGGCGTGTGTGCCCATGGCCCGGCCCCTGCTCTCACGCGTCCCCATGCCCTCACGGGCCACAGCCTAGGGCCCGCTCCCCCTTTCCCTGAGGGCCCTCCACCCCCAGAAGGAGCAGACAGTGAGGGGCGAGAGCGCTCTGCAGAGCCTCTGGGGACTGGGCAGGAAAGGCCAGTGGGAAGCGGGACACTGCCCTGCAGATGTTGGGGAGCAGCTCTCTGGGGCACCTGGAACTCCACATCCACTGCCTGCATGGCGGGGACAGGTGAGCAGGTGTCCTGTCTCCTCCATAACAACACAGGTGCTGCCACCCCTCCCGAGAGGGAAGCCTTAAACGGGCTCTGGTTTTGCAAGACCTGAGCTACGGCGGCTCCGGAACTTGGAAATCACAGCTCTTCGTGGGCCGCGGGCCGCCTGTCCCGGGGCGCGGCTCCCCCCACAGCCAGCGCCGGGGCCCCGCCCCCACCGTGGCCCCGCCAAGTCTCACCCGTCCGGTTGGCGTTGAGTGGGCACTCGCTCCAGGGCAGGGGGTCCTGGAAGGAGTTGAAGAAGTACCACATGACCCAGGCGATGATGGTGTTGTAGTAGTAGCCCACCATGAAGGACACGAACATGGACGCAATGCCTGGGGGACAAGACCGTCACTGCTCAGGAGTGGGGGGCGTTGCGGGGATGAGGGGTCAGGGCCGGACGGAGAGGTCAGCACTGGGAGGGGTCCGCTCTGGGGGGGGGGTCAATGTGGGGGTAGGGGGTCCGCTCTGGGGGGAGGGGTCAGTGTGGGGGTAGGGGGTCCGCTCTGGGGGGAGGGGTCAGTGTGGGGGTAGGGGGTCCGCTCTGGGGGGAGGGGTCAGTGTGGGGGTAGGGGGTCCGCTCTGGGGGGAGGGGTCAGTGTGGGGGTAGGGGGTCCGCTCTGGGGGGAGGGGTCAGTGTGGGGGGAGGGGGTCGGCGCTGGGGGCAGGGGTCAGTGCTAGGAAGGAACTCCGTGGTCAGTGCCCCTCCTGGTCAGTCTGGCCATTGCTGAGCCCTGATCTGGGCGGGGAGGAGGGGCTCTACACTCCATGCGTGTCTATACCCTCATGCCCTGGGCACCTGGGTCTCAGGATGGCCTCAGCTGCCCAGCTGGTCCCTGGTAGCCGGGAGCGATGGGGCCTGGACCTGTGGCCCACGGTCCCCTGAGATCCCAAGGATGGGTTTGCACAGGCCTGGGCGTGGAGCTCTGGGCCCCTCCTGTCCCTGAAATTAGGCAGAGAAGGAAGCGGGGGTGCCGCTGTGAACCCTGGCTCTGGGCAGGGCCCCGGACACGCACCGACGCCCTTCAGGGCCGGGTGGATGGAGCTCCAGACGCCCACACTCCCCTTCCGCAGCCTCTGCCCGATGGCGAACTCCAGGTGCAGCAGCGGGATGCCCTCCAGGACCAGCAGGATGAGGAACGGAATCATAAAGGCGCCTGCATGGGGAGAAGGCGGCAGTGGGGGCCGGGGGCAGCGCGGGGGGGCCCCTGGGGACACGGTGCTTGTTGACAGCGCCTCAGAATGGCAGCACAAACACCGGCCTGGGACCTCACGGCCACAGGCACCATTTGCCACGGAGCTGCCTTGCACCGTTGCCCCGCGGTAGCGTCTGTCCGCAGCCCACGGCGGCCCCTGGGAATGAGCGCCGGGGTCGCTGTGCTAGACGGAGCGTGGGGAGGCTCGGCAGCCTCCGCTGGGCGGTGGGGAAGGGTCAGAGGGCACAGGTCCCGCGAGCCCAGGGTTCCGAGGCTGACCCGGAGATCGCGCACCAGAGGGAGTCATTCTGAGCCTCGGGAAGCCAGCATGGACGCGCGCGAGCAGGGGCCTCACCGCCCTCGTGGAGTCACCAGGACCCCCGGCATCTCACAAAACCCCCAGCTTTGGTGCCGGAGAGCAGGTTGAGGAGGGAAATTGTAAGGGCGACCACTGCGGTCCCCAGACTGCCCGGAAGCCCAGGAGGCTTTCCAGGCACAACCACGGCGGGGGACGGTGCTGAGTGTGGCCCAGCAGTGATGAGCGCAGCCGTGGTCCCCCCCGGCCTGGACGCGGGCCAGGATGCGGCTCTGTGGCGGAGACCGGACGCTTCCTGCTTCAGGACTGACAGGGGATTTGGGTCCCTGCCTGGTAGCCACAGGCGCTGGACTCCCTAGACCCCTGTGGACCGAGACCCTTGAACTGGGCTGTTTTCTCGCCGGGATGGCTCTCGGTCCGCGCTGATGGGGGCCGGCCATGACCTGCTGAGGGGCGGTACTGGCCCCTGCCCGGCCTGGGGTCCCGTCCCAAGAGCAGGGGCATCTGGGACAGCCTCAGGCCGCTCTGCTCCCCACCCCCCGCCCCCGTGTCCTTTCTCCCATGTTCTCTAGCCCCTGGCCCGAAGCCACACCGCCCCCTGCTCCTTGCCCAACTTGCTCGTTCTGCTTGTCCTGCTCCTCGAATCTGTCATGTCCTTCACCCCAACCCCACTCCTCCCACCCCCACGCCTGCGCCAGCCGCCTCCACCTCCGGGTGCTGCTCTCCTGGTCAGGGTGGGGCTCAGACCCTGACCTAGAGGGCCCCGGGGGAGGCAGGCGGGGGCACGGTGTGTCCACACGTACGTGCCTGCGGGCGTGAGTGTCCTTGTGTGCAGGTGCGCGAGTGGGTGGGCGTGTCCACATGTGTGCGTGTGTCGGTGCCTGCACGGGTGTGTGAGGGGGACAGAGCCCCAGCCCTCTCTCTTCTCGCTCTCACATGTCTCCGTCCTTCTGTCTGTGGGGTCCTCGTGCTGGGAGCGCCAGGCCTCCTGCCGTGGGTCGTTGTCCTACACATAGGACTGCCCGAGTGGCCTCAATCCCTAGCCGGGGCTCCAGAACCAGGCGCCTTCAGAAGCTGGGGCTGCGTCAGAGGCAGGGGTCCAAGTTCCAGGAACTCACGGGTGTGGGCTTGACAATGACATAAAAGCAAATCCAAGGACAGGTACCAGGAGAGGAAGAGCCACCAGCTAGATGCCCCCTGGGTATGGGGGCACAGCCCGGGCCACTCAGAGCCCAGCAGGACCTGCTCGCTGGGTCCCTGTGTCAGTGAGGGTCTAGTTACAAAAAGAAAAGACTTTTCTCTCCAACGTCTCCTTAGGGGCTTGATCTGAAAACCTTCGAGCAAAAGTACCAAGAAAACACGCGCACGGCAGCACACCAAGTCTGCAAACGCCCTTCCATCCCATGGCTTGTCTCGTGATGCTGCTCTCAGCACCGGTCTCCCCGCCCCTCAATCGCCGGCAGGAAACTCCTATTCATGCTTGGAAACCTCACTGGGAGACCCCCTTATCCAGGGCGCGTCTGCCACTGCCTGCGCTCCCGGCACCCTCCCTCACAGGAGCCCCTCCGGGCCCACAGACCAGTGGATCCCTGTGCGTCAGGCTCGGCTTGCAGCGGGCACGGCCGTGGACGGAGAGTGGGAGCATGGGGGACGCGTCCACACCACCCCCCAGCGGAGCCCTCTGGGTCCCCTGAGGCCCGCCCCCCCTGGCGCCCCCAGCCCCGGGACCTCGGCCCCTTGCTCGTCCCCAGGACAAGCATGTTCTCCAGCAATACCTGGTCCAGAGAAAGCCCCAGGGACACACGGCTTTCCTTTCAGAACCAGCGCCGTGGGGCGAGGTGGGGAAGCAGGGAGGTCAGAGGCGGGCACCGTGGCGCCCAGATGTGCTTCCAAAGGTCCTGGGAGACGGGCCTCCTGGTGCTGCCCGGCGCCCGCTTGGTGGGTGGACAGGTGGAGGCGGCGGGCGGGGCAGGAGGAACGCTGGTGCCCGCAGGAGACGCATGTGCCAGCACATAACTCTGGCGGGAGACTGGGGCAGGCGCTGAGCAGGTCCGCCAGAGAGGAGCCCTGTGAGCCCCCAGCCCGGCGCAGGGTCACGGCCGGCAGACACGTGCTGGGCTGTGGAGGCGCCTGGGAGGCTGGAGGGTTGATCGCAAACCCTCGACAGGCCGCCCGTAGTGCGGGTCGGACTTGGGCTTTTCCCGATCACCCGCAGCGGCCCAGGAAACATGGCATCCTTGCGGATGGGCTGAGCAGCAGGTGTGCTGGGGGCACCGGCCGCCTCCCCCAGGGGCCCCCAGACCGGCACGGCCTCTCTCTCACGTGTCTCTCACCGGGTCCCTAAAGGCAGCTGAGGCCTCTCGGCCCCTCCCCCAGGGCCTTCCTGGCCTTCTGGCCTCCTGCCCGCAGCTCTGAGCAGCCAGTGCCAGTCACAGACCCGCGGGCCAGACGGCCGTCCTGTGCGGGGAAGATGCTGCGGCCGTGAGCTCCTCACTCCCTGGGTCTGGCTCACCCCTGGCCTCCCTTCCAGCTCCCTGTCTGCTCGGTCAGCACCTAGAGTGCCCCGGGGCGCGGCCCCGCTCTCAGCCGGCCTTGGGGAGGGCACCAGAGAGGGCACCCAGGGGCGGCAGCTTGTCCAGGACCTGGAGGTCGTGACCCTGGGAGGGACGCCACCTTGGGTTGACTCCTCCCCTGGGGCCTGCACCCTGGAGCTCACAACGAGGCCCTTCTAGGCCCAGAAGGCTCTGCCCAAAGGGGCCTTGCCACCCCTTCCCCGTCCCCTGGGCCCACCAAGCCCCGGTGCACCCCCGGTCGGCAGGGAGCCGTGAGGTCACTACAGACAGAGCTTGGGGAGGAGGCTGGGGGTCCCGCACCCATGAGCACTGCTCCCGGCAGCCAGGATGGGGCTGGGGGCCAGAGACGGAAGCGCAGTGGCCTCCAGCCCGAGGGCCTCCTGGTCAGGGTGGCCAGTGTGACTTAAGGCTGCAAGGGTACAGCCCAGGCCCAGCCCTCCAGAGCTTGCCGGCTGCGAGGGGTGTGGGGGCGCAGGAAGGGCCCGGGAGGGCCAGCGCGGGCTCCCCTTGGCCAAGGCCTAGAAGGACCGTGCTCTCTGAGCTCACGGGGATCTCCTGAAGCAAAGCCCAGCCCGAGATGTGTTCGGGGAGGGGAGCCCGTGCCCAGAGAGCCAGCGGCCCAGGGCGGGGAGTTCAGGGGAGGGGCCGAGAGGCCACACGGACTCCGGCTCTGCAGTCCTCTGGTCCGACATCCCCGACATCCCCCGCCTGGGGCCACACACAAGAGTTGCTCCCAGTCGGAGGACCTTTCCTGACACGGCCCAGTGCCCGCTCTCACCCCGGGGGGCAGGTTACCGGGCAGTCTCAGAAGGAAGCGGCGCTGACATCAGAGGCTCGGTTCCTGGGGACCCGTCTCTCACCCCCTGCCCCCAGCGCCACGGTCCCCGCCTCCCAGAAGCACAGGAGGGAAAGACAAATCGCGGGAACTCGGGGCTGCTGGGCTTGACCCGGAACCACTTCTGCTTTTCCCAAAGCCCAGGCAAGAGCCTGTAGGTCCTTCAGAGACAGAAGGAAGACAGCCCCTGCTGACCCCCGTCCCCGGAGCACCTGTGTCCGCAGAGCAGCCGCCGGCCGGCTCACAGAGCCAGACCCCTCTGCCTTCACCCCTGTCAGGGCCGGCAGGCAGGAGCCACGGACACACGGACATCCCGGAGCCCACGGACACTGGGAGGGTGGGCAAGGGGACAAGGCCGTGAGGACACTGACCCAGCATCCCTGGGGGACCTGTGGGTGGGGGAGGGGCAGCCTCAACCTGTGGAAAGAGACCCCTGGGCTGCAGGCAAGGCCCCCGGAGGCCTCTGGAGGGGGCAGGAGGGGTCGAGGCCAGGGTGGCCTTGTGCGGGTCGCCTGCCCCCGTCCCTCCAGGAAGGTGGCACCAGCTCTGGCCTTAGGACACGCACCAAGCACAGGGAGAGCTGCGATGGGGCCCCATGGTGGACACGAAGACGGCTGGGCTCGTTGCCAGACCCGGGGGGCGGGCTCCGTCCATCCTCCTCTTAGACCCCCACGTGCCGGTCAGATGGGGGCAGGGCTCCCCACACCCGGACACTTGGGCGCGCAGGGTCAGGGCCGTGGACATCCCTCACTTCCTGCCATGAGCTGGGAACACATGGCCCCGGACCACGGGCCACCCAGCCCAGCCCTGCCCGGCCCGGCCCGGCCCCCGGCACACGCGTGGAGGCGCGTGGCGCTCCGAGGGAAGGCACAAAGGCGTGCCGTCCTGCCCGCGGCCCGGGGGTGCTGGCGTCCCAGGGGCACGTGGCGCCACTCACCCCCAGGCCCCTGTCTGCCGTCCCCCGGCCCCCCAGCCCCGTGGCCTACCTCCGCCGTGGCTCTGGCACAGGTAAGGGAAACGCCACACATTGCCCAGGCCCACGCAGAAGCCCACGCACGTGAGCATGTACTGGGCCTTGTTGTCCCACTTGGGCCGGGAGCTGGCCTCCTCCGCCTCGATGGTCTCCAGCTGGCCGAGGGAGGGTATCCGGGCCTCCAGGCCCGGGTTGGGCAGCACGAGCCTCACCATGGTGGTCGCCAGGCAGGTCCCTCCCCACAGAGGCAGGCCAGCAGCCGGAGGGTGAGTGGCCAGTGGCCCAGAGCCCCGGCACTTTATAGGGAACCTTTGGCACCTTGCCCCAGGCGCCTGGCGTCAGCAGATCTGACGGCCAGTCCGCCCCAGCTGTTAATGCCTTATCTGCGGAGGCTCGGCAGACCCTCGGAAGCAGCTCTGCAGGTGCCAGCCAGCCCCTCCCGCTGTGTAAACGCCCGAGTCTGCCGTCCCCCACCCCCAGGGTGCTCCTGGGCCAGACCCACACCCCCAGCTCAATAGCCTGGCGGACTCGGCCGGACGCTGCTCCTCCCCGACCCCGGGATGCTCTCTCGTGGCCACACCCCCCACCCCGAAGCAGAGCGCAGCCCTGAGCGGCCCTGTCTCCCCAGCTCTCGGCCAGCAGGCTGAGTGCTGGGGCATCCCTGAGCCCCCATCCCAGTCCAGGACATGAGGGGGACCCTGGGCCCTGGGAGCAGCCCACCGCCCTGTTCACACCGAGCTTAGGGCTGCCCAGACCCCTGGGCAAGGTCTGGCATATGGGGACCCAGAGCTATTTTGGACTCAGGGCCTCTAGGACTCGGGGACCCAGACTGGGCTCCAGGGCTCTCTGGCCCACGGACTTCCCCGAGGCATCACTCGTCCGCCACCCAGCCTCTCCCTGGGGCAGCTGGAGTCCCTTGCGTCCAGTGCCTTGCGTGGGGCAGCCCCCCACACCCCTGAGCTGGGGGTCGAGGCCTGCAGCGGGAAGTGGGGTCTTGGCCGCCAGAACGGTCAGGCAGGGAGACACACAGAAGCCGGCTGCGTGTGCAGACGGCGGCGTGGCCTCTCCTCGGCGCCCTCGGGGGCAAGGCTGGGGAGCCAGAAGAGAACCCCGCCCAGGGTTTGGCGTCTGAGCAGAGACTGAGGCAGAGCAGGGACCTCGGGGTGAAGGTTGTGTGCAGGGATGGCGGGGGCCCCTCCCGACTCAGTTCCTGAAACCCCACCGCAGTCCTGGCTGCTCGCCGGCCGCCGCGCCTCTGGTGAGTGGCCACGCAGTACCCGGCCCGCCCACAGGACTTTCCCCGGCAACGCCCGTCCCCGGCCTCCGACCAGCTTTTGGGGTCAGCGGGGCACCAAGCTCTCCCTGCCACCTGGTCCTTCCCAGGGGGACGGGCTCCGTCACGGCAACTGTCTGCTTGTCAGGCTCCCCGGGGACCTGTGCCACTGGACAAAAACATCCCCAAGGCTGGGCACGGGATGCCCTGACCCCGACCCCACCCCGTGAGACCGGTTCACACTGACATCCGAGGGTTCTTCGCGTGAGGACGGTGAGGACGGGCGAGGGCCACTCAGAGAGGGGTGAGCTTGGGAATCTGACCTTTGCCCCAGGACAGGGGACTAGGGAAGGGTGGAGGCCGCAAGGGAGCGATCAGGTCAGAATTTAGGGGCGTCTCGTTCCGAGATAACAATGCAGGCTGGGCAGGCAGAGGCCACCGCAGAGACAGAGACGGAGGGAGAGACGCCAAGACAGAAGGAGAGAGAGGAGAGAGGTGTCCCAGGCTGGCCCAGGCCCCGGGAGGGTTGTGGGGGGGCAGGCACACTCCGGAAGCAGGGAGGTGTGGCCTGGACCCTGAGGGCTGGTGAAGGGCGGGAGTGAAGGGGCTCGTCTAGGGTCCTGGGTGTGTCCGGAGTGAGAGCCCTCCCCTCCCCTCCCCAACAGGAGGCCGAGGCAGGAGTCCCGGTGTGGGGGGAGGGTCCCGGCCCCCTGCAGGCCCTTCCCAGGGGTGTCCCTGAGCCTTGCTCCGTGGGGCCCTCTCGGAAAGCCTCCCCAGGAATCCAGACCCGGACTGCCTTCCCTGCGGCCGCCAACACCCCCGCCCCCACCCAGCCACTGAGCTCCATCGTCCCCCTCCCCAAGCACAGCCGTCCCCCGTCCCCCGCAGCTCCGCGGCTCCTTGCTGGGAGCCCGTCCGGAAGGCCAGGTGCCTGGGGCTGAGCCTGACCGGACCAGGGTCTCGGAAGCAGGAACAGGGGCTGCTGTGGGCCCCCAGGCTCCCTGGCCCTGGCCCTTGCGGAGGGCCCCCACTCACGCGTGGGGGACAAGGTCCTAGCGGAGCGCCAACAAGGCTGGGTGCCTGGTGACGGCTCCACAGTCCCTGGGTGACCTTCATGCTCCGTGTACCTGGGGGGGCAGATGCGGGGTGCAGGCAGGGCTCCCACAGCCCCATTGAGGTGGCGGGCTCTTGCCCCCCTGCTCCCGCCTGTGCCCTCATGTCAGCTCCTGCTCGTCTAGGAGCAAAGGCCTCAGTGGCCGCAAGGTCCCACCTGACCTGCCTGGACTCTGACCTTGACCCCTCAACTCCAGCCCGAGGTTCCCCTTGGTCACGCCTGACCACCAGGCCCACATCTGCCCCAGGACCTTTGCGCGGCATGCACCTCCTACCCGTCCTCCTGTAGCATCCACCAGGCCGCTCTCCCCGACCTCCTGTCACGGGGGCCTCGGCCCTCCCAGCACTGCGGCCGGCCGGCCTGTCCCTGCCCCACCTCTGTGCCCTTTCTACTTTCCTTCCCCTGTTCCGTAGCATCATTTCCTTCGAACACGCAGTTTATTTGCTCTCTCGTTGCTTCCATCCTGTCCTCGCAGTGGAGGGGACATCCACGGGCAGGACGTCGCCTCCTGCTTACCCACCGCACCCAAGGCCCCGGGACGCTCAGCATCGACCCAGCCAGGGGTCCCTGCGGCGCCACCCCAAGAGGGTCCTGTCCAGGGAGGCAGCGGGACGGAGGCTGGGGCCTCCCCGCACTCCACTCACGGGGGAAGCTCCCCCGGGACCACGCTCCACAGTCTTGGTGACCAAAGGGCCCGGTGGCTCAGGTGGAGAGACTCAAGGAGCCTTTGCATTCAGTACAGTGGTGACTGGAAACAGTCAGGATGGCCGAGGCCGCCTCCCCCCCAGCCCCGTCCGGGTCCTAGGGCCCACGTGCCTCCCTCCCAGTGGACGGGGGATGAGGGATGTTGTGGGCAGCGGCAGCCGCCCCCCACGGGCCCGTGTCCTGTGGCCGGCGAGGACCCTGGGACAGAGTCCCCACCAGTGACGGGGATGGCACCGGCCTCCCCAGCGCCGGGTCAGAGGCCCGTCCCCGCAGCCCGTCCTCCGTGGCAGCCCCCTCTCCCGCGCCCGCCGTAGCAACTCTTCCCACCAGAGAAGGGGTGCTCGCGAGGCCCGACTCTGCCGCGCCTGCAGAGACGCGCGCGTGGCTCCAAGGGTCCGCACGGTTTTCCCACTGACGGGGGACGGCAGGGCCAGCCGTGCGACACACACGGCGCCGTGGGGCTCGTTCTCTGCCTCGTGGCTCCGAGGGACACCAGGTAGGAGGCGTGCGTTCACGGAGGGCGTCGCCATCCGCTTCAGGCCATCGGGGCGGCTTCCGGTCACCTGCGGGCGACTGCGGTTCAGTCAAAAGTTGAGGCGGGATTTCTGCCGTGCGGGGACGGTGCCCCTAACCCCCAGGTTGCGTCCGGTCACCAGAGTGTGCGTGTGCGTACGAGCGACCCCGGCACACTCGCTCCCTGCTTGAAGTTGAACTGTGCATGACTTTTACCTAATATCATCTTTTGAGCATTTTATTAAATTTAAAATTTTAGGGGCACCCGGGTGGCTCAGTCGGTTGAGCATCCGCCTTCGGCTCAGGTCATGGTCCCAGGGGCCTGGGATCGGGCCCCGCATCGGGCTCCCTGCTTGGCGAGGGGTCTGCTTCCCCTGCTCGTGCTCACTGTCTCTCATTCTATCTCAAGTGAGTGAATAAAATCTTAAAAAAGAAAAAAAGGGGGCGCCTGGGTGGCTCAGTGCATTAAAGCCTCTACCTTCGGCTCAGGTCATGATCCCAGGGGCCTGGGATCGAGTCCCGCATCGGGCTCTCTGCTCAGCAGGGAGCCTGCTTCTCCTCATCTCTCTCTCTGTCTGTCTCTCTGCCTATTTGTGATCTCTCTCTGTCAAATAAGTAAATAAAATCTTAAAAAAAAAAAAAAGTCGTTGTCTACAACCATCTAGACAAGTGCAGGTCTTTAAAAAAAATTAAAATTATGGGACGCCTGGGTGGCTCAGTGGGTTAAGCGGCTGCCTTCGGCTCAGGTCATGATCCCAGCGTCCTGGGATCGAGTCCCACATCGGGCTCCTTGCTCCGCAGGGAGCCTGCTTCTCCCTCTGCCTCTGCCTGCCTCTCTGCCTGCCTGTGCTCGCTCTCACTCTCTCTCTCTCTTACAAATAAATAAATAAAATCTTTAAAAAAAAATTAAAAATTTAAACTAAATTTGCAATTTTATTTATTTCATTTTTTATTACTTTGTATTAAATTTGCCTTTTAAACAGCACTTTTTCTGTGGAACACACGAGTATGCAGTGCGCTGGGGAGACCGTAACGCTGTAGACCATTTCCATGCGGCTCCTCTCGGCTGCTTTCCTTTGTCCCTGACGAACGTATCTGTAGGCACATCTATTACTGTTTTCCAGGTTAATGAACTTCCGGAAAGCGGGCACACAGAACATTCCAGAAACACACACCCTCCCGCGTCTGTCCCTTCCCAGGCACTCTCGCCCTCCCCAGAGAAACCGCACCGCACACCAGGGTGGGAAGATCTGTGCCTCCGGCCCGCAGAGGCGCCCACTGCCCCCGGCCCACAGCCCTTCTCCTGGGGACTCGCCCGGTGCCTGTGTTTCCCTGGTGGCCTGACACAGAGCTCCGACCCCACCTTTATGGGCATTGGCTAAACCTCCCTCAAAACACCCCTTCAGATATCCCCTCTATCCGGAGGCTGACCCTTCCTGTCAATCCTCAGGATGCCTCGGAAGCCTCCAGAATGTGGGCGTCACAAGCATCTTGCTCCTCGCAGCCACGGGCCTTCCCAGACCGTCCCCGGCATCTGCCACCAACAGCTGCACCTGCTTCCTGCCCTCGCACGGCCCCGTCGGCTGCCAGGTCTCAAAGACGCCCTCACGCAGCTCGCTAACGAGGCAGCTCGCCAGTCGCATGAGGACGTGGGGCTGTTTGCTCTGAACGCTGCTGTCCCCACCATCCTCAGGCCACTGTCGCCACAAAGCTGCTCGTCCCTCTGCCTCCCGCGCTGGTCCGTCAGCCACTTGAGCCCATGGGGCACGGGCAGGGGTCTGCGTCCTGCGGCCTCACGGCAAGGTCCCCGCAGTGCGGACGCTCCCCATGCTGCTCCTGAAGCCTGTGCCCTCCCTTCGGGGCCGCGGTGGTCGCGGTCGCCCTCCCGTGGCTCCTGCGCAGCGGCAGAGCCTCCCGACAGCTTCCGAGTCCTGACCTTATGGCAACAGCTGTTTCTCACCCTCTCAGGGGTTGAGTTCTACAGAGAGCCTCAGTACAAGGTGACCTCGGGAGCGCGGGTTTCGGTCCGGTGCCCCTTGTGCCGGGAGGAGCTTCCGGTGCGTCCCCGTGGCCTTTGAGGGCACACAGACGTCCGTGCACATGGCTCCTGCCCTCCCGGGACCGAGGGGCCCTTTCTGTTCCCTAAAACGGCGTCCCCGAGGGATGAGCGCCACAGCCCAGGACACGCTTCCTGTCCAGGGAGCTCTCAGCGCGCGGCAGCGAACCCCGGACATCGGTCTCCCCGCAGAACCCCCACTACTTTCCGCCACGAGCCAGGCCCCGGCCTTTGGGGTCCTTTGTCTGTGAGGATCAGGTGCGCACTTGCGGACGTGCTCTCCTGCATTCTGGAGTGGAGAGGGAGAAGCAGGCTTCCCGCCGAGCTGGGAGCCGGACGCGGGGCTCCATCCCCGGACCCTGGATCATGACCTGAGCCGAAGGCAGACGCTTAACCAACGGAGCCCCAGACTCCCGACAGTACATTTTTAAACATGGGAGGATCCTGCTTCTTGGAGCTGTCCGTCCCGCGCGATCCTCCATACACCTGATTCGGTTCTCACAGACGAACCGGGTGCATTTCTGTCTCCTCCTTGGCCACGTGAGTCCATCCGCGGTCCGACTCCACATCTCGGGCGGATGGCGGTGCTGGAGTGAGGCGGCCGGGGTGCGGGTCCCCGGCACAGACGCGGGCCGCACGTGGCTCCACAGACGGCCGAGTGTCGCATGCGCCCGCAGGAAGAAGAACCTTCTCACGGCGCCGTCGCCGACAGCGGAGACTCTGCCTCACCTTCTGCTACTGTTCTGGGGTTAAACACGTGCAGCCCACGTGGGCCCTGCACCGCGGACTCCATCCTTCCTCAGAGTTGGGGGCTGTCTGTCCAGGTTTTATTTCAGCAGGGAACACGTTCCGCATTAAGTATTTTTCACATCAGTTTTAGGAGAGGCTGCCCCACCTTCCAGATCCATGGAGAATGGCTCAGGCCTCCTCACGTGTGGGGCAGGGAGCCTAAGTAAGAAGCCCTGCTGCTGGGTATCCCCCAGGGCACGGGACAGCATGCATAGCCTGGGGATTGGTTATCAGTGACCCCCCCAGGCTGAAGTCCTCAGGACAGACGGCAGGTGGGGGGGGGGGCAGCAGGTGAGCAGGTGAGGCGGGCCCAGGAGGGAGCAGGTGTGGGAGGGCACATCAGGGCAGGCGCTGGGCTGTCCCGTGATCTCCGAAGTCATTAACCTTTGTCTTCAACGGGGCTGGGGCTGTTTGTTTTCCTGAAGGAGCAGAGTTACTGAGTAGTCAGAAGTCGGGGGAGGGGATGTGTGATGTCCTCCTGTCCCCACCCCCGCCCCCAAGCCTGCATTCATGGACGTCTGGGCCTGGAGTTAAGCTCTAAGAGCCACCCACCCCCCACTCTGATATTCCGTGTCTCCTCTGCCCCTGTCATCCCAGGGGGAAGGGGGAGCAGGGCACTCTCTGTGGGGACAGGCGGCCACGGGGAGCTGGGGGGCCGGGGAGAGAGACTGAGAGACAGAGTCTGGGTGCCCAGCTGTCCTGTCCCTCGCACCTGCCGCCACTGGCAAAAGGCCCCATGTTCCGCATGCCACACTCACGCCCAGCTCCGCCCCCACCACAGGGCAGCTCCCCATGGAGGCGGCCAGCACAGTGACCCTAGAGCCCCCTCCCCGCCTGCCTGTTTACTGCTGAGTCTTCACCGACCTGTGAGGGGGGTGGTGAGTGGGCCTTTGTTGTGACAGGAGCTGGGCGGGGCAGTGGGCAGGGCATGAGCTTCCAGGACCTCCAGGAGAGGGGGAGGAGCCCAGGGTCCACCCTGCAGAGACCCTCCCTTTTGTTGAGTGGGAAACAGCGGAGGAGGCCTTCGCTGGACGACCGAGGTCCTGTTGTCAGGTAACAGGACGCGCGTGTGTACTCGGAGAACTATCGTGATTATGAAAGTAACACGTTTTTGGAACATAGTTGGAAAAGGCACAGGAGCTGAGAAAAAGGCATTTTCTTCGGACACCCGCATGTGCACCCAGGGACCCCAGATCTGTGGTGACCCCCACTCCCAGCGGGGTTGGTGGGCACAGTACACTTCGTGTACAAGTGCGTCCCAGCCCGTCAGACTCACAAGCCCTGGAGAGGGGCCGCACGGGGACCGTCACCCGTTTTCCTCCAGTCGGCCGTCCTGGCGTCGGGCTGGTTCTGTCGATGCTGCCGCGGTCCCCGTCTCTGAACTTGTGGACGGAGTTTCTTAGAAGGAACTTACTAGATTAGAGTGTGGAAGCCGCGTTCTGAGAAGATCTTGAAGCAGGAGCAGCTCTTTCGCTAGCGCCTGGCAGGGCCGGCATCGTCTTAGCTTTCGCCGGTGTAGCAGTAGGATCGGTACGCTACTGGCGTTGGGTGTGCGTCTGGCTCCTGCTGACCCTAATTTTCTCGGGGACCTTGGTTACTCAAGTGCTTCCGTCACACATCGCAGAGCCCCTTCTTCCAGGTGGGGGTCCCTGGGCAGTATTCTGAGCCTCAATCTCTCCTCCGCGGGCTTGGCTTCTGGGAGGGGCCTCTCCCGACCTCACGGCACATCGCGATGAGCCCACGAGTCCTCTGTGGCGGGTTTCCCTGAGCTGCGGTTCAACTCGCCCGGCCAGCCTCTCGCGGTAGACACCGTTGCTTGGCGGGAAAGCACCCCGAGGCTGGAAAAGTGGGACTCTCAGCTGTGGACATGGAAGTCCTCGTCCCCGCTGGAGCTCAGCTTGATCGGCCCTTGAACAAGGCCCAGAACGGGGGGGGGGGGTCTGGGTCTGAGGACGGCGGGAGACCCAGATGGGAGGACCGCGGGAGAGCAGCATGGTCCGGCGACAGCGCGCAGCGAGCTGTGAGAGCTGCTCAGGGCCCCAGGCCGCAGGGAGGGATGAGACCCTCGGTGAGACCCTCGGCTAGCCTGCAGCGGCACCTGCCCCTGGGGCTGGGAAATTCGGACCCAGAGGCAGCGGGCAGCAGAGATGGGGACCGTGGAGAAGGCAGAGCTCGGGGCTGCCCCATGTGGCCACTGGGCCTTGCGCGGAGGCTCCGAAAGACTGGACACCGCCAGCAAAGGCAGGGTCTGCCTGGGGCGCCCCGTGCAGGGCAGTGGGGACGCCACGGATGACGGAGCCCAGATCTCAGGGAGGAGCTTCTCGGCAGCTCGTCCTCCTCTGGGATTTCAAATGAGACTTAGTGAGGATATTCAGTCTCCAAAGCCTGGGATGCTGTGAGGAGAGGGGCAGGGACGTCGCCCCCCCCCCTGCACCCGCTGCTCCCCTCACACAGAGCCCCTGCAGGAGGGTGGCAGGGTCAGCCCCTCCCTTGCACCTGAGGAAACTGAGTCCTGGGGATGCGGAGCCTCCAGGCAGGAGGCAGAGCTGGGACCAAGCTCTGGCTTCCTCCCTCCCCGTGGCTGCCATGAGGCCCTGCTGTCCTGACAAGGACGTCCGGCCATGCTCCCAGAGGCTCCGCCTCTCCCCCCTGAGGGGCTTCGGGGCCCATCACGGACCCGCGGGGGGCGGGGATGCTGCTTGGTGAAAGGGCCCAGACCCCAAACCGGGGGCTCCAAGCCGTCCCCTGCAGCCCAAGGAAAGGCAGCAGACAGCAGTACCGGGGTCCAGGGGACCCTGACCTGTGGGGGGGGGGGTCCTCACATCCGTCCACCCGCCCCCAGGGCCTTCGGGGGTAGCGGCAGCCTCCATGCTCGGCCCCAGCCTGCGGCCACGAACCCCTCCCACTCAGGGCCTTCCCAGAAACCAGCCAGATTGTCCTCCAGGGACGCCCGGGATTAACCATCAACCTGAGAAAACGATGTCTCAGTGGACTGCTGGCCGGTACTTTTCCAACAGGCCCGGACGCTGGGCCCCACCCAGTGTCCCCAAGGAAAAACCCCAAGGTGCCGAGGCAGGAGCCGGGCTGCGTGGGACATTCGGCAATCCCACCTTTGCACTGGTAGCCCTCTGGGGACCCCCACGTAGCACCCTGAGACACACCCTCCCGGTTCAGACCCCTCCTCCCCAAACCTCCTGCCCCTCCGCGGAGCAGGCTGGGGGCCTTTAGGCCTTACACCTCCCCCACCCCTAAAAGCCAGCCCCCTCCCACACTCGAGCTGCTCAGTGATGCCCTGAATCCCTCCTCATACCCTGAGGAATGAGCGCAGGTCCCAGCCCGGGGCCAGCCAGCCTGACCCTGCGGGACGCAGCCGCCAGGGAGGGCGCACCGTGGGTGGGCTTCCTTGGGGGTGCGGATGAGACCGAGATGGACAAAGGAGTGGGCTGAGAAGACTTCCCTGTCCCTGAAGATGCAGCGGCCCCCGCGGCAGGTGCAGCAGGCGTCGCCCGCGGGCTGCCCAGGGCTGCTGGACACAGAGCAGGAGGCGGCTCGGGTGACCTGGGTGAGGGTGCCGGCGACTCGGAGCCGGAGCGGGTCTTGCAAAGGCCGAGGGTGAAGAGGGGGAGCGGGGCTCTGGGCAGAGCTCCCGCTGCCTGCATGAGACGGGCCCTCTCCCAGAAGCGGAGGGAAGGACCCGGGAATTGGTCAGGGTACGGGCGGGGGCCGGGTGCTCTGCCCACCTGCTCAGAGCCGGGGGGACGGGGGGTGCTGGGCATCCAGAGCTCAGACCCCAAATGCCCCAGCAGGCTGTCGGAGCTGCCGGCCGCTCAGGGCGTGAGGGGGTCTTCCACGGAAAGGCTGAGGCAGAGGAGGGGAAGGCAAATGAAGCAGGGCTCCTGGGGACCCTCGTGCAAGGCCAAGGGTCAGGGAGCACCCCTGGGGGACCCATGGGACCGGCCCGGCATGTTCAGGAAGTTCGGAGGAGGGAGGCAGGATCGAAGGTTGGGGCTTGGGAGAAGTTTCTAGAGCACGAGGACAGGGGAGGGCATTGGCGGGAGGTCAGAGATGGAGAAGAGTCTATCCGGGCTGTCAGGCCCTGAGGCAGGCTGGCTGGGGTCCAGCTGGGGACAGGCCAAGGGCACTGAAGCCGTGAGCGGGCCAGGCTGACTTGGTCCTGGACTCCGGGTGGGACCTGGGCTGGGGGTCAGATTGGACACAGGAGCGGAGGCTGGACTTGGGGCCGGACCAGTGTCGGGTGTGGCCTTGGAGGGTGGCCAAGGTTCAGAGGGCAAGGTCACTGGCCAGGGGGCTCAGAGGGCGGGGTGGGCCCGAGTCCGCTCCGTGGCCATGGGAGGAGCTGGGACAGTTGTCCCTTAGTCCGAGGGCCTGGCCACCGTCTCCTGAGGAGGGACCTGACTCAGGGGTCAGAGGTCAGAGGAAGGAAGAGGGGTTCGTGGGCCATGGTTTGGGAAAGGCAGGGTCAGTGACGGCCGGGGGAGCAAGGCAGAGGCTCCATCCTCAAGTCCAAGCAGCTGGAGAGCAGCAGTGTCCGGGGACACAGCTTCCTCATGCTCTCAGCCACGCTGCCCTGAGCGGGCGCGCGCCCCAGCTCTCTGCACGGTCAGCAGCCCCAGCCCTGTCCCCAGGTGCAGCCACGAGGCTCCAAGCTGGCCTCGCCTCAGGTGAGAGGTGCCAGAGCGGCCCCCGGGTCCTCCGCCGCCCAGAGACGGGTGCGGCCTCCCCTTCCCTGCGGTCTGGCCCCGGCTCTGTCTGGGGTCGGCTGTCCAAGCCTGACTCGCTGCCTCACCTTGGCCGCAGGGCAAGGCCTGATCCCACAGGGGACGCTAAGTCACTTCAGCCAAAACCCAGCCCAAATCGTAAAGGAAAGCAAGGACCAGCTTCAGCCGGGCGTTGGTGCTTGCCGTTCGGGAGGCATCGATGGGCTGACGTGGAAGCAGGGACCAGCCCTCCGAGCCGGGAGCGGTTGTACCAAGGCCAGAACCGCAGGCCGAAGCACCGTCGTGGCCGAAGCACCGTGGCTGGCGTGGGCTGGCATGGGCAGGCGTCACTCCGGTTGGTCTCCGCCGCCCAGGTCCTCAGGCCCAGCACGGGCTGGGAGCCTGGGGACACAAGTCTCGCTCGGGCGGGCGGCGGCCGGTCACAGCCGGCACGCAAGCCCTCGGAAGGCTCGGGTCCAGGCACGGGCCGCTGGGCCGCACTTCTGGCCATCGCTCCTGCCTGTGCCCTGGACGCGGGGGTTCCTGTGGGCACAGCTCAGAGCCCTGGCCCCGGGAGTCCCGGCCGCGATGCCAGAGCCAGCGGGTGAAACCCGAGCACGCAGGGACGGCCTGCGCGGTGACGGGCACGAGCCTCCCACGGGGGCCCCAGGGGGCTCCCGCGGCCTCCAGTTCCCCGCTGGTGGAACCCGGGACCGTGGAGACAGAGGACACGGCTTCCACACACCCCCACCGAGGGAGGGTCTCGGGCTTATCACCGACAAATCCCAGCAACCTGCAGGGACGACAGTGATGAACCACGGAACGGGCCGCAAGGAGGCGGAGAGGGACCCGAGGAGGGGGAGGGGCCCCAGGATGGGGAAGGGGGTCCCGAGGAGGGGGAGGGGAGCCCAGCCAGGGAAGAGGGACCCGAGGAGGGGGAGGGGGTCCCGAGGAACCAAGGTGCCATACATGCTAAGGACGCCTTCCAGTGGGTGACCCCCACGGGTGGGGGGTGGGTGCAGGGCTGAGGCTGCCCAAATTCCTTACCACTGAGTCAGAAGGAATAACAGCTCTGAGCTGTTTTCCTCCCGCTTGGGATGGTTTGTTTGGCAGAGATAAGTGAAGGGAGAGTCTGGAGGTGGTCCCAGGAGAACAAGTAGAACCAGAAGCCCCCAGGCGAGTGGGCAGCTGCCGGTGACCTCACCGCCCAGGCAGGTCCGCGGGGCCACCCTGGAGTCCCTAGCAGGAGATAGGCAAATGGAGGCCCACGGGGGACAGTCCCACAGGTGATAGTCTCAACCCCAGCGACACTGCTGTGGTTCCAAGTCTGCAGAGAGAGCCGGCGTTGCTGGAGTCACAAGTCTGCAGACGTCCAGGCCCAGCTCCCCAGGGAGTCCCGTGTCAGTCACAGCGGTGACACTCGGGAGAGAGTGCTTATAGAGGTCCTGGAGATCGGCCTTCGGTCCTGGGCCCTGTCCCCAGGGAGAGGCAGTCCTAGACCTCTGCGGACACAGAGGGGCTGCCCCCTCCGGGGGGGGCGGAGAGGGCTCGTCAGGAAGACCCCGTGGGGACAGAAACCCCCACCGCAGCCCAGCCACACCTAGAACAAGATGTGTGTGACGCGGGTGACCAGATCCCCAGAGTGGAAAAAAGAGACTTGGACGAAATAAGCCTGGTCTCGTTCAGGTCCTCTGCCTGGGGGTGTGGGGAGGGAGCGCTGGCTTCCCACTCCCTTCTGGACCCCTGAGCTGGCTGGTTCTTAAACTATTGCCGGGAGGAGGGAAGCAGCCCGGGAGGGAGGGCCTTGCCCCACTCTGTGGCTTCCCGGGGAGCAGGGAAGCACCTTGACTCTGACCCTGACTCTGGGCCCCCAGCGCCCACGCCGCACCCCCATGGAACGGCAAGTGGGATGAATGGAGCCTCAGCAGCCATCCTGGGCCACGGGGACGCTGCTGTGGGTGGACAGTGAGTCTGTGGTTCAGGAGGGGCCTGAGTCCCTGACCCCGCAGCCCTGCCCCAGCCCTGGGCCCCTCTGTGGCTTCACGGGGAGCAGGAGAGAAATCCGCTCCGGGTGGGCTAAAGGCCCTGGTGGGGGCGGAGCAGGGAGGTGTTGTGTGAGCCTCTGCTCCCTGGGAACAAGGTCACCTCGCCGACAGCTATGTCCGGACACACCAGCAGAGGGCACAAACGGGCAGAGAAAACAAGGTCACGCTGGCCCGCGCCGGCAGATCCCACAAGCACACCACGACCCCCCCACATTCAAGTTCGCAGACGGGCTGATGAGCAGAGAGCCCGATGCGGGGCTCGGTCCCAGGACCCTGAGATCACGACCTGAGCCGAAGGCAGAGGCTTTAACCCACTGAGCCACCCAGGCGCCCCTTGTTCCAGTATTTCTGAAGATCGTTATGAAATGATACTCAGCTTCTGCCTCTGTCTCTGTCTCTCCATCTCTCTGCGTCTGTCTCTTTGCCTCACTGTCTCTCTACATCTCTGTCTCCGTGTCTCTCTCTGTCTCCCTACGTCTCTGTCTCTCTTTGTCCCTCTACACCTATCTTTGTCTGTCTCTCTACGTCTCTTTCTCTGTCTCTCTGTCTCTCTACGTCTCTGTCCCTGTCTCTGCCTCTCTCACAACCAGCCCTCCTGGGAAGAGATTGGGGGTGCTGCAATGGACTGGACAGGGTCCCCGCGGAGGGAAGGCTCAGGCATTGGGCCCTGGGGAGGGAAAGCAGGGGCTGAGGCAGGAGAGGGTGGGCTCCAGGAGCTCCTGCAGGGGTGAAGCCCCCTGTCTGCGGCCCACGGGCTCCCCCTCGCCCCGCTCTGGTCCCTTTCCACTCCCAGGCTCTCTGGGACGGGCCCGGCACCTGGGGAGGCTGCATGGGGTGACGGCCCCGTCCCTGACGGGCCCACTTTCTGCATGGGGTGCCTCTCTCTGTCCACGTAGGGGCTCTGAGGGCCCCTGCCGTTCCCTCCCGTGCCGGTGCCACGGTGGGTGCTGGAGGCAGGGCGGGGCGGGTGGACCACAGGCAGCGATATGTTGCAGACTCCCCGAAATGGGACGGGGAGGGGGCCTCGAGCAGCTGCTGTGGGGACGGCCGGTGGGGACCGATGGCACGGGAGGGAGCCGGTGTTCGCTGCCTCCCCCAGGACGTCACAGAGCCGGTGTTCGCTGCCTCCCCCAGGACGTCACAGAGCCGGTGTTCGCCGCCTCCCCCAGGACGTCACAGAGCCGGTGTTCGCCGCCTCCCCCAGGACGTCACAGAGCCGGTGTTCGCCGCCTCCCCCAGGACGTCACAGAGCCGGTGTTCGCTGCCTCCCCCAGGACGTCACAGAGCCGGTGTTCGCTGCCTCCCCCAGGACGTCACAGAGCCGGTGTTCGCTGCCTCCCCCAGGACGTCACAGAGCCGGTGTTCGCTGCCTCCCCCAGGACGTCACAGAGCCGGTGTTCGCTGCCTCCCCCAGGACGTCACAGAGGCAGGGCAGGACCCAGGGCCTACAGACCTGGAAGGGCCTGGTCAGGTCCTTCTCCAGAACGGGGCGGCGGCCCATGCTTCCAGGGTTTGTCCCCACTCATCCCAGGGTGGCTTCCGCGTGTCCTGGGAGAGGGCGCTGGCCCTGCACAGGCTGTGCGTCTTCGAGAGACCCCCGCGCCCTCCAGAGCCACGTGTCAGGGGCTGCAGGGAAGGCTCCGGAGGGCGACCAAGTGTAGGGAGGTGCTACCGAACCTTGTCCTTCTGCCGTCTGAAGCCCCCGGAGACAGGGGAGGGGTGGTCGGTGGACAGGGGAGCCCGGAGCTGAGCACACACCCAGGGCCCTTCTCAGGAAGCAGGTCAGCCAGGGCGGCCCCTGAGAGTGGGCCGGCGGGGGGCGGTGGGAGGGAGTCTGGGCACAAGTCACTGCGAGGCAGCCGGCCCTCAGCCTGTCCCTCCTGCTTCCACACGGCATGAGCCACTGATCGAGGGCCAGAAGACAGACACCACCTCCTTTGCACATGTGGCCCTTGGCCATCAGGGACATTCCTGTGAACTCTCCGTCCGCCTTCCGGGTACGCTCCTGTGCCTCGGGGCTCATGTCCAAGACCAGCCAGGCCTGCTGCAAAAGCCCTGTGGTGGGGGCTGCCCTGGCCTCCCCAGCCTGGGGGAGGGGGCCACGGGGGGCACAGCGTCCACAGCCGGTGGTGCCTGAAGGTGCTGGCTCCCCGTGCCTGTCTGACCCTTCTGCTCCGCCCTCCACTCCCAGGGGTCACAGTTCCTTCTGAGGATCCTTGCATTCTGGAATATTCCACCTTAAGGAAGGTGTCCCGAGCTCTAGAGAGCATCCACAGCCTCCCACAAAGTCCGAGCTTGAAGTGAGTCAGATCCCTGGGACAGAGGGGACGGAGAGCAGCGGCCCGCTGGTGGGACACAGTGTGTGCCATGGACGCAGGTTCCTCAGTAACAAACGTGCAGATGGGGAGGCTGGGAAACCATCCCCCAGGCCCAGGTCCACCCCGGGCTGGTGGGACGAGGCTCAGGCCAACTGCTGTCCCCCCGGCCTGGAGACCAGGAGACCAGGAGACCAGGGCTGAGGCCTTGGACCGAAGACACTGAGCGAAGCCCGGAGGAAGGAAGGCTGCAGGCAGGACCTTCCGGGGAAGGCCGGGTGTGGGGGCTTGGGTGCGGGCAGAGTCAGGAGCCTGCGGGTGGTGGAGGTGCGCCCGGGTCAGGGGGGAGGGAGCGCACGCTAGCCCAGCCCAAGTACCCAGTGGGCGGCCCCGCTGGTCGGGGGCCAACCGTCCCGGCAGAAGGACCCCCACAGAGCTCCCCAGAGGCTGGAGCACCTCCAGTGCGGCGCCCACTGTGCAGGGCCCTGGGGACGGCGTCCGCTGTGTGCCTGCCCCGCCTGTGGCACGGGTAACTCAGCCCCCCAGACCCGTGCAGAGCCGGCTGGGAGCAGGAGGGGCCTGTGCCCCGTCTCTCCTCGGCTCCCCGCCGCCCTCCCTGCGCAATCTCTGGCGCTGGTCTTGCCCCCGGCCTCTTCCACGTTGGAGGAGACCCACCCAAAGACCCCACTGTGGCCCAGTGATCTCCGTCAAGACCCCTCCCCAAAGAGCCTGTGGACTGGGGGAGCAGCTGTTGGGCGGTGATGCCTGTGAGACAGGTTTCTGCAGCTCCGACTCACTCCGCGGAAGACCTGGGATCCCATTGGGCACGGGTGCCTCCCCAGGGTGAGGGCAGCGACCGCACCCAGCAGCGACCGCACCCAGCACCCGCGGCTCCCGGACCTGCCCAGAGCCGCTGGAGGGACGCCCGGGGCTCTGGGTCCCGCCCACTGGCAAGACCCCCTGCTTGGGGCTGAGATGTCTCGAGCGCCCGGTGCTCGTGCCCGACTACTCCGACCTCGCAGACGCCCCCGCACGTGCAGCGTGACGGTTCCCACGGCTGCCGCGCCTGCGTGGGAGCTCTCCGTCGGGCGACTGTGGGCCAGTGCACATGTTCTGGTCTCCTGGGTGTCCTTCCAAGTTCCCGGGGGGCCCTCATGTCCCGGGCCCAAGCCCTCCCTCCCCTCTTGGGAGCAAGAGTTCTCACAAGCCCTCAGATGATGCCAGGTAACCCAATACCCGTCCTGGGATGGGGACCCCTGCCCTACCGACCAAGGGGACTGCACCAGCCCCAGGTCCCTGCCCTTGGACTGGCCGCGGTGTGGGGTGGGGCGCGCTGGGCTTGTCTGGTCCTGCCTGGGCTGCGGCAGGCGGGGATACGGCCCATCCTCCCCACCAGACTGGCCGGCCGACCTGCGAGGGTTTGGCTTCTCGGGTGGATGGCCCTCTGTCAGGCGACCCTCCCGCACTGGGGGCTCCTCTCAGCCCCCGCTCTCCGGCAAGAACTGAATGTGTTCGCCTCTGTCACCACGTAAGGAGCGTCTGTCGTCCGTTTCCTGCGGGGCTCGGCCAAGATGTCCCGCAGGACCTTCTGCGCAGGACCTTCTGCCCAGGCGGCTTTGCAGAGCTACCGTCTGGGCCCCCGAATTTGCCGAGACGCCCTGGCGGCCAGGCCGGAGGCTGGTGAGGGCTGACCACCGCCACGCCGCGTCTGCCGGGGGCCGGGAGGGGGTTGGGCAGCTTCTAGATCCCTCTCTGTTCCCGGGCAGACTGGAGGTGACGGACAGGTGTGCGCGGGATGCAGCGGGCCAGGGCAAGAAGGCGAGAAGAGGCCCCTTGTCCTGAACACGACGCGGCCTCTGCTCAGCGTCTGCGGCTCGACGCGGGAAGGACTCCTTCAAGTTGAAAAACTGCAAACAAGAAGTCACCTTCGCAAAACATCATCGGTCGGCTCACCAGGTCCCACGGGTTCATCCCGGGGAGCTGACCCCTCCTCAGAGGGCTGGGCGGGCCTCTCAGCCCCAGCTGCCGCACCCCTGTCCGTCCGTCCATCCCTGTTTTCAGGCTGGGTGCCAGCCCACCCCTGAAGCCAGCAAGGCCAGAGCCCTGGGCTGACGCAGGGGAGAGAGAGCCGTGCTCTGTAGAGGGGCGGCGGGAGGGCGAGTGCCGGCCACGTGCGGCCCCCCAGGCCCTACAGGGGAAGCCAGAACCTCCGTGGGCCCGTGTGCTCGACCCCGGGCTGGACATGGGGCTCCTGCCGGTCTCGGCTCCGGGAGGGGCCCTGGGGTCGGGGTGGGAGGCGGGTGGCAGGGCTTATGGGGCCACTGAGGCCCTGTGGCGGGGTCCGGACATTCTGTGGGAGCTGCCCTGCCTGGGGCCTCTCGTGGGGGGATAGGTACGGAGTTTGCTGTGCCCCCGTCGGTGTTAGGGCTGAAGGGAGGGGGCACGAGGTAGAGAAGCTGCCGCATGCCGGAGGCCACCAGTGGCGCCTTTCTTCAGGGGCTGGACCCTGCTCGGGGCTGCACGGAGGCTGGTGCCCCCAATTCCTCCCCACCTGGGAGGGAGACAGCATCCCAGGGGCTCGGCACGCACGCCCAGGGCTCTGAGGGCCGCCGGAGGCCCTGCTGGTCCCCTGGAAGGTGGGCTGACCCCTCCAGCCAGACCCTACCTGGGCAGGGTCCATCCCTGCCGTTTCTCCTGGTTTGGGCGACCCCAGCCACTCCCGAGCCTTCCTCCAGGCTCACAGAGCCATTTGGGGTCCTTGGACAAAAGCAAGAGGACAGAAAACCTCAGCCAGCAGCTGTGGCCCACACTCTGCCTGTGGCCTCCCTCGGTGTGTGCGTGCGGAGCAGACCCCTCCCCACAGACAGGAGGGAGAACTGTGGCCGCAGGTGGCTGCCCCGGGCTGATGCGCTCGTCGCCCAAACAACCGTCAGCAAGCCCAGGACCACACGAGGTGCTTTTCCTAAGGGAGACGAACCCGAGGGACTGCACGGGTCCCTGGCGAGGGGCTCCAAGCCCTCGAGGACAAGGCAAGCAGCAGAGCCAAGGCCCGATCCCAGGCTGAGGAGAACAAACCCCTCCCAGTCGGGCTCCGAGGTCAGACGGTCGGGACAAGCCTGCTCCGTGCCGACCGGCTGGGAACGGGCGAGGTACCCACCCCCCATGCCTCAGTCTCCCCGTCTGCGAATCAAGACGTTCCGTGAGAGCGGCACAGTGTGCGGCAAGCTCCTGTCCGGCCAGACTGCTGAGTGGGGCCCCTGATCGACGGCGTCGACCCAGTGCCAACACCGGGGAGTGGCCAACGGCGGGTGTGGACGACGAGCCGCCTCCTAGAACGGGGGCGGGGGGCCCAAGCTGTGAAGGGAGACCAGCACTCCGGGAAACTGGCCCCTCTCAGGAGATCAAACAGACGTGGAGTCCGCGGGCTCCGTTCTGAGGCGTCCGCCAGCAGGGACGGACCCGGTAAAGGGCCCCTGGACGCTGGCCCACACAGTCCTGAAGCGACCTTGTCCCGGCAGCCCCCCGGGGCCACAGCCCAGCCTCCATCAACGGGAAAACCGGTGAACCCGCTGTGGTGCGTCAGCGCAGCGCCTCGCTCGGAGACAGGAAGCAAGGAGGTGCGTCTGGTGACACACGGCGTGACCCGGCTCCCATGGAGTTTGGGACCGGGCAGCGCTGACCTGGGGTCAAGAGAACTTTCCAGGCAGCAGTGCGTCTCTGCCCCGTGCCCGTGGCAGCCGCACAGGCGCGGGACCCTCCGAGCTCTGAGCTCAGTGACACACCTGTGTGCATCATCTCGCGTAAACCGCAGCCAGAGAGGAGCCCTGGCCTCGGAGCCCCCCTGGCGGCCGCATGCACCCTGGTGTCGCCGGGGCTGCGGGGAGGCAGGTGTTTTGGGCAGAAATCCCTGCTCTTGCCTGGAACTGTCCCCTGGCAGCGCCGGCCCTTCCTCAGAGCACCCACGAGCCCGGCGTGTCCGTCTGCGGCGGCACCGTTTGTGCTGCTCCCCGTGGGTTGTCTGTGCAGGAGGCGGGGTCCGTGCAGGCAGGAGCCCGGCGTGTTGGAGCTGACGGAGGGGTCGGACGTCCCGAGAGAGCACAGGGACAAGGCAGGGCTGCCGGAGCAACAGCAGATGTTGCGGAGGAGTGAGGGGAAGCTGGGCATGAGCCAACCCTGGAGGAGGAAGCGCCGCAGCGCGGGCGACAAACGGGGGTTAGAGCGGGCCTCAGGGGCAAGGCTGGCAGTCCAGGGCATTCTCAGGGGGGCGTGAGGTGGGGGGTGAGTGTGCCGAGTGAGGAGGAGCCGCAGGGAGCCCTGACAGCCGACTTGGAAAATGGGAGCCCCTGACATTTCCAGGTGGTGGGCGGCCTGATGGAGGAAAAAGGAGGCCCTGGAGCGAGGAAGCTGTTTCACGCGATCTCATGAACACCCTCTGGACCTTACGTGGCCGATGCGCAGACCGACCCTTTCTCAACAGCAGAAGAGCGAGCTCCGGAGCCTCACAGGCAGAGTGCGGCTGGGAAGGGGGAGCAGGACCCGTCTCTCGTCTCTCGTCTTCCCTTCAGGGCAAGCCGCCTGCAGCTTCTGTCTCTTCCTAACGGCTCCAGCTCCGACCCCCCCCTCCCCCCCCCCCCCCCCCCCCCCCCCCCGTCGTTCTCCTGGTGGGCAGGACGGGCCATGCTCCCTCCCCGCTGGACCGCCCACCGTGACTCGGCCCTTCTCTCGGCTCCTCCCACAAACCCTCGGCTCTCCTCCTGACCGCCGGCATCTCAGGAGCCACCACAGGGCTCCCAACTGTGTCCCCAGCTGTGCAGCAAAGGATCCTGCACATTCCCTATACCGTGGTTGGACGGAGGAGCGGAGGGACGCAGGCTGCGTGGGGAAGGGCGACAGAGCCGCGGGTGGGCGCTGGGCGGGTGGGCGCTGGGTGGGCGCTGGGCGGAAGGAGGGAGGGAGGGAAGTATCGGACGGACGGCTGACGGGCGCGTGGCGACGGGCGCGTGGTGACGGGCGCGTGGTGACGGGACTGAACGTTCTGTCGCAGCCGTGCTCCACGAGCAGTCTGTCTAGGACACAAGGGGTCTTTGCGATGTGGGCTAGCTGCCCACGGACAGCACCCAGGCCACCGAGAACGGGAAGCAGACCCAGCTGGGGGCTGCCGCCTCTTGAGTCTGATACACTCTGTGCCCCCAAGCCTTGGGAGGTGGCCCAGAGAGACTCAGGGCCAGAATCACCCTGGGCACGCCTCGTTTGAGTAGACTGAGATGCCCAGCCCAGGAAACCTGAGCTCCCAGGGGATTGAGGGGCCAAGAGAACTCGAAGGGTCAGGTCACTGTACCGAAGAAGGCAGCGGCTCCGGTGGCCCAAGTTTCCGTGTTTACATGTCCAAAGTGGGGCAGGTCTCGCCGTAGGGAGGGGCCCGTGGCGACAGGTCGGCCCAGGGATTTGGGAGCCACACGGACAAGGACGGGACTGGGGCCTGCGGGTAGGAAAGGCACGAGGTGCCGTCTCGGGGCGTCTGGGCTTCCGAGCGAGGGATCCTCTGAGACTGATCTCAGAGTCTGCAGTGACCTGCCCCACCTGCCCCACAGCAGCAGACCACCGCGAGTGAGCCCAAGCGAGGGCGGGGCTGCGTCCCGCTGCGCCGGCGCGGGGTGGGGGGCCCGCAGGCTGGGGGCCCACAGCCGCCACACACACCCCGCGCGGTGCTTTCCACCGCCCTGCTTCTGTCCACCGCACTGCACGATCCCAGCCCCCAGGGTCAGCTGCCGTGTCCGCAGCCCGTCCCTGCGTCTTCCCCGGCACACCCCCTCCGCACGGACCCTCCCGTGTGCCTGCTTCCTCACCTCTCTCTCTCCCTCTCCTCGTCTAGACCAGACTCCGTGAGGGTTTAATCTACCTCGGCACACAATTCACGTGAGACATGCAGAAGCTTAGGCCAGTAGCCTTGAGCCGGCAGCCGTTCCGACACTTGCCAGACCAAATAATAGTGAGAATCCGCACTCACCGATGGCCGACCCTTCCAAAAGGAGAGCTGCCGACACTTCCCCACGCCCCGCCGTCCGACCCCCACCCCTCCCCTCCCGGATTATAAAGTGTTAGTGTTCAATATATACAAAGAATTTATCAACATCCCAAAAAACAAATAATCTGGTTAAAAATGGTCAGACCAGAGACATTTCTCCAAAGAAGACATCCAGATGACCGACAAGCAGACGCATGGAAAGATGTTCCTCATCTCTCTTTGTCAGGGAAATGCAGATCAACACCACAGTGAGGGGCGGCTGGGGGCTCAGTCGGCGAGGCGTCTGCCTTCGGCTCAGTCGTGATCTCAGGGTCCTGGGATCGAGCCCCGCATCGGGCTCTCTGCTCAGCGGGGAATCTGCTTCCCCCTCCGCCTCTGTCTGTCTGTCCCTCTCTCTATCTCTGACAAATAAATAAATAAAATCTAAAAAAAATAATAATAAAATACCATCTCACACCAGTCAGAACGGCTAAAACTAACCAGTCAGGAAGCGACAGATGCTGGCGAGGATGTGGAGAAAGGGGAGCCTCCTGCACTGCTGGTGGGAATGCAAGCTGGTGCAGCCACTCTGGGAAACAGCATGGAGGTTCCCCATAAAGTTGAAACTAGCGCTACCCTACGACCAGCAATTCCACACTCACTATTCACCCAAAGACACAAAAACATTAGTTTGAAGGAATGCACACGCCCCGATGTTTACAGCCACATTTTCGACAGTAGCCAAGATGCGGAAGGAGCCGCAGTCCCATCGACGTGAATGGACGAAGATGCGGTCTGGACGCGACGCGATATTCCACAAGAGAAGTGTTGCCGCTGCAACGACCTGGGCACAGGCAGGGGCCACTGTGCTCCGCAATCAGTCCGTCCGAGGAAGACAAGGGCCATGGGAGCCCACCACCCAGACCGGCCGCGCAGATGCTGCTGTGGAGCTTTCAGGCACAGCCTCACGCCCCGCCGGGCAGCTTCCGGCCGCACGTGGCTGCCCACATCTCAGTCCCGCCAGGGCCCAAGCTGACCCGAGGCGCCGGCACAGCCCGGCCCAGCACAGGCGGAGAGGCGACCGGCAGTCGTGCGCGCCTGGCTCCGGGAAGAGGCGGAGAGGCCGCTGGGGCCCTGCCTCCTCCCTCTCTGTCTGCCCTCTGTTTACCCCCACTTCTGTCTCTGCTCCGTGTCCTCCTAGCCGTGGCCCTCCCCTCCGTGACCAACCAAGTGGCCGGTGCTGCGGGGGGGCAGGGCCGGGCAGACAGTGCGCCGTCCCGCTGTGCTGTTGGGCAGGACCACAGAACTCTGCCCAGAAATGGTGAGTCTGACGGTTTGTCCCTGAGACCTCAACCAACAGTCAACCCACCAAATAAACACACGCACGCACATGGAAACACACACGGACGGACGTGGAGACACACACACACGTTACACACTCACGCAGAGACAGACACATGCACACATACGTGCGCGCACACACATACACACACACGCACATCAATGTGAAACGTACAGACTGTGAACGCTTTATTAGCCGAAGACATTAAGATCAGAGACTCGGTAGAAGATGGTGATTTTGAGAAAGTCCCCAGAAGAGGCTGCCCGTCAGGGCGAGGCCAGGGCTGTCTGGGGGGGACTCCCCTAGTGGCCGCGCGGGCACGGGGAGACCCGAGTCAGGGGCTGAGAACCCAGCAGCAGGAGCCTCGGCCGCAGCTCTGCTCCGGGCTGTCCTTCAGGCCTGTCCGCTGCTCCCGCAGGGTCTCGTGGGGACAGACTGGAGCTTCGGGCCCTCCCCCTGCTCTGTGAACCCTGGGGGCCTCTGACGACCGAGGGCCACCAGTGCTGTTGGTCCCAGCCCTGCCCCAGCGGAGGGGAGCAAGAGACCCTGTTCCACACCGCTGGCCGGCTCCCTGCCTCGCCGGGAGGCTCCGGGCTGCTCCTGTCTCAGCTCAGACCGAACAAGCGGCTCCAGCCATGTGGTCCGGGAATGTCCAGAAAATTCCAAGGCAAGACCAAAAACAGGGAGAGAAAGCAGAGCAGGCGCAGCAAGGACGGACACGACTGGTGATTTCCAGGCGGGCAGGTTCCCCGCGGAACTCAGGGGCTGAACTGAGAGCCGGCTGGACGGCAGAACGGGGCTCTGCCCCGCGCCAGGCTCCAAGCGCCTGCGTCCTCGCTGTGTGCTCTGGTTTTACACACCAGCAGAGTTGCCAGATCCTTTACAACAGCAGTGCGACGGGAGCACGTGCACACGAAGTCCACCAACAACCTGTCTGCGGCCTGGGTCGAAGCGGCACCGTGAGCTGCCGGCTCTCCGCAGAACTCTGTACTGGTCCGGGCCCTTCCAAGAAAAGGCTAAATGCACGGGTGGGGGAACCTTCCCAAAATAACTCACATGTCATCCTGGGCAAACATGCACTGGGCGGAAGGGCAGAGAAAGCACCGTATGTGAACGGGCAGGGGCGATGCAGGGCCGCCGTCCCCATCCGTCCTGGAGAGCGCCCCGGGCCTGGACGGCCTCCAGAGCCCCCAGAAGAACCCAAGGAGGCTGTCCAGGAGCGAGATGGGGGCTGCCAGGTGTGCCCAGGTGTGCGTGAGCGCTTGGTCCCTGGCTGTTCCCTCTGCGCTGTGGGAGTGGGCGTGGGGGACGCAAGGGGCTTGCAGAAAGGAGTCCTCAGCATCCAACACCCTGGGTCTTCCTTTCCTCCTGTGCTCCATGTGGCCTAATACCCGACCTCTCGTGCTTCCTCATTAACAGAGCCCCCACACGTCAGCAGGCACATTTCCCAGCCTTCTTCATGGGCCCGCATGGCCATGTGACTAAGTTCTGGCTAATGGGTCAAGCGAAAGTATTGTGTGTGGCTTCTGGGCTGCACTCTTGAAAGTGGGACCTAACTGCCTTTCTCCGGTCTCCTCTCTCTACGGCCAGAGTGTGACTGTGATGGCTGGACCAGGAGCAGCCCTCAGGCACCATGAGGCAAATGAGTAGAAAGTCACACAGCTGATTACTGACCTTCTTGAAGTCATTGCTCAAAGATCATCTTCTCCTGGGAGCACCCTGCACACCCCACTCACAGTTTCTCCTCGATAGACCCCTTCTTTGTCTGCTTCGCCCTCACAGCTCTTGTCTCTCGCTCTTCCCAGAATGCATGCTTCATGGAGGCAGGGCTTTCTGTCTTCTCGGATACCGGCAGGGTCTAGCGTAGCTAGGCACTAGTAAATATTTGTTGAGCAAGTGAATGTGCAAAAGATGTTGAATATTGTAAAGTGCTACACCGAAATCATGAAGGAGTAGCAATATTAACACAAAGCTAGCCTGGGGCTGGGACTTGTGTTGTAGTGCCTATAGACAGAGTAGGCTAGTTCTTGGCCACATTTCCTGTCTGGCGCGTCGTTCCCGGACCTCCTGGTCTCACCCACTCCTTCCCGACGGCTCCTCCATCCGGTAGAAGTCCGAGGCCAGCTGCCCGACCTCTGGGGCCAACTGCTGAACACCTAAACGGTCAAGAGGCCAGAGTCGGGGGAATGGGAACCTGCCCGGCAGAGGGTGCGTATAGCCCAGACCCCATGGTCCAGGAGGCCGCTGCTCTCACTCACTCCCTGAAACTCTGGCACCTGCCTCCTTGTAACGGGTCCCTGGCTGCCGTTCTGCCGCTGGGGGTGGTCACTGTCCCAGACCAGAGAGGTCTCCAGCATCCGCTGGCATGGTGTCCCAGGCCCCGGGACTGACCCCGGCTTCCTGGGTTGGGGGAGGGGTGTCTCCAAGGTCTTAGAGCGAGGCCCCCAAGACCCTGCTCTTCTGAAGGGACACTCTGGCCTGGAGAGGGAGGCTTCCTGCCTCACGGAGGGAATGTGCCCCATTCCCCAGTGGCTGACCCCAACCGCTCTCCTAGTGGTCCCCGCCGGCTCCCCTTCTCTCGAGCGCCTTGGCCCCTCCGTGCTTGACGCCGCCGGGTCCCAGGGGCAGGCTCGGCCCTCGCCGCTGGCCCCGCCCCGGCCCCGGCCCCGCCCCTGCCCGCCCAGCCCGAGCCTTGCAGCTCTGCTGGCGCCCGCGAACCTAGCGTCTGGGGCTGGCGCTCGGGCCACCATGTCCCAACGCTTCGTGGTGACCCCCGCGGCGAGCGGGGCGGGGGACGCGGGGCCCATCACCAAGGGCGGCGGCAGCCAGTACCCCGGCCCCGGCCGAGCCCCGGGCCCCGACCCCGCGGGCGCCCCCGAGACGCCGAGGGTGGACGCGCTGCCCATCCTGCGCTACTGCCGCGAGCCGAGTCGCTACGGTAGGTGCGGGCCACGCGGGGCGCCCATCGAGGGCGCGCGGCCTCCCCGTCGGTGCGGCGGAGCGGGGCGGGCGCGCAGGGGCGTTGGTGCGAGCGCTGCCCGGGTCCCTGGCCTTGCGGACCGCGGCGGTGGCTGCGTCGTCAGCGCTGGGTCGAGCTGGTGGGGGGCGCGTCCTGGGGGCTCCTCTGGGGACCGCGGCCTCGGCCCCGACGGACCCTGGCCCGCTTTCTGCCCTGCCCTGCGCCCTGGAGCGGGATTCGACTCCCTGGGCCCTTGGGAAAGCTCCCGGGCACCGTCTGACCTCATCGCCCCTGGAGCCCGGGGCGTCCAGTGCGAGTCGCGTTGCCAGTGTGCGGGAGACCCCCCCCAAACGCTGGTGCTCCTCCAGTCTGGGGAGACGCCCAGGGCTCAGTGAGGCGGTGGGACCCCGACAGCCCTCTGTGCCGCCGGTGCACTTCCCACACCCACGCCTTTCATCGCCAAACCTTCACTCCGACTTTCCTTTGGTTTTGAGGACTGTAGTCCAAAGGCACTAAGAAGTGCCCGCCAGCACCCCGGGGCCCCTGCCCTCAGCCCGTGTGCTGGGAGTGGTTGGGGGGTGCAGGACCTGGCCCCTCACAGGTCCGCGCCCCGCAGCGTGGGTGGGGGAGGTGCAAACAGGAGGACAGGCGACCACAGGTTTCCAGCAGCTCCGGGTTTGACTGGATTCTGAGCGGCCCTTGTCCTCCAGCCTCGGGCCACTCCTGGGGCAGCCGGTCCTGCAGCTGCCCTGGTCTGTGGACGGCCGGCGCCTTGGGGGCCCAGAGCCCTCACCGCTGGGCTGATGTCTCAACCACCCGCAGCTTCTCAGGAGCCCTGTGGTTTCCTTCAGGTCAGCGAGGTCGGCGGCCCTCCTTCCGCCCCCCAGCCCCGACGAAGGGGCCCCAGTGCGGGCCGTGAGGACCTGCTGTAAACGAATTGCTGAGAGCTCCAGGGGTTTCAGACTCTCTCTAACAAGGCTTTTGTTGACTTACTTGGGAAATTCTTTAACGTGGGGATGAACTCTGAGCCGAGGTTTCCGAGCAGCAGACCTTCTGGGGCACTGGGGGTGCATGTGTGTGTGCACGTGCACACGCACCGCACACACCCTCTCTCAAGGACTGCGTTGGTCCAGACACGTGGTGGGCACTGGGGGGAGTGTCTCTGAGCCTCAGGCTGGTGTGGACATGGCACCTGTCACCTGCCGGCACCTGGTTCCCAGGTCCTGCCCCCTCTCCATCGCCCTCCTGACCTTGGGAGTCATTGTCGCGCTCCGGGAGGGCTGTGTGTGGCCGCGGGCAAGGCAGAGGGACACCTTCCCGCCGCTGCCCCCTTCCCTGGGCGTGCCGTCCTCTTGTTTTGCTCTGTGAGCAGTGATTCTGCTGTTAATCGATTACATGAGTCAAAGCAACTAATTATTTCTGGGACCGCCGGCCCCTCTGCTGTGAGGGAAGTGGCTGTGGCGGAAGAGGTCAGTGGAGATTTCCGGGGAGCGTGGATGAGAAAGAGCCCCTGGTCCTCCCGACATGGGGCCCGCAGCAGTGAGAGAGCGGCCTCTCCTCTCCCCGCTCCGGGGGACCCCGCGGCCCCGCCATGGTCTCCCCTGCAGGAACGCGGGCCCTGTCCGGCGTGGAGCTGTTCTCCGCAGCGGGGCGCAGCGTCCCGCTCCTCCAGGTCCTCCTTGAACCTCATCCCCCCCTTCTGGCCCCCTCTGCCCTGCTTGTCCTGGGCCTCCAGCATGTTAGCCCCTGCCCCTGGGAAAGGGTCTGGTGCCAGGAGACACGCTCAGGTCTCTGCTTGTCCTCTGCCCTCCGAGCTCATGCTGACGCGGGAGAAGGGCCTTGCCCCAGGGTCCTCGAGGTGGTGCATGGGGGGCGGGGGCTGTTGGTGCCAGGGAAGCCCGCCTGACCCTGCAGCTGCCCCCTCCCACCTTCACCTCCTCCCGTGGGCTGGCGGTCCGGGGGCGTCACACCTCCCTCCCTCCCCCTCCCCCCCACCTCGGGCCGCCCCAGCCCTCGGGAGTGGGACCGTCCTGAGCCAGGGCTGCCGCTGTGCCCTCACCCCAGGCTGACCCAGTGGGGCGGCACTTACCGGGGAAGGGGGGCACGGTTCCAGCCAGCAATCAGTCAACGGGTTGTGTGCCGCGCCCGCTGCAGAACAAAAGTCCGATTATGTGATTCTGTGATGAGACGCTGCCGACAAGACAACGTGCATTAAGTTTAGCAGCTCGGGTTTGTGGCCTTTGCGTGGTGGGGCCCCGTTCTGCCTGGCTGTCCTGCCTGTGTGCGAATGAGGGGGCTCTCGAAGCCGGGGGACGTGTAGCCCCTTGGCACAGAGGCTCCTCAGGCTGCGTCAGGGTCCCCCCGCCCCCCGGGGTCGTGGCCGGGGGGCAGGTGGGGGGACCAGCCAGGCTGAGCGCTGACTTTGCCCTCAGACCAGCTGCCCTTCCGGGAGTCTGTTTGCTGTGCGTTTGTGCATGACGAGTGCTCGGAGTGGGACGTCCCTTCTCTCTGCAGAGGGACCGGTGTTGACCCTAGCTCCGGTCCCAGTCACTGTGTCCCCGGGAGCCTGCATTTCCCTGGCACACGCCCGTCTGCAGGGCACTCTGTGCTGCGCCAGATCCTTCTTCGAGGGTGGCGGGATTGTGCTGGGGGGAGGGGAAGGCTTCTTGGCCCAGAGGAGGCGGGGTGCTGTCCCCGGCCTCCTGCCTGCCCCTCCTGGCTGCGGTGCCTGGCGGAAGGGTGACGAGCCTGGGCCGAGGGGGCTGGGTGGGCAGCTGCACTGCCCCCAGCCTGGGAGGTCCCAGAAGGTGAGGGGCTGAGCCGCGGCTGTCCCCCTCTTCCCAAGAGGGCGCTGGTGCTGGGTCCTGGTGCCAGTACTGTGTGGGCTCACAAAGGGACCCCAGAGAACCCGCCCCACCACCCTGAGGGAGGGCAGGCAGAGGGAGCCTTGGCCCCAAAGGAGGCTGATGTGAGGACAGTGACTGTCGGGGAGGTCACACCTGCCCCCTCTCCTCCCCTCAGGGCCACACTCCTCAGGAGCTCCCCAGAGGCCAGACTCCCCCAACCCCTCCCTGTGTTAGGTCTGGGCGGGTCCGCGGAGTCGGACAGAGGTCTGACCCCGGACGGGACCTCACACCCACCCCTGTGTCCACGGGCGCTGTGAGCCCAGGCTCCCGGGGAGCCCGGGGCAGCCTAGCACCGAGCCAGGCGGGCCCTCCCATGGCCCCTGGATCCTGCCCGGCACTGGGGAAGAGGCCTGTTTCCAGCCCCCGTGGTGGGACATCTCTTTCTCTAGAGCCGACGTGGTGGGGACGTGAGAGTGCCACAGATGCTCCGAGGACACCTGGGAGGCCGGTCACACAGGCCTGTTGTTCAGAACACTACTGTGTGTGTGTGTGTGTGTGTGTCCACAGCCGCGTGCCTGTGAGTGTCTCCTGTCTGTCTGTGTGTCGCTGCATGTCTGGCTCTTCATGGCTCGGGGGGAGGGGAGGGCTGGCCACCGAGCCTGAGCACCTGCTCGGGCAGAGGGGAATCGTGTCTCTGACGCGGGAAACCCCTTCACAAGCCAGGACCTCGGGGCCTGGGAATGAGGGACGCGCCCGGGAGCCGTGGTCAGGCATGCCGCTGGCCCCCGACACTGCTGTCCCCGGGGAACTGGCTCCCCGGCTCAACCTCTGGGTCTGTGAACCCTGGGAGTGGCCCCCTCCCCGCTCGGACACTCCTGCTCCCCTCACACGTCGGGGCCAAGTCCCATTCCCCTGGCCGATGTTGCTTGGAGGGAGGCTCCGCACAGCTCCCAGCTGCCCAGGAAGGCCGGTGTCCAGGGTGCAGGTTGCCCAGCTCTGGTGTCGGAGAAGCCGCCACCTGGCTGGGCAGACTTGGTTTTCCTTTAACTTAAATATTTCATGGAGCGTGACCCTCGTGTTGGGTCTCACGGAGCCACTCTGTTCAGCGCTCACTCCTGGGCCCCAACCCTCGGCCAGGGAGCTCTCCCTTGCTGGTCCTCGCTCCGGGACAAAAACCCTCGAGGGCGCATCCGTCACGCCCCTCGCTGGCAGCTTTTCCATGGGGTAAAGCCACAGTGGAGGCCCCAAATGCCCATAAACAGTTACACGGTGAGTCTGTGTCCAGCGATCCACACAGCCGTCCGGGACCCACGGGGCTTTGTGCGGCAGACCCAGGTCCCCGGTGGGACCGCCCCATGTGCGAGGCCTGCCCGGGGCCCCCAGTCACCCTGCTTGTGCCTCCTCCCACCCCGGCCTCCATCCTCAGGAGCAGGGGCTGCCCCATGCCAGCGTGGGATTGGGCTGGGGGTTCCCGGCGTGCGTGCACAGGTGTTGGCTACCGTGTGGCTGTGGGGGGACACAGCAGTGGACGGAAGACGTGGTCTCTCCACGCACTGGAGTGTTGTCCCGCCTTCCAAAGGACGGATGGCCATCCAGCAGAGATGGACCTGCAGACACTGTGCTTGGGGACAGGGGCCGTCACGGGGGACCAGGAACGCTCACAGGAGGTCCCGGGAGGCGTCCTGTTCACAGAGACACAGGGGGGACGTGGGTGCCAGGGGCTGCAGACCAGCTGGGAGAGAGGCTTTCATGAGCATGGAAGTTTCAGAGAGGGGTGAAGGGGACGGCTGCACAATGCTGTGCACGTGCTGAGTGCCACTGTATACACAGAGTGGCTGAAAGTTTCAAGTTTTAGGTTCCATGGATTTTACGGCAATCCGAAGAGCTAACAGGAGAGGAGCGGGCGAGGAAAGCGAATTTGTCCCTTCCGGCCAGCAGGCGACCTGGGTCGGTTTTCCCGAGGACGAGGAGGCCACTTCGATTTAGTCCGTTCTCGCCACACGGCCTCTCGCAGGGTTCTTTCCGTCTAATCACTCTCCGCAAGGTGTGAGTTCCGGCCTTTCGTGGGAGATACGTTTGTCCGGGGGTCTTGTGTTTCAGGCAGCCCTGGTGTGGCCCTTCCAGGCCGGTCCTGGAGCAGGAGAGGGGCTGTGGCCGGGCTTGCCGCGCTGGGGTTGGGACTCCAAGCCCGCCTCCCACACACACCCCCCGGCTTCTCCCTGGACATCCCGGGGACAACCTGTCCTGGCTGCTGGGCCCGTGGCCCTTCTCACCTTCGTCACTTGCTGTCCCCTCCTGAAGGATGGGAGGCTGAGCCCTCTGGTCAGAAGGAGGGTCGAATGCAGGGCAGCGGGGTGACCCCGCAGCCGCTGGGTCCTCCCCAACGAGGGCTTCTGGGTCGGCCTCTGCTCAGTGTGCTGTCCAGTCCCTAGACGTGGGAACAGTGCCACTGGCCACACTTCCCCCTTCCAGACGCAGCACGGAGTGGCTTCTTGCCTGAGTTGGCCTTAGTGGGGATTGGGGACCCAGCTTCCTGCCCCTGGAGGGACCTGAGCCCCGCACAGGGGGTGAGGCCAGCAGGGGCCCCAGACGGCCTCGTAGGTGGTCCTGCTGTGACTCAGCCATAGCTGGGAGTGTGTGTGCACATGTGTGCGTGTCCCCCACTGGCTGAGCCAGGGGACAGGGCTTGCTTCCCGGGGGAGCCTGCTCCTGCACGGTGTCCAAAGAGTCAGACAGGGTACCCTGGGTGCCACAGTCCAACCCCTGATGTCAGCTCAGGTCGTGATCTCAGGGTGATGAGATCAAACCCCACATCAGGCTCCACGCTGGGCATGAAGCCTGCTTGGGACTGTCTCTCGCCGTCGCGGCCCCTGCCCCTGCCCCTGCTCGCGCTCTCTGCCCCTCTGCCTCTCTCTGGCAGACAAGGGCCCCTGTCTTCGCTGGGCACAGGGAGCCCTTCCTTCTGCAGCAGCCCCAGGCCCGGTGCTTCCCTGGGGGGGCTGAGCGGGTGCCTCAGGGCGTCAGGGGCTGTAGGAAGTTCCCCGGAAGCCGTGGTGGAGCCGTGATGTGAGTCTGAGAAAATGGGGGAAGTGCTGTATTTAGGGGAGACCCAGAGGAGCGTAGCCACTGAGACGTGTGCCGGGAGACAGAGAGACTCCAAGGATTGGCTTCTTAGTTCACGCCTGTGGCTTAGTGAGTCCAAAGTCTGCGGGCTGGGCTAGCCCTGGGGAGGGCTGCTGTGGCTACTGGCCTCCTGCCGGCAGGATTCCTTCCTGCCCGGGGAGGTCAGCCCCTGCTCCTTCATCTGATTGGATGAGGTCCACCCACGTCAGGGGGACTCAGAGCTTGTCACTTTCGGTGGGTATTGCCTCTAAAAAGCGTCTTCACGGAAACAGCCAGGATGATGTTTGACCTCCTACCTGGGCACCGAGGCCCAGGGGAGCCGGCCCGTACCATGAACCGTCACAATGATGGAAAGAAATAGGCCCCGTGAAAAAGCCTCTTCCGCTGTCTCTGCCTGTCTGTGTGCACATGCATGTGGACACGCGTGGCTTTGTCTCCCGGTGTCCATGCTATCTCCAGCCTTATTTCTTAGGGTATTGGAAGTGCTTTTTCTGGGTAAAAATGCCTTTATTTCTATTCTCCGGCTCTGGCTTTTAAAGGAAGGTGTTAGAAAACCAGCAGAACGCAAAGCTTGAGGCAGGAAGACGTCCGGCTTCCAGTGCGCCCACGGCCAAGCCGGCTTCTCCACCAGCCCTGCCAGGTGGTTTTGGTTCTCCCCACACACCGTGCTGCCGGCGGTTCCCGTGGAGAAACAGAAACCAATGTTTGAGTCTCCCCGGCTGCCGGGCGGGAGGGATCAGCTTCCGCCCCGTGAACCCTGCCGAGGGCGCTCCCACGTGTCCCCGGCTACGGCTGAGACCTGTGGCACCTCGGAGACAGCATAGCGGGCCGCGTGGGACCGGGGCTGCCCCCGGCCCCGGCAGGTGTGCCCCAGCGGTGGTGGCACATTCGCTGTGCCCTGGGCCTGGGCATCCCCGACCTGTCCTGCATCCCCGACCTGTTTGCGGCTGACCCTAGTCTCGTGGAGTCTGTTTGAAGTGGCTGAGCTTCGGGACGCCTGCTGCCTTCAGAGGCTGAGCGAGGAGACCGGCCCGGGGGGCTGCACGCGTGGCAGAACAGGCACGGGCTGCCGGGGGGAGGCCGGGACGAGGGCCTGTTTTCCTGTTTACTCAGACGGTCTTTTCGGAAGCACCATTGGGCAACTTGCCACGTGTCTTCGCCATGAGCTGTCGGCCCCGCCGCCGTGACCCAGGCACACGCCGGACGGTGAGCCTTTGCGCTTAATCAGCCGTGCGGGGCTGTGGTGCCTGCTCCCTGGGCGACATTCGGCAGGTGCCCGTGGGAAGTCCGCCTGCCCTCCACCCCTGCGCAGCGGAGGCTGGACGCACCCCTCTCTGGTTCAGTCCCCGGGACACCCGTGCTCGCACGCCGGCGGGCTGGGCCGCGGAGGGCCTGGCTGGGAGGCCATTCAGGTTGGAATGGGGGACGTTGGTGGGTCACAGCGGCCAGATGGCTGAAGACGGCCCCGGGCTGGCCTGGGGGCCGAGGTGACGGTGAGCAGGGGGGACTGGGCATGTCCGGCTTCCTCCGCCAGCACCCTCCACTGCCCTCGGGGGTGGTGGGCGGGTCCTTTTTGGTGCCCTCTGTGAGGACCTGGTGTGCAGGGGCTGGCCACGCTGCCCGAGCTCGGGAAACGCCCTGTGGGCATGCAGGCCTGGTGCCAGCGAGAACCAGAGAAGGGCAGCGGAGCTCACGCGGGCGTCCTCACTCCGTGCGTGTCCTGTTTTCCGTCGAGTGCTGTGCTGTGGGGTGTTCCCCAGAGCCTCACCTTCCCGGGCAGGGGAAGACCCTGCCATCCAGGAATCGCTTCTGGGGGTGCACGTGTCCCACCGCGGCTGTCTCCTGCCTGCACCCCGGGCCCCGCATCGGGCAGGGGACCTTCCTCGCCTCGCCGGGCTCACCCACGGGACCCACCCACCAAGGCGGAGAATGGGCCGGTGAAGTCCGATCGTCTGTGTTCTGGACTCGCTCCAGCGAGCAGGAGCGCCCAGAAGGGCTGGGGGCGTGGAGGGGCGGTGGGCCACGAGCTCAGTGAGGGGGAGACAGACAGAGTCACCCCTGACTGGGGAGCCTGTGGAGGTCATGCGGGTCGGCAGCATGGGGTGGCCTGTCCTTGGGGTCCAGTGGGGCCGTGGGCTGGCAGGCCAGCGCGGGTGTGGCTCAGGAGGGACGCGACAGGTATGCTTACGTGGGCGGGAGGAACGGCGGTCTCTCTGGGGCGACACAGTCCTCGGCTGCCACGTACTCCGGCCAGACCCACGTGGTCTCCTCATGACACCCAAAGTGACCGTGACTTGGAGCTAAGCTCCTTCTTTCTCGCTGTGTGGTGCTGCTGCCCAGGGGTCTGAGCAGTCCCACACCCCTCCCACGGCAGGTGCCGGCCACGGGGGCTGTGGAGCACGTGAAATGTGGCCGGTGCCACGAAGAAGTGGGTTTAGATTTTTTTGAATTTTTAACTGATTTGAATTTAAACTCCACCACACCACATGTGCTCAGTGGCTGCTGAATTGTGCACGGCAGGCCCCATGCTGCGGGCAGAGGGGTGCACGCGCCCAAGCTCGTGCTTCAGGCCACGGCCCGTGAGCAGGGGTGTGGGGAGGTGAGGCGGCCCAGACAGCTGAAGGCTCTGGGGGTCCTGACCCCAGCATCTCGGAACGAGACCACTTGGAGATGGTCTTGTAAGAGGTGATGAACAGAGCCCCGGAGGACACGGGCGGCGGATAGAGGCCTCGGGAGAAGCAGGACCTGAGACCATGCATGTGTGTTGTCTGTGCTCCAGCGGGTGCTTGCTGTTCCGCTGCGGCTGAGATAAGCCCCTGGGCTCTTGCAGTCAGGGCACGCCAGCCCCCGTCCCAACAGGGGGACCCAGGTCAGCTCAGCCTCCCCGGCGACGACGCTCCGGCGGCAGCCTCCCCACCGCGGTCCGTCGGCGCCCGTGCGGGGACCCTGGCACGTCCCTGGGCCGTCCCTGGCCAGGGGCTCCTCACCTGCCTCACCTGGACCAAGGCCCCACCCCCACAGCCGCCTGTGTCTGGCTCCCCTGGCCCTCCCCCCGCCGGCCACCTGAGCCTTCCCCAGGGCCCCGGGCTCCTGCTCGCTGCCTCTTGTTGCCTGGAGACCTGACTGTTCTCGTCCCCCTGGATTACGGAGCGGAGAGCGCGGTGGGCCCCCTACACACACCGGTCAGCCCCCTCCTCTGCCTCCCTGGGGGGCTGCTGGGAGGGGTTTGAAGGGAGCAGGTGATGCCGGCAGCGGCCTCCTTCCCTGGGCCTGTCCACCAGGCTTGGGGCTGTAAAGGACCTGAGGCGTGACCTGGGGAGGCAGATTCGTGGTCAGGATTCCCCCTCAGAGGCTACCCCCGTCCCCCCCCCCCCCCGCCACCACCTAGGGAAAGCTGGCTGAGATCAGGGGCTGCCTCCTTGGGAGAGCCACCTTGCGCTGACGCCGGCCTGTGGCTCCCTACTCCGGGGGGACGGGGCGTACGGTCCTGTGGGTCTGGGTGTCCCCTGGAGCCATCTCGCGGTCACATCCCAGACCCGCACACTGGCCCACAGGAAGTGTGGACCTGCTCCCACGTGCACACGTCTCTTTAGGGTTCTGAGGCGCCTGTGAATCCGGCCTGGGCCCAGTGAGCCTGGGAGCTCGCCCGCCCACCACAGATGTAGGCCTCAGGTCCGTGCGGCCAGACGCTGGTCCAGAACTCTGTTCCTGAGGGCCTGTGAGGACGGCTCCCTCGGGGGTGCTGACAGGGGCAGAGAAGCAGGACCCCCTGGCCGACCACCCCGAGCCCCCTGGGCTGAAACTGCTCCGTGGGCATTAATCCTGCCCCGTGCCTTGGACATGCTAGGACTCAGGGTCATCCTGGGAGGTGGAGGCAGAGGCAGAGGCGGGCGTCTTGGAGAAGGCGCTCTGGAGGCTTCAGAGCCCAGCCCGGTATTCCAGAAGGCCGGAATGAGATGCATCTCAGGACAGAGCTGGGGGAGCTCACGGGACGCTCCCCCTCCCAGGCAGGCCCACTGGTGGGAGGGGCGGGGTTGCGCAAACAGCTGCCCGAGGGGCGGGGGGCCGTGCTGTCTGCCGTCTGCCGAGGGGCTGAGCGGACGCCTGCCGAGAGGCGCTGGAGCTTTCTCGACCCCCGTTTCTCCGTGCCCAGCCTCTGCGGACCACCTCGGAGCGAGCCCCTGTCCCGCGTGGGCCAAGCCTTGCTCTCCCCGCTCATGGCCGGGGGCTGGGACCTCCTGAGAATGAGGCTGCCTTTCTACCCTGCCCCTCCTCCCTCCCCATGTTCTGCCTCCGGCCCTTGCTCTGTGTGTGGGCCCACGGGTCACTGTCCCCGGGACGGTGGTGTCACCGGCCTGGCTCCCCCGCTATGGGAAGACTCTCCAGGCTCTGGCCGCAGCCCAGGAAGGTGCTCCTCCTGCTCTTCCTGCCACGGACTGTGCATGTGTGAGACGGGACTGGCCCATGAGGGAGGGGGCGGAGCCCGGCTTGTAGGACCATCTGTGGTCCCGGAATGCACCTGCCATGGCCTGAGGCCGTCCACCCCGGCAGCCCTGACCAACTCGGGTTCCTGGCTGTGCCCCTCCAGAGGGCCCAATGGTGGGTGGGGGCCCACTGGGGACAGGACACCGCGGACCTCCTGCCTGGGAGCTGGTCCCTTGAGGACACATGTTTTATGACCGAGAACCATGAGGATGTGGCCGTGAGCCCTGCGTTCCGGGCGAGTTATTCGGAAGGCGACAGCAGCAGGGGGTCTTGCCAGCCTGTCTCACTGTCCAAGACGGCCCCACTGTGTGCAGAAGGCGCGGAGGGACTTTGGGGTGTGACCCTCCTCAAGCCCCTCCCTGGGAACCAGGTCTTTCCAAGTTTGGACCTTAACCTCCACTGCGCAAGCGTGGAGGCTGCTGGTGGACTGAATGGTGACCTTCAGAAGAGACGCACCCGTCCTGACTCCCGGCTCCCGCAGACGGGACCTAGTCTGGAACAGGTGTCCTTCCCGACGTGACTAGGTTAGGGACATGGAGGTGAAGAGGTCATCCTGGGTTACCCAGTGGTCCCAAGTCCAACAACAGATGTCCTTCTAAGAGACACCGAGGAAGGCACAGATGCATGGGGGACAGGGGGCAGAGAGTGGGGCCCTGTGACACCTGACTGTCAGACGCAGGGCCCCAGGGCCCTGAGAGCCTCACGGTCTGTGGTTCTGGGTTACGGCCGCCCCAGGGTACAGGTCCAGGTTCTCCGTGGTGCTGGCAGGGCTGGCTGGGCTCACCTGGGAGCGGTTTCTGGAATGCTCCCTGGGCCCTGGGGCTGCGGGCAAGGAAGGAGAGCAGAAGAAAGCCCCACCCCTCCCTCTCCGGACCCCCAGTGTGCCCCGGTCCCGGCGGCCCCACTGTCCACATCCTCAGGGAGGGAAGGGCGAACGCCCCCAGCCCGTCCTGGAATGCCTACCCTCAGCCCAGGAGCCGGGCTGTCCCCGCGAGCACCCAGGAGCTGGGCTGTCCCCGCGAGCACCCAAGAGCCGGGCTGTCCCCGCGAGCACCCAGGCCCGTGGAGACACCTTTTCTTGGGCTTCGCAGGGCTGTGGCCGGCAGCCCCTGGAGGGGCAGGCTGGGCCCCAGCCGGAGGAGCGGTGACAGCTGTGTCGTGCAGCAAGTGGCCGGCGAAGAGTGGGGCGAGGGGCCGGGGGGACTGCAGAGGCTGGGACCCGGCCCCAGAGTGCAGGCTGCCCTCCAGCCTCCTGGGAAGCCCGGGAACCCGTGTCGGGTCTGCGGCCACCGCGGAGACACCCCCACCGGCTCAACCAAAGTCCCCTCCCCATGCAGACCCCACAGGACCCGCGATGGGGTTCCCTGCACAAGCAACGTGGCCGGCCCCGCCTGCCCCTCACAGGCACCTGCACGGACGTGCTCCAGAATGGGGGCCACCGCGGGGCGGCCCGTCAGCCACCGCCTTCCCCGCAGCAGAGTCAGCTCCTCCCCCCATGCTCCCCCGAGGACGGTCTGGCTGGGGCCGCGGCTTCGAGCCCCCATGGAGCGCCCGGTGGGGACGCTGGCGTGGAGTCCGCGGCAGAACCCGAGCAGGACCAAGGATGCAGGGTGCCGGCAGCCCACGGGGCCGTGCCGCGGGCCACCTGTCCCTCGCAGCCTCGTACGCCCAGCCCGGTTCGCGTGCCGGCGCTGGAGAACACGAGCTCGGCCCAGAGTCCTGTGGTGGTTTCGGGCAGACAGGGCACGGCACACCTTGTGCGCGTCTCTCGCTGTATTCGGAGCCAAGGGTGTCTGTGGGTTCGGCGCACCGACGTACGTGTTTGCGGCGGTGGGCGGCTGCTGTGCGGCGGTGGGCGCTCTTCCCTCCTTGCCTGGCTCGGGGGCTCTTTGGGGGAGAGCCAGGACCATCGGCAGAGCAAGGGCACCCCCGTCGAGGTGTGAACTCGCCCAGCTCTGGGGATAAGGGGCCCTGTGTGCGGTTGTCTTGGAAGGGGCCCGCACACCCACGAGGGGCTCTGGCCCACTTTGCAGAGGGTGGCACCTGGACGGGCCCCCCAGGCTGAGAGGCGGGGGAGGGGAGGCCCCCGCAGGCGGCAGGTGGTCTGAGGAGTCCGAGCAGGGCCAGGTGAGGAGGGCACAGCACAGGGCCCTGGGGATGGCTGAGGCCCTCGCGGGCGCCCATCACCCCAGGGTTGGTGGGTCTGGGTCGCAGCGTTGGGTGTGGGGCGCCGCCTGGAGAATGGGGCAAGGGCTTCTCTCTCCAAGTCGCCTTCTGGACAGGTTTTCTCAGCCTCAGGCGGCAACCATCGCCTACCCCAAATGAAGGACGTGTGGCTTTAGTGGCCACAAGAAACGGCCCCGCAGAATCCCTTCGATGGTCTCAGATGTGTGTATCTCCTACCAAGGGTCAGGCCCTGAACCCGGTGCCAGGGGGCAGGCCTGGCTTCGATCCGGATGGGGGGAGCCCCTCCCTCTCAGCCCCGACCGTGAGCTCAGATGATGGGCTGGAGCGCCAGGAAAGGCCCTGAGTGCAAAGGCCACTTCCAGGAAGATGTGTCCAAAGCTCCCCAGATGTCCGGCCCAAGGGCAGCCATGCAAAGGCCCCGGGGCAGTGTGGTTGTCAGGATGGGACCAGGGTGTGCAGACAGCCTGGGGTGGGTTCTGGCAGAGCACGGTGTAGAGACTGGGTCTGGTCAGGTGTGCGGTTGGTTAGGGCTTGAGTTGGCTTCTGTGGTTGGTCCTAAGTCGGAGGTGGGGCGGTCACTGACCAAGTCTTGATTATCTGGGCTGATTGCTGTCAAGATTGTAGGCACCGTCCTGTTGTCCAGGACGGTGTGGTAAGGGGCGCAGGCTCTGGGTCGTTCCTGGACACAGACTTCTGTTTGCTGGTTTGTTTTCAGGCTCCTGAGAGCCGGTGGACAGAGCTTGCAATGCAGGGGACATGGTGGAGAGTGGCCAGCCGCGAGCCAGGGAGCACGCCCATGGTCGTCCCAGAGAAGTACCTTCTCCAAGAGCAAAGGCCCTGTGGCCGCCAGTGCGGGGCACGGTTTGCAGGAGGCAAACCCCTGCTGAGCAGGAGAAACTGGCGGGGGCTCGCTCTCCAGGCTTGGCGAATTCTTTTTTCCCCACCCGTGCTCTGTCTGAACAAAAAACACGCAGACAGACAGGGGCCTCCTGCTCCCTTTCCCTCTCCGGGCCCCGATGGCCTCTCTCAGATCGCCGGACGTGGGAAGGGGTTCTCTTCTGAGGAAAGGTTGCTTGGATGCTGAGTCACGGGAGAGGTGACTGGCCAGGCAGCACCACGGCAACGGCTGCGGCCTGTCCTTCGCACCCGGAGCCGCCCAGGAAGCATTTGCTGGGGCAGCTTTGCCCGTCTTATGGGAGATTCTGTTGACTCTAAACCATAAGGAAAACAGGAGCGTAATTGCTAGTCAGGCCGCGCAGGGCTCTTGCCTAATTCCCTCCCCAGGGGACCTGCAGGGCAGAGTGTCCAGGGAGCACCTGAAAATCTTCCACTCGCCGGGAGAGGCAGGCTGGCAGGTACCTGAGGCCACCTCCGAAGGCCAAGCCTGCCCACCTCATGCCCCGAGCATGGCGTGGCCCGACTCGGCAGCTGGCACGGGACGCTGTGGCGTCACCATCTCGGAAGGCACGAGTAATGTTTGGCATAAGCAAGAGGTGTCACCTCACCAAAGCAAAGTGCAGTGTCAATCTGAAATCCCAATTTGACCGAGTGCCCTGTGCTGGCCGCACACCCCCCACCGGGCACCCTCCGACCTCAGGGCTCCTGTCGACCTGGCTTTAGGGCTGGTGATGCCCCCGGGTCCTGAAGGGAAGGAGGCTGGAGCCCATGCAGCGGAAGCTAGCTGGACAAGTGAGGGACGTGCGGGGGTGTTGGAACAGCCTCAGCCCAGCGAGCGTGGGCAGCAGGGCCCGGCCACAGAGTCCGCAGGGGCTCCTCCCGGTGTCACCGCAAAACTGCAAGAGAGGGGCAGGAGCTGGTGCCGTGGGGGTCACGCTGCCCGTCTCCCCAGACGTCGGGGCTCTGCAGAGTGGAGACCGTGGGCCTGGCCCCCTCTGCGGCCCTCAGGGTCTGTGGTGTCGGTCCACACCGGCACGGGGCCGGGCAGGTCTGTGTGTAGCCCAGGCTGGGTTGCCAGAATCTTCTGCCTGTCCTGCGGGCTCCTGGGGAAGCGGAGGGCAGTGCCCCGGCCGTGCGGGCGAGGAGCAGGGCAGCCAGTAGGGGGCAGGCACAGACTGCGGGAGGTGGGGTCAGCGTCAGACCCGTGTTCCCCGCCCGCTGCGTTAGGGGCCTGCTCTCCCCTGAGGCCTCCTTGTCCTTGGGTCACCTCTGAGACTTTGTTGGCATGCCGGACCCCACCGTGCCCTTGCTTGTCTCAGATCCTGCTGGGGTCCAGGGGTCCGAAGAGGAGTTCCAGAAAGTTCCGGGCCAGCCTCCCCTCCCCCCGCCCCCCATCCTGTGCTTGGGTGTCTCTCCGACCCCCATCCCAGGGTACTGGGCCTGTGCCACCCCCAGAACGCCCTCCCCGGCCAGGGTTCTGCCAGGGTCCGTGAAGCTGCCCCAGGGTTGTGGAACACGGCCCTGGGGACCTGCCCCAGGCCCAAGCAAGTGCTGTGGCCTCCAGAAGGTTCTGAAGGGTCCCGGAGCTGTCCACGGTGGTCATCTCGAGGGAGCAGCCGGACGGTTGCCCCCACAGCCTCGTGGACACCAAACAAATCAGTCTTAGGGAATTTTCTGCATATTTTTCTCAACCAAATCAGAAGTCAAGTCATGGCGGAGGTTTGCTGAATTCCTTCTTTAGGATGAGGGGCATGTGCGGGGCTGCCCCTGCGTGGCGGCCCCTCCCTGGGCATCCGAGCCCCGTACTGTGGGCCCCGCGGCGGGAGCCCAGGGCCCTGAGGACCGGGTGAGCCCGGCAGCACGGGGCCTCCTGCCTCCGAGCCAGTGGGTCTTCTCTGGCAGCCCCGGTCCAGGCTCCACGGGGTCTTTGAGGCACCCCTAGGCCCTCCTGTTCCCGCAGAACACCCACCAGGGGCCAGGCTGGAGCTCTGCCCCAGGCCAGCGTCCCTGTCGTGGGCTCCTGGGGGCCTGCAGGTGTACCCCTGTGGGGCCTGGCAGCTCTGGCCAGGCCCCTGGTCAAGGCCGGTGGGACCCTGAGGGCGCTGCGGTTTCTCCTGGGCTGGTGGGGCCTGCGTTCCCCAGGGGGTGGGGGCACATGGGCCCCAGAAATGCCTGGGTCTCCAGCTGACCTCGCTTGGTCCCCAGGTGCCTCCTGATGGCCTCTGGCGGGGGTGGGGGCTCCTCCCTCCTTGGGGAGGAGAGGGCACGCGTGCCGGTGCGCTCTGCCGTTCACTGCAGGGCCTCTGCCCAGCCGGGCGGCCCTCCCGATGCTCAGACCCGCTTAGCTGGAGCTACAGGGAATCGTGGCAAAAGACACGAAACACCCCCACTTGGCGTCACTTCTCCATGGCCCCGTCCCACCTCACCGTCCCCGTGTCCCTCCCCCACCCACAGCCGCGGCTGCTCCTTGGCCCAGGACCCAGCGTCCCTGCCCGGCAGCTGGTGTAGTGGCCACAGAGCCCAGCCATAGCCGCGTTGACTCTCCAAACACCTCCAGCAGCAGCACCTGGGGCCACCTGGGCGTGTCCAAGCCGGGTGCAGGGTCTCCACCTGGGAGGCAAGAGGCAGGGCTCTCCCGCGGCCGTGAGGCATCCAGTGGATTCCACACCAGCCGCCGCCTGCACCCCAGCAAGGAGGGTGGTGGGGAGCGGGTGGCTCGAGGCGCCTGGAGGCCCCGGGATGGTGCCTGATGTCCAGAAGATGCGCCTGTGCGCCGGGAAGGGCAGAGCCCGGGTGGGCTCAGTCACGTGCTCACACACGCTCTCGCGCGCGCACACACCGCGCACACACCAGGTGGGGATCGGTGAGAGCTGGGTGGGCTGCCCCCGCCACCTCCGGCAGAACCCGTCTTGGAGAGCCAGGCTCATCGGTGAGTGGATAACTATTGAGCAGTGCCAGGGGCCGCATGGGGTGATGGAGGGCAGCACGCATTCCTGCATCTGAGAATCAATTCTAGAACCTTCCATCCGCAGGCTGAGGAGAAAGGAAAGTACTGTCCCAGGCGCCCACACGTGGGCGTGCCTTGGCATCGGGAGACCCTGTCGCTGGGGACTGGCCGCGGGCGCAGGCCCCGGATCGGCGGGCAGTCGTGAGATTCCTCAGCTGGGGAAGGTCTCCACGGCCCCCAAACCCCAGGGGCTTCTGCGCGAGAGCGGCGTGGACCTGCGGGTATCCTCCTGCTGCGGGACAGCTTTATCCAGGCAGCCAGGACCTGCTGGACCTTGACTCGCGGGCCTGGGGCCGCGGACCTCCTGCCCCGGCGCAGCTGGTTGGCATGGGGACAGGTTGTCAGCCGTGCTCAGCTCTGCAGTGGCGAGACCACTGCCCCCGGGACGCATCCGTTTTGTTTAAGATTTTAGTTTGGAAAGAATGAGCGTGAGTTGGGGGAGCAGAGGGAGGGGGACAAGCAGCGTCCCCAGTGAGCGTGGAGCTTGATGCCGGGCTCGAATCCACGACCCAGAGATCATGACCAGAGCCAAAAACCGAGAGACGGAGGCTTAAATGACAAGAGAGCCACGCACGTGTCCCTGGACACATCCGTTTCTCAGTGAACGTGCACGGACAGGTAACGCAGGTGATCAGAAGCGCACAAATCCTGCTTTCCCTTCTTCGTGAATGAGCACAAGGTGATCTCTTGGGAAACCAGCCCCAGGACAAAAGGGCCGCATGGCCCCCAGCGGCTGTCTTCCCGGAGTAGGACAACTCGCTCTGGTTGCATCTTTCGGTTCCTTGATGACAAATGTTGATTTGAGAAAGCGAGTTGGGCAACATTCCTTCTTCTCTTGCCGCCGTCTGGAGGAGTTGACTGTGATCCTCCCGTGTTTGGGAAGTCAGGCCAGCACGGCCGTCTGGGTCGCACGAGGGCGCGGGGGTAGGTCTGGGTCTCCCCGGGGGCCAGCGCGCTTTTCAGAACGCTGGTTCTTTTGAAAACCTGGGTGGGCTGTGCCCTGGGAACATGTGCCCGGCTCCCCCCAGGAGCTGGTCTCTGTCGCATACAACTTAAAAGTGTGATTTCCCAGCGTCTCCTGGCACCCCCACCTCCGTCACGGCCTGCTGTCCCCAGTCCCCGCACACCCGCGGCTTCAGACAGCAAGTTCCCCTCCGGCCTTCCAGAAGCAACAGGGCCTGCGTTAAGAGGCGGGCGCCCCCTCCAGAGGCTCGAGGGCGTCTCGCCTGGATTCTTCCAGCTCCCAGGGCCCCCGGGCGTCCCCCGGCAATGGCTGTGCGGCCACCACAAGCCTGCCCCGTCCCCTGTGCATTTTCAAACGTCTCTCCTTCCGATGCCACCAGCCGTAGTGGCGCAGGGCCCACGTACCTGGCGTGACCATGCCTCGGTCACTTCTGTGAAGGCCCTGGGTCGGCGCAGGGCTGTGGAGGCGGCAGGCTGGGCGTCCCCAGCAGCCGTCAGTCTGGTCAGTCTCGTGACAGGTGTGCGCCGCTCCTTTACCTCCACAGGCTCCTTTCCCTCGTGCACTTGTCCCATCGGTTCCTGAGAGGCACGTCTGAGCCCCTGGCGGCGAGGCCGTGGTGTCCGCTGTGGCCGTGCGGGGCGACGGCGTGGAGCCCGTGCCCTCAGGAGGGCCGGTCCGTGGGCGGCTCAGCGAGTCCGGGCCTCCTCCTCCCGCCCTCTGGGGCGCGGCATGTGTTCGTGGCCCCAGCTCTCCCCGCCCGCCGGCTCCCTGTTCTCTCGGCGCTGTGTGGCCGCCGGGGAGCCCCTCAGGCCGCTGCCGCCGGGGGGCTCCACTCAACACAGGACCCCACGTCTGGCGCACGAGCGGGCCGCGCCTCAGGGCCACGGCCCGGCAGGTGGCAGAGCCCCGCCGACCTCCTCACCGGCCTGCCGGTGCCGCGTCTCTGGGCGTCTCCCGGGGCCGGCCGCCGGCCGCTCAGGCGAGGTTCTGTCCCCTGGAAAGGCTGTTCCGCCGCCCCGTGTGCCAGGACTGTGTTTGCTGGCCCGGGCGTCAAGGCGGGCAGTCATTTCCTCGCACGCTTTGCCAGAGCGGCAGACCTTCCTGGTTCTGCCCTTTGGATGTGCGAGTCCTTCGTTCCCAGAAGCAGAGCGCTGCGCCCCACGCTCGCGTCCGCCCATGTTTTATGGCTTTTTTCTGTGCCCATCACACTTGCACACGTTTGGGGCCGGGGACGGCTGCCTCCCGAAGGACGTGGCGCCTGCCGGGCCGCGGACGCTGCGGTTCTGAGCTGTAAGGCCCAAGTGACCTTGGTATATTTCTGCAGCCTTCAAGCTTATTTTTAACTCATTGCCCCGAGAAAACAGAAATTAACGATTGCGGTATTTACACAAACAGTTCTGTGTAGACGGCGGCCAGGCTCGCGAGCGCATTCCTCCGTGGCTCTCCCGCAGTCAGGCCAAATATTTAGCGTTGGAAGGAGGCACTTCAGCCCGGAGATGGTTATCTGGCTCCGCAGCTCGGCGCGCGTGCGGCCCCCCCCTCTCCTGGGGCGGAGTGGAAGAGAGTCCAGAGCACCACTCGGATTTGGGTTCCGGTTGCGGAGCAGAACCCGCCGCGTCCAGCTAGACGCCGGTGGGGGGAGGGGCTCCGCGGGCCCCAGACGTCCAGGCCGGAGACGGTCTCTCAGTCCCTGGTTGGGGGTGGCCTCGGCCTTCAGCCCCGTGGCCTTGCTGTGCCGGGTCAGAGGGGCGCACGGGCCGTGAAGCTTTAATCATTTACGTGGAGGGTCCTTCTGCCTCGGTTCCCAAGGTCAGCTGCCAGGGGCGTGGCGGCTGGTGTTGGGGGGTTGGCCAGGGCCTGAGGGCGGGGGGGGGGCGATCCCTCCCCTCTCCTGGGCCTGGCTCCTAGAGTCCCCCCCCTCCCCCACAGGGACTGCAGAAGCCCTGGGCAGGTCCCCACCTTCCTGGGCCGCTTGATGTGACCTTGAGAGAGGCTGTAGGTCCCCTTATCTGTGCTGTGGATAATAATAGGATAGAAATCGCTGCCCGGGGCGCAGGAGTGTGACCTGCTTATCTCTGGGCAGCAGCTGTTTAATTGAAATGATGGTGAAGTATTTCTGTCCAGGCGGGGGGCTTTGGCCACCGAAGCAGAAGGTCCAGTGAGCATGTCTGTCCGTCTCCTCCTGGCCGGCTGGCGTGGGGTGGGACCCGTCCCCCCGATGTGTCTGCTGTGGCCCCGACGCTTTCTGCCCCGCTCCACACAGGCGTCCTTTAGTGAGACCAGCAGTGTGCACGCAGCGGAGAGGTGGAAACAGCCCCAGAGCCCACCCGGGATGACTGGGTGAACAAAACCCGGCCCGGCCCAGGCTGGACTGTCATTCATCCTTAGGGAGAAGGACACGGACACCCGCTGTGGCGTGGCCAGGCCTCGGTGAAACCGGTGGTCACCGTGACAAACACCAGACGGTTTCGTGTCTATGACGTGCTCAGTCACCGCGGTCAGACAGAAGCAAGTGATGGCTTCCACGGGCCGGGGCCGGGGCTTAGTGTCCCTGGGGACAGAGTCTGTCTTGCAAGACAGGGAACATTCTAGAGACGGACCATGGTGACAGTTTGCACAACCGTGTGTTCAAAGGTAAACTGAGGCACATTCCTATTTTTTTAAACTGTTTTAGGAGTTCATCTGAGCAAACCCTGATTGAGCAGAAGTGCTTAGGAGTTTCCCCAGGAGCGAGAGATGGGTTTTTAGAAACGACAACGCAAGGAGAGGGCCTCACTGGCCGCAGCCTGAGCGGCTGGCAGGTCTAGGAAGGCCGCAGGCTGCTCACAGATCCTGTCCCCTCCGGGCTTCAGGGCCACACCGGCCAGCAGCTTCCTCGGTTGTGCTAACACTTGTGAGCCTCCCTAATGCCACCCAACTACACAGCTAAATACGGCTAAAATGGCCAATTTACCATTCTGTACGTTTTACCACAATTAAACAAAAACAGTTTTATTTTTTGTTATTTGACAGAGATCACAAGTAGGCAGAGAGGCAGGCAGAGAGAGAGAGAGGGAAGCAGGCTCCCCGAGGAGCAGAGAGCCCGATGCGGGACTCGATCCCAGGTCTCTGAGTTCATGACCAGAGCCGAAGGCAGAGGCTTAACCCTGAGCCACCCACGTGCCCCACAAAAACAGATTTTTAGAAAAGGAAAGAAGTCAAAAACAGTGACATTTTTGTCAAGGACCCGAGATTGAGTGGAGCCCCAGCAGCCCCACGGCGCCAGGACTCAGAAAGCCTGTGACCGCGGGGCTGGGTGTCCCACACACGGTCTCGGTGCCACGCGGATGGCTTCCACCCCCCCCCCCCCCCCCGACTACGTTGTCTGAGGCTCCGATGCCAGGCGTGGTGCGAGGCCGCTCCCTTCCCGAGAACACTTCGCCCCATCGTCACCACAGTGCGTCGGGATCCTGTCCTCAGAGGGGACGTTGGTGTGGTCCCGGGGACTCCAGGATGACCTAGTGACCTTCCCCCGTGGGACTTGGGGACCGCAGGGGTCACCATGGGCTCCTAGGGACGATAGCCGGAGGCTGGCAAGGCCTGCCCAGGCCCTTCCTTGGCAGTGCTGCCCCACCCTTGGCCTTCCAGAAGACCCTTTGGGAGCCTCGGGAGGGCTGGGCTCGTGGGAACAGGGTGCTCTCACCGTGGGCCTGAGGGCCGAGGTGCGGTGCCAAAGCAGTCTCCGAAGTGATGGCCCCTGCCCAGGGCTGCCTGGAGACCCCAGGGCAGTTTGGCCCTCCCGGTGTACAGCGAGCCTGAAGAAGGAACGGGCTGGGGGTCGGGCGGCAGGGTTCCTCCTGTGGCTGGGCAGGGGGGGGCGGTCCTTGGACAGCTCCCTAGGGGTGGCTCTGTGAGGACTTCCAGGCCGTACTCAGCCTCCCTGGGATGAGGGTCCCGGGAACAGACCCCCTTTAGGACCTCCTCTAGGGCCTGGTGTGCCCCGCCTCCCTGCACCCCCGGGGGCCTCCTGTGTAGCTCCTTATGCCATTGTCTGGTCAGGGGGACCCTGAAGTCGGCTCCACCTGGGCCTGGTCCCCAAGCCGGCATCCCTGCAGGCCCGTGGCCAGGGCCTCTTTCCCCCATGGGACCGCCCTCCGAAGCCCTAGATACTGTCCACCTCCCTCCTCGAGGCCTGCGCAGACAGAGCCTGGGATGCGGGCCCACTCGCCCACTTTGTGGGTGTCCGGGGATGGCCACAGGGCCTGGCACGGCGGTTCTCAGGGATGGAGCCTCGAGCCCATGGAGGGACTGGTCGGCCAAGGAGTTGGCCTGCCCTGGGGGCCTACCCTCTTCCGCCTGTCGAGACACCACCACCCTTTCCTGGGAGAGCCCGCCCGGCTTCTAAGGGCGGCCTGTGGACGGCTGTCCGGGGCTCCCTGCCTCGGGACCCAGGCTGGGCGTGGGTGGGCAGGGGCTCGCGTCCCAGGAAAGGCAGCGCTCCGTCTGGGCCTGCGCTCACTCCTCCGGGGCTGTGGATACACCAGCTTTTGCTGCCTCCCCTGGTCCCGGCGCCGCCGGGTGCTGGGTGATGTCTAGCATGCTGAGGGGCTTCTCTGGGACCCCCGGAGCGGAGGTCATTATCATGCCCACAGAGGGCCGTCTTTTTCTGTCTCTGTGACTAATTGGGGCCACACAGAAAAAGTGGTGCCTGATGTATGGTGAGTATTGGGCGAGTCCCCAGCGGGGTTCGGGTCAGGAGGAGGGAGATGGGCACCTGGAGGCCGGACGTCGCCTCCCCTCCCCCACGAGGCTCTCAGCCACTTGAGGGGGCAGGTGCCTGGCTGTCCCGTTGGCCTCGGTGCTGGCCCCCGTCCGGGCCGACCACCCGTGGGGGTCTGAGCCCATTGCCTGTGCCTGCAGGATGCCCACCGGGGATCTCCACGCCTTGGGACCGCGTGGGGCCACATGGAGCTCTTCGGAGACGTGCTGTGGTTGGACAGTTGTTTCCGCTGGCCCGCGCTGGCAGAGGTGCAGGAGGCCTGGCCCGGGCGGACCCCTGCGTGGGGAGTTGAGGGACTCGGGCCGATGAGGGTGCGCCGGGGCGCCCGGGGCCAGGTGCTGCTGCCCCTGCCCTCACGGAGTGCAGCTGCGTCCCCGGGCAGCAGGAAGAGCAGTTCTCTCTCCCATGAGGCGTGGCCTGCACGGCAGGGCACTCCTGGGGCTGCACTGGCGAGCTCTGTGCCCTACGCCCCAGCAGCCGCCCCCGCAGGTCTGGACGGGCCCTGCCTGCCCCGAGCTGACGAGCTGACGGCGTAGGTCACGCAGCCTCCTCCCACCGACACGTGCTCGGCCCCCATATGGACACTCTTGTCCCTCCTCCCACCGTGTGGATGGGCTCGTGGTCCGCCTCCACCGTGGCCGACAGGAGCGCGCTGCCCCGAGCGTCCCAGCACGTGTCCTTGGTGCCTGTAGCTCCCTGCGGGGAGGAGGACTGGGGGTCCTCGCCAAGGCGTGTGGGGGTCTCCCAACACGGCTGCACGTTTCCATGTGCACACTCGGGCCGGGCGGCCGCGGGCCGACGTCCTTGCACGCAGCAGTGGCTGCCCTCTGCGCCTCTTACTGGTCTGTGGGGTGTCCTTGCGGGATCTGGACACCTGGAGGACAGCAGTCTGGGCGCTGCGGGGCCCACGTTTCCGCTCTGTGAGGGTCAGAAACCACTTTGGCACTTTCTTCAGGAAGGCCTTTGAGGCCATGAGGGAACGCCTCAGCCACCATTTTTAGGGTAGATCTGTCCCGCGGCCCCTGACTCTAGGTGTGCTTCCGCAAGCTTGGGGTTTCCCTGGTGGCGTCCCCACATACCCAGGCCCAGTCCAGCACAGGGTCCCTTGGCGTGTCCTGCGGGTCTGCAGGGGGCTCTGTGGCAGGCTGAGGGGTGAACCCCGGCCAGCCTCATCGGGTCCTGACGGATCTGGGAGTCACGTGGGAGGTCTTCAGAGGGAGCAGTGTCCCCTGCATGTGGACCTTGGGGCGACAACGAGGCGTCCGTGCCTTAAGGGAAGTCAGGAGTGCCCAAAAGTCCAAAGCCAGACACTCTCGTCCCCACGTTGCCCATTCCCAGGAACTCCCTGGGGGACGCCCAGGGCAACGGGGCTCTCCTGGTTCCTTGACAGTCCCCAAAGCAGGAGCCATGCGGGAGCCACATGGCAGTGCCCAGGAGCGTGGGCGAAGGGCCCCGGGGAGCAGGGTCTGGGGAGGGGCGGACAAGAGAGTCCGGGTCGAAGCCCTGTTGTTTTCTGGGCTTCCTGGTTTCCGCGGGAGGGGCTGAGGCGAGCACATTGGCCGTCGTGGGCCCCAGGACATTTGTTGTGGGGAGCCGGGCAGGAATGGATACAGAGGTCACGCTGAGGCTACGCGGCTTCAGACATTTCTGGGGTGGGGGTGGGATCCCTGCACGACCCAGCCGACGGCCCCCGGGGGCCTGGGGAGTGCCCAGGCTGCGGTGGCGGGGTGTGGGAGGAGGTGGCCGTGGCCGTCAGGGGCCAGCATCGCAGCTCGGTTGTCCACAGGCTCTCACACCCCACCTGTGTTACAAGAGGCTTCTCGAGTTTCCACCAAGATTTATCTGAAAAGAAGTGACATTTATTTGAAAAGAAGTGACGTGTGAAACCAGAACAGGGTGTGAGGCCAAAGACGTGTTTTGGCGTCTCTCTCGCTCTGAAGAGAGTGGGAAGGAAGCCTTTGTTCTGTAAACAGCGATGTGGGAAGAGGGGCAGAGGGTTCCCACCGGCTCCCAGCAGAGGGGAGCCCTGGGGGCAGTAGCAAGGCCCCGGCCAGCCAGCCATGGTGGGGTGCTCGCGGCCGTGGCTGAGGGGGAATCGTGCTCTGTGAAAGGTTTATAAAGCCTGGTTAGCGCTTTCTAACTTCCAGGGCCTCTTACCGCTACTGGCTTATCTCACAAAACACAGCCCAGCACGGTCTCCGGAGCTCAGGAGTGGGACGGCGGCTTCCTGGCTTCCGATTCCAGGCTGCAGGCCCTCCCTCAGCACCGCCTGGGCCAGTGGCCCCAGAGTCCCCCGCAGGACGTCCTGAGGTGGGGACAGCTGGCAGTGGTCATGAGAACCTTCCAGGGGGTAGTGGAGGTCATGCATAGCTTAGTGTTTCTAACATACAGCCATTTGTCTCTTAAAAACCAGGAGATTTTCCTAGAGCTGTAAAATTACCTTATTTTTTTTTTAAAGATTTTATTTATTTGACAGACAAAGACCACAAGTAGGCGGAGAGGCAGGCAGAGAGAGGGAGAAGCAGGCTCCCTTCTGAGCAGAGAGCCCAATGCGGGGCTCGATCCCAGGACCCTGAGATCATGACCTGAGCCGAAGGCAGAGGCCTAACCCACTGAGGCACCCAGGTGCCCCTAAAGTTATCTTATTTTGAAAGATTTCCAAGCCTCAGAAAAGTGCAAGCCTAGTGTGAGGGCCATCACACCACCCAGACGTCCCTAACGTCCTTCACTGGCCTGGCCGGTTCTAGCTTCTGTGTCCTCAGGTGACAATGACGTGTTGGAGGAGTTGGGCCATTGTTTGCAGAACCCCAGACCAGTTCCGTGCTTGGGACAAAGAGCCTGCCCCGCCCCCCTCAGGGCCGAGTCGTGTCCCCAGGGCAGGCCGCAGGGCTTCTGAGCCAGGAAGCGACCCAGATGCGGGTGGTCACAGGGCTGGTCACAGGGTGCGGCTTGGGGCTGAGGGCTCCCGTTGGCAGCCGGGGCAGGGGAGGGGCAGATGCCCGGTTCTGGCCTGCCCCGTCCACTCCCACCGCCACACTCCTGGCCGCCCGCCTTCCTCAGCAGGGGGGCCGACTGCGGACCTTCAGAGGCCCCGCTGGCCCTGGGTGGCGCCACAGAGAGAACGCAGCCCGCCCTGCCAGCCAGGAGAGTCCAGTAGCCACAGAGCCATGAAGGGCTCCTGAAGTGACCTCTCCCGTCCCGGACTCTGTACCCTGCTGTCCTTATACTGCCCCGGCCAGGGACGGCTCAGCGCGCGTCGGCTGGAAGAAGACACTCGGTTTTAAGTGAAGGGCCTCCCTCGCCTCCTCCTGCCTCTGGAGCCTCCCGGTTCCCTCAGCTCGTCCCTCTTTCCTCCTGCCTCCCCTCCCCTCCCCCTTTCTCCCCCCCCCCCCCCCCCGCCCTCCTGGTGGGCTTCGCTATCAGTACAGGAGTGTCCTGGGGCATCTTCTCCCTTTGGGGCTAGAGGTAGCCTTTTCCTCAGGACTGGGCCAGGCCCACACTTCCTGCAGAGGTGGTCTCAGCGTCCCAGGGCTGCTGTCTGCCCTGGACCCCAGGGCAGTCATGAAGAAGTCCCAGAACCGAAGTCAGGTTCGGTGCGGTGAGGAGGTTCGGAGCCGAAGACTCAAGAAAGAATTCTTAAGACTTCATTGGTGCAAAATGGTGGTTTATTAAAGCACGGGGACAGGACCCGTGGGCAGGAAGAGCTGCTGCTGCCCCGGGTTGTGAGGAGCGGTTGGTTATATACACAGGAGTTGGGTAGGTGAGGACAAAGGGGTGTTCAGAAGGGCTATTGGGGCAAAGAATACTATCAGGATATTGAAGGCTTAGTTGCTATCAAGTAAAGACAATTGGGAGTCTGGTGGAATGTTACATTCCTGCTATCAAGCATCCTTGTTAATGAGATTTAGGTTTAGAAGAAATTTAACTTTATTTACTTTTCCTTCTACTTCCACCTCCTTCGGTTTTTATGGAGGGGAGGGTGACATTAGGCTTGAGGAACTGAGTTCTGTGTCTTTGGAAATTGGGCTATTGATAAGGTAACTTCTTTGTTGTAATCTCAAGGACATTTGCAAACCAAGGGAGACTCCTGTCTTGCAGGATTGTGATCTCTGCAACTTAACTATTTATCGTTTTATGGCAGTCAGGGGTGCCTGAGCAATGCTACACCTATGGAGGGGAGCGGATGAAAGGGGGGGAGTGCAAGGCACCAGCTCTTGCTTTGTCCTCAGCCAGCCTCCTGCTCCCTCATCAGTCAGCACCCTGTCCCTCGCCCACCCTCCCTGGTGGGTCTCAACAGCACGCTACCAACTCCCAGCGGGAAGGATGAGTGGAACTCTGGGGCCATGAAAGTTGGAGGCTCTGCCATAGGCTAGGAAAAAGAGAAGAGAGCCCCCCCAGCCCCCTGAGGATGACCCTGCACCTCTGGGGCTCACGTCCTCATCCTAAAGTGAAGGCTGGGCCCCTCTGGGACACTCCTGCAGTCACCAGGGCTCAGGGCCAGGCAAACCTCCATTCGCACACGCCCGCCCTTAAGCACCACGCTCTGCAGTCTTGCGGGCGGACCCCAGACTTCTTCAATGAAGCTGACCTTCCCTGAGCAGGACACCTGGAAACCTTCTGTACTTTGGGGGGGTGGCCTTCTCCCCACCTTTCTTGCTGCTGCCCCAGGAGGGCAGCTGAGGGCACCGCTGCCATCTAACACTCCCAACCCCTGCCACGGGACCGTATCTCTCCGTGGAGGCTGGGGCAGGAGGGTTCCCGAGAGCAGTCCCGCTGGCTTGGGACCCTGGGGAAGCTGGTGCTGGTGCCGGCTGGGGCTCTGGTGCAGCTGGGGCGGGAGCCTGGGACAGAGGGGGAGCCCGGCCACCCGACCGGCTTCTTTGGTCTTTGATTGAGGATGGACTTTGTGAATTTGGCTTTAGAGCGTTTATTGTGAATGTGAAACAAATGCAGGGAGAACCCAGGCCTCTGTAACTCCGAGGCCCAGAGCCGTGGGCCTTCCTGCTGGCTGTCCTAGGCACATTTGCCTAGGGATCGGCTCCTCCTGGTCATCTGCTTACTGGTGTGTTGTGGCCTTGCGTGCCCTCCCCTGTCTCTGCTTCTGGCTGGGAAACCCTACCCCTGACCTGCGTTTGGCTTCACTGCGCCTGGGCTCGTCACAGCTCGGACACCGGAACTGACTTCCACTTGAATGGACCTGCTATTATGGTTCCCTCCTTTCCATGTGTCCTGTGCTCAGGAGCGCGCCAGGTGTTTTGGGGTGGGGGTGGCTGGGGTCCGGAGCCCTCCCTCACCTGGCCTCCCTTCCCTTCCATGGCTGCCCCAGCCTGGCCCCGAAGAAGGAAAGGGAGGGCTCCCCAGGAGAGAGGCTGGGGAGGGGAAGGCCTGGGGTCCTCTGTGGGCCAGGACCCGTCTCAGACCCTTGGTAACTTGTCTGAGTTATGTCTCTTGAGGACGGAACCCCCACAGCAGCCCCGACGGCCCCTGCACAGAGGCCTCCGCTCCCCGCCCTCGGCCCGCCCCCCCGAAGCACGGCTCCCTCGGGTTGGAAACCCCCGCGCCGGGGCGCAGGAGCCAGGCGATCCCCGCTTGGTTGGGTGGGGGGTACCCTGCGGACAGGGGCCAGCTGGGGGGGGCGGTGCTGGAGAGGACAGGGCGGGCGCGGGCCTGGCCGGGGCGGAGCGACGCCGGGGGCGGGGGCACCCTGGGGGCGCGGGCGGTCCCGGAGCGCAGGCGGGGGGAGGGGACCTCTGCGGGAGGCGCCCGCCCCGCCCCGCGGCGCGCAAACTTTTCCGGCGGCCGAGGGGCAGGCAGGTGAGGTCACGTGGCCGGGGGCGGAGCGAGCCGGGCCGGGGGCGGACCGCGCGGACCCCGCCCCTGCGCCCAAGTCCCGCCGCGCGTCGGCGGAGCGCGGGCCGGAGCGCGGAGCGAGCGGGGAGCGCGCGGGCAGCGGGGCGCCATGCCCACCAACTTCACGGTGGTGCCGGTGGACGCGAGGGCGGACGGCGGCCCGGACGAGGCGGCCGCGGCGGCCGAAGGGGCCGAAGGGGCCGAGGGGGCCGAGGGGGCCGAGGGGGCCGAGGGGAGCGAGACGCCGGGCCCCCCCGAGGGCGAGCCCGACTGCCAGAGCCCGGGTGAGCGCGGCCGCACCTGCCCGCGGGACAAAGGCGGGGCCGGGCTGCGCGGGGCCCGGGGACGGCCGGGAGGAGGGGCGGCCCGGGCGGGGTCTGGGGAGGGGGCGGCCCGGGAGGGCTACTTAACACGCACCGTCCGCACCCCCTTCCCTCGGGGTCCCCCCAGCGGCCCCTGTCCCTGCGCACGACGTCTCACCCGCACGAGCGCCTCTCGACCCCCGCACCCCTGCAGCGGCCTGCAGAGCCGCGTCCCCAGGCTAGTCCCGGGGGCGCAGGGCTTCTGCCGCGCCCGGGGCTCCCGGGGCTGCGGGTCCGAGCGCCGCTCCCGCGGGGCCGCCGCCGGCTCCTTCCTCCGCGCTCGCCGGGTGGGACGCGAGCGGGGCCGGGACGCCCGGGGTAGCTATGGAGACGGGGAGTGGCCTCCCCCTGCGTGAGAACGTCCGGGCCCCCCGGGTCCCGGGCGGCCGCGGCCAGGGCGGCCCCAGTGCCTTCCTGCTTCCTTCCTGTTGCCTTTGCTCTGCTCTTGCGCGCTGGGGCAAAGGCCTCCGGCCGATAAGCTCCGGCCGAGCGCCCAACTGTGGGCACCGCCTGACTGCCCTCGGACCCGCTCTTCCGCGGGGTCATCGCGGGAAGGTCGGCGGGTCCCGGCGGGGCTGGGGGAGGGGCCGCCCATCCCAGCGGAGCGGTGCTCTGGCCAAGGGTCCTTCTCCCCCGCGCCTTTGTTTCTGGACTGGGGAGGTGCCCAGCGCTTTCGCTTTCTCTTGGGGGGATCCCCCAGGCCCGCTTCTTCTGTTATCTGGGCCCCAAACCGTTGGGTCATCTCCAGTAGCTACTCTCTAGAACTGGGGGTCGTGGGAGAGCAGGCCACAGCCGCGGGTCTCCACTGTGCCTGGTCAGAGGCTCCCCATTCCCATGGCCCAGAGCCCCGCAGGTCTCCTGCCCTGGCTGTCGAGGCCGGCCCTTCTGAGAGCACCCACCGTCAGGTGCACCCCCCCAGGTGTCTCTTCCCGCCTGTGGGGTGAGGCCTCCATCCAGCTCTCTGTGTGTCCTGGGGCCTGGGACAGGTGGCGGCCCGGACTGGCTTGAGGGCTGCTGACAGGAGGCAGGCCAAGAAGCAGGGTCTGTGCCCACGGCCTCTCCTTGCTTCTGGGCCCGCTCTGGCTTCGTCCTGCGATGCGCCGTGTTCCAGCAGCCTCTAGACGAGCCTCGTGTTTCCAGAGGAGGCTCCCTGTTGCCTGCCCTGCTCCCTGTCCGCTGGCTCCTCCTCGGGCGACTGGGGTCCTTTCTCTCCAGACTTGGAGTGGGTCTTGTTTTGAAGCCGGGGTAATTTTCTTTCTGCTCCTTTCCTTGTCTCTGCACTTAGGAGCTCTAGGTTGGGTTCTGGGGCCTGTGGGCCTGCAGCCAGGCGCTGCGGCTGCCAGGAGGGCTGGGCGGCTTGCCCATCTGGGCTGGTGGGTGGCCGGGCTCCTGAGCCCCCGGCTGGCCCCACTGAGTGCCGCCCGCGCTCTCGGCTTTCGCCCCTTCCCTTCCTGCCAAGGGCTCTCCTGGGATCTCACGGCCCCGTGTGATGTGTGGCCCAGAGCGAGGGCACATGCGGACGGCGGCTTCATGCTCCCCCCTCCCCCCTCCCCCCACGAAGCCTGCACAGAGGTCATCTGGGTCTGACATCTTGTGTGCTGCGCTCTTTCTTGTCCCCCGGACGGGGGTTGGGGGGTGTGGTGTCCTGTGTTTTGGGGCCTCTGCTAGGGTGGGCATCGCCGTTTCCTCTAAGGTCCCAGAGTGCATTTGGGGCTCAGAGGGACCCTGTAACTGGCACCGAGTCCCCGGCATGACTAGGGGCCTGGGGAAGCCAGGCTGGAGCCCCTCCGTGCACCCTAGGGTCTCCACAGCGGTCACATCTGGCCCCGTCGCAGGTTCGGCCAGTACCCCGGGGAAGGTCCTGGCTCTCCGGATGGGCTTCCTGGGTGTTTCTGGAAGCAGGAGCGCCGCTGTCCTCGGAGCCTGGCAGAGCTGCGCAGGACCGTGGGGTCTGCCCGGCCTCAGTGAGGACTGGTGAACCGTGGACCAGAGCTGGAAGGAGCCCAAACGCTGCCCCCATCCCCAAGCCTCCTCCACGCACCCCAGGCCAGCGCTGTGTGTCAGGCGCAGGGTGAGGCCGGGTCCTGGCCGTGGGAGGCCCCCCCCAGCTACAGGCCTTCAGTGCCGAGGCAGGAGGAAGCCTAGCACTGACCCTGACTGGCCTCCGCAGGCCCACGGCTGGTGCTTCAGAGCCGGGAAGATGGGAAGCAGCAGCCAGTGGTGCTCGGTGCAGACCTGTGCAGAGGGAGGCTGGGCGTGCACGGGGGTGGATGCGGCGTCCGCAGCGGTTTCCCCACCCTGGGCCGGTGGGGTGGGGTGTGTTCTGCGGTGACAGGTTGGCCTTCCTTGGGGTCCCGTGGGTTGTCCGGGACATTCGTCCTGCGTTTGCTGGTGATTAGTGATACCAAGTGGGAGGGGCTCTGCGTCCCTCTGTGCTGTGTTTGTCAGAGAAACGCCTTTTGGAGCAGGAGTGGTGAGGAGTAGGTTGTCTTCCTGAGTCCCACGCGTGGGGTTTTGAGCCGTGTGACTGGTGGGCCTGGGTGGAGGCCCTTCTGAGCCTTGTGGGTGGGCCCTGGAGCGGGCAGGTGTGCAGTGAGGCGTGGCCACAGGCTGTGGGTCCGGGTGGAGGTGGGGGGCTCGGCCCGCGGAGGCTGGACTGACCGCCCTGTGTCCCCTGTCCCCGGCTGAGACTCTAGCCTCCTTGTCCTGTTGGTGACTTTTCTGTGACTCGGCTCCCCTTGGGCACCCAGGGGCCTCTCCCTCACCCTCTGAAGTGGGCCCGTGCTTCCCGGAGGCACCGACCCAGACGGTCCCGGGGAGCGTTGCCCGTGCACCGCCAGGGTGTGTGGCAGGCCGGCCATCGGGCAGTGCGGGCCACTCGGAGGGCACAGCCCCAGACCTCACGCTCTGGTTCTGTGAGTGGGTGGCCGCTGACGGGCTGGGCAGGGCTTGTGCGAAGGACGCGGTGGAGCAGTGAGGTCCGGTGGGCGAGACGCGGGTTTTGGGAAGGGAGGGAGGTGCCGCAGCGGCCCTGGGAGCAGAAAGGACTGGCTCCTGCCATTCCATTGACAGAGCCTTGGGTGCTGGAGGGAAGGCCGCCCGGCTGCGGGGGACGAGCTGTGGTGGTCCCAGGGCTGTGTGGGGACATGTCTGTGATGGCCGCGGGGGGGGGGGGTCGGGGCCGCACAGCAGCGTCCCGGGTACCAGACACGGTTGTCAGAGGCAGAGGAGCAGGGGGCGGAAACACCAACCCGAGCGTGCGGCCAGGCGCTGGCTCTGGCTCCCCTGTCCTTAAGCACCAGGCGCTCCTCTTGAACATCCTCCTCAGAGCCCACGGGTGTGTGCGTGTGCACACGTGTGCCTGTGTGTGTTTACCTGTGTCACACACCAGTCTTTGGGGCGCACGCATGTTTGCTGTGTACACACGCAGGCCTGTGTGTGTGTGTGCGCGCGCGCGTGGGCCTGTGTGGGCCCATGGAGGTGGGTACGGGGGCTTGATGGTCACACGGTGTCCGGCTGTTGTGTGCGGTGGACCCGTCCCATGCAGTGGCTGGAGGTGCGCCTCCAGGGGCTCGGGTCAGGCTTCGGAAGCAGTGGTGAGACAGCGTCTGTGCTTCTGATCTGCGATCTGTTCCCAGGACGTGGACGAGGAGACTTGCTGTATAGATCAGGTCTGTGTTCTGGAAAGTTCTCCAGACCTTCTGAGTTTCACCCCTCTGTGCTGGAGCACACAGATAGCTGAGCTGTGGACACCAGTGGTGCTGGTCACTGCCGGGGGTCGGTGCGGTGTCTGGCATGAGGGACGCCTCCGAGGGTCTGGCTCCTTGGGGTCTGCTGGGTGCTGGTTACCGGCCACGGCTGTTTGTTCTTCGGGCCTGTGGAGTCTGCAGCCTGGCAGGTCCCTCATGGCCTTGGGTGCATCAGTGAGTCGAGCAGTCCGTGCTCTCCTGGGGGCACAGAGGCTGCAGGGACCGGCACGTGATTTATGGTGCACTGGGGAAGACGGGGAGCCATGAGGTGCTGCGCACGGGGGTGCCAGCAGGGAGGGTGGCCAGGAGGCAGGGCAGGGCCCCTCTGGAGACCCTGCGCTCTGGGGCCTCTGTGGCACCTGGCTATGTGGCTTCCAGACTTCGGGGACGTCTCTAAGCTGCAGCCTGCCCGTAGGGTGGGGATGTTCCGGAGCCGGGAACTGGGCCGTCCTGGGGACCCCACCACCCACCAGTTGCTGCTCTCAGTAAGGGGAGCTGTGGCCAGGAGTGGGGAGCAGCTGACCCCACAGACGGAGCCTCTGCTCCCTCAGCAGTGGTGATGTGGGCACGGGGCGGGGGTGGCTGTCCCCGCATTCAGGAGTCAGACTGTGGGGTGGTGACGGGGACCAGCAGCCCCCAAGCGCTGGTCGGTAGCCTGCCCCGGACAGGCGCGATGAGTCAGGCTCTGCAGCCACGGGACGCTGAGGTGGCCCAGGGGAATTCCGCGGAGGGGCCAGCGGGGGTGGGGCCTCACTGCCTCGTGAGGGGCGTGGGGTGTGCAGCTCCCAGGCCTCTGGGGCCCCTCATGCCCGTTTCCAGAGCAGAGCAGGCTCTGAAGCGGCAGGGCTTGCGTGCGGAGGGGCTGCCGTGCTGTGCGTCCTCACACGCCCTCCCCTGCGCGGGTGGGGAACTGGGGAACTCGCTGGCGGTGCCTCCGTGGTGGGTGCCTTGGGTCTTGTTGGGGGGCAGGAGCCCCTCCTCGCCCTTACTGAGGGTCTGGGAGCCACGTGGCGTGGCCTGCGCCTCTCTCCATGGTGGGTTTGTGGGTTTCAGGGGATTTCTTTCAAGTAAACGGCCCCAGACGTTTGCTTTGTAGAGGCGTGGGGCAGGTGCACCGCGTGCCTCGGGGGTGCGGACGGGTTCTTGGGGGCGCTGCAGAGGGTGCTGCCTCGTGTGAGCGCGGAGCTGGTCAGGGCTGAAGCCACTGGGCGCGGGCAAGGCGGCCGGGTCAGGGGTCTTTGCTGCCGGTCAGTGAGGCACAGGGTGGCGGCACCGGGTCCGGTGGTGCAGTGCCAGGTGGGACCTGCAGGCGACCATCCTCCGTCCCAGCCCAGTGCAGTCCCCTCTGTCAGGGTCACTGGCAGGGTGGCTCCTGGGTTGGCCCAGGCTCCTGCATCAGGGACGGGTGACCTTGGGCCAGGGACACCTCCAGGGCCGCCATCCTCACCACGGCACCCGCGGGGGCAGCAGCCGGGCCAGGCTCGGCGGGTGGGGAGGACGCGGGACGTGGGGCCGTGTTCTGTTGGTGCGCGCGCGCCGGCCCGTGTCGGGGTCTCCTATGTCCCCCATGTCGGGACATGGGTTCCGCCACCAGCCGCTGCAGACACGTGCCCATCCGCCACCAGCCGCTGCAGACACGCGCCCAGAGCAGTGTTTGATGTTGGGCGCTAATTCCCGATCCCAGGGCCAGGCGCTTTCCGTCTCCGCTGGCTTTGCGAGCCGAGCTCTCCTCGAGTTATGTCCACTGCTGCTGTAGCCCCAGCGGAGCTGGGCAGGGCAGCTGTGTCCACGCGGCTCCGGGAGCACGAGCCTGTGGGGAGGACGACGGGTGGGGGAGCCTTTGACGGGAGCCCAGTGGGACGCGTGTCCCGAGCCGTGGGAGTTCGGGCCTGGGGCCGTCCAGGCTGTCAGGCAGCTACCTGGGGGCACCTGGGGGGACTCGAGGCCAGTGTTGTCGCTGAAACAGCAGAGCACAGAGGGTTAATGTCATCCCCTTAGGAGAAAGAGGGAAGTTCCCTCTCTTCGGAGCAGAGGTCTGGACTGTGCAGATAAGACAGGCAGCTTCGGTGGGACCAAGGTCGGGGACAGACGAAGCGGGGTCCCCTGGCACCTGTCCTGTTGGCACCCCCGCTGCTGCCATGGTGTGGGTCCTTGAACCTCCTGTCAGGAGTCCCGGTGAGCAGGTGGCCCTGTGTCCTGGGGGGCGACCTCCTGGGAGGCTGCGTCCGCGCTGGGCGGGGAGGTGTGCTGGCTGGAACCTTGGCCCGGGTCTCTGGCGTGCCTGGGGCTTGTTTCCTTCTCTGCTCTTGGGTGGTTTCTTGAGGAACAGTTGGAGGCGGCGGAGGTGCTGGCCTGAGCCCTGTGTGGTCTGGGCTGGGTCACCGAGCAGCAGCGTCCCGGGGTGTGGCCCCCTTCAGCCAAGTGGCTCATGGCTGGCGGCTGGGGGAGGGGAAGAGAGCCCGCGGCCATTGCCGCATGTTCGCCACTTAGAGCTGCTTTCGCTTCGGAAGCGGGGGCTGCTGTGGGCCGTGTGCACAGCTGGGAGCTGAGCCTGTGTCCGCTCGGTGGCCGTGGCCTGGCACCACCTGCGAGGTAGGGGTAGCCGGGCACTGGCAGAGTGGGGACTTCCCTTACGGGCACTGGCAGTCCCGTGCCCCACGTGCGCCTCACGTGCACTAGCCGGTGCTCCCGGGGGCCCTGAGGAGTGCGCCTGTGCCTCAGTGTTCCCGTCCAGGAGCAGGTCTGTCCCCGAGGTGGCTGTGACCTCTCCGCTCCCTCTGTCTGGCGCCCGCGGGCCTGCTGCTTCCCAGGGAGCCCGGACGGTCACTGGGGAGGGATCAAGTGGGGCGGAGACCAGGAGGAGCCGCAGGCCGGTCTCGGGTTTCCTCCTCCCTCTGCTTCCTCCTCCCTCTGCCGCAGGGGCCTGGCTTGGTGGCCGCCAGACAGGAGCCGGCGTGCGGAACAGGAGCTGCCCCAGGAGGCAGGGGAGGGCTCGGTGCCCGTGGCAGACTCCCCACCCCCTCCTTGGGGCTCAGTGTGCCAGCAGCGGGTCCCAATGCAGGAGAGGTCATGGGAGAGGTTGGACCAGAACCGGTGCAGACAAGGGACTGACTGGGGGGTGGGGTCCCCGTTCCCGGTGCTGGTGAGGCCTTCAGGGTGCGGGTCCCCAGAGAGGCCCCATGTCCACGTGTATGAGAACACGTGTGCGAGTGTATGTGTGTGTGCTGTGTGAACGTGCACGCGTGTGTCCAGCCCGTGAGATCTTCCGGGCCCGGTGTTTCTGCGCTGCCGCCTCTCAGTATCCGAGCCTGTCCTGGGATGCCCCTTCTTCTCTGGACCGAGTCCGATATAAAGGAAATGTGCTGCACATGGGGCCACTGGCTGGTCTTGGGGACCGAGGGCCCTGTACATGGCAGTAGTGCATTGCCGTGGTGGCTATGGTTTCTGTTGGCCGGTGGCTGTGTTCCTCCAGTGTCTGGAACCTGCCTGACCCCTTCTCCTAGAGGTCCCGAAGCTGTTTTCCTGAGAGAGCCTCCCCTCTGGAGTGGGGGGCGCGTGGGAGAAGGTGGAGAACCGGGGGGCCTCTGGACGCGGCGGGCCTGGAGCCGGCGTCTGCGCTGCCCTATGGCCATGAGGCTGCTGGCGGGTGGTGGTTTCAGGTCACTTTTGCCGTCCCAAGTGTGCTGGGTCAGGAAGCGCTTGATGCTTTGCAGGTGAGGTTGTGTCCCTGCGGGGAGGCTTCTCGGAGCAGCACGCAGGCCCAGCTGCCCCTGCGGGCTGGATGCGCGCCCGTGTGGGGTGCTGGGCTCCGGGAGATGCCGTGCACACGTGGACATCCCTCACGCGTCGGTGGACCCTGGCGTTAGGGCAAGCCGTGTGTCCGTCCGCATCAGGGACCCCAGGGCAGAAGCGTGACGTGGCCTTAAGTAAATAAGGGCCTCGTGTCGGGGGAGTGTGTGGGGTGTGGGGCAGAGGAGACCAGGTTTAACATGCTGACCTGAGACCGTTGCATGGAACTTGGGGAAGAGTGACTCTGGCGTCCTGCCCTTCCCTGTGGCCCCAGGGGTGGCCCTGCAGGCCCTGGGCACTGAGGAGGCCTTGGGATGGGCTGGTGCTGGGCCGGCAGGAAGGGCGTCCCCTTTCCCGTCAGCCCAGTTCCTCTCTGCTTCCTCACTGGCCAGGCACGCTCCGGAGGCGGCCGTCCTTCTGCTGTCCCGGAGCCCCGGGACGGGAAAGGCTCGTCCCTCCTCCCTGAAGAGGGGCTGCGCGGTGTCGGCGCCGTCTCTGCCGTGGGCCCTCAGAGGGCTCTTGTCCTCATGGTACTTGCTCTGATTTTGACACAGTATTTGTTTTAGCCAGAAATGTGCCCTGAAAGCCATGGGGACTCTGACCTTGAGCCTGGCAGTGGTTTCCTGGCCTGAAGGCAGCCGTCGTTCTGCACCCCAGGGGGCACGGGGAATCCCGCTGGCCCGCATTTCAGATTCCAGCAGTGGTCCTGGATGTGGAGCGTAGTGGGGTGGGGGTGCACAAGTCCACTGTTCGGGCCGTGGAACCTAGAAACGCTTGATTCCGGCTGGAACCACTTCAGAGACATGGGCCACGAGGGCTGCCCCGGGGTCTGGCCATTGGATGCACCAGGGGGTCACCTGATGGGATTCCGTCCTGGGGGGGCAGGACGGCGGGTGGATGCTGTCCTATTGAGGTCTCTTCTGCCCCTGCCTGAGGGAGAGGTAGGGGACGTCCAGTTTCACACGCAGAAGCGGAAGGAGCCGGGGAGTGATGTCTGGCTCGCTCCGGAGGAGGCGGCGTGGCCGAACGGGCAGACGGAGGCTGTAACCTGAGCACGGCCCGAGATGGGGGCGCTTGGGGCTGCAAGGGGCCGCAGCCCTCTGTGGGAATGTGGGCTCTGCATGGGCCTCAGGAGCAGACCGCCAGGGTCACGGCCACTTCCCGGCCTCTGTGGGCCCCCCGCTCTGCCCGGGGCCTTGCCTCCCTCCTGGCATCGGACTTGCTGTGGCAGGGATGCACACGCTGCTTTCAGAGACGGCCCCGCTGGGCTGTGCAGAGAGCAAGTCTGGAGTCTGGGGCGTGCCCAGAGTCAGGCTTGGGGAAGGGGGGTGCGGTTGGCCAGGATGACCTCGCCCCTGGCCACGGCCCTCACGGTGAAGTTCACATTTCGTGGAGTCAGAGATGGGCATCAGAACTGATGGGCGGCTCCCCGGGGTCAGGGACACAGGACACTGGTCACTGCCATGAGTGCAGACAGGCATCACGATGTGTGTCCACGCTCAGGATGCTGGGGCTTTCACGGAATGTGTGGTGCACGTTTTGTAACAGAGCAAGGTAAAGCCATGGTGGTTCATCCAGGCCCTCGCACCCGAAGCCCCCTGGTGCCCCCTCTGGGCTCCATTTCCTTCCTGAAACCTTGTTTTGGACCCAGCAGGCATCATGTCTGGTCTGTTCCTGGGAGGGCCCGTCTATGGCCTCTGGGTCCCGGTCCTGGAGGTGGGGGGTGTGGAGCAGGTGCAGAAGGTGTGCCGCTGGCCTTCCCTGAGAACCCGGGGAGGCCGGCAGCCAGGCCCGGTCCCTGCGGTCTCTTCAGGGTTCAGTGAGGTGTGCTGCGGGAGGCACTGGCTCTCCACAGAGGTCTCCGGGCTGAGGAGCTTTGAAAGGCCTGTCCTACACTCTGTGAGGTGGGCAGAGACCGCTACCAAGGCTGGGGACGTGGCCGGGCGGGCAGAGAGAGGATGGCCGCTTCCCTGCGTTGTGGCCACGCGGAAACAGCGGTGTGTTGAGAACCTCCTCTGCTCCTGGGCTCTGCAAGCCAAGGCTCGGCTGTCTGTGTGTCAGTGAAGTTTTGTCGGCACCCGGCCTCGCCGTTGGACATGTGCGCAGTGCTTGGTGCTCCACGTGCTGTCCCGCCGTCAGCACACTTGAGCAGTGTGGGTCAAGAGCCTCGTGGACTGCCATAGAATTTACACGTGGCCGTTTTTGTGGTCATGGGTATAAATTGCAGGAGAAACGCTTTGTGGCAGGAACACGGGGTGGGGGGAGGCTCTCACGACCCTGGTACTGGATCCCTCCCTTTCGCACTGACAACATGGGGACCCGCCCCTCTGCCCCTCCCCCAGGGGCTGTAGGATCTTGTGGATTTTTGCCCCAGTCCCTCCACATGTTGGTGACACGTGGTCGTTGGACGCGCACGTTCCGTGTTCATGAACGGCGCCTGCCTGTCGTGTTCTCCAGGCCTGTTTGTAAGTGTTCTCTTGGTTTCTTTGGGATAAAAATTACCTCTTTGTTTGCTGAGTTTTATGTCTGGCACGGCTCTGGACCTGCACATGCACTGGTCAGATGCCACGTTCCCTGGTCCCGCGTGGCCAGTGCCCCGAGTCCATCCCCGTGTCTGTCCTGCCCCAGGGGTCCCCAGGGCGACCTGGCCTGTGCCCGTTTCTGTGGCATTGCTTTCTCATGAGGCTGCGGGTTCGGGACCCAAGTGCTCAGAGGGCGGTGGCCGTGGGGCAGTGGAGGAATGTGGGCTGGGGCTGCTGTGGGGCTCTACAGTGTCCCCTCTGGGAAGGCACTGCTGGGTCGTGGGAAAGCAGGTCTGACGTGGGACCACCTCCAAGTCCCTGCAGCAGGAGCCCCCGCAGCCGCAAACCCACTGCCCGCTGGGGCGGGAGCTGGTGTTTCTGAAATTCTGGCACATGAGCCCTGCCCCTCGTGGTGCCGCCGATGCGGGCACGTGCTCCCTGGCCCGGTTCCGTGGGTGGCTCCCCACTTCTCTCCTTCTTAAAGGGAGCACCCTCTGTTCTGCCAGCGTCCTGGGCACCTCCTGTGCGCCGTTCCCACAGCTCCGCCACACCGCCCTGTTCCCCCATCATCCCAGTCTGCGGTCGAGCTTGTGGGGAGCAGCCCACGCGGGCCGGGTGCATTTGTTCCCCACGGGAGGTGTGGGCCAAGTGACCTGTAAACCCACTCTGTCCCCAGTGAGCAGAGGAGCGGCAGGGGAGGGCTCGGGGAACGGCCCTGGGACTCGCCCTCCCGTCCCGAGACTGTGCTCCACGGAGGACCGTGCCCTGCTCTGGCTTCGTGGTGCTCGGGGGCGCTGTGCCTCGCTCTGAGGGGATCTCAGGGCTCAGCAGTGTTGGGAGTTCAGTGCAGCGAGCGGGTGGGTACAACAAGCAGGTTCTCCGCGGGTTTCCGTGAACCGGATTCAGTCCTAAGGGTGTAGGCGAGCCCCATGCGGGCTCCCCGCGGCAGGAAGGGAGAGGAGCCTGCCGCGGGCGGTGCGGGGGACCGGTCCTGTGACCTCGCGCGGCGGCGGGCCCGGTGGGCTGCATGTGCCACTGTCCCTCTGCGTGGTCCTGGCAGGACGTGGGCCTGGGCTGCCGTCTGCCCAGGCTTGTCCCCGGGCCCCTGTCGTTGGGCACACGGTCTTCGGCGCACCCGACGCCCAGGAACGATGCGGCATACTCGGGCCGCGCCTACGGGGTTGCTGAGGGGGCGGCGGGCCCCGCGCAGTTGGCAGTTCAGGAGCCTTGAGCCGTTGGCCCAAACGGCTGGCCTGGGCTTTCCCTTCGGGAAGGGCCCTTTTAGAGGCAGTTTCCTTTCTGTTTGAGCAGTTGTTTTTAAGCTTGACTTTGGCCTCGAACATGAGTTGGGAGGCGGGGAGCGCTCAGAGGACCCCCGCGCACCTGTTGGCCCGAGTTGCCCGAAGGCTGACATTTATGCATCTCTGCCCCCTTCTGCCCTGCAGGGCCTCCCCGAGCCGCCGGGAGGCGAGACCACTCTTCCTCCGGCTTCACCAGCCGGCCCAGCGGTGTCCTTTATCAGAGGAACCCCGGGCACAAGCTGCTCTCCCCCTTCCGGACGCTGGTCTCCAGCTTCCAGAACCTTCCGCGCCTGTCTTTGTCCGCCAGGGTGCGGCGTACCTGAGGTGCAGCTTTTCTGTGGGTCCCTGTCTGGGTCGCCTCAAGCTTCCTGAAGTCTTTGCTGTCGCACATTTTCGCTTCTGGGTGTTGGCTGGCCTGTGACCCTGGTGGTGACCTTGGTTAGATGGGTGTGCTTGCCTGGTGACGAGGAGCAGGTGCCACGGCCTGGGCCTCCTGTCTGCTTGTGGGTGGCGCACGCAGCGCTGCGGTTGTCTGGCGTCCTGCTGCACTGCGGTCCTCGGGGGCTGTGCCTGCCCCTGTCCTGCGGCGGGGGTTTGGGTGTGTGCTGTGACCTTCCACTCCGACGCGGGGGGTTTGGGAGACGCCGGCCTCTTCTTGGCAGGGGGTGTGGGTGGCAGAAGGGCCTCTGGCCAGGCAGGGAGCCACGGCCACGCCTGGGGCACTCGCTCGCACACGGGCCGGTCTTGGGGGAGCTCACCTGAGTCTCTGCAAGGGGCACCCCCGCCGGTCCCCGCTGTTCCGGTGCGGTTACTGCAGGGTTTCTCCTGCGCTCAGGGCTGGGGCCGCTTCCTTGACCCCCCGCGTGCGGTGATGATGGCCGTCCCGTTGGGATGGGGTCGTTTGTACTGCGCTCGCTGTTTTGTCTGTGCTCCTGGTCTCTTCTGGGTGCGGTTCCAGGAGCCGGGCAGGGAGCGGGCAGGCAGCCGGGCAGGCAGCCGGGCAGGGAGCGGGCAGGGAGCGGGCAGGGAGCCGGGCAGGGAGCCGGGCAGGGAGCCGCTGTCCTGACAAGTGCAGGGGCTGAGGTCGGGAAGAGGCCGTGTGGCGCTGACCAGGCCGGCAGCCACGGGTGTGGGGGGTGGGTCTCACGGCTGCCACCCTGAGGGTCTGGGGGGGCCTTGGGCGGCTGGGTGTGCTGTCAGGGACGGGGTGTGCCTGGATTTCGGGGGCCGCTCGGCTGGGGAGTGTGGGGGGGTTCTCTCCTGTGCCCAGCATGGCGGCCTGCTCTCGCTCACCCTTGTCACCTTGAGCTGCTGTGGGGATGCACTGGGGACCTCCCCAGCCCCACCCCTGAGTGTCGGGGAGGACTGTGACCAGATCCCGGCGGTGACCCGACAGTGACTCAAGTGACCCTTGAGCTCGGTTGAGCTCGGAGACCGTGCAGCCCAGACTCCAGCATAGTGCCCACACGTGACCCTCGAGGACCTGCCGTCCCCACGGCCGGCCCTCGCAGGACCGCGGATGCCGGCCTACACGCTCACGCTTGTGAGGCCTTGTGGGAATTCTGCCTGGAAGCTGGAGTGGGGACCTGCCGTGAGTCCGTGCAGCGCGGGGGGGCGCGGGGGGCCGCGGGGCCTGAGAACGCTGCCTGTGGAGACTTGTCCCTCCTCGCTGGGGAGCCGTCCAGTTGGCATCAGTGGTCACAGGTCAGAGCCCCAGGTGGCCCGAGCAGGTGCTGTGGGTTTGAGGGTCTCTTGCCTCCCTGAGGACTGACCCCGGGGGTCCTGCTGCATGCGGGTGTCCGGCCTTGCGTAGGGTGGCCTCCTTGAACTCTGGACATCGGCATGAGCCCCCTCTCCTTGGGGTGGTGACTCCTAGACAGTACGGTGTTGGGGACGCAGAGGGTCCCAGCGAGAGTGTGTGGTCCCCGGGCTGCTCACACCACCGGCCCCCGACCATGGCTTCTGGACGTGGGGCAGCACCGCCGTCCCGGGTGACACGGGGCGGCTGCGATGGGGCTCCTGTCACCCAGGGGTTGTAGCTCGGCCCTCTGCTTGCATTTGGACCCCATGATGCGGGGCCTGGTCTCGGGGTCTGGGTCGGGAGCCCATGGCCTGGTTCGGGACCTGAGCACTCCGCATTCCTGTGCGCCTGGCCGGCGTCACTGCTCCTCAGGGCTCTGTGTGAGCACGCTTGCTTTCCTGTTGGGAGTGGTTCTGGCCAGGCTGCGACCGTGAGTCCCCAGGAGTAAGGGGGCACCGTGGGACCCAAGGGGACATCTCAGGACTTGACGTTCCTGAGGGGGCGGTGCTCCCGGGGCCCTCTCTCCGACCCTCTTAGGATAATGCCGGCGCTGCCTGGGAGCCCGGCACCCGGGAGTGGGCACCCTGTGCTTCTCGGAGGCTGATCCCCCGTGATGGACCACATCCTGTTGCTGCTGTAAACCCTGACAGCTGTGTCCACCGTGGCCTGTGTCTGAGATAAGCACAGAGCCTTACTGTGTCTCGAGCCACATTAGAACCCAAGTGCCCACTAATGGGTCACGAGGTGCCAGGGTGTTCCTGTTCTGATGAGCATGGGGTATCTCGGGCTGGAGGTGTCTGGTCACCTCTGAGGTCCGCAGACAAGGCTGTGGCGGCTGCAAGCCCGTGCTGGCCTGGAACCACCTCACAGAAATGGGAGAATCTGCGGCCATGCCTCAGGGCTGGGCATGACCCATGCGTGCCCACACTGAGGTCACCCCCTCCGTCCTGACGGGCTCAGAGAGACAGGGTGATGGCCGTGCTGTGGGCAGGCTCTTGGTGGAGGGTTGAGGGGATGCAGGATCCCGAGGGGGAGGCTGTGCCTGTCGGCAGGGCACCGGGGGGTGGGGCCAGGACCCCAGCTTCGGGAACAAGGGTCAGCAGTCACCAGCCCTGGGCAGTGGGGCTCCTGCAGACTGCAGGCTTGTCTCTGAGGGGGAGGTGCCCCATGTGCCCGTGTGTGGGCTACTGACCTGGTGGACGGCTCTGTGTGGGCGCCACGGCCACAGGTAGGCTGTCCCCCTGCGGTCAGGCTGCTGTCCCACTGGGGGTCCTGGGTGTGGTGGTAACGTCCCGACCCCCGGCCCTGGCATCCGGCGCGGGTCTCCAGGAGAATCAGTGGGGGCTCACCTTGGATGGGGAAGCACAGTTCGGGGGTCAGGAGGTCCTGCTGGGGTTGGGGGTCTTGCCAGGGCATGAATGTACCAGACCTTACAGGATGATGTGATTTTCCCCTGTGGGGGTCTCGTGTGGGGGGCAGGGACATGGGGCCTGACTTGCTGTCACCATCTGTCCCACCTGGGCCACCGGTTGGCAGGGATGGGCCCCTGAGCTCTGCGTTTGTTGAGCCTGTTCTGCTCCTACGTGGGCCTGGGCTCATATCCATGGCCGGCCGCCTCTTGCCCTGGGCACAGCAGCCTGCCCCGCCCTGCCCCACCCCACCTGGGACAGGGTGACCCTTCTGTCACTTGCTCTCACTCTTCCGTGTTTTTGAGATGTGTCTCATGGGTGGGGAAACTGAGGCAGGGAGGGCTGGGTTGCTCGGGCACAAGCAGCTGTCCCAGCAGCCGGGGCCACGACCCCGAGGAGCGTCGCTGGCGGGGTCCCAGGCACGGGGTGATGTCTGCAGGTGACACGCGCGTCTGTTCTCGGGGCTCAGCGGCCGCCCCCGTTGCCCCGCACCTGGCTTGGGGGAGCCACGGGTCCTCGTGGCCCCTCAGGCCCCTCAGGCCGCCGGGCTTGTAAGACTGATCTGAGCGGTCATTCCCCAGGAGATGGAAACCCACGAGAGAACAGCCCGTTCATCAGCCACACGGACGTGGACCAGGAGAGCTGCTTGGAGGGAAAGAACATGGCGCTTTTTGAGGTGACTTGCACTCCCTCCTACGGGACACGCAGGACCTTGTGGTCTGCTGAGGAGCTGGGGTGGGGCGGGGCGCTCGCCTGACCGGATGCTGCACACCGTGGGAGCCTCTGCGGCCACCACCTGCATGGATGGGCCGTCTGGGGAGCCCCGGACCCCTGGCTTGGGGCCTGGTGTGGATCCACGTGGGCCCACCTCAGCCCCGTGGATCACAGCTCTGGAGCTGGAAGCACCAAGAGCCCCATGGGAGCCCCAGTGGGTGTGGGGCCCCGGGGGACTAGCCCTGCCTCGGCCCCGAACAGGAGGAAATGGACAGCAACCCCATGGTGTCCTCGCTGCTCAACAAGCTGGCCAACTACACCAACCTGAGCCAGGGCGTCGTGGAGCACGAGGAGCACGAGGAGGACAGCAAGAAGCGCGAGGTCAAGGTGCGCCCTGCCCCCGCCGGTCCTGCCCCGGCCTCCCCGTCCTCCCCCCATCCCCCCAGGCCCCACCCCATCCCTTCCGCTCCGCCCCGCCTTCCCCACGTCCCCCTGTCCTCACCCTCCCCCATAGTTCTGTTCCCTCCCTGGGGCCGTCCAGAGTCCCACAAAACGTGACTCCTTTCCTCTCCCTTGCCCGAGGCGCAGTTCAGAGTAGAAACTGGCCGCCTCCACGAGCAGGGGCAGGCAGAGGCAGCGTGGGGAGCAGAGGTCTGCATGGCTGGCCTTGAGGGGTCCGTGTCTCTGCGGGGTCCCCACCAGCTGTCTGGGGTAGCGTGGGAGCTGGTGAAGGCCTGGGTGTCTGCCTCTGCCTCCTCGGTCAACCCTGCCTGGGATGCCAGCCTCGTGCCCGAGGCGCCGGGCCCTCGGCGCACATAGGGGTCTGCCTGCTCCCTGAGCCTAACCTTGACCGTTAGGAAGTCGGGCCGTAGAAGGGATTTCTTACTGTAAATGCAGCAGGACAGACGCTGGGTTTCCCAACACTGGGGGTGTTTGCTCTGCATTTGGCACTGAGCGGTAGACCTGGGCCGTGGAGACTTCGGCACAGCTTCGCCCTGGCCGCCTTCCTGGGGCAGAGGCTGTGGGGACGCTGGGCCCAGGTGACCCCGTGTGGGGAGCTGACAGCTGTGGGTGCTGTGGCATTGGGCACCGTGTTCGCAGCTGAGATGCCCACTGGTGTGTTTCTGGGGTTTTGCCCCGTCCGGGGCACGGCCTGCAGCTTCTTGGGCTCTTCTCGGGCCCAGATGCTGGGAGGCGTAGGCCTTTGCCCTGCAGCGGGCACACGTCGGTCCCTCTGCTGGAGCTCGTGCCCGGGGCGCTGTCCACTGCTTAAGGACTGGGTCTTCCTGCTGCTTGGAACCTCCTGTGGCGCCTGCCATCTTCCCCCCCGTCCCCCCCGCTACCCTGCAGCTGCCCCCTGCTGTCCCCTGCTGTCCCCACTGCCCCGCTGTCCCTTGTTGCCTGGCGCAGCCCAGCACCGTGTTCAGAAGTGCACCCCTACGAAGCGTCCGCCCAGGTCAATCTGCGGAGCACGTGGCTTGGCGCCATGGCCACATTGGGACTGGGAGGTCCTGTCCCTGGGGCAGGGGTCCTGTCTGGTCTCTGTTCCCTGGGGGCGCAGGGGCAGGGCTGCGGTCACAGAGCGGTGCCGCACAGCTATCCTGGAGACAGGCACATGGGTTCTGGGTAGGAAGAATCAGCCGCCGCACTTGGGGCTGACTAGGTCCTCGGACTGCCCTTCCTTTCTGCTGTGCCCCCCGGACACAGGAGCTTGTGCCCAGAGACCAGCCCGCACTGCAAGGTACCATTTCCAGGGCTCCTCACATCAGCCAGGCTGATCCATGAGAGTTGCCTGTAGGAGAGAACGGGGGGCCTGGCCTGCCTGGTGACTTGGGTCTCCCCTGGGACCACTCCAGGAGCTCACCCAGAAACCGGTGCCCCATGGGGGGGGCAGGTGTGGCCTGGGAGCGCCACACCGGGGATCCCTCGGTGCTTGGTGGCCCTTCCCTGTCCCGGTGCGTGGGGACAGGTGTTCCCAGTCCTTGGCCCCGGGCGCCCCGCCTGCTTCCCTGAGCGTGGGTGCAGCCTGCTGGGGCCGGCGAGCCCACAGAGCCATGTCCCGCAGCCTTCGCGTCCCATGCCTTCTGCAGCTCTTCGCCGGCAGCAAATGTCCCCAAAGCAAACCCCCAGTTGTGCAGGCTCTGTTCTCCTTCCTGGGGAGCATCGTCTCGCCAGTCTCTGGTCCCTCGTCGGCCTGAGATCTCTGGTGTGCCCCCTGCCTGTGGTGTCTCGCCTGCTGCAGGGCAGGGGAGGCTGGGACCCGGCACCGTCTGCCCTCGTGCTGGCTTCTGGCCTGGTTGCCGCCCACCCAGCTGGTGTGCCGACCCTTGGGGCCTCCAGGATCTCGGGACAACCCCACTGGGCATCTCCCAGCACCGCGTCCGAAGTCCCCCAGCTCACACAGCTGCATGTCCCGTCTGAGCTCTCCCCCACGGGTTCAGGGTGGGGCAGGCTCTGTGGGGCCCTTGACGCGGGTGGGGAGCAGCTGCCCGTCTTCCGCCTGCGTCAGTGGCCGCCTGGGCCCCCGCAGCCCTCGGCCTGGCTCGTCCCGGCTCGTCCCGCTCTCTGCTTCCCGGACGCTGCCGTGGCTGCCCTTGCCACACCCTGTCCCGCTCCCCGGCAGTGTCGTGGTCTCCGGTCTTTCCAGAACCCACGCTCCGGAGGATTTCTCCCAGAGCCTCCCTTTGGGGTGGCCTGGCTTCCTCCAGCGCAGCCGGAGCGTGCGGCCCGCGTCCCCAGCCGCGGCCCCTGGGCTCCCGGGCACCGCCATGCTCTCTTCCAGAGCCCGCGCATGGGCACCTGCATCGGCGTCTACCTGCCGTGCCTGCAGAACATCCTGGGGGTGATCCTATTCCTGCGACTCACGTGGATCGTGGGTGCGGCCGGCGTGCTCGAGTCCTTCCTCATCGTCTCCATGTGCTGCATCTGTGTGAGTCGCCAGAGACCCCAGCCCCCGCCCACCAGCCCGACCCGTGGCCCCGGGACCGGTTCCCCGCCCCCCGCCACGGCTCCTGGGTCGGCTGTGGCTCCCGCACGTCCCGGGCTCTCCTGCCTCGCTCTCGCTGTGGGGAGCGGACCTCGTCCCCCAGGCGTCCCCGGAGGGCTCTGGCCCAAGGGTTTAGGCCCCACGGCCCGTCCCCCTGCAGCTTCCCGGGCCGTCTTCGCGGGTGGGGCCGTCTCAGTTGCGTCCACTGGCAGTACTCTGGCGTGTCTGGAGAAATTGCCATAAAACCAGAGGGGTGGGGGAGACCAGGGACTTCTTAAGAGAGCAGGCACGCCCGCTAGGACCCGCGGCCAAGGCTGTATCCGGCAGGACTGCAGAGACCACTGAGGCCCTGAGCTTTCCCGAGGCCGTTCCTTCCCGCCTTTCGGTTGCAAACTGCCCACCAGCCTGTGGTGGGGCCATTTCCTGAGCCGGGCTGGGAGCTAGAGGCAGCCCCCCGGGACAGCTCGGATGTTCTGCATCCGTTGTCCAGAGCAGGTGCTCTGATGGGGTCCCCCATGCACTCCCGGGCAGCGGGCACCCAGATGGGGTCCCCCACATACCCCATGGTGGGTAAGCACGCAGACAGGTTCCCCATACCCCACAGTGCCCAGACACGGTCCCCTGTACTTGCGGCGGACGGGTGCCCAGCCTTGATTCCAGGTGGGGTCCCGAGTGAGGTACTCCTGGGTGTCCTGTAGGAGCTCAGCTTTGGGGGTCGAGGGGGAAAACAAGGCTAGCCCTGAGCGTCCTGGAGCCCGTCTTCCTGTCTGTGGGACAGCCCATCTGTGATGGGGCCAGGTGTGGTCCCAAAGTGGCCTCTCTTCTGAGAGGATCACCTGTGTCTTTGCAGACGATGCTGACGGCCATCTCCATGAGTGCCATCGCCACCAACGGCGTGGTCCCAGGTAAGGGCGCTAGGGCAGGCTGCGTGGGGTCCCGAGCTGAGCCCTGCTGGGAACCCTACCGGTGGCCTCTGCTGAGGCGGCCGGCATTCTGCCCCAGAGGGCCCCAGTGAGCCCCAGTGAGCCCGTGCCCTCACCCGCCTGCCAGCCAGCCCGGAGCACAGACCTCACGTCTGGCTGGGAGAGTTGTGGCGAGGCAGGTGGGCTGGGGACACCCTCAGCACAGCCAGCTCTCCCGGATGCCCCGTCCGCAGGGACCCTGCACCAGGCGGAGGTGCTCTTGGGTCCCCAGCTCTCAGCGGCGCACAGACACACCGAGAGCTGGTGCTTGGTGTCCTGGGTGTCCCAAGGGCACTATGGGCCGTCCTAAGACCAAGGCGCACCCTTGTCCCCGGTGCCTGACCTCGCGCTCAGAGCTGCTATGATGGTGGGAATCTGCCCCCGTGGGGACGGCGCTTCCTTCTGAAATCTCGCATCAGCTCCGTGGTCGGAGGTGCTTCCTGCTCCTGGTCCTGGCGTTAATTTCTCCCAGACCCTTGTTATTTAGAAACCAGCCAAAGCGCCACTGTGGGCAGGGACAGCTTTCGGTCTGTGGGTTGCTGTCTTGGCTTCGGAGCCCTGGAGGCCCGGCTGCCTGTAGGGACTGTGGGGGCTTGGGTGAGCGGGAGCTGCATGCAGGCCAGGACAGGGAGGGACTGTGCTGTGCCTCCAGGTTCTGGGGAGGCCACCATTGTGGCCGGTGTGGATCCACAGTGGCCGTGTCCCCGTCCACTGGCCAAGCCGCCTGGCCTTGGGGGTCTGGGCTCAGCCGTGCTCTGGTGCAGATGGTGCCCAGCAGCCACAGACCTCGTGGCCTTTATGAGGCAGAGCACACAGAACCGCGGTGTGGGGCTCAGGGCGGGCATCACGGTAGAGGGGGTGACGCCAACCGCTGCTCCCTGTCCCGTTGGCAGCCGGCGGCTCATACTACATGATATCGCGGTCTTTGGGGCCTGAGTTCGGGGGCGCCGTGGGCCTCTGCTTCTACCTGGGCACGACCTTCGCCGGGGCCATGTATATTTTGGGGACCATTGAGATTTTTTTGGTAAGTTCTTGTGTTGGGGTAGTTTTCCGGACCCGAGGGGTCCCTCCTGAGGCACACGGGCCCCCACAGCCGGCCCCCTCACTCTGACACCTGCCTCTTTGGGCTCTCAGGGGGCCTGGCTGCGTCCCTCTCTTGGTCGGGCCATGGATGATGGCACTGACCCAAGGTCAGTCCCTTGGCTGCCTCACTCTCCATGCTGGGCCATGGCTGGTAGCAGTGACCCAGGGCCCCCCCGCTGCCCTTCGGTTCGGCTGCCAGGCTGACATCCGGGTGTGTGATGGGCTGCAGGCCCGAGTGGAGGGCCGGCCAGGAGACGGCTCCTCAGCAAGGAATCCGTCCGTCCTGTGGCACGCACACAGTAGGGCCCCCACAGAGACGAGCTCACTCCCAGGTTGTTAGGTCATGGTGGCCCCCGGCCTGCAAGGTGAGCTGAGGGTGCTGCCCAGAGGCTGGCCTCCACAACATGGGCGGCAGGGGCAGCGTCTCTGAGCCGTCCATGTCTCTCCGCTGTCCCGGGCCCACTGTCACTGCGTCCGGGCAGGTGGGCCCACAGCCGGGGAGGGCCCAGCCCTGCAGACAGGCACCGGCCCTGGGGGCCACCGTCCAGGTGTGGGTGGCTGGCAGCCCTCCTTGACGCCCTCCGTGCTCCGCAGACCTACATCTCCCCCAGCGCGGCCATTGTCCAGGCGGAGACCGCGGAAGGCGAGGCCGCGGCCATGCTCCACAACATGCGCGTGTACGGGACATGCACGCTGGCGCTCATGGCCATGGTGGTCTTCGTGGGCGTCAAGTACGTCAATAAGCTGGCCCTGGTGTTCCTGGCCTGCGTGGTGCTGTCCATTCTCTCCATCTACGCCGGCGTCATCAAGTCTGCCTTCGACCCACCAGACGTCCCGTGAGTCTGGGGCCCGGGCAGCGAGTTCTCCAGCCTCGTGTGCGCCGGTGACCGTGTGGGCAGTCTGGGCGGCAGTGCTGGCGGTGCGGACGGCCCTGCTCTGGCCCGGCTCTGGGATGAGCCCACAGGCTTCTTGTGTGGCTGGGCTGTGTGCACGGGTGGGTGGGTCTGGTGACGGTCAAGGTGACCGGGAGCTGCTGACCCCAAAGGCAGTCAGGCAGCCCTGAGCTCCTCGTGGGGTGCCCCCTGGTCCTCCCAGGAACCCCCATGGGTGGTTCTCCTGTCTGTCCTCTGGAGGTGGAGCCCGAGTCCCGAGTCCCAAGGAAGGGGGCTAAGGTCACAGAGCAGGGGCGCGGGCTGTGATCTGTCAGGCTGGCATGTGGGTCCCACAGCCACAGGGCTGACGCTGCAGGGGACTGGCCAGCTGGGTGGTGGTCAGCGCCGACCCCCTGGGCTTCTTGTGCGGAGGGAAATGCTGGCATCAGACGCCCCAGCTTGCGCCGAGCTCTGCACCGCACTGCGCCGAGCCTGGAACAGGAGCAGGGTTGTGAGGGAACGCTGGGGTCCTGCTGCGGCCCCCGCCCCGCACAGCCCACGTGGCCTTCCCGGCGCCCAGGGTGGAGTGACCGAAGTGGCTTTGCTGCGCCCAACGCCAGTGGCCCGAGAAGGGCCCGTGCGCCCCTCACACCAGACCCCCCCGCTTAGGGTCTGTCTGCTGGGGAACCGTACCTTGTCCAGACGCGGCTTCGACGTGTGTGCCAAGTTCCACGCTGCCAACAACAGCACGGTGCCCACCGCGCTCTGGGGCCTCTTCTGCAACACCTCCATGCCCAACGCCACCTGTGACGAGTACTTCGCCCAGAACAACCTCACGGAGATCCAAGGCATCCCTGGCGTGGCCAGTGGCGTCCTGCTGGGTGAGCGCCCTGGGGTTCCGCGTGGGGCCACAGGCAGCCGACCCTTCCTTCCTCAGGGTTTGCTGCCGGGTGCACACGGGGTCACGGTGGGGATGACAGGGCTTGTCTGGCCCTTCTGGGACAGGTCGTGTCTCTTCCCGTTGGGTGGAAGCCCGTGGGATCTGGTCGGCTGTTGGCCTCTGCCGCCTTCTGGAATCTTACCACTGGCCTGTTGCTTGCAGATAACCTGTGGAGCACGTACGCAGACAAGGGAGCATTGGTGGAGAGGAGGGGCTCGCTGTCGGTGTCTGTGCTGGAGGAGAGCAGGACCAGCGGCCTGCCGTACGTCCTCACTGACATCATGACCTACTTCACCATGCTGGTCGGCATCTACTTCCCCTCCGTGACCGGTGAGGCCCCGCCCTGTCCCTCTGTGGTGCACACCTGCCCCGGTCCCATAGGCAGCGGGCCTTGGGGTCTCTGCGCCCCGCATGCTAATTGGGGTGCAGGAAGGAGCTTTGTCCTGAGCACCCCACATGGAGCGGTGTCACTCAAAGTCGCAGACCGTGGTGGCTCCACGTGGACCCTCGGGTCATCCTTACGCAACAGTCAGCTGACGTTCTGGGACAACCCTTGGCGTTCCCTGGTGCCTCACCCCCACCGGGATGCCCTTCAGCGGCCCCTGTGTGGCCTGGTGCCTGCAGCCATCCACGTGCCTGGCCTCTGCTGGGCCCTCTGGCCGCTGCCTGGGCTTCCCCTCCATGAGCCTGAACGCCACGGCGCAGGGGCGGGTGCAGGTTCCCAGTGCGTCTCTTCAGTCCCGCAGCACCCTCCCCGTGAGTTGTGGCTCGGCGGGCAGTGTTTGGCGGGTTTGTGGTCACTGTAGGCCCTTCGGCGGTTTCTGTAGGTATCATGGCGGGCTCGAACCGGTCTGGGGACCTCAGGGACGCCCAGAAGTCGATCCCCACAGGGACCATCCTGGCCATCGTGACGACGTCCTTCATTTGTATCCTCAGAGGGGCCGAGGGGCCGGAGCCCATCCTCTGCCCGCTGTCGCCCGGGGGGAGGAGCCGGCCGGCGTCTGCCCGCTGGAGGACAGCGAAGACGCCACGGGGACGCCACCGTCTCGGCCGGCCGCCACGCGCCCTTCTTTGTAAACCGTGGATAGCCCCGTGTCATCGAAGCTGACGTGGCGGTGACCCGTGACTGCGGGCGTGGTGCGTGGGGCCCGTGCTCAGTCACGGTGGCGGCATGCGGCTGGCGCTGTCTCTTCTGGGCGCCCATGGCGCTGATGCCACGGGCTGTGTGCAGCCTGACCCACGGCAGTCAGGGCGGGACCATGACGAATTCCCTCCGAGGGCTGTGGGGTCACAGCCTGCGCTGGGCGGGGGCGGGAGGGGGACGGGCCGGTCCGGGTGGGTCTGCAGCCAGGGCTTTGTGGGTGACGTCGGTCCGCTGTTTCCTTGACGCCCGCCGCAGACCTGTCCTGCATCGTGCTCTTCGGGGCCTGCATCGAAGGCGTGGTCTTACGAGATAAGTATGTTGGTTTGTGTTTGCCGCGTCTGCAAGCTTCGGGTCAGCATCTGGTTCTTGTAGAGGGTGGTAGCGTTGACCTTGGGACCTCCCCCAGGATTTGAGGCTTTGAGCGGGGAGCAGGAAGCCCCGTGGCCCTCTTGGGGGCTTCTGTTCGCCTCGCAGTGTGTGTCCTGTCCTGCTTCAGCCTGGAGCGGGGGAGCGCTCTCCCTGAGAGCTTGGGGGGTTCTGTGCTGTCCCAGACAACAGGGCTGTGCCGGCGCCTGTTCTCGGGAGCGACGTGGTTCCCTGGTCGTGAGAGAGGGCTGTTAGGGTGGTCGTGCCCTCATTCGGGCTCAAAACGTGGGAGGACGTTTATGTTTTCGGCTGGTATCTGAAAGTCTGCCCGCCTGTAGGTTCGGGGAGGCCCTGCAGGGGAAGCTGGTCATTGGCATGCTGGCCTGGCCGTCCCCCTGGGTCATCGTCATCGGCTCCTTCTTCTCAACCTGCGGGGCCGGCCTGCAGAGCCTCACGGGGGCACCGCGCCTGCTGCAAGCGATCGCCCGTGACGGCATCATCCCCTTCCTGCAGGTGAGCGGGGCGGCCGGCCAGAGAGCAGGGCCCTGCGGGAAGGGGTGAGTCTCCGGGTCTTGAGTGTGTGCCGAGCTCGTGCTTCACGGTTAACAGGCGGACCCGCATCCCCACTGCCCGCCCGGCAGCCCTGCCCCAGGTGGTCACGGGCTGCGGGTGCAGGTGCGTGTGGGAGCGGGGCAGGGAATGGCCCTTCTCCCCCAGGGCTGTGGGAGCAACCCGGGGAGCCCCCGCCTCCTGCAGGGCCAGCGTCCATCCTGCTGGGATGCAGTGTCCTCCCCTGAGGACAGAGGCTTCTGGAATGAGCTCGAGGGGCCGAGGCCTTAGTGTCTTGGGGCCCCAAAGGCCACAGGTAGGGCTCAGACAACACCGGATTTGCTCACATTCTGGGAGCAGGAAGTTCCAGACGCAGGTGTGGGCAAGGCCAGTTTGTCTTTGGTGCATAGACCCCACCTGCCCCTGGTCTGCACCTGGCCTTCCTGAGCTTCTGTCTCTGCCTCTTCTCACAAGGACGCGGTCATCTGGAAGAGGGCTGCCCTGGCGGGCTGAGTCACTGTAAAGCTCACATCTGCAAACACAAGTCGAGTCCCTTTTGAGGGGCTGGGGCCGGGGTTTCTCTGGGGGCTCTGGGGCCCGTAAGGCCCCTTTGTTATCTGGGTGTGGGGCCGGTCTCCCCGCTCTGGGGTGCAGTCCTCGCCTCTGCTCCCGGGAAGGTTCCAGCGGACTCCGCAGTTCCCATCCGTGGCCTTGGGCGCAGACAAGGTCACGTGCTGGCTGCCCCGGGACCCTGGATCGGGCATCGCTCTCAGGAGGGGAGGTGGCAGTTGGGGTGTCCCCCATGTTTGTTTCCGGGGCCCTTACATGTGTGTCTGCAGTGAGCTCCGCAGGTCCCTCCCCAAAGCCCCCAGGCAGCAGGGACTGTGCTAGAAAAGCGTTGAAAGCTGGAGTCCTAGAGACAGGCGTGGCCTCCACACGGTCCTGCCCTGTGGCCATGGAGAAGGGTCCAGGCCCCTTGCAGGGGGAGGCCTCATGGAGTTTTCCTGAGTACCTGTGCCATGGGGGCGCTGCGTCTCCCCTTGGGAGGCTGGCCTTAGGATGCCCGGGAAGCTGCCCTCCGGCACATGCAGGCGTCACCTTCCCCCCCAGCCTGAGCGCTGGGAGGCCTGGTGGTGGTTCTAGATGCTGGGTTTTCCTGCTGCCTGGGCTGGGGAGGGTCCAGGAAGCTCCGTCCTGTCCAAGCCACGCTGGGGCTGGCTGCACGTGAGATGCTGGGCTTCGGGAACGCGGGTTGTTGCTCCCGTGGCATCTGTCCCGTGCCCGCAGCCCACCTGCTCTCTCTCTGCAGGTGTTTGGCCATGGGAAGGCCAACGGGGAGCCCACGTGGGCCCTGCTGCTCACGGCCCTCATCTGCGAGACGGGCATCCTGATCGCCTCCCTGGACAGCGTGGCCCCCATCCTGTCCATGTGAGTGGCTGTGGGCCCAGCAGGAGGTGTGAGGGGACGGGCCGTGGAGGTGGGGCTGCTGCTCGTCCACAAGGAGGTGTATGTGGCCCTGCTCTGAGGAGAGGGATGCACACGGTCGTGGGAGCCACGTGGCCCTCGTGGAACGGTGCTGTGGATGGGAGGGGGGCAGGAGGGGGATGAGAGGGGTTGTGCTGTGGTGGGGGTTGGGAAGACCACGTGGTTCCTGCAGGCTGGGACCGTGGGACCTGACCTGGCTTCTGTGGTCCTGGCGTTGTGCCTCCAGGTTTTTCCTCATGTGCTACATGTTTGTGAACCTGGCCTGCGCCGTGCAGACCCTGCTGCGAACGCCTAACTGGCGCCCACGCTTCAGATACTACCACTGGTGAGCACGTCCGCCGGCCACGGGGGCCCTGATGGTCTCTGTAGAAGCGGCCGCAGCCAAGCTGGGGAGGACCCAGGGCCCGTGTGGGTCACCCAGGCCCCTCGAGCATCCAGTGGGCCGAGGTCCCCGCTGGGGGCCAGCCTCAGCACCTGCTACCGTGGGCTGCTCGGTCTCCGTGCCACCAGGGTGCGTCGCGGATGTGGGAAGCCCGCTGTGCGTTGTGGCCCGTGGGGTGCTCGAGCGCCCTGGGAAGGGGGGCAGGGGGCACGTGGTCATCGCCGTCACTGCTGCCGCCTTGTCGTAGCTGAGTGGGGTCCTCGCCAAGGGGTCCTGGGCGTGGCAGGCGTGCAACTCTGTCCTTCTAGGGCGCTGTCCTTCCTGGGCATGAGCCTGTGCCTCGCGCTCATGTTCATCTGCTCTTGGTACTACGCTCTCGTCGCCATGCTCATCGCCGGCTGCATCTACAAGTACATCGAGTACCGCGGGTGAGCGCCGCGGCCGGGGCCCGGCTCCCTGCGGGCTGTCTGCGTGGGGGGGCAGGTGCGGGGTGTCCCCATGGGGTCAGCATAGCCCAGGGGATTGGGGACCCTCACCATGGGAGTCAGACCCCTGTCCCAGGGCCCAGCTGGGCCGCTCTGTCCAGCCGCATGCTTCTGTGCCAGCGGGGGAGACCCGCGTTTGTTACTTTGAATGGATTCTTTGGTATTTGTGACACTTCCGAGAACTTCGAAATCCATCCATCGAGAGAAGGGACGCGTGATGGATTCCAGGATTCCCAAAAGTGCATCCCAGAGCACATCCCGGCGCACCGGTCCGTCCCTGGGGCATTTCTCCAGGGGGCGGGGTCAGAGGGGTCCTGGCCACTGCCTGGAGGCCCCCTCCAGCTCTTCCCAGGCTGGTCAAGGAGTGTCACGATGCGACCACTCCCGGTGAGGCCAGGGCCACCGAGCCAGCTGCGCTGGTCAGTGTCCCCGTGTCCACACAGACCCGACGCTGGCTGCTCCGGGAGGCTGCCCCAGGAGGCCTGTGGTCCAGTGAAGCTCTGGGCCCTGGCCCTGGGGTCCCTTCCCGAGTACCTCACTGCCGCCCCTTCCTCGCAGGGCCGAGAAGGAGTGGGGTGATGGCATCAGGGGACTGTCCCTAAATGCAGCCCACTATGCCCTGCTGCGTGTGGAGCACGGCCCCCCCCACACCAAGAACTGGAGGTGAGCGCCCCAGTCTCCCCGACCGGCCTCGCGCCCTGTGAAGGCAGAGTGTCGTCTCTAGTAGCATTACGCTTCAGAGACAGAAGTCCTTGCTGCCGCTTTTTGGGGAGTGGTTATTTCGAGAGCTTCTAGCACCTTCCTTCACTTCACAGTGGTGGGCCGGGGCGTGGTCAGCGTGCCTCTGGGCACCAGGCCAGACCCAGGTAGTGTGGTAGGTGGGGCACCGGATGAGTCGCCCTCCCTGGGGTCCTGCCAAGGAAGGGAGCAAGCGTGTGGCCGCCGGCTGCGCGTCCGTGCTTCTGGAGGATGGGGGACATCTGTGCCGAGAGGCGCCGGAGCCGGGCTGGCCTTTCCCCTGCTGGAGAGCACGGGGTGACCGTCGCCCTGACCACAGGCCCCAGGTGCTGGTCATGCTGAGCCTTGACGAGGAGCAGCGCGTGAAGCACCCCCGCCTCCTGTCGCTCACCGCCCAGCTCAAGGCCGGCAAGGGCCTGACCATCGTGGGCTCCGTGCTGGAGGGCACCTACCTGGACAAGCACACGGAGGCCCAGCGGGCCGAGGAGGTGGGCAGGCGCGGTGGGGCCGGCCAGCAGGGAGGGGACGGTGAGCAGGTGAGGGAGGCGTCTTCTGCCTGCCCTGCGCAGGGAGGTTGGACCGGCAGGGTCTGCACGTCTGAGGCTCTACGCTGCTGAGCACGGCCTTGTGTTGGCCGTCTGGTTTCCTGGAGGACCGTGGTTTCTGGGTTCTGTCAGGACTGCCCCGTGGAGACGTGGGGTGGAGCGTCCACAGGCTAGAGGCCCTGGCCCTGGAGACGTCCGCCCACCCGCCCGCTCCCCGGTCCCCCCACAGCCCGGCCTGCACTCTGTCCCCTGCTGGCTCGACTCCCCTCTCACCGTGCAGGCAGCGCAGCTCCGTCTCTTGCTCTCGGGTGCGTCCCTGTCGCTGGATGGTGGAGCTGCCCCGTGTCGGAGTGGGCTGCTGTGTCCCCACGTCAGTGGGTCCAAATCAGGCTGCAGCCAGAGGCTCCTTGGGTCTAAGCAGGGTGTGCAGGGCGGTGGTGTGCAGCCCTCCTGACACCGCCCTCCGCCAGACAGCCAGCTCCTTGCGCCGCCGGCTTGCGGGTTTAGCCCGGTCCCGGGTGCTGCGTGCTGCTCCATGTCCCCGAAGCTCTGGCGTTCTCCGTGGGACCCTAAGCCCGTGGGCTCTGGCTTGGCGGTTGCTGACCACAGCTGTGGGTTCAGACGTTGTCCTTGGGCGGGACGGCCACTTCACTTGGTGCCTTGGCCACGTGGATGGCCTCGTGCGTGTGGCGACGAGCTCCGGCCCCAAGCCGCCGCAGGGTGCGAGAGGCCATGGCATCGGTTCGGAGCACGAGGGCCATGGGGTCGCAGGCTGCAGCTCTCCGCGCGGGGGCTGTTCTGGGCAGCTGTGGGGGTGTGGCGAGTCCGCGGCCTGGGTCACTTGTGGTGTGGCTGCATTCCCCGTCCGTTCCCCCTGAGACCAGGGACTGCTGTCCGTGCACACGCACAGTCCTGGACTTCTCTGGTTTGCCCACAAAATCGTGTTTCCTGCGGCGTTGCCGTGAGACGCCGGTTTCCCCCGTGAGGGCCGCGTGTATTGGCGTCAGCTTCGCAGCCTGGGTCGTGTGCGTGTCCGGGCTTCTGTGCCTCGAGGCCCCTGCGCTTGTGCTGGGAGGGTTTCTGGGGTCTCTGCGTGTGAGCGGTGTGGTAAGTAGCCCGTGGACTTGTCATGTTTGCCACGGGATTGTTTGTAGGGGGACGTTGTGGGGTCAGTGGTGGCGTGGACTCCGGAGTCTGCGCCAGATTCCCATTTTCTGGTGCACCTGGCAGTCTGCGTGAGCACGTCTGAGGGACTCCTGTGGCCCCGCTCTGCTGTGTCTTGGCCCTGTCCCCGCGTCGGGAGTCTAGAGAGCATGTGTGAGGTGGTCCAGCTGGGTTTCACCCCAGATACGGTGTCCCCGAGGGAGGGGAGCCCCGTCCGTGAGCCTGTTGGAGCAGTGGCTGTCTCGGGACGAGGACCCAGGCTTGCCACCTGGCCCGACTCCCGCACTGACCAGGAGCATCTCCGCCGGGTGGGGGGGCACGTGGCATTCATCCCGCTGTATAAGTGGCAGCAGCTGGCCGGGCCTGACCTTGACCCCACTTTGCCCTCTGTTGTTTGGTGTCCCTGCTGGCTGAGCGGGGGCTTCTCGGGGAAGGGCCAGGCTGGTTCCTGCTGGGATGTGGCCTCCGTGGAGCTGGCTCATGGACCAGCCAGCGTGTGGGGGAGGGGGAGTTCGTTCCATCCCCTGGGGGTACGAGCGAGGTGGTCTTCCGGAGGCTGGGGCCACATGCGGTTGGCCCCCCAGTTTCCCGAGAAGGCACCGACCCAGCTTGTCTCCCCAGAACATCCGCTCTCTGATGGGCGTGGAGAAGACCAAGGGCTTCTGCCAGCTGGTGGTGTCCTCCAGCCTGAGGGACGGCATGTCCCACTTGATTCAGTCGGCCGGCCTGGGGGGCATGAGGCACAACACGGTGCTCATGGCCTGGCCCGAGTCCTGGAAGCAGGAGGACAACACCTTCTCCTGGAAGAACTTCGTGGGTGGGTACTGCTCTCAGGCCCGTGGGCCACGTGGGGTCCCGTGCGAGAGCACCCCGTGGTTTGGGCCAGCCCTGCGGTGTACGGATCCCGGGGGTCCTGCCGCTCTTGGGCAGGGGGCACCGTGGCCGGCCGGGGGTGGGCTGCCTTCAGCGTGCGGCCAGTTGGGGCTTCACGGGGACCCAGTGGCCTCGCCTGCCTCCCCTGCCGGCCGGAGCCCATGCGGAGCCCGCCAGTCCATGGGCGACCTGCCTCTCCACAGAAACCGTCCGAGACACGACGGCGGCCCAGCAGGCCCTGCTCGTGGCCAAAAACGTGGACCTGTTTCCGCAAAACCAGGAGCGCTTCAGCGACGGGGACATCGACGTGTGGTGGGTCGTGCACGACGGGGGCCTGCTCATGCTGCTGCCCTTCCTGCTGCGGCAGCACAAGGTGGGCGGGGCCGGGGCGGACGGGGGCGGGGTCCCACGGCAGGCCGGGGGCGGGACTGGTTGGGGGCGGGGTCTGTGGGGGGGGCGGGACTGGTTGGGGGCGGGGTCTGCGGCGGGGGGCGGGGCTCGCCAGCCGCGTGGATGCCAACCCCGCCCCCGCCCCGCCCCGCTCCGCCCCACCCGCAGGTGTGGAGGAAGTGCCGCATGCGCATCTTCACGGTGGCCCAGGTGGACGACAACAGCATCCAGATGAAGAAGGACCTGCAGATGTTCCTGTACCACCTGAGGATCAGCGCGGAGGTGGAGGTGGTGGAGATGGTGAGGCGGTCTGCAGGGTTCCCAGGGGTTCCGAGCCCGCTGCCCTCATGCGCTGGCCGGGACCCAGGCTCCCCGGCTCCTCCGGGCCAGTTTGCAGAGCGGTGGCGCCTTGTGTGCCCTGGCCGGGCTCAGGGCTGCCCTGGGCTGCCGGCATTAGGGCAGAGGGATCCTGAAGGGACGCACCCTCCTCAGCGTGTTCTGCGGGCAACCGTGGCAGCCGTGGCAGCCAGCCCATCGCAGGTCGTGAACCTGTGGTCCTGGCTCTTGGTCTGCAAATTCCCAGTGTCCCCGCCTGTAGACGGTGCCCTGGAGCGGGCCCCCTGGGGCCGGGGCGTGCTCTCCTGCTCTCTCAGGGTGTCTCCCCTGGTCATGTCCACGTGCACTCACGCGACCTCCCCACCTCAGGCCTTACACTGGACCATGTGGTGGTTCTGTTGCTCTGTGCTGCCGGGATCTCATAGGCGTCTTCGAGGTGGCTCCATGCCTCTCTGCCCCTTGCTGTCACTTTGCCAGCCCTTCCTGTCTGGGTTCAGTGTCTTCCGTGACGTTGGGTCCTGGGAGCTGGATAGGACCGAGGTGGAGGCAGTCGTGGGGTGGGTGTGACCGGACCGCGTGGGGCATGAACTCGCGTGAATTTACAGTAACAGTGGTTGTTCTTTTAATTTTTAAGACTTAGATTTTTTTTTACTTGAGAGACAGTTGGCGAGGCAGCATGGGCAGGGAGAAGAGAGAGAGGCAGACTCCTTGATGCAGGACCCGACCCCAGGACCCCGGGATCGGGACCCGAGCCGAAGGCAGACGCTTCGCTGCAGCCCCCCAGGCGCCCTGTAGTTGTGGTTTTTTTTTTTTTTTTTTAAGATTTTATTTATTTATTTGAGAGAGAGAACATGAGCGAGGAGAAGGTCAGAGGGAGAAGCAGACTCCCCATGGAGCTGGGAGCCCGATGTGGGACTCGATCCTGGGACTCCAGGATCATGACCTGAGCCGAAGGCAGTCGTCCAACCAACTGAGCCACCCAGGCGCCCTGTAGTTGTGTTTTAAAGCTGCTGGTTTCACTCAGGTTCCCAAGTTGTACTTGTTGCGTTAATTATTTGCGGCAAAAATCCGTGGCCCTGCTTGATTTCAGTCACGATTACAAGTTTCGCTGGGAGTGGCGTTAAGGGACGCGGTGCTTCTCTTTCGTGAGACGGGGCCATTGTCCTGCCGCACGAGGCCACACATGGCTGTGGGAGCCGTGAGCAGACCGTGGCTAGAACCTGCCTCTCCAGGTCCTTCCACTGGGAGGCGGGCAGGGTCCCTGCGCTGCTTCTGGACCAGCCTCCACCCCGGGCCCTGCTCACCTGCACAGCCCGCCCACCTCCGTGGATAGCGGAGGCCCAGGGCGCTGTTCTTGGGAGGCAGGGAGCCCCTTGGCGAAGGGGAGGCCAGTGTCGAATGCCAGCCAGGGCCCCTAATGAGGGAGATGGCTCTGGTCAGCGTGACTAGAAAAACCCGTCTGAACCAGGGCGTGTGGGCAGGAAGGGTTTGGGCTTCTCGTTAACACCTGCTTCCCAACGAGCGGAGTTCGCAGATCTCGTAAGGAGCTCCCGGGGAGTCCGGGTCTGTGGCTCTCTGGCCGGCAGAGTTGGTTTCCTGGGCCACAACCAGCCCCCGCGAATGTCCCCAGAGGTCGGCAGTAGGCGGCTGCCCATGCCCATCTCCCTTTCTGGAAAGCTGGTGCTGGAGCCCAAGTGTCGGAGGCAGGATATGTTTGTGCGGATGATGTCCCGCAACTCTCTGGAAGACCCGAGAAGATACTGAGTTCAGTAAGGTGGACTGATGCAGGAACGACATGTCAGAGCCCCTCCCCTCACGTTTGTGGCACGGGAGCCAGATCGTGGTGGGTGGCCCTGCTGGACCGGAGCTCGGAGCTCCACGGAGGGTCTCAGGGCACTCCATGCCCTCGGGCCAAAGAGGGCTGAGGTGGTGCTCGCCGGACACCGACCCCACCCAGGACAGGGAGGAGGACTCAGGGCCACCTGCCTAGGATCAGGCCAGGGGCTGGAGAGGATCCTGGCCCTGTGGTCCCCGGGTACACCCAGCGCCAGGCACATCCTGTGCAGGCCGTTGGTTGCCCTGTGCAAAAGACGGCGTCTGTCCGTTGTGGTGCCTCCTGCATGCGGGATGGGGTGGGGTGCACATTGATGTGGGGTTCCCACGGGCTGTGGCGCACGTCGGGAGTGGACGAAGGAGCAGACATGGGTGCAGCTATGGTGGTCACCCACACGCACCATTCAGGGGCCACTGGGGCTGAGGGCGGGGAGGCAGCCGGCACAGGCACCAGGTGCAGCCGCGGACATGGGTGAGGGCGGGAGACACTGGGTGCAGCTCGGACGTTTGCGGAAGCGCTCGGGAGCCCGAGCACATGTTCGCTTGTGCGCTTCCCCCACTGCCAAGGTTGAAAGCGACATTTCGGCGTTCACGTACGAGAAGACGCTGTTGATGGAGCAGCGGTCCCAGATGCTGAAGCAGATGCAGCTGTCCAAGACGGAGCAGGAGAGAGAGGTGCGTGCAGGGTGGGGATGGGCGCCTGGTACCCCACGCACACACGGCGGCGAAAGCCCCCCCGAGCCGCGTCCTTGGAGTGCCCAGCCGTACCGCGTAGGCCTGACCTGCAGGACCAGGTCTTGGGGGCCCCGGGACCTGTCTGTCCCTGCACCTGGTTTTCTGAATGTCTGGTAGGCTCGGTTCTGCCCCTGCCACCTCTCCCTGCCCGTGTGCTCCCGGGCCCCTGTGATCCACACCCAGGCTAGGGTCGGGGCCCCTGTCCACTCAACATGGGTCTGCTCGGAGTCAGTGTCCTCTGGCCATCCCAGCCCTGCTCCTGCCCAAACCGCAGCGGCCCCCACTTGGCCTCCCTCCTCCCTCCTGTCGCTCGTCTGGCCGGGAGCCACGGTGAGCCCGAGCGCCAGCCTGCTGAGGCCCCTGTGGCTCGTCTGGCCGGGAGCCACGGTGAGCCCGAGCGCCAGCCTGCTGAGGCCTCCTCCGGGCGCCGTCCTGGACCTCCCTTCCGTCACCCCACGGTTTCTCTGTCCTGGTTCCTGTCATCCCCTCAGCCCCAACCCCCTCTGTGCACCTCTGGGTCGTGGTCTTGTTTGCACGTGGCCTGTCCTGGCAACGCCAGCGTCCTCATCCCGCGCCTGCCCCACCTGGGACCGGGGCGCCCTGACTTTGCCTGTGCTGTTGACGAGTGAGGGGGTGGGGGGTGGGGGCGATGGGAGGTGGGTGGACGGAAAAGCGGGGAACAAAGGACCAAGGGACAGATGGAGAGGTCAGGCGGTTGTGTGTGTGGCGCTGTATAAAGTACAGACTTCGGGGGCAGGTGTTCCCTCGTGTTGCCACGGCGGCGTGGGCTGTTCTCTGTGGCCCTCCGAGCTGAGGCAGGAAGAGGGCTGAGTTTGGTGCCCGGGGGGGGGGGGACCAGTGGCGGGAGTGGCATCGTGTCCCCTGCGAGGGAGGGCTGCTCCCTGGGTCCTGGCATCGCCTCCTCCTGTGTTGTCTTGGGAGTGAGTGAGAGCGCAGAGGTCACAGATGGGTCCTGTCCCCATGCCCTGCTTTCCCGCCAGGCTCAGCTCATCCACGACAGGAATACCGCATCCCATGCCGTGGTGGTCACCAGAACCCAGGCCCCGTCCACCCCAGACAAGGTGCAGATGACCTGGACCAAGGAGAAGCTGATTGCGGAGAAGTACAAGAACAAGGAGGCGGGCGTTTCTGGGTTCAAGGACCTCTTCAGCCTGAAGCCGTGAGTGTTGGCCCACGGGCCCCGGGGGCTGGGGATCGGAGGGTTCACGGTTCAGGGTCACTGGCTACAGGCACTTCCCGGGGACAGCATTCACGGGGGTCCCCGCGTCTGCTTCTGCTGGGTCCCAGCCGCTGGCGGTCAGGGCTCATGGGGGCTGGGGACTCCCAGCTGTGACCCCGCCATCTGTGCAGCTGCCCACGGGGGTCAGAGTTCAGCCCGTGGCACCACCAGGGCTGGCCCAGGTAGGGGGAGGGCCCTGAGGGTCAGGCCCCCTCCCGGAGAAGGACCAGGAGGGCGGGGGGAGGCAGCGGGGATGTGCCCGGTGTTCACAAGCGCTCCTCACGTCCGCTCCCGAAGTGACCAGTTCTCTGTGTTTTCTCTCCTGCCTAGAGAATGGGGAAGCCTGTAAGTGTCTCGCTTACGTAGGCTGCTTCTCGGACCTGCTCCCTCGCATGCTCAGCCCCCGTGGCTCTTGTGAAGCATGTGTGCACGTGTGTGCAGCCGTGTGCGTGTGTGCATGTGTGCATGTGCCTGGGGCGGAGTTGGGCCGTCGCTGGCTCCCGTCTGTCCCGACGGCTCAGGGCACAGCCGGGCTCCATGCTGCCAGGAGGGCACGGACAGTGCCGTGGGGAGGGCGGGTCCTGAGCCGGCGCTGGAGCAGAGAGTGGGTGTGCTCGGCGGCTCCGTCCGCATCTGGGGTGCTGAGTGTCCCCAGAGCTGGAGCATGTGGGTAGTCTCTCCGCTTTGGGGGGGCAGAACCTCCTGCTTGCAGCCCTGGGTCCTCTTCACCCAGGAAGCTGCTGGCTGGGGCATGAGGAGGGGCATGGGCGGACCGCGTGCACGCTGCGACGGCGGGGCCAGCTGGGCGGGCCCGCGGGGGAGCTGCCTGAGGCTGCCGTGCCCCTGCCCCCAGCACCTGCAGTCGTGTCCCCTGCGGAGGGGCGGTGGGTGGCTGCCCTTCCTTCTGTAGCCCTTGGAGCCCCCGTGGAGCACGCACCCCGCAGATGGGCGCACGTGGGCGTGGAGCGCGTGAAGCCGTGCGTGTGGCGGGATCTGGAGGGTGGGCGGGCGCCCGGTTCCCCGTCTGCTCTGGTCGCCTGCAAGCCAGGCGCACTCCCTGCGTGAACCCTCAAGGGAACAAAAGCACAGGGTTTCTTCCCTAGAGCACCGTGTGAGCGGTGGGCCTGCTGACGCTGTCGCCGGGGTCCATGGGGGCTCCTGGTTGAGGGCTCGGCTGGTGGAAGCTTCAGGAGGAGCAGAGGTTGGCCTGTAAGGTGGCACGGGACTGATGGGCGGGGTGGTTGGCCGTGCTCTGGGGCCTCTGTGAACACAGCTGCTCATCCGCCGCGGCCCCCGCCGGCCCCCAGGCGGCCCAGCACCCCCAGAGTCCACTTGGAGGCTGTTTTGAAAGTGCTGCGATGTCATATTCAGTGCGAGGGGGACCAGTCCCCTTACTTGGTGGTTTCTCGGCCGGCTGCCGGGAGCGGAAGCAGGTTCCTGCTGGCTTCTGGAAGCACGAGGGCCATGCTGGCCATCTCTGCGCCCTTGTGACCTCAACAGGGCACGTCATCCTGGAGTCAAGGGCCCTTTGAGCCATACCCAAACCCCTGATTTTAAGATTATATGTGTTCTCAGACTTTTGGCCGTAAGGGACCCTTCCGTATCACAGATGCTCATTTCTGGAGAGGCTCTTGTCCCCAAACACTGGTAATTGTGGTCTATCCAGGCAGCTAACTCGTGCTTCTTGTAACAGAAGGTCCCTGATTGTGCCGTGGACAGGTGCCCAGTCTGTAATTTTATCAGGAGAAACTGGACAGAGGGGGTCCGGCTTCCTGTTTTCCTCCTGGGAATTGGTGGTTGTGACGGGTGTGTATGGCCGAGCCGGTGACCGGGTGTGGCCTCCCCGACGAACACTGTGCAGTGGCCTCTGCCCGCCCGTCCGGAGTCGGGCGCAGTGAGCTGCTCTCGGCAGGGCTGCAGCCAGGCCCGTGGATCCTGTCGTGCGGCTCCCCCGGGAACTGGCAGAATTCCCAGGGTTCTCCAGCTCAGGGGGCAGTCGGCCCCCATGGCAGCGTCTCCTGAGTGCTTCCTAGGACACGCTCAGCACCACGGGGAGCCGTAGCCGTGTGGTGCACGTGGGATAGACCAGGATGAGGCCCCCTGGGTGCCTGAGCGCCAGGGAGTGCGGGCAGCCGTCAGGAGTCTGCCCGGCACGCTTGGAGGACCGTTGGTGCACAGCGGGCTCTTGGCCTGCGTGGCCAGGTGCGCAGAACCACGCAGTTGGCGAGGTCAAGGGGCAGGAAGCATGTGACAAGGGGTTAGAAGGCTTGTCCATCCCTCCCCTGCCGAGGGCAGCAGCGTCCAGGTGGCCAAGACCCGGTGTGGACCCTCGTGGCTTCATTTCTGACGGGACCCCTGGCCTGGGGGCCGGGTGCCTGGGCTGTTTCTGCGTGATGCATCGGGGGTCTCCTGGGACTCCCGCCCCTGTTGGGACCAGTGAGAAGCCCCTGTGTGCTCTGTTGGGGAGCTTAGCTCAAGGCCACATGCGCGGCAGGGCTGGGCCTGGCCTTCTGGCTGGGGTGCACAAGTGACAGCCCTTCATGCCCAGCAACACGCAGCTTGGGGTTTGGGTGATGCACCCCCCAAGAACATTGAGAGACCAGAGCCCTCTTGTGGGCAGGGGAGGCTACTCCCCCGTGGGTCTTTGTGGGGAGCTGACCCCACTTGACTCCTGCTGTGTTTCCCCGGGGCTGGGCTGGAGCCCTGGGTGACCCTCTCCTGCAGGAACCAGTCCAATGTCCGGAGAATGCACACGGCCGTGAAGCTCAACGGGGTCGTCCTCAGCAGGTCCCGGGGTGCACAGCTGGTCCTGCTCAACATGCCGGGGCCTCCCCGGAACCGTCAGGGGGACGAGAACTGTATCCTTTGTGCTTCAGCCCGCTCCCTGGGGATGGGTGGGGTGTGTGGGGCGCAGCTTCTCTTGCTTGAGGGTTCTTGGGTGGGGGCAGGGGCAGGGGGCCCAGAGCTTCCACGCATGGGCTGGACCTGCGACCTTGGAGTCATGGGGAGCAGACTGGCCCCCCATCCCTGGTCTGGGTGCCAGAAAGCAGCATCTGGGGGCCCTAGGTGAATGGTTCTTGATTGGTTTCGAGTGTCTGTTAACTGTGGGGTGTCCTGGGCCACTCAGACCCTCAGTGGAGACCCTGGGACACGCAGGGCCTCAGACCATGTGTGAGCAGAACGCAGACACAGAACCCTGGCCAGAAATGCCCACCGTGGGGCCCATCACCACATCCCTGACCCCGGACCCGACCCGCCACGGCACAGTGAGGACCTCTGGGCCTGGGACGGGTTCAGTGCTGGCTTCAAGCTCTGTCTGGCCGGCTCCCATGCTGGACGTCGTCCTTGAGATGTGGGGCCCCAGGTCCCATTTGTCCTAGACAAGCCCCAGTACCCGTGGTTCCGCAGCTCACAGCCTCTCTCTGGTGGGGTCCCTCCTGGTTGGGTGGAGGCTGCCAGGCCTGACCTTGGAGGTCACAGGTTGGCTCTACCCGGAGCTGGGCTCACGCCCTTAACTGTGTGTCCTCCGGGGTAACGCCCCTGCCCTCCCCTCGGACACCGGGAGGTGGGGGAGGGGCCCAGCAGGTGGCTCCTGGGCTTCGAGCCTTGATGTGACCACAAGCTGGAGGACTCTGCGCCTGGTTGGTGACCAGACTGGGACTGCCAGGCTGGTTGAGTTCTTGGCAGACTCTTCTGTCTGCTCCCGGAGCCCTAGGGTGCGAGCGGCCTCCCACTCCCAGTTGGGCGGGCGGGGGAGCCGCTGACCCTGAGCATCTGTGGGGCGCCTGGCTGTGGCCCATGGTGGGTTGGGGTTGGCGTCGCAGGCTGCGTGGTGGGGCCCTGTTCCCATGTGCTGATCTCTCTGCCGGGGAGTGCCATAGGCACAGCCAGCTGTGTCCTTAACTCGGGTCACCCCAGATATGGAGTTCCTCGAGGTCCTGACCGAGGGGCTTGACAGAGTCCTTCTGGTCCGGGGCAGTGGCCGGGAGGTGGTCACCATCTACTCCTGACCCTCAGCCCACCCCGCAGCACACTGGGCAGGCTGGGGATCGTGCCACATGTGGCTTCCTACAGAAGTTTCCAGATTAGCCCCACAGCTCTGCTCCCTAGGCCGAGAGCCAGCGCGCAGCTGCAGAGATTTCCTCGTGTGGAGGGGAGGCGTGGATGCCCTCAGCATGCCGTGTGTCCCCGAGGGAGGCTCACGATGACGCGGAACAGGACCAGTAACACTGGCCACACGCTCAGACTGTGCGTTCCAAAAGTGGTTTCTGTGGCCAGACCTACCTGGTTGCTATGGTTACGGTTAAGTTCTGCCCCACCCAGGACGTTCACCAGAAATCCCGCTCAGACTTAGGGTCGTCTTGGGTCACGGGTCTGTTCAGGAAGGTGGCGGAGGGCCTCAGTCCCTCGGTCAGCCTCCTCAGTGCCTGTCCCTGTGAGTGCCCGTCTGTTCCTGTAAGTTACGGCCGAGGAGAGCCGTCCGTTCGGGCTCAGCTGGGTGGCCTTGGTCAGCATGCCTGCCTGTTGCAGGAGCGTCTACAGGAGGACGCGGGCGGTCATCACGCATGGGCTGTTCTGGGAGTTCCGGGTACAGGAAGCTGCCTGAGGGACAGAGGCCCAGGCTGGGTTTGCAGCTGGGATGTGTGAGCCACGTCCTGCACAGGCGACCGTGCCCGGTTCTGCACAGTCACCCCACGGCTCCCCGACCGGCATACACACACCTGTCACCCTCCATCACCACGTACCAGGCTCCAGGGAGGGGCTGCGGGGCTGCGTGAGGTCCTGGGGGTCTTGAACCGGAGCCCGTGTGCCTGTCTTCTCATGCCTGTCCCCTCTGGCCAGCACACAGGATGTGACAGCCATGTGCAGGGCACTAGGGGCTGTTGGGATGGTCCGAGGCTGTCGACAGTCGTGGTCATTGTGCCCGGGCCTCACTGCGCAGTGTACTTACTCATGAAAGCACCTCGGGGTTCTCCAGTGATAATTCGGGATGTCTGTAAGGAGACTGGTTCTGTGAACAAGCCCGTGGCTGCGTCCTGGGCTCTTCCTGGCTTCCTTGGACCCCCAGGGAAGTCGGCCAGGTCCCTAGATTTCAGGTTGGGTGGAGGCTAAGTGTGTGTGTCCAGATGCTTCTGAGGCGCCGTTGTGTGGCACGGAGGGTCCTCGTTGCGTCAGAGTGACCATGGCCAGAACGTGTGCCAAACCAACACACTGGGCTCGGGGAGTCCATACTCGCCCGCCGTAGGTCTGCACCGGGGTCAGTGGCGAAACCCATCTCTCTGGCCCTTGGTCCCGCTCTTGTCGGGGGAGGAGGCACGGCCCTGGGACCCCCGGGACCCCTACCCTGTACCCATGACCTAGACCTTGTGTGGCTGTGGGGGTGGGGGCTCGGCTGCATGCACCCCTGTCCACACTGAGCCTCGAGGAAGCCTGCGAGCCTCTGGTCAGGGCCCATGGGGTTCTGTAGCTGCCTTGGCTTTGTATGGTTTTGTTATTAGAAGAATAAATGTACAAAACCTGGACTGGTGGACGGGTCTCATGTAGATGGGCCGGCGGGGACAGCGCCTGGGTCCCTGGCCCCGTGGGTGTCCTGGTCTGACCACCGCTGTCTCAGGCGGTGTCACTGGTGCAAGAGGAGGGAAGAGCAAGGCTGGGACCGTGGGAAAGTCCGAGAACGTCGACGTTCAGCGAGAGAATGGGGTGCAGCCACGTGCCGAGGTCGTACCTCCCAGAAGGTGGGCTCGCGTGGCACTGGAGGGGACCCCTTGTTCCAGTGTCCAGGCCCAGGCATGGGTGCTGTCCGTGCTCTCCCGGAGCCCGCCCTCGTGGCTGGGGGCGTGTGCAGGCACCGCTGTTCCTGAACCCCAAGACTCTCTCGACTCCCACCTTCCCACTCCCTGCAGCCGGGAGACCTGGTGTCCCCACGTGTTCACAGCAGCCAAAACGGTGCAGACGCCGGCATCAGCCCTTGGTGAGGGGGAAACCATGGGGTCTGTGTGTCCCAGGGAATGAAGTTCTAGCCGCCTCAAGGGCGTGGGGTCATGCAGAACCAGCCCGTCGGGACACATGTCCTGTGCTAACGTTTACTTGTGATGCCCGCCCGAATGGACAGGGCCGGGAGCGTGCTGGTGACCACCCCTGGGAGGGGCATGTGGGCGCAGTGGGAACCCGTGACCGCGGGCACGGGGCTGCATAGGGGGTGACGTAGGTGTGCCATGGGGAGGGGGTGAAATCTGCATGTTCCGAACAACTAAGATGCCGGGCACCCCGGGGAGTGACTCTCCCTCATTCCCACTGGGAGCCCTGACCCAGCCCAGGGCGCCCACATGTGACCTGGAGTGGAGGCCTGGCCTTTGTGGCGGGGGACTCAGATGTCACAGGCAGGGAGATGGCGGGGTGGGGGGTGCTGGTGGAGATGCAGGGGAAGGACCTGGAGGAGTCGGGGGTCCTGACTCCGCCTCCGGTACCCAGTGCCCCCGGGGCAGCCCTGTAGCTGCGGGTGTCTGGACAGTACGGGCAGCAGAGCAGAGCGACTACCCTGGGGCTTCAGACCGTGTGTGACCGCGCCTCAGAGAAGGTGGGCCAGCCCTGTCCCTGCCAAGAGGGATCCCAGCCCCCACGAGCCGGAGTGGCCATTGTGGCCTGAAGTTGTGACCGAGACGCTTCTGCACAGTTGTGAGCCTTCAGTCTTCTGTCCGTGGCTCGGGGATGCAGCCTCAGCCGAGCCCCGGGTGTGGGGAAGCTGGGACAGATGGCGGAGGAGAGAGGGTCAGAGTCTCTAGGCACAGGCAAGGTTAGGTGCAAAGGCCCTGAGCAGGCACGGCCTGAGGTGAGAGGGGCTCCGAGGCGGGACTCAGCAGGCAGCAGGAAGCCGTGCCTGCGGTGTGGACGTTGGAGGCTATGGGGGACACTGGAAGCTGTGGTGCCCACGGCAGGAGGCAGGGGCCCTGCTGGGAACAGGTCAGGTCGGGGCACAACAGGCCTGGGAGGGGCTCTGGGCCTGGGGAACTAGGAGGTGCTGGAGGGCCCTGGGCCTTGGGCTCTTGCTGCAGGCTCTCCCCTCACCTGTGGTACCGGGCTGGCGGGGCCCGAGGGATGTGAGGCCAGGGCAGGTTGGGGGACGCTGGCCTGCACAGTGGATGTGGCCCAGCTGGTGGCACTGGAAACGTGGTGTGTTCACGGGGCAGGGGTGGTCAGGAGAGGGCTCTGTGGTGCTGGTTTCCAGCGCTCCTCCAGGCGGAGACAGTCCCGGCGCAGCATGTGTCCTCAGTGGAGACCATGAAGTCCCGGGCCACATGAACTCAGGATGCACGCTCGTCTGCTGCAGGGACCCCAGGCGGACAGGCGTGCCCTCCTGGCAGGACTGGGCTGGGTGGCACTGCGTGCCTGGGGGCATCACCCATGCCCGGCTCTTCTGGGGCCCCTTCCTCCCCGGGCCAGACCCTGCATGTGGTCCTTGCTGGCCCCATGCCTCAGCTCCTGCACCCAGGCGCCAGGGTCCGGCCCTGCCGCTGCCTCTCCCGGGGCGGCTGGGGGCCGGGCAGTCCCACGCCTTTACCAGGACCTTGACAGACGTTCAGGGCAGGAGACGGCTCCTCTGGCTTTTCTTTGCAGTTTGTTTTTTTTTTTCCCCCTACAGTGACCTCCCCTACCCCGAGGGAGGGGCAGGGGTGAAGGTGAGAGGAACAGAAGCCAAGAGGTCCCAGTCTGCCCCCCCCCACCCCAACCGCCCCACCCCAACCGCCGTGGCCGCTGACGGGTGGGTGGGGTCACGTGGCTGGGAGACGTGTGTGCTCCCGGGCACTTGGTGGGTGGTCTCTGTCCCGAGGGAGGGGCCCCGGCAGGCGTGGTGGCCGTGTGGATCTCTGTTCCTTTGGCATTTGGGGGTAGGTGTTCGCGGTTCTTATGTTGGTTCCGCGGAGAAACACGCTGTGGCCCATGGGTGCTGGGTCCTGTGACCTCCGAGGCCTGAGTCCTGAGATCCGGGCGCTCCAGGGTGCGTGGGAGCAGCCGGGACGCCGCAGCTCAAGCTGAGACAGTCCGTCCCTCCTTGGCCTTTTTGTTCCTTTCTGGCGCGGGGCGGGGGGCGTCAGGTGGAGCCCGTGCGCGGGCAAGGCTGCCGGGTCAGAAATACCCGCCCCGACGCCAGCCCAAACTCTGGTGCTCCCAGGCAGAAGGTGTGGGGAGGGTCTTGGTGTCCAGTGGGGACTGTCACTCGCCATGTGCGGAGTGTCTCCGGTGGTTCCAAGTCATGGTTCTGGACCAATGGCACCGAAGTTCCTGGGAGTTAGGGACGCCGGTCGCAGCCTGGCCATGACCCCAGGTCTTGGGGATGAGGTGTGCTGCGGGGACTGGCCTGTCCACGGTGCTCCGCCTCCAGCCCGCAGCAAGGGGCTCCCGGTCGGAAGGAGGGACCAGGCGTCTCTGCCACTCACCGACCCCTGACCACACGGACATCCCGCCCTCGGGAGATGGGGCGCGGACCGGTGACCTGAGGCTCGGGGAGTGCCCACCACCCTATGGGCTCAGGGCCGCCCGTAGGTGGTGGGCACGTCACTCCCTGGTGGCCTGGCCACTGTGATTAAAGCTGTAGAGCATGAATGTCCACTCCTGCTGGCTGTCCTCCTCCACAGGGATGTCACACTGCAGCGCCTATGGGGACACGGAGGTGGGCGGGGTCACCCTGGGGTCCAGGGCCTTCCTGCCCCCCACCCCAGAAGACCAGTCCCTCCCCCATCTCCAGGCGGGTTTCTGTATCCTTCTTATGCTTGGGAAGCACCTCACCTTCTCTCGTGTCATGGTGCCCAGTTTTGACTGAATCCACAGTGACACACCCGCCCCTGCCGCCCGCGGCCTCCCGAGGGCCGGATGGAACGAAGCCTACGTTGATGCTGAGGTGCTTTACGTCCACCTCTCGTGGGCCCTCCCGGCTTGCTCTCTCTCCATCGAGCTGAAGATCTGCCCTGCACCCCCGCGGTCTCAGCCTTCCCAGCGGGGAGCGCCACGGGAGGGGGGGAGGGTTGGGAAGGATCCCTCCCGGGCCCAGATGGGGACGCAGGCAGCAGGTGCAGTAGGTGGGGCCGAAAGCCACAGAGGCCTCACCAGCCTCTGACCCCCTCCACCGAGGCCTGACCCGAGAGCCCAGCTTTCAGAGCCATGGGCATGGCCGTCTCCGCCGGGCTAGCCAGGACCAGGCGCGGGGGCCAGGTGTGCCCTCCCCGCGCGGGCACACAGAGTGAGAAGGTCCCCAGCAGGCCAGTCCCAGGCTGAGGGGCCCCTGCGAGCGCGACTGCCTCTTCTGGCTCGCCCTCCCCACCCACACGGTCCAGTTTCCCCTGGACACCAGGACCCAGGGGCATGTCCGTGTGGTGCATGTCCGCTGGGTAGCACCGCATGCCCAAGCTCTGGGGATGGGTGGATGGCCAGTGCCCTTTTATTCTCTGGGACAGGAGCCCAGGCCTGTCCCAGCTCAGCAGGTGCTGACGAGGGCTCACCACCCACCCCCCCCAGCCGCTTATGGCACCTCCTACGACGACAGGGGCAGGGGCTGGGGGGCGCCTGCCAGGCAGAAGCCCCTTGGTCTCCTCGGCCCATCTCAAGACCAGCTCCAGAAAGATGGGCTCCCTGCCCACGCGGAGGGCAGTTTAGGGAGGGCGGCCGCAGAGTGAAGGTTCACAGTGAAGGTTCAGTCTCCGGACCGCACAGACCCGGACGATGTGGAGAAGGAAGTGTCAACCGTGTGATCAGGGAGGCCCCTTGGATCAAAGGGTCCCCGGTGGCATGGACGCTGGCCACCCCAGGAAGCAGAGCCCTTCCCAGGGTGGCTGTCGGGTGGCTGGGTGCCCAGGGCTGCCCAGACGTCTCTGGCTCTGAGCTGGCAGAGGGAGGAAGGGGAAGCCACGTCTGCATGCGGACACGGGCCCCTTGGCCTCGCGGCGGGAGTCCTCGGGAACCTACGGCTGTACCATTTCTGCTGATGGGCCACTGGGCCCCCATGTCTCCGGGGCCGCAGACTCCGGCCTGGGGTCCAAGTTGGCGAGGAACCCAGGGACACCCCCCAAGAAGGGCACCGACCCCCCTGGATGTGCGGGCTGCCCCGGCAGTAACGGGTGGAGTGGGCCTCCGTCTACCACAGCCTGTTTAGGGTTCTAGCAAGGGGTGGTGGAAGGTCCCCGACGGACCCATTGCCACCCCCAGGCCATGGGCGGGGACAGGACAGGACCCTGCTCGCATCCGCAAATGGGCCTGAGGTCAGCACCGTAGCGGTGCCGGAGGGACCCGCTCCAGCTCTCCTCCTGGTGGCCAGGCAGACGGGGGTGAGAAGCCTTCCCACGGGGCACTCCGGGTGACAACCCGCTGGCCAGGGCACATCGGGTGTGGGCAGCTTGGGGGCCACTGTCCGCCACCGAGCAGCCTCGTCCCTGGTCCCTCACGGTGTGGCCAAAGCATCTGGAGCCCCCAGGGGTGGCCTGGCAGCCTCCTCACACCGGTCCAGGCCCGTGGGGAACCACAGCGCCAGCCTGAGGCGCCGGGCTCCGCAGGTTCTGCGTGGGTTCTGGGTCCCCAGCCCCTGCCGCGCTCCCCGGTCGCCCGGTAAGAGGTCGGATGCCGCCAGCCAGGCCCTTCCAGCACCCTCCCGCCCACACCGTCGTGGGTGGCCTGTGTCTACCAGCAGGAGAAGGGACACGGGCCGTCTTTGAAGCTGGAATACGTCAGGTGTCACGCTTCTGCAGCGTCTGCGTTCTGCGCTCGAGGCCCAACAAAGAACAAAGCAAAAATCATGAAAAAACTTGGAACGTTCACCCACATGTACAGGCTTCAGCGGGAGGTGCTGAAGAGAGACTTGAAATGCACCGAAAATACTTGGGCCCAGGGAAACAGAGACCCCCTTCACCCTGGGTCCCCACTGGCCCTGGTTTGGGGAGGACCAGCCCAGGCGGCCCCCTCCACATGCAGAAAGGGGTCTCCGGGGAGGGCAGCCCAGAGGGACATCCGCAGGCTGAGGGGCAAGTGTACAGCAGGCGCGTCTGGCCGCCAGGGCGGAGCCTTCCCAGGGCTGACAGGCCGCGGGCAGCATCCATGTGCCGGAAGTGTAGGGTCTCGGCAGGACCGCCAATCCCGCAGGATGAGCTCTGGCTGCAGTGCTGAGGAGTCCAGGAGCGCGTGGGGCCCTTGTGCCGCTCCAGGGTGTCCCGGGGTCCGAGAAGCCCAGCCTGGCCTCACCTGCGGCAGGGGGCTGAGCTCCCGCCCCAGTGGATGTGAGGACAGATGCTGCCGCTTCCCCAAACCTGGTTTAGGGTTAACCTTTTTCTGTAGGACAGAGCAAGCCATGAGGCTGAGGCCCCGCCTCTGTGACGAGCGAGGGGGCGTGGGGCTTCCCAGGACGCTGGCCTCCCCCGGGGAAGGATTGGGCACAGGACGGTTATGTCCACAGAGCGTGAGGACAACAGAAATCATGTCACAAAGGGTGGTTGGCTGAGGCCCCATCAGACTTCCCCCGCAGGACCCGGCTGGGTGGACAGGAACCTGCCCGCTGGAAGGTCCCCAGGGCTCTGACCACCCTGCTCCACGCATCCCCCAGGGCCCCTGCCAGGCTAAGGGTCTGCGTGCTCAGAGCCGGCAGGATTCTAGAGGCTTCTGCCACGACCCAGGCCGCCGCTCATCCTGCTACAATCCCGGAAGTCAAGAGGACAGCAGGACCAGTGCCCCGTGGACAGGACGGACCCAGGGCACACAGCGACTCTGCAGAAGGCACTAACGTCCCCCATGAGGCCGCCAGAGCCCCGAGGCTGCCTCCACGGCTGCACCGGAGCCCACAGTGGGTGAGGGTCGTGGGATCCAGAGGCCGGAGCACAGACCCTCGGCTGATCTCCTGCTGACCCCCAGGAAAGCTCTCCCCAGACTCCGCTCCTGCCTCTCGCTGCCAACCATGCATCGTCCAGCACTGCTGGCCACCGGGGACAGGATCAGTGCCTACCCTGACGTGTCACTTGCCCGGCTCGTCCCTTACAAGTCACAGGTGGGTGCTGTGGCCTCGGCCACGCATCCCCCCTGGTGCCATCCCAGTCCCTCTCACCCCGCAGGGCCTCTCAGAGGAGGCCCCAGAGGCCACCGTCCACATCAGCTGAGACTGCACTGAGCTCGGTACAAACCTGAGGTCCTCGTCTTCCCTACAAGCGGCACCCGGCCTGGAGGGGCCAGGATTGCCCCGGCGACCCTGCCGGACGCTCTCACAGCCGCCCGTGGGTGCACAGGTGCTGGGAGTTTGGGAGGGGCTCTCAGCTCTGGGTCTGCCCTGAGAAGCCAGACGGTCCAGCTGCACGTTCCTGTGGGCCCCACGCCACACCCCTGCCCCTTGGGGAACCCCCACACCCCCAGAACTGTGGCAGTGCTGGCCATCCAGGGGACCAGTCCTATTTAAGGCCACGTGGGTGTGGGGGTGATGGGGTCACTAGAAGGAGAGCAATCCGTGACACCAGCCACCCCCCACCCGGAGAGAGTGAGCCTTTCAAACTTGTGAGTCCTGCACCTGTGGTTTTAGGAAACAAACTCCTGGGTTTTGAGAGCGGTCTGTTTTCCTTGGAAACCCATTTCCTGGACTCCTGGGAAGCCCTGAGGGAAACGGCACAGCCGAGTGGCACGGGCCGAAGACCTCTTCCTTCTCAGCCCGTGAAAGCATCTGGATCGAAGCCGGCTCTCTGCAGACCAACACTGGACCGGTCTCTGCAGACCAACATTGGGCCGGTCTCTGCAGACCAACACTGGGCCGGTCTGTGGTAACGCGAGGCCCCACGGTGAGAGTGTCCTGAGCGTGAGATGGTTCCCAGAGACTCTAAGGGACTCCCCGGAGAGTCGGCTTTCCCTGGGGCAAATGTTTACTCCTGCCCCGAAAACCTGCTCTGTGTGCTGAGTCACAGGGGCGGGAGCAAGGACCCAAGGACATTCCGTCCTGTCCCCATGGAGAGCTGGGCTGCAGGCGTGGGGGGAGCCCCTGCCATCACTGGGGAGCCGCACTTGCCCACTGCTGCTCTGGGAGCTGCCCCTCCTTTTGCATTAAAAATTGCCGAGTGGCCCACTCAGTGGGGTCCACGGCTCCCTCACGACCTAGAGCTCCTGGGACCCCTAGGAACTAGAATGTAAGGGGCAGGCCTGGGACAGGAGGTGGGCTGGGGGTGGGGCAGAGAGTCCAGGCAGGGGTGGAGGGAGGGAGAGATGGGGGAGGGGAGGAGAAGGTGGGGGCGGGTCAGGGAGGGGCAGGGAGGGAGGGGAAGACCCAGGTGGGGGAGGGGAGGGGAGGAGGGAGGGACCCTCCTGGGGGGTGCGGCAGGGAGCTCAGGTGGGGGAGCTGGGGAGCAACCCCAGGCACATGCGTTGCTGGCCATTTTCCAGAACCAAGTGCTCTTGACTTAGCAGCCACTGGGGCCTCCCGGAACCTCAGGGCGGGTGGCCCTGTAGCACAGATGCCGCCGAGAAGCTGCCCTTGGCCAGTGTCCCCGTGAAGTCGGAGGAGCGCCTGTCCACGGCTGCTGCCCGGCACTCCGTCAGGTCAGCCCTCCCTGTCGGGGCTTCCCACGGCCCGGCAGGCTTTCTGACCTCCAGGCATGTAGCCGAACCTCGCTGCCCTGACATAAGAGGTGGAGCTGGTGGCTGTGTGGCTGCCTGGCGTGGCGGGGCGGCAAGGAGCCACGACAATGGCCTGACCAGCCTCGGAGCTCCCAGAAGCAAAGGGCTGCTGTGTGGGGAGCAGAGGACAAGCTCTGCTGGGGCTCGTCCTGCCGGCAGCGGCAGCCGTGGGAGCCAGGTGCAGGGAGCTGGGAGCTGGGAGCCGGGAGCCGGGTGGAAGCCAGGGCAGGGAGCCGCCTGTAGGAGATGGCAGAGTACAGGGCAAGTGAGGGCCTGTGGGTCTTAGAGAGGAGGCCGAGGCTGCAGAGGAGAGGCCCAGAGTGGGGGGTCCCCCAGGCGGCCGCCCAGCAGGCTTGTGCTGCAGGTGGCCAAGGCTGCTTTGGGGCAGTTTGGGGAGTGCCTGGGCTCCTGCTTGGGTTGTCAGGGTGCAGGACATGGGGTGGGGTTGATGTGGGGTGACAGGTGGGGATTTGGGGGCAGCAGGCAGAACTCGACCTCATGGGGAAGGGCCAAGAGCAAGGCTGGGGCGCCCCAGAGGCGTGAGCACAAGTGCCAGGGCCAGCAGGGTCAAGGTCAAGAGCGCAGGGCAGGGGCCGGGCAGGAGGTGGACAGCAGGGAAGAGACGGGAGCCCCACCCACAGGACGGGCAGGGGCCCCTGCTTCCAAGGCGCTTCCAGTGAGAAGAAGCCCAGCCCCCACCAGCCAGGCACCCAAGGCCGTTTCCAAAGCCACCGGATGGGAGGCTAGGGCGCCTCTGCCGCACGCGTGGACGGAGGGAGGACGCGGGCCCGGCTCCTTGCGAGGTCTGTTTGGACAAGGAACCCGGCAGACGGAGGCGGGCGGGCGGGGGTGGGGGGCTGCCGCTATGGGATGGAGTCCGGCTCGGAGGAACCGCCAGGGCTGCCGGGAAGCCTGTGGCTCTGTTTCCACGGCTGGACAGTTTCAGACGTGGTGAAGCGGCAGCCGCTCAAGGTCCCGACACCCGGGCACTCGGCCCCGAGGACCCCCGGGCTCCGCAAGCGGCCATCCGGCCCCGAGACCCCGAGACCGTGGAGGCGGGCGGCAGGCTTGCCCGGCGGGTGCAGGTGCCTCCCGGCTCTTTCTTGCAGAATTACCAGGCTGCAGGCTCCGAGAGGGGCCTTTCCGGGTTCCGTCCATCAATACTTCTCCGTTAGGGCTGTTTCGTCAGACTGTGTGATCACCCAGTTTGGAATTTATGTCTAGAAACGCAGTAATTTGGGGATCCAAGGGTCTCTTGAAATAAACATGTCCGTCTGTCCACACACCAGAGCTCTGCTAGGACTTACTTCCCGAATGAGGCCGGGTGACAGAAAGGACCCTGCCCCCGCCCCACCGCCTCACCCTCGGTGGGATTCGCCATGCTTCGGCTTGTTTTATTAAGGAAAGATACGGGCGTGTTACAAACCCCACTTACCCTGGTCCAGGGAGGTTAGCAGCACCCGCTCCACCCCCAGAACACCCTGACCCCCGAGAGAGTCCCCAAGGACCCCACACGTGGACCTTGCTGGGGGTGGCTGCCCAGCGTGCGCTGGGAATGGCCAAAAACCTGCAACACGGGGGTCGGAAGCGCCCACCCGGGACACCTGTGGGAGACTCAGCCCGGCGGCCCTCCCACGAGCGCCATACGGAGATAGTGCGTGCGCTCCCCGAGACGTCAGGGACCACCCTCAGCAGCCGCCGGTGAGAAGCCGGCACAGACGCCCGGGGGCCAGGACCCCCCCACACCTGGAGACAGGTGCTCGCGGTGCCGACCCTGCCCACCCCGCTGGGGTCCTCGGAGGGCCCAGAACACAAACAAAGGCCTGGGCCGTTGCCCCCCAACCCCCGCTGACACCCCTGCTGACCCTCCCCCCCGCCCCGCCCCACCTCCGCCCTGTGCGGACAAGGTTTAACCAGCAGGCGTCACGTGCAGACCCAGAATCCAGCCCCCCCGCCCCGAATCTCCCCCTGGACGTCTCTTTCCTCTCGTTTCTATCAGATGTATCTGTTTCCGCTGATAAAGAACCCATGAGTTTTAAGTCCGTTTGTTGGGGTTTTTTGCTTGTCCTCATTCAGAAGGCTCCGTGCGTCAGGCAAGGTGCGTGCGGGAGTGGAGGGGGGCTCACTCCCGTCACAGCCCCGGGACCCCGAGGACTGCACTGCCCTGGGAGAGGCGACGAGCACTGTTCCCTCCTATGAAAGCACCTTCCTAGCGTCCCGGGGGGACAGCGGCTTACAACCAGCCCCAGGGGTGGCCCCGCCAGACTGTGCCCCCCACCCCCATCCCTCTGCTCCTTCCTGCCCCTCCCACACTTGGAGGACACCCAACGCGTCTTCCTTAAGCAAAAATCTTGACTCAGAAAAGAGACAGCAGGTGCCCAGGACGAACCCAGAGGGCAGGAGCCCCACGCTTGCAGCCTCTCCCGGTCACTTGGGAGACGACACAGGACGGTGACTCCAGGGTGAAGACAGCGGGTCCCGCCAGGTCCCTCGCCCCCCTGACCCGGGACTGACCTGCCTGGCCGGCTCGGTGCCCCGCTCACGGGACTGCGGCTGCTCCGGGCCCTCCTGCCCCGCTCTCCCAGCACGAGGCTGGAGCGTCATCTTCCTCAGGCTGCCCGGGAGCTGCTCTTCCTACACAGGTTCCAGCGATCTGATTGTCGTCCACACACCCAGACGTGCTTTGCTGTATGTGCTTGGAACGCACGGAGAATCTTGGGTCTGCGGTGTAGACTCTTTATTCGCATTTGAAAACGTGGGGCCAGATGTCCCCGCACACGTGTGGCTCGCCGCCCCCTACCCTCTCAGACGCCGACAGGGGCTGCTGCTGTCCCGTGCACGCGGTCAGGTCCTTGTCCTCTCCCGGCTCCGCTCCGGGCCACCTGCGCGGCCAGCTCCCAGGTCCCTAACCTCTCTCCCGGCGCATCCGCCAGCTTGCCTGGGTCTGCTCGGCCGACGCTGGTTTTCGCATCTGGAGCTTGCGTGTATGTTGTCTTCGTCTTCTCGCACTTGTGTCCCCCTGCGACCTCACCTGCTCGAGCATGTGCAGCGTGTGTCTAATCACCGTTTTGACGTCTCTGCGGGCTTGTCCCACCCTCCCTGTCAAGGTTCTGCTTTGACGGGTTCCGTCTGGGTCCCACGTCATGATTCCCCAGCACATGCCTGCGGTTCTGCCCGGACGCTGGACGGGTCGGTCTTCCGGTGGCGTTTTGAGCGGCTCCTTCCCAACTTCTCACCTGCCTGCAGCTCAGCCCCCTGTGGACCTGTGGGGACCCCTGCTCTGCCCCCCACTCTCTAGGCAGCCCCTCCCCTCCAGTGGCTCCTGAGACCAACGGGTGTCCCTCCTTCTGTGCTGTGGCCTGGAAACCGGCTTCGACCTCTCCGGGATCATCGTCTGAACACCATGGTCCCCTACACTGTCCAGACCAGGGGGCAGACCCCATCCCGCCATCTTGGCCGGGTTAGTCGCTCTGGCTGGCCCAGTTGGCAGGCACACGCGGCCCTGCACCCCGATGCCTGCGGGTGCGGACCTGGGGGTCTCCCGCCAGGAGACTCTCCTCCTCGTCCACAAGCTCAGGCCCTTCTCACTCGCTGAGGCGCGTTCTCACGAAGCTGTTGTAAGAAAGAGCCCTGACCCCAGAAGGTTGATCCAGATTCCCTCCGTGCTCCCGCGGGTGGGCTCCTCCATGGCCCATGGCCCGGGGTCCCCCCTGGCTTCCCACTTGTGATATAAGATGGATTTCTCTCTGGACGGGGCCGCACGGAGCCGCTGCGTCCCTTTCGCCGCTGCCGACGGGCGAAGCGTGGTGCCAGCTGGGGACAGAGGACATCCGTGCTCCTCTCTTAGCTCACGCTCCTGCACGGGGCTTTTCCTCCTTCTGGGAGATAGGTGCGCGTGGTCCCCACGGCTCCGAGAAGGAGCAGAGGAAACGCCGGTGTGGACGGTCTGATCGCTCTTGCATCTGCAGGGATTCCCGGCAGTTTATCGCCTCTTATGTCTGCAGGGATTCCCGGCAGTTTAAAAAGCAAAGCTTCCTGTACACTCGGAGGCGAGGAGGGGTTCGTCGACGCCGGCGACACGTTCTCTGAGTGGATAGTTTCCTGAAACACAGAAAGGCCACACGGGGTTCGCTACACTTCAGATGGACCCAAGAGGTCCCCGAGGCCGCCATGACCACGTGCCACTATTTAAATTTAAACTAGAAATATGCTTCTCTGTTGCATCGGCCACATTTCAAGTGCAGATGTGGCCAGCAATGACCCCTGGGCAGCATGTCCCATTCTACTGGACGGCATCCGGTCCATGCCCCCAGCTACAGATGGGGGAGTGAGGCCTCAAGCCATGCCCTGACTTGCCAGGGCCACGGAGAGAGGCAGCCGGACTCCAGCCCAGAGGACGGTGTGTGGCAACGGCCTCAGTGAGTTCCTCCAGGCTGGGGCCGGGGTGGCCCCCACCTCCCCAGCTCCCAGCCACATGGATAGTGAGTCCCAGGATGCTTCTACACCTAGAAGTCCTGATGTCTGACCTGCTACGTAGCTGGGAGTCCACTGCAATGGGCCGTGGCACACAAACCCCAACCTCGGTGCCCTCAGCAGGGCAGCTGTCCCGGCCTGCCTGGTACCCTCCCCGATGCCCGGCAGGCAGGCGCCTGGCCCACACCTCTCCTGAGCTGTGCTGCCCACCTTGGGTCCACAGCATTGGAGTTTTCGAGTCACACTGTGGTACGGGCTGTGCGTCCTGAGGAAAGCAGGGGCCAGCAGGTGCCGGGGACGGAGGGACCCCAGGTGCCCCTGGGAAGGTCAGTACACGGGCCGCAGCGGGTAGGGAGGGCGTCCATGGGGTGGCCCCCCGTGCTGCCTGCCCAGGCTGCCCGTCCATGGACACGGTACACCAGCAGGCGTGCCCGGCGAGCGGATGCTGTGCTGCAGGCCGGACCGCCTCACGGGCTGCCCCACGGAGGAAAGAGGTTTCGCCTGCGAACAACACACAAGATTGCCAAAGAGCCAGCTCTGCTGACGTACGTACAGCTACCGAAACGCCCGGAAACCTCACATGGGCCATGCACGCCGCCTTCGGGGGACGTGGAACAGAGGCCTGCCACGGTCCCCGTCACAGCCGCGTCCCCACATGACAGAGAGAGAACGATGCTCCCGGCCCTCGGCGGCCCCACGGCAGGACGAGGCCGGTCGGGGGCTTGCGGTCGCCAGCCGGACACTGCCGTCCAGGGGGGTCCTGCCGCTCATGGGAAGCGCATGGATGACACGCTGGAGGGACACAGGCTGGCCGGGGCGCAACCTGGGCGGTCAAGGTCCTGCCTCGCGGAGAGATGGCTTTCACCCGCCCCCTGGCACAGAGCAGGGACGGGGGTGTGGGGGGACAGGAGGTCACGACACCCCGCCAGACCTCACACAGGAAGGCTTCGGCTGGCTGGGGGTTGGCTACCTGGAAACAGTTTACCCTGTTTCCGGGAAGTTTCTCAAAACAAGCACAGCTGCATCAAGATGTTTCTGAAAACCCTATTCCATTTCTGGAAAACCAGGCTCCAGGATTCCTGTGCAAAGGAGGGCCAGCCTGAAGTCCCCCCGCAGGGCAGAGAGGGTCACTCCGTGCTGGTGTGCTTCCACCGGGCAAGGCTCTGCAGTGGGCGGGGCCTGGAAGGTTCTGCCGTCCAGCCTGCCCGCAGGGACTTGTGGCCAAGAGCAGAGAAGCAGGTCTGAGGAGGCCCGGGATAAGTGGTGGGGGACCCCGTCTCGCCAGGAGGGGCTCCTGGTGAGCACAGAGCCGGCTGGGGGTGAAGACCCGGGAGCGACGCGGAGCCACGGAACCTCAGACCTCCTGCTCTGGCTGGGCGGGGGTGGGCAGGCAGCCAGTTGGGTGTTGGGAAGATGGGTGGCAGGGCACGGGTTTGAAACAGACAGGGGAGACCGTCTGGGCAGCAGCCTGGGGCCCCCTTGACAGCTGACACCCACGGGCACGACTGGGCCAGAAGCCACAGCTGAAACCCACAGAGAGGGACAGCAGGGACGAGGGAGGCCAGTTGTGGGCGTCGGTGGCTACCCCTGGACTCCTGCGGCGGCATGGCGGTTCCCGATGGAGGGAGACACTCTCCTGGCCATGCGGGCAGCAAAGGGGCAGAGGCCCAGCGAGAAGCTGGCACCTGCGGCAACGGGCATGGCTTGGCCAAGGACGAGAGGACGAGAGGTTCTCCTCCTTGGATGGTCCGGGGGCCGGCGGGGCGGCTGAGCGATAGGTGGCGGCAGGGAGGCCAGAGTGCTGTCCTGGGCAAACGAGGTGTGGGCACAGGCTCGAGGAGGCAGCTCGGGAGCTTCGTCCTGCGTGGCTGTGGTGGGTAAGACCAGAAGGCCGCTGGAAAGACGCTCCTGGTCGTGTGAGGCTGACACTGAGTCTGGTGTGGCTACTGAGGGGGCCAGAGGAGTTCACAAGGAGAGGATGGGGACTGGGGACAGGGTGCTGGTCAGACAGGCCAGGTGCCCAGGATGGACCTGTGGTCGTGACCCTGCTCCCCAACACTGAGCATAAAACCCTGACCTCACCTGGAGGAGACCAAGTATGTGCTAGAATGTGCCAAGTGTAAGCCTATGGGCAGCGTCTTGTTGGTCTGGAAGAGAGGTCAGTGCTACCTGAAAGTTTCTCACGACACCTGGGCCGGCCCACCCCAGGCACTGCGGTACCAAGGCTGTCTGTCCAGCGGGGGAGGGAAGAGCAGGTCGGCGGGGGGAGCAGGTGGGGACCGGGCAGGTGGAGGGCTGAGAGCAGGTGGGGGCTGGGGGACCTTCAAGGGAGACTGCAGGCTGCAGACCAGAGCGTGTGGAGAGGAGCTTCTCCGTGGGGCCGGACGGTGGGGCAGTGCCAGCAGGAGGCCAGGCGGCCCAGGTCCCGGAGGACAGGGAAGGAAGGGTGATATGCGGCTTCAGGGGGTCCTTCTGGAGAGTCAGGGTGAGGGCCGGACAAGGTCAAGAGAGCCGCACCAGCCTCCCCTGTCCCCGAGCTCCTGCAAGAGGCCAAGTCCAAGAAGCAGACTCGGGACCTGACACCCAGGGTTACAGGAAGGCCGAGGCCTGGGGAGGGCTCCTGCCTCCGTGATGGGGGTGCCCGGACAGAGGCAGAGAGCCTCCCCTTCCCTTGCCCTGAGGGCAGGGAGGGCCGCGGAGTCCTGGCTGCGCTCTGAAGTCACGCCCGCCAAGAGGGTGCCTGGCGACGCAGACTGGTTGGCCATTCTCAGGACGGCTCTGCTGCTCTGGGCAACTGGGAGCAGGGAGGTCAGCCCCAGGGGTCCGTGGAGTCACGATCCTGAGTCTCTGTCCCTACGAGGGCTGACCAGCCTCTCTGGGAGCAGGCAGCCTGGCAACGGGGCACACGTGAGGCTGGGCTCCTGTCCCCCCGCCCCTGGGAGAGCGCGGGGTTCACACCTGCCAGGACCCAGGCCAGCTGGAGTGGCCGGAGCCAGGCCACTGGCGAACCCCGACCCGAGGGGCCGAGAGAGAGCCTCCTTTCCTTTAGGGTCGCGGGCAGACTGAGTCCGTGCTCCGGGAACCAGGGGACTCTGCAGCGTGACCAAGTGACCTGGCCTCATGGAGGTGACAGAGAAGGAAGGCTCCCGGGCACGAATGAGAAATCACGGAGGAAGGAGGGCGTCTGACCCCAGGGATAAGTCGGGGTAGAGACAGAAAGGAGCCAGTCATGGACTCTGAACCCAGCAATCCCGAGGGGACATGTTCAGCCCAAAACGACAACTCTGGAAAACGGGAAGAAGTTTCCCGAAAGGAGCATTCGGTAAGCTGGTGAGGGAGGGAGCGCTCAGTCATCGGTGGTGACGGGAGAGAAGGCTGCTCGGTCACCAGCTGCCTCTGAGCGGAGCGGCGGCGGCCCTCAGCAGACAGAGAGAGTCCCCCGGAAGAGATCGGCGAAGGTAAGGCCACAGGGTCTCCGGACCCACGCGACAGCAGGGACGAGTCTGAGGAAAGGCTCCAGGAGACGTGGCAGCTCATGTGATTGGCCTCAGTCTCCCGTCGCGGGTCGTAGGTCCCGGCGAACTTGGGAGACGGGAGCGGGGGGCCGGCTGCCCTAAGTGCCGGCCTACGGCGACAGAGCTGTCCGCTCACGGGCGACTCGTGGAGGGACCGAAGAGTCCTGGCCAAACGATGGTGGCACACGACAGAGAACACAGGTGTCCACTCACGAATGGGCCCTCACTTGACAGAGAAGGTTTCTGGTCCTAAGTGAGAACTCACAGGAGAGAGGTCACATCTGTGCTAAGTCCTGGGTCTCGGCCCTGTGGGCTGTGGGGACAAGAGGGACAAGGGAGCATGGCACTCGGGCTGGCCTCGAGAGCCGGAGACCTCCCTCTCCCACCCGGGAGTCTTGAGTTTCCCGCCAGCATCCACGAAACGTGTCTGCTCTTAACTGACCCCGGAGTGGTTCAAGGGACCAGCCCTTTCTCCTGACAGCGACCCTGCCAATGGGCTCTTTGCTCCAGCGGCCCCGTTGGCTGACAAAGCCCAAACCTTCGAGTCTTCTTGGCATCGGAAGGCTCCCACGCCGGTCCTGCCTCCTCCCCGGTGGGGTGCCCCTGCCTGCGGGGGCCGGCGCTCAGCCGGCAGGGACAGAGGCAGCTGTGTCACCTGCACTTGCGCCGTGGGAGGCACCGGCCGGAGCCCTCCGTGAAGTGCTTGGAGGAATGACAAACGCAAGGACAGTGGCACGGGGAGGTCATTACTAAGGTGTGGGGGTGTCCTGCAGAAGGGAGCGCTCAGGGCGCCGACAGCAACCGCGAGGGAGCCCGAGGCCCGGAGAGTGTCCGGACACTCAGGAAAGCACAGCTCGCGCGGCAGAGCGGAGGAGCCCGTGGTCAAGCAGCCGGACTCCGCACAGCTGAGTGTTCTGTGGAGACACCAAGGCTCGGGGCCCTGGGGGGGTCCCAGACTGCGACCCGGGACAGTGCATCTGTGTGAACGGCCCCGACTGAAACGCCCCAGGCTCGTCGGGCCTTCTGAGCCAGCAGCAGTGGCCCCGGAACTAGGGTGAAATGGCACAAGCCAGCTGGAGACCTGCCGGGCCCCAGGGGAGGACAGACATCACGCCCGAGACTGAGCTGCTGAGGGAGCCCCTGGGCCAGACTCCAGGATGTCACCAGGGGCCGGGGGCAAGGACAGGCCTGTGACTCAGGACTTGCCGGTGTGTCCTCAAGACCCCAGGCTGGATCTCCCAGCAAAAAGCCAAGGGATGAGTAAACCCACCGCACCGGAGCCCTTAGAGGCCTGGAGAGGCCCAGCGGGGCCACATAGAGCCACGGCAGCCAGGGAAGGGGTGGGTGGGCCCCAGGCCTGGGCCGGGAGGGGCCGGGTGCTCCCAGGACCCGCCGGCATCTCCCAGCTGTGTGTGTCGTTGGGAAGGAAACAGCACGTTCTACGTGAGGCCCCTGCGCGGCGGGGGGGCCCGAGAAAGCCTCCGAACTGACCACCCACCCCGACGGTTTACTGAAACCAACAGCATGCGGTCGGGAAGGGCACAGCGGAGCGACCGTCCCCTCTGTCCATTCACTGCCTGGGCCTTTCAAGGCCAGAACCCTGCGGTGGCTGTGCCCTCTCTCGGGCTTGGCCAAGTGGTGGCCCCGCTGGCCTGTCCCCACAGCTGTGTCAGGCCTGGCATCACGCCTAAGGCGGTCCGTGGTGCCGCAGGTCCATAGCTCACGTCCCCTGACGCGGAAGACTCCGGAGAGGCCCCGGAAGGTGGTCACACACGCTGCCTTGCCGGTGTGGTCTCCCCCTCCCGTGTTCAACGTCACGGCCCCCATGGGCTCCTGGGGACAGCACTTGGCTGGTTTCACCAGTGAGGCCGCGGGACGGCCCCTCTGCCAGCCCGCGCCCACGGGAGTGCGTGGCCGCGCTCAGAGAGAAGCATCTGGGGTGGGGGTGGCCACTGCTCACAAAGTGCCCACGACAGCCTGTGCTGGGGAGGAGCCCAGGGCCGTGTCCCCTGTCAGTCCCCAGGTGTGACCCCTCCTCACACCCTGGCTACCCATCTCCAGCGGGGCCCTCGGGACGGCCAGGTGGGTGGGCCCACGGGCCTCGTCCGTGCGCGACGGGCGAACCAGCCCCCGAGGAGGCACGACAGGCCGAGCACCGGAGCTCCCGCGGCCCCTCCCCACGCACGGCCCAAGGCACAGACATGCCCCTGCACACACGTGGTGCACGGGGAGGTCGAGGGAGGGGGCCACCGGGCCCGGCAGGGTGGATGGCCTCTGCGAAGCACTAGGTCGGCCCGGGGCCGGGGGGGGGGGGGAACCCCCGCCAGTCCCACCGCACGGGCCGTGCTGCCCTCTAGTGGCCCGCGGGCAGCGCAGCAGAGGCCCCCAGCAGCCGCTTCCTGGGCAATAATGGGTCTTGGTCCGGTGGACTTCCCCACCCTTAGAGCTTGTCCTCCGCCAGCAGGGCCTGGCTGTAGGGCCACACCCCCACCTAGTCTGTCCCTCTAGGCTTCTCCTCCCCCTTCCTGTCTCCCTCACCCCGTTTTTCCGCCCGTCAGCACCAGCCTGGTCGCCACCCCTTCCTTCCATCGGGGCACCTGGGGATCAGGCATTTCAGCAGCAAACTCACGAGGTGAAGTTGTCTCAGGGACCCCAGTCGTGGAGCGCAGTGCACCCCTCTTCTCCCGACCCTGGTGCCTGCAGGCTCCACTTCTACCCCCACTGCAGGGGTTCAAGCAGACCACAGACTCGGGCTCTGGTGTCCAACAGGAGCGGGTCCAGGCTCCGAATCCGGCTCTGGGTGTCATTCCCACCCAGCAGGCAGTCGCTCTTACACCCGAGAGCATGAAACCGGCTGAAAGCTCAATAATCGTATGAATAACGTTTCAATAAAATTGAGAGCACTGGGAAGGGATAAGAGAACCAGAACGAGAACATTCTCGGGGAAAAGTTTTAATACTTAAGAAGTTCTGTAACAAAAGATAACATGTTCCTGAAAACGTATATAAACCGTGAACATCAAAGCAACAGGCAACCCCGCATACAACGACCCACGAGACCCAGCGATCAGCCAGTGTCCATGGCCACCGTGACCACACACTCGCGCCGCAGGAGCCTCGTTGAAGGAACGACAGGCAGAAGTGCCACGTGCTGGGGCCTGTGGCGGATGCCAGGGCAGTGGCCCGTGGTCGCCCAGACGCCGAGGCTGCACCTTTCTCACAAATAGCACCACGACCGATTATCGGGAAAAGTGTTCTACCTGGGATGTTTTCCCTCAATTTCTGGAACATAGGAAGAGGATCTCTTTATTGATTAGCCTCTGAAACGTGTGCAGTACACCCTGCAAACAAGGTCAGGTCAGGAAGCTGCCTTCCGTCTCCAGCGAGGCCGACCTTCTTAATGCCAGGGTTACGTTATTATTTAAGGCGATAAGGTTTCCCTTTTGTTTCTTAATTAGCTACAGTAATTGCCCTTTTCAAACGCGTGTCAGCATTTTCTGCCCACGGGGCCAGACACAGGATGGGATGAGCACATCGGACAGTTCCTGACCGGACGGCAGAACGCGGAGTGCCGTCCTTCCCAACCACGGCAATGACACCGCTGGTCTTAAAAACATGTAAATACGGCACACTGCTTGGAACACCACTTAGCCTTGCGGGCTCTGGCCCTTAGACCAGGGCCGGTGCTGGAGACTCCGGCAGCTGCTGCTCTGAGCGGACACGTCACTCGCTGGTCGTGCTCAGAAAGCAGCGGGCGGAGAGCTCAGCTCAAATGCAAGACGAGAGCTTCTTCCTTTCTTCAAACTGCTTGTCCACCGCCAGAGACAGGGCCTGCAGGAAGCCCTCGATGGTGACGGTGGGGGCCTGGAACGACACACGGGCACGGGGGCTGTCCTGGCTTCGGTGGGGCCGCTGGCGGCACCCCCGTGTGCGGACGGCAGCAGGGGCGCGGCCCCAGCATAGGGCGAGCGGGGCGCCGCTGAGTGCGAGCAGCCTCAGGGGGGTCAGGGAGGGCCCGGGGTGGGCTCTCCGCGAGCCCTGGGGGCTATGTGAGGCCCCAGTGGGGCCTCCAAGTCCTCCTCCTACCCAGGAGCCCACCACTTAGGCATGGAGACAAATCAGGTTCCCAGCCACATTCTGTGTGGCTCCCAGTGAGGCCACAGCCTGTCCCACAGAGAGGTGATGGGGACAGCGGAGTGTGGGAGGTGGGGAAGCTGCGGGGACTCACCTGGACGAACAGTGCGTGAGCCAGAAAAGGGAGTTTTCTTAGGACGCGGCCGCTGAGACCCTCACTCTTCCTGTGAATGGAGCGGTGTTTGGGGACAGTTTCAGGCCAGTTTCCCTCATCTCTGAATGTCCCTTCCCCTATGGCTGGTCTCCCCGAGTCTTCAGCGGCTGTCCTAGTGTGACCCCGGCCTCGGAGTGCGCACACGACCTGGCGGGCACGTGGCCTGCAGTGCAGCTCCCCCAGGGACCAGGCCGGTCCGCGTCTGCGCTGCCCTCCGTGCCCATCTCAACCAGTTGCAATCTCTTCAACAGATTATCCAAAAAATAATCTGTTCTTCAGGCTACCCGGAAGGCTCAGGACCTTCCACGAGCCTCACAGCTACAGAATGAGGTTCAAAGCCTCTGGTCAGAACGCCGCTTGGAGACGGCCTGGCGCCCACTGGTCTCTGCGATCAGACCCTGCACACACGGCTCCGTGGCGATCCCCGTCTCTCTCCCATTTATCCAAATTCCGACCTCGGAGGCTCTGATCCATCTCCCCGCCCCCCTCCTCACGCTCCCGGGCACCCACGCCATCTGAAGCGACAGTGCTGCGGGCTCTGGCCCCTGCACGCCAGCGGCTGTCCCCAGGGTGCCGGGGGCTGCCCTCCTGCTGCCTGGGGCCAGGAGCCCTGTGCTCTCCGTTACTCCCCGGAGCCCCAAGCATAGCGCTCGGAGGTCAGCACTCGGACAGAAGCTTCCAGTCTTTTCTTCCTGCACGTTTGTACAACTTGAACAAAGACCGTTTAAGAAATCACTAGTGTGTCAAGACAGCCTTAATGCGAATGTCTTCTCTTTTCAGAGAGACGCACAGCACTGTTTTCTGTTTCTTAAAGCCGCCTCTTGGAAGGCAGCTGCCCTCCACCCTCTGGCCAGGAACCCGGGGCCGGGGTGGCAGAGGGCTCTCGAAGCCCTCCTGGCACGTATGCGACACATGCCTCTGGAACCAATTCCCTGTCCTGCGACCCCGCACCGCTAGCCCAGGCTGCTCCGGTCAGCTACAACTGCCCACCACCGCGACAGATGCGCTTCTCTGGTTACAGACACGACGTCAACTCACACCTTGAAATTTCACTCAAAAGGAGGCTCAACTTGGACACGTTGTTTTCGATGAAGCCGATCATCTCCAGCTCCCGGAGGGTCAGCAGCTGCTGGCGAGGGTATATGATCTGACACTGGGGACAGAGACGGGCGTCAGCGCCAGGCCCACGGGGCAGAGTGCACACCATCAGCCGCTCCCCCTCACAGAAACGCAGGCACAGAAGGCCCGGACCAGGCCGCTCCCTCTCGCTCCTACACGTGCCCCTGCTCCCTCAACGCAGGTGAGAACGCCAACGACAAAACACATGGCCCAGCCTCTCCGTGTTCTCAGCCAAGATGCGTCTTCACGTGTCAGGAAAGGGAGGGCCGTGGAGGCGCTGAGGCTGGTAATGGGTTTCAGTGGTTCAGCATAGCCCCGTGGAGCAGAGTCGGGCCCAGGAACCGGGACTTGGCCTGCCTTTCCAGGACAGTCTCCACTGGGTGTTTTTAATATCAGGCTGTTGTGTGGACCAACGGCACAGCCCGAGGCTGGATCTGGGCCCTGAGTTCCTGCCCAGGCCACGTGTCTGCACGTGGGACGCTCTGCCAAGGGGCCGCGTTCACAGGTCAGGGTGCTCAGTGACCACTACCAAATGACTCTGAACGTGAATGACCTCCCTGTGGGCTGCGACCTCCCGTCCAGATGACCTCCCTGTGGGCTGCGACCTCCGGCCCAGATGACCTCCCTGTGGGCTGCGACCTCCCGCCCGGAATGACCTCCCTGTGGGCTGCGACCTCCGGCCCGGAATGACCTCCCTGTGGGCTGCGACCTCCGGCCCGGAATGACCTCCCTGTGGGCTGCGACCTCCGACCCGGAATGACCTCCCTGTGGGCTGCGACCTCCGGCCCGGAATGACCTCCCTGTGGGCTGCGACCTCCCGCCCGGAATGACCTCCCTGTGGGCTGCGACCTTCGGCCTGGAATGACCTCCCTGTGGGCTGCGACCTCCCGCCCGGATGACCTCCCTGTGGGCTGCGACCTTCGGCCTGGAATGACCTCCCTGTGGGCTGCGACCTCCCGCCCGGATGACCTCCCTGTGGGCTGCGACCTTCGACCCGGAATGTCCTCCCTGTGGGCTGCGACCTCCCGCCCGGATGACTTCCCTGTGGGCTGCAACCTCCAGTCAGGAGGTCTCCCTGTGAACTGGCACAAGCCGGCAGGCTACTGCAGCCGGACCCCCCCCCCCCCACTCATCCCTTGCAGGTCGGTAGACCAAATGGTCACGATTATCGTTTTGTGCCAAAAGAACAAAAATACTGAGTCGGCGGCCACAGTTTCAACTAACAGCTCCGCTGCCAGGAATAGCTGCAGCTTTCGGCCAGAGACCGTAGCACCACACTTGGGGGCCCCCTCCAGGTCGCAGTGAGCTATTCTGAGCTGCGTCAGGGAGGGCAAAACCAGGAAAACTCGGCGGCGAGAGGTGTGAGGAGGCACCCAGCACCTTCATCAGCTCTTCCAAGCAGGAGAGGTAGATCTTGAAGATGGCTGCCGCAGAGGGAGGTCCGATGTACTGCCTGATGTCAGCCCTGTCCACGAAGGCCACGTCGATCCTCTCCGTGATGTTGGAAGTGGTCAGAATCACCACATTGCAGTGCCTAAAAACAGAAGAGCGCGGGTCAGCCCCCAAGTGCCTCAGTGACTCCCTTGCGTGCTGTCCCGTGAAGCTTCCGGCGTTTGGCCAGCGTCCTAGCCGGCTACAAGGTCTTCAAGTGCCTGTGGGATCCCCAACTCCCACCAAGCTCTCCCAGCTGTCACACAGTGCACCAAGCCGACCCTGTGCTCCTCAAATTTCCAGAAAGTTCTCCCAGACTCCCACTTCCTTATTCCCTCCCCTCCCTCAACCGTGGCTTGGTGAAACTCTGACTCGTGTGCAGAGTCCTGATGGCTCTCGCGCCCCCGTGCGCTGCGGAGCTGAACTGCTGATCCCAGGCACCAGCTGCTCTCTCCTTTAGCTTCTAAGCTCTGTGCGAGAGAACGCAGCTGCCTCGCCGCTCGCCGCTCACTGACGTGCACCAGCACAGAGCAGACCCGAGGCACCCTGGGGAGCACGCTTCCCAGCCCAGGGGGCTCAGGGTTGGGGATGCAGCAGGGCTCCCCCGGGGCCCGTGGTGGGCGCACACACAGGCCGCAGGAAGCTACCTGGCCAGGGGAGCCCCTGGAAGGGCCAGGTTTTACCTGGTGTCTGGCAACAGGTGCACAGCACAGGGTGAGCAGGAGTGAGTGAGGGAGGGGTGAGGAGTGCAGGGGTCTTAGGAGCCCAGGGTGTCAGAGCCACACAAAGGCAGGCCTGGAAAGGCCATCTTGAGGAGCCTGGACAGGGAGCGTGAAGGGGACAGGAAAGTATGAGGGAAACCAAAGGCCCACATGTCTCCCCCCCGAGCCCACAGCTGCTGGCAACAGGAAGGGGTTGGGCTCGAGCATGGTTGTATGACGAAGCCGTCCCTGCAGCAGGAGCCCTGGAAATGGGGGCTTCGGAGCTGAGCGACTACGCTGGGGTGTGCTGGACACCTAGTCCAGTGGCCCCGCAGGCCTCGGATGGGTGAGCAAGGCCAGGCACCGGCTGCCCGGGCTGCCCAGAGATGAGAGGAGAGGCCGGCGGCAGAAACGGAGGTGGTCTGGGAGTGGAGGCAGGGGAGGGACGTCAGGGGTCAGATGCTATAGAAAACTCCGGAGAGAGCACAGCCCGCCGCTGAAGGCGCAGGAGCAGAGACAGGAGGAGCAGCGCCGGCCGCAGGGTGAGAGCGAGCGGCCCCCACAGCCAACCCTGAGAGCCGCGTCCAGAGAAGTCAGAGCCTCTCGGTGGTGAAGATACGCCGAAGGCCTGGGCGAACGGCCCTTAGCGAAGTCAGTTCCCTGCGAGTCCGTATGTAGCGAGCTCGCTTCCGAGCGCTGCGCTGGGGTCCGGCACCCTCGGTGTAGGACAGCACCCCAGGACTGTGAGAGCTGTGGGCAGCGGAGCGGCCGGCGGAACGCTGCAGAGAGCGCAGAGGGGCTCTGGCGTGGACACTGCTTCCTTGTGAGTCCGCTTACTAGGAGTCTCTCCTCAAGCGGGACCAGCCTAGGCTACACCGACCACAGGCTCCGGACCTGCAAGGCGGGGCTGTGCCACAGGGAGTCCGGCACCACGAAGGGCGTGCAGGTAACGTCCACCTGCCTGTCGTAGCCCTTCAGTGCCAATGAGCTTGCGCGCGTCACGTTTCACTCCATCCCGCGCTTTTCTGCGGCCGTGAGTTTCCGGCACGAGCAGGTCTGCGCTACGACTTCAGTAGTTCCAAGTCCTGCACGGCTACGGGCTGCAGCGGGCACACACACGGCCTCGGGCGGGCGAGGCAGAGCAGACTTGGTGGCAGCCGAGCTTCCAGTCGGAGGAGCCGGAAGGAAGGTCTCGTGTGCGGGCGCCTCCCACCCTCGCGTGGCCCCCCTGTGCCCCGGTCAGTGTCACCTCTTGATCCGGTCAATCTGGGTCAGGACGGCATTGACCACGCGTATCGCGTCCGAAGGCTCGGTGCCGGCCCTGCAGGCGTTGCGGGCAGCCGTGAGGCTCTCCACCTGTGGGGGTGGGACAACAGGAGGCAGAGGGCGGCGCCTGGCCCCACGGGCCGCCGGCAGCCGCACCGACCAAGCTCGTGGGGAGCAAGTGGAGGGCTGTGTGTGAGCCCGCGGAGCCAGAAGCCGGTCGCGCGGGAGGCCGAGGGCGAGTGCGCAGCGGGGCGGGTGCTGGGCGGAGGCCGGGCTGAGCCAGCGCTGGGATCTGCTTCAGTCACAGGTGTGATGGCCAGACGCACGTACCTCGTCAATCAGCACAAACACCAGAGCGTCCTTGTCATCGATCAAGTCCTGAATCTTCTGGAACATCTTGGTTACCAGCTTGCCGCTCTGGAAGCAGAACAGCTCTCCAGTGGCGGCTTGCGCCCGTCAGGCTGCCCGGTGCTCTCGCGCACCCGCGGTCCCCGCCCAGCCACAGTCTGGGCCCACTGCCTCCGGACGGCCCCAGGAGAAACTCTGAACCCAGGAAGCCAGGGCCACACGGAAGGAGGCCGACCCCCATGCCGCCTTGCCCTGCTCCACGTGCAGGGACAGCGCGCCGGAACCCGCGCCGGCCCGGCTCCAGGACACCTGGCGTCGCCTCCCACTCGGCGCGCTTCCTCCTTCCCCTTCCCTGCCGTCCCACGACTGGGAACAAGACGGCTCCGACGCAGACACACAGCCAGCAGGCACGCGCCTTACGAGTGCTCCGTCCTGACTCACTGCCCACCAGACGGATCTCCTGACACAGCGGCCGGGGCGGCGTTCCGTGCCGAGGGGCACCTACAACGTCACCTGGGCCAAGTGGCGCGATTCTAAGACAGCAAGGAGGCTCAGGGCCCCAAGAGCGTGCTCAGTGGAGGTTGCGGCCCTTGCCAGAGCGAGGCTCCCTCCCCGAGGGAAAGCTGAGTCTGTCCCACCTGAAAGTATGGCTGAGACCAGCCGAGGACCCTCTCAGGCCTCACACTATTCCCAGGGGACCGCTTAGCTCCGGAGCTCCCCTCTGACCCTGAAGTCAGCCACGCTGTCACGTGGTACCTATTTCCCAAGTTCTCGGAGGAGAAAGCTGGCCTGTACAGGGGACCCTGTCCACCCACACAGCTGGCGAGCCTGCGGGGCAGAAGTCACGCTAATACTTACTTCCGAGAACCACTTGGAAAAGAGACTGTGGCTGTTTATTTCAATCAGCTGGCCGTACCGGTACCTGGGAGGAGAAAACAGAGTTAAGACAGTCCGTTCACAAATCGGGTACCCCTGGGGCAACCGCTCCTTCTTCAGCACAGCCCGCTCACTGGTTAAGTCGTGCTGCCTAGCGAGGCTCCTGGTAATCGTGAGTCACCTCAAGACGATGCGAGGGCTCAACTAATTATGAAAACCTACTGGCGTGCAGCTGGGGGTCCCGAGCGAAGCGAACGCAGGCTTCTGAATAACATCTTCATTTGAATCAGAGCGAGAGTAAACTCTCACTTCTACCCGTAATCCCCAGCCCTAACGCGGTGAGAAGAATCACCAGCAGCCAGAGGCAGGCAAGACAAATCGTAGTCGTCGTGAGTCTTGGACAGAGCGGAACATGTCTCCTCCTTCTCTAAAACCACCACGAGCGGGACGATGTTTCCCAGCACACCACGACATCCTGAGCCCGGGGGTGCCCAGACGCCCCGAGGCAAGCTCAGCACATGCGGCTGGAAACCCGCGCACACGGGAGGTGGCCGGGGCAGAAGGGAAGCCGAGCCAGGTCCTTGGCACAACGGAAGTCCGCACAAGGAAAACCATCACTCTCAAACTAGTACACTCGGCTTTCCGTTTGCTGATTCTTTTTCCAAAAGAGGGAAGGGGAGAGACAACCTAACGAAATCAAGATTGGGTCGAATATTACAGTTTAATTCGAAAGCCTTTTGACGAGATGAGCATCGAAGCTTCGCTAAGGTTTCTTTTCACAACTTCTAAGCCAAAAACTAAACGTGCGTTTTCAGATGTGCTTTAGAGAGTAGTGTTTCTTGTAGCAACACGTTCAGCCTCCGCTGTCTTAGGACACCGCCCCAAGATATCTTTATTTTTTTTTATTTTTTTAAAGATTTTATTTATTTATTTGACAGAGAGAGATCACAAGTAGGCAGAGAGGCAGGCAGAGTGAAAGGGGGAAGCAGGCTCCCTGCCGAGCAGAGAGCCCGATGCGGGACTCGATCCCAGGACCCTGAGATCATGACCTGAGCCGAAGGCAGGGGCTTAACCCACTGAGCCACCCAGGCGCCGCCCAAGAGATCTTTAAAACACGGTGCATTTCAGGAGGTCTGGACAAGCCCAGCTGCCAAGCACGGACCAGGGCACAGACACACAAGCGTAGACACAGAGCAATTTCCCAACGTAAAAGCCCCCAGGGGACGCGTCTGAAAAGCAGCGTGACAGAGGAACGTGCGCCTCACGGAGTCTCTCCTCTGAAGTCCACTGAGCACCGAGCACCGAGTAACCCTCCGCATCAACCAGAAAATGAGACAAAAATCATAATGGTGTTTGGAAGGGACTGGCTGGCAGGCATGGACGACTGTCACCCCACATGGGATGTGACGGAGCCCTACAGCTGCCTGGGCTCTCTGCCTGCGGTCCCTTCCAACCACAACTGCCAACACGTGTGCAGCCACTACGCCAACTTGGACCCAGAGGCCTGAGTTCAAGGAGCCTGAGGCAGTGGAGGCTGCAGGCAAGCTCAAAGGGACGTGGAGATGTCGGAGAAAACCCCTGCAACCATCTCGGGGTCCTTCCAGGTCTTTCCTGAACACTCAGGCACGTGACAAAACGGAAATCCCAGGAGGCTGGAGAGCTGTGGGCCGCGCGGTTCTGGGTGGTCGTAGCTGGGACGTTCATGTTCCCAACGGCCAAGCTGGACAGGACCTGCTCTGACTGGGGCGCTCCACGGAGATCCCGGAAGGGCCTCACTTCCACCTTCAGTGCAGACTCCTCTGCAGCAAGGCTTCAACTCGCACCGGGTCACCGGAATGCCCAGCAGAAGACAAGCCAACAGAAACCAGGTCTGCATTCAATCGGAGCTTCGCTGACTAGATGAGAAGCCGAAACGGACCCCACGGCAGGAGAGCCGCCGGCAGCAGAGACTCGGCACGCAAGACAGCAACGGGACCAGCGGGGAAGAAGGCGACACGGCGGCTGCTCGCCGGCTCGAGCGCCGCAGCAAGCACAAGGCGCCGGGGAATGACAAAGTATAAAAGGAAGCAAGCGGAACCTTCAGAGGGAAAAATAAACTCTTGGAGAGATGTTGCTGGATAGAATTAGAAGCAGATTAGAGGGGCGCGTGGGTGGCTCAGTCGTTGGGCGTCCGCCTTGGGCTCAGGCCATGGTCCTGGGATTGAGCCCCACATGGGGCTCCCTGCTCGGCGGGGACCCTGCTCCTCCCCTCCCCCGCTTGTGTTCTCCTTCTCTCGCAGTGTCTCTGCCAAATAAATAAAATCCTTAAAAAAAAAAAAAGATTAGATATTTTGGAAAACGGCTCAACATGGAACAGAAAATTTTTAGATTCAGGTTCTAGACCCGGAAAGACCGAAAAGCACGACCAGCGGCGTGTGGAGCATCAGGCAATTGAACGTGCATGTGAACGGGTCCTCAGAAAGTGGGGGCGGGGGGGCTGGAGCCCAGCCACGTGGTGTCTAATGCGAGGAGCCAGCCCGAGCTCCGGGTCAGACAGACCCACCGAGAGGCTCGGGCCCTCCTCTCCCAGGCGGCAGAGCATCGACCGTCAGCACGAGTGGCGAGCGTCCCGAGCACTGTCTCAGCGTCCTGTCCCCGAGAGCAGAAACGCGTCACCAGAAAGACCATGTGCTCACTGTGAAGCAAGCGCCATCAGCTCAAGAAGACTGAGCCCTAACTCGGCACCGCCGGGCACAGAGCCGGTGCATCACCTGACTTGGAGCACAGCGACTCCGTACGGAGCCAGGGGAAATCGCGAGAAAGTGAAACACCTCCGGGCCACAAACGAGAAGCCACCGGTCCGGCCGCTCTCCTTCCGCGGGTTATCAGACGTTACCTGCTCGAGAGCCTAATGGTCAGCTTCTGGGCTAAGGCTTTACACAGGGAGGTCTTCCCAGTTCCCGGAGGGCCTGCAACAGAACCGAGAATGTGTTAAGCCGGCGTGGTAGCAGGTGTCTTCCAACAGGCCGCCACGCTCCGGCTGGCACACAAGGCAGGCAGCGGGACTCGGCGCTACAGACGCTGGTCCCCGAGCGCTGCGGACTCACGAATCCCCGCGGCGCAAACGCCGGCCCACGCGAGCAACACGCTTCGCGGGTCTTTCCCTTTCCTCCTAGTCTGGTCTCCGCTCCCGCGCCCCGACACAGCATCACCTCCTGGCACGGGGGTCCCCTCGGCATCCCGAGCGAGCCCTCTATCTCCTGGACGGCAGCTTCACCAACACCCTCGCCGTCCCCACGTGTCCTCTATAAAACCCACTGGGACCTTGCGAGAGGTCCAACGCCTCTCACGACAGTCACTTCCTCGGGGCCCACGCTACACCAGAATGGCAGCGGGTGGGGGCCCCTGCCCCATGGGCCATTCGGCACAGAGCCCGGCGGCGGATGACATGACCAACACGCAGAACTCCCGCGTCTGTCCGGACACGCAGGCACTTTTGCTCCAACTTTCTGTGCACGCTCTCGATAATTAAAACGACACCATGTAACCGCGGCGGAGGAGAAAACGTGCTATTCCGCCGGCTGACTACTACGGTCGCCTACTCAGAACTGAGGACGACAGCGTGCGGAGCAGGTCTGCAGCTGCTCGGGGGGCGCGGCAGCCTGCAGCAAACCGGGAAGGAGCTAACTACTTCGCACCCCACTTCATTGCGGGGCTCTCTCGACTGCCTTCTAACCGGTGACGTTAAGGACAAACCCAGGTTTTCTTTGGAGAAGATTCACCAGAGCATGGTTGTCATGCTTTGCGGCCATAAAGCTCCAAAGATACTACAAAGAAGCGCGAGGCAATTTCGGCCCTAAGGCTTGAAGGAGCCCTTGGGCATGAGGCAGTTGCTTGACAAGCTGGAGGATAACACAGCGAAGTCACAAGGCAGCGATGGGGAGTGGCCAAGCGAAGGGCCAAGCGTAAGGTGAGCTGTACCACTTCCCAGGGAGGGACACTCTAGGACAGCTCCGGCTGCATCAGAACACAACGGTGCCTCCTTGAAGGCCGGCGGGACATGCAGAGGCCCCCGTTCACGCCTGTCTTGTTTAAGGAACGACCCCCCGTGCTTTACCGTGCAGCAGCACCACCCGGTTCCAGGTGATGAGGTTGCTGTCGACATTCTTGTCTGAGAACAGCAGAGTCGTCGTCACGTAATCCAGGAGCTGCGTGAAGACAGGTGGACGCGGTCACCGGTGCTGATGGGGCAGCGGCCCCCAGTGGAGGCGCTGCTGGAGCCTGTGCCCGAGGAGGGGCATTGGCACAGGGCCGCCCCTCAGAAGCTGCCTGCAGTAGTGGCGGTCGCCTCCTAAGAAACTCATAACGTGAGGACAGGCCGCTACTACCGTCCAACTAAAATAAAGGGCAACACGAGGGCCGCTCTCACTAAAATTAGCGTCAAGATCCTACAAAAGGACGAGACTTGGCATGTGCTAAGTGTCTCGTGCCTCGGGGACAACACAGCGGGGGGCAAGTGGCAGCACTGGGGCCCCGGACGGCGGCCACGACTGTTCTCGCAGCCTGGGGGGAGGCGGGGCGGACCTCCAGGGTCCCCCGCAGCACGCAGGACCCTTCCCCTCGGAGAGGGTTCCGACGAGCTGGTGCCTGCTCCGTCTGCCCCCTGACCCTGCTTCTCCAGGCCTGACGGGTTCCTAAGAGCACAGTCCAATCACACTTGTCTCACACCAGGCACTTTCTCCCCCCAGGGACCAGCTCTGCTGGGGAGCAACCCTAGAGGACGGGTATGCAGGACACGGGCTGCTGCTGGGCCCGAGTTCCCAAAGCCTATCTCAGTTCAAGTGCTCTGAGACGCTGGAGAAGACTGTACACGTGGGTCCCACCCCCAACAAGCGGCCCCTTAGAAAACGGCCCAAACAACTTACATGAGATTTGACTTCCACATCATATACCAGGCTGTCCCAAAGCCCGTGGAATTCAGCTGGGAGAGAATAAAACACAAACCTGATTTTAGGAACACAGGCATTACACTGGCCCCGGAGGCCTGCTCCGAGCCACTGACACCCTCCGCTGCTCCACACGTGGCTGGCTCAGGCTCTCCTTACAGGCAGGCGGAATTTTAAAATTTTTTCTTAATGTTGCAATGCTGCTTTTTTTTTTTTCCCCTAAGGTTTTTCTTATTTATTTGACAGAGATCACAGGTCGGCAGAGAGGCAGACAGAGAGAGAGAGGAAGGGAAGCAGGCTCCCTGCTGAGTGAGCAGAGAACCTGATGCGGGGCTTGATCCCAAGACCCTGAGATCATGACCTGAGCTGAGGGCAGAGGCTTTAACCCACTGAGCCACCCAGACATCCTGGATTTGAGTTCTTCTTAAAATTAAAGGGGCTAAGTAATTGCCAGTCACGTAACTTTTGACAGATAATTAAGCGGAGTACAGAGACCGTTTCCTGTCACGTTACCACACGTAATTACCTTCTGTGGACCCACACTTCTGCCATGAGCACAGACCCAGACCCACCACTCACCCCACCGGCCAGCACTTGGGCAGGGCAGCGAAAGGTCTAGACCAGCTGTCAGGACCTATGACGTAGCCCCAAGGACTGGCTTCGCCCCAGGACTCTGCCTGCTAGAACACAACAAAGTCCTTGGAGAAACAAAGAAAAGGCAGGAGGAAGGTGATCAGCTGGGCGGGAAAAGAGCCCCTTCTTTTTCTCAGTTAGCACCATCTTCGAGGGCCGTGCCCGAAGGAACACAGGCCTACAGTGGAGATCTCCACGGTCCTCTCTTGCGATCCGCTTCCCATCTCACAAGAAATGAGGCTGAAAGCCTCCAGAACAGATGGACCCGCACAAAGTCCTCAGCTAACGGACTTGGAGAGCCCGGGCCGCGTGCCGACGTCTGCCCTTGTGTCTCGGGGGTGGCCCGCCCGCCCTCACTGTCACACACCTGCAGGCAGGACCCAGTGGCTTGCGGCAGTGATGTTCTCCGACTCCTCCTCCAGAGTCTCACTGCTGGGGCCGCCCTCGTTCAGCTGGAAGACGTGCAGCGCGACTGTGCAGGCGCCCAGATCGATGGGCTGTGGCAAGAAGGGACACCAAGTAAAGCCCCACACACTGCAAACAACTCGCCCCTGATTCTAGCCATCAGAGTTAGGAGGTAACGTCCACAAAGATCAAACACGCCCGTCAGAAACCAGCTCCTAGAACAGGTACAAAAATCTATGGTGCTCAGGGTTAGCATTAGCACTTTCCTAAACACTCCCCCTCTCTAACCAAGAAAGGACTTCGTCGTTACTTGGAATCATGAAAGTCACATGTTTGTTGAAAAACACAAAAAACAAAGAACGAAGACCGCCAAAGCCCCCACGTCCGACCTCACCCACGTTCTGGTCTGGGACGTGCCACCCGTATTGGCCTGCAGAGGTCTCTGGGTGCGCCCTCCCGCAGCAGGGCTCGGAAACGTCTTCTGCCCGCAGACAGGGACCTAGCGCGAGCTTTCCCACTGCCGCGTGGGGCGGACGGAGCGCTCCCTTAGCCAAAGCCTGACTGAGGGACAACTGAGATATTCCAAACCACCAGCTCCTACCAACGACGCATACAAAACGCCACTCACGTGACTTCACAGAACTACACAGCTGTTGAGATTCTCCTAGCTGAACCTGCAGAGTCCACGGTGAGAGCGTTAAGCTGTTGTTCTGGTTCTGGTTAACCCGTGCTGCCTCCGCCTGCGGAAAGCTCTTCCGCTTGCTTCAGGCTGGCTGAAACCAGGTAGGGCGGACAAAGCCGAGCAGGCCACCGGCGTCAGTGCCCGTGTATGAACGGAGGCCCACCTTGCACGCACAATTTCAGTGCCAAAGCAATTCTTCCAAACGGACACGAACCACGGAGATACCGGTGATGCATCTACCCGAGAGAGACGCCGGGCTTGTTCTCAAAGGGACAGAAACACCCCGACGTACTCACCCTGTCACACGGAGCTGGTGGCGACACAGTCCACAGGGTGGGCCAGAGGAAGACTTCCAGAAGGAAAGCCCCTCTCTGCAGCCGCACCCCCTGCCTCCTAGGGCCCTACACTCCCCGAGCACGCCAGACAGTTGCTGACCTCAAGAACAGGGAGCGGGCAGGGGGCTCTCAGCAGCAGAGCCCACCACCCCACGGCCTGCAGCTGGCCCTGCTTCCATCTGTGCCCCGACTGTGCTGCGGGCGCCCTGACGCGGGGGCGCACCTACTCGCAGCCCCTGGCCTTTCCCAGAGCCGGTGCTCGTCTGACGAGCCCACAGGTATGCCGGCCAGCTTTGGACCGCAGGCCAGCGAAGCAGCAGGGACGCGTCCAAGATGCGTCTTTGTTTCCGTGCTGTCTCGGAGGTGAAGTCTGCTCCCAGCATGCGGCCCGAGCGCACCCAGGAGCCCGAGATCAAGACCGCGCACGCCACGGACCAGCCAGCCCTCTGCACGGTGGACGCAGTCGGTACCTGTGGGTCTTTCGCCTTCAACTCCGTGTCAACAATGGCCACGGACTGCACGTGCCTGGTCAGGAACGGCTCGTCGAACTCGGTCCACGTGTAGTCTCCGAACACGATGTTATGTCTGTTGAGCAGCTTCCGGACGCTCTGCTTTATGTCCTCCTGCTTCGCAGTGCTGGGACAGCGGCGGGAGACAGCGCTCAGCCCCGATGCTCGAGTCTCGCCACCCGAGACTGGCGGCAGCCGTGGCTCCCGCTCCGCCAGCTGACCAGAAGGTGGGTCAGCACTCCCAGGGCCCGGGACCAGGCCGGGAGCGGGGTCGGCACCCGCAGCGCGGGGACCCGGTGGGGACGCGCGGACGGTGGCTCGGCACCGGGGACGCGCGGACGGTGGCTCGGGACCGGGGACGCGCGGACGGTGGCTCGGGACCGGGGACGCGCGGACGGTGGCTCGGGACCGGGGACGCGCGGACGGTGGCTCGGGACCGGGGACGCGCGGACGGTGTCTCGGGACCGGGGACGCGCGGACGGTGGCTCGGCACCGGGGACGCGCGGACGGTGGCTCGGGACCGGGGACGCGCGGACGGTGTCTCGGGACCGGGGACGCGCGGACGGTGGCTCGGGACCGGGGACGCGCGGACGGTGGCTCGGGACCGGGGACGCGCGGACGGTGGCTCGGGACCGGGGACGCGCGGACGGTGTCTCGGGACCGGGGACGCGCGGACGGTGTCTCGGCACCGGGGACGCGCGGACGGTGGGCCGGCACCGGGGACGCGCGGACGGTGGGCCGGCACCGGACTCTGGCGACCCCGAGTGGAAGGACCCCCCCTCCCCGCCCCGAGCCCAGGACGTCCTGGCGCAGGAGCTCGAGGCCTGGGACGCTCCTGAGGAAACCCTGAGGCTCCCAGGGCGGCACGGAGGCTGCCAGGACCCCCGCTGGCCCTGGGACCCCGGCTCCCTCCTCCCGGCGACCCTCGGCGCCCCGGACCGTGTCCCGGGGGCAGGCAGCTCGGGGAGGGTCTCCCCCCCGGCCCCCGCCCCGGCGCTCACCTGCCGCCGCGCTGGTGCACCTCCACGTGCACGGTCGGCGCCTCGGCCACGCACGGCAGCGCCTGCTTCAGGTCGCCCACGGCCTCGTCCATGGCGCCGCCGCCGCCGCCCGCCCGCGCTCGAAAGGGCCGCGCGCCGCCCCCTGACCCGGAAGCGCTGCGCGCCGGCGCGGCGGGGCGAGGCGACTTCCGGGCGGGGCGACTTCCGGCCGCGGCGCCTGCTTCCGGCCGCGGCGCCTGCTTCCGGCGCGGCGCGGCGACCTCCGCCGGGCGAGGCGGGCGGCGAGCCAGGGCCGCGGGGGCGGCGGCCACGCTCCGGCCCGGCCCGCGGCTGCCCTCGGCCCCGCGCCCCGGCCCCGGCCTCGCGCCGCCATGGGCAAGAAGCACAAGAAGCACAAGACCGAGTGGCGCTCGTCCTACGAGGGTGAGGCGGCGGCGCGCTTTGTGACGCCGGCGGGCGGGCGGGCGGGCGTTCGCGGCGGGCGGGGGGCCCGGGGGAGGGTCCGGGCTCGCGGGGGGCGGGGGAGGGTCCGGGCTCGCGGGGGGCGGGGGAGGGTCCGGGCTCGCGGGGGGCGGGGAGGGTCCGGGCTCGCGGGGGGCGGGGTGGCCCCAGGCACCAGGGTCCCGAGGTCCGCGGCGGGGGCCTCAGGCACCAGGGGGTGCAGGGCTCCGCGGCGACCGCTGGGTCTTGTGTCCGGAAGGAAGGAGCCGAGCAGCTCCGCGGCTTGTCGGGTCTCGGAGGGTCCGTCGTGGCCTCTCTGCGCGCCCGCTGCCCGCGCGCCCTTGCTGCCGCGCGCTGGGGGGGGGGGGGCGCCTGCGCCTGCTGCGGGGTGCGCCCAGCCGGCAGCTTAGGGACGGGGCATCGGGCTCCTGGTCGCGGTCCCGCTTTGGTCCTTCCCGCTGCTTCCCTCTAGGCCTCCCGGAGGCCGGTGCCGTGTGGAGCGGGGACAGCACTTAGCCATGCCGGGCTGTCCTCCCGAAGTCTCTCCTGGACGGTTCTGCCCTCGCCCTGCCTGCTGCCTGAGGCCGGCCAGTCCCTCCACCTTCCGGGACCTGGGCGTTGTCCTGGTCACATCTGTGCGAGGGGCCCGCCCTGCCGCCCGGCTCCGGGGAGGTAGCGGGTGGCCGTGCACGGCCCGAGCACGCAGGGTCGTCTCTGTCTGCAGATTACACAGACAAGCCCCTGGAGAAGCCCCTGAAGCTGGTCCTCAAGGTCGGAGGAAGCGAAGTGACCGAGCTCTCGGGGTCTGGGCACGACTCCAGTTACTACGACGACAGGTCCGACCACGAGCGCGAGCGGCACCGAGAGAAGAAAAAGAAGAAGAAGAAGAAAGCGGAGAAGGAGAAGCACCTCGATGACGAGGAGAGAAGGAAGAGAAAGGTGGGGGGTCGTGGGCGCGCTGGCCCCAGGCCCTGGAGGGCAGGCGGCGAGTGCTGCGGGTGCGGGACGCAGACCTGGAGGTCCTGTGCTGTGTTTCCCGTTCTCTGGGCGTCTCTGGCCTGAGCCCTGGGGGTGGCGCTGAAGGGGGAGCCTGCGGTGAGAAGTGCGCCTCGAGGTCACGGGAGCCGCGTCTGCAGCTGCTGGTGTCGCTCTCGCCCCGACCCTGCCTCGCAGGAAGAGAAGAAGCGGAAGCGGGAGAAGGAGCATGGGGACACGGAGGGTGAGGCTGAGGACTTCGATCCTGGGAAGAAGGTGGAGGTGGAGCCGCCCCCTGACAGGCCGGTGCGTGCTTGCCGGACCCAGGCCGGTGAGTGTGGCGCTGGGGGGGTTTCCCGAGCCTCCGCTTACCGCCTCCACTTACCTCTGTGCCGCGGGGCTGGTGCTGGCCTGCGGCCTCGGCCTCTCGGGAGGAGCAGGGGGAGGAGGGGACGCTGGGTCTTCAGCGTGAAGCGCAGCGGGGCCGAGTTCTCACTGTCCCTTCGAGCTCCTGGAGCAGGGCCTGGCCGGCTCCCGCTCCCGCTCCCCGTTCTGCTCTTCTTTAAAGTCCCGAGCTCAGTGTGGAGGGTGGGGGACGCTGGCGCTCCCGGGGGCTGTCAGAAGTCACGAGGGCTGCTGCAGCTCCTCCAAAGGAAGGGGTCCGAGATGCTTGGGACCCTCTGGTCCGTGCGGTCGCTTCTCTTGGGCTCCTGCACAGTCAGGAGGTGCTGATGGGAGGTCGTTTCTTTCCTTGACTTGGGGTTGACTAGCTAGGATTCGGGAGGGGGCGTGTGCTGCATCATTGTGGGGGCTGCTGTGTTCTGGCAGGCCCCGTGCCCTGTGCGGGTCGTTGCCGTGGTGGACTCAGGGCCTCGAGGCATGGTGGGGCACAGAGAAGGTCAGGCGTGAAACCGTTCGCTGGATGAACACGTCTGCGGACAGTCGCCGGCCCCCGTGAGCTTAGTCTGAGCGACCCCTCGTTTGAGCTCACGTGCAGTGCTTCCCTCCCGCGTGTCTGAACGTCTGTCCTGGTCACTGTCGCCGTCGAGGACCCACTTGAGGTCTGCACTTCTGGGCTTCAGGCCTGGGACCAGCCGTCTCCCCACAGAGCCCTGGTTCCTTCGAGCACCCTGGCTGTCAGGGGCTGGGGGCTGGGTGTGGCCCTCGGTGGGTGGCAGGCAGAAGGATCCCACGCGTAGCCCCAGCCGAGAGAACAAAACCTACGCAGACAGTGGGGTTTACCCGGCGGGCGCTGCGGCACGGTGAGCAGATGCACTCCCGGGAACCCCAGGGCCGTGTGTGCTGCTGTGCCTGGTTCACAGGTGAGCAGCCAGCGTGACCAGAGCGTTAGGACTCTCCAGAGGATAACGGGTGAAGCTCCACCTGTGTCCCAAGCCTTAGTGCTCGTCTTTGGGCCGTGTCTGGAATGTGCCAGGCCTGGCGGTGGCCTGGACAGTCCTGGCCGATGAGCGGTCTTCCCCTGTTGTCGTGCTGAGGGTGCTGGTGCTCCGAGGGGTTTCTGGGACGGATGCTGACAAGGAGGTCCTTTCCCCCCCCGCTGGGCTTCCTGGGGCTGGGCCTGGGTCTGGTCGATGCTTGTTCCCAGTTCTTGTTGGAACTTGAAGCACCGTGAGACGGGGAGCCGCTGGAGACCCACCGTGGGGGGAGCTCTCCAGTGACGTGACGCCGCCGTCTCCCGACTCGTCTCTCTCTATTTTGGGGTCGCCAGCCGAGCACGAGAGCACGCCCATCCAGCAGCTGCTGGAGCATTTCCTCCGCCAGCTCCAGAGGTAAAGCGTCGCTCGAGGGCGTCTCCCCCTGAGCTGTGCTGCTGCCCCTGCGGCTGTGAAGCAGACACTCGCCCCGTGGGGGGGGGGCGGGCAGGCACGCGTGGGAGGTGTGCAGGGAGAGCCCCCGCGGCCAGTCAGCGCGGGCGGGTCAAGGCTGCCACGGTACAGGGGTCCTGGCTGCAGGCAGGAAGGCGGCTGGGGAGTTGTCAGTTCTCCAAAATCCCGCAGCTCTAGAGCAGGTAGATTTTGCTTTTTATATTTAAGACAGCAGGTTAAAACTCAGAGAGGCGTGTGACGTTTCTGCCGTGCGGGGTTTTGTTTCTTTTGGAAATCCAGATGTATGGTTTTCCCAATTTACGTAAAGCTGTTTTTGTTTTCAGGAAAGATCCTCATGGATTTTTTGCTTTTCCTGTCACGGATGCAATTGCTCCTGGTTACTCCATGATAATAAAACACCCCATGGATTTCGGCACGATGAAGGACAAGATTGTAGCCAACGAATACAAGTCGGTCACAGAATTTAAGGTAAACAGTCTCCGTTCCTGAAACGGCTGCTCTGAGGCTGTGTGCGCCGACGCCCAGTGAACACTCTGTCCGCCTTAGCTGCTCTCCAGTTGGAGGTTCTGCGGGCACTGGCGCATTTGGGCTGAGGTCACCCACGCAGCACGGGGGGAATGGGCTGGCTGATTCAGTCCTCTGTATGTTTTCCGGAAGCCCGACCGTATGTGGCCACAGGAACTTGCTGGCTCAGGCCGGAGTGTGTCGATTTGGTCTGGTTCGGAGTGAGCCAGAAACACAGTTTTCCTAATTTTGAGTTTTATTTTGCAGCACTTGGGAGTTGAATTTGTTTTTGAACAATAAATTCTTGCAGAAGCTGAGTATGTAGTTCTTAAATCTGTTCTTGCTACCACCTCTGCCGTGGAAACGCGTCTTGGCTCTGAAACGCGGAGGGGTGGTTAACGTGAGCGCTGGACAGCTTTGGCAATCGTCATTTAGGAAAGGGCCTCAGGTTTCCGAGTTTTGGTTCAGTTTGAAAGGCTTGGCTCTTTACGTTACGTCCTGGTGTTGTGACAGGGTTTGGCGAGTGGTGGCAGCAGCTCACACACAAGGGCGGTGCACGGGGTGGGGTTTCCTCCAGAGCACCCGGCACTGCCCCCAAGGCAGATGGCTCACGGCAGCCCACAAGCCCTCCACTTTACTAACTCGGGTCCCAGTTGGGTCTGCTGCCCAGTGGCCGTCCTGGATGTGAGCAGCGTCCGCCTCCCTCCTCTGCGTCCTCACGCTGGTACCTCGGGGCCAGTGAAGGACGCGGGCTTCATGGCCTCAGGCCCAGCCCTGGAGCCCTTGGCATGGGGCTGGTGCTAGGGCTCGGGAGGTGCCAGGAGAGTTCGCCCTGTGTCGCCTGGCCCAACGGCTAACTCCTCTGTGACAGGCGTATGCCGAAGGTAGTTTGGTGACAAAACACTGAAGTTCCCAGGCTTCACTTCTAGTGTCAGGTATTTAGTAAGAGTCCCCTTGTTGGGGTGGAAGTGTTTGCTCGGGCGCCTCTAGAGCAGTTCCTGGAGGCAAGATGCTGGACTCCGCGCAGAACTCCCAGAGATGGAGGACACGACTGTGCTCGGGTCTCAGCTCCTCCCTTGGCCTTAACTGGAAGAACGTGGCTGTGCGTTCTCGTTCCCGTTTGCATCCGAGTTCCTCCCGGCGTGGGAGAGCGGGGGCCGCCCTGTCTTCACAGCCCGTGTGTGTCCCGCTCAGGAGGATGCGGGGCTTGGCTGGCTTCTCACGGTCTGCGGGGAAACACCCGTGAACAATTACGAACGTTTTTGAAGGTGTAGAAACCGTTTCGCAAACTGAAGAGCCTAATCTAGTTTCCTACTCATTTTTAGCTTCTTTGTTTAAAAGATTTTATTTATTCACTTGAGAGACAGAATCACAGGCAGGCGGAGAGAGAGGGCGAAGCGGACTCCCGCTGAGCAGAGCCCGACTCGATCCCAGGACTCTAGGATCATGACCTGAGCCGAAGGCAGAGGCTTAACCCCCGAGTCCCCCAGGTGCCCTGCCCTCACTTTTAGCCTCTTGACAGGAATCCAGTTTATGTCTTGGTGACGTTTCACATTGGATGGATACGATTTTTTTTCCCTTTTCAGGCAGATTTTAAACTGATGTGTGATAATGCCATGACCTACAACAGACCAGACACTGTGTACTACAAGTTAGCCAAGAAGATCCTCCACGCGGGCTTTAAGATGATGAGCAAAGTAAGAAGCCCTTGGCGGCGAGGAGCCACAGAAACGAGCGTTCTCCTCTGTGTTCCTATGCCTGAACAGAACCTCACCCCCAGTGAATGACCCCCGTCCGTCCCTGACCGTGGTGGGGCCCCTCTGCTCTAGCGTAGACGTCCCAGGCCACCCTCCCCTCCAGGCACTCCCCCTCTCCTCCTGCTCACTATCCAGCTGTAAGCTCTCCTGTAGGGTTGGTGGAAAGTTCTGGATATGTCCATCTCAGCCTGGGCATCTTGTCGCACTGGATTGCAGCAGCCCATGATTTGTTTCACGTGGCTGCCCACTGAATCCAGACGGGACTTTGGCCGTCCGGCCTGGCTTCCCAGATCTGTCCCACCAGCCAGGTTGCATGCGTCACCCGTCTAGGACCAGTACCTTGTGCCTGATGAGCCTATAGGTGAGGTGCGGCCCCTGTGCCCTCAGGCCTGTGCCCTTGGCCAGCCTCAGGCGCTCCCGGCCAGTCGGCTGCACCTGTGTTGTGACCCTGCCCCCCCCCCCCCCACGGTAGCGCGGCGGAGTCAGCTGTCAGGCCAGGTGAGGCTGCGGGCCCCCCCACCCCACCCATCGTCCTAGCGCCCTGGCCGGCAGGCAGAGCTAAAGCCCTGCCGCTCTGTCCTTTCTGATTCCAGGAGCGGCTGCTAGCTTTGAAGCGCAGCATGTCGTTTATGCAGGACATGGATTTTTCTCAGCAGGCAGCTCTTCTGGGCAGCGAAGACCCAGCCGTCGAGGAGCCTGTTCCCGAAGTGGCGCCCGTACAAGTAGAAACTGCCAGGAAATCCAAACGGCCGAGTAGAGAAGTCATCAGGTAAAGAGAAGTGTGTCTGCGCGGTGCGCGGGACACATGCCTCGGGACGGCAGGCGAGGGGCCGCCCGGGCCGGAGCCCGTGGCCTTGCAGCAGCGGGCGCAGCCTCTGGGGGAGCGCACACTCCCCCGGGGCCTGGGGCCAGCTCTCGCCTCAGGTGTTCCCAGGTGGTCGGTAGGCAGCCTGGACCAGCTTGGACTTGTCCTGCCGGAGAGTCACTGTCAGGCTGGTGGACATCACATGCCGGAGGCAGGTGGCCCTGCCGCCCCACATGGTCTCTGTCCTAGGTGTGTCACCGGAGCCTGTCTGGCCACAGCTCTTCCCACGTGCATGTCATTTGTGAATAACTGTTGGCCCTTCACTCCCAAGAGGCTCCCTCCCGTGCGGGATGCATGCTGGTGGCCTGGCCTGGCCATCCCTGGCTTGGGACTTAGCTGAGTGTGTGGCATTGGAGCTGCTTTCTTATCGTACGCCCCAGCCCTCTGTTCCTGCAGCTGTACACCCAGGCCAGAGAGAGGGCCTTCTTGTAGGCTCGGGGTCCCCAGGCAGGGTTTGCTCCCACAGCGCCATAGACGGGGTCTATCCATTTGCTTCTAGAATCTTTCACAGGAGAGGCCACTCTCTCGTGTGCTATACCCAGCAACTCTTGACCGCAGTACAGAACTCCCTCACGTGGGTCTCGTGGCCACGAGCTGGAGGCTTGGGATGTCCCTGGGGCCTCACGGCCTATGTCCCTCGCTCACACTGGGTGTGGGTGCTCTGCCCTCCACACAGTTCTGCCCCTTTTCTGACAGTGCCTCAAGTAACACTGTAGGTCTGTGAGCTTCTGGGCAGGTAGCAAGACTCCCATCAAGTGGCTCTTAGAGTGACTGCAGGTGAGGACCATCTCCTGACCATTTGGATTCGTCTTGCTCTTAGCAGACGCGCCTGGTGTGCCGAAAGGATGGGGTTAAGGTGTGCTTCGTGCCGCCAGCCCCTGGTGGCCTTGAGGCTGAGGGACTGGCCCCAGGGAGGTGGGAGCAGTGCGTACCCCGGCCTCCTGGTGACTCGTGTGCTGTTCCTGCCCCGTAGCTGCATGTTCGAGCCGGAAGGAAATGCCTGCAGCCTGACTGACAGCACCGCGGAGGAGCACGTGCTGGCCTTGGTGGAGCACGCGGCCGACGAGGCTCGGGACAGGATCAGCCGGCTTCTCCCAGGGGGCAAGGTAGCGGCGGGAGGGCCGGGTGGGGCTGCGTCCTGCTGATGCGCTGGGCACTGCAGGGTCGTGTCGGCTCTTGTCCCTGGTTCATCTCCTCTGGGCAGGGGCCTCCGGGGGCACCTCGAAGGCGGGACCCTCTCAGAAGCCGTGTTTCGCGTGTGGACACCCATGGATGGCCTCACCCTTTGGAGGGATGATCGCCGCTGGTGGAGGCTGTGCCCGCCAGGCTTCTGCCCTGCAGCAGGACCTCCTCCTGGTGTGCCCCCGTCTCCACGTCACTGCAGTGCCCAGGGGTTCCATGTGCCCCAGGCGTGGGCCGTCGGAGCCATCCCGGCAGCTGCTGGGCTCAGGGCGAGGTCCCAGCGTCCTCTGCGTGCCCTCTGCTGCAGGAACAGACCCGCATGTCCAGTAGAGACGGCCAGGGTGCTGCGTGAAGTTTCTTACTGGGTAGTTGTGATATCAAGGCCAGAGAGGACGTTAATCCTGGTGTCTCTTGCTAGGGCTGGCACGTCCAGTCTTAACGCGTACCATACGTGGGAACCATTAGGTGTGCGTCCTTTTTCCCATGCAAAGTTTTTAAAATGCACGTTGAGTGGTACACGAAGAGCTCGGATCGCTGACGCTGCATGAGACCTGTTGAGGTCAGCTTTCCTGTAACTGCCTTTCTGGTGCGGAGGTTGGCGTTCCGTGTGTAGCTCATGGTGGTGTGCTGCTGGGCCCGCCGGTCTGCACCCCTGTAGTGCCCAGCCCTGGGGTCTTCAGGGAGCCGTGGGCACCAGGTGGGGCCCTCTGTGGCGTCAGGAAGACCCCGTGCTGATCTGTGTGTAACTGGCCGGAAGCGTGTGTCCACACGCACACCGCCAGTGCCCCGGCACTGCGTCCACCTCGCTCTTCTCCCTTTCACTGTTGGAATGGCGCAGCGGGAAGCCTGGCCAGTTACCTGGTCAGTGGCACCGGACCCCTGTTCTGCCTCCCCTGCCCGCCCAGCCCTGCACTCGCGCCGGCCCGAAGGCTGCCCTCCCCTCGTGCCCCACATGGACATGCAGGGGCCCCTCTTCCTGCACCTCCCCGGGCGCCTGCAGAGGAGGAGTGCTTTGGCTTGGTGCATGGTCTTGAAGTGGAACTGAGCCCCTCGTGGTTTAGAGAGAGCCTCCAGGCTCTGCCCTGACATGACCCTTGGCGACCCGGGTGACCAGGGTCTCGTTCCCACTCCTCTGGTTCTGGTTGTGATGTCCCGTAAAGTGCTTGTCTGTGGGTCCAGCCTCCGGTTGCAGAGGCGCCTTTAGGAGGGTCCCAGGGAGCCAGAGTTCATCCTGCACACGGGTCGAGTTGGACAGGACGTCCGGGAGGGAGGAGATGGGCCTCCGGAGCCTCTCCTCGCGGAGGCCAGGACCTTCGCAGCCTTTGGGCATCCCCCACATTGGGTCGGGCCGGGAGGCTTTCATTTGGTTGGTGTTTCCGTGGCGGCTGTGGCCGCTGGCGGCTGCTGGGGCGGCGTTGAGCTGCGCTTTCTTGCAGATGGGCTACCTGAGGAAGAACGGGGATGGCGGCCTGCTCTACAGCGTGGTCAACACGGCCGAGCCGGACGCTGACGGTGCGTGGGTCCCTGCAGGGCTGGGCGGCTCTGAGCCACGCGCTCCTCTTGGTCTCTGCACCACTGGGGCTTTTAGAGCCTCGTGGCCGGTCTGAGCGTCTTCCCGGCAGAGCGTGGCCCCGGTAGTGACGCGAGAGAACGGGCCCTGTCTGGTTTCATGCTTCTGTTCATGTCCCTTGACGCGACCTGTGCGCGATGGATGAACAGCAGGCCATCGTCCATGGGGGCAGATGTCCTGGTCGGAGCTCTTCTGCCCGACGGTCCCCGGCGTGAGGGAGCTCTAGAGAAATAGCCCGTTTGGTAATTGTGCAAGGCAGACCTCGAAGGAGACACAGATGGACCCGTTCAGCTGCGTGTTCCCAGCAGCGCTGGCACACTCCTGCATCTCAGAAAAGTGCCTCGAAGGCTTGTGCTTTGAAGAAGAGCCAAGCTCACTTTGCACGGGGATACATTTGTTCACACACAAAGGACGACGAAATATGCTCCGTTGTTCCAGCCTTCAGGGTGTGGGACCTCTCCCCTGACCTGGGGCTCCTGGCAGCGTTCTTTCGTGCAGCGCTGGGGAGGCCGATTCACTCAGCCTTCTCCGACGGGTGCCCCGTGTGCCCACTGGCCATCTGCCGCCTCCAGTGGCACGAGTGCCATCATTCTCTAAGAGGACAGACGGGCCAGTCACTCAGCTTAGAGAGAGGAAGTGAAGGTTTGAGACTTGTAGTGGCTTCTGTAATTTGGATTTTAGCGGTCTCGTGGAGAGTCCCCGTGCTCCCTGTCACGTGCCCTTGTGTGGCACTTCGGGGGCCGGGAGCCGCCCGTTCACAGCCTGGTCCCCTTTGCAGAGGAGGAGACCCACCCCGTGGACCTGAGCTCGCTCTCCAGCAAGCTGCTCCCCGGCTTCACCACGCTGGGCTTCAAAGACGAGAGAAGGGGCAAAGGTGAGTGCGGTGGGCAGGTGGGGGCGGGGTGTGCGTCCGGAGTCCTCCCCCCCAAGACCCTCCCCCTCCGCGGTGCTTAGGGCCGGCTCTGAAGGAGCGGCGAAGTTCAGCTCGCCTGCAGGGAGGGGTGAGGAAGTGAGCGAGGCTGCCGTGCGGGCGCCGGGTAGGGGCATGCGGGGCGCGTAGGCAGTGACGATGGGCATGGGGTGGGCACAGTTGGGGAGGGGCGTGGCACTGGCATGCATGCGCCTGCTTCTGTCTGCCAGATGGTCGGGGCCAGCTTGCTGGTTGGGGTGTGTCGGGGCAAGCAGCCGTTCTGTTCCCAGGGGACAGCTGGCCGCGTCCAGGATGTTTCCTGGTCATGCTGTGGTCCTCCTGGCCCTGAGTGGGGAGAGGCCGGGAGTGCTCCCCACAGCACCGTTCTGGAGCCCTGACTTCACGTGGGGGTGCCAGCGATGCCTCCCTCAGGGCACACGGACCTTCTGACCCCCTTGATGTGCCCCTGGTGGGCGCCTACGTCCTTCTGCAGGCTTCGTCCCCAGCGCTGTCTGCGGTGGCACGGGTGCCTGGTGCCCACGCTTCCTGTGCTGTGGAAGTGAGGGTGTGGCGGGGCTTGGCAGCCACGCACAGGAGGCAGCACGGACGGCAGGGCGGGGGGTGCACGGCCTTGGAGCGCCTCTCATGCTGGGGGCATCTCACGTCCTGTGCTCTCCCTCTTGTGCTCTCAGTAACGTTTTTGTCCAGTACCACCACCACACTGTCAACGCACAATTCCGTATTCGGTGACTTGAAATCGGATGAAACTGAGCTGCTTTACTCTGCCTACGGAGACGAGACGGGCGTGCAGTGTGCGCTGAGGTGAGCAGGGCTGGGCGGCGGGGGTGGCCCCCAGTGCCAGGCGGGCAGTCTCTCTGCGCGTGGGGGGGTCACGGCCGCCAGCAGCAGGTCTGAGCAGCCGAGCTCTCCGAGCGGTCTCCCACACTCCTCGGGGGCGTGCAGGCTGACCCTGAAGCTCAGGAGGTGGCCGGCACCGGAAGCTGGTGACGATGGAGGCTTGGCGTAGAGGAGGGCCGCGTGACCTGTGTGTGCGCGTCACGTGGACGTCGTGACTTTGTTACGATGCAGCTTTGTGCTGCGCGGGTCTGCCTGGGCCACCGGAACAAAGCCCCGTGGGCCTGATGGCTGGAGGGCCGGGCACTGCCGTGCGGTGGCCCTGAGTGCTGGCGGTCTGAGAGCCAAGCGTGGGCAGGCTGGGTTCTCCTACGGCCTGTCCTTGGTGTGTGGACGCCGTGGTTTCCTGAGTCCTCATGTGGCCATTCTTCTGGGTGAGTCTGTCCTGCTGTCTGCTTCTTTTAAAGACACCAGTCAGGATGGATCAGGGCTCTCCTTGAAGACCTCATTCTGACTTACCACCTCCTCAAGGCGCTGGGTCCGGACGCAGTCACGTTCTGAGGTTCTGGGGCCGGAGTCCAGCGTAAGGAGAATGGGCCACAGTTGGCCCCTCACAGTGGTTGAGACGTGCTTTTCAGACCGGAGACACAGGACTGTGTCTGTAGGCTCGTTCTCGTGTGTACTGGCGGCTGTGTGTGCCTGCGAGAAGTGGGTTACGCTTACAGAATTATCGTGATTGTCCAGGAGGAAAGTAAAGTTCTGCCGACCTCTAAGAAATGGACTTTTTCCATGTTAGATTTTTGTTTGATCTGAAACAGAATACGGAATCTATTTTAAAAAATCGTTGGTCCTCACGATAGGGAGTGCCTGACCAGGTTTTCGTGAGATCGGCGTAGGAGTGGAAAACGCAGGAGGGCATGTGTTGTCGTCGCGGACAGTGTCCTGAGTGGCGGTCCTTTCCTTCATGCCACTGCCCTGTCACAGCGCTCCGGGAACGACAGCCACCTTCCGTTTGGGTGGCACAGGGTGCCCAGACCGTGGTGGCCTTCTCCGGCGCCTGCTCCTGGAACACGTCTGGACTCTGGGTGCCAGATGGCTACAGTCACAGTCGTGTGCGCAGCGCAGGGAGGTGGGCAGACCACGCTAACCCTGCTGGCACCCCCACGTCACCTCCCCGTGTGCGCTGTCCCCGGGCACGTGCAGACCGCACCGGCGGCTTCCAGCTGCGCCCTGCCCCCCTGCACACCTCAGCATGGTGGTTCCTTCGCAAACGCTGCTGGTGGAGACTCGGGCGGCGTGATGCTCAGGCAGCGGGGAGCCCTGCAGAGCCTTTGCCTAGGCGTGGATGCTAGGACTTCGGCTTTCGTTCTCTGCCTCCTTTTGAAACATTTTGGTTTTATTTACTTACTTTCTTCAGCATTCACGTGACCAAAACATCGAAACGAGCTCCAGGCTGTACGAGCAGGGACCTGCTCCCACGCTTCTCCTCCTTCCCCGCTGTGAGCGCCTCTCCTCAGTCGACTTCGGTTTTTAAATCCAGACAGAAAAAGAGATAAAGTTAGGCTCCTTCCATGGAAGTAGCGCAAGACACCCGGCTGGCCCTGGAGCGGCTCTGAGCGGTGCGAGTCCGCTTCCGCGCGGGGCCTTTCCGCTCGGTACCCTGGTGTGGCACCGTGAGCCGCGTTCTCTCTCGTCGTCCTGCCCGCGCGGCCCTTGGCTCCGTTGTGGACGTGCGGGCGCGGTGCGTGCGTCGGAGGCGGGAGTCCGTGCCGCCCGAGACCGCGTCTGCAGCCGGCTGCTCCGGGTGACCCGGGGCTCGGGAGTTCCTGCGCGGAGTTCAGCTGTGCGGCCCGCGCCCCGTGTCTCGCGCGGTTAAGGGTCCGCCGGATGCGTGGACACGGTTGTTCGCTGTGTTCAGAAATCTTGTTTTGAGGAGTTTTTAACCTTTTTGGGTCATGGGCCACTTTATAGGTCTGATGAAGACTCCCGACCCCTCCCCGAAACCGTGTCCGGGAGGTGTGCTGCTCCTGGTCAGGCCTGCCCGCGGGGCCTCGGCTGAGGGGCGGGCACTGGGCCCAGGACCACCGACGCCGGCGAGCGGAGCGGGAGGCGGCAGCGCGGGGTGACCGTGTGACGGTGTCCTCTCCCGGCCCTTCCAGCCTGCAGGAGTTCGTGAAGGACGCTGGGAGCTACAGCAGGAAACTGGTGGACGACCTGCTGGACCAGATCACGGGCGGGGACCACTCGCGGCTGCTCTTCCAGCTGAGGCAGGTGGGTGCACCGCGCCGGCCCCCGTGCTGGGCCGCACGCGCCCTCGGTGCTCGCCCTGGGCGCCGCTGCTGTCCCGGGAGCCCGTCCCACGGACGCCGTCCTGCCCTTGCTCGTTCTTCCCTTTCGTAGCTTTTCTGCAAGCACCTAACTTCCCTTCAGAAAAGCTTGAAAACAAGAGAGGTTGTCTCTGTGGAGCACAGGTTCGCTGTTTCTGGCGGCCGGGAGAACTTGGGGTTCGTGCGATTTTCTCCGTCGGCTGGCGCTCTCCTTCGTTCCCAAGAACCTTCCTGCGTGACGCGTCCTCTGCTCTGGACTCGGCTGACGGTGCATTCACTCGGCTCCTTTTTGTCCAGAAAACGTTTTTACTTTTCCTGTGTCTTTGGAGCCCATCTGCCCTGGGTCTGGCATCACAGCGGGCGTCTTCCCGGCCGCTTGAGAAGGTGCCTGAGTGCAGTCTCTGAAGTGTCTGTGGCCTTTTCATCTGCTCTCCGCTTGTCCCCCGTCCTCTGGGCCCGTCGGGGGTCGGCAGATGGGGGCCCGTGAGCTACGCGTGTTCTACTTTCCTTAAAGGCTGTAAGCAAAGAAAAGAGGGGTGTGCTACCGACCTTCCGTGGCCCGCGAGGCCCCGCATGTTTGCTCTTTGGGCCTCTGGGGGATGTAGACGGAGCCCCATCGTGGTTGCTTCTTGACTGGGGCCCGTGTAGCGCCGCGCGGCTGCTCATGGCTTGTGCCGTTCCGTGCACTGCGCCCCCCGGCTGCCCAGCTTCTCGCCCCCGTCTGCGTGGGGTTTCCGTCAGATCGGGAGACGTGTGTCCGTTGCTTCCTCCAGCGCCGTTTCTGCCCACAGCCCCGTCCGTCGTCTGTGCAGGACGCCGCACAGGTGCCAGTGGTCCGGACCTGTTCCATGTCTGGAACGCTTTGTTCCTTGTCACTCTTGTCCCTCCTGTGGAGTCAGGTTCTGGAGCCGTGGCCCCAGTCACGTGACGTGGTAAGGGCCACGTCTACATCTGCTGCTGCCCCGGACCCTCTCACCTGGGGCTGCATTCGTCTTCGCTCTGCCTGGGACTTCTCGCGTCCGTGCTGGGCTCCGGGCGCCTGATCTCCTCTTGGTCTTCGGACCGATTTCTAATGCTTCCCACGGCGGCCTCGCGTGTGCTCTGCTCTCCCCTATCCCTTCTGCTGCGTTCACCGGCAGCCGATTTCCCTCAGCTTGCAGGCGGCGGTTGGGTCCCGGTGCCGCACTGTCGCACGTGCGGTGTGGGCTGTGCCGATTCTTCAGTTTCTTCGGGTCGGACGTTTAAAGTAGAAACGTTTTTAGTCCAAGATACGTTACCGTTACTTGTGCACGGATGTTAATTTTCGTTGCCTGCAGAAAGTTAAACTTCGGCCTGGGATCACGTCCCATGGCCGCTGGGCAAGGCTGGTGCTGGCTTTGTCGTGGTCCGTTAAAGACCATCGCTGCTCGTTTTGGCAGAGTCCTTGTGAGTTGCCTCGTCTCCTGGGGTTGGTTTTTAAGCTTTGTCGGGGCGGGTTTAGGTGGCCTTGAAGTTGGGTGAGTTTGGCCCTGATGCTAAGGAACGGCCCTTCTGGGGTGTCCCCCGGCGTCAGTGAGGGCTTTGCTCTGGCGGGGGGAGTTGGGCCGTGTGTCCCCATGCGTGCCTGGCCCCGCAGGGTCCCGTCTGCCTGTGCACGGGTTAGGGTCAGTTGGGTTTATCCCCCCCGGATTTGTGGAGCTCCTGCTAGGAGCAGTGTCCCCCCCACCCCAGACTCGGCCCCGCCGGCTGGTGAACGCTCCCTCTTCACCGCGGTGTGGCCACAGTGTTCGGGGGCTGTCCTGCACTGTGGTCTGGAAGCCGGTCCTGGGGTGGCCCTGGGCACGGTGTCTGAGCGGTCTCTGTGCTGCTTGGCGCGGGACACTCCGATGGCGGCAATACTCACTGGCCGGCTTAAGTTCAGAAATCGTGCAGGGCCAGTGGGTGTCCGCAGCATCGGCACGAAGCCGAGGTCTCGGATGCGGAAGTCCGCCCGCCGAACGCTTGCGGAGCCGGCGCACGCAGCCAGGCTGTTTAGGGGATGCTCCTGCCAGGTTGCGGGACAGGGAGGTTGGGCTTGTGCTTGCCACACGGGGTCACATGTGGCTGGGTGTCCCCACAGATTGTGGTCCCATGGTGGTGGCCTCAGGTGACGTTGCGTCCCGCTCGGGCTGTGGTCACGCAGTTGGGTTCCAGTGTCAAGCCTCTCGGTGTTGCGCACCTGAGGAGAAGGGTGAGCGGCCCCGTAGCCCGGCCGCCGGAGGTGGTACTGCTCAGACTGCCAGGCCTGCCGTGTCTCCCCTGTTGCCCCAGAGACACAGGGTACGGTGCTGGAAGCTGTCCGGCACCGCAGGAGCAGGCGGGGTGCGCTCTCCCTTGCTCTCTGTCCGTGCAGGGGACGCCCGGGGCCCTCAGCCCAGCGGGGGTCTCAGCGGGGGCTGTGTGCATCGGCCCCCCACGGCACACGTTGGCTGCCTTGCTCTGTCTCTGCTCCACGGACGTGGGCGCCACCCAGCTCTGGTTCACGGCACGGTGGGAGCATCACAGGGACGTCCCCAGCAGCAGCGAATGAACTGTTTGTAGCTCACTTGTGTGTACATGGCAGGAATTGTTCTTTATAAAATGTTTTGGAAAAACTGACTTTTGACCTGTTTTGATTTACAGAGGCGGAATGTTCCGGCAAAGCCTCCAGACGAAGTGAAGGTGGGTTGTACGGCGTGTGGGTGAGAACCCAAGTGTGAGTGTCTCTGGGCAGCGGTCACGTTCAGCCCCTGACCTGGCTGTTGGTGTCCGGCCGCCGCCAGGCTCTGTGTCGGTGACCAGAGTCGTTCGTCACTGTAACGCCTCCTGGTGGAGGAGTTAGTGTCAGAGCACAGAGAGCGGCTCTTGTGAAAGGAGAAAGCAGCGAATTAGCGGGTCACCTGGACAAGACAGCCCAGCAGAAGGGGGCTCACACCAGCCCCAGACAGTCTGACAGGAGAGGGCTCATAGGCCTGGTGACCCCTTCCTTGCTCAGTAGCAGGAGCCGCAGCTTCCAACTTCCCGTGTCCCTGTGAGGCTCTGGGTGCAGGTGGACACCTGTCCCTGCTGTCCAGGCTGGTGGGGACCCCGTGTGAGCCTTCAGGTTCTGGGGAGTGGAGGAGGAGTGGGGGGCGGGGGAAATGGGCCTGCACGAGCCAGGCCCGCAGATGTCCGCCTCTGCCGTGATGCGGGCTTCCTGCGCTATAACCGTGTGGTGAAGAAGCTGTCCCCCAAGCTGCTGTCTCCGCGCAGTAACTTCAGCAGGGACAGGATCTGCCACCAGGGTCAGAGTGTGACCTGGCAGACGCCAAAGTCCTTGGGGTCTTAGGTGGTCTGTCTCCCTTAAAATACCAGAGTCGGTCCCTCTGCGTCCATTTTAAAAGCAGCTGCACGGTGGCGGTCATGTCTGTGTATCCTGAGCAGCAGACGGGCATGGACAGTCTGCGTGTGCTGGGGAGTAGGTCTTGGGCAGCACGCACTGTTTCTGCGATGGTGCAGAGTAGGGGCTTGACACGGGACAGGGTCGGGAGGGCCTGGGGCGGCTGCAGGAGGACAAAGGACATGCTGGCTGGGCGGCCACCGTGCCATCAGGTGCAGTCCCAAGAAGTAGCGTGGGCGCCTCCCTGTCGTAGGGGCCTGCCACACGGTCCCTCGGTGGCACCCAGTCCTGAACTCACCCTTGGTGGTCGTGGGCTGCGGTGTGGACTGGACAGCGTGGTCTGGCTGGCCTCCTGGCGTGGACACGGCTGAGCAGGCCTGTCCAACCCTCGGCTGCAGACACGGGCACTCCAGGCGCTCCGGGCGCTCCTGCAGACTCCGTGGCTGGTGTTTACTCCCGCTCCGTGACGTTTCTTCTCTTCTGCTTGGTCTCCACCTGTCTCCCGCAGGCTGGGGACTCGCTGGGTGACGGCGGCTCCGTCCTGGACTTCATGTCGATGAAGTCCTACTCGGACGCCTCTCTGGACATCTCCGCGCTCGGCTCCCTGGGTACGTTGCGTTGGGCTTGCTCATGTCTTCGGGCGGGCGGAAGCACACCCTGTGTTCTTGTCCCTGGTGCTACCCTGGTCTGCAGCGCGGTCCCCGGGGGCACGGGGCTGATGTCCTTGCTTCCAGGAGCCTGGGTGCTGTCCTCGGGACGCCCCGGCTCCCCCCAGACCAGAGCTCAGCCGTCAGCACGGTGTTGGCTCGCACGCCTTGGAGTATGCTGGGTCTCGTCTGACAGCCCGTCTGCAGCGTGGAGCCATCGGACCCTATCTGTGCTTTTCTTGAGTGTTCTTAAGGTGGTCCCAAGCCACATTCAGTGCGGGGGGACGTAGTCTCCCCACTGGGCCACAGCTTCTGCAGACTTAGCCCGCAGATTGTTGCAGACGTGTGTGAACTCCCTGGCCAGGTTGTGCCCCACCATCAACACACAGGTCCGTCTCGGCCTGGACCTAGGAGCTCGCGGGCAGCCCATTTTCACCTCAGCCTGCCATAGCCCGGTCCCCACTGGCTCTGGCCTGTGCCCTGTCCTGGCCTCGAGCACACACTGTCCTGCTCCCTGCTTGTTTACACCGGTGGGACAACAGCTCTGTGAAACAGCTCTCTGGATTCTTTTTTTTTTTTTTTTTAAAGATTTTATTTATTGGAAGGGGGGAGCGAGCACAGGCAGACAGAGAGGCAGGCAGAGGCAGAGGGAGAAGCAGGCTCCCTGCTGAGCAAGGAGCCCGATGCGGGACTCGATCCCAGGATGCTGGGATCATGACCTGAGCCGAAGGCAGCTGCTTAACCCACTGAGCCACCCAGGCGTCCCAGCTCTCTGGATTCTTGTCCACTCCCGCCGTCTTGCCCTGTCCCCCGAGCTTCCTTGTGGTCAACATCTTTGCACATGTTGTCTCTCCTGCGCGTGCAGGGCAGTGAGGGAGAGACCGGGCCGGCGTGCGGCGCTGGCCCGGCCGCTGGGTGCCTGACGTCCGTTTGCGCTGTTTGCACAGGGAAGGTGAAGAAGGAGCTGGATGCTGATGACGGCCACCTGAACTTGGACGAGACCGCGAAGCTTCTGCAGGACCTGCACGAGGCACAGGCAGAGCGCGGGGGCTCCCGGCCCCCCTCCAACCTCAGCTCGCTGTCAAACACCTCCCCCTCCGACAGGGACCAGCACCACCTGGGTAAGGCGGCCCCAGGCCCCAGCATCTGGCGGCACCTGGGAAAGGGCCGGCCGCCGGCAATCCTGGCACTTCAGAGCTGACACGGGCTGCCTGTCCAGCCCCCAGGATCTGTGGGCCCTGCTCCCTCTCCAGGATGCCCCCTGCCCCCTGGGGTTCTGAAATAACCTCTCCCTCGTCAGGCAGCTGCATGGGGGTCACTCTGTGAGGTGCTGTGGGTCTTAGCCATAAGATGCTGGCTGTCCCTGTGTCCGGAGCTGCCCCAGCTGGCCACATCCCAAGGCCCCTGGGGCAGAACGAGGCCCCAGATGCTGACAGGCAGGTCGAGTTCAAGTTTGGGGATGTTTGTTTCTTCCTGCTGTTCCCGTTTTCAGTCCTAAAATGGGGTGTTGAGAAGTGTTTTGTTCTTCTAGGACCCTGATTTGGGGAGAGCAGGTGACCTTCCCTGACCTGTGGCTTTCTCTCTTCCATGGGTGACAGGGTGGTCGGTGCATGGACCCTGCAGGATTTTGGCCCCTCCAGGAAGGGGACCAGGTGTTGCTCCCTGACATTTTGAATTTGCTCAGTGAGCAGCCTGTGCTACGGTTCCAGTTTTCTGATTTGGGCACTGACTGTGCAGAGCACCTCTTGGGCGTTTAGGGGGTGCTTATCAGCTACAGACGTAGCTGACAGGCCGGGGGGGTGAGGGGGTGGCCTGGCCCCTGGGAGGAGGCGGCTCGGGCTGCCCGCAGTAGCAGGGACACGTTTTCAGCCGCGTCTGAGACGTGGCGTGCGTGCGGACCCTCGTGTGAGCGCCCTGTCTTCCCCACACTTGCAGGAAGTCCTTCTCGCCTCAGTGTCGGGGAGCAGCCGGAGGTGACCCACGACCCGTACGAATTCCTTCAGTCTCCAGAAGCTGCGGCTTCCACCAAGAGCTAGCCTTGTAGATAGTCTTCTGTTTTTGTAAATTTTTTTACTTGCACGTAACTGAGTTTTTGTCTTGAGACAGAGACTTTGATTTTGTCCCTTTTGGTGTGTGTGGGGTCCTCTGCGGTATCATGTCAGCCGCGCACGGACCCAGTGTGTCTGCAGCGCCCTGAGAGTCCTGATCAGTGGAGATCACACAGTGTGCGGCCAGGTGGGGCCGAGCCCGTGTGCGTCCGAGCTTTGAGCTGTCAGCCCGCCCATGGGGCACCTTTCTGCCCCAGCACCCTTCCCAGAAGCCCCTTGGGAAGCAGACATGCCTGTGGCAGGGTTCCTGCATCTTTGCCCTGCCCCCCACACCACTGCGTCTCCGGAGGTGGTCACGGAGGGCAGCGCCCTCCTGGCCCGAGACAGGCCCCCGCGCTGCTGGTTCCTGTGCTGGGCAAGGCCTGCCTTCTGCTGGAAGGCCACACGGCCACGGCTGTGTCCGAAGACCTTTTATTCCGGTTGTGTTTACTGGATGCGTGTTTACATTTGCAGAACACAGAGAACTCAATAAAGGACTGAGGGTTTGCGTGTAATTGCCGGTAGCGCCCTGAGTATCGTCTCTGGGTGGCCGTGTAGCGAAGCCTTTGCCACAGGAGTTCGACCGTGTCCCTTTGGGGTGCTGACGTCCCCCTTCCTCTGCGTCTGGCCCGGGCCTGCCCCCCCAACGTCTGACCTCACCCACCCCACAGTACTTTTGCTCGTGTCCCTTTTTTGAAAACCAGACTGGGGGCTCTGTTCCGTCCTTGGGGAGAGGATGTGTGTGTGCCTGAGACGTGTCCCGGCCCACGGGCACCGCTGCCTGCCGGATGAGCAGGGCCCCTCATGGCCGTCGGTGGGAGCGAGCCCAGCGTCGCTCAGGCGAGGTGTCAGGCAGCACCCGTGGCAGAGTGCTGGCCAAGGAGTGAGGGGGGACGGAGCCTACACCCCGGCAGGCTGCAGGCCTGCCCTCAGCACCCCGGCTGCCAGGACGTCAGGAGTGGGGATCTCTTCCCCACCGTGGTGTGGGCTCCCAAGGTGAGGTTGTGGGCAGGATGTGGCCCCGATTTCTGGGGCTGGACCTGCCCTGCTGAGCCCCTGCCTCTCCGTGGCCCCCCGCTGCAGTTCCCGACCATGCCTCTGACGTGGACGTGGCACCTGTTTGCGGGACCTGCTGAGACAGGAGGAGGCCCAGAGCCCCAGACCCACCTGAAGGGAGTGCTCTCCGCCTTGAGGGCCTCAGCAGCTGTGCCCGCTGCCGGAGACGCCGCTGCCTCTTGCCCGTAGGCCGGAGCCGCAGACGGGCAGTTGGGCCTGGGAGGCTGGGGACACCTGGACCCTGGGCGCGGCCTCTGGAGAGCCAGGGGCTGCCGCTCAGAAGACACGAGCCCACGGGAGGCAGGACCAGGGCGGTGTCTCAGGACAGGAAGGCCCCCTGGGCAAGGATCTCAGGAAAGCTCCCGTGACGTAAAATTAGCCACTGGCTGCCTTCAAGTGCACATCTGAGTGGTTTGGTGCCCTCGCAGTGTTGTGCAGCCGAGGCCTCTGTTAACTGGGGAGTATTTCTGTTGGCCCGAAAGCAAAGCCTCTCCCCGAGAGCAGCCCCCTGTAAATGCTGCACTTCTGTTTCCCGTGAACTTCCTGCCCGGAACCCCTCGTGGTGGGCTCTCCCACCCCGTGGCCGCCTCCCCGCAGCACAGCGCTTTTGAAGTTCTTACACGCGAGTCTGTCATCTTGGGCCCAGGGGCCTCTGCCCTTTCCACGGACCCCGCCGGGGCTCAGGCTGCTGCTGGCTACGTCAGCGCCACGGAAGTCCTGGGGCTTGGGTCCTGTCACTGAGCTCTCTGCTCCAGGAAGCTGGCGGGATCCCAGTCAGAACCACGGATGCACTGGGAGGTCAGAATACTGAGCAGATGCCCAGGGTAGCAGGAGTGTCCCCAGGAGCCACACTGGCCAGGCGCTGGCCACAGATCGCATGGCAGGACCCCGGCGCCTCACCCACACCGTTGCCGCGCTGGGGAGAGGCAGTCTGCAGGAACGGCGCCGGGTGCTGGGGCTGGTCCTGCTCTTTCTCCGCCGAAAGCTACACTCAAAGCAAGACCAGTGACGGGGAGAGTTCACGCACGTGTCGGGTGTGTTTGTGCGCGGGTCCTCCTGCAAGTGTACATGTTTATGTCGGGACGTGTGTGCATGTGTCAGCACGTGTGTGTGCGCATCTGTGCGGGCGTGTGTGCGCCCACCTGTCCGGCTCTGCCTTGCTCGCAGGCTTGGCCTTCTAGGTGGCGGCATCTCCGGCGTGTGCGCACGGGATCATGGGCTTCGGGAGGCCCCCGTGGCACACGTGTCCTGTCTGACTCTGGACACACCATTGTGCGTGGGGTAGATCCTGGTTGCCCCGGGCAGGGGGCTGTGGCTCTGCTGGCTCTGGTTTTGTCTTCTCAGAGTCTTTCTGGTGAACAGGTCTGGTGTTGGCAGGTTCTGAAGTCATTTTCACGGAGCAGAGAGGTCTCTGAGGGAAGGTCATTTCTCAAGACGTGAGTGGCTGCGGTGGTCACGGCCCTGGGTCGACCAGGAGGCCCCCGCTGCCTGTAATCTCGGGGTGCCCTGGGCTAGCACCTCCCGGCCCCGCCCCGCAGCAGCCTGGTTCAGGGTCTGCTGAGCTGGGGGGCACACTGGCCCCCACCACGGGGCAGCCTGTACACAGGGGTGTCTGGAGAAGCGAGTTCTGGGTGGGAGGCAGAGAGGTAGCTCATCATTTCCCAAAAAGCTCTCCGAGGTGGAAGACCATAGCTCGCGGCGGCTTGAGCAGCGCACCAGGAGCAGGACCTGCGGCCTTGTTGCCGACACATTTCCCACTGCTGGCGACCCGGCCTCTGGCCCCCCTCACTCTGCAGGGCCCCCGTGTCAGGCCCCATCTCCTCTGGTGCTCCTGTGCTCAGACAAGGCCGCCAGGACCAGCGTCCCTGTCACCCCCAGTGGAGGCTTTGCTTCTTGAGATCTCCTGGGACGTGTTGGGCTGGAGGAGCAGGTGGGCAGACCCAGACCAGAAGTAGCCTTGGCGCCAGCCTCGTGGCCCAGCTCCCTGCCCCACAGAGAGGTCCGCAGGCTCCCTGGAAGGGCTCTCCTGGCTGCGTGTTGTGTCGTCAAGCTTCCCTCCAAACCGGCCCCCAGCTCCGGCGCACTGGTTTCTCTTGGGCTGGCCCAGCTGCCCCATGGGAGGCACAGCCCTGGCCACCGCAAGTGCCACACACAGTGCGCGTGGGAGGCAGCTCAGCCCATCTGGCTGGGTGGCTTCCCCAGGGAGGCGTGTGATTCTGGGGACGGGAGGCTCTGCTGCTCCCCCAACCAAGGAGGGTATCGGGATCTGAGAAGGCCACGTCGGGGTCCTTGGACCTAAACGGGCCTGGAGATATCCTGCGCTGGACCGTTGAGACCCTGAGGGAGAGGCAGGGAAGGGGGCGCTGAGCCATCCTCGGGAGAGACCCCCTTGGGCACCTGTCCACGCGCCCTTCACCCCCTCGTTGCCTCCCACTCTGCTCCTCTGGCCACTGAGGGGCAGACTCCGGATGCTGCCATCCCTCCCGACCTGGACAGAGCAGGTAGGCCAGCAGGTCGGGTGTCGGGACGACCTGTGAGGTCGACGGCCCGGCCGCTGAAGCAGGAGGGTGGGGGGCCAGGAGCCTTCCGATGCCTACCGAGGGCCTGCCGTGGGTGGCAGTGTCGTCAAGAGCTTGGCCGTGTAGACGGACTCCTGGCTGGTGGCCTGGCCTGTCGGGGGCCCCCATGCCTTCTCTGCACCCCCCCCAGCAGGCCGCGGGGCTCTAGCTTTATGAGGCACCTTCGTGGGTTCCGTTGCTGCCGTGGCAACCAGGGGTGCTCACGAGGGTCTGAGCTGAGAGAGGGGCCCGTGCTTTTCTGTGCGGCGTGGGCCAGTGGTCAAGGCAGGCAGCAGAGCAGGTTCTGGCCCCCGGGGAGGTAGGTGCCTCCTGCTTGTGCTGTGACCAGGGAACCTGCAGGCATAACCTCGGCGCATCCCAAGTGGGAGAGCGAAACAATGACTGGGGAGCTGTGAGGATCTGTGATGGGTTCAGGGGGTCACGTGTGCCCAGGTGGAGGCACCCAGGACTCTGTGTTCTAGGGAGCGCAGGGGGACAGGCAGCACGTGGAGGGACGGGGTTCCAGCCCCTGCCTCTTGCCTTCGTCGTCGGGATAGTGGCCTGCACGTAGCTCCTACAGGTCGGCCCGTAGCGGTGGCCACGGTGTCCAGGAGCATCGAGGCACCCCCACGTCTTGCTAGAACCCTTAGGCATGACCCAAAACAAACGCCAGGGACCCAACTGGGTCTGAAAGGGGACCCAGGCCCTGCCTGAGCCCACGGCCACGTGTGCACAGTATGGGAGGACGGCGTTCGCTTCCAAGACCAAGGCGAGGGGCTCGTTAATGGCACTTACAGAAGGAGTCCGTGAGGGCCTGGCGCCGACTGGACGGGGGCGTTAGGGGGTCGCCCAGAGAGTGATACTGGGACAGGTGCAGAAGGCAAGACAGGATTGCGAGCAGGGGTAGGGGACGCGGCTTCAAGCCCAGGGAAGAGCCCGAGGAAGGCTGAGTATGTGAAGTCCAGAACCCCGTGAGCCTGCGCAGCGCTGTGCGGTGCACGAGTCTGTGCGTGCTGTGGTGTCACGTGTGGGGTCCCCCGTGTGGCGTGTGCGTGTCAGGGCGCGGTGGTGTCTGTGCGTGGAGCCGTGTGAACCGTAACCCATTCCGCCCCAGGAGACCAGAGGCGACATGTGTGTCGGGAGCCTGGCTTTGGTTGCGGGTTTGAACTGACGTGATCCCCAGGAGCTAAGAAGGTTCGCACGCTCCTCCCGCATGCGCTGCAGAGCGGGTGAGGGAACCCGCGGTGTCCGTGAACGGGGGGTGTGTGAGCCAAGGTGAGCCACGGGAGGCAGGGCTGGGGCGAAGCTGCCCCGTGGCCCCCATGTGGTCTCTCCCCAGGACCCCTACCCGCCCCGCCTGCCCCGTGGCTCCTGTGACTGTGGGGAAGGGGGTGCCCCGTGCAGGGCCTGGGGGTGATGCTCCTTGTGCCCTGTCCTCATGCCCACGCCATTACCCGGATGCGTGTGCCTGCCGTGGGCTTCAGCCCTTGGCGCCTCCCGGCTTCTCTGGGGCACTTGGGGGTGTGATGCGGGGAGCTTCCCGGAGCCCTTTGAGGAGCGGGGACCCATGTCCCTGCAGGCCTCGCACTCGGCCCCTGCGCTCTCGAGACCCTTGGCTGGGTCTGTTTCGGTTCAGAATTCTCCCAGAACCTCAGGAGTCGCTTGTTTAAATTTCACAAATTCCTGTGGCTTCCCCACGAGGTCACGGTGACATTTCCGTCCTGGGAACCCCTGGGGATGGGCGGCTGTGCTCATCCTGGCCAGTGCAGGTGGCCCTGGGACTGACTCCGTCCTCATGTCTTGCTCCTTCCACAAGATAAGTTCTCTGCTCTGTTGTTCCAGCTCCTAGGATTTCTCCCTTCGTGTCACTGGTTCGCCTCCCCTCCCGAGGTCCGCGCGTGCCCTGGATCTGACTGCCCCTCCCTTTCTGTTGGTTCTTGCTTGCATCTGAGTGTTGCTCTGGGAACGATATGGGAATCACGTGGCAGCGCAGGTCCCTGCCCAGTCCCGGTGTGCTGGTCGTCTTGCTGTCCATGGGGGATGTTCTCTGTGGGCCCCTGGGGGTCTCCCTGACCAGGGAAGCCCCTCCTGGCCCCACATCCTGAGAAAGGAGTGGCCAGCCTGTGGAGAGCAGCCGAAATCTGCCCTCCTGCGGCGACGTCCCCAGGACCCTCAGGGCTCCGCCTCCCGTGGCTGTGATGGGTCTCTCGCCCATTCCCTCCGCCCACCGCCTGGCCAGATGTGGCCACCACTCCCGCCCAGCCCCTCCCCTCAACCCCGGTGGCCCGGAGCGCCTGGAGGCCCCGGAAGCCCGCTGGCGCGCAGGTCTTCACCCCGCAGTGAGAGCAGCGCAGTTCTCTGGGAATGTGGGATCTCATTCTGTCCTTAAGGGAAAATCGTAGAACGATTCTCGGGGGATTTCAGGCACATAAAAGCGTCACCTGGTCACCGCAGCCAAGGTCTGCCGTTCCTGCAGACTGCTGTGTTTCCCCGGCGATGAGGGCCTCCTGACGGGGGTCTCCTTCCTGCCCGGGATGGGTCTCCTCCGGAGTCTGCGTCCATCTGTAAACAAAGCCCGTGCCCATCCCTGGAGGCGGCCACGGCCACAGCCACACTGGGGTCGGGGCGGATGCCTCTCCTGGGTCCTCTGCCGTGTGGGCTGCACACGCTCAAGAGTGTTAGTGCAGTTGTGTCTCTGCTCTGGGCTGGACAGACGCAGGGTTCCCCTGGGACCCTGGAGGGTCCTCCACCTGCCACCTGCCCCCAGAGGTGGGCCCCCGGGGTCCCCTTGCCATAGAGCTGCGGGAGGGGTCCATGCACGCCTGTCTGGCCCTCCTCTCGTCTTGTAGATGGATTTGTGGGGCAGGAGCTGGAGACGGGTCGTCCCGGAAGCAGGGGGCAAGCGGCCCTCGCCCCCCAACCGGTCCCGAGTGAATGGCTGGTCGAGGCCCCTGCACTCCTTCCAGGCGGCGGCCTGGGTCACGGTCCTCGCCATGGCCGTCGCCAGCTTTGGCGTCTTCATTCCCCTCCTGCCGCGGGGCTGGAGGGACGTCGCCTACGGTGTATCCTTTCCTGTGTCCAAACGGGGGCTCCCGGGGGCCTCCACCAGACCTGGCTCAGACCACACGTGCCCTCTGGGCCCCCTGCCACTCCGTCCTGTGCGCCCATGGGTGCGGCATCTTGCCCTCTGACCCCGCCCCCTTCACCCCAGATGGCCCCCATGGCCACAGCACCGATGGACCCTACGTGTGTTCCTGTGTGGCTCACGGGAGCGGGGTCCCAGTAAACGCAAGGCTTTAGGGAGAACACTCCTGGCGGCGAGGGGCAGAGGCACCCTGGAGTGGGGCGGAGAGCCCTGAGGACAGGAAGGAGTCCCACGGCCAACGGCCAACGTGCAGATGCAAGCGCACGGTCCCGCATCAGCCACGCGGGGGTCGCACAGGCAGATGCTTGGGAAGAAGGCTTTCTCTCTCCACTGGAGCAGCCCACCCGGCTCAGGGACCGCAGCCTGTCTCCCGGGGACGTCCGCAGGTCCCCTGTGGGCCGGACCCTGGCGGCTGGGTGGGAGGGGCACGCCGGGGACCCAAGGGGTTGTTTCCAGGGGACACTCGTGGTGACAGTGGCCGTCTTCAGCTGCTCGTCCCCTGCTTTCTTGTTTGGCCCCGTCTTGTGGCCTAGAAGCCTGCTGGCAGGCAGTGGCCGGACCCAAAGACAGGGAGGCTGCCGGCCGCTAGGACCCGCCACACAGGCCACGGTGGAGGCCGCCAGTCCCATGGAAGCCCTGAGAGGAGGCTGCCGATGTGTCACCAGAGCAGCTCCAGGCCTGGGTGGGCAGGCGCTGGGGACGTGGACGCGCACGGGGCTGTCACGCAGGTGCCGCAGGGGAGGGTCCGGGAGCTGCCAGCTGTGCTCTCTCTCCCTGCCCTCCAGCACCGGCAGCACCGGCCTTGATCCCTCCTCACACTCACTGTGGGCTGCGGTTCCCCGTGCTGCCCGTGTCTCCGTGTCGGAGGCCCTGACCGGGCTGACCTCCGCCTGCGGGGCCCCCAGCCGTGTCTGGTCCACAGGAGTGGAGCGGGGAACGCGGCCCTGCCCCACGCCTGCGGTGGGGCCTGCGCTCTGGCCACTGGGGGGCGCCGCAGTCCTTCGTGTCTGCAGGGACGGGCCTGGCCCCAGGGCGGAGGCCGGGTGGGGTCGCAGCTTCCCGCAGCAGGAAGACAGCCCTGCCAGGCCTTGGCTGACCCTGGGGGTCTGAGCTCCCCCCACACCGCAGAGGGAAGCAGCGCCACCCAGAGGGTCCACTGTGCAGAGGGCCGGGCGCCCATGTTGTGGCTGGGACCGTGCGGTGACCTCCTGCTCTGAGTCCAGTGCTGGAGCGAGGCGGACGTGCTTGGGGCCGTGGGGGCTCGGGTGCGCCTCACTTCCTGCAGCAGAAGCGGAAGGACGGGAGGGCGTGTGTCCTGGCTGGCGCCGGCCGCTGCTTTACCAAACACAGACTGTTGCTAGGGGACCGAGGCCTCCGGGCCAGGGCCTCCCGCTGGCCAACAGTGGGACCTCCTACCCCGCTCTGACGACCTGTCCCTCACGGGCGCCCCAGCCACTCAGGCAAAGGCACTTGAGAGTAAGCGCGGCACCGCCGTGACGCTCGAGGTGCTCTGCCCGTGCTGGCTGACGCCGGGAGTGAGGAGCCGACCCAGCGAGCGGCCAGGCAGAGTGGGGTCACCTTCTGCTGCTCCGTGTCATTCCCGTGACTGACCCGGGGTCACCGGCTTGAGCGCTGGGAGACAGTAGGTCAGACAAGCCGGTGGGCTGTGTTTTTGCTTGGAAAGCCTCGTGCTCAAGGGGCTGTGGAGGGACTTAGCCTACCGCTCGGGGGGGGGGGGGGCTGGAAGCCACACCCCCTGGCTCCTGGTGGACAGCTTCTGGGAGCACCTGCGGGGTTGGGACGTCGCGGGGAATGGCGGCAGGCAGCTCCATGTGGCTGGCCCAGTGGCTCGGGTCAGGGGCCTCGGGCACCTGCACTTTGAGGGTCAGAGTACGAGCCGTGCCGTCCCCACACTGTGCCCCGGCGGTGGTCTCGTGCAAGCCCTGTGTAGCTGTGGGGGCAAAGGACTTCAAGCACACATCCCAGCCCCGGCCTTGCCTGCTGCCCTCCTGGGCTCCCTCCCTGGCACCTTGCCCTCCCGTTTCTGGGGCAGGCAGGGGAAGGGGCCCGCACCTGGGCCAGCAGCTGGACCCCCTGCAGCGTCGGACTGTCCTGCACCCGCTGCTCTGGTTGTCTCCTGTTGCCCCAGTAACCACACGAACATGCCCACGGTCTGGCCAGCGCCTCGGGCTTCAGGGAGCAGGTGCAGGGGGCAGGCACGCCAGCACCGTGCTGTTGTCTCCAACCGTGACCATGAAGTCCGGCCCCGCCAAGGCCCCCCCACCCCGCCCTTGCTGATTCGCACCCTGCATGGAACAGGCCATGGTCGGCTCAGCCTTGGAGCCGGGGAGGCCCACGCCCTAGCCAGCCCTGCGGGGTCCGGTGGCTACATGAAGTGTCCCGGTGTCATTGTCTCCTCTCCACGGCCCTGAGGGATCTGGTCAGTCCCTTCCCCACTAGGGGAGGTTCTCAGCCGCCCCTCCACCTGCCCCCAGCCTGGGAACCAGCTTCCTGGTCTGACCGCCCACCCTCCGCTCCTCCTCACCCATCCTCCTGACGGCGATGCTCACCCAGCAGGCCTGGCTCCCCTTCGCCGCCGTGCCCACAGCGGGCACCAGAGTCCTGTGTCTACACTGGCGCTGAGGCTAGAGGAAAAGGGGCCATGAGCAGGTCTGGCCAGAAGCAGCCTCCCGCCCGGGGTTGGGGTGCAGTGACCTTCGCGGACGCAGGCCCACGCGCAGGCCGAGCGCCGCTGCCGGCGGGGTGGCCGAGCCCATATCACATGAGGGGCAGAGCCTGAGAAGGATCCCACCGGGGCTTCCTGCAGGACGGAGTTATGACCTCAGCCCCCTGCTCAGAGCCCCTGCTCCTCCCGTCCAAATCACGGCAGAGCCGGGTGCCCACAGCCGGCCGTTTCCCGCACCACACCCCGGAGCCCTGAGCCCAGAGCCGGCCAGAGAAGCAGGGCAGGACAGATAGGGAGGCGGCCTCCCCTGCTTCTGTTTGGTTTCCATGGGGACAGTGTGTTGGTCCCGAGGTGGAGGAGGAGGAGAGGGTGAGGTCCCAGGGCCTGGTTTCACCCTGGGCGCCATGGAGGGAGTGGTGCTGGAGAGCCCGAGGGGCTGGGGTGGGGGAGCTGAGAGCAGAGGGAGGCGGACCGGGCAGCCCCGTGCCCCACGGGGACTGGGTGTGGGAGCCCTCCCTCCCCACCCTTGTTTCTGGATGACCCCACGCGTGCTCCCCCAGCTGCCTGAGAAGCCCCCACGCCTCCTTTAGCACCCAGCGTGGCCCCCCATCCCCGCGTGGCACGTTCAGGTCACTGGCAGTCGCCCCCAGGGCCCGCTTCCGCTGGAAAGCCCCTCTCCAGTGCACGTGTCTGTCGTGGAGGAAGGAACAGGGGCGCTCCGTCGACTGCGGGGGTGGGAGCTGGGCCGGTGCTGGAACCCGGCGCTCAGCCTGCACTCTGCTCCCGCGGCGCTGGCCAGCAGCTGCCCTGGGTGGGGACCAGGCCTGGCCTCGCGTTCCTTGACACCCCTGCCGCAGGTGACCGGCGGGCTCTTCCTTCTGCACCTCTCCGTCCACCTGCTCGCCGTTTCTGTCGACCCGGCCGAGCCCAATGTCCGGCGCAAGAAGAACTACTCGGAGCCTGTGCCGACCTTCGACCGGTCCAAACATGCACATGTGATCCAGGACCAGTACTGCCACCTGTGTGAGGTCACCGTGTGCGTGCCCGGATGTGGGCATGGGCGGGGCCGAGGGTCCCCTGCCCAGCGCGGCGGCCGGCCTGCGGAGGGCACGCCTGTTCCCAGGCTGCTGTCCTTGAACGAGGAGCAGTGGGTGTCAGAAGCACAGGGCCCCTCGCCGATCAGATGTCTGCCCGGGCTAGTCGTGGCTTCCGTGGGCAGCCTGGGCGGGAGGCCTGTGGCTCAGGGTGGGGTCCGAAACCAGCCTCCAAGCTCGAGCCCTGGCACCTGTAGCAGGTGTGGCCAGGGGATGCCACCCGTCTGGGGCCTGGTCCTCCGTGCTCCCTGCCTCTCCCCTGCAGGCGGACAGGGGCGCGGACCGCACCTTCCTCCCGCAGGCGCTGCCGGCAGGCTGATGCTCCCGCGTTCCCCCCCCCTCAGGAGCCCGAAGGCCAAGCACTGCAGCGCGTGCAACAAGTGCGTCTCAGGCTTCGACCACCACTGCAAGTGGCTTAACAACTGTGTCGGGGGCAGGAACTACTGGTGAGTGGCCGCAGGGGCTTGCGGGGGGGGGGGCAGGGCCCCAGGAGAGCCCTCCTGCAGGCCGGGGGGCCTCACAGGGAGAGCACGTGGGCCGCAGGCCGCAGGGGCTCACAGGCTGCCCCTCTGTCCCCCACTGGGAGCCGAGAGAGGTCCTAGCCCTGCAGAGGGGCAGGGGCGGAGCTGCGGGGTTTTGAGCTGCTGTCCTGGGCATGGCTGCCTCCTCCCAGGGATGCCATCGGAGCGCAGAGCATGGGCCTGGGCTGCCCTGGGAGCAAGCGTCCAGCCGGGTCAGGCTCAGGGCTGGGCCTGTGAGCGTCAGCAGGTGCCCGCGGCTGGAGCCTGGGCTCTGTGCGGCCAGGAGGGGCGGCGCTCCCCGTGCTGCTCCTTCACACTGGCCTTCGCTGGCTGGTGACGCAGCGGCCAAGGGGGTCCCCTGCGTACCCACCACCTCCTGCCGACGAGCCGCATGCACCCGTCAGGAGCAGGAAGCCCAGGTGAGAAGTGCGCGGCTGGCCCAGGCCGGAAGAGCTCTGTGGCCTTGAGCTGAAGGACGGCAAAGCTCTCCTAATTAGAGACGCCCAAACAGCATTCGGTGACTAGGGGTGCCTGGGAGCCCCCGTCCCGCCTCCTCCCTGCAGAAGAGGAGCCCCTGGCCCTCCAGGCTAGGGCAGGATCCTGCTCACACTAGCAGGGCTCTCCTCGCTCCGGACACACATCCTTAAGGCCTTGCGGCCGTGAGCTGGTCCCCTTGAGGTTCGGCCGTCGGGAGAGGGGAGGCCCTGTCACAGAGGAGGACCGAGGGCCCCACAGCACAGGCTGGAGCTCAGGGGTCCTGACGGGCCCAGGCGCAACAGGCTGAGGGGGTTCCCTGTGGGCCAAGAAGCCGCTTGACCACGGGGGAGCCGCGGAAGCCGTCCCGGCATCCAGCGGACAGTGTTGGCCGGGGGTGGAGGAGAGCGGGTGCCCAGTGCACAGCAGGGAGAGGCTGCCTCCCGTGGACGGAGCGTGGCGGTGGGGGGGGGGCACGGGGCTACTGTCCATCTGCATCTGCCCCAGAGTCCCTCCTGTGGCTTTGTCAAAAAAAAAACGGCAAATCATAACAAACCAGCAAAGCAGGTCCTCACGGAGAAAGTGCTAGGTTGGGGGCCAGGGCTCTGCAGACGCGGGAGTCAGGCAAGGAAGCCATGTTTCGTGTCCCAAACGTTGGCGGGACAGGCTCTGGCCCCCAGTGGGAGGGCTGCAGCTCGCCGGCTGACGGCCCGACAGGACGGCCCAGGGCAAACCCACTGCCTGCCGGGGCTCCCTGGGAACCAGAACCAGGTGTGGGGCCAGGCCGGTGTTCCCTGCAGCTTAGGGACACCCAGGAGGCTGGGCCTGCATGGGATCGCACAGGAGACGCCCCTCAGGGAACTGAGTGAGCCACAATGCGACAGCATCTCCCCTGGACCCCTGGGCCTTGCTCCACATCTAGCCGACCCTGTGGGAGTGCCCACGTTTTAGCTCTCCACCTAAAGATGTGTGTAAAAAGCCTGCCAGAAGTTCTGGAAAAGCATCATGTGATCAACAGAATTTCAGCTGAAGAAAACATTGAGGCCGAAAACGTTCAAGAAGTGGTTTTCTCCGAGGTCACGAGAGCACAGAGCCCTCGGGAAGACTGTGGGAGCACATTCCAAGAATGCCGACCACAGTTTATTTTCTGGATGGACGGGTCATTCTCGGGGTCTTTTGAGCACAGGCAAGGGGGGCAGGAGTGATTTCAGTCTGATGGCAAAGCACAAAGCCAGGCCCAGGGAGGGCGTGCAGAGCTCAGCCACCACGAACCAGACCCGGCCAGGCACCTGTCTTGTGCACGCCCCCGGCCTCCCGAACCAACGCGGCTTTGATGGCCTTGATGGAGGACGGCGCTAGGACCCCACCGGGTGTCCACACCCAGTTCCGTTCAGCAGCAGCCGTCATGACCCCAACTCCAGGCTGAGGCCACGAGGCTCACTTTCCGCAGTTCTGTCACTGCGGGAGTGGCAGCCATGCTGTGGTGGGATCCGGTGCCCGCCCCACCGGGCCCAGAGCCTCTGTGCCCCTGCCACAAGCCAGGCAGCCCCTCCTCTCCGCCTTAGGGGGTTCTAGGGGGCACACGTGAGGATCCCAAGGCACAGGAAATGGAGGTGCCGTCAGGACAGCCGCAAAGCGGTGGTGTCCCCCGGAGAGCTCCCACGAGGCTCAGGGGCAGGAGACAGGAGAAGGCAGGGTCCTGGGTTCAGGGCCAGGCCACCCCTCACCACTTGCCGCACTTCCTGGCTGCGGGTCCTCCGGCCCTGAGCCCGGCCCTGAGCCCGCCTCTCCCACAGGTACTTCTTCCTCTCCGTGGCCTCCGCCTTGGCCGGGCTGCTCTGCCTCACGGCCGTCCTGCTCTACGTCTCCATCCAGTTCTTCATCGACCCGGCGGAGCTCCGCACGCACCCCTGCTACAAAAGTACACAGCATCTCCTCTGTGACGGTGCTCCCTCTTGGGTCACTCACAAGTGTTAGCTTGTACCTCCAGCCATCTTTGGGGTAAAAGCCTTCCTTCCGGGGGGCGCCAGCCCGGCCCGGCCCCCGCTGGGTGAGCGGCGTGGCCGGGTAGGAGGGCAGCGGCCCCCGCCACCAGGAGGGGGTGTGGGACCTGCGGGTGCTCAGGGGCCAGGCTCCCAGGCCACCCCAGGCATTGGAGGGGAGCCCTCCTCCCCGGTGCCCTGCAGTTGGTCTGGGTGGGGAGCAGGGTAGGGCTGGGAGGACAGGGCTGCCCAGGGATGGGTTCTGGGTGACATGTGATGCAGGTCTCTGCTAAGTGGGGGCAGGAGCCCAGCCTTAGAAACAGATGTGAGATTGGATGTGGCCTCAAAGATACGCCCATGATCTCACCCCCGGACCGTGAGTGTGACCTTACTCAGGGAAAGGATCTTGAAGAATACCCAGGAGTGTGTGCAGCGAGGTGCTGGGTCTGTGCAGAACGTCTTTTTTTTTTTAAAGATTTTATTTATTTATTTGACAGAGAGAAATCACAAGTAGGCAGAGAGGCAGGCAGAGAGAGAGAGAGGGGGAAGCAGGCTCCCTGCTGAGCAGAGAGCCCGATGCGGGACTCGATCCCAGGACCCTGAGATCATGACCTGAGCCGAAGGCAGCGGCTTAACCACTGAGCCACCCAGGCGCCCTGTGCAGAACGTCTTTATGAGACAAGGGACACAGCCACAGCCCAGGGGTGCCTGGAGCCCCAGGAGCTGGGATTCAGGACAGATTGTCCCCCACAGCCTTGGAGGGACCTGGGACCCGCCACACCCTGACCTCCACACAGCATCTCTGTTGTGTCACCTGGCAAGTGTGTGGCCCGGATACGGACGCAGGAGGGACCCCCAGAGGACCACCTGCATCTGTCTGAAGTGTTGGGGGACCTAAGCCCTTAGGGCGCAGACCAAGGCTGCCTGTCTCACCCCAGGCCTCTCTCCAGAGTGCATCATGGCCCAGCATGTAGAGCAGAACAGAGGACCTTGTCACTCAGCTCAGAACATCCCAGGACCCCCCACTCTGCCCAGGCTCTAACATTGCTGCCAGGCCCAGCCTCGGGCTCCGGAGCAGGTCTGGACAGCGCCCTCCTCCCAGTGGAGTGAGCGGCCAGCCAGCCCACGGGGCCAGTGATGACCCCACATCTCCCTCCTCCAGAGCCTGTGCCGTTGGAGGGCTCCCGCTGTCGTCCAGCGCAGAGCCTGGCTGCCCTGTGCCTCTTCCTGGTGGCACTGTGCCCCATGCACCCTCGCCCCGAGGCCCACACAGCCCCTGGCTAGAGCCAAGCCCTTGCGGCATGGACCCTCTGATCTGCCTCTGCCTGGAAACGCATCTGGGTCCTTTCTGTGGTACAACGGAGCAGCAGGGCCTCGGCGAGGCCGGGAGCCACTCAGCAGACCAGCTGCTCAGGCTCCGGGCACAGCCGGCTGGGGCGCCCCGCCTGCCATCCTTCCTAGTCTCCACGCGCAGCCTCCAGAGCAGTCAAGGCTGGGCACGGGAGTTCCACGTGAAGGCCCTCCCCACCACGGGGTCGCTTAGTGCCCCCCACGCTCCAAAACGTGGCTTGCACCTGGAGAGCGGCGACCTCTGTGCAGCCAAGTGCCCGAGCAGCACCTTGGCGCCTCCCGTCCTGGGCATTAGCCGGGCCGTGCTGCAGTGAGCTGTGCGGACAGATGGTGGGGTGACTGCCGGAGCCCAGCAGCCTCTCTGGCCGCAGCAGGTGCACGGAGGCCAAGTGGCCCTGGCTTCTCTCTGGGACTTGCTGGCTCTGGAGCCACAACGGGACCAGCTACATGTGAGAATGCCTGAGGAATGAGGCGATGATCTGGGTGGGGTGTGCTGTTCCGGAAGATTCCACAGGGCTGCATAACCGCCAGTTCCCTGGGAGACTGCTGTTATTGGTGGGAAGTCATCAAAACGTCACCAGCTGACGGGACAAGCGTGGGGTTGGCCAGCTCCACGCACAGGCTCTGCAGCCTCCGTGGCCTGCAGAGACGCAGCACGGCCTGGCCGCCACCTTCTGGGTCTCCACACAAGGGCCCGGAGTCAGGGCATTTCAGCCAGAATTCCGTCTCCGGGAATCTGCCTCCAGAACCCTCAGCGCTTTCCTTAATAACACGTAGTTCCGCAGTGCAGGCGACCACGCTCCGGAAATGCCCCGAGGTGCTGGCTGCGGCCTTCAGGGTCTCTGGGAGAGCGAGCCTGGCTGGTTGAGGGGACAGTTCGGCAAGGACCAACGAGGATCTGGCTGGCGGGCAGGTTGGGTGTGGGGGCCGGGCACGGGGCCAGGCTCTGGGACCTGGACACTTGGTCCCCCTCCTCCCGCCCGTAAAGTGGGATGGCAGAGAGCTGCGAGGGCACTTAGGTAAGGCAGGGCATGCGCGGGCGAGGAAGAGGGGCTCCCTGGGGCTCGTTTTCTCCTCCTGCCGCCGCGCTGTCTGCGGAGGAGAGGCGCAGCCGTGCCCTGGGTGCCGGACACCGTGCCTGTCTCCCTTGCCTCCACAGAGGTCTCCAACAAGAACACCTGGCTGCTGTTCCTCCCCCTTTTCCCTGTAAAGGTGAAGACTCCCGTGGTCCTGGGCATTGGGGTGTTGGTGCTGCTGTTGGACGTCATCGGCCTCCTGCTGCTGGGGCACCTGCTTGTCTTCCATCTGTATCTGAGTACGTGTCCCAGCCCCTATGTCTGCCTGTGCCAAGGCAGATGATGGCTCAGCTGGCCGCTGCCAGAGAGGAGCACAAAAGACAAGTCAAGAGGAGAAGAGACACCCCTCAAGGGACAGCAGGGCTGGTTGTGTTCTGAGACCTGCAGGGACCTCGAGTTAGAAGGTTCAGAGATGAAGGAGTGGAATCTGAGGCAGGAACAGGGCACTTTGAGAAAAGAACGGGGGATTTAGAAAAGCACCAAATCCTAACAATGAGAAACAGCCAACCAGGGCCGGAGTCTCTGCTGGCCAACCTCGCCGCGGGGAGACGGGTGGTTTTCTGGTGTCCACATGGCACTGCATGCTGTGGCTCCACCGCTCCCTGACACAGGAACAGGACGTCTGCACCCCACGAAGCCCTCCCTTGAATGCAGATGACAGACTGTGGCCTGGATGTAGGAGAGGCCAGCACCGGTGGGGCCCATGCGGCCGTTGGAGCCGGTCTGGTGCAGGGACTATCCTTGCGTCCTCTGCGGAGCCAGAGCCAGATCGACTCAGGCCCTTCTTAAAGCTTCCACACACTGGCCAAAGGGATGGGGTGCATTTGGGGACACAGTCACAGCATACATGATAGCCAGCAGGTGGCTAGTCGGGCAGGTCCAGAAGCCTGCTGCAGCCAATCAGGATGGGCAGATGCAAGACTGGAGGACAAGTCCACAGGGCTCCTGGTCACCTGCGATCTGGGGACAAGGACCAAGAGGCTCTAGCTCAGGCACCCAGGAACGTAGTGGCGCCATACTCACTATGGTGGCGTGCACAGGAGACCCCTGGAAGGGAGAAGCACACTGAGCTTAGGGCTCAAGGTGTTGCAGATAGGGGATTTGGACATCAGAGAACAGACCTCCGGAACAAAGTGGGGATATTAGCTCTTGTTAGTCACAGTAAAATTACCCCAAAATGTAGGCACTTGAGACAACAGTCTTAGTGCCTGGCAGTTTCTGTGGGTCCCTTGTCCCTTCGTTCATGTGCCGGGGGGGGGGGCTGCGGTCTCATCCAACAGGGGACAATTCACTTCTAGGGTCATCACCAGGGCAGTGGCAGGTCAGCTCCTGACCTTGACTCCTTGTGAGTTGGTAGCCAGTCCCTCCTGCCAGTCCTTGTGCAGACGCTCCAGCTCAACAGAGCGTCCAACAGGGCAGCAGGCTTCACTGGAGCAGGCAAGAGAGCAAGGCAGAGCCGGCCTTCTGTAGCACAGTCATGGGAGTGACACCCCATCACCTCTACTGCAAGGCGCTGGGGTCAGCCTGCCCTCCAGAGGGTGGGACCACATGAATGCCCTGAGGTGGGGGCCTGGAGCTGGCAGCTAGATGCTCCACTTTGAAGCTTGGGAAAAGGACACCCAGACGAGTCTGCAGTACAAGAGGAGGAGTGGGGACGCTGGCGAGGGCAAGCTGTCCCGGAAGGACGTGCGGGAGTGCCAGCGGCAGGGGTTAGGGAAAGCCACCTTCACACAGGTGGGGGAGAGCCTCCCGAAGGCCAGCGGCCCTGAGCTCCCATGCTAGAGCCTCGTAAGGCCAGAGCGAACACGAGGGACTCGGTACACACTGTGCTCTGGCCTCGCTTCCTCAACGGCCTCCCCTCTTGTTACTGTCAGATGAAAGTGTGCCACTAAACTCAGGAGTGTGAGCTCGGGCAGACACACAGCGTGTGCTTACCCTCCGACGGGGATGGTGACGGGGCAAATCTGGGTGAAGGGACGAGAGTTTTCATTAGCATGTAGCCCAGGGCAGCTCTGCACCCTCAAGCCGACACAGGTTCTGAGGGAGTGTGAAGAATGCAGCAGGAGCCAGGAGGAGTTAATTGAGAAAGAGAAGCCAAAGCAAACAAAAGCAGAAGCGCTCACACAAGCCACCAGGGAAGGGGATGGGCTCTGCCCAGCCTGCACTCACCCCACCCGGGAAGCAGCCTCTGGGGGCTCCACAGGGCGTGGGGAGTGGCCCGCCCTCTGTCTGCTCCTCGAGCTGCAAATAGGCTTCTGTAGGTGGGCTTTCTCACTTTCCGGAAATAAATAGAAACCATCTGTCATGTTTGTTGGTTTTAGGAAAAGAGTAATGGGAAGTTGGGCACCTCCCCTGAGGTGCGTGGCTGAAAGGGGCCCATTTCACGAACCGTGCTGCCGAGAGCTCGGAGATGTTCTTTCAGCAACCTGGAGTGCCACTGCCACGATGCTGGAGCCAGTGGCCCGGCCTAGCTGCGCTGGGCACAGCCCTCAGTGTCAGTCCACATGGACTTTAGAGGCCTGGGAAGGAGGCAGGGCAGCTGCTCCCAGGGTGGGGGGACCCCAGGCCTTGGAGGTGTAAGGAACTGCTGTCTGCTGCCCACAGGCCAGACGAGGTCTGGAGTGGCCATCCAGCACCCCCCCCCCCAGTGTTCCAGGTTAAGCAGCAGCTCCCAGCACCCTGGGGGAGCCCTGGAAGGCCAGGTTGTGGCATGTGGGCCACTCTGCTTGCTTGTGTAATCACAACTGTGTGTTTCCTTCACTCTCCTGTCCAGTGGCCAAGAAGCTGAGCACGTTTGACTACATGACACAGGGCCGCCAGCAACAGACTCCAAGAGCTGCAGCAGAGAAGGAAGAGCTCTCCGTCCAAACGAGACTCCCACAGGTACCGAGGTGCCCCTCTTCTTCACCACTCATATCTAGGCCTGGGACAACGCCCAGGGTCACCTTGTAGCTGGGACTTCTCAAGCACAGAGCTGTGTGTGTGTCTGTATATGTGAGTCTGCATGGTGTGCGTGCGTGTGCGTGCGACATCATCTCCACATTCACTATCTATAGAATCAAGCTAGCAGGGCGGACTCCTTGGAGGCCCACATATTTCTGCACCTGGTTCTCATAGAAACTAAAAACATTTGCTTTTCTAAAGGTCACCATTCAGAAAATGAAAATATAAGCCACAGACATGAATACTGATAAGTCATATAACTGTGTCCAGAATATATAAAGAACTTCCGATAATGACCCAGCGCTTTAATTTTTTAAATGGGCAAAAGGTTTGAACCAGCTCTTCACTGAGGAGGGCCGATGGGCGGCGAACAAGCCCAGGAAAAGACGGCGCGCAGGGACCCTTCCAGCACTAGAGCGGCTGTGCCCGGGACGAACGGGGCGGGGAGGCTGCCGGGATCACACAGCGCCGGTGGGGAGTCCGGTCAGGTCGCCCTGAGAAGCGGCTTGTCGTTTTCTTAAAAAGTAGAATCTAGGGGTGTCTGGGTGGCTCCGTCTATTAAGCAGCGGCCTCGGCTCACGGCGTGGTCCAGGGGTCCTGGGATCGAGTCCCGCCTGGTGCTCCCCGCTCAGCTGCTCTCTCCGCCGCTCCCCTGCTTGCGCTCGTTCTCCGCGTCCAGTAGAATCTCTCGGAGAAGGGAAACCCCCACTTACCGCTGAGGTCAGCCACCCCGCCCCCAGTTTCTGACCTCACAGAAGTGAAAACACGGGTCCCCGACCCAGTGCGACACTCCCCGGGACCAGGGGCCTGCGAGGTGCCGCCGCCCAGAGTTAACTAGTAACCGACTCCCGCTCTGTGCGAGCGTCCGCCCCGTCGGCCCTGGGCCCGCGCTCTGGTGGCCGCCCGCCGCGAGCCGAGCGTCCGTCCGCACGCAGGTGAGCCGCAGGCGCCGCGCCGTCCGACCGGCGGGAAACCACCTTCCTCCGAGCTCCCGCGACCCTCACCCGCGTCCGTGCCCCCGAGGGCGGGGCGCTGCCGGTTCATCACCCAGCGAGGGCGCGCGGCCTTGCTCCGGGGGGGGGGGGAGACCCGCTTCCGGCCGCTCCCGGGGCGGGGGGGGGAGACCCGCTTCCGGCCGCTCCCGGGGGGGGGGGGGGGGGAGACCCGCTTCCGGCCGCTCCCGGGGGGAGACCCGCTTCCGGCCCTGCTCCGGGGGGGGGGGGGGAGACCCGCTTCCGGCCGCTCCCGGGGCGGGGGGGGGGGGAGAGACCCGCTTCCGGCCGCTCCCGGGGCGGGGGGGGAGAGACCCGCTTCCGGCCGCTCCCCGACCCCCGCCCGCCGCGCCCCTGCGTCCCCGCCCCCGGCCGTTCGCGCTCCGTGGCTCCGGGCGACCCGTTCCCGCTTTACTCTCCCGCACGAGCCCTAGAACCGCTTCGTGCGCTTCCGAGACACGCGGGGGTCGAAGTGGGGCTGCCCGAGGCGTTCCCCGGGCGGGAGCAGGCGCGAGGTCACGGGGTCACAGCGCGGCGCCCCCGGCCGGAAGTCGGTCTCCCCCGGGGGAGCGGCCGGAAGTGCCGCCGGTGCGGCGAGGGGTCGCGTCCCGGAGGGGCGGGGGCCGGGGACCCGCCGCTTCTGGCCGCCCCTCGCGCTGCAGCCGCGGCCGGCGCTCGGCGGTGTCTTCCGAGGGACACGGTCGCGGGCCTCCGTGCGTCACGCGCAACCCGTGACCGTCCTGCGCGGCCCCCGGACGCCCTGTGCAGACCTGCCGTGTGCCAGCCGCGCGCTTAACGGGAAGAAACGGGTTACGGAGGGCCGTTCCGTCGTGGGGAGGACGGCCCACCGGTGTGTCCCGGCCGGCCGGAGAAGGCGCTCGCGCTCCTGCTGCAGGCCCTCGTGGCGGGGGCGGACGTCGGGGCGCCGGCAGCGTGCAGCAGCGGCCTTGCTCTAGCGCACAAGTGTCCCTGGGGCGCCCTGGCCGCGAGGAGCCCCTGCCCGGACCCCGCCGGCCTTCAGTTCCCGACAGAGCTGTAGTGTGTCCGGGTGTCCGTTCCTGGGGATCAAGGACTGTTCAAATCCCTCGACCTGATGCCGACCCAGAAACTAAACCCGCACTCAGAGAAGGCTGGCGGCGTGACCCGATGTGGGTCGCTGCTACATGTTGGGGCTCCAGAACTTTGTGAAGGGCTTTCTCAAGTGCTTTTCTCTAATAGTCCTTATCAGATCCGTGTATTGGGAGTGTTTCTTCTGACTGCTCATCTGCTATGGAGGGAGGGTCATATGTATAAAGACCTCTCTTGCCTCATTTCTCAGGGGTTCCACTCAGCTAATGGCCATCAAGTGGTTTGTATCAATGTTCCATTGCTGCATGACAAATATGCACAGATCTAGTGGCTTGAAGCAAGACTCATTATCTCCAGGTGTGCATGGATCACGTGCCTGGGCAAGTGCAGTGGGGTCCATGCCTGGTGCCTCTGGAGGCGCCACCAGGGTACACCAGGTCAGCTTTCCTTTCTGGAGGGAAAGAATTCTGGGGAAGAATTGCTTCTAGGCTGACTCGGAATGCAGATTTGTTGTTTTCCCACAGTTTCCACATTGCCCCGTGGTCTCTAGTGATAACGGGGGTTTGGTCTTTTCACATTTCAGATCTCTTGGACTTCCTCCTCTTCCTCATTTCTCAGCTTGTAAGGGTTTGTGAGATTACACTGGACATACTTGGATAACCAAGGACCATCTCCTGCACTCGTTTTCTAGAGCTGCTGCAACAAAGGAGCCCGGAATGCTGTGGGCTCCAAGGCCCATCCTTGTCCACTCATAACTCAGCCCTGCTGCCCCTGCAGGCTCGTGAACACAGGGGTCCAGGGTGGGGCACCACAGCCAGAGGAGTGACTCTGTGGCCTCTCGCTGGCAAGCGCTTAGAGACCTTTACCGGTGGAGCTGTTGCAGGGTTCCTCACATTGTGTAGTCCACCCCGGAGCACAAAGACAACCTCCCAAGAGCTGCTGGCTCAGAGGCTTTGCAGATGAGGGCGTCACAATAATGGCGAGTGAATGGCATTGGGCAGCCTCAGGGGCACGCTCTGAGCTCACTGCCCAATGCAGGGCTCTTTTTTGCTGAGAGGAGTCTTTCCTTCCTTTTGCCTCATCCCTGCAGAGAAGAACACAAGGATCCCCGGCCACTCCAGAAGTGCCCGAGTCCCTGTTCCACCACTGCCATCCACCCAGAGGGCTCCCTGATGCTAAAGGTGAGCTCAGAGCCATAGGGCAGGGGGTCTGAATCAAGGAGGAGAGCCAAAAGGAGGGTCAGAAAGTGCTTGGAATGGCTTGTTCGACTGATTTGAAGCATTTGTTTGGTCCCTGTTGGGTCCGTTATCAAAGGAACGAGACTGAGACAAAGTTACGCAAAGCCTTATTCTATGCCAAGCATTAGAAGTCAGACTGACTGGCCAGGGCTGCCTCCGAAGAGAGCGACACCCCTTGCTGTTACAGGCTAGTTTTTATAGGGCACAATTGCAGACATCTATGTATGTGGCTTTGGCTGATTGGATGTCTCCTACCTGTGTGTTTTAGTAACGGTTACCTGGAACTGATGCTAGTAACTGTTGAGGTGTTTATTAAACTACAAAATGGCCTTGTTTTAGATATGTGTTTTAGTAATAGTTACCTGGAACTGATATCAATAACTGTTGAGGCATTTATTAAACAACAAAATGTCTACCTAGGCAACATGGAGTCACTATGGCTAAGTAGGCCCAGGCAGGCCCTAGGGGGTTAACGTGGAATCGACCCCAACACCCCCCCCCCCCCGCTTTTCTTTGGAGATTAGTCAATTCTTTGACTTTTTAAAGAATCAGTTAGTGGTTCCCATTAGGATGGGAACCACAGGTTTTGTCCGTTTTATTTCTGTAGTAAGATGCTGGAGTCCCTCGGGTCCTCTATAGGATGACAGTAAACAGTCCCTTCCAATGAGACTTCAAGTTTTTCACTCCGTGGCGGCGTATCCAAACCAAGTCTTTGGGTTGGTAAGGATGTGGTATTTACCTCCGTTTTCAACTCAGTGTAGGCAGTTTGGATCCCTGCATGGGCTCTTTTTCAGACAGACTGTAGTGCTTGTAGTGACTGGAATACAGACTGATCAGTCATTTTTGTTAGGGTAACCTTTTGTAGCCATGAGCAGAGTGGAGGGGGTCTCCCGAACATTATTTTAAATGGGGTAACCTTGGGCGCCTGGGTGGCTCAGTGGGTTAAGCCGCTGCCTTCGGCTCAGGTCATGATCTCAGGGTCCTGGGATCGAGTCCCATATCAGGCTCTCTGCTCAGCGGGGAGCCTGCTTCCTCCTCTCTCTCTGCCTGCCTCTCTGCCTACTTGTGATCTCTCTCTGTCAAATAAATAAAATCTTTTAAAAAAATAAAAAAAAATAAATGGGGTAACCTTGTTTAAGTAGGGTGTACATCGCGCCCTAAGGAGGGCGAAGGGCCAGGAGATCCACCCCCAGTTTTCAGAATTAACTCTGTCAAGGTTTCCTGAAGAGCCCGGCTCATTCTCTCTACCTGTCCGGAACTCTGGAGCCAGTAGGCACAGTGTAGTTTTCAATCCGTGCCCACGGCCTTGGCCAATGCCCGTGAGACTGAACTCACAAATGCTGGGCCGTTGTCTGACCCGATCACAAGAGGCAACCCAAACCTAGGAATTATTTTTTTAGTAGTTTTTGGCTACTATTTCTGCTGTTCCATGCTTGGCAGAAGAAGTTTTTACTCAGTCTGAAGAGGTATCTACAAAACTAACATATTATTTTATTTTTGTAAAATCCACTTCCCAATAAACTCCTAGTTTTTAACCCTTTTTTCTTTTGCTTTTTCCATCCTAGTTTTTCTGCTTTTACTGCCTGACATTGAGCACATCTATTAACTCTATCCTGAGCCATAAGCCCTAATTTAGATACCTGAAATTGCTTGCCCATGAGTTTTTTCAGTTTCTGTGTCCCTAAATGAGTACCCTGATGTATTTGGTTTACTAATTTTTAAAATTTATTTTATTTTATTTTTTAGTCTTTGAGGGAGAATTAACTTTTTTTTTTGTCCTGGTCTTAGCTCAAACCCCTTTATAGTTTAATTTAGTCCATTTTTGTAAATATTTTAAATCTTCCTCTAAATAATCTGGTTTTTCTGGTAGGGCTGGAGCCGGGAGTGTAACCAGTTCTTGAGCCATTTTTCTGGCTGCTTGCTCTGCTGGTTGATCTGCTAATTGGTTTTCTTTTGAAATCAGATCAGTCCCCTTTTGGTATCCCGGGCAATGCATAATGGCCACCTCTTTTGGGTTCCAAATAGTCTGTAGGAGAACCAGGTTTTTTTGGTTTTTATTTATTTATTTATTTATTTTTATTATTATTTTTTTGCTGTTAATAGACCCCTTTCTTTATAAATAGCCCCACGTATATGGAGAGTAGCAAAGACATACCTGCTGTTCCTAGAGATGTGTGGCAGGGCCGCCTTTCAGAGTTCCTGCTCAGGAGAAACCATTGCAGCCACTGCATACCTCTTTTCATCGGCCATGTAGCTACCCCCATCTGTGAACAAAGTCATCTCCACATCCGGGAGGGGAGTGTCTGTGAGATCCGGCCTTATTCCTGTGACCTGGGTTAGGACCTCCCTGCAGTAGTGTGGGTGGGGCAGGGGTATCGGTTGGTTACCTGTTTCCTGGACTCACAGTGAACGTACTCCTTCTTGGAGATCAAAGCCTAAATAAGTGGCTTGTCCCCCGCAAGCATGACTCATAGTCCTCAGCGGCTATTAGCAAGTGCTGTGGTTAGTCAGCTCCTCTGGCAGCAACATGGCTGGATTTAGCACCGCCGGGGACCGGAGAGTCACTTTCAGTTCGTTGAGGAGGAGGGCCTGATACCCCATCACTCGGGCGTTGTTCTTGTCCAGGTGAGCTGACCTTGGAACACTTTCTGTGGGTTGGACCACTCAAGAGCAAAGAGGGGCTGAGACTCGCTTGTATCCTTGAGATCTAAGACAGTGTACATGGTTCTCTTGGGGCTCAGGAGGGAGAGTTGGGTAGAGGGGTTAGGCGCCATTGGGTGGATATCTTTAATCCACTTGTTAGCTTCCCGCAAGTCCTGACCGGGTTGGGACTCCCCAGTTTGGGCCTTTTGACGGGAGCAAAGGTGTGTTCTCTGGAAATCCCTGCCTTTGCTTCCCAGGGCAGGGAGCACTGCCGGACGTGAACAGACACAGGCCAAATTTAAGGTCCTTTCTGTTGTTTGTTTACGTCTTTTTGTGCCATTGGCCCCTTGTACCCAGACCTCCTCTTCAGAGAGTTTTTTCACAGGCTCTAGTAATGATGAAAATGGGGCTCCCGTGTCCATCAAAAAATCAATTGATTTTTCCTCCACCTCAATTTTTACCTGAGGTTTGGGGAGGGGCTCTGAACCATGGTCCCTTTAGTCTCTGGTGGCCGGCATGGCCGTCTTCTTTCTGGGGCCACTCCTCGGCCCAATGTCCTCTTTCCTTGCAGTAAGCACACTGACCTGAAGCTAGGACTTCTCATCAGTTTTGTCTATAATCAGACTAGTTTTTATTGATCATTTTTACCTTTTTCCTTTTTATTGACCTCTTTTCCTTTGCTTTTCCCCCGTCTCATGTAACGCCAAAACTTTAACTATTTTTTCTAGTCTGTTTTTCATCTTTTTGTGTATCTCGGTTGTTAAACACCTTCTCTGCTATTCTCACTAACTCAGTCAAATTTTTCCCTTCAAGTTCTTCAATTTTTTGAAGTTTTCTCCTTATATCTGGGGCTGACTGACTGTCAAAGGCCCTCTGATTTTGGGGCACCTCAGGGTCGATCGGGCTCTACATTTGATAGGCTTCCATAAGCCTTTCTACAAAAGCCCCGGAGACTCATCCTTATCTCGAGTCACCACACTAATCTTAGATAAATTTATGGGTCTCCTTGCAGTCGCATGGAGGCCTCCCAGCAGAGCCTGGCGGTAGAAACATAGACTCTCCTTACCTTTATCAGAGTTTGGGTTCCAGTCAGGGGGTTCCTTTGGGCAGTAGTTCTTCATTCACCGGGGATTGAGGTCCCATGTTACTAATTCTGGTTTAGTTTGAATGTAGTTTTAGTTAGTTCTGGAAATTTTTATCCATTTCAGTTTCAGGATTTCAACATATCGAAGACCTGTATTTGTCCTGGAAGTCTCCCATATGAATTTTCTTCAAGGCAGAATTTATTTTATAAGAAAATTAAAATAATTATAAATGACAAAAATTCAAAATAGATATGGTTTTACAGTTTAACTGACAAGAAAATTAGGTTACTTCTGTGACACATAACATTTCAATAATTACAATATCAAGTTGACCTTATCAAAAGGTTAAAACATTAGGAAATGCATAGAATTTCTATTAATAGTTATAGCATTTACCCATGTGTAACCCAAGGTTTATTAGTGGTTTAGCAGTATTTTTTGAGTAATTAGCATACCAAGGAAAAGCCTTATGAGTCAAAGAGATCTTATTTACAATTTAAATCTTGTTGACAATTGCTAAAATTTAAGTTTTAAAGCACATGCTTAAATAGGATTACAGATAAAACAAAATATAGAAACTGCTTTCTCTGGGCAGGCAAAGAGAAAACCATTTATATTCTCTCCTTAACAGTAGATCAATTAATCTAAGAAAACGTTGGTTGTTTTTTGAACAGAAAAAAGCAGATTTTTTTATACAGTTTTTGTTTTGTTTTGTTTTGTTTTTTGTTTTTTTTTAGTTTATATAATAGTCAACATTTACTTGAGAGGACCACCAATATAGATTTTCCATGACATAGGGCTTTAGTCCTTTTTTTCTTAAGAACAGAAACATTTTACAGGAAAAGATTTATTAGTCTTTTTTTTTTCCTTCTTGTGAATACATCCATCAAAACTGATCTAATATGGTTAAATTTCCAACATATTTCATTGTTTTCTTTCAAACCTATAAACCAGAGCAAATAAAGGTAACTTTCCCCAAGCCTTTTATGACTTACCAAATACCCTCAAGTTTAGTTTTTATTATTTTCTTTCAAGTTCTGGTGCAACCAGATATTTTTATTTTAAGACAAAACTTTTTACTCTCTTAAGCCCTTTTTTTGGTGTGTGTACAATTTTTCTAAACTTACTATCAGTCATCAGTCAACTGCTTTTCCTCTGGTTTTTTAGACAACTTTAAAACTTTTAATAAACACCTTAATGGTGTTTTCTTTTGGTAGTCTAGAATACATGGAGTCATTTCATGTGATTTATTATTCTGAGGTGTTACATTTTAAAATTCATTTTAATTTTAGTCTGTCCTGACCATACCTAAAATTTCTTTTTTGAAGATTTTTCTTCACAAATCTTTTACAACTTTTTTGCATTTAGGTTTTGTCCCAAGCCATTTTAAAAAAAAATTATTTTCTTATTTAGGAAAAAATTACCTTTTATCTTTAACAAAATGTATTTTTTTAATGTATCTCCTACTTTTTACATATAGGGTTGTTTTTCTACTTTTATCAGTCTTAGTTACAGTTAGTAGAATTTTTTATTCTTTAGAAACACTTTAGTCTCTAGTGATGGCTAAGTATTAACCAATTGTGAACAGTTACAACAGAATTCTGTAGATGGCAAATTTATGAGTCAGTTAAACACAAAACTTGTTTACCAACAGATTTAAATAGTTTTAGTTTCTTTGCAGTAAGAAGTTAAAAGCACAAACCTGGTTCCAGTAATTAATGCTTTAGTATTTTATCCCATTTGGTTAAGATATCCCATTTGGTTAGATGTCCAACAAATTTAAGTCCATTTGTCATCCAAGTAAACCTTTAGTGTTTCGGGTTACTAAAGACTTTGAAAGCTATTTTAACAATTACCTATTAAAGCTTTGAGACAGACAATTAATCATTATTTCAGTTATTTCTTTGCTAACAGATTTTAACAAATAACATGAGCTTATTTGACATTCAGTAAACTTTGAAGTTTCACATTTGCTGCTGTAACTTTAAAGACATGTCTATTTTAATTAAACCAACAAACTTAATTTAGTTTAAATTCTGATTTACGTTTCACCTGGACCCACTCCACTTTTAATGTTTGCCTGAGACACGGGGTGGGAAGATCTGGAGTGGGGGGTGTTAGGTCCAGGGGTGCTTTTTTTGTTTCTTGACAGTGAAGAGAGAAGGAGCCGTGGTACAGGAAGCACTGAGGATGGTCTACAAGTCAGTTATGCAGGCTGCACCCAAGCTGGTGCAGAAACAGGAGGAGGAGACAGAAGGCCTCGCCAGCAAGGAGGAGGGGCTAGGCAGTCCAGGTCGGGCCAGAGAAGGCAAGGAACTTTCCCTAAACAAAGGGAGTTTTGGCAGCTCCTTGGGAATATTCCTTAAAGTCTCTGTCTCGAGTTAGACCAACCACAGTTGGCTCCAGTTATAGCCATTAACATAAGAAATGAGCAAGGGAGAAGTCCTACATTTATTAGGAGGAACAGAGAGATGAAAGTCAGAGACCCCTTACTCTCTGGTTGTCCCATTTCTTCAAACACAACAGACAACAAAAAGACAAGACACAGACAACCACAGACCCAGCGGCCCTTACCCAGAACCTGCCGCTGGTGGATATTTTCTCAGTCCCCTACAAACATTCACCAGTGTGGATTTTCTCGGTCCCCTAGGAACGAGTAACAAAACAGAGAACAAAAAGACAAGACAAAGACACACAGACCCAGCGGTCCTCACCCGCTGGTGGGGGTTTTCCCGGCTCCCTACAGATGGGGGTTACCTGGCCCCCTACAGACCCAGATGACCACCTAGGGGTGTCCTAGGACCTAGGACGCACCAGACGATCTACCAGAAGAGGGGTGGGGCATCCCCACATCCACTCCAGCCCTGGGGAGCATGGCTGTGTCCAGCTTCTCCCCGGTGGGCCATACCCTGGAGCTCCACAACCAGACAGACCAGATCTCACAGAATATGGAGATCTTACCTCTGGAGGCTTTTCCCAGAAATTCTGATGCTGGCTCAGTTCTCGTTGTTTGATCCCAGACGAGCCCCCATATGTTGGGTCTGTTATCAAAGGAATGAGACTTAGACAAAGTTACGCAAAGCCTTATTCTATGTCAAGCATTAGAAGTTAGATTGACTGGCCAGGGAAACGAGGCTGAGACAAAGTAAAAGTTATGTAAAGCTTTATTCTATGCCAAGCATTAGAAGTCAGACTGACCAGCCAGGGCCGCCTCCGAAGAGAGCGATGCTCCTTGGTCTTTCAGGCTAGTTTTTATAGGGCACAATTACAGACATCTATGTATGTGGCTTTGGCTGATTGGATGTCTCCTACCTGTGTGTTTTAGTAATGGTTACCTGGAACCGATGCTAGTAACTGTTGAGGTGTTTATTAAACCACAAAATGGCCTTGTTTTAGGTATGTGTTTTAGTAATAGTTACCTGGAACTGATATAAACAAAATGGCCTTGTTTTAGGTGTGTGTTTTAGTAATAGTTACCTGGAACTGATATCAATAACTGTTGAGGCATTTATTAAACAACAAAATATCTACCTAGGCAACATGGAGTCACTATGGCTAAGTAGGCCCGGGTAGGCCTAGGGGGTTAACATGTTTTAACATGGAATCGACCCCAACAGTCCCCAGGGGTGCAGCTCATGTGGGAGCAAAGGTGGGGAGGGGAGGAGAAGAAAAATCGAAGGACAGAAAATGTTCTTAAGTGTGGGGCTTGTATTTTGTGTGTGTGTGTGTGTGTGTGTGAGAGAGAGAGAGAGAGAGAGAGAAACACAGTACAAAAATGGGTTTGCTAAAACTGTGCAATCTACTGCGCTTTAATGAAGGTGCTGCTGTCAGCACCTGACAGGCTTTGGAGTACATGGGATGTATAACGATGGATGGATAATCATAGGGTAAAAAAAATATACAGCAAAACTTTAACAGTGGTAGAACCTAGTGTTGAGTATTTGGGCATTCTTGTACAATCCTTTCAGCTTTTATAGATCTTTGAAATTTTTCATTGAAAAATGGTAGGGAGTCACTGTAGGAAAGAGACGTGGAGTAAGGCATGGGGGGGCATCTGCTCTTCACAGGATCAGGGCAACAGGGTCACTTCCTTTTGCCTCCTTTTGGATCTACTTTCTACAGCTGTCTGGGAGTTTCTGGTGGGCTATTTTAAAACAGGATTTGTGACTATGCTGACTTCTGTAGGTCACAGGTGACTTTACATTCTCTGTGGGAGGAGTTCCATCTCACCACAGTCCCTGCAGGGCATCAGAGGGAGGGCTCCTTGTAATAATTTCGAAGTAGGAAGGTGTTGAAACCCACCTTTAGTAACAATGATATTGTCAACGAAGTCATTTTCCTTGTTGCTCATCTGCTGGAAGTTTAGAAACACATTTAGTGGAAACTATCACATGCCCAGCCTTTCCCCCACCCCGGACTCAGCCACTAAGAGGTGACCCTCACTCCAAGCCATGAGCAGATGGCTACAGACTTTTCTTTGCTGCCGTTAAAACCAGGGTGACCATCTGTCCCAATTTGCCTGGGACTGTCCTGTGTGACACTGGCTTCCAGCCCTGACCATGTGGCTGCCACGGTGACAGCCACTTGCCATTGATCATTATGTTAAATCCCACAAAAGATTCTCCCAGACACAGCTTCCTTATTTCTATTTGGCATCCAACAAGATAGAATCAGGCCAACCTCACCTCCTAGATGCACATAGACATTTAAGACTTGGAGCCGAGATCTTGTTTTGTCCCACTCCTAGCAGGACAATTTCTTGTCATCATTCAAGAACATAGAATATTAAATATGCACGATTACTTTTTACTACACAAATGGTAACATAATAGGCTTGGGTCTCTTAAATTTTTCTATACTTAAAACATCCCAAGGTTGAAACATGCTTTCTTTCTTCCTTCCTTCCTTTCTTTTTTTGAAACATGCTTTCTTAAGAAAGGGAGTTATCATTCTACTTAGTTGACATTCAAAAAGAAATAGAAAATTTGAATAGACATATAACAAAGACAACCGTTAATTTAAGTTTCTCACGAAGATCCCAGGTCCTAATAAATTGATAAATTCTACCTGATATTTTAAGAATAAAATAACAGCAGTCATGCACAGACCTTCAGGACCAGGACCAGAGAAGAAAGCAGCACTTCTCCATTCTCTGTGGTGTCAGTGCGTGACACCAATGCCAGACAGTGTCGTCCCAGAGAGGAGGAATAGGATGAGCTGGAAGCATTCGTGAATATAGAGGCAAATATCTTTAACAAAATATTACCAAACCAAATGTGGTTACAGAGAAACAGCATTATATACCATTACTAATTGAAGTTTATTCCAAGAATGCAAGGTTGGTTTAACATCTGAAAATAAATGAATGTAATAAGTATATTAATAATACAAAGAACATTAAACATGTGAGCATATTGGTCAACCAGAAAAATCTATTTGACGTGATAGCACATCTATGTATGACAAAAACAATTCCACACCCGTGGGCATAGGAAATGCCTGTAATCTGGTAAAGAGTGCCTAATGACTCTTGTATCTAATTCACACTTCATTCATTCTGAATACTTTCCCCTTAAGATTGGGACGAAAGCAAGAATTTCCACTTCAAACTTCTATTTGATGTTTTACTGAAGTTCCAGACAATACAACACAGCAACAAATATAAACTAAAGACATAGATTTCAAAATGAAACCATATTTATTTGCATGGAACATGCTTCTAACAAATCTGTAAAAAAAGTCTGGTAGAAATAAGATGATGAAAAAAAAAAAATAAGATAGCTCCATAAGGTGGTAGGATACAAAATAGATACAAAAATCTCAATTATATTTCTGTAAACTAGCAATGAAGAATCTGAAAATGATAATAAGAAAACCATTCCATTTGAAATAACATTGAAAATAATAAAAATAAGGTAATAAAATAAGAGCCAAATTTGTATACTTAGAGCTAAAAACTATTGAGGGAGATTGAACACAATCTACGTAAACAAAAAGATTTAGAATACTCATGGAATGGAGAACAGAACATTATCTTGAGAGCAAATTCCCCTAAACTGACCTACAGATTTACTGTGATCCCTACTGAATTTCTAGCAAACTTTTTTAAAGGAAATATCAAGCCAATCCTAAAATATATTTCAAAATTCAGAGGACTTAGAGTGGTCAAAATAATTTGGAAAAAGAAGCAGTAAATCAGAGGACTCACACAACTTGCCCTAAAAATTTATGACCGGGGCGTATGTGTGGCTCAGTGGTTTCAGCCTCTGCCTTCGGCTCAGGTCATGGTACCAGGGTCCTGGGATCAAGCCCCACTTTGGGCTCTCTGCTCAGCAGGGAGCCTGCTTCCCCCCTCCCCCTCTGCCTGCCTCTCTGCCTACTTGTGATCTCTTTCAAATAAATAAATAAAATATTTTTAAAAAACCAGAACATTTTATTAAAAAAAATCTATGACCAAGCTACAGGAATCAGGACAGTGTGGGACTGGCATGAGGATAGATGTATGAGCCAGTGGAACAGAGTCGAAACTCCCAAAGTAAAACCTGAGCAGCAGATGTTGAACAGAGGGAGGAGCAATTCAGTGGGGGGGCGGGGGGGGGATGAGAGTATTTTTGATAAACGGTGCTAGAACAACTGGATAACCAGATACAAAAAAAGAGTACAATACCCTATTTCATACCACACACACACAGAGACACACACACACAACTCAAAATCAGTCATAGACCTGAATGAACACTTTAGGAAGAAAACAGAGTAAGCTCTTTGTGAGCTTGAGTTAGGCAAAGTTTTCTTTAATAGGATACCAAAACACTACTCAGCCAAAAAATGAAAAATTGGACTTCATAAAAAATAAAGCATTTGCTCTTTGAAAGTCACCATTACAAAAACAGAAAATGTAAGTCACAGGCTGGAATAAATATTTGCCAGCCATGTACTTGCATCTAGAATATATATAAAGAATTCTCAAAACTTAGTAAGGAAAACAGCCCCATTTTTAATATTAACATCTAATGCATTATTTGTCCCACGAGTACAGGTCTGTGAATTGTCAGGCTTACACAATTCACAGCACTTACCATAGCACATAACTTCCCCCAAGTCCATCACCCTGCCACATTGTCCCTAACCCCCTCAGCAACCCTCAGTTTGTTTCCTGAGATTAAGAGTCTCTTATGGTTTGTCTCCTCCACACCCCATCTTGTTTCATTTTTTCCCTCCCTAGTTCCCCCAAATCTCCTGCCCTGCCTCTTAAATTCCTCATATCAGGGAGATCATATGATAATTGACTTATTTCGCTAAGCATGATACCCTCTAGTTCTATCCATGTTGTTGCAAATGGCAAGATTTCATTTGTGGAATACTATGCAGCCATATATATATGTATATATATCACATCTTCTTTATCCATTCATCTGTTGGTGGACATCTTGGCTCTTTCCATAGTTTGGCTATTGTGGACATTGCTGCTAGAAACATTGAGGTGCATGTGTCCCTTGGGATCACTACATTTGTATTTTTGGGGTAAGTACTCAGTAGTACAATTGCTGGGTCATAAGGTAGCTCTATTTTCAACTTAAAAAAAAAGATTTAATTTATTTATTTGACAGACAGAGATCACAAGTAGACAGAGAGGCAGGCAGAGAGAGAGGTGGAAGCAGGCTCCCTGCTGAGCAGAGAGCCCAGGACCCTGAGATCATGACCTGAACCGAAGGCAGAGGTTTTAACCCACTGAGCCACCGAGGCACCCTATTTTCAACTTAAAAAAAAATCATTTATTTATTTGACAGAGAGAGACACACCAAGAGAGGGGACACAAGCAGGGGGAGTGGGAGAGGGAGAAGCAGACTTTCTGCTGAGCAGGGAACCCATTGAGGGGCTCCATCCTGGGACCCTGGGATCATGACCTGTGCTGAAGGCTGACACTTAACCACCAGGCACCCCTATTTTCAGCTTTTTGAGGAACCTCCATGCTGTTTTCCAGAGTGGCTGCACCAGCTTGCATTCCCACCAACAGTGTAGGGGGTTCCCCTTTGTCCGCATCCTCACCAGCATCTGTCATTTCCTGACTCATTAATTTTAGCCATTCTGACTGGTGTGGGGTGATATCTCATTGTGGTTTTGATTTGTATTTCCCTGATGCCGAGTGATGTGGAGCACTTTCTCATGTGTCTGTTGGCCATCTGGATGTCTTCCTTAAAACAGCTCTACTTTTAAAATGGGGAAAAGATTTTAATGGTCTCCACCAAACAGGATATATGGGTGGCAGATAGTCACCCGAAAAGGAGTTCCATGTCATTTACCATCCGGAAAATGCGAATCCATGCCGCAGCCCTGCCAGTTAGCAGGACCCGGTGGGAAAGGCTAATGGCGCTGAGTGCCGGGGGGACCCTGAGAAGCCAAAGCCCGAGGGGCAGCAGTTGGAAGTCACAGGGGAACCGGAAAGCGATGCCACTTCAGAAAGCCATTTGGCGGTTTCTTAGAGCTCGGACTCTGCTCTTACCATTTGCCCAGCAGTCCCGCTCCCAGGCTCCCACCAAAGAGGACCGCGGCTGCCTGTGCTCACGGGGTGCGTGTGGGACGAGGGGTGCTGTCCCTCTGGGGGACCCCGGCCTGAGTCTCTGAGACAGGGTCACTCCACACTGACTAAAAACGGACTGGATTTTCTGAAGGAACGTGAGTATCACCTGCTTCCCCTCTTTGTTCATTTTCATTCATGCAGTGCGCAGACCGCGGCCAGAGCCCATCCGCACAGAGGCGCGTGGTACACTCGCCAGAGTCGTTTGATGTGTGTGAATGTGGGCTTCCTGCTCTTCGTAACTCAAATGACTTTGGAAGGTAATTCATCTCTGATGGGATATTTTTAAATAATGTGTAACGTCGTCACACTCAACCCTAACCCGGGTTCACCGCCTTGTTCTCCAGTCCGTCCACACCGTTAACTTCTGAACGGACAGGAGGAAGTCAGAGCTCACTGATTGTGTCGGTCAGAGAACACGTGGGGAGTTGAGTCCGAGCCTCCTTAGGACGGCTCCTCATACCTGGTTTCACGTTGCTCCGAGAGCCCCAGAGCGCCGCACGCATGCACACATGCACACATGAAATCGCAGAGGCAGAAAGTGGCCCACGGTGAAGGTCACAGTCGAGGCTGCTACTCACTGTACAACACGCACTGTCTGCACACAGGACTGTGCTGTTGTGAAAAGTCACCGAGACACAGGAACTGGGCTCCCATTCCAGTGAGTGTCTTAGTTCACAGGGCTGTCGCCCCAAAGGGCCACAAAGTCAGGGGCATAAGCCACCAGACTGTGGTCTCACTGTTCTGGGGGCCGGAGCCTGAAATCACAGGGGGTGGGCAGGGTCAGGGGCCTGTCAGGCTCTCTCCTTGGCTTTCGGATGGCAATTTTCTCCTTCTGTCTCCACATTTCCTATTTTGTCCCTTTCCAACAAGAATAATTGAAAATTGGTGCACCAGGATCATAAATTTCCACCTTAAAAATTTTTCAGATTGCCACATTATTGAGTATTTATTTTAGAAAATTTGGCACTTATCAATATGCCCAGTGTGCAGGCAGAAGTCGTTCCTTCCTCTGTCCACCAGTGTCCGCTGCTGGCGTTTTGACTGGGGTCTTTCAAGTCTCCCACATAGAGTGTCTCCATGTGCATCACACACATAACTTTTTCTTTTAAAAAATTATAACCCTGTTGTTTACCTCCTTAGGGGCCTGCTTTAAAATTCCGTGTATTGTGAGGTTTGTCGTGTTAAAAGAAAGCACCCCGAATTCACTGTCCCACCTGGAAGGTGTACCCTGCTTCTCATCACTGGGATCTTCTTGTTTAGATACAGTTTGGCCTCTCTGCCCCGAAAGCTGGGCGACTTGGGGGAAGGGAGCACTAACGTGTCAGGGAGCACAGGTGGCCTTACAGACCCCTGGACGTGGCAGGCGCTAACACCTGGGCAGCCGTTCTTTGCAGCGGGAAGCATTTCTAGGGTAACTGGGACTTCGTGCTGGGCGGGGCCGGTGGGGGCCTGGGTGTGCCCGCAGCCTTCGGGTCACGCCCACTGCGCAGACCAGAGCCTGCGCCTGCAGACCCGGCTGTCTACACCTCTTGATGCTCAGAGCTGTGTGTAAGCAGCTGTGGGTGCTTATGGAGTCACAACTCCATAACCGATGTTAATCGTGGGCGCATTTTAGAGGAAGCTCGGGGCCGGGCTCTGGGGGTCGCCATTGGCCTGTCTCATTCGCACAATCCCTTCTGGGCCATGTGCCTACCGGAGCACATTCCACAGGCGGCCCCACAGAAATGACCAGACGGAGAAATGGAGAGGGGAGGGGCCCCACATCTGAAGCTAAGCTTCCAGAACTGTGTGGGACCTCCATCCCACCAGCCCTCGCCGGGGCCCGTCCTGTAGCCGCCCAGCCAGCGAGCCTGAGCAGGGGCTCCAGACGCCTGCTCCACATCATAGGCCCAGGACAGGGACATTGGGGCCCCGAGTCTTACAGGACAGCAGTCAGTGTGTGGCCGCGGTTGCATTCATGCCGGGAGGTGCTGGAGACGAACGCACTTGTCGGCTCCGTAGGGACACTGACAGAATTTGTGTCCCCTTCAGCCTGCAAGTCATGGTGCCGGGCTGGGTGTCTCCAAGTCATTCTTCCTTGTGTCTCGGGGGCCCCTCAGCGGGCCCTGCTATGTCGTTCCGCATCCCCCTGGCATGTGGTGGAGATCCAGGGCGCACAGCACCACCTGCCCGTCGCCGTTCAGAGTCCCTGCTGCTGGTGCAGCCCCTCCTCTCAGGGGGCGGGGGTCTCCCGGCGCGCAGCAGGCCTGCGGGCTGTGGAAGGAGGGGAAACCACAGTAAGGGGCCCGCAGCATGCTGTGGCCGGCGGCTGTCAGCAGCTGTCCGCCTTCCCTTTCTTGCTGATGTGTGTCTCCACTTCCTCCTGCCCCATCCCACCAGGGTTACGTCCAAGGAGCTCCTGCTGTCGGATACGCTCTCCCGTCAGCTGTCCAGTACCGTGTTCCCAGGGAACTTGGGGCCAACGGTAGGTGAGGGGCGGCCATGCATGAGCCTCAAATACAGGAGGGAGAGCCAACAGAGGGTCTAAGCCTCCCCACAAGAGCTGGGGGGAGGGCAGGGTTGGCTGGTTTAAAGTAGTTCCAGTGTTCTTAGGGATGCAGCTCCGACAGGGACAGAGGTGGGACGGGGAGTATGAGGGAAGGAAGGTGAAGACACAGAAGTTCTAAATTGTGGGGCACGTGTTTGAGGGAAGCATGATCGAAACGTGGGCGTGACTGGAACAGAAGCATCCCGTGTGCCTGGGATGTGTGTGGACGTGTGCAGCCAGCCTGCAGCCAGCTCCTGGGGGACTTGCCTGGGATGTGTGTGGACGTGTGCAGCCAGCACTGTATGTGTGTGGACGTGTGCAGCCAGCCTGCAGCCAGCCGCTGGGGGACTTGCGGCCTGTCCCCCAGGATCCCGGCACCACGCACTCCCACCGCGAGGGCTCCCCTGCTCCTTGCCCAGGTCGACACACAGCCCGCTCTGTTCGTTAGTAGCCGGGACTCAGAGTTCCATGTGGGAGACGCCGGAGGCCGGTCTTCAGTGGGGACTGGGTGTGACTGGCCACGTCACAGCTTAAACCATGGTTAACACAATGGGGCACGACCCCTCCCCGCCGCTCACTCCCATCCAGCCTCCTGCCATACCTGGAGACCGTGGTGGCACTGCGCTCCGTTCCATCGGCACCCCACCCTACCGTCCCTTCTGGGTGCCACACAGCTTCTTCTGAGTGGCAGGAAGGACAGTGTTCAAGAACAAAGTCACGATGACCAGGCAGGTACTGACAGCGTGGCCCACCTAGTTGTCGTGTGTGTCCAGATGAATGCGTTCAAGCCCTCTTCTCCCAAGTCTGGCTCCCGAGCTCCCCTCCAGAATGCGTGGTAGAGCAGTCTCAGGGACATCTTATCCCCAGTCTCAGGTATCCGAGTCTGCCCTGACCATTCACGGCCATCCTGCTGGACACTACCCCTCATCACATTTAACTCCTTTGTGGATTATCTGAGACAGACCATCTTTCCCACTTTGATGCCAAAGATTGGATAAGGCTGGGCTCACCTCCTAACTGTGGGCAGAGCTTTGAGACCTCAATAGCTCAGACCCTACCCCCTCACACCCAGGAGGACGCATTCTCTTTGGCATCCAAGAAGGTAAATACCAAATATGCATATAGGGCTTTCTAATGCAACAGTAGTGACAGCATGGACTTGGGTCTCTTAAACATTTGTACACTTAATTCTAAATCTTCCAAAGTTGAAAAATGCATTCTCACTTAAGAAAGGTAGTTCCCTTTCCAGTCAGTTTGTACAGATTAGCAAACCTAAACAAATAAAAATAGAGAATCCCCAGCCCTGGTAGCTACACTGTTGAATTCTAAATTTTTATCCTAATTAAAAAATAACAGTTGTACACAAGCTCTTTCAAAAACAGAGGAAGGGAAACCCATTCTGTGAGGCCAGTTTCAACCCGATACCAAAACCAGACAATGTCATCACAAAAGAATACAATGAAGCAAGATCCTTGAAGAAAATATAGATAGAAACCATTGAGTAAATATTAGCAGGCCAGATCTAGCAACACGCTCAAGTACCATGGCTATGTGAAGACCGGTAGGTCTTATACAAAATATTAACAGTGAAGGTCAATAATAATATAATGATGTCAATTCAGAAAAAGGAGTTGCCAGAAAGAAACTCTCATTCAGGAGCACCTGGGTGGCTCAGTCGTTAGGCGTCTGCCTTTGGCTCAGGGTATGATCCCAGGGTCTTAGGATCGGCCCCGCATCAGGCCCTGCTTGGTGGGAAGTCTGATTCTCCCTCTCCTACTCTCCCTGCTTATGTTCCCTCTCTTTGTGTCTTCTCTGTCAAATAAACAAATAAAAATCTAAAAAAAAACAAAAACAAAAACAAAAAACCTCTCATTCATGATAAAAAAAATATTCTCAGCAAATTAGGAATGAAGTGAAAAGATTTACATTCTGACAATGAACAGCTATGAAATACATTGCACTTCCTGGTGAAAGACTGAATACTCTCCCTCTTCTGACTGGGGACAAGGCAAGGATGTCCACACTCACTACTTTTATCTAACATTGTACTAAAGTTCCAACCAGTGAAATAAAATGAAAAAAGGAATAAAGAATAGAAAGTTAAACTGTTAATCACAGACAACGTGATTCTAAAACAAAACAAAGCAAGAAACTACTGGTAATAAAATAGCTTTGTAAGAAGCAGCTGAAGAGCTCTCCAGTAAGCTCCAGGACATTTATCTTCAGTGTTACTCAGAACACATCTGAATTCCGCTACTGTCCCCACCTGGCTCCAGGAAACTCCGTGTGCCTCCAGCCATCTCTACAGCAAATCATTTCAGCTGTGGTCAAAGTTGAAATTTTTCAGTTGTGCTAGTTGACCTAGAAATGTTGTATGTAATTTACCATTTTCTGGAATGGAAACAGTTGCTAAAAAATAAATACCTTTTGGGGTGCCTGGGTGGGTCAGTGTGTTAAGCGTCTGCCCTCAATTTCAGCTCAGATCATGATCTCAGGATTGTCAGACTGAGCCCTGAATCAGGCTCCTCACTGGGCGTGCAGCCTGATTAAGATTCTCTCTCTCTCCCTCTCCCTTTGCCCTCCTCTCTCTCGTTCTCTCTCTCCTGCTCCAAAATATCTCTTTTGACTTTGTCTTATTAAAAAAATAGCAAGTTCAATGATATTTCTATATTTGGCAAAAATTAAATTGAAGGCAATATTAAGTATTCCATTAACAGTGACATTAAAGATAATAAATTTAACAAAACTGGAGTAAAAAATACCAAGAGGGTCTATTTTTTAAAAAGGAAACCAACATGTTGATCATGAAATGTGTGTGGAAATTCAGAGGACCTGGAGTAGCAGAACAATTTTCAAAAGAGAACAAATTGCAAGAATTGTACAACACTGACTTCAAAATTTACTAAAAACCTACAGAAATCAGGACAGTGTAGTACTAGCATAAGGATAGACAAGTCAGTGGAATAGAATAAAAATTCTAGGAATAGGCCTTTATGTTTATGGTTAATTGATTTTAAACAAAGGTGTCAAGACAATTCATTAGAGAGAAATGATACTTTCAACAGATGGTATTAAAACAACTGGATAGCCATCTTGAAATAAAAATAACTTAATACCATACTTCAACTATATAAGTAACTCAAAACTGATCATACACCCGAATTTAGGAGGTAAAACTTTAAAACTTCTAGAAGAAATGATAAATTGTGATTTTGTGTTAGGCAAAGTTTTCTTTGATATGATACAAAAAGCACTATCTACTAAAGAAAAATATGGTATATGTAATTATTGTGAAATGTCAAATTAACACATCATCCACATCATCATCTTACATAGTTACCTTTCCTGTAGGTATGTGTGAGAATGCTTAAGATCTACTCTCTTAGCAAATTTGATGTGCAGTTGTCATGATGTACATGATGATAGGTTTATTTTTAAAAGTATTCCTTTGGTTAAATCTATTAATGAGCTTTTGACCCAGGTATTGTGCTCCTGAGAATGCAGGCTTCCTGGATTCAACCTGGCTCTGCCCGTAACCTTAAGCAGGAAACCTAATTTGTCTGTGCTGGTCTCCCCCTCTAAAGGAGACAACAAAATTATCTCCCTATAAGGATTTTGTAAGGATTAAATGAAGATAACTTAGGAACCACTCAGTTGTTTAATATTATTACCTGAAGGAGTCAATTATAAATGTGGACAAAGCAGACCAGATGGACATCACAGATATATTCAGAACATTCCATCCAAAAGCAACAGAACACACCTTCTTCTCTAGCACATATGGAACATTCTCCAGAACAGGTCACATCTTGGGTCACAAATCAGGTCTCAACTGGTACCAAAAGACTGGATCATTCCCTGAATATTTTTGGACCACAATGCTTTGAAACTTGAACTCGAGCACAAGAAGAAAATTGGAAAGAACCTAAATACGTGGAAGCTAAAGAGCATCCTACTAAGGAATGAATGGGTCAACCAGGAAATTAAAGAAGAATTGAAAAAATTCATGGAAACAAATGATAATGAAAACAATGGTTCAAAATGTTTGGGACACAGTAAAGGTGGTCATGAGAGGAAAGTATACAGTGATACAAGCCTTTCTCAAGAAACAAGAAAGGTCTCAAGTACACAACCTAACCCTACACCTAAAGGACCTGGAGAAAGAACACCAAAGAAAGCTTAAACCCGGTAAGAGAAGAGAAATCATAAAGATCAGAGCAGAAATCAATGAAATGGAAACCATAAAAATAGTAGAACAAATCAACGAAACTAGGAGCTGATTCTTTGAAAGAATTAATAAGGTTGATAAATCCCTGGCCAGACTTATCCAAAAGAAAAAGAGAAAGGACCTAAATTAATAAAATCATAAATGAAAGAGGAGAGATCACAACCAACATCAAAGAATTACAATTATAAGAACATATAAGAAACTATATGCCAACAAATTAACAATTTAGAAGAAATGGATACATTCCTAGAAACATATACACTACCAAAAATGAACCAGGAAGCAATAGAAAACCTGAACAGAACCAGCAAGGAAATTGAAGCAGTAATGAAAAATCTCCCCAAAACAAGAATCCAGGCCAGATGACTTCCCAGGGGAATTCTACCAAACATTTAAATAATTAATACTTATTCTTCTGAAATTGTTCCAAAAAATAGAAATGGAAGGAAAACCTCCAAACTCATTTTATGAGGCCAGCATTACCTTGATCCCAAAAGCAGACAAAGATCCCATAAAAAATGAGAATTACAGACCAATATCCCTGATGAACATGGATGCAAACATTCTCACCAAAACACCAGCCAATAGTAACCAACAGTACATTAAAAGGATTATTCACCATGACCAAGTGGGATTTATTACAGGGCTAATGGTTGGTTCAACATCCACAAATCAATGAGATACAGCACATTAATAAAAGAAAGAATGAGAACCACATGACACTCTCAATAGATGCTGAAAAGCACCAGACAAAGTACAACATTTGGGCGCCTGGGTGGCTCAGTGGGTTAAGCCGCTGCCTTCGGCTCAGGTCATGATCTCAGGGTCCTGGGATCGAGTCCCGCATTGGGCTCTCTGCTCAGCGGGGAGCCTGCTTCCTCCTCTCTCTCTCTCTGCCTGCCTCTCTGCCTACGTGTGACCTCTCTCTGTCAGATAAATAAATAAAATCTTAAAAAAAAAAGTACAACATCCTTTTTTGATCAAAAGTCTTCACACTGTAGGGATGGAGGGCACATTCCTCAATATCATCAAAGCCGTCTATGAAAAACCCACCGTGAATATCATTCTCAATGGGGAAATACTGAGAGCTTTTCCACTAAGGTCAGGAACACAGCAGGGATGTCCATTATCACCACTGCTAGTCAATATAGTACTAGAAGTCCTAGCCTCAGCAATCAGACAACAAAAAGAAATAATAGGCATCCAAATTGGCAAAGAATAAGTCAGACTCTCACTCTTTGCAGATGATATGATGCTTTCTGTGGAAAACCCAAAAGACTCCACTCCAAATCTGCTAGAACTCATACTGGAATTCAGTAGAGTGTCGGGATATAAAATCAATGCACAGAAATCGGTTGCATTTCTATATACCAACAACAAGACAAAAGAAAGAGAAATTAAGGAGTCTATTCCATTTACAATTATACCCCAAACCGTAAGATAACTAGGAATAAACTTAACCAACAAGGGAAAAAATCTGTACTTAGAAAACTATAATGTTCTTATGAAAGAAATCGAGGAAGACACAAAGAAATGGATAAAACATTCCATGCCTATGGATTGGAAGAACATATATTGGGGAAATGTCTATGCTACCTAGAGAGATCTACACATTTAATGCAATCCCTATCAAAGTACAATCAACTTTTGTCACAGAAATGGAAAAAATAATCCTAAAATTTATATGGAACCAGAAAAGACCTGAATAGCCAGAAAAATGTTGAAAAAGTAAAGCAAAATTGGTGGCATCACAATTCCAGACTTCAAGCTCTATTACAAAGCTGTCATCATCAAGACAGTATGGTACTGGCACAAAAACAGGCGCGTAGATCAATGGAACAGAATTAGCCCAGAAATGGACCCTCAACTCTGTGGTCAACTAATCTTTGACAAAGCAGGAAAGAATGTCCAATGGAAAAAAGACAGTCTCTTCTACAAATGATGTTGGGAAAATTGGAAGACCACATGCAAAGAAGAATGAAACTGGTCCATTTCCTTATACCACACACAAAAATAAACTCAAGATGGATGAAAAACCTCAATGGGAGGAAGGGATCCATCAAAATCCTTGAAGAGAACACAGGTAGCAACCTCTTTGACCTCAGCCACAGCAACTTCTTCCTAGAAACATTGCCAAAGGCAAGGGAAGCAAGGGCAAAAATGAAGTAGTGGGACTTCATCAAAATCAAAAGGTTTTGCACAGCAAAGGAAACAGTTAAAACCAAAAGACAACCGACAGAATGAGGAAGAAGATATTCTTCTTCTCAAAAGAAGTTCTCAAAAGACAAGTTCTCAAAAGAAGAAGAATATGGGAGAAGATATTCGCAAATGACATATCAGATGAAGGGCTCATATCCAAAATCTATAAAGAACTTCTCAAACTCAACACCCAAAGAACAAATCAAGAAATGGGAGAGGACATGAACAGACATTTCTACAGAGAAGACCTCCAGATGGCCAACAGACACATACATGAAAAAGTGCTCCACGTCACTCGTTTTCAGGGAAATACAAATCCAAACCACAATGAGATATCACCTCACACCAGTCAGAATGGCTAAAATCAACAAGTCAGGAAATGACAGATGCTGGCGAGGATGCAGAGAAAGGGGAACCCTCCTACACTGTTGGTGGGAATGCAAGCTGGTGCAGCCACTCTGGAAAACAGCATTGAGCTTCCTCAAAAAGCTGAAAATAGAGCTGCCCTAAGACCCAGCAATCGCACTACTGGGTATTTACCCTAAAGATACAAACGTAGTGATCCGAAGGGGCACGTGCACCCGAATGTTTATAGCAGCAATGTCCACAATAGCCAAACTATGGAAAGAACCTAGATGTCCATCAACAGATGAATGGATAAAGATGTTGTGTATATACACAATGGAATACTATGCAGTTTCTTAATCTCAGGAAACAAACGGAGAGTTGCCGGGGGCTGGGGGTAGGGACGGGGCGGCTGGTGATGGACAGTGAGGAGGGTGTGTGCTATATCAAGTGCTGTGAAATGTGTGAGACTGCTGAATCACAGACCTGTACCCCTGCTACAAATGACACCTTATATGTTAATTAAAAAAATGTGGGCAAAGCTTTATGCAGAGGTGTTCACTATCACATTGTTTATAATAACAAAAACTCTGTAACAATCAAAAAACACAAAATCAAGTGAGTCATTAAGCAGCATAGGCTGAATGTCTGACTTGGAAAGATGATGCAGCCGCTGGAGAGTCTGGCTGTGGAAACTATGTAAGGAGTTCTTCAAAAGATTTTATTGCTGGAGTGGGAGAGAGCTCGCAGGGGCGGGGGGGAGAGGGCCAAGCCGACTCGCCGCTGGGCAGGAGCCCCACCCAGACCCTGAGATCATGACCTGAGCCGAAGGCAGAGGCTCCACCGACGGAGCCCCCCAGGCGCCTCTTTAATAATACTGTTTAAATGCTTATGATATAATAATGGGGAAAAGAGGTATGAAATTACATTTATGGCAAATTTACGATTGTATAAAGCAAAACAAATCCTACGAATGGGGAAATCAAGATTGACAGGAAATGCCGAGAAACGCATTCGGATGATGGAACTCTGGGTACGTTTTAGTTTTCTCTATTTTGCAAAGGGTTAAGTATATTCACCTGATTCTTAGAGTGAAAATATATGAAATAATATTTAAAATTGTTTTACAATTTAAAAAGAAGGAAAAGGAAACATGGTGCGTTGGACTTCATCAAAAGCCTGGCTCAGAGTTGAACAAGCCCAGGTGAAACGATGTTCAGCATCATTGCAGGAAAGCAGGAGGCAGCCCCAGCACGAGGGCCCTGTCCCCGCTACAGGGACAGCTGCACAAGGCTGTCTGAGCCCGTCGGTGCTGACCAACAGAGCCGTGCCCGTCGCCGCGGACACAGACGGTGCCTTCAGTGACAGACCCCAGATCCCCCAGTCTGGAGGCTGGAAGCCTGAGACCCAGGGGCCATCAAGGTTGGGTCCTTCTGATGCCTCTGTCCTCCACGCCCCACCGGCGTCCTGGAAGAGCCCTTTCTCTGTGCACCTCCGTCCCTGCCGCTGTCACCTCACACGCAGACCCATCACCAAGGTCAGGGCCGCCTGGTGACCTCACTTAACATGTACCCTCCGTATGAACCCCATCGCCAACGTGGGCGCACTCAGGGCACCTGGGTGTCGGGGCGCCGGGCGAGAAGCAGGAGGGCTCAGAGTGAGGCTGGGGCCCAGGGCGGGGAGGGAGGTGCGCTCCTGTGCTGACCGCTTCCCTGGACCCCAAATGAGCTTCTGATGACGTGGGTTTTGAGAGTGAGCTCTGTGTCAGGCACTCCTCTGTTCTCATGTCGCAGACTTATCATTTGCATCCTCACAGGACTCAGGCAGCAACCCGACGTCCCCTGCCCTTGGGTAAGTGTGCGAGCGTCCCGGATGGTTTCTCCTGACTGAAAAACAGCCGCATGCCCATCCGACCCGCCGCGGAAGACCACAGTGGAAGGCCTCATGGTGCCGTGGTCATGGACTGGGGGACAACACTGTGTCCCCGAGGTCACGGGTGTGGACAGCCTCTCAGGCTGCTCATCGCACTGGCTTCACATGGAGAGTTCAGGCGGCGCTCCTTGGCCTCGCCCCCTGCGACGGGAGCTGGTGGCAAGCCCCAGGGGGGGTCCGCTGTTCTTCTGCACCTAGAAGGGCGGGGGGGCAGCGGGCGGAGGGCGCAGGCCCTTGCCGTGTTGCCACGGCGCCGGGCCGCGTTCGGCTTGTCCTTTGGCCCTTTGGTCTTTGTGGGGCTGCGAAGTCAGCACCGCAGCTGCGTGCACAGGCCCCCGGGGGCACATGGCCTTTCGACCCTCAGTGCTGCAGGCGCAGAAAGTGGCCCCGGACCGATCGTCGCCTGGTTTCCAGCACACGTTTTAAAGGGTGAGATCAGGGGACTTCTGTCCCCATGACCGACCGCAGCAGGACAGGTCGCCTTCCCCTGCAATACTGAGCAAGAGGAGAGGGTCGCGCTGCAACCATTAGTGAGGGCGGGGTCTCTACACCACTCACCCGAGCCCGCCGCGAGGGGACAGCGCTGGGAAACACCGTCCTGGCTGGTCTGGAGATCTCGTGTCCTTCCTCCAGCGCCATCGAATGCAATTTAAAATAAAATTAAAAAGGACAAGGCATTTCCTTGACTCTCACTCACCAAACACAGAGACACACAGGCCTCACTCTGGGCCCCCTCGACCCTGGCCCGGTCCCCACCTGCTGAGCAGGGTGTGGGAGAGGCGGCCCCCAGGGAAGCACATGCCCCTCCCCCTGTACCGCCCCCTGCTCTCCCACACCCCTGCTGCCACGGCCCTGGCCCAGCCTCCTGTGGTGGGGGTGCTTGCTGGGACCACGAGGGACATGGTGCTGATGGAGTCAGCGGGCCATGCTGGGGACGCGGGCAGGGATGAGGACAGGATACTGGAGGGGACATGAGGGAGGCTGCTCTCTTGCTCAGAAGACAGACCCACACTTGGTGCCCGTGGGAACTGGTCCAGGTTCCCCTGGGGCCCCTGAGACCCCCTGGATGGTCAGGGTGCTGGTGTCGTCCTGTACCCAGCTGGCTTCCTGTGTCCCGGCCCGGCAGCCCTGGCTCTGGGGGCAACTAGAACACTATTAGTGCTTTCTTGTTGTGCCAGATGTTTCTGTGGTGACTTAACTGTTTGGATCCAGGAGACCAGTCGGCACTGGAGACCCCCCGCACCCCCACCCCTGCTCCTTGGGCCTCATCGGCCATAGCCGGTGTGGTCTCGGGGCTAGAGGCCAGGCCGGTGGAGAACACGCTCACCCAGGGCCCCGGGGGCACCCATCGTGGCCACGTGTTGGTAGAAGGTCGTGCAGAGTCTCCTCCTGATGGTCTGACGGACCTGTGGGTTTGTTTCTCTGTCGGGGATGCTCAGTTCTCGGACTGTGTGGAAACTGGCCAGTCAGAATGAACACGAGCCAGGAGGACCTGTCCCACGGACAAAGCTCCTTCTGTCCCGTGTTAAAGGATTTCACGCAGGGACTCGGTTTTCCTTTTCTGCTGGCGGTGGAAGCGTAGGGCCCTCCCCACGGGAGCCTCCGGCCTGACTCCCCCACGCCCTCCAATAGCCTCCCAGGCTCTTCCTGTTCTTGAGACCACAGACAAGAGGGGACCCTAGCAGGGGGACGTCCTGCTCACCCCACACACTCACCCCACGGGGAAGGCCTCCTTGGTGACGGGTTTCTCCTTCCTGTCCCGCCCTAGCAGACCCAGGCGGAAGGTGCTCCTGTCGCTGTCCAGGTCCTCAGGTGTGAGCTCCGCCACCACCACCACCAGCCCTGGGAGCGCCCTGTCACTGAAGGTGACCCCAGGGCTGAAGCTGATGACCCAGCTCAGATGTAGGGGTGAGAGCCCCCCGCAGGGCTTGGGTCCCCCACAGCTGGGGTCCGCATTGTATTCTGAAGACTGGTTGCCCTCATGCTCCAAGGCACCAAGGGTGTTGCCCCCCAGCCAGGGAGGCCCAAGTGGTCAGGACAATGCTCTCGAACCCTTGGCTTTGAGCTCAGCAAGCTCGCTCCCAACCAACGGAACTCAGATCCCGGCCTCAGACGGCCATGCATGGTCACTGAGTCCACACCCCAGTCCAGCCTGGGACCTTCTCCTCATGTCAGGCTTGGTCCAGAACTCACATCCGATCCTGACACCCTGTGTGCCCTGCTTCACGCCGGGCCCACCTCTCTGTGGGTGACCCCAGGCCTGTAGCTCTCAGCAGAGTGCTTACAAAGGAATGGGCCCCCTAAGGTGAGCTTGGACTTTGGGCCCTTCTGGTGTGGAGACGTTACTGGTTCCGCACCCCAGAGTAAGTTTCTTACCCCCACCCCGCTGAGTCCCTGGGTCTCCAGGAGGTGAGGACGTATGGCTGTCACTTCCCAGCGCGAGACGTGCGAGGACTCGGTGAGGGGCAGTGAGCACTGCTGCCCGGTGTTCAGCCTGGACTGGTGCTCAGTAAACACTAGCCCACCCCAATGCCTTGCTTTAGACCTTGGTGCATATGAATAATGATCTCATCTGGGACACAGACTCATCACTGATCTATGCGTGACCTGCTTTCTAAATTTACTCTGTATTCTATCTTTGGTGTCAGAGGAAGCACCAACCAGCCAAGAAAATGCAGGTCCTGACGTTGGTCTATATCTGCAGCTAGGGTCTTTGTTCTAGTCTTTCCCCTTCCTTCTGCATTTCAAGACCGTACCTGTTCCTAGAAAATACACACATGCAATTCATTGGCTACTCTATTTCACAGAAGGGACACAGTGTGTCTGTGATGTTTGGAATTTGGGGGAATCATCTTTTCATTCACTGCTTAGTAGTCTAGATGGTCGTTCTGTATCTGTGCTGCTGGGTCCACTTGCCTTCCTTCTGTGATGCTTCTCACCCCACACTCGCTCGTCCCCTCTGCTGTGAGCATGCAGGACGGACACCGCTGCTCCGGTCTGTAACCAGCAGCAAGTCTGCGTGATAAGGCCAGGGGGGGTTCTAAATAGGGTGTGTAGTCTGCACTCCCACAGAAGTGTATATGAAGCCCAGTTGGTCCATATCCTCCTCAACACCTGGTGCCACAAATCCAGTGGTGCCGGCCGGTGGCTTCCAGTCCATCCCAGACTTTCCCCCATGACTGATGGTGCTGAACCTGCGTTTCCCATGTAAGTTTCCCCCAAGGGAAGTGCTTGCTCTTGTCCTTGGCCCAGTTTTCTGTCCAGCCGTTTCTGCTCTTCTTATAGATTTGTTTGAATTCTGTATATATTCTTAATACAAACCCCTCATTAGCTGGGTGCATTACAGATGGAGTGTTATGGAGCAACTTGACTGCATGCTTAGTTTAACCAGACGTCTGATGAGCCAGAGCCATAGCTTTCAATGTACTCACACGTAGACATATTTTATGATAACGCTTTCTGGTCTTGATTGAACTTTAACCCAAGCATCTAAGAGAGTCGTCTGTACTTTCTACTACAAGTTTTCAGCATTGAATTTTGAGATGTGTGTGCTCTATGGTTCACTGGCGTGGTTGGTGTGAGGTAGGGATCCAGCTTCCTCTCTTCCATGTGGGTTTCTGTTATCCCAGCTCCGTTCACTAAACATCGAGTGGACCCTCTTCCCCCGCGATCTGTTTTCTGTATGCCTCATTTTTTTTTTTTTATTCCACAATGCTATCACTACTGCCTTTTTTGTATTTAGTTGAATTTGCATACTGTTTCATTTTTATACCTGTATTCTTTCCTTCTTATATTTTTTAGTTGTCTTCTTACTGGTTATCTTCGGGATTATAATTAACATCTTAAATTTATAAGAGTCCAGGTTGAATCATACCAACTTAATTTCAATACCATACAAATACTCCAGTCCTTTCCCTCCATATTGCTAATGTCACAGATTACATCTTTACACATTGTGCGCCTATTAGGAGAGATTTATAATTATTGTCCCATGAATGTGTTTTTTAAGTCACATAGAGAGGAGGGGAGCTACAAACTCCCAGCACGACCATCCTGGCTCACTTACTGACCCATGTGGTTGTCTTCACCAGTTCTTTATCTCCTCTACTGTGTAAAGCCTCCATTTTAGCCCCAAAAGCTGCCTTTAGTATTTCGAATAAGGAAGGTCTGTGGGTCCTGAATTCTCTCAGCTTTTGTTTATCTAAGAATGTTTTAATTTCTCCTTTATCCTCAAAAGATCATTTTGCTATATTTAGAATTCTTGGTTGGCAGATTTTATTTTCCTTACAGGACTTTAATGTGCCCTCTGGCTTCCCTGATTTCTGATGGGAACACAGCCATTGATCTTATCGAGGCTCCTTGTATAAGACAAACCATTTCTTTCTCTCTGCTTTCAGAGTCCTCTCTTGGGTTTCTGAGAGTCCGGCAGTGCTACACCTCTTCTGGACAAACCCTTCTGAGTTTTCCCTGCTTGGACTTAGTTGAGCATCTTGGATGTGTAGATCCATACCTTCCATCACATTTGGGAAGCGTGTAGCAAGCGTTTCTTCAGATATTTTTCCCTCTGCCCCCTCTCTTCTCCTTTGGGACCTTAAATCAACCAGGCACTGTTCATGTTCCTTCATTCCATTCTCTCCCTGGTCCCCAGACTGGATAATTTCAGTTGTCTTCGAGCTCACGGATCCTTTCTTCTGCTCAAATGTGGTGATCTCCACTAGTGAATTTTTAATTTCACACTTATCAGTGGTAGAATTTCTGTTTGGTTCCTTTGTGTAGTTCCTATCTCTTTATTGATATACTTTTTGTTTATTCAATATTTTCCCGATTTTCTTTCATTCTTTGCCTTGGATCATTGAGCATGTTTAAGACAGCTTATATAATATTCTTGACTATTAAATGTCTGGGCTTTTTCTGGAAAATTCTGTCAAATTCTTTTCCTCCTTTGAATGGGCCATATTTTCCTATTTCTTTGTCTGTTTTATTATTTTTTTTGTTGAGAATTGGATATTCTGAGTATTACAATGTGGCAAATCTGGACACCAGATTCTCCCACTGCTTGGGGATTGTAGGTGTTTGAATTATCAGATTGTGACACTCCTAAGTCTGTATTGCCCATTGTGAAGTTTCTCTGATTATCTGTGTGGTCAACAAGTAATTTCCTTAAATGTCAGGCTTCAAATAGGGGGAATAAATGTTCTAGTAGATGCTCCCGAAGGGAACTACTGCTGCCGAGGTAGCCAGGACAAGGGAACACCCTTGCTGGCCCCCAAGGACATGAAGAGACCAACCAAAACACACCCCACCCAAGTTTTGGAGTACAGAGTTCCTGTGGGCTGCCCAGACACTAGCTGCTCCAGGAATGAGGGCTGTCCTCCAGAAGCCACAGGAGGGCTGAGGGTGGGTGGCTGATGGCTTGCACACACCGCTCACTTAGGAGCACGGGTAGCATCCCTTCTCTGGTGCTGCATGTTGTCACAGTTCTGGTCCAGTTCCCGAGTCTGGAAGAGTTGACCCTGACGGCTCCCCTAAGCATCATGGTTCCTTCCAAGGAGGTTGGATCCCTCGTGCGTCCTGCACCGGCACTGTGTCCTCAGGTGAAGGCTGCTGATGTTTGCACCGACATAGTCGCCACCATGCTCCCCACAAATCTCTACCCTGTAGCCCTTCGCCATCCCACTGCCCAGCTCTGTGTTGGTTTTGCTTTCATTTTAAACCAATAGTGTAATCCTTATACTTTCAGGATGCCCTCCGGTCACCTGTGGACTGGGAAGTTTGATGGCAGCAGCCACTCACCTGGCTGCTTAGCCTGTGGGGCCCCCAGTGACCTGTCAGAGCCCTGCCCCCACTCAGCCCTCATCACTGCCTCTAGGTGGATCCCAGGGGCCTCTCTGCCCCAACAGCTCCTCAAACCTTGGTGTTCCGCAGTCTGTTCCCATTCACTTCCTCCTCTTCAGGGATGGTCGGTCTTCATCTGTAAGGGCTTCTGTTTCCTATAAAGCTGTGTCTTTAATCATCCAAGCATCAGTTTGTATCTTCACTGTAATTCTCAAGTGTTGGCTCGGGGAGGCACACTTCTGATTTAGAAGTGTCCCAGAAACATCTGTCCTTGGGGGGTCTTTCAACACCTCCAAGGGGAGATTGTGCAGAACCCCAGTGCCTGGTCCCTGCCACATGCAGCCCCGAGCGTTAGGATGAGCGCCGTCCCTGGCCCCTTGCCGAGACCCGTGCTCCCCCCTCCTATAGGCCAGCCCACTGAATGGGGTGATAAGTCACCTCTTGCCCAGCCCGGTGGCACCAGGACAAGGAATATGCTTCCTGCTTTCAGGAGGTGATGTGAAGACGCTCGGGGCTCCTGGGTCACCAGGACTTGCCACCAGCAATCAGAGTTGTGAGGAGAAGGCGCCAGGCAAGGGGTGGCCTGGGCTATGTCCTTGTCGCCCCTTCCTCATGCCGGGGGTCCACGTGGGCCCCCTCAGCCCCCATGAGACCTTCCCACTCATCAGACACCACTTGTCTCCATTGTGATGTGCGTGCAGAGGGAAAGCCGACATCCCCGCCGCAGGGTCTGGTCAGCAGCTTCCCACTGAAGTGAGTGCTCCGGACCCGGGTGGCGAGGTGGTGGGCCGCGTCCCGGAGCCCGTTGGGGCAGGGCTCTGGCAGCGCGACAAAAGCTGCATCCTTATTCCTGTCGCTCCTCTCTCCGCAGGTGTCAGAGGGTCCGCCGCGAGACCCGAGGCCGCCTGAGCGGGAGGAAGGTGAGGCACCTCACAGCCTGGGTGTTGGGGTCTATACAGTTCAATGCTCGAGAGTTAAAGATTTCCCACGGAAGAAAAAATGGGAGAAATCAGCAACGGGGGGCTGGGACACTGTTGTCAGCGGCACAGAGGACAAGCTGGGGCTCACGGAGAGGGTCTGCAGACAGGGTCCCACGCTCGCCCGCTGCCACCTGCCGTGCGGGCCGCAAGGCCACAGGCCGCGCAGTGGGGCCGCGCGGTGGGGCCGGAGCCCCAGCGGACGCTTGGCCGCCAGTCTGAGCCGAGGCCCGGAGCAGCGGCGGCCGCCCGTCTGCTAACAGGCACACAGAGCGAGGCCCACGGCCAGTCGGAGCCGAAGGCCCAGGGTGACCTGCGGAGGCTCTAGCCCGGCCGCCTGCTCTGTCTGCCGGGGGGTCGTCGGTCGCATGTGGGATCCTCACACAGTGCTCCCGAAATGGCATCTCCTCGTCCAAGAAACCCTCGCCCAGGCAGCGCCTCCCTTCAGAGCCCCGCGCCTGAGACCCCCCGCCCTTCACCACGCCCGCAGTGGCGAGTCGGCGGCTCCTGTTTCCAGAACAGGACAGGAGGCTGAGAGGGTGGCTTGATCTTGATGTGAGTCCAGAGGGACTCAAGTTGGACTTACGGATCTGAATTACAAACAGGTGTTGTGTGTGACGGGGGCCCTGGGCCGCAGGTCCCGCACCTGGTCGGACTACACTGTGGGGGGTGTGCACGCCGCACGGCGGGGTGTGGGGGCTCGGGGACAGCGGAGAGGCCAGGGGTCCTCAGGCCAGGGACAGAGGCAAAGAGAAACCCAGAGGAGAGCCCATGGGCACCGCGTCCCCAGGGGGCTTGTTTTTCACAGCTTTCCAGGAGGGGCAGAGATGACCAAGCTCAGAGCACAGCCAGGACGGGAAGCCTAGAACTTAGCCGTGATGGCGGCTATAGCCGCATTATGGCCGGGAGCCAGAAGGAAGCCCGTTCTCCGTCCCCGCGGGATGCCAGAGTCCTCGGCCATCTCCAACTCGGGGTGAGAGGACCCGAGAAAACCCTCTGCCAAGGACTCGGAAGGACTGACGCCCCCAAACTCCTCAGGCTGTGGGTTCACTTGGGGTGATTCTGGACCTGTCATCACCGGTGCCGGGAGCGAGGAAGAAAGGAGCCCTCCTTCCTGCACACGGTGGTGCCCTCGGGAAGGCCAAGGCCACAGCAGAGCCAGACACACGAGGGTGCCCGGCTCACAGGCCAATCGCAAAGTAAGTGTGGTCATTGTTTTGGGGACAAAAGGCAAAGTGAAGCACATGAAGAGAAAACTGTCGTCTACCTGACGAGCGTATCTGAGAATGAGTAGAAGAAAACCGAGGGCCACTGAGGCTCACCCGTTCGCCGAGGGTCCGTGGCCTGTCGTCCGTCAGCCGGGACCTGTGACCTTCAGCCCACAGCGGGGGGGTCACCCGGCACACGAAGGCAGGAGCAGAGCACGGATGACCGTGAGCAAGGCGGGGCTGGGGTCCACACGGGGCCTGGGGTCCCCTGGCAAGGGGGGGGTGTTTACGGAGGTGCGGCTCTTGGAGTCTGGGAGCCCGGGGGCGGCTGGTCATCTTCTAGATAGGTCATCGGTCAACCAGCAAATACCAGAGGCAGAGAAGGTGGGTTTTCGAACCTCCGGTGACTCAAGACAGAGCCCCTTCCAGGGGAGATCGTCAACCTCACTCATTCCAAGGGAAGCCTCCGTGCGGGGGGCTGTCCTCTCGCGCACCTTGGGGCGAAGTGGGAGTAGGCGTTTCTACGTCAGGACGGAGTGCTAGGGAGGGAGAAGGGGCCATTTTCAATGGTGTTTCAGAAGTGAGGTCCCCAGGAAGAGATGGAGCCTGACTTGCAGAGAGACGGGCCCAACTTAGGACCCTCGGAGGAGCCCGAAGGCAGGCGGACGCGGCCCCGCTCGCGGAGTGGACTTGAGCCCGCTGGAGTGCCCGCTGGAGACGCTGCTGCGAAATGTGTACGGAATTGCCGGGGGTCGAGAATCGCCAAGAGCCCCGAGAAGAAGGGCTGTTCGGGTCGGTGAGCTGCGCCGCTCATGGGAAGCTTGTTGATGAAAGCCAGCCTGACCGCCGTCCCGGGCTCTGCACGGGGCCAGCGTGGAGGCCTCCGAGCTGCAAGCTCGTCTGCTCGGATGCTCAGCAGCCAGCAGAGGAGGCCGGAGGAGTGGGGGCAGGGCGCTCATAGATGCTGCTGGAAGGTTTGGTGCCACGTGGGGAGAGCACGGACGGTGTTTGAGCCCTTCCTCCCTCACACAAAGGGATCTCACGTGGCCGGAAGACGTGTGCGGGAAGGGACAGCTGTGAAAACTGGAAGATGACATTGGGGAGTAGCTGGATGTCCTCCTGGTGTCTGAGGGTTATGTGAGATATTCTGGAAGGTACCAACCCCACAGGAAGACGTAAGTTCACGTGGGAATGAGGGACTTCTGGGTAGTCAGGAGCCATCGAAAAGTGAAGGGTTGAGCCCAAAGCCGGAGACATGTCCGTAAGTCATGTCCATAACGGACACGGGACTAGTGTCCAGAATGACCCCATGAGAAAAACAAATGACCGACGCTGATTGGGCAGTGCACGGAAGGGAGCCCGGAAGCCGCAAACAGGAAGAGCGTGCGACTATCCCATCGTTGGGAGCTTCGGCCGTAACCGCGCGTGGTGGCCTGATGTCGCGTCAGGGGCGCAGGAGCTGGTCCTGCCAGGGATACGGAGGCCGGGCCCGGGATGGTGCTGGTGCGCGCCGCCGAGATGCCCCGCACGGGAGGCCCTCCGGGGACACCCCACGAGGCAGCGACAGGACGAGGGCCGGCTTGGGGAGGGGAGCACCCAGCTCCCGTAGGACGGAGGGAAAGCCGCCCGCATGTTCGTCTGTGGGACACACAGGGGCCCCCGGCCTACCAGGTCCTCATCGCGGATTCTTGTGAACGTGCACCTGTGCGCTCCGCACAGTCCCACAGGTGGGATGTTTCTTATGGAAGATGCCCTGTGTGGGCATCCGTGGTCCTGCCCACTCGCTGGGGAGGGGGTACTCATGAGCTCTGTGTTCAGGGGTCCTGTGCAGCCCAACCCCCGACCCCCGCCACCCAGCGAGAGGTCAGGACTCGCTGCACCAGCTGCCCCACCTCGAAAGTCCAGGCGAGGGGCTGCCTGCTCCTGCTGCGCCGGCCGGGTGGGCCCTCCGCGCACCTGCCTCTGGCGTTCACTTGGCTTCCTTTGCTCTGCAGGAACCCCGGAGCCCACGCAGGAGCCCACGCAGGAGCCCACGCCGGCGGATGGCTCTACCCAGCAGCCCCCCTCGTTGGAGACCCCAGCCTGGGAGTCAGACCTGCAGAACCTCATACTCCCGTACTCGCTGCTGTGCGGCGGCCCAGATCTGCTGTCCTGGGGGGACGTCTGCCCAGGGAGCCCCCAGGCCCAGGGTGGCATGGCCGCCATGTCCACCGATGAGCGGGAAGCGGGCCCATGCCATCTCCAGGATCGCCAGTCTCTGGAGGGGACACCGGAGGTGGCAGAGGCCAGCACCGCACCATCCAGCCCGGCGGAGGGCCTGTCCTCGGCTCAGGGAGAGGCTGGGCTCTCCCCGTGCCCCCCTGGGGAGCCCGAGATCATGGCACCTGACCGCCTGGCAGGTCTCACTGCTGCACTCAGAGAGCGGCACATCCTCTGAGGTCCCGAAGGTCCCGGAGTATCCCCATGTCCACACAGACCCTAGGGGAGCCGTGGTCGGGCTTCCGCAGAGGGGGGGCAGGGAGTCAGGGCAGGGCGGGGAATCGGAGCCACGGGGGCAGCTTTCCCAGAGACCTGCGTCTGGCTGGGTGGGGCAGCCACGTGGCGAGGGCTGTGACGGTTTCCCCAACAAGCCCCCCGGGTTGTGCCGGGGCTCGAAACAGGCCTGGGGTGCTGTTTTCTCTGGGATGAGGAGCAAAGTTAACTGTCAGGAACTTAAGCAGTTTTTAAGGATACTCTTCAGAATTCAGGAGTTATATTATAGGAAATAATGGAAATTAATTTTATTGGCAAGCAACTTTAAGTCAGTCCTGGTAAATTTTACATTTTTGGGCTTCAGGTGGCTTTTTGGGGAGATGGGGAGGATTTGTAGCCAACCCCCAGCCCCACCCCAACCTGAGCAGTCTGGTGCTGGCCCCTCGAGGCCCGTGTGCATGAGGCCTGGGTCTGGGGCTGCAGAACCGGCTCCCAAGCCTATCCCCGCCCCCTGGGGGGGCGGTGCTCGCCTGAGTCAGGCCCGCCCTGGACGGTGACCCTCTGCTCTGTGGGTCCTGACACGGATGGCTGATTGTTCGGTCTCTGTTCCCGGCTTCTCTCCGGACACTTTCTGCTGTTTCCCCCATTCGTGGCTCATCTGCCGTAGAGGTGGCGCACTTTCCATCTCGCACGCTGGAGCTCACAACCTTACAGACTCCATCTGGGGTGCTGCTGTGACTCCCATGTCTCAGACCCCGTGGGAGGCAGTTATATGTGGTGCTCATGCGCTGGGGCAGGACTGGCTCAGTTCCAGACGACCGCTCGCTTGTCACACGCGTCTTACTTTCCTGTTTCTTGGCGCCGTGATGGTTCTCGGTGGGTGCCAGGGACCATTACCTTTTGGGATGCTGAAGTTTTCTCTGTTCTTATCCGTGTTCCTGAAATGTGTTCAGAGATGCGGTTATTTTAGAAGTTTGATCTCTGCGCCTTGGCTGGGGCTCAGGACCAGCCTTGAGCCCACCTCCTTCCCCTGTGGCCTCACCTGTGCCGCCGGAGGCGGAGCCTTCTGCTCAGCGGCCACAGGCATACCCTGTAACCACGGGCGCATCCCCGGGCAGGGTTTGGCTCCCCTCCAGCCTCACAGCTCTCCCCACCTGCGTGCTGACCGGGCCCAGCTGTACCCTCGCGGGGCTGTGGGGCTTCTGCAGATCTCTGGGTCCTGTCCTCTTTGGGACTCTGTTCCGTGAGTTCTTTCCCGGAGAGACAAAGAGAGTCTCTCATCTCTGTTTGCTCACCCGGGGCGACTGCCAGGCTCTGCCTGGGTCCCCTCCCTGCACAGCGCTCGGTCACTGCCCAGGCGATTGGTGGGGATCCCGCCCCTCAGGGTCCTGGGCTTTGCTGCCTGACGCCCAGTGTTTGGCAAACCTTGCTCCGTGTGAGAGGGCACACCTAATTCCTGTCACTTCACCTCAATACAAAAACGTGTTCTGTGACGATCTGACGTGTTCAGTGCTGCTGCCCAAAGTTGGAAATGCAGTTGCGGGAGCAGAGCAGACTGGACCTGCGAAGGCTCAGCCGCTGAGTCACCAGACGGTGGAGAGGCACGTGAGGAACCCCGCCCTGCGAGTGGCGGGGAGGTGATGACCATTCTTGAGGGGACAGCTCTTGAGGGGACTTGCGCAGACCAGGAACCTGCACGGGAGAATCACTGTGTCCCTGGAACACTTGCTTAGATTAATTTGGGGAAGATCTGGACTGTACTAGGGGATGGTTTTATGACCAAGTAGAAGCTGCCCCCGATGCCAGCGTCCCGGGAGCCTGCGGCCCCTCTTGGTCCTGGAATCTGTGAAGCCACAGCTGCTGCCACCAGCGTCTTCTCACAGGTTCTCACACGCGCAGGGAAGGAGCTCCCCAACGGGCTCTGACCTCCACGTGGCGAACGGGCTGTTCCCATCACTTGCTCATGCACCCCTATGACCTCCCCGAGGGGCCTGGCAGAAAGCCGCCTCCTTTACACAGGCACCTCGGGGCGCCCGTTATTAGCCTCCTGTCGCGGTGACGTGGGGGGCGGGATTGTCCTGCGGGGACCTGCCATCGTTTGAGCTGGGCGCATTCGGTGCCGGAATGTCCGCCCGCAGGGCTGGAAGAAGAGAAGGCGGCCACAGGTGGACATACGGAGCACGGCACGCGGCCACGTGTGGCCAGTTTCAGTGTCCACACGCCCCCAGGAAGACCCCAGCATCTGTCACCGCCCGAGTGGCCCCATCGCCAGGTTAGCTCTTTAGACTAGTGCAGGGGTGGGGCGTGGGGAGTTCAGACTCAAGGAACCCCAGCCCAAGGCGACGTGGCGTACCTTCACCCCTGCTTGGCGGGCCGGTGCCTCTGGAGTTTTCTTAAAGCAAAATCAGTGACAGACCTCAAGTCCTGAAAATCTTATTTAAATAAAATATTATTTGAATAAAAATTAGGGAATAAATAAGACTTTACCCCCAGTTTTATGATCGTAAGGATAAATTCCTAAGCCAAAACAAGTTTCTGAGGTAAGCTGCACACACCGGCTGTGGGTACCTGCCCGATGTCACTGGGCACCCCTGGGTGAGCTGCTCAGTCCCAGGAGCGGCTGACAGCGGGACAGCTGTCGGGACCGTGCGCGCTCGGGACTGCCACAAGGCCCCGAGCCCTACTGGGCACTGCACTGTTGCCCTCCTGAGAGCCTTCCTAATTTTTGTACGAGGGCCCGAATTTGAATTTTGACAGGGTCCCGTACGTGCAGCCAGCCCTGACCGGGACGCCTGTCCCCAGGATGTGGAGCAGAGCCTGACGCAGCCGAGACCGGCGGGGCCGCCCGTCTGAGGAAGACTCCCCGCCCAAGTGAGGCCCACTGGGCAGCCCCGAGACGCCCAGAACTGGCCAGGGGCCGCCCCCCTGCCCTGGGTGCCAGCTGCCTCCGCCATGCAGGGTCATTTTCGCTGCAGTTGGTCTCATCTGGGTTAAGGGCCGTTCCCCACGGTCGAGCAGCGTGAACAGGAGCGCCCGGCAAAGCTCGTCTGCGAGGAGACCGCACGCGCTCTGAGCGGGGCCAGGAAGCCGGCGGTGAGGGAGCTCCCACAGCGCTCGGTGGCCTGCGGGGCGGTCGAGCCGCACGGCATCCCAGCTGTGGCTTGGGGGTCCATGAGTCCCCCCCATTGCTACCTGAGTGCAGCCTTCACGCACGGACTTCCTACAGCAGGGAGACTGCGGGGGTGGGGCTCGGACAGCCTGCGGCCGAGGACACATTTTCACCAAGAGGATGTGCTCGGGTTCCAGAAATACGCACACTGTGATGTCCCTCCTCCTGCACACAGTGGCCCGCGACCTCCTTCAGGGGCAGAGACCCAGGACCCAGAGCCCATGACAGCCAGATGGGACGTGGTGGCTGAGGCACGGGGACACCAGCCCAGCAGAACCCGAGCCAGCCCCGCCTGCCCACGTGGGGGCAGCGGTCCTGTCCTTCGTTCTCCGACTGCATGCCGCGAAACCTCCGCGGGGATCCAGGACAGCTGGTCTCCCGATGACCTGCTGTGGCTGCTGGACCCCTAGGAGAGCTAGGAAGAGCCCCTGTGCTGGGGGGAGGCCGCCCCCGCAAATCACGGCCTCTTGAAACTCAGATCTCCCCCAGAGAAAGGAAGGGCCTGTGCAGATATATTTAGAGACCACGCGGGGTTATCCGGGTGGGCCCTAAGCCAGTGTGCCATGAGGGAGGGAGCCACGTGAAGACAGAGGCCGAGACAGGAGGCCCGGAGCCCCAGCCGCCGCAGAGAGCAGGACGGCCTTGTCCCCTTCCGCAGGTGGGACAGCTCTGCCCACACCTGAACTTTGGACTTCTGGCCCCAGAATGGAGGGGATTTCGGCTGCCAGTGTGTGGCCCTTTGTTCCAGCAGCCCCGGGGACAAGCACAGTACCCCACGAATGCATATGACTCCGGGCTGCGGGCTATGCCTTTGCGGCCACCACACAGGTGCACGAACGCTTTCCTGCCGACTGAGAGTTGGGTTTTAACAACCGGAGGGCCAGAGCCCAGGGCAGCAGCATCCCTGACAAAGGGCGCACTGGCCCAGCAGCCACGGCTGGAGGAGGAGGGGCCTGTTGACCCCTGGACCAGGGTGCAATTCTATGCGGTGGGGAGCTCCCGGCTTGTGAAGACCTCCTCTGCCTCTCTGGTCAGGGATTCCGTCAGTGTGCGCCGCCAGCACACCTGTGAGCTCAAAAAAATTTCATTTGTGGACAGCCAGTAAAAGTCCAGGAATGGGGCAGACCGCAAGCCCAGCTCCAGCCACGGACTGGTCCAGAAGCAGGGTGCCAGGCCAGCCTGGGGTGTAGAGGCAGGGCTGTGGCTCTGCCCGGCTGCTCCTGGGGGTTCCCCGGTGCCCTGCCCATCACCCCACACTTCGCCTCTCCACCCCAAAGAACATGAACCTTCAGCATTTTTGCTCCTAAGGCCTGAAGCTCACCTCTGCTGGCCAGCTGTACTGTGTTTGTGTCGGCGTGGGCATTGGGTTCGCACAGTGGGCTCCGCAGGTGCCAGTAGCTAACATGACGATCGTGGGACCCGGCCGCTTTTCCCTCCTTCCCTTGCCCTTGGAGTTACGAACAGACCTGTCCTCCAGCAGTTTGGAGCAGTAGAAACCAGAGGGATTGAGAGGAGGATGTGGGACTCAGGACATTTGTGGGGATGGGCTGGGGCTGGGGCACGAAGGGCTGCCTGTCCTAGCTCTCAGTGTCCCCCCCCCCCCATGGGCTAGTTTTCTGCTGGAGAGCCAGCCCCAGCACCCTACTCTGCAGCCATGGGACCCCTTTTCCGATGCCGCGCTGCAGTCTGCTCTGCTGTCTTGGCAGGCGCAGTGACCTTGCTGGAACAGGAGCTGAACCCCAGAGCTGCACTCCCACGGCCTCGGAACCCCCATCTGAGAGCCAGGCAGAGCCTGTGGGGCGGGTCGGGGGGTGTGCCTGTGGAGTGTGGAGGGGTCTCTGGAGCTGGGAGAGGGAGGGCCTAGCCCGGAATGGGTGCCAGCGAGGGTGGGGTCTGCCGTCAGGAGGAGGAGGCAGACGCTGGGGCAGTGGTCCTTTGGACAGGTCCGAGGGAAGCTCGGCAGTAAAGCTGGAAGTGACCTTAAAATCACCCCCCACGCCCAGGCTGGGCTTCTGCGCTGGAGGGGGTCCCCCGGGGCACCGACAGGGACACCGCTGCCCCGCTGTGCCGTCACTGGAGGGAGCCTGCCTGGCCGGGAAGGAGCGCAGGTGTCGGCCGGGAAAGAGAAAGAGAAACTGGCAGACGATGTCAGGATGGCCGCTGCCCCCGAGCTCACCAGCCGAGGCCCACCGCGAGCCGAGAAGCACGAGGCCGGGCTGGGCACGCAGCCGCGACTCGTGCGCGGGGAAGGCGGCTCGGTGGCGCCCGGTGTCCGGCGGGTGCTCGGCACCGCCCGACCCCACCCAGGCGCGGGCCGCACGTTCCCGCTGCCCCCAGGCCCCAGGGCGTGGCCCACTGCGCGCCCCGACCTGAGCGCGGTCGGCGAGGTCCCAGCACCGCCCCCGCCCCCCGGCCCGGGGACGCCCGCGCCCCAGCCCCACCCGCAGGCCGGTCCCCGCGCGCGCCGCGGCCGCGAGGGTCGGCCTCCCGGCTTCCGGGAGGGGCAGGGTCTGTCGCCCCCGGCCTCGCGCCCCCAGCCCGCCTCCGCCCGCGGTTCCCACGCCCCTGCGCCGCGCGGGCCTTGTAAGGCAGAGGCGGCGCGCGAACCGGCCTCCGCGCACTCCGCGCGCTCCCCGGGACGGGAGGGGCGGGGCTGGGCGGGGCTGGGCGGGGAGGGGGCGGGGCGGGAGCCCGAGGGGCTGGGCGGGCCAATGAGCGCGCGGGGCGGGCCGGGCTGAGGGCGGGCCGATGACCGCGCGGGGCGGGGCGGGGGCGGGGCGGCGCGGGTGGCGGGGCGGGGCCGGCGAGCTCGGGGCGGCGGGGGCGCGGGCACACGCCGGACACCCGGTCGCGCGCGGCCGAGTCGCGAGGCGCCCGCTGCAGTGGCCGCGTCTCCGAGGTAAGGGTCCGCAGGGCTCGGTCCGGGGCGCAGGACCCCCCCCCCGCCGCCGCCCCGCCGCCGCCCCGCCGCGCCTGCCACCTGCGCCCGCCGCGCCCCCTCCCGGCTGCGGCCCCCGGTGCGTCCGTGCGACCCCGGCCCTGGGCTTCCCGGCGGTGCGCGTGCGCCCGGGGTGGGCGGCGGGGTCGTGGGTCTGGGGGCGCGGAGGGCGCGGGCGGCGGCGCGGCGGGCGCAGGTGCCGCGGCCTCCCCCGGCGTCGGGCTCGCGCGGCGAAGACGCCCCTCGCAGCCCCTTTCCCCGCCGCCGCCCGCGCCCTCGGCGTCCGGCTTCGGGGACCGCGTAGCCGCTGCCCAGGCCCGCGGACTGCCGGCCGCGACAGGGCGGGGACTCGGGGCCGAGAGGTGTGAGGGGCCACCGTCCTGCGGCGCGAACTCGGGGCGACCCGGGCCCACGGTGGGGTCCGCCGCCCGCGGGGTCCGCGCCCCGGTCCGCGCCCCGGTCCGCGCCGCAGGTGAGCGCGTCGGGCCTGCGCTGCGCACACGCGGACGCTTCGCGGAGGGGCCCCCGGCGCGGGCACGACCGACCGAGGCCTCCGCGGCGCTGGGAGCGGGGCCGGCCTCCGGGGGAAGGAGAAGCCCTTGATCCTGCGGCTTCACTGCCGCAGACGCAGCCCCGACTCGGGGGCGGGGGGCGGGCGCAGGGAGATCCGCGCCCCCGCCGCGGTCTGCGCCTTTCGACAGGCGTTTTGCGTCTGCGGCCGTCGCGCACCTTCTGGGCCCGCCGGCCCTGCCCTCGCCCGTCTGCGCTCGCGGCCCGTTTACCTGGCGGGGAAGGACCCAGCTCGCGGTCGCACTCGCAGCCTCCCCGCGCGCCCCTCGGCCGAGCTCTCAGGGAGGACCCCGCGGGTGCGGTGGGGGGGCCTCTGCGCCAGCCAGGCCCGCCCCCGGCTCCCGGGAGGTCACCGGTAAAGGCCGACCCGAATCCGGAGAGCAGGGACCCCAGGGGATGGAGTGAGGGGGGGGGGGGGCTTGGAACAGGCCGGAAGTGGGGGTGGGGCCGGGAGCAGCCAGCCTTGGGGGGGGCGTGGGGGGCGTTCTACTGGATTCCGTGACCCGGCTCTGGGCTCTGGTACCCGCCGCTGCTCCCGTCACATGGTCCAAATCACACGGCTCCCTGCGGGGAGACGGGGTGGCGGGGTGGGGGGCAGGGCTGCCGCTGCATCTCCGGGGCGCGTCCGCAGAAAGCCGAGGGTCTGCGCGCTCCTGGGGAAAGGCCTGTGGCTCTGGTGATGGCCGGGGGCTCCGTGCCTCGGGTGCCACTGCGTGGAATGGCTCCGCGTGGGCCCGAGGGGCGAAGCGGCGGACATCGGAGGAAGCGGCGCCCGCGTGTTCTCGTCCTCCTGGGTGCTTGGAACCTGCAGTAAATGACTTGTCCTGTGCGCCAGGTTGTCATTCTCACGGTGGATAATGGGCAAATCACCCGAGAATTTCTTAAGAAACCGAAGGACATGTCAGAGGAGGCTTTTAGCGGCCAGACTGTCAGCGGAGCTGCGGGCAGGGGAGGCTGAGAATTAAAAGCTTCCTCTGGGAGAGGCAGTGCTGCCTGGGAGCCAGACCTATTTATAGCCAGTGATGTGGCCAGGGAGGCAGGAGGGGCACGCGAGAGGGGCCATCTGGGGATCTTGGGCTGTGGGCAGGGGGCCCTGCTGCACCTTGAAGTGTCTGGTCCTCCTCGGCCGGGCCTGGCGCCCGGGTCTGGCACTGAGTGCCGAGTCCACCGGAGCCACCAACCCAGGGGCCGGCAGATAGGGAATCGCAGCTCCCCCTGGGAGCCGGGCTGTTGTCTCCAGGGCTCACCTGACCCAAGTCAGTCTGGTTGCAGGTCCCCCTCCCCACCCCCAAGCGAGGGACCCTCCGGCGGCTCCCGTGCCTTGTAAGCTGCCGTCCAAACAGAACCCTCTTTGCAGAAGAGTGGAGGGTCTTCCCCGGTGTGTGAAAAGTGACGGTTTCTGGCTCGTCTTCCCTGCCCTCGCCCAGAGCCTGCGCCTGTGCTCCCAGGAGCACCTTCCTGCCGCCGACTTCCTCTTTTTTTAATTAGGTTTTCGGCAAGGAAGGACAGGTTTTTACCTTTTCCAAGCCCAGACATTAAAACCACGTGGATGGCTACGGAGCAATGCGCTGGTGGTGGCTGCAGCAGCCCTGGGAGTTGCCTTTGTGCAGGTCCTGGGAATTGTTGTTGCCTGCTGCCTCGTGAAGAGTATCCGGAGCGGCTATGAAGTGATGTAGGCTGTCTAGTCTCTTCAGTCTCCTCATCCAAGGGAGAGGGGTAGTACACTCCAGGTTTTTCAATTAAACGGATTATTTTTTCAGACTGAAAAAACAAAACAAAACAAAACAAACCACTTGGAGCCTTTTCCTCTTCTCCTCCTGCTCCTGTGCTGTGGCACTCTCGCGCGTCCCCTGTTGCTGTATGTGCCCACATGTCCCCCATGCGTCCCTTGTATGTCCCCGGCATGTCCCGACCTGTCTCTCGCATGTTCCTGGCATGTCCATAGTGGGTCCCCGTGTGTCCTCCTGTGTCCCCAGCATGTCCCTATCATGTGCCCAGTATGTCCTGTGTGTCAGTGCGTGTCCCCAGCGTGTCCCCAGTGTGCCTGTGTCTCTGATTTTTTGGCCCAAGTGCTGTACTCCCTGCAGGCTCTGAGTGAGTTCCTGCCCTGGGCTACGTTTCCCCAGACCCCATCCGGTCACGTCCGCGTGACTGCACGGCCGCCAAGCACCTGGCAGGTGTCAGGGGAGCAGACGCGGCCTCCGCTTGGGAAACTGTGCGGTGGGGAGGCCACACAGCCTCCAGCGCCCTCCGATGACCCCGCAGCGGCCTCCTGTGCGCCAGGGTCCCATCTGCATCTGGGACGGGTCAGCTGGGCGGGCAGGTTGTGGGGCGTGGGGTGTGGGTGTGGCCCCCGAGTTGATATGACCGTGGGCGCCCCTCCGGGGTGGCCCTGTGGCCCTGGGTCCGAGCTGTCTGTGTGAAGCCCATTTACGCCCCCTTCTCGGGGCAGGTGTACGCGCCGCGGACTGTGTGTGCTTCGGGGCTCACACTGACCCTCAGCCCCGCTCTAGGCATTTAATGCCGGACGACGGACTGTCCCCAAACCAGGGGGCTAAGACAGGGACCATGTTTGCTTTGCCACCAGATCTGCCACCCTGCAGGGCTTGGTGTGGACGGTGGCCTCCATTCCCTGATGGTGGCTGGGGGTCTGCTGGCCGGGCAGGACCACCAGTGCCTGGCTGCCCATCTCTGTATGGGATCTTTCCAGAAGGTTCACCTGCCCCAAGAGAGAAGCAGGGAAGCCAAGTCTCCATCGTGGGGCTGTGTGCTGTGGTGCCGGCAGCTAGGGACGTGCCCCTGGCTCAAGATGTGGAGCTCAGGGGCAGGGGATGATTTCTTGGTGCTTCTGAGACCAGCTGTGCCGTCCCTGCTTCTGACCCTGTGCCTCTCGGCCTTGGGTGTCGCTGCGGCCTGCGGGCCCCTGTGGTGGGTGTCCACTGGCCCCTGGCCGGCCTGCTCTTCCCAGGACTTTCCCTCCTTGGCAGCACCCCCCCAGGAAGGGCCTGCCCAGGGCCTGGCCCGTTTCTTTTCCTTTCTGAGCTGGGGGGTCCTTCAGAGTTTCGGGAGACAGGCCTGTGCTGGCTATGCCTGACCGGCCTCCGCTCTGGCCTCCACTCCGGCCCTGCGTTATTTCTCCCCCGGTGATGTCTGCGGATGAGCGGAAGTTCTTGGTCTCAAGCTGGTGGCATTTGCAAGGGTCTCCGCCAAGGGCAGGGACCTCCGAGCGGCCGCTGACAGACCTTCTTGCGCCCCGAGGCCATCCAATGCCCTGGCGCGTCGGTCTCCGAGCACGTCAGCCCTTCATGCCCCTCACTGACCCGGCGCCGGCCTGGGGTCCCGCTCGGCCACCTGGTCCGGCCCCTGTGCGCTGGCCCCATCCCGTCGGCGAGTCCCCGCCCTGCCCTGGAGGACGCCGGCCTCTTCCTGGAGCTTTCCGTCCGGTGGTCTCCCCGCCCGTGGAGTCTCCCCGCCCGCGGAGCCGGGCTCAACCCGTGTGTCCCCAGCCCTTCGGCCCTGGCGGGAGCGTCGTGCGATCTCACGTCTGGGTTGAGTGAAAACGGCGGCTGAGCTTAGCGACGGGGACGTCTTTCTGTCATTGGGTTCCGGGCCCCATTTTGAAGCCGCTGCTCCGACCCTCGGCTCTGCCCGGCCGCAGCGTGTCCCATGATGCCCCGTGCGTCCTTTAGGACCCTGTGCTCCTTCGCCGTATTTTTTTTTTAATTTTATTTATTTATTGGACAGACAGAGATCACAAGCAGGCAGAGAGGCAGGCAGAGAGAGAGAGAGAAGCAGGCTCCCCGCTGCGCAGAGAGCCCAATGCGGGACTCGATCCCACAACCCCGGGATCATGACCTGAGCCGAAGGCAGAGCTTTAACCCGCTGAGCTGCCCAGGCGCCCCCCCTTCGGCGTATTTTAGCCGGTTCATTTCCGAACGGGCTGCATGGCCACGCGGAGGGCAGCGGACCTCGTGCACCCCCCGCGCGTCCAGAAGCCGCGGCGGCCCGGCCTGTCCTGTCCCAGCGCGGGGCGGCCGCTTCCTTTCCTCGTGGTGTTTCCTGGACGCGGACGCGGCCTGGCTCCGTCCCGAGAGACGCTCGCGGGCGCTCCTCTGAGAGCCCGCGTCCCGCCGCCCGCAGGCGCCCCTTCCCGCACACGGACTCTGCTGCCTCCTTCGCTGGCCGAGGACCTGCGCCGCGAGGCCAGGCCGAGGCCACCGGCCGCCGGGCCTGCACTCACAGAGCCGCTGCAGCGACCCTCGCCCTGTGCACGGCGGGTCCTCCCCGGAGCTGGTCGCGCGGCCAGGCTCCACCGTGGAGCGCGGACCCTTCTGACGGATGAGCGCATTCTGTTGGCTACTTTGGCTACTGTTTTGTTCAGGATCTTGAAGAGAAGTTTTTATATCTGCGGCTTGGTGGGTGTGCCTCTGGGTGTGAGTGGACTCCGGCTCCCAGCCCCTCGGGCCGCGGCTGCCTCGCCCCTGCAGGAGGGCTGGGCGGGCTGGGCCCGGCGGTGCTGTAAGCCTTCCCTAAATCCACAGGCTTGGGGGCCGCCACCTCCCCCTCTGCCCAGGGGCCTCCAGCTTGGGGTTGGGATGGGCCTCTCAGCGGGCCCGCGTCCCACGGCCGTTCCCCACTGGGGGCCCAGCTTCCGGGGGCCCTAGAGCCGGCCGCCTGCGCTGGCCCCTCTCCTCCAGGGCGGCTGTCTGCGAGGGCCGCTTCTTCCGCTCCGGCAGGCCGTGTGAGGGCCCTGGGGCAGCTGTGACACAGACACGTATCCTGGCTCAGTTCTGGGGCCAGAAGCCTGAGATGCAGGCGGGCAGGGCCATGTTCCGTCCAGAGGGTCCAGAGAAGCGTCCTTCCCTCCTCTCCCGCAACCCCCAGCCCGGGGCCCGAGGTCCGTTCCTGGGCCTGTGGCTCAGCCAACGCGAGGACTCATCTGCTTCTCCTCCTCCTCCAAGAACATGTGTTGCTGGATTCAGGCCCCCAGGGAGTCTAGACCCTAACTGGAGGTCTCTGGTCTCCTGACCCCTGCCAACAGGGTCACCCTCACAGGCTCTGGGGTGTGGACATGCCTTTCGGGGGCTCCCCACTCACCCCACGACGCTTGCCCTCTGCGTAGGGAGTGTACCTGGCGTCCGGGTCCCGCAGGCGCTGGCTGGGTGGCGTGCTGGGGGTCGGTCGGAGGCCTCTGCGGCCAGAATTGGCCTCCCTCCTGCCAAGTAGGCCCCGTCTGGTGGTTCAATCCGAGCGCCGAGGCCAGCGTGTGCAGCGTGTGCAGCGTGGCGTGTGCTCGGTTCTGGCGCGGCCGTGTGCCGGTGCCCTGCTGTGGGCGCATCGTAGGAGAGCTTTTCGGGGCAGCGCAGCTCAGACGGTGAGCCGTGGCGGTCGGGTCAGTTCCCATCCGGGTCTGGGCAGTGGTCTGGGGTGGCTCTGGTGACTCGCTGCCGCGAACCGGTGGGCCGTGGGCCCAGCCTGCCGCTCGCTGTCTGGTTCTGAGGCCCTCTCGGGAACGGGGTGTGCTGCGGCGCCCCCCCAACCGCGTCTCCCCTGGGGGCTCTCTCTTCGGCCCCACATGCTTTGTTGTCTCGACCCACGCACAGACGCGCTCCAGGCACACTCCCGGGCACTGGTGTTCTCGGATCCCCTGGAAAACTTGTTGAGGGAAACAGGGGCTCTGCCTGAGCAGGTCCCCCCCAAATCCCTGACTTTACGGCGACCAGAGAATGTCCTGCTATCATGGGGAAGGGAAAGGCGCCCCGGGGCCCCTGTGGCCGGGTGGCTGGGTGTGAAACGCCCCACAGCAGCTCTGGCCTGCCTCAGCTCCCTCACTGGAAAGGTACCTGCCCCCGAGGCTCTCTTTCGCAGAGTGCGCCTCCTGTCCTGGGCCCCCGTCCCGGTTGCCTGGCCCCTTGTGCTGGTTGTTCCACAGCCTGTCCCCGCCACCCCAGCTGGACAGCAGCTCCACAGGTCCGAGATGGGGGTCCCCCAGTGACCTCGCTGCAGGGCGGCCAGGATGGGCCCCTGGCCCCTGATGTTGGGCTTGTGGCGCCCGACTCCTGGTCTTTGGACAGGGAGCGGCAGGGCGTGGCCTGCGGCAGCCAGGGCAGCCATGGCCTGCGGCTCTCGGGGACGCCGGGCTTCCGGGCCAGGGTGGACCAGTGGCCTGAGGTGACGGGCCCTGGGGCCTGCGTATGTCCTGCTCCCATGGCCCTGGGTGGGGTCGGCTCCCGCACTGGGGCTGAGAGGGGCCGTGCCGGGGTCTCAGGACCGTACTCCGCACACAGTGGGATTCCTGTCTGTCCCGGGTCCCGGCTGGGGCGGCCGGCGGGGGTGTGCAGCTCAGAAAGGCCGCTTTGTCGGCCCCGGGAAGGCTCTCACCGCCTGGCACGGCCTCAGCTGGGACGAGGGGTCATTCACATCGAGTGTCGCAGGCAGCCACGTTAGGAAAGAAAGTGTGCACACTCGCCAGAGGGCCGTGTCGTGCTCAGGGGCGCTCAGAGATGGGGCGGCAGATGCGGTGCGGGGACAGGACCAGGCCTCCCGCCGGGTCTGCGGCCTGCCGGCCTCCATTTCCCTCAGGGCAGCGCTGGGGGAGATAGAGCTCGAGACCCTGACGCTGGGGCCTGGGCGCTGGTGGAGCAGGGAGCCCCGCGGAACGTTCTGGAGCGCACGGTCCCGGGAGCCTTGGTGCCCCGCCGGCCGGCATCACACACAGCTGCCGGGGAAGCTCGAGGATCAGGGAAGACACACGCCTCCCCTCCAGATCTCATTCTTTTCCGTCTGTCCGCTTTGTTCGCAGCCTCGGGGGCGACCCGGAGCATCTGGCGGCGTCCAGTGAGGGCCTCCAGCCAGAGCCTCCTCACGGGCGCCCTCCGCTCTGCTCGTCCCCAGGCGCACGCCTGTGCCGCTCTGAGCCAGCTTTCTCCGGTCGGCAGGGATGCGCGTTCCCGGGGCCTTCGAGGTTTCTCGCACAGAAGCGGGGTCTCGGTCAGGACCCTGGGCCTCGGGGTCCCGTCAGCGGGTCCCGTCAGCGGTCTGGGGATTCTGCACCCACTGCTGCCCCTGGGCCAGGCCCGGGTGGAAAGATTGGGGCGGGGATGGACCCCAGGGGCCTGAAGACCAGGGACCCTGAGCAGGAGCTCAGGGAGAGCCCGAGTGACTTCCAGAAGCTTCCTTCTGACGCTCCCACCCCCCAGAGTCCTTTCCCTGGCAGCGCCTGTGGTGTCTGCCGGAGCCCGTGCCTGTTTCTCAAGTCAGCTTGCAGCAGAGCGCGTCCCACACACTCCCGCGCGCCCAGAGGGGTTGGCGCTTCGCCTCGAGTGGAAGAGGTTAACCTTCCAGATGCTGGGGCGGGGGCGGGGGGGGGCGTTGCACGACCAGGGAGCTTTCAGGGGGAGCAGCTCCCACCCAGGCCCACAAGCCTCTGAATCACCGTGCCCCACTCAGATCAGGAATTCACCCAGGACCCGCACAGGTCCCAGGGACACCCCAGCCCAGTGAGCAAACAACGTTTGGCCTTTTTGGGGTTCCTGGTGGAACCCAGGTACTGTGACTGCAGGGTATTTCCCAAGAACACTGGTTCTGGTCCCTCGCCCACCGTCTCTGCCACCTGGGTTCGTCCTGCCAGCAGACGTCACAGCTGCGTGGCTGTGACCGAGGCAGCGTTGGCCCCTTCAGAGACGTGGGTACAGTTTCCGGTCTGGAGGTGCTGCCTGGGGCTGGAGCCAGGAACGTGCCTGGGGCCTCAGGGGCCTCAGAGCAGCGCCGGGGAGGGGGGCAGGGAGGAGGGGCCAGCATTTCCCCAGAGGGTCCCTGGGAGGCTGGTTGGTACCGCTGCACCCACCACCAGAGATTGCCAGCGAGAGGGGCTCAGAGGAGGGCTCCTCCAGTGCCCAGGGAGGGTGATAGGGCCTGTGGCATGTCAGGGGCGGGGACGGGGGTCCTGGGTGAGCTCTGGGGCCTCCCTGAGGCCTGTCCAGCGTCCTAGACGTGTGCAACCTGCTGGCCTCCACCTTGCCCCAGGCTGCTGCCATCCCTGGGCCTCATCCCAGGGTGAGTGCGGGTTACCTGCAGGGCCCGCTCACAGGCACACCTGGCCCCGCTCACACGCACACCTGGCCCTGCTCACAGGCACACCTGGCCCCGCTCACACGCACACCTGGCCCTGCTCACAGGCACACCTGGTCCCGCTCACAGGCACAGCTGGCCCTGTTGCAGGCGGATCACTAACGGATTTCCAATGCTCTTGGGGCTCTGTGAGCTGATTGATGTCCATGTGGTGGCTGGTAGTGGCTTTGCAGGGTCTGTCCTACATAACCTTCTCTGTGAGTTTAGTGTCACGTGGTGGTCGAATCTTAAGGAGCTTGCCAGGGAGAGTCATTCTGAAATGGAACCCAGTTCATTTTGGAAGTAGGGCCCTTGGCATGGGGCCCATGGCCTCTTTGGAGCCTAGATGGCTCCGGAGGGGTTTTGGCTTGGGGAGAACACACGGTGTCTGAGAGACAGCCTTTCCTGGCAGGGGTATAATCCTGAAGTCTGGCGGACACTGGGGGCAGGTGTGTTGACGTCCGTGTGGGGCCGTGGGCAGGGCCCTCCTCCCAGCCGGCTCTGAAATTCCACCTTGGCAGGGCCTCTCCGAAGATGCAAATCCAGTAACACAGTCCGTCCCCACAGCGCGCGTGCACGCTCCCTCAGCTCCCTGCTCCCGAGCCCTCTGGCCGAGGGGGGACAGCTCGCACCGGACCCCCAGTGCACCGCCCTGGTTTCCTCCCCCTCTTGCCCTTCTGCAGGGCCCCCTTCACCCCCTACCGCTACCCCTGCCCTGCTGCCTGGGACCCGTGAGCCCAGCAGCAGAGGGGGCCCAAGGGAGCTCAGCCGGCCTGTTGTGGGCCTGATGCCAGCGATGCTTGGGGCGCTTTCCGGGCGCGTCCCCTGGCGGCTGGGAGCATCTATGCACTATGGACCCCAGCTCTGTGCTCACGCCCTCCGCCTTCTGCATTCCCCCAAATTCATACCCATCCCAGGAAAGCAGGTGAGACCAAAGAGAGAGACTCCAGAAATCTACAGGGAGGGGGTGTTGTGGGCACAGGAGCTCCCGGGGTGTTCCGGAGCTGCTGCACACACTCACTCACATTGAGGGGAGGGCAGGACATCCGGACTGCCCAGTCTGTGGCCAGCCGGAATGGTGCCTGGCCACCCCTGGTCCCAGCGGATGGGCCTCTACTCCCGCTGTGGGCTGATGTGCGTCTCTTGGGCTCCGGGCTGATGGGGAGGTCCGTGCGTGCAGGGAAGCCTTCCTGTGGGGACAGGCTGCCGTCCTGGGGTCAGCAGGGCCTCTCTGGACAGCTCCGTATTCCAGCAGGCCTCTGCAGAAGCCCCCAGGTTTTTTTTTTAAATGAATTTTATCATCATTACCTCATTTTCTAAATAGTGCATGGATTTATCAAAGGATAGAAAGCAACACAGGATGGGAGCCCCCCCCACCTCAGCCCCAAGAAGCTCCTGTTTCCGACAAAGAAATGGTGTCAGCGATAACACTGGAGACGACTGGGTGGCACCGCCTTGGTCCTGGGTCCCCGGGAGGGCCGGTGCTCCCTGCCCCCACACGGACCGGCGCGCGTGCGGGCGCGCCTCTCCTGCTGGTGGTGCCCCGTCCGCACCGGTCCTGCTCTTCTCTCCGGTGGTTCCAGCTTTGCTCCTGGAGCAGCGGCTGAGCTGAGCAGGCTTTGCGGAGGGTGGCGGTTTGTGCGAACGCTGTCTGCCCGGCCCCCCAACCCCTGGTGCTGGTCCCGGCTTCTGCTGGGCAAGCCGGTGCTGAGGACTCAGGTTTGGAGCGGCGAGGGACGGGGTGGGGCGGCCCCGTGACCTGTGGGCTTGTGCGTGTGCTTGCTGTCCCCAGTGCTGCTGTGTCCTGGAGTCTGCCTGAACCCGAGGGCTTGTCCCCCTTTGCTGAGCCCCCCAAGGCACGGACGGCCACCCGCAGCTCCTCTGGGAAGTGGCTTCTGGAGCCTCAGGGGCACACTCTTGCAAGGCGTGGGAATCGGGGGCTGCTGGGACAGGAACTACTGGCTGGGACATGTGGGAGGGGCAGCATGGCCTGTGTGGTCCCCAGGGATCTGCCCGGCTTTGGGGTCAGAGGCCCCATGAAAGCAGACACTCATGGGCAGGTTAGGGCAGGCTCCGCGGAGGTCCTGACGGGGGCCTCTTGGGTGGCCTCCCTTGCACACGCGGTCACCACCCAGGGCCCCACTGAGGTGGTGCTGACTGGTTCTGGGTCCCCCTCCCCATCACGCGGTGGGTACCCCAGGAAAGGGGTCCTTACACGGAGGGCTCCGTGACATGGTGGCTGGCAGGGGAGCGGCAGGAGGGACCTGAGCCTCATGGGTGGCTGGGCTGCCGTGGAGGGCTTGCATTGTTTGGGGGCAGCCCCGGGGCGGCGTCTCTGCCCCCTTATGAGGGCCGCCGTCACATCCCGGGTACCCATCCTGGCACGTGTGGCCTGGCAGAAGCGCGGTGACTCCTTTCTCCTCTCCCTCCTCCTCCAGCAACATGGCCGACAGCAAGGCCAAGTCTGCCAAGGCCGCCAACAAGACACCCCCCAAGTCCCCTGGGGACCCCGCAAAGGACAGGGCAGCCAAGAGGCTGTCGCTGGAGTCGGAGGGGGCCGGTGAGGGGGCGGCTGCTGCGGCGCCGGAGCTCAGCGCCTTGGAGGAGGCCTTCCGGCGCTTCGCCGTGCACGGGGACACCAGGGCCTCCGGGAAGGAGATGCACGGCAAGAACTGGTCGAAGCTGTGCAAGGACTGCCAGGTCATCGACGGGAAGAACGTGACCGTCACAGACGCGGACATCGTCTTCAGCAAGATCAAGTAAGTGCCGCCCAGGCCTGCGCTCGGGACCCCTCGCACCTGGCGTGAGGAGGCGCTCGAGCCCCCTTCTCGGGGTAAGAGGCCGGGGTGCCGGGTCGGGGGCACTGCCCAGGGGCCGCTGCGCTGTGGGCTGCTCCGGGGCTGAGTGCGCAGCGCGCTGTGCGTGCATCTTGCGCCCAGGGCTGGGGCGCCGCAGACTCAGCCGTTGGCGTCGGCGCGCCCGCGTGCTTCCGGCGTGTCCGGGCCGCCCTTCGTCCTTTGTCCCCGGTGCCGGGGAGCACGTCCGGCATCACCGCTGGGCGCCTTGTGTCCTGCAAACGTCACGACCACCCTGAGAGGAGGAACAGCACCCTGGGGGCTACCTAACGTCGACTGCCGTCTGTCGCCCAGCGTTGGAGAGCAGCTTTCAGCCTGTTTCTGAGCATGGCCATCTCGGTCAGGGTATTGCTGTCAGCTGGGCGCCTTCCGCAGGACGCCTCCGGGCCCCCCGCCGCCCACTGATGGCTGGGCCCCCCATGCCCCTCTTTCAGCCATGGATGGCTTCTTCCGCCTGCGTCCCCAGTGGCCGTGACTCTGTCTCCAGACACCAGTGTGCCTCCATCCCAGGGCAGTGTCCCTGACTTCCCGGGCTGACCCAGGGGTGCCGAGGCCCAGGGGTGTCGCCGTCGCCATCAGGCACTGTGGAGGTACACAGGGTGCGGTAGCCCCGTGGGCAGTCCTGTTGGGACCCAGCGGTGCAGAGCACTCACCCGGCAGAGGGGACTTGACTTTTCTGGTCCTGGGGAAGAGGTGGAACCAGTCAGATGTCCAGTCCAAGCAGAGTCCCTAAGGACACCATAGCTGTGGGATCCCGGCTTCTAAGTGAGCCCTCCACTCCCAAGGCCCATGGTCAGGGAGGAAAGGAAGGTGGGGCACAGGTAGGAGGAGGAGGTGAGGTGGGTGCAGGTGGGCAGAGGTGAGAAGGGGGTGACACTGGGCGGTTGGTAAGAGCTGCTCTGTGGTTGCTGTAGGGCCCAAGGTAGAGGCTTCATCACTGGGACCAGGCTGAGGTCCCAGGAGCCCAGGGGAAGGTGTTCAGCCAACAGTGCAGGCCTGGCTATCCAACCCCTCCATCTGCTGATGTCTGCTGGGTCCGGGGGGCAGGGCCCATGCAGAGGGCAAGTGGGCTCTCCAGACCTCTGGGGTCCCTCCTCAGCTCCTGGTCTGTGCAGAATTCTGCAGAGGGGACGTGTCCAAATCTGGACAGCTCTGCACAGGACGGGCATTCACGTGGTGCCGTCTGGGCCCAAGAGTCCAGTCAGTGTCCCCCCCCCCCCACCGCACACGCACCTGTGGAGGCTGGGGACACAGCCCGTGGAGGAGTGAGTGTGGACAGATCAGACCCCACGTGTGTCCCCCGGCTGGGCACTCAGGGCACCGACTCCGTGCGTCCTGGGCTCCGTGGGGGTTCAGCAGCCCGTCCCAGCCCTGCTCGCAGACCTGCTGCCCTCCGACTTATGCTGTCCCCTTCTTACAGAGGCCCAGCCGCCTGCATCCCACACACCGGGAATGTGGGTCCCTAACCTCTTGCCATGCCTTTGGGGCCTCTGCTAGGCCCCGCTCAGTGACAGGCTGCCTCAGGAGATGAAGAGGGGTGTGCTGCTCAGCTGAGTTGGCCTGGACCCCTGAGTTCACCCCCATAGAGCAGGGGCCCCCGGACATGGGAGCAGAGGGGCCAGACCCTGGGAGTCTCTGGTGGGCTGTGGCCTCGTGGTCAAGGACATTCCCAGGAGGGGCGGGGTCTGGTGGGGGCTGCAACCTGTCCTTTCCTGCATCTCCGAGTAGGGGGCCTCAGGGCCTCTGGGGACCAGGGAGCCACATGGAACCTGCCTCTCCCCACCCCCACCCCAGGCGCCGGTCTGGCAGCCTGCAGGGACCAGCTCTCAGTGGCCCCAGCCGAAGATCTCCACATTTGCTGCCCCTGCGGCCCCGGGCTTGTGACCGAGGGGTCTGCTGGGGGACTGTGAGGTGCTCTGGGCAGCAGGGCCAGGCTCTGGCCGGAGTCCTCAGCCAAGCGGCTCCAGAGGCGCACCGGAGCGTCTGGTGCGCTGTCCTCGCTAAAGAATGGGAACCAGCTTTGCCGTGTGGTTCCCTGGGGACGGTCCAGGCAGCCCAGCCAGCCTTGGACATGTGGTGCCGCCACCGGCCGACCCCAAGGGCCAGCCCAGAGCCTGTGGCTGGGTCAGGAGCGTCGGTGGCCCAGAGCTCACTCGGCAGAACTGACGTGCCCCGCACACCAGCCCGGTGAGGGAGGGACAGTGGCCAGATCCCCTGCAGGTGTCCGTGGGCAGAGCAGATGGGCTCACGCTGCAGGCAAGGGGGAGCCCGCAGGAGCTCTTGTGAGGCCTCGCAGGGTCTCCCCACTCCCTTTCCTGGGCACGTCCTCCAGGCCTTGAGCATCGGCCTTGGGAAACCCTGTGCATCCGGAGACATGGGCTGACCCGGGAGCAGAGGAACCTCAGAGCCATGTCCTTTGGGGAAGGTCCCAGAGGGCTGGGAAGGAGGCAGGAAGTGGCATGTCCACGGCGGCTCACCTCTCCAGGAAGCACCACAGGCTCCCACAGCCTTGGCGCCGGCCTGCACGTTGAGCTGCTGGGGACAGGCGATGGCACCTCTTCCTCCTGTCACCTCTGCCTCCTTCCTCCAGGCCGCCGCACGCAGGCGTGTTGCACACGTGTGTGGACGTGCACTCGGCTCATGCGTGTGCGCACAGATGGCCGGCACACACACTCCCTGGTGACACCTGGGCTCCCCACAGGTGGTGGGAGGTGGCTCGTTCCAAGGACAGGTGCTCCGGACAGGCCCCAAGACCCCGTGTGCTGCAGGCACGGGGTCCTGGTAGCCCCCGTGGGGCGCCGGCATCACCCGTGTGAGCACCGAGAAGGGAGCCCATCGGTTGCTGTCCCTGTCCTGGGTGAGGCTTGGCCCCAGGCTCCTGGGCACGGCGGGCTCCCCTCTGCGGAGCTCGGGGCTGCCTGGGACCCCGGCGTCTCTGCCTCAGCTCCCAGCAGGGGAAGCGGTCTGGTGAGCGGGCTGTGGTGGCCCGAGCCCACAAGGTTGGGACCCGGCCACCCCGAGCTGCGGCGGCCACGGGGGCCCCCTCCCAAGGGGCAGGCCGAGGCCCCTGCCCGAATGGGCTTGCTGGTCAGCTTGGAGCACGCGGCGGGGGGCCCATGACCTCCTCCCTGAGGGGGAGATCGCGGGGTCCCGAGGGACGGACCGGAGGACACCGGGAAGCCTCGAGGAGCCTGCTAAAGACTGGCTTTGTCTGGCCTTGTGAGGACGGGGGTGTGGGGCGGGGACGGGCGTGTCCTGGGCCGTGGGGTCTCGGGCCACAGTTTTTCCAGGTGGCAGCCACGGCAGAAGGGCCTTTGCCTCATGGGAGCCACAGAGCGGGACGGCCGGGCCGGAGGAGGGGCGCCCGCTCTCTGTTTGCGGGTCGCCATGGCGGCGTGGGCGGCGCGCTGGGCCTGCGGGCTCTGTTTGGGGCCGGTCGCCATGGCGACCCTTGTTTGTTTCGATGTTACCATGTGTCGGATTTCAAACGAGTTTCTCACAGCTCCGATGGCCCCGACGGCCCCATGGAACACTCTTGTCACTATTGTTACCGAGACAAAGGCTTCCGCCGCCCGACCACAGCCCCAGCCGGTCCGTCCGCCGAGATCCTAATTAGCCCCGCCTCGGCGTGCACAGCGGAACGTCCCCGAGACGGGTCCCCACCACGCTGTGCCCTTCCATCCTGCCGGTGTGCTCGCGGCGCGCACAGGTGGAGAGGCCTGGCCCGAGGGGACGGGGCGTGGTGGGCGTCCCTGCCGCAGCCTCTCCGGGCCACACACACGCCTGTCTGCTGGGTGCTCTGGGTTCCTGGAGGGACACGGGGCCGGCGCCTGAACCGGTTAGGGAGAAGCTGGGGGCGCTCCCTGGGGCCTGTCTGCCACCAGCCTGCTCCCTTCTTGCCGCACACCCCGTGCCTCTCCAGGACACGGCGGGAACCGTCTCAGGCAGGGAGCTGGGACAGCGGACCCGAGCCTTCGGCCTGGAGCGCAGACGCCGCCCCCCGCCGTCCAGCAGCCGCAGGAGAGGTCCCCCAGGACAGCGCGGTGGGGGGGTGGGGGTGCCCACAGGAGGGGCGGGCGAGAGCCGGCAGAGCTGTTGTGCCGTGATGTCTGAGCTGACCCTCCCCCACGCCGCGTCTGCCCGGGGCCTTTCCTGCCCTGCCTCCCGACAGGCTAGGGGGGCATTCAGGGTCAGCGCAGCCGTGTGGCCTCGTCCTCCTCTGTGGGGCCCTCTCATGCTCCCAGAGGCAGTACGAGCCCCTGCACTGGGTGGCCTGGCGCTTCTGTGGTCGAGGGTCCAGCCACAGAGAACAGGGATCCTGGCCGCACAGCTCCCTCTCCCTGACGAGGGCTGGGTCCCAGTGCATGACGGCCTCCTAAGACGAGGACCTTCCCCAAACACCCAGAAATGGCTTCAGAGACCTCGGTGCAGCTGTCCCCTCAGACCCCCGCCGCCCCCCCCCCCCCGCCCCCGCCACAGCCAGGGTGGCAGTTAGGCAGGGATGGGCGGCGGGAGCTGCCCTCCCTGGGCAAGCCCAGCCCCAGACACCTGCACGAAGTTAGGGGGATGCTAGGGTGGTTTTGCCCTACCTGGGGAGAGGGAACGCAGACTTGGGGCCACGGCTGCCCCTTTAGGCAGGTTCAGGGCCTGCACGTGCCCCTGCAGACCTCCAGCATCGTGGTCGTCAGCGGCAGGGGGGAGCCCTGGGCCAGAGCGACGGAACCACTGTGTGTCAGGAGGGTCTGGCCGCCATCGGCGGTCCCCCTGGAGCACCCGGCCTGGGAGCTGCTGCAGGCCACAGGCACAGCGGAGCTCCCGGCTCCCCCCACCCCTGCTGGGAGCATCTCAGAGGCCCTTCTTCCCACGGACTTCATCAGGGCCTGAAGTGGATTCCCACTGGCATCCAGGCGGCTGTCCGGACAGGTCAGCCGGGGCCCTGGCTTTGCTGCTCAGGGGAGGCAAGGAGAGCCGGCAGCTTTCTCCCAACCCCGAGTGGCCAGCTGTCTGTGATGGCCAGCACGCTGGCTGCCGCTGGTCAGAGAGGTGCCCCCGGGAGTGCCCTCGACCCCAGTTTGCAGAGGTGCTGGTGAGGAGGTGGTGGCTCAAAGCTCGGGAGCCTTCCCAGTGCTGGCCTGGGTGGCCTGCACATGCATCTATCTTTGAGGACTGTACTGGTCCCCTGCCTCGCTCCCAGGTGCCCTTGGTGTTCCTGGGTAACCTCTGGTACTGGCAGGGTCCAGCCCTCTGCCCACCCGGAGTTAGGTCTGGAGGCCTGGGGGACACAGGGCTGGGGAAGCCAAGTGCAACCCCAGCTCACAGGGCCTTGTTATGACCAGTGACCCCGTTACTCCTGGGCTGGCTTTCCAGCAGGGTGCTGGCCGGCCGGGCTGGAGACGGGAGGAGGGGGGTTCATTGTGGGGACACCCTCTAGTTCTGTGAGCTCCGGAGAACAGGCTTACTCTGTGTCCAGAGAGCAGTGTGATGTGATCAGTGTCTCTGGGGAAGAGACAGGCATTGTCATTCTAGAACTTGCTGGGGACAGCTCTCTGCAGCGGGGCACTGGGGCCCCTGGGGAGAACTCCCTGTGGGGCAGCCACGGCGGGGACACTTGGGGACACCCAGCCGAGCCAGGTGGAGCGGGCCTGCAAGTCCACCAGCTCTGAATGTGGCCTCTGACGGGAGCCCCCGCGAGCCGTGCCCCCGCCCCCAGCCCCAGTGACTCACACTGGCGGCGCCTGGTGCCGCGGGGCCCGGAGAGGGCTGCGTGCTCCGGCGGCCAGGCCCCCACATGCGACCCGGGCAGGGCGTGAATAGGAGACGGGGGTGCCTTGGATGGCCCAGGACAAACAAACGGCCTCGGCCAGGGCACGCGGGGTTCTCTGTGCGGGGCAGCGGCTCTGGGGACCGTGCGGCCCAGGCCGGTTTGCTCAGAGGCTGGCTGCTCCAGGAGCAGAACCCACCACCCGCTGCTGGACTTGAGGAAGCCCCGCGTCCACCAGGTCCCCAGACCCTGCTGTGAGGTCACAGCCGGGGCCGTGCCCTTCCTGACTGTGGGTCACCAGTCAGCACATCCTGTGTCGTGGGCCCGCGAGTCCCCGTGCGTGCCGTCGGCCCCTGGCTATGTAGTTCGCCTGGGTCTCCGGGTGGCTTCTCCCTCATAGGGCCCAGGTGTGGGGCCTGGGGCCAGGACTGCAGAACCCCAGCCATGGTGTCCGAGCGCCTGGAGGCCCGCAGCCTCTCGCTGTCGCTGCTTTGGTCCTGGTGGCCGGCCGGCAGGTGTGCGGGGGGCTTCGGGGCAGCTCTCCCTGGCGGCCGGCTCAGTGGGGCTTGCCGCTAGCACCTTCCTGCACAAAGTGGCTCAGAATTTGCTTGGATTTCGGACTGGGTTTTCCTGCTGCTGAGCCTGAAGGTGTCTTTTTCTGGTGTGTGTGTGCATGTTTCCCCTGGTCTGTGGCTGGCCTTAGAACGAAAGACACGGTTTTCAAAATTTTGACGAATTCCAGTTCCTTTTTTCTTTTATGGACTGTTTTGGGGGGATTTCTCAGAAATCTCTGCCTCCTCCAAGGTCAGAGTTGTTCTCTGAGGTACTCAGGGAAGTGTAGTTTAGGATCTAGGATGAACCCAGGCGCCGCTCAGAGCTGGGTGGCCGGCGGTCGTCCCCCACCGGACGGTCTTTGCTTCTCTGTGGGAACCCCCGTGTGGCTGTGTCCCTGGGGCTGCGGCTCTCAGTCCCTCGGCCGGCTCTTGGCTGTTCTGGGCCCTCTGCTTGTGGACTTCTGCGGAGCCGTCTGCTGGGTGCTCTGGGGCCGTTGCACCCAGCACCCTGCTGACAGGGTGGACAGGGTGTCCATGGGGAGCTGTCTGCACGGGACCTCTCTGAATGGGTCAGCACGGGAAAGCCAGTTGGAGTGGCAAAATGGTTTTTAGCTAAAACTATACAAAACACGGAGGCAGTTCAGAAGCCTTGTGTGATCTTGTGAACGGCCCACCGTGGGGGACCGACACGGCTGCACCTGCCCCCCAGCTCCCCTCTGTGACCCTCAGGTGGGTGGCCCTGGCCTGGCCCTGAGCGGCTTCCAGGCAGGGGCGGTGGGGGTCCTGCGAGTCAGGGCCAGGCCCTGGGCCCACGTTGCTGGGTGTCCTGGGGTGGCGCCCCCCCACCGTGTCCCTGTGTGGTCACGGAACGTCGGGCTAGGGTGGCCTCAGGCAGGACTCGGCCCCTGTTACGGTTCAGGTGCAAAGTGTGTCGTGCCCCGACTGTCCCTCCTGCGTCGAGTGGACGCCACACACGCCCCGTTTGAGAACCCGACGACAGCTCTGTTTTGATGTCCAGTTGTTCATAAAGGATGTGGCTCCTTTAAGCTTTTTTCCAAGACAATTTATATTTGGTGCTGTTGCCCATGGCGACCGACTGTTGGGCATAAACAGTGCACAACAGGGAGGGGGAGGGGCAGATTCTGTATTTTCACGTTGCACACGATTTCCGCTGTGGGAGAGAGGCGGGGGTTCCCCGAGGTCAGTGGGGCCCTGGATGGGGGTTCCCCGATGTCTCCGGGCCCCTGGATGGGGGAGGGACCCCCCGATGTCACCGGGTCCCCAGGCAGGGCCAGGGGTTCCCCGAGGTCAGCAGGTTGGCGGGGCGCTGCTGGGCAGGGCTGTGCACCGTGGAGGGGAGCGGTCCTGGCCGGCCCTGAGTGCTCTCTCCCTCAGAGGGAAGTCCTGCCGGACCATCACGTTCGAGCAGTTCAAGGAGGCGCTGGAAGAGCTCTCCAAGAAGAGGTTCAAAGACAAGAGCAGCGAAGAGGCTGTCCGCGAGGTGCACAGGCTCGTCGAGGGCAAGTCCCCTGTCATCTCAGGGGTGACGGTGAGCGTGGCTGGTGGGGACTCCCCGGGGGAGCACGGCCCTCAGGGTCTGGGGTCCGAGGGCGGCAGCGTTCCTCCCCGGGGGCGGCCGATGCAGCGGCCCCCGGCCTCAGCCCCCGGGGCTCACCTGGGCGGGCCCCACTCTGCCCCTTTGCAGAAAGCCATCTCGTCACCCACCGTATCTCGGCTCACAGACACGACCAAGTTCACGGGCTCCCACAAGGAACGCTTCGACCCGTCGGGCCGGGGCAAGGGCAAGGCAGGCCGTGTGGACCTGGTGGACGAGTCAGGCTACGTGTCGGGCTACAAGCACGCGGGCACCTACGACCAGAAGGTGCAGGGGGGCAAGTAGCCAGCCCAGGAGCGGGCCCTCCTGCCGAGGCCTCCACCACCTCACACTTGGTTACATTCCTGTGCTCCCCGGTCAGAACTCAGGAGTCTGGGGCCCGGGTGGCTGTGGGGTGACACCCCTGCCTGGGAGCCGGCGCGCTTCTCTCGGACCCCCAGGTGGGGCCCCTGAACTCACTGGCCTTTTGTAACTCCCCTGCCTCGTCCAGTGCCGGCCATCAATACGTGGCCTTTTCCAGTGTCTCCCGGGAACAGACCACACTGGCCACCCGGCTTACAGGCCGAAGGGCCACTGTCCAGGTGCCGGTGGGCCACGGGGGTGAGTGGGACAGACCCTGTCAGCGGTGGTGCCGACGGCCTGGCCTGCAGACCCCTCCCAGGAGCCTCGAGGGCGGCAAGAGCTAAGTCACTAACCGCACCGAGAATGAAGTGAACCCGGAACAGGACCGTGCGGGCGTGGGGAGGCGGGACCCGTGCTTGTATGTGCACACGCATGCGCTTGCACACCCACGTCGCGTAACCAGAGCTGGTGGGCAAGGGAGCAAGGGGAGCTGGCGGGAGGCTCCTCAGAGGACCAAAGGGACGGTCTGAAGTGGGCGCCCGAGGACGTCTGGATGCAAACTGTGGCCGGGCGACTCGCTCGTTGTGCTTTCTAAGAAGAAAGAAGAAACGCGTTGGTTCTCAGCACAGCAGAGAAGACCGGGAGTGCCCTGTAGCTGCCCCTCTCTCTCCTGCCGTCCACGTCTCCGGGGTCCACGCCTCCGGGTCGGGAGCCGCTGCAGGCTGAGGCTTCCCACGCAGGCACTCTGCTGGCAGGGGCGGGGGTCTGCGGCCCGGGGCCCTGCCCTGCACGCGGTGCCCCGGGGCTGTGGGTCGGCGTGGCTGCTCCCCCTTCACTGGCACCCGCACCTGTTTCGGGGACTCCGCCTCCACGGTGAGTTCTCTCTAGCCTCTCCCAACCCCTGCGAGGGCCGAAAACCACTCAACAGCCAGGCCAGGGGAGGGTCCGGAGGCCCACAGTGTGCGCTGGAATTTGGTTTCTCCGTGAGGCTGATCGAGGGCAGAGGACGGTGGCCCCACAGGGACGTGTCCCTTTGCAGAAGTGCAGCCAAGCCCGTGAGTGACTGGTGGGGCTGTGCGGTCCTGGCACTCGTCCTGGGAAAGGCCACAGCAGACTGAGGGAGAAGCTTCCGGAGCCCGCCTGCCCCACCGCTGTCACATGCCCGGGGCAGCCAGCTGAAAAGACCAGCACCGTGGCGCCACAGGCACGATGGTCACCGCTGGAGGTGGGGACGGTCCCCGCGCTCCCACCGAGTGCGGCCCCTCCACCAGGCTCCTCGTGCGTGGGTCTCCCCTCAGACCCCCGGCACAGCCTCAGCCCGGGGTTGGCAGTGGCCTCGCCAGCAGCTTCCCCCGGGGGACCTGGGACTTGCCGGTGCGTTAAAGCAGGCTCTGAGTCACTTGTAAAACCCATCACGCCGCCGTCCACTTTCTGCCCCGGGGATCCTGAGCTGCCTGGCAAGGCCTCCACGCTGCGGGGGGGACCAGGACAGCAGGACTGCGTGTGTGCTGGGTGAGGGAGAAGCAGGCAGGACATGGGACCCCCACCCTGCGCCCACCCCCCGTCCTCTCCCAGGCTGGACCCTTTTGAGGACCCAGAGGCGAGAGCGTGGGAAACGCACCTGAGGCAACTGTGAGCGCAACACGGTTTCTCCACGGCAAGCGCATCGCACACCAGGAAGCTCCGTGTCCAGAGCCAAAGTGGTTTTCCTTCGTGGTTGTGGCGCAGGCCTCCCCTCCGGGCCCCGTGAGGCACCGAGCACCAGGGGTGTGGGGCTCCTCCTCCTGCCCATCAGCAGCCGGGTCCCCAGTCACAGTTGGTGATGTGCGAGTCCAGCAAGACCTTGGCCCCCACGGTGTGCACACGCGGCGGTGAGCCAAGGGAGGGGTGCCCGTGCCGCTGCCTGTAGAGGGAGCGGCTGTCCCCCGGCCCCTCTCGGCCCCACTTGTCCCCAGGAGCCTCCGGTCCCAGAGCCGGGTCTCCAGGCAGAGCATCCTAGGAGACTGCGGTCTGCACAAGAAGCCACAGAGCTGTCCCCGGGGACCCTGTCACGGTGCCCGCCCCCCAGCGGGAGGCCCCATTTATACCACAAACCAGTGCCGTGGCCTGGTGGTACCCAGTGGCCTGATGGGAAACTCACAGAAGTGGCTCACTTCTGACGGACGCTCCCAAGTGCGCTCCTGACTGTTCCAACAGCACCTTCCCTTTGGGCTTGAGGGAGAACCAAGTGCACACAGCTTCCCCCGAACCCCCGGCACCGTGGCCCGGCTGGCCACACAGGTGCTGGGGTCTTGCCAGCTCCCCTGCCCGTCCCAACCCTGAGGCTCCTCAGACAGCACCCTGCCCCAGGCACGGCCCCCCCGTCCCGGTTAGGCAGGAGGGAGAGGTGGCGAAGACTCTGTCCTGAGGCTTCAGGAGTCACCACTCCGTCGGCTCGAAGTCACCCACGCCGTCCATCCCTGCACTGCGTGGCCCTGGTGCACAGAACCCCTGCAGGCACCACACTGCACACACGCACACACGCATGCGCCCCTGTCGGGGTCTGAGTAGTGAGAACACACAGGCAGGGTGTGTGTCTTTACCGCATGTTTTTATGCTTCTACTAACCATGGCTCCCTAAAAACCCCACGTCCATCTGTGAAGAAAGGACAGCTCAGAGCAGGACACACGGCACGTTCTGTCCGGGGGACTGGGCGGCGTCTCCGAGTCGGGAGGCAACCAGGAGCGGTCAGTAACACAGTTAGCTTGGCCAAAATGAACGTCAAACCACGTACGTCTGGAGTGTTGTAGCACAAGGCGTACATGCACACCGGAGTCTTCTGACACCTCTAACATCCTCAGTGCCGAGCTTGAGGCAGAGGAAATCGTATCAGATGCGAGGAGACGGAGACGGAGGGCAGAAGGTACGCTGCCCCGGCACCCGGTCTGGGCTGCTCTGCCTGTACGTCCCACGGTCGGGGCTCAGCACAGGCCATGGGCGCTGCTCTGACTGCTCGGGGGACAGGGACTGTGATTGTGGCAGAGGCTGGTGCCCCCTTCCCAGCTCCTGGACTCCCCCGAGCTCAGGCACGGTGTGTGGCTGCTTCTGTGCCACCCCAGGCGGCAGGGAGGAAACCCAACATCTTCACCATCTGGCCCTTTATGGGGAAAGCATGTGCTGGCCCTGCCCTAGGGACCCAGCCCAGCTCCCCTGTCCTGCAGCCCGCGCCACACGGGACCCCCCATCGTCACCTGTCCCATGCAAGCCAGGTTGACAATTCAGCTGTACTGTGAACTTACCAATAGGATAGAATGTCCTTAAACCACTGACCCTGATTAGCCCCCACCACTGATTTACTACTGAACACTTGGCGGAACTGGGCGGTTCAGGGTGTGGCCCTTGCCCACAGGCGTGTGAAGTGCGTGGCCCCAGGCAGGGCTGGGCAGTGGTCACCCTGACCTTTGAGATGCTTTCTCTCTCCCTTTAGACTCTTGAAAAACCAGATCAAGCCAAACAACAAAGGAAACCCGCACAACTTAAAAGAAACTTGAAAGGGATCGTATACTACTAGTTTGTACCAAGTTTTTTCAGGAAAGGGAAATGAATTTATATATATATGCACTATATTTTTACACTGTTTTGTTACCATTAGGGAGTTCTGAGTGTGTCACTGCATCAGCGCAGTGGTAAGTAGTGTCCCTGTCGTGGGCGTCCTGACTCAGAAAGGCACGTCCGTGGGCATCTAAGAGCCGCACTCACCAGGAATGTCCATGGCATCGGGGTGGCCCTCCTCTCCCTCCCCAGAGCGAGGCACGGTGTCACCGTCACCTGTCGGAGCTGCTGTACGCCTGGCTTGCAAACCTTTAGTGAAACAGCTCATGTCTGTCTGCGTATTGCTCCTCCTGTGTTCGCTGCTGTTAACATTGTGTGTCCAATCGATAAAGTGATGAATAAAGGTGTTGAAATGTGGACCTCAGCGGGCCTCAGGCGCACTCTTTGCCGGCAGTCACACCCGGGTACTGACACAACACAGAGGGCCCTGGGAGGGGCCGCAGGGCGGAGCAGGCGTGGTCTGACCCTGTACCGGTGGGGCACAGGCACCACGCACAAGCACAGCAGCCCCGGGGCCAGGAATGAGGTCCTCAGATCAGTGAAGCAGTTTTCAAAATGTGAAGATAAAGGCATTCTAAGACCACAACACGGGGATTTGGGGCTTTCCACCGGCAGATGTTAGCAGGAATTCTAGGTGCAGAAGGAACATGGTCCCAGATGATATGTCTGGAGGGCGGGCGCCGAGAATAAGCAGCAAATCCAGACGAGCCGTGTAAGGAAGTGCTTGGAGTGAAATCTCTCTTCCCATCCAACACTGGACAAGCGTCCCACGCAGACCAGAGGGGGTGTCCCGGGAGGGCAGCGGTCCGGACCAGACGGGTGCCTCACGCCGTGACAAGGCACCAGAAAGGGCGCGCGGCTTCCAGTCCCAGAGAGGTGAGCGCGGTGAGGAAAATCACCGGCCAAGGCGACCGCAGAGAGGGTGCGGTCACAGAAGAGACATAAGGACACACGTCTGCGCGTGAGGCAGCTGACCCAGCAGCACAGAAGGGATCAGGTGATGTTTTAAAGGAAGTGAGGAGGGCACAGGCCGAGCAGCGGGACACAGGCTGCTGGGGCGGGGCGACACACACCGAGCCGCGTCTGCGCCCTGGGAACCCTCAGCGGGCCTCGTGTCCTGCCTGCGCCACCGCCGGCTAGGGCCGCCCCAGTGTGCCCCGGTTCGGGAGCTGAGGCAGAGCCGTCTCTCGCCTGCATCTCTTTCCCTGAACGGCAAGGTCTTGCTTAAGGGATGACTGCCCTGCGCCTCTGCCCCAGGGACAGGACCCCAAATGCTGAAGCCATTAAAACGCCATGAAAAGATCGCTACACCAAAGCATTGGAAGACCAGGCAATCTGAACACAATCTTGGCGATCGAGACCTTATGAAAACTCCAGCAGAAATGGAAAGCATGCACTGTCCTGTGACTTAGGTAAGTGACTACTAAGTAGAAAACCCCAAACCTCAGCGGCTGGACACAATGAGATTTATTTCTTACTCAGATGGAGTCTAGCCAAGGTCAAGGAGGGAATCTCTTCCAAAAGAAGAGAAACAGGCCTGCTGGTCTGTGGCACCGCCAGCAATGCCGCCAAGGGGAGGGCAGCCCCCCCACCCCGTGGCCCAGTAGCTCTTCTCTGTCCCACTCAGAACGAGTCACACAGCCTCAAACCAGCTGGGGGGGGGGGTTGCTGGCCCCCGGAGGGAGCAGATGGGTGCTCAGGGGGAACAGGCTCTGCCACAACCTTTAACCATAAATCTCATCGAACCGACAGTCAAAGGTTTCCCACAAAGGAAACTCCAGGCACAACTGACTTCCTCAGCAAGTTCCACCAACCATTGAGAGAAGAGAGAATGACAACCTGTCCTAGATTCTCCGAGAGCCGGGAAGGATGCACAACCCAACTTTTCCCTGGGGACAGTGTAACGGCACAGATTCAGAGGACGATGGCCGCAGAAAGGAAAATCCCCAGGGAGACAGAACTAGTTACCGCTGTTGGGGCCCACAACTGCACGGCGCGCGCTGTGACAGGCCAGTCCTCGGACCTGAGGGTAACTGTCCCGTACTTCTCCCAACACCCTGGTACTGTGTCCTCACCCTACAAATGAGCAAGTGGAGACCCAGAGAACTAAAATAATGAAAAGTTAGATACGGAGTGGTGTACCCATCACATAAAATTCTATACAAAATACTAACGAAATCCAAAAGTAGGCTTGCAAGGGAAACTCAGCATTACTACGTTGTGCTTAACCCATTCATGATGAAAACATGTCAGCAGATTAGCAACAGGAGGGGCTGCTTTAACCTGCTAAAGGCCATCTACAGAAGCACCACAGGTCACACACCCTGAGAACGAGCACAGCAAAGTGCTGAAGACACGGACCCACAGACACTATCACGCTGCCAACGGGGCGGAGCACCAGCACGACCCGTGGCGGCGGGAGCCATCCGCAGTCACCTGCAGTGAAGGCAGGAGTGAGGTGACACACGAATGTAACAGGACGTAGAAAGTTAATAGGAAAGAACCAAGTGAAATTTGAGAACGAAAAACATTCCTAATTTCTGGAATTAGAAATCCACTAGATTTACAGGTCTAAATGCAGCTTAGGGCAGTAGAGACGACCCAAATTGAAGCCAGGAACCAAAGATGGGAAACAAGACCTGAGTCCGGGGATGCGTGAGGACTCCACAAGTGTCTGGCTGAGTGTCACTGGGGTCCCGGGAGGGAGGCTGGGCCAAATAACAATTGTAGAGAAATGGTGGCCAAAACTTCTCCATATTTGGTGAAAATGAACTCACAGGTCTAAGAAGCTCAATGAAACTCAAACAAGAGAAACACAATTAACCTTGAGAGCTAAGCACTATTTTAAAAAATTACTCTGTTTTACCAAAGAAAGCAAGTATTTATTTACACAAGATATGAAGCTTCCAAACTAAAAAGCTAATATTTTGCCCTGTTCCGCTCTAATTTTCTGAAATGCACCGTAAGCAAGAGAGCAACACGGGACGGGAGAGGCCGACAGAGATACTTCTGTGTGGGACGTTCGTGTCGGCAAACAGAACTGCTCCTGTTTCCCCGGCCTCTAAGTGTCCCTTTTATTACGTCTTGGAACGTATTTGTTCCTGCACTTGGTGCCTAGCTGATTTTAGGAAAGGATTCAATGAGAAAAAGTTATAATTTATAAAAAGCCACTTTTTAAAACAATCTATTCGTTTATTAAACAAGGGCTGTGTGTCACGCAGAATCACTTAGTCATCAGACACCATTCTCTTTTACGTCAGGGAGAAAAATACGGTGTTTTCTTTATCTCCAAGTATTTTATGAAAAATGAATAATGTTGATCTCAAAATATATCAGTGTTTCTTGTCTCAAAACATGTGAAGGGCTTAGATCATCTTTTTGGGTACAATCAGCTGTGCTTCAGGAAACGTGAGCAGCCGCTGGAGTCTGGGGAGCGACACCCCCGGTCGCCGGCCTTCGCAGAGGCCACGCCACGCACGGCCGTGGGCGGACTCCCCCACAGACCGACCCATCCTGACTTCGGACGTGTCAGGAAACTGAGCGACGGGCCCCGAATACGTCTCCACACACAAGGTGGCGACAAGCAGGAGAGCCGGCCCTCGCCAGCAAGCGCACGGGTGCACCGGCGGCCCCGCTGTGCTGGGCGGGGCAGGGCGCACGCAGCGCCGGGGCTAGCGGCCGATGCGGCCGTGCGGGAACAGGGCCAGCGTCTTCTTGAGCTCCTGGTAGCTCCAGTGCAGCTGCTCCACCTCGACCTCATGTTGCGCCCGCACCCGGCTCAGCTCCTGCAGGAGGTGCTCATTGGTGCTGACCAGGGAGCTGGAGGAAAGCACGGGGGTGGGGACGTCACCTGAGCCCCTCCCCAAGTCCGGCCCGCTGCCTCCACCCCACCCCGGCCGGCAGCGTCCTCGCTCACTTGGCCGGGCACGGTCCGTGCTGTGGATACCCCCCTGCCTCCTCCTACGGGCTCGTGCCCTCCGGCAAGGGTGGCGCCGGGTCTGACCCGCACCCCTGCCCCCGGGCCCCCGGGCCCCTGAGCCATGTGGAGGAATAGAGCCCACGATGGGGGACCGCCCCGCCACTGTGGCCACGCCTGTCCGGGAGAAAACTGCCCGAGTCTGTCCAGTCAGCAAACAACGTTCTAACTCCAGAGACAGACCCTGGTCTGGCGTATCTGTAGCTCCTGCCCAGTGTAAAGGGGCCTACTCATTCAACGTGTCACAGTGTCACCCAGTCTTGGGCTTGTGGTGCTTTCAGCCACTTCGACCACGACAAGCACCTTAGGAAGGAAGCGGCACTGTACATACTCCCTCGGCCCCAGTGAGCAGGGACAAGGGACCGTCTTCCCACAGACGCTCACCCCCACGGACAGACGTCCTGTGGAGGCACCAGGAAACAGTCCCTGGCCCGCCGGCTCCATCCACAGGGAGCCCACCACAGCGCAGCTGGGGGCCATCCGGTTCTAGGAGCGATTCTGCCTCGACTGCCCCCTCCCTGCAGCCGTGACGGCCACCCTTCCCTTCTCTCTGCTGCGGCTCTACTCTCGGAAGCCCCTTCCCCTCTGTAACCTGGGCTGACTCCTTGAGAGGTCACGGCCTGGCTCCACCAATGGCCACCCTGCACTCAAGCCTGGGGGAGGCGTGGTGGCCTCAGCCGGAGGAGGGAGAGCGGGCTGCGTCGGGCTCAGGCTCCGCACCGGCGCGGAGTGCAGACGGCCTGTCCTCACCCCACCCCACCCAGCGGCATACCTGCTCCCTGCACCAGCCTCCGCCCGCTGCCCGGCCCACGACTCTCTGAATAAATCTGGGGTTCTGCCTCGACCATCCCCACACCACCAGCTCCTTTCTCCCCATGCAGCACACAACCGGGGCTCAAGAGGGAGTCTCCATGTTCTGGGACCGACAAGAACCACTCTGGGCAGACCAGGACATCCGGGGATCTCCCCAAGCCTCCTGTGCCCCTCAGCTCTCCTGGCCACACTTCACAGTTCCACCTCCCAGAACACTGTGGCAACAAGGGGACTCGCTTTACCTTAAGAAGTGGAAGCTCAGGAAGTTCCCAGTCAATGCAGAGACCCACGCGGCCCAGAACCCCACCCGCGCTGATACCCGCCGGGCTACCTCCGAGCCCCACCGCGCCCAGGGCTGGCCCTGCCTCCAGCCGCACCCCCCGCGCGGGCACCTGTGGCTCTCCTGCAGCATCTGCGTGAGCTCCTGGACCTTGTCGTAGTGCTCCAGATGCTGCTTCAGCTCCACGATCTCGCCGGACAGCCTCTTCACGCTCGTCTGCAGTCCTGGAGGAAAAGCCGGAACGTCTGAGCGAGCTTCAGCCGCAGGTTCTGAAACCTACAGCGGCTCCGGAGTTGAAGCCGGATCAAGGGTGCGAGAAAAACGGTGCCGCTTGGAAAAGGTCTGTTCGTGTGAGCTGCTCCAAGACAACGGTGGGCCTCTGCCCTCCAGATCCCTGGGGAACCAAGTGTCCTATGGAGGGCACGGAGTAGGGGCAGACGTGGGTCTGGTGCCAGCCGGACCCCCACTCCGGGACCCGCTCCCAGCAGGAAAGGGCGTCCAGCCCCTGTCTTCCACCAGGCAGCGGGCTCCGCCCGAGGGGAGGGCCTGCAGCTTTGGGGACAAGCAACAAGCGGCCCGCAGTGGCCACCTGTCTGTGATGTGTACTCTGGCCTCACGTGCATCAGTGACACACCGTGTCTGAATTCCAACCGCATGACTTCTGTCTCTGAGTTTCCAGCTCAACAGGGAAAGAAATCTATTCTTTATTGGCTGTGAAATCCAAAACCAGGATCCAAATAAATGCGCAGGAAACTACACCAGAGTCCAGGAAAGCCAGAGCGGGAGGTGCGGCGGAGGAACAGCAAGGACACTGGCAGCTCCAAGGGCAGAGGCCAGGGGCCCTAAAAGTGCTAGGACGAGGCCCCCGTCCTCGGCCTCTCTCCCGCCGGCCCCTCTAGCCCAGGGCCCCGGGATTCTGGGGGACGGCAGTGAGGGCGTGCTTTCGGCATCCCCCAGGGCCCCCCGCCCCCAGGCCAACACAAGAGCAACTCGATGACCGAACCAGAGCCACGTAGGCCACGTTCCTGCCCCTGGGGTGAGGCAGTCTCAAGACCGAGGCATGAGACTGCTGCCAGCCTGGCATGACGGCCGCATCGGTGGGAGGGGAGGGGCGGTCAGCAATGGGGCAGCCACGAAGGGTCCCCCATTTTTAGAAGAAACCCCTGCTGGGCAACCAGGGACCCGTGCGGCCTCCTCTAAGAAGTCACACCAGGGGCTCCCTGCCACCCAGACCCCTTGAGGCTGACCCGTCCAGTGCCCCCAGGAGAGGCTTGTGCTGCAGAGGACAGGCTGGTGAGGGGCCCGGCTCGGGCAGGTTGGGTCGCCGAGAGAAGCGGGCGGCTGGACAGGGCCTGGGCGCAGGTCGCAGCCCCGCCTGAGCCGCTCCTGGAAGCGTGGACGGCGAGTTGCGCCAGCGGGCCAGCCGCAGAGGCCAGACCCCGCACAGAGTGGCTGTCCTCGCAGTGCAGAAGCCACACCCGGACACCGACACCAGGGAGGGCGGCTTCAGAACGAGCTGAAGAGCGAGTCCGCACAGCGAGCGCCGGAGAGGAGCAGAGCTGCCTGCGCGAGGCCTGGGCTCTCGGCCGAGCGAGGGGGAGCCCAGGAGCCAGAGCAGCGAGAAGGGAGAAGCGTCTGCTTGAAAGTTAGAGCAAAGGCGACAAAAAATCCATTGCCCAGGGGCGCCTGGGTGGCTCAGTCGTTAAGTGTCTGCCTTCGGCTCAGGTCATGATTCCAGGGTCCTGGGATCAAGCCCCGCATCAGGCTCCCTGCTCAGCAGAAGGCCTGCTTCTCCCTCTGCCTGCTGCTCCCCCTACTTGTGTGTGTGCTCGCTCGCTCTCTTTCTCACTATCAAACAATTAAATAAAATATTTAAAAAAAAAAAATCCGGTGCCCAACCCAACCCTGGAGAGCGCGACAGGAGCACGGAATCGGACGTGTCGCCAAGACGACCAGCCCGGGCGATGGTCCAGTCCGCGGCTACGCCCGTGTGACCGAGCCCAGCGGGACGCCTGGTGAGACCTGCCCTGAGGCCCTTCATGAGCAGTTCTCGGACCCTGGGAGGTAAGAACCAGACACCACTCCGCAGCCGGTCCTCAGGGAAGAGAAAGCGTCCGAGGGACCGTGCGGTTCACAGCCAGACGGGCTCACAGAAGACGCACACCAGCAGCTCCTCGCTCGACACCCCGGAGTCGGAACCTCCGCGCCCTCCGTGGGAGAAACGTCGGAACAGAAGTGAAGACAGTGGAGGGGAAGTGGCGTGGGCCTGGCGGGAGCAGTGGCCGCAGAGAACCACTGCTGCGCTCGGAGGGCCAGGCGGCAGAGGTGTGGCCCTCGGTACCCTGAGCGGCAGGCGGGGGCCCCCACGTCGGCCACACCACCGCCCCCATGGCCCACTCCGGAGGCTCGGGGGAGCCCCTGCTCGGGGCCTGCGGGAGCAGCTCTTGGGAGCCAGAGGGTCTAGCCGCACTTCCCAGCACCTGCTGGACCCGAGTTCTGACTCGTGCAGCTGTGGATGCAGTCTATCAGCGAGGGTGTGGGCGCACACCTTCCACCAAATAACCTAGCGAGGGAACTACAGACTCACCGGTGATCTGCACGTTTAACGTAGTGGTGGCGTCTGTGTTTTTTGCTTCTTTTTTCAGGCTGAACAAAAGAGCCTTCAAGCTGCTATTCTCCTCCAAAGATTTGTCTAAACGTTGTCTCAAGTCATCCTAAGGACACAGAACAGCCCACTTGAAACTGAGGAGTCAGATTCAGTGAAATGCACACACAAAATCAAGGGAAACCTTTTGAGACCCCCAGACATCCATTTGCCTCTGCGTATCATAACCGATAAACCACAACGTGAACAACAGAAATCAGTGGCCCCCGGCTGAGCAGCAGTGTTGCTCAGAGGGGACACAGGTCCCTCGGGGGCATGCTGTGTGCCCAGCTTCTCTGGTGAGGGAGATGTGCTGCTGGAGCCCGGGCTCCTCTAGGAAGGTCCCGTGGCCACCACAGCCCGGCTCCCCGTCCCGGCTCAAGGAGCAGGAGCAAGAGCCCAGCGGCACACCAGCCCTGCGCGGTCCTGCTAGGCTCATTTCTTGGGCAAAAGCACAGGCAGATCCCAGGGCTCTGTGCTCCCCAAGGCAGGCACCTCCCCGCAGGAGCCCTGCTCTGCTCTTGTCCTCAGCACGCAAGCCCATGGGATCCTACCTGCCGTCCTCAGCACAGGCGGGAGCTGCCGACAGCGGCTGCCTTTCCCACCCTCGGAGGTGGTGGCGATGCCCAGCACGCCACGGAGACTGAAGGGGAGGGAAGGTCACGGAGACCACTGTGAGAGCTGGTGGGACACAGGCCCCCAAAGCCACCTGCTGCCCAGAGCAGGGGGCGTCTCCACTTGCCCAGAAACCAGCAGGCATATCCCCACTAGGGGAGCGAGCGTCTCAGTCTCAGGTGACAGGGTCCCTTGTTTTCAGGAAACTGCGACGCTCTTTCTCCCTGCTGAGAGCCCACCCCGTGCACCGGCCCCTCTGTGTGCACACACACTCTGCCTGGCCAGCTGAGTCTCATGGCCGGTCTCCCCAGAATGTGCTGAGTTCCTAGAGGGCAGGGGCTGGGGCCTGGGCCCGATGAAGGTCTCCGCAGAGGCTGGGCAGGAGCACGGACCCATCACACTCCAGCATGCACCGCGCCACGGCCAGGAGCCACGCCGGGAAGGCTCAAAAGCAAGGCCTCCGCTAAGGCCGGTCCCCTGGACATCAGGACCGGAGGAGACGCGACCGCAGAACCTGCGTCTTCACAGCAGGCAGGACAGCAAGACTGGCAACGGGCCCTTCAGAACCTGCGAGGAGCAGCTCCCGATGGCGTCCCGGGCGGCTCTTAGACGGGCACGGAACAGGGCTCGGGGGCAGCCCGGGGGTTCAGGGTCCCCGCCGGAGGCAAGGAGCCTCGTCCTCCATGTCACACTGCACCACCCGGAGCAGACACCTGGGGCCTGTCTGCCCGGATTCCGCCGGTCTCAAACTCAGCCCCGTAAGGGCAACGGGGGGTAACCCACACATCTGTGCCAAACCCCAAAGCCGTGTTTTGTTTTCATGGTTAACAGGCCATGCTGTGTCCCACGGGTCAGTACTGCCCACGAAAACGGCGTTCTGCACAGCAATTACGGGACAAGCTCACGGGGCTCTGGTCCGTTCTACACGCGCTCACCACTCGGGTGCGTGAGAGCGTGCCGCGTGTCTACAGACCAGGTGAGGCAGCCGAGATCACTGTTTTTACTTTTCATCTTTTTCTGTAAAAGCAAAGCTTTGTGGGGGATCTCTGAGGTGGCCGTGGTCATAAAATACAGACAGCCTCAGCCGAGCCAGAGGCACGGACCGCAGCAACCCTGCGGCTGCTCCCACTCCCGCCTTCCGCAGACACGGCCGTCGCAGAGGCTGGGGCGGGCGGCTCCCGAGAGGGCCCGAAGGTGCTCCCCTCACGTGGGTGGGCCCACCAGACCCTATCCCTCACAGCACGCACCAGCGATGACCCGTCCTTCTCGGGAGCGGTGCTCTCGGGCTCTGACCGGCAGCCAGCGGCCTGAAGAGAGGCCCCGTGCGCAGAGCCAAGGCTGCCTGTGTGTGAGCCTCGGGGGTCACCTGCCTCCATCGAGCCTCCAAAAGGGCCCACCGCCCCCTTGGCCCCGGGACGGCTAGAGCCCGAGTCGCACGCACAGCCTGGCAGCGCTGGGACTCCCGACCACACGAGTGGCGGGTAGTACGTGCTGCTGCCAAGGGGCCGCACTCCGGGGTCACCAGCTGGGCAGCGACCCACACGCCCTGAGGCTCAGCGGACGCTCAGACCCGGCTGGCGGGGACGTCCCAGCCCACAGGACACAACCGGTCAGAACTGACATTTTAAAGGAGGAGCCCACCAAACAGATCGCACACACGAGACCTCAGCCCCGACAGTCGGCGAGGCAAACGGGGCTTTCTCTGGCACGAGGCCCAACAGACCGCGAAACAAAAGCTGCCGGAGACGCGCGGGCACCGGCCGCATCCACACGGTCAGGCGGGTGACCGTCCCTTTGCGTGCACAGCAAGCAGTTCTCCCGGTGAGGACGGCACCGCGAAGCTACTGTCACGGCAAACTCGCAGACCCGCTCCGGCACGGGCAGCTACGGCCCTGGACCTAGTCAGTCCCCGCAGCCAGGGCGCAGCCCCTCCGCAACACCTCCCAGCCCTTGGCAGCCGTGTCCTCCCAGCCCGCAGGTCGCCGTTTCAGGTGGGGGACACCTTCCTCTGCTGGGCACGGGCTCCTCTGACGGACCCTCACCTGTTAAAGCATCGTTGCGTTTCCTGCCTGTACTTTTGGTGTCAAATTAAAAAAATCATCGCCAAGACCCTATCAAGGAGCCTTTGTGGAGTTTTTTTTTTCCTAGAAATTCTATACTTTCAAGTCTTACATTTAAATCTTTAATCCAGTCTGAGTTGACGTCTGTGGATGGTGCTAAGGGCCCAGTGTCCCCAGCACCACTTACTGAGGAAACTGTCCTCTCCCCGCTGTGTATCTTGGTACCCAGTGATCTATGGGGTGATTTCGGTTCCGTCATCCACCTGTCTGTTTTGACGCCAGTACCATGCTGGCTTCCTTACCAGAGCTTCCTTCATAAAAGAATTTGAAATAAGGGAGTTGGAGATCTCCAACTTTGTTTTTTTTTTTTAGAGACTGCTTTGGCCACTGGAGACCTTTCACAAAAATAGAAAAAGGAGAATGCAAATTCTAAGAGAAACAGTTATTTAAATTTTACATTTCTTTTTAATTTCTGCAAAAAAAGCCACTGGAATCTTTATGGGGATCGCACTGAATCTGTAGCTTACCTGCAGTAGTGTGGGCTTTCAAACACTATTGATTGTCCAATCTACGGACATGGGATATTCTTCCGTCTGTGTCCTTGACCTGTTTCATCCGCGGCTCACACTCCTCAGCGCTAGAATCTCTAACCTCCTTGGTTAAATGTGTTCCTAAGTCCTTTATTCTTTTTGATGCTATCATAAATAGGGTTGTTTTCTTTTCAGATAAATTGTTGGCATAAAGAAACAACTGATCTCTATGATGTTGTGTCCTGTAACGTCACTACATTTATTAGTTCTAAGGCATTTTTGTGGTTGTTGTGAGGCTTTAAGATTTTTTAATACAGATTTTTTATATGAGCCTGCGTGGCTCAGCAGGTTAAGGCTCTGCCTTTGGCTCAGGTCCTGATCTCAGGGTCCTGGGATCGAGCCCCATGTCAGGCTCCCTGCTTCCCGTCTCTGCCTACTTATGATCTCTGTCAAATAAATAAAATCTTCAAAATTAAAAAGATATTTTTACACACGCAATCCTGTCCTCCGCAAACAGATGATCCTCCTTCTCCCTCTCCGGCGTGCTCTTGCTACCACCGCCAGGGCCGGGCTGAGCAGGCCCCACAGGAGTGCTTGTGTGCGTCCAGTGGTGGCTCTCAGCTCAGAAAGCAAGGTTTGGTTTTCCCCCACCGATCACAGGATAGCTGTGGCCTTGTCTTAAGTGGCCTTTAGGGTGTTGAGGAAACCTTCTTATCTACCTATTTTCTTGAAACTTTTTACCATGGATGGAATGACGAGCTTTGTCGAATGCTTTTCCCCTTCTATTGAGACGACTGTAGAGTTCTGCTCCTTCCCTCTGTTTATGTGCTGCATTAAAGAGCATTTTGAACCCACCTTGCGCTCCAGGAGGAAATCCCACTTGGTAGTAGTATATACGTTTTTTGATGTGTTCTTGAATTTGATTTCCTAGTACTTTACTGTGGAACATATTAAACTATGTTCATCAGAGATATTAGCCTCTATTTCTTGTGGGGTTTTTCCTTTTTTGCTTTCAGGGTGATGCTGGCTTCGCAAATGGATATGGAAGTGTTCCCTCTACTTCCGTCTTCGGGAAGCGTTTATGAAAGAGTATTAACTTTTCCTGAAATATGCAGTAGCATTATGCCATGAAGCCATTTGGTTCTGGGCTCTTCTTTTTTGGGAGGTTTTTTATTATCGCTCAATTTCCTTTCTTGTTATTGGTCTGTTCAGACTTTCCTTCTTCTTCTTTGGGGGGTGGGTAGTGGTGCACACACAGGAGCAGTGGGAAGAGGCCGAGGGACAGAGAGAATCCCAAATAGAGCCCAACATGGGGCTTGACCTCATGACCCTGAGATCATGACCTGAGCCAGAATCAAGAGTCCGACTCTTAGCCAACTGAGCCACCCGGGTGCACCCTTCATTTTCTTGATGTGGTCTTGGCAGGATGTAGTCTCTGGGAATTCACCCATTTTTTCCGAGGCTGCCCAGTGTGCTCCCTTTACGAGCACCCGTAACACTCCCTTATGACCCTCTACTTCTGAGGCACCCCCTGTGATGTCTCCTCTTTCATTTGTGACTTTAAGTCTTTTTTTTCTTAGTCTAGCTAAGGGCTTGTGGATTTTGTGTATGTTTTTCAAAAGCTCAACTTAGTTTTTCTCCCCCATTATTTCTCTAATTCCCTATTTGATTTGTCTCTGCTCTGATGCTTACAATTTCCTTCCTACCTCCTGCTAACTTTGGGGTTTAGTTCGCTTTTCTTTTTCCAGTTCCTCGAGGCATAAAATTAGGTTGTTCGAGATCTTTCCATTTTTTTAACACGGCATTGAGACGTAACGGTCTTATCCTGAGGTCAGGAAGGACAGGGACAGCCCTGCCCAGCTAAAAGGCTTGGCTGTGCCGGCGCTGGCAGCCCTTGGGCACCACCTGGTGGAGGAAGTCCCTCCGGTCCAAGAGCACATCACGGGGCCCGTGCGGCTGGTGCAGGCAGGACCGCGGCAGGGACCAGGATCACCCAGCTAACTGGGACCTTTCTCACCAGTGGTCTAGACAGCCTGGGCCAGGGAGCACCGGGGCCACAAAATCTCTACCTCAAGCCCAGCTTCATCTGTGCTCTCACCCCGACGCGGCCTCTCACACAGGAGAGGCAGGGCTAGCTGGGATCTTCACACCCCGGTTGTGCAGGGTTTGGGAGGCAGCAGGAGGCTGTGCCTGGGGGCAGGGGGCTGGGAGCCCTGCTGCTACGGCCTGATGGCAGCTAAGGGGAAGCGTCCCCCCCGACCTTTTAAAAAGATTTTTTTTATTTGACAGAGATCATAAGCAGGCAGAGAGGCAGGCAGAGAGAGAGGGGAAGCAGGCTTCCCGCTGAGCAGAGAGCCCGATGCGGGGCTCGATCCCAGGACCCCAGGATCATGACCCAAGCTGAAGGCAGAGGCTCAACCTGCTGATACACCCAGGCGTCCCGGAAGTGTTCCTCTTATCCATGGTGTCGAAACAGTGCCCCTACCCTATGCACGCACGGACGGAAGTAACACGAAGGCGCGCTTCCTTACCATCTGCTTCCGCGCCTCGCTGAGGTCCGACACCAGCTCGCCCATCTTCGCGCGGTACCGCTGCTGCTCAGCAAGGCGCTTCTGCAGAGACTTATTCTCCAGCTTAAGGAAGCTCATTTCTTCACTCACACTTGTTGAACTATCCTGAGTCGTTGCTAATGCATGCACCGAGGACAAAATATGTCTTGCCTGAGCTAGGAGTAAAAACCAAATGTTGGACGGCATTTATGTTGGAAGGACGAAGCATAAACGAGATCCGCTCATACATCTTGAACGACACAGACTACATGCCTTGGAAACACTGACCAGCAAGGAGCCTGGCAAAGGCACACGCGTACCAGTGACAGCACCTCACTCAGGCCTCTGTATGTCCACTCGTCCAATCACGGACGGGAGGTGGAGAGACAGGAAAACAGTTTTATTTGACAGCAAAGGTGTCCCTGAAGAGAAGGCCATGACTGGACAGTTTGGCTGGATGACCTAGTGGCCTGCTGCGCTCTCTTCCACCGCACCACCTGCTGCTGGCCTGGACCCCAAACCCAGTCTGGCAGCTGCACGACCGGGAGAAAGGGTGCGGTTTACGGGACGAGGAGCCGCAGGCTCCAGCTCCTCGGGGAGTCCTGACTGCAGGAGGAGAAGCTAAAGGGCCACGACAGCTCAGCTCCGGCAGGGCCCGCAGTCCACAGACAGGAAAGACCTGTCGGCAAGCTCCTGCTCCCTCTGGGACCCTGAAGGCTGAACCCTGGGCTGTGGGAGAAAGAGACAACTGCCACCCCAGGGTGCGGCATCTCACATTCCGGACGAAGGGTGTGTAGTGCGCTCCTGCACCCGACACCGGCAGAAGCAAAGCCAAGTCCTCCCTGGGAAGGGGCCACCCCCCGTGCCTCATTCCCAGTGAAAACTCAGCAAACCAGGGCCCTGCACACAATCACATGTTCAGAGGGTGCAAAAGAAATAGCGGTAGCTTTTTGATCCTTCTAAACCTTTCCATAAAACAGAACAACAAGGGTCAAATATCTGTGAACAGCATCTCCAACAAAACCAGGTGACCGGGCATCTCCGTAAACCCCAGGGTGCCAGCAGGTGGGAAAACCAACAGCCAGAGGCCTGCACGACACCCCTCATGTCCTGCACCCCACGGAAGCCACCAGTTGCTTTTGTGGGAGGCTGTCCAGATGCTCTGTGCAGTGCAGTGCGGACAGTGACGGCCAGCGGGGAGGAGCGAACAGAGTGTGGGCCCCAGAGAGAAGTCAGCAGAAGACCGGCACGTGCAAATGGAATGCAGCCCGGAGGGGCCCCGAGTGCGGGTCTGCGTGGACCATCCTTCACGACTCACCCCGGAACACCTCATTGTCATGCAGGGACTTGCAGCCGCTCCAGTACCTGTCCACCAGGTCAAGGAGCGCCTCCAGAAGTGCCACCTCCAGCGCAGCCTTCTTCCCGGGAGGCACAGCAGAGGACAGTTTGGGGACCACCTGCAATGGAGAGAGAGCCGTGATCCTGGACCAGGAGCTACTGCCTGATGCAAAGCCCCTGACCCAGGCCCTCCTGGTGCCCTCCATGCCTCAGGCGGACACCCGCATCCCACAGACAGGTGGGGCACAGGGCCATCCAGAGGCCACAGGCTGCCGAGGTGGCACAGGATGTGCATCTCCGGTGACGTCCCTGCTCCAGGAGGAACTAAAGGGTCCATGAGAAGGAGTCATACCGAGATGATGGTCATGAAATCCACATCACGGTTTAAGCTCTAAGGCTGTGACAGCTCCCACAATGGCCTGCTCTGGGCCCTCTCGAACCACTCCACAGGGACCCCGGAGGCTGGAGACCCATCAGAGCCAGTCTCGGCCTCAACAGCCGCGGGCACCTGGAAAGCCCTGAATGGAATGATGTCACACGCTGGCCCAGATGGCGGTCAGGCCAGGACGGTGTGGGCAGAAGGGCTGCCAGGAGAGACCATCACAACCCCATCCAGGCCCATCCCACCAGGGCTATGTCAGCGTGCACTTCATCTCTCGCTTTTCCTCCTTTCAGAAATTATTTAGATAAATTAGAAATTTAGATAAATTATTAAATTTGATAATTTAGAAAAATTATCAAAGAAAGGGGGACGGCCTCTGCTCTGCTGCCCACTTCCTAAGAGTCTGGGGATTTGGCAAGGGAGGGCACAGAAGCTCACATCTGTCTCTGGGCCGTCCCAGAGCTGGGACGCAGGTTAGTCCCAGGTCCCCAGGAAGCAGCTCCAAGCAGAGGGCTGGGGAGAGCCCCACTTAGGGCTCTGCAGTGAGCTAACCTCCAGAGGGCTTTTCCACTTGAGGAACTTCCGAAGAGCAGAGACCCGGCAAGGAGGCAAGGCAGGTAAAGCCACTCCAGCGGGGACAGCTCCTCAACGCCTGCCGCCACCGCCCACCCCAGGCCCCCCAGGAAGAGCCGAGCAGGCAAGCACGCTCTGCCCAAGGTCCCACGGGGGGTGGGGCAGCATGAAGACACGAAAGCCTGGCCCTCGCCCAAAAAGCTAAGGCTGAGTGTCCCAGGGAGCACCGGGCACTAACACCTCCCTCGGAAGCCACGTCTGGACACTTGTCCTCAGGCACGGGTGACAGAGCCAGCATCCTCAATGCGCTCACTCAAGCTTCCGTTTGCCACCTGAGGAGCTCAGGGCAGTGCCGGCTGTGAGGATGGTCTCCACGAGGCCGCAAAGGACTCCACGACGCCTGCAAACGCTAAGTCCCCACAGCACCTGCACGAGTTCTCCGGGCGAAGCTCTGCACTGGGCAGAGTGGGAGGCCAGGCCTCTGGGGCACGGGAAGGGCCCAGGCATGTTCCTATCTCAAAGAGAGCCTCATTTTTCTTCCTTTGCAGTCTTCAATCCAGACAGTGAGAGACTGACCGTACAGGCCATGACCAGAGCCTCTAGGAGAGCAGCCTTCTGACCCTCGACCTATAGCAACCAGCCAGGAGGCCAAACCATGACCCCTGTAACAACCGGCCCCGTGGCCAGAACTCGATCAGTTAAGTGATGGCTCTCCTGATTTTTCTCCCTGTTTGCAACTCGGGACCGACCACAGGAAGCAAAATCGCTCCCCTAACCAACCCCGCGGGAGGCCAGCTCCTCATGTCTGCTAAAGCAGTGACGGGCCAGACCGCCATGCCACACAGTCTGCTCTGTGCCGCCCGCGGGGGGCCCCAATTCCCAGCACTTCGTGCCTCCGTCTCCAACAAGCCCAGGGACAACGGCAGCCGAGTCAGCGCGCACGTGGCTCTGGGTCACTGAGAGGCTGGAAGGACTCTCCGTCCTTGCGCAGGATGAGGCCTTTGGAAAACCACAGGGTGCACGTGCAGGACACTGCCACACCAGGACCCTTGACGGCGCCCTGGCCAAGCGGACGGACTCCGCCTCTGAGACAAGCACAGACAATCGCCCCTTGCCTGTGCCTACACTCTCGCCTCAAAGCGCCGAGGGCGGCGGGAGGGGCCATGGAGCCTGGAAGCACACCTGCGACAGACCACGATGTCGCGGTGCTGCGGGGAGACCAGCGCACAAGCTTCTGCGGCGGGGGCCGGCGAGGGCAGGGGTGGGCGGGGGAACACAGAAGGGCTACAGCAGCCCCGCCTCACCACCCAGTCCCGCGTGGCTCCCGCGCTCACCTCTCCGGTGCTGCTCCTGCCGCAGGGCTCCTCGTCCTCGGGCTCCGACACCTCTGAGGGAGACAAGGTCCTTTCGCTCCGGCCCTCCGAGCCACTCTGCCGGCTCAGCGTCTCCTCGGGGCTCGACGACACGGTCGGCCTCTGCAGGCGTCTCAGGCCCTCCTGGTCTGCGGGAGCCTGGGGTCTCCTGCCAGGCGGTCTTCGCTTTCTGTACTTCTCAGGAGCGGGCAATGAATTTAACCCCTTCTGTGCTGACAAACTGGACTTCTGAGAAAGGGTCGAGTCCCCCATGTCTGCGGAAACTGTAAGGGAGGCAGAACGCAGCCCTCAGCAGACCGAGTTCTCTGGCCACAGCGACCAGTGCCTGCACTGAAAAAGGTGATCGTGCGTGTGTGTGCCCGGGTGCATGCATGCATATATGCACACGCACACGGACAACCCACCCGAAAGTACTTTAACATGCACAACAAAAAAGTGAGAAAAAATCTAGCATTTGGGAATTACAAAGGCTTATAGGAGAAGGGGCTGGAAGCGCGGGACTGCTCACCCGGGTGTGGGGTGAAGTGCACGTGCTGTCCACACTGCGGGGGCGGCTCCCCCCAGCACTGGTCCTGAAGCCTCTTTTCTGGACCACAGCCTCGAGAGCTGCCCTTCCTCTTCTCATGGCCCGCCCTGATGGAGTCCCCACACTGAGGCTGTGCTGACCGAGGGCTCAACAGATGTCTGGATTCTATTTTATTAAAAAACATTCGAAGTTTTATTTCATCAGAAATTCCATCTTTACCTTCTGACAGCGTGTGACAGCTATCCGGGACCCAACTAAACAAGAAAAAGGGACAGTGCAGGTGGACTCGCCCCGCCTGGCCTTAGCACAGACGGCGCGGCTGCGGGAGGAGGTCGGCGCCACGCCAGCACGCAGACGCGACAAGCGACCCAACACTGGCCGAACGCAGAGAGGCTCGTCAACGGAATCAACGGGTGTGCCACAGTTTCCGACTGAGAAGGCAGCCTCTTCACAGGCGTGGGCAGACGGAGATCTCCTGCAAAGCAAGCGCACACCAGAAAGCACAAACCACAGAGAGAACAGAACGCAGAAGCTGGGCGGCGAGAGCCGCTTCTCTTCGAGCGCGGTCGGGCACACACAAGGCGGGCCGGAGAAGGGGAGGCTGCGGCACTTACAGCTGAGAAAGGCCTTGCACGAAGAGAACCACAGAGAAAGAACTCTTCTGACCCAAGACAAAGAAGAGAAACCCGGAGGGGAACAGATGGGAGCAGAAGCGTCCCCCCAGCGGTCTTCAGGGAAGTGTGCGTGAGAACGGCGAGGAGGCCCGACCACGCGCCCAGGAGGGCCACACCTGAAAAGACTGACCGCGACGAGCTGGCGAGGACACCCACCGGGCAGATGTCCTCGTGTCAGCTGGGGAGTCCTGGGATTCTAGCCTAAATTAATGCCTTAACCTGCTGTCTTCAAGAAAATTTCTCAGAAACTTGCAACAGAAGGAACGAGCTGGCCTACACAAGGCCTGGTGGAAAAGGGAGGCCCCGAGCAAAGCCTGTAGAGAAGCCCGCATGCCGCAAAGACCTCCCGACGTCCGAGTCGGGTCTAAAGCCCTGAACCTGGCCGGCTGAGCACCACACGTCTCTTAAGCCAAGTGAACACCCCTCGCAGTGGGGACGGACACCAGTGTCACCAACCACAGGACACTTCACCCGTCTACTCTGAATTTCTGGGTCTGCCTGTAAGTAAAATCGTGGTCTACCCGAGGAAGGACGTTTGAACAGCCACACATGCAGAACTATATATTCAATTACAGTGACATCATCTGTCACAATTCTAGAATCCAAACCACTAGTATTTTCAAGTTCACAGAGACGTCATGAGGATTCGCCAGGAAAAGGTCCATTTTCTGGAAAGCACAGCTGTGTATCAGGAGGCCAGAGACGGCTAGCTCCCAGCACAGGCTGGGCCCACTGGGCCTTCGCGGTGGAGTAGCAGCTTACCTTGAGAACTACGGAGGTCGGCCTCTCGCTCCCTCTGGCTGGAACTTGTGCTCCCAGGAGGGTTGCTCAAGTCCCACTCGCACTCAGCAATGAGGTTCAGGACTGCCTCGTCATCTGCGTCCATGACCAAGCACTTCTTGGCCGAGGGGTCAGCACACAGGGCCCTAGAGTGGCACGGTCTGCAAGGAAAAGCAAACTCAGTGCTGTCGCTCAAGCCAGAGTCCCGTACCAGAGCACGCAGCCCTGTGAAGGAAGACAAGTGCCCCAGCATGGCCACGGGGTCTCCAGGAAGGAGCTGGTGTGTGGCAGAAAATGGCTCCCAGTGCTCTATTAAAGAAGTCAGTGCAAGACATCCACAGGACAAGCGCTCATGAAAAGAAGGTCACGTGACGTCACCATGACGTCTGAACAGGGCACAGAACCCCAGGAGGGTCCACTCAAGAACGAAAGGTCCAGAAAGCTCCTGTTCTGACATCCGCTAGTGTGTTCTCTTCCTAGCATATCCACAACATGCCAGGTGTCAAGAAAGTTAAAGGGTGTGGTGTTCTGAAATTCTGTCTTCACTTTAAGTGAAAATCTCTCCACACTGAGCATGAGGTGCTCTAGCACACGACCTCCCTACCAATGGCGGCCCTCAGCACGGAGACGGACAAACACCAAGAGCAGTTCACTTCCAACACAGGCAGCGCACAAGAGCTCTTCAACGATAATACTCAGTCACCCACTATGAGTGCTGGTGCTATATATCTGATCGGACTATTACTATTACTAGAAATCCATACTATTTACTATTTTCTACCTCTGAGAGTTTTCCGGACCAGTGCCACGGGAAGGGGACTTGGGTTCTCTCTAGGTCTGCCCACAGAAACCTGACACGTTCCTGTCTCTCGGGTCTCCCAGTCACCTCTGGATCACGAGGCTGCGTCAGGTCAGGAGGCTCTCTGAGTTCTGAACTCTGTGACAGTTCAGTCTTGAGACTATTAAGGACAAGTGAACTACAAAAGACTGCTGGAAGAAATTAAAGAAGACCTAAATAAATAGAAACACGTCCCATCTTCATTCACGGGAAGACTTGACACTGCTCAAGCGTCAGTACTTCCCAAAGCAACCTACAAAATCAGCGCGATACATGTCAAAATCCCGCGGGCGTCTTTGGCCGGAGCAGAGAAACACACCCTAAAACGCATCTGGAGTCCCAAGGGACTCCAAGTGGCCGAACAATCGTGAACAGGAAGAGCAAGTGTCAGAACTCAGGTACGGCAGGAACGCTGGTGTTAGCAGACGAGGGTTTAAAACAACGATAAGTGATGATGTCAAGAGGTCTAATGGAAAAAGCAGACAGTACACAAGACGACAGGGGAAACTGAAGCAGAGAGATGACATTCTAACAAAGACGGAAAAAGGAATGCCAGGGATCACACGCACCATAAGAGAAATGAAGAAAGTGTCCGATGGGCTCGTTAGTGGCCTGGACACAGCCGAGGGACGAATCTCTGGGCCTCAGGACAGCTCAACACAATCGTCCAAAACCGAAACACAGGGAGAGAAGAAGACTGGAAAAACCCACAAGAGAACAAACAAGAGTTGAAGGACAATGGACAACCACAAGGTATAACACATGCTTAATGAGAACGTCAGAAAGAGAAAAAGAAACACAAAAAATATTTAAAGTCACAGACCCAGGAAGCCCAGAGAACGCTGCCAGAACAAACACCCAAAACCTGCATCAAGGAAGATCATAACCAAATTGGAGAAAATAAAAGAAAATGGAAAAAAAAAGGCTGAAATAAGCCAAAGGGAAAAAACACTTTATGTGTAGAGGAACAAATACAAGAATTACATCAGACCCCCCTCAGAAATCACGCAAGCAATGCAAGAGCCAAGTATTGAAGTTGCTGAGAGAAAAGCTACCACCCTAGAATTTGGTACCCTGCAAGATTATCCTTCAAAAGTCGAGAGGGCGCCTGGGGGGCTCCGTCGCTGAAGCATCTGCCTTCGGCTCAGGTCATGATCCCCGGGTCCTGGGGTCCAGCCCCACACCAGGCTCCCTGCTCGGCGAGAAGCCTGCTTCTCCCGCTCCACTCCCCCGCTTATGCTTGCTCTCGACTCTTCTGTCAAATAAGTAAGTAAAACCTTAAAGAAAAAAAAAGGGAAGGAGAAAAGAAGACTTTCTCAGATAAACGGATAGTGGAATGTGTTGCCAGTAGACGCCTCGTAAGAAACGTTAAAAGAAGTTCTCTAGAGAGAAGAATGATACAGGCTAGAAACAGATCTACAGAGAAAGGAAGAGCACTGAGAAGGAATAAAATAAAAATTTTAATTTTGTCTTATTCTTAACTGATCAACAGATGACCGCAACAATGTATGTGATCACGGGTACCCACATATGACCGGTACGATCACAGCTTACGCGTCCATGAAGCGGATGACGACACCTGCAATGCGAGGACGGGAGGGGGACGACGAATGTTTGGTGAGTTGAGGTACTGCCACTGCCAGGGAGCAGCGTGACGGCATTTGAAAGTGGACTTGGATTAGTTGTCAAAGTCTACTTCATACTCTAGGGTAAACACTAAAAAAAGTAAGAATGTAAGTGTCACTGAGAGGCTAACCAAAGAGAGAAAACGGGACGGTGTAACTCACTCATTCAGAACCACAGAAGGAAGAAACCGAGCGAAGACGAGAACAGAAACAGAGGAAACAGAAATGGACGTGGCAGACACAAATCCAACCCTATCAATAACCCTTTAAACATCAATGGTCTAGATGTTCCAACGCAAAGAGATTCAACATGGATCAAAATCAAGCTCCACCTACAAGTCACCCGTGAGAAACCCATTTTAAATATAAAGACACATATGGATAAAAAGTAAAGGGTTAGGGGCGCCTGGGTGGCTCACTCGGTTAAGCAGCTGCCTTCGGCTCAGGCCATGATCTTGGGGTCCTGACATGGAGCCCCACATCGGGTTCCCGGCTTAGGGGGAAGTCTGCTTCTCCCTCTCCCCTCGCCGGTTCTCTGCTTGTGCTCTCATCCGTGTCCTCTCGCTCTCTCTCCCTCAAATAAATAAAATCTTTAAAAAAAGAGGAAAGTATTAAAAACAAATATATTGCGCTGACACTATTCAAAAGAAAGCAACAGTATCTACAGTAATTTCAGAAGGAGCAGACTTGAAATCAGGAATGTTTTCAGGAATAAAAGAGGCGTTACATAGAGACAGGGGCTCCGTTCTCCAAGAAGACGGTAACATCCGGGACCTGTATGGACCCGGCGGGCAGAAAGTCAGTGAGGACACAGCTGAGCTCAACGGCACCATCAGTCCGATGGAGGTCCTGACACCTGCAGACCACTGCACCCAACGACTGCGGACTCCACGCTCTCCTCGAGCCGACAGGTCACACCAGGAGCCCTCAGGCACATATGAGCAGAAGAGAGGAGGATGCGGCGAGTGTCTGCTCTCCGGCCACAGTGCAATTAACCTAGTAATCAGTAACAGGAAGAGAACTAGAAAATCCCAGATACTCGGGAGATTAAAGAGCAAATTCCTGGATAACACACCGCACGAGTCAAAGAAGAAATCTCCCAAGAAATTTGCAACTATTTTGAATTAAATGAAAATGAAAACACACTTGCGGGATCCGGTGAAATCACTATTTAGAATGTAATTCATAGCATTGAATTCATACATTAGGAAAACAGTAAAATCTACAATCAATAACCCAAGCTCCAAGCTTCCATCTTAGGAATTTAGAAAAGGAGGAGCAAATTAAATCCAAAGTAAGCAGAAGAAAAGAAATAAAATTAGAGCAGCAATCAGTGAAACTGAAAACAGGAAATCAACAGATAGGAAAAAAAAAAAAAGCTAGTTCTTTAAAAGTAAAATTGAAAAACTTCCATGCCAGGTTAATTAGAACAAAAAGACACAAATTACTAGTATCAGAAATGAAAGAGGAATTGTGATGACAGATCCCATGAACACAAACAGGACAGTAAAACTATGAACAACCCTATGCCCACAATTTGATAATCTAATGAAACAGACCAGTTCCTGGAAACATTCTATCGAAATTCACACAAGGAGAAATGGATAATCTGGTTAGATTTATATATATTAAAGACATTGAATCAATAATTAATAACCCTCTAAAATACCAAGTCCGGATGGCTCACTGGTGAATTCTATCAAATATTTAAAGAAAACAATTATACCAATTCTCTGTAATCTCTTCTAGAAGACAGAAGCAGAGAGGATATTTCCTAACTCATACTATGTCAGCCTTATTTTAACATGCAAGAAAACTATAGACCAATAGCTCCCATGAGCATAGATGCAAAAATCCTCAACAAAATGCTAGCAAATTGTATCCAACGACGTATAAAAAGAATTATACACCACAACCAAGTGGGATTTATTCCAGGTATGCAAGGCTGGTTCAACATCTGAAAATCAATCAATGCAATCATCACATCAAAAGACTAAAGAAGAAAACTCACATGCTCATACCATGACAGAAAAAGCATTTGACCCAATCCAACATCCACCGATGATAACAATGATCAGCAAACTAAGACTAGAGGGAACATCTATGGAAACCTGTAGCTAACATCCCACTTAGTGGTGAGAAACAGACGCGTCCCTGTAAGTAGGGCAAGGCAAGGGCGGCCCCTCTCATTGCTTCTTTTAAACGTCACACTGGAAGTCTCAGCCAATGCAGTAAGACAAGAACAGGAAATAAAAGGTATACAGACTGGGAAGTTGTCTTTGTCACAGATACATGATCGTCTATGCAGAAAATCCTCAAGAATGAACCAAAAACAAGGGGAAAAAACTCCTGTAAAATAAGGCTGCAAAACACAAGGAGTTACGATTCGCATTGTGTCCCTCTCAAAAGATAGGAAGTCCCAACACCCTGTACCTCAGAACGTGACTTTATTTGGAAATGGGGTCTTCACATACGTAATCAAGTTAATACGAGACTAGGCTCAGCCCCTAATCCAACCTGACCGGCACCTTCTGGAGAAACTGGGACACAGAAACAAGCATGTAGAAGGAGAGACCCTGTGCGAAGACACAGGGAGAAGGGAGACAGCCACGTGAAGACACAGCACTGGTAAGATACATCGGCAAACCAAGGAGCACCAAAGATTTCCAGCAAAGCACGAGAAGACTAAAGGAACAGGTTCTCCCTCACAGCCTCCACGAAGAATCAGTGCCCCAACATCTTGATTCCAGACTTCTACCTTGACAACGGTGAGACAACAGATTTCTGTTATTGAGCCACCCGGTCTGTGGCACTTTGCGACATCAGCTCTAGGAAACACACACGCAAGGTGAACATGCAAAAGTCAGGCTTTTCCTGCACACCAACAAGATCTGGCGTGCCAAATGAAGCAGGAGAGCACCATTTACGGAGGCATCCCAAGACGACAGATTAGGTGTAATCGAACGACACGTGTGCAAGGTCTGTTTGAGGAAAAGCACACACCTCTGCTAAGTGAAATCAAAACCAACACACGCACAGACCCCTGTGCTCGCACGAAGACTCAAGACTGTCACGTGTCCGATCCTCCCAGTCCGATCTGTAAGAGTCACCGCGGTCGCAGTGGGTCCCTGCAAGGTCTTCCACGGACACGAACAAACTGACACTTACACAGAGCGGCAAAGGCCCCGGAAGACCCAAGAAAATATCAACAAAGAGCAAAGTCAGAAGTCGACACTACCTGACTCAGAATCTCACGGGGTGGAAGGGGCTGGGGAACTCGGGGGGGTGGGTTGTCTCTCTACGAGCCGCCACGCCCATCCATGAGGCTCTGCCTTTGGGGGCCTCACCTCCTGACAGCAGCACCTAGCAGGGTAAGGGTTCGACACAGGAATTTGGGGGCCACAAACATCCAGACCATTGCACACAGTACTGAGAACAGCTGTCTACACAGTCATTGGTCTGGTTTGAAATGGGGAAGGAAGGGGAGTGGGAGAGATAAGGGGACCTGACGAACAAGAGACCCCAAGGACTTGGAACTGATCCTGAGACATCAGAACAGAAACTGGCTAAGCGAGGCCACAGCTCAAACCCAGCACCCTGCCTATCCCCGTAAATGAAGCTGTACTGGAACACAGCCGTTTGTTTGTTGAAGCATTATCTGCGGGTGCCTTCACGCGACAGAGGCAGAGTTCCAAAGCTGGGAAAGAGATCGTGTGGTCCGCAGAACCAAAAGTATTCGCGCTCCAGCCCTCTTCGGGAAAGAACAGGTCAATCTGTGCGCTGAGGAGCCGAAAGGCAAGCTAAGGCATACGGTGCAAGACGGCTGAAGGCTTTAGACAGAGCGACACGGCGTACAGTCTATGACCCTGGCACAAGCGAGGCAGACGTTGCCCTTTCAAATCCACCTGTACGGACGCCCAGGGGCCCAGTCAAGCGTCTGCCTGCTGCTCAGGTCAGGATCCCAGGGTTCTGGGTTGGAGCCGCACACCGGCTCTCTGCTCAGCGGGGAGCCGGCTTCTCTCTCCACCTGTTGCCCCCTTTGCTTGTGCGCTCGTTGTCTCTCTCTGACAAATACATAAACTCTTAAAAACTAACTAACTAAATAAATAAATAAATAAAATCAACCTGCAAACCACGAAGACAGCTGGTTTCAGAACTCCCTGAAATGCTGTCAACCTTCCCAGAGCAGTTGAACATAGCACGGCAGCTGACAAGAGCCAGGAGCGGGCACGAGGCGGGACACAGGCAGGCCGGAGATGCCGGTCCCACCGCCCGGCCGCACACAGCAGAGCCAGCACCGCCGCCGCCACTGAGCAGAGCGTGCTGGAAGGACCACGCCGCACGGACGGACCGTCGGGCCGCCGGGCCGCGGAGCGAGGGCCCGTGCGGCCGTCAGCTCCCGCGTCAAAGCGCGCGCACGTGTGACCGGCGGTGCGCTGGTCCGGTCTGGAGAGGAGAGAGGGCGCAAACAAGCCGCCAGCAGACACGGCGCAGAAGGGGCGGGGGCTGCCTCCGAGGCTGAGGAGGCGACGAGAGGCCGTGCTTTCACACGGTTTGATGTTACATGTGTCACTTCAATAAACATTCTACTATGACAAGTAACTCCGGAAAACACGGACAACGGGCAGAGGGCCCCTCTCCTCTTCGGCACAGCTGCCCTCCGAGTGGCGATCGGCACACAGAAGTATCTTTCCGGTAAAGGTTCTAGCCACAGACAAGTCTGAACAGCTCCTCTCCGCGTCCAGATGCCACTTCTGCTCTTACCTTCTGACTCTGAAACCAGCGGGGAAGCTCTGCTTCGAGCTGAGGGACTCCTCCGACGCAAAATGCAGCCGGGACGCCTTCCGCTCACTCTCTCTCACAGGACGGTCATCTAGGGAGAAAATGCCAGAGAAATGAGCAAGTCACGAAGCAGGGGACAGGCCCTGGTGACCAAACCCCACAGGGTACCTCCTAGCACCCCTGAAGCACACCCCCGTCGCGCTCCCTGCAGCCAACCGCACATGACCAGGACTGCCACCACTTTTCAGGGACCTTCCATCCCCCCAGGCAGGCCGGCACTGCCCCAGGAGTCCCCCCTAAGCACTGTGCAGCCCCAGGAAAGGAATGCTGGGCCGTCGTAGCTACACTAGGCTTCCCAGAGATGCTGAGTGCGGGCTCCAGCAGGGCTGGCCGGCTCCCACGGGGCGCAGCCCCAGGGACCACGTGCCGGCAGCCTGCTGCCGCTGGAGAGACACGTGGCACACGCGCACTTCCTTCTCAGCACCGTCCTCCCTTAATGCATGTCCTGGGCGCCCTGTGAGGTTCTCGAACGTCACTGAGCATGTCGGAGACGTCTCTGTGGATAAGAACCCTGAACTCGCTAAAGAGAGGACGTCACGGCCTTGTGTTTGGGCCTAGGATTTGCACCGTCAGATGCGCAGGATCAACTGCCCCTGCCTGAGTGCCCAGGGCCCCGGAAGGCCTCTAATCAGTTCTTACTCCTGGGTCTTCCTCAACATATCTGAGGGTTAAGATGCTTCCCAACATCAAAAGTCCATGCTCTGGGGGCACTTGGGTGGTTCGGTCAGTTGTCTGCCCTCAGCTCGGGTCATGACCCCGGGTTCCTTGGATCGAGCCCCGCTGGGGCTCCCTGCTCAGTGGGGAGCCTGCTTCTCCCTCTCCCTCTCTTCATTATGTCCCTTCTGCACACTCTAAGAGGCTGAATCTAAAACCTTTATAATGAAGAGAAAAGTAAAGATTTAAGACTGAAGACGGCAAAATTTTTCAATAATGTGGACCATAATGCTTGTGAAAGCGCCAACTTCAACTGCTGGTAAACGGAAGTAAGCGAGAGCACCAGCACGTACTCCCCCCAAACACCTGAAAATCCAAACTAAACACGTACCGATGGGGGTTGGTCACTGATGCCCACAGCCCACCCCTAACCCCAGGCAGGCGCGGCCCGACAGAGGGGCAGGCTCCCAGAGCTGACCGCCCAGCAGCACAGGGGACGGGGCACCAGGAGGCGAGCTTGTGCAGAAAGCGTTCGCGAGAGAACCTGCTACAGCCAAGAGACGCAAAACACGGGGGTCTCCACGGATACCACCTGGGCACTGCCAGGCCAGTAGCCACAGTACAGCCCCAGCTCAGTACCTACCGCGTGCAAGGACAGTGGACCGTCTTCCCTGACAAGTGCTGCTGTGATCCGGCTTGACTCTGGTTTCATCAGGTCAGCTCCCAGAAGACAGAGACGCCCGAGCGCCCCCAGCCTCACCAGGCATGAACTGGCCCTCAGGCTTGAGGACACACTGTGGTCACTAAGGACACAGAGCAACACTGCCCTTCACAGGGACGTGCCGACTCCGCCACTGCTCGGCACTTATGACCCCGTTCACACGGCGGACTGAGGGGCCCAGGCTCTAAGCCAGCCCCTTCCCCGTGCTCAGCGTGCCCTTGGGCTCACACGCCACGCTCTCATGGGTGCGGCGACACAAGGTGGGCACCAGCACAACGCTCATGACGAAAACAACTCCTGGTAACCAGGAAGGGCTTGGGGAGGCGCCACGATGGCTTCTGTAAGCATGACCCTCCCCCCGGGCGTGGCTGGCCGGCTCCCTGGAAGCTTGTCCCACGGCCTGACACAGACCTGTTTCTTTGAGGGACACGGGTGACTAAGCCAGTGGGCAGCTCTACCTGCCAACAGAACCTCACTCTCCCGTCCCTATCGTCTGGGGGACGGTGTGACACATGAACTTCTCTTCCTCTACCTGCCCTTCCAAGTGGACATGAAACCAGGAAGCTTCCAACTGCTTAAGATGAAGCCTGGGCAGCCCGGCAAGGAAACGCCACCGGATTCTAGAGAGTATATCCAGGCCAGTCAGTGACAATGTGGAGGGCCAGAAAGTGACAGAGCAGCCTGCCCCTCCCCCACAACCGAGCTCCTGGCCGCCCCGGGCAGGTGTCTGTGGCCAGAGCTCCCCGCCCTCCTCCCAGGCAGCGCCCCACAACACCCAGCCGGTGAGACACGGGCGCAAACAGGGAGCGGAGCGTGCGGGTCGCCGCCCAGCGCTGCCATGAGCGAGGCCGCGGCACCTACCCAGCTGCCTGAGCTTCGGAAGCATGTGCACGACGAAGAGGCGGTAGTCGGCCTCGTTCTTCACCACGGGGTTCAGCCGGAAGTCCACGTCGGCGAGCTCCGGCAGGGAGTGGAGCCGCAGCACCTCGGCGAGCGAAGAGATGCTGTTGTAGTAGAGGTTGAGGCTCTCCAGCGCGGTCAGGTACTGGACACCCTGCCAACGGGACGAAGGCACAGTGAGCTCACGCTCAGCTGCAGTGAGCTAGGCGTGGTACGCACCGGCACCGGCCACGGCCACGGCCACAGCCACAGGCGGCTGGCAGGAAGAGCACAGAGACGGGCGTGCTCCAGGGAGGCAGCCCGTGGCTCCACGCAGGGAGCGGCCAGCGGCTGTGGAAGGTCACGTGCACAGAGCCCGGACAGCACCGGGGACGGCCCACTTCCGCCGGCTTGTCACCGTCTCCTGCAGTTGGCGCTCACACCGCACAGACCGGGACAGCCGGTGCCCGGAGGGGGGACTCTGGGCAGGTTCCCAGCCCCGTGCTGGGGTCTCTCTCTACCAAGGGCGGCACGAGCCTCTTCTCCATGAAGTCACGGGCAGCGTTCACACAACGTCCCGCGCTGCCATCAGCCGGCGGCTTCTTCCTTGCTCAGCAGGCCAAGCGCCCGCCGCGTCAGGAGCGTTGCGGGAAGCCCCACGCCCGTGGCTTGGCCACTCCAGGGTCTGAGGCCACCAGCAGGCAGATGATAAACAGATGTGAGCGTCCAATGTGGATGAAGAGAAACGCAGCACAGACAGGGACAGACTGACTGGCACACACAACAGTCTTTGGGGCCTTATTTTAGTTCCCTTAAAGATACAATCGTCTTCATCAGAGATAGGACTTCTGGTTGTCCAAGTAGTTTAAAGACGTAATGAGATGCACAAGAAAAAACCACCTGTAATCAGACCCAAGTATACAGCCTACACGTAAGTGCAGGTGTAAGATTTTTTTTTAAGACTTTATTTGACACAGAGAGAGACAGAGATCACAAGCAGGCAGAGAGACAGGCAGAGAGAGGGGGGAAGCAGGCCCCCCGCTGAGCAGGGAGCCCAATGCGGGATTCGATCCCAGGACCCTGAGACCACAACCTGAGCCGAAGACAGAGGCTTTAACCCGCTGAGCCCCCCAGGTGCCCCACAGAGGGTATTTTTGACTATACACGTACTTTGCACTGTTCCTGACAACAGTAAGTTGTCTTTGAAGAAACAAACTTAAAACTTACCTCTAGACTCACCAAGGAGTTGCGTGAGAGGTCTAGAGACTTCAGACCCGTCAGGTTCACCAGAGAAGTTCCCAGATGAGTGATCTTCTCTTGGTAAGTTCCGGGAATAGACAGTGACTGGAGCTCAGCTAAGAACAGAAAATTACTTTTAACTGAACGGTGATATTAAAGAATCGCACTCAAGGTTTCAGCTTATTTATGCCCCAAATGTCTCCGAGCCCTTGCCCTGCTCCCCACGCCCCTGCTTCCCCTGTCAGACCGCACCCCCCACCAGCAAGGCCCTCCTAGCCGGGCTCTTACTCTGACTCCTGGCTGCTCAGCCCAGCGCCTGCGTAGCCTCCACTCAGGGGTCCCGATCAGAAGCCCACTGGTTAGCTAGCCTGCCTAGTCCGTGCCACTTACACACGAGGGCACGGTCATCCTCTGCGTGGCACACTCAACGCACAGCCAGTAAGTAAATGTTGCTACAATAATAAGTTTCTGTAATCAAAAAGACAGTTTGGGTCTAGGCATCAACACTTCCTCAAGAATATTTATGTTTTAAAACACATCTCAGTCAAATTTAAAATTGATTTGTGGGCCTCCAGTTCCACACAAGACAGAATAGACCCATCTCACCCTACTTCTACTCGTGTCCTATGCCTAACTCCCCGGAAACCAAGGTATGAAACAAGCACCAGACCCCTCGGGAGGGTGGGGAACGGGAGCCCCACTGTCTAGGGACCTCCAGAAGACCATCAAGCGGTGAGGGCCCTGCGTTGCTCTATTTTGTCGTCCACACATCGCAGTCTGAGGGCCAATGAAGCTGGCCACCCAGAACGGCCAATGGACTCTGACTAGCACAGAAGGGCAAGCCCTTGGGCCGTGGGAGAAGGACAGGGATGGGCGCCTTGCAGCACAGGACCCTGACGTGAGCCCCACACTAGCTCAGCACCCAGTAAAAAAATGCACCATACATCTGCTTGCACCGTGGACGGCACCGAGAAAGCATGAGTGGACCCCGACGCCTACCCCGGCTGGCCCACAGGCATGCACGGAGTGTGTATGTGACAGGAAGCTGGCTGCCACCTCAGCCGTGAGGCAGCACCGGCTCAGTGTCAACACTGCAATGAGATTTACAAAAGAAACAGCCTCTTAATACCCAAAATGTCCACGACGCAATACAAAGTGACCAAAAACTGAAAAAAAATCTCAATTCGAATGAGGAAAACAATCAACAGACACCAACATAGAAATGACAAGAATCAGAACTTTTTAACAAGAATTTTAAAGGAATGCCTGGGGGGCTCAGCGGGTTAAGTTGCCTTCGGCTCAGGTCATGATCCCAGGGTTTTGGGATCAAGTCCCGCATCGGGCTCTCTGCTCCGCGGGGAGCCTGCTTCCCCCTCTCTCTGTCTGCCTCTCTGCCTACTTGTGATCTCTGTCTCTTTGTGTCAAATAAATAAATAAGATCTTAAAAAAAAAAGAATTTTAAAGCAATAGTTCAATGAACAATTATCAACATTCTTGAAACAAACGATAAATAGGAAGTCTTGGCTAAAAAGCCGAAAACATAAAGAAAACAAACAGCAATTTCAGAAACGTGAAATACAATAACTGAACCAAAAGCACTGTGCAGAAGCAGCTCAGTAACAGGAGGGAGACGACAGAAGCCAAAATCCAGAGTAAATGCAGCAACATATTGATCGAAATTGTTTTACTTGACCAGCAGAGAGAAGACACTTAAAAAAAATAAATAAATAAAAAGAGCAGAGCCTCAAGGGTCCGCAGAAAAAGATCTAACATTCCTGTCACAACAGGTCCCAGTGCAGTTCCAATTAGAGTTCCAAGAAGAAGGGAAAGTGTGACAAAGAAGAAAAAATTTTAACAATTAAAGAAATAATAGCTGAAAACTTATCAAATTTGGCAAAGGACATACAGGTACATATTCAAGTATCTGAGAAAACCGCAAACAGAATAAAGACCAAAAAAAAAAAAAAAAAAAAAAAGCCCAGATACATCAGAAATAAACTTCTAAAAACTAAGAACAGTGGAAGAATCTGGAAAGCGACCAGAAAAGGCACTACTGCCGGTCGAGAAAACTACTCACAGGACAGGGGACTATGCCTCAGAACCAAGGAGGCCTGAAGGAAGGGGCCCCACATTTCCCAAGTGCTGAAAGAAAAGAACTTTCAACCCAGAACTCTGTATCCGCCAAAAACAGTCTTAGGGACTGAGGTGACATACAGTGTTTTCAAATGAAGAAACACAGAGAGACGTTTCACCAGCACAGCCGTCCTAAGGCAACTGCTGCAGAAATCTCTTCCAGCACAGAGGAAGGATAAAAGAAGAAAACCCGAAGCACCAGGAATGAAGAAAGAATAATGAAACAGGTAAACACGTAGTAACAATGTTTCCTCTAGAGTTATTTAAAATGTTGGATGACTGTAAAAGAAAAGGGAAAACAAGTAATGTGGTTTTCAAGGTATCCAGAGAAAATACTTAAGACAACTAAATTATAAAAGATAAAAAAGAAAAAGGAAACATTGCTTATAAAGTTTTTACGTTTTGCTTAACGGGGTAAAATGTCCACACAAGCAGACTGTGTTAAGTTATACAAACACACTGTAATTTATGAACAACCATTACAAACACTATACAAAGAGATAAGCTCCAAACTCTGATAGATAACTCAAAACGGAAAACTAAGAAAACAGTCAAGCCCCAGGAAGGCAGGAAACAAAAGAAGAACAAGACAGTAGGAAACAAACCATGCAACGGCGTGCTCAGCTGTCCCGCACCAACAATCCACCTCACGGAAAGGGTCCAAGTACACTCCATAAAACGGATTGGCAGGGTCACTAAACATGAACCCACCACCCACTGCCGACAAGAACCTCATTTCAAACACAGTGCCACGGGTCAGGCTTAGATTAAAGGGACATGGATGGGGACGGAGGTGCCCTGAAAACTGGAACCAAGGAAAGCTGGAGCAGCTACAGTAGCAGACGCCGCACCAAGAACGTCACCGGGGAGAATCGGGAGCACCACCGGCTTGCTGGGCTCTCTCCACATCCCCCGTGCCCTAACCCTCACCCGGCTTCAGACAGCACAGCTCCAACACCCAGGACGCAGTGCAAGAGGGACCGACCAATTCAGGCTCCGGGCGAGGGGCTGCCCCCGTCCCCTGCCCTGCATCCGGACAGCTGCCGGGCGGGAAATCAACCAGGATCCAGAAGAATCACCTCATTGTCAGCCAACAGGATCCGATCCGCATTTGCAGGAAACTCCAGGCGCCCCGAGAGCGCACCTGGCCCATTCACCAGCACAGACCGGACGGTGAACCGAAAACACACCTGGACAGATTTACAGAGAGAATCACACGGAGAACACCCCCCCCCCCCCAAGAGCGCACAGGCCGAAGAGGACGCCTCAAGCAAAGCTCCCAACACCGCCCAGCTAGCGGGAAGGTGACAGTGTGAGTCACGGCCGGTGTCCGGGCGGGAAACCGCAGGCCTGCGTCGCCGTCGCCCTCTCCGCGCCGGACCCTACCCAAGCAGGAGCGCCCGCGTGGGGGGGCGGGCGCCGGCCGGGACCCCCGCTCCGCTCGGGTCGCGATCTCAGGGTGGCGGGTCCGGCCCCTCCGGCCCTGCGCTGGGCGCTCCGCTCCCGTCCCGCGCCCCCGTCTCCAGGGTAAACCCCGCGCGGCGTGCGCGGCACCAGACGCAGAGCGCGTGGCGTCTCCGGCTAGCGACACGGCGACACACGCATCCCCGGGGCCGGTCGCAGGCGTCTCCCAGGCCTGCACGGACGGCACGACCGACCTCCGGACTCGGACCGGCGAACCCGGCGCGCGCGCGAGGGTCGGTCCCAGCGCCCGCCACAGCCCCCAGCCCCGAAGGAAGCGGTACGAGCGCGTCCCCCGGCGGACAAGCGACACGTGCCCTCGGGGCGCCGCAGGGACAGGCCTCTCCGGGCCACACCGCACGCCGGCCGCCCGCCAGGTCCGCCGCGCACACAGCGCAGGGTCCCGGAACGCCCCGAGCCCCGCGACCCAGGAGCCCCGAGACCGCGGGCGGCCGCACCCCTGGAGGCGCCGACCGAAACCGCCTCCCGGGGGTGGAGCGCGGGCGGGACGTGCGGGAGGCTCGGCACTTCGGCCCGACCTCAGGGTCCGGGGTGGAGTCCGCGCGGGCACCCCCGGGGGCGCGGAGGACTCCGCTCGTCTCCGCTCCCCTCCGTCTCCCCATCAAAGCGACCAAACCAATCGCGATCTTGAAAACACGTTTTAAATAGAAGAAAACCCGCGGACTCTCTCGGCCCGCCCCGGGCCCCCCCACCGCGCCCCCGCTCGGCCCCCTGTCCCCGCCCCCACCGCGACCCCGGCCCCACTCCGGCCCCGCCGCCCGCGGTCCCCGCCACACTCGGTCCCGGGCCTCCGGAGACGTCGTCCCCCCCGCGGCCCCCGGCGGCCCCCCGCCCCCCTCTGACCCCCGGCCCCCTCTGACCCCCGGCGCCCCGCCCCCCGCGGCCCCCTCTGACCCCCTCTGACCCCGCGGCCCCCGCCCTCCGGCGGCCCCCTCTGACCCCCGGCGCCCCGCCCCCCGCGGCCCCCTCTGACCCCCGGCGGCCCCCTCTGACTCCCGGCGCCCCGCCCCCCGCCTTCGACGGTTCGGGAAGAGCGCGGTGAGGACGGCGCGCTCTGGCCCGCCCCCGACTGCGGACGCCGCGGCGGGAAGCTCGCACCCTCCGCCGGCCCTCACCGCCGCGCACCCAGGTCGTGGTGAGGCGCCAGGCCGCTCTTCTCCCGGATCTTCTCCTCACGCAGCACCAGCCGCGGGCCCGCGGGCGCCATACTTTCAAACGACAAGCACCTGCGCTGGCGCCTGCGCGGTGGGGCCGCGGCAGAGCCGCGAGGGGCGGGGTCCGGGGCCGAGGGGCGGGGTCCGGGCCGGTGGGCGGGGTCCGAGCCGAGGGGCGGGGTCCGGGCCGGTGGGCGGGGCGAGTCGAAGCTGGCGTTGGCCTTCGAGTGGGCCTGCCAGACTCAAGCGGTCCTCTGCCCTCAGTGGGAGGGGTGCTGTCCCCCGGGAAAGCCCGCCGGCCCGTGGGTTCCCTGCCTCACCCGGGACCCCACACGTGGGGTCACTCGGAGGCGGGCCGTGAACTCTGGGGCCCGAGCGTGGTGCTCGCCTGCTCACCGATAGTTGGTGGCAGGCGCGTCCCTCTAGGACCTTTAGGGAGCATTGTGAGCAGCACTTGAGGTCTGCAGGGTTCGGGGAAGACCCCGTCCGTGTCCGAATGTGCCTCAACCAGCCTGAACCGTGGGGTCACCCCTGCCTCCCCATCTCCTGCTGTCTGGAGCAGGAGACACCCCTGCTACCCTTCACCCCAGATGTCACCAGCCTATCAGCAAAGTCACCTGGCATGTCCCTGCCTGGGTGGTAGCATAGAGGTGGAGGGCGGAGGTAAGGGGTGTGTGGGCACTGGAGGCTTACAGCAGGGTTAGAGGCGGGAGGTATAGGGGAGGGGTGGGGGTGCGCACAGCAGGGAGAGGTACAGGGTACCCCAACTCTGCTAGGCGGCACAGGGCTTCAAGCTTGGCCTCCCTGGGCCCTCGTCCTGCTCAGTGTTTATGGGGACTCGCAAGCCTGCTTCGGGAGTGTCCCGTAACTGACCAAGATGTCACTCCAGTGCTGCCCGTGCTTCCCTTTCCACGGACTTGGGCATGTCCCAGGCCCCGCGGGGGCCCCACACCAGGTCTGCTGAGTGGAAGTTTGTGCAGGCAAGAAACTTAGAAACTGACCCGACAGCCTGGCTTTAGAAGCCTACAGAGGCAAGCAAAAGGTTTCCGTTGGCTCCCAGCAGAGGGAAGTAGCTGGTCAGGGCACAGCCAGGACACCCAGCGCTCCCGGCTCTCCCCGCGGTCAGTTCGGGTGGGCGGGGACCTCTGCACTTGCCCCGTGGGACAGCACCACACAGAGTCAATGTTTCTGTTACGATAGAAGTGCCAATAGAACTTCAAAAATCATGTTTTCTGCTTCTTAAGGTATTGCATATTCATTGCAGAAAAGATGCAAAATACCGGAGAACAAAGACTGACTATTCCACCACATCGAAACCGCCAAGGTTAACACTTTGACATGGATCCTGCAAATGTGTCTCCCAAGCCTGTGTATACTCAATGACAGTGAGATCGCGCTGACCGCTCTCTTAGGCAGATACATATCTATTTTTTACTCTGTATGAACTCTATGTGACTAAATATTCTTCACCATCATTTATCAAACATCATTTTTAATGGTCATATGGATACTGAATTAAACCCAGGTTTATTTGACCCATCTTCTGTTCTGGACCTTCCACCTGCCTCCGTTTGTTTACAGGGATAAATCTAGGGGGGTATTATTTTGGAGTTCCTTTTGAACTGCTTTGAAGCAAGCCAGGAATGTTGGTGCTGGGAGCTGGCCCCAGGCAACCAGGGAGCAGGAAGAATGCACTGAGGGGGAGTGGGGATCCGGGAAGGGTCTCAGCCCCTGGCTCAGACAGCCCCACCCCACCCGGAGGGGACAGCCCAATGCCCTATGGCATCCTCTCCTGGGTCCTGTCACAGCTGATTGCATTGGACTGGGTCTTCGACAGGTATGTGAGACCCACCGAGGAACACACCCCTGCCCGGCTCAGCACCTGCCCACCCAGATGACCCCCAGGTACTGCCTTTGAACCCTGCGGGTGCCTTTATCCAGCTCCTCCTGTGGTCCCAACTGCCCTGGGAGCTTAAAATTTGGAGAGGTGCTTGTGACTGGTGCAGGGGGCTTCATGGAGAAGCTTTGGGGGAGCCTGGGTGGCCATGCACTGGAGATAGCAGTGGAGAGCCCCTCCTGCACACCAAGCTCCCCACTGCATGCAGCCTTCCACAGCTTTCTAGAACATTCCAGGAAGGCTTCCAGGCCTCTTAGCTCCCATCTCCAAACTACACGCAGCAACTGAAGTGTCATTCATCCAGGGAGGAGACCAGAGAAGGAGACAGAGTAACTGGAGGGTGGGTCCACGTCCGGAGGGCTGGGCAGCTTGAGGACTCCCTCGGGTGCTGGTAGTCCCAGACCTAAACTGGCAGTCCTTGCCCAGGCAGGGGTGAGGGCTGGAGCAGGCCTGCAATGTGCTCCAGGGGGAAAGGGGGCAGTTTCCCATTTTGCCCCCAGGGGGAGCTCAGCCCCGCGCTGGGAACCAGGAGGGGCTGGGGGATGCTCCCCGTGTGCTCCTGGGGCCTTCTGCCAGCTGCCGTGGGGTGTGGCTTCTCCGTCCAGCCGGCACCCTGTTACTTCCACTGTTGTCAGATCAACAGTCATGGCTTTCAGGGGTGTTTTGGGGGCTCACGAGAGCACCCTGACCTCATACCTGGCAAATCTTAACACAGAGAATGGGCTGGTGCCACCCCTTCTGTCGGTGCAGCGTCGCCAGCAGTGTGGACGAGGAGTTGGGGAATCTCCCGGCGGGCTGGGGGTCAGGCTGGGGCGGCGTCGGCCCCGGGCCAGGAGCAAGTCCAGCTGTGCGGACTCCGCGTGTCTTTGGTAAGTGATTCTGCCCCCCCGTTTCTGGGAAGGTGAGAGTTCAGAATGGATAGTGCAGGGCCCATGCTGGCCGGACCCCTGCTGGCCGGACCTGCAGCTCTAGGGTACCTCTCCTGGGACCGTGGGGTTCTGGTCCTGTTGCAGGAGCCCCCGACGGCACTCAGCTAGACCGCCCTTCATGGGCTATAAGGACCCTGGGTGTCTCCCGACCCCGGGGCCAGGACACCAGCATCTGTACGGAACGTAAATGAAGCTGGAGGGGGCAGGCGGGTCCACCCTGGGGAGGTGGAGGCAGGGCCCTGTCTCACCTGGGAGCGTGTGAACGTTTGTCAAGAGTTGATCTGATCAGGGGTCAGGTAAGATGCAAGGCCTGCAGGACACACGGCGGGAATCCTGAGGCAGGCGAGCTCAGCACGGCTGATTAGCACCCAGACCCGACGCTCAGGTGCTGCTCAGCTCCCACGAGCCCGGGTGGGATTGGTTCCTGTCTGTGTCCTGCCCGAGACCCCTGCTTCCACGCTCTAGCCCCGGAGCCCAGCAAGTGTCCCCCAGCCCCCATCTCCATCCATGGGGTGGGTGCTCCATGTCCCCAAGTCACCCCTGCACCGGTCAGGGAGAGAGAGGAAGAGGAGCCACCGTTCACTACAGTGGCCAACACCTAAAAGCCGAGATTTCTCAGAAAGAGGGGTCTTCCAGTTTGTTCTGGAAGTGGGGACCCGAGACAACAGGGCCTATGTGCACTGGCACAGTGTGGGGCAAAGCAGCAGTCACCTCATAAGGAAGGCCCGCGAGCCCCTCAGGCCTCTGAGCCATGACCCTCACCTGGAGGCCAGGGGCCCTGCCCACCTTCTGGGACAGCCATGTCCACTCCCGGGACGCTACACCCCACAACCCTTGTGCCTTTGTCTTGCCGTGCACCTAGTGTCTTCCAAGTGGGAGCTGCCCCCGTGCCCACCCCTGCCCCCCCCTTCCTGCTCTCCTGCCTAACCGCCAGAAAGAGGTGCAGGGCCGAGTGAGGGACAGACCTCAGGTTTAACCCTGCATCAGGTCTGGGGACCTGCAGCCTGCTGCCTGCCTCTGAGGCTCTAGCGAGCACAGGGTTCAGGGTCCCTCTGGACCAGGCGGGGTGTTGGCCACACAGAGCACCCCTGCCATCCTGGTCCTTCACCTAGGAGCCGAGGTCAGCCAGCCCTATCTGCTCCAGGCATCGGCCATCCCGGCTGGCAGGGGCAGGCAGATCCCTGCGCCACGCTGCCCGATGCAGGACATGGGTCCCTGTTGGGTTCAGAGCCATCACACGGCAGAGCTTAGCAGACCCAAGGAACAAAGTCAGGTGCTGCCCCTTTGTGTGGCCCATGAGTCCTGTGTGCCAGGACATGGGCAGCCCAGAGAGCAGGAGCGCTGCTGTGAGAGAAAGGCGTTCCTGCTGCGCAACGCAGCCTGTGGCGGGCTGTGGGGACCGTCCCCCTTGCTGAGCAGCGGGTCAGCCGGCCTGTGTACCAGCAAGGTGCCGTGGCAGGCCCACGAGCTTGTGTGGCCAGGGCAAGCTGCCAGCTGAACCCCAGATTTCCCCGGCTCTAAAATATTCAGCGGGATTTTGAGGGAATCAGTGGTCCCTGCGTCTTCAGTTCGTCTCTCTCCATCGCCGACGGCAGAGAAGCTCTCTCCACGTCTTACGGCAGGACACTTCTGGCGGCTGAGAAGTCAGCCGGGGTCTGACTTTCTGGGGCATTTGGGGGTCAAGTGTTGATTTTCTAGAAAAAGTAAATGTGGGTGGCAGATGCCTTGCCCTCCTACTCCTGCCCGGAACACAGAGCTGGAGCCTGGAGTTGGACAACGAGGAGAACAAATGACGCGGCCGACATGCCCGACCGCGGCTCCAGCCTCCTGGCTACCTGGCAGAACGGGGGCTCGGTGACTTGCCACCACCCCGGGCAACCCCACCTGCCATCGCAGAGGACCCGCGTGCGGCCCAGGCTGTGCCCCCCCCCCCCCCCCCCCGTGTGCTCCTGCGACGGCCTCACACGGTGGAGGTGCTGCCTTCCTGCCTGGAGGGGGCGGAGGTGAGCGGCACCCGCAGAGCGGTGCGGAGGGAGAGGAATTCCTGTGTCCCAAGGCTCAGTCGGAGGGAGGGTCCGGTGGGGTGGGCCGTCCCTCCTGCTGCCGGCTGGCTGTCTGGCCTGGCCCCGACCCGGAGGCTTGTGTAGGTGATGGAGCAGATGGGGGCCAAGTACAAACAGAAGCTTGGAACCGGATTGACTGGTTTCCCAGCTGCTGAGTGGGGACGTTCCAGCAGCCAGGCCTCCTGCCCCTCCCGGTGCGCCTCGACCAGCGAAAGCAAACGCCGACGACCGGCCGGGCCTACGCTCGCCGCCGCGCGGACTGTCCAGAAAACACGACAGAAGTGCGAGGTCTTACTGTGTACCTCAGAGAGCGCACCCAAGAGGGCCTTTAGAGAACATTTTATGGAACTAGAAGCCCTCTCCCCCGTCCCCCTGACAGAACCCGTGCTCCCTAGAGCCCCGGCTGTCTACAGCGAACAGAGTCTAAGGCTCCTGAGAGGAATTTCTCCGGGTTCTCCAGGGGCCCACATGCAATCGCACAGAAGCAGAAAAGAAGACACACAGAGAGACACCCCCCGCACCCCACGTGATGAGGGACCCCTGGGACCCAAGCGGCTGGGGGAGGCAGGAGGGACCCTCCCAGCCCCTCCAGAGGGGGCTCAGTCCTGCCGGAGACTTGAGCTCAGTCCTCAGGCCCGGAGCGGGAGCGTGAGTGGAGATGTGTGTTGTGTTGAGCCCCTCAGCACAAGCTGACCTGTCACAGCAGCCACAGGGACCCCACGGACACACACAGCAAACTTAGCAGCAAGTTCAAACACAAAACAGCCTTAGCAATCACCTTGATCAAGCCTCTCCTATGCAGAAAATTGATGTTCACAGATGTGAAATATTTTACCTGAGCTCCCAGGGCGGCCAGTTGCCTTTGTTTTCAAGGACACTGCTCTGCAGGGCTCTTGTCCAGGTGAGCTGCTCAGACACTGTCCCAGGGCGCTGCACCCTCTCACGGGTCAGGAGAGCTGGGGCAGGATGGGGACACCATACACCCAGGGGGGTGTCCCAGGACACGGGGCGGCAGGACCAACCTTGGGATGGGGTCCTCAGAGGAAAGCCTCACCCACGTGGTGGAGAAGAGGCTCTGACAGGGTCAGACTCCCCGGGGCTGTGCCACAGCCGGCGGGGGCATATGTTGTCTTGGTCAGTAGCCGTGAGGATCCCACCAGGAGCCCACGGGGCAGAAGCCCCCACTCTCCCACGCCCATTTTACAGGGGAGTGAACCGAGTCTCAAACAGGCAGCAAAACTTGCCAAGATCCACACCCATTTCTGCCTCAAGACCTCAGCTCTTTGCCGCGAATGAAGACACTTCCCAAAGGGACACAGCTCTGCGATGGACAGAGAGACCCCTGGGGGGCAGGGAGTGTCCCGTTGGAGCCCCCGGAGCCCCCTCACTCCAGGGAGGCCACCTGCCTCCGGACCCCAAGGAAAAGGCTGCATTGTCTCCTGCGCTTATACGCTGTTCTCTATCCTCATTTAACCTCCAACAACCAGTTCCAGAGCTCAAAGGTCCCTTTTCAGTCAAGGAGCGAAAAGCAACACACTTTTAAAAATCAAGTAGGCGCACGCTTTTGCTCATTAAATAAATATTTTGACTCCGGACCCAGTCAATTTTTCAGACACAGAACAGTGAGTCACCTGAATGTAGCCCCGTGGCCCTTTCCCCCCTGGAACTTTGAAGTCCCCGCAAGGCGGCCGCACCTGGACCGTGGGTGGGGCCTGGCCCTGTCCGGCAGACACACACATGAGTTCTCACCTGTATCCCGGGCGTCTGGAAATCGGCTGTGGATCCGCTAGCCCACCCCTCTTCTCGGAACCAGGGAGGGCTGTGCAGCACGACATGCCATGCAGACGCAAGCAGAGGGACAGAAGCCCCAGGAAAGGTCTGCCCGGGGACCCTTCCTGGCAGTTCCAGCCAGCCCCGACTCACCTTGCTTGCCAACGTCTCACCGTTTCGCAGCTGCTGGCACCCGTGGACGGCGGGCGAGAGAGGCCCAGCCTTCCTTCTGCAGGAGAAGCCTTCGCTCACTCGTTCCACGGATGTTTATTGAGCCTGCTCACTCCACGGCCTGTCCTAGGTGCTGGGTCCCCGGTGGCCCTTTGGCAGGAGGGGGAAGGAATGCTGCAGTACGCCACAAGGTGAACTGTGCTATGGACACAAGAGAGTGGAACAGGACGGGAACATGGGTGCCGGGCACGGAGCGGTTTTCAGTACGCCCAGAAGAGACCTGACCCAGAAGGTGGCGTTTGTGCAAAGACCTGTCCACACCGGGGTTAGCTGCACAGGACAGGGTCCAAGCACAGGGATGAGTCAGGTGGGGGCCTGCGCAGATGCTCTGGGGTCTGGTGGGCCGGCCAGGCCCGTGCATGCAGTCTCTCCCTCACCAACCCGGCCCCCCGCGACCAGCACAACCACCTCCTGAAACCGAAGTGCCAGACGAGAACTCACCCTCACCCTGCCTACCCCCGACTTCTTATCTGGAAGCATTCCTCCGCCAACCCCCAGGAAATCCACTTCCCCGCCTGATCTTCTGGTACGTTTGGTCTTTCTTCATGTCTGCGTGCACACACAGGGTACCACACCGATGGTGGGTTTTACACAAAAAGGTGTTGAATTTCGTTTGCCTAAGTGCATGTCCATCAGTCATTCAGGTAGCCGACGTGGTGGTGTCGAGGAGGCACGTGTTGGAACGGGCACGGGCAAGCTCTGGGAGCAAGTGATGCGGCGGGGACCCCAGACCGTGGGTGCTGGGTGGTGACTGACACCAATAAAAAGACAGAGTCAACTGGTGAGTTTAGTGTCCTTGTGTGGAAATGACCGTAGGTATCAGAAGAGTAAGTGAAGGTTTGGGTGGAGCCGGGAGCAGAGCAGACAAGGGACTGAAACACGTGCGGGCGGACGGCTCCGGCTTTCGTGGCTCTCAGCGCAGTCCCTCGCGCTTTCTTCGCTGGATCCGTGGTCTTTGCTGGTATCACTCGGATTCAACTGGTTCATCTTCTGATTCTTGAGGTCAGCTTGGAACTGGTTTGTGGGATAATTCCCAACCTACATGGACGGATGTGGGTCATTAAATGCAGTCAGGACGGCAAAGACCGTGCTAGAAAACACATGGAAACCGCCATCTGATACTTCCTAAGGAGCCAAGGAGTGACGAAACGCGGCAGCTGCGGAAGAAGCAGTTTAGGAGCAGAACAGCCAAGGAGGGAAGGCTCCTGTCTGGGAGGTCGGCCCGCTGAACTCGGGGAAGAGTGGGAACTCCTCGTCCTCAGAGAAGCTGCTGTGGAGGCGGGACCACGGGAGGTCCCAGAAGACGCCCCCTCGGGAGGCACGTCGATGGCGCGCGAAGACGAGGTGGTGGGCCAGTGGGGCCAGCAGGACCCCGCGCCCGCCCGCCCGTGCGCATGCCTGTCCCCAGCGCAGCCGCCGCAGCCCTCCAGCGAGCCGAAGCATGAAGGGCACGTCCAGAAGACTCTGCTGGAGGAGAAACAGCCCTCCAAGGTGCACAGTGAGAGAGGACATCAAACAGTGGGCGCACGACCCAGAGTGACCAGCACTGAGGCAGTTAAAAAACGGGTGAACTTTCCAGAAAAAGAGACATGATTGGGTCATAAGAGAAAACCAAGTCACTCCTAAAGGAAAGAAAACCAGAGCATCCTCTTTCTTTCTGCCAGAAAATAATGGACTGACATATTAAGATACTCAAGGAACGAGCACGTAGGCCAGGGAATTTCTATCCTGCCAGACCGACCTCAGTGTCAGCAGAAGGGCTACAGGCCATGCGGAGCCCCTGCAACCTCGGGGACTCCCTGCCGGCATCAGCCGAGGTTGCCTTAAGAGCTAGATGAGCCGTCTTCAGCCCGGTGGGCGAGAGGCACGCTGAAGATGTTCTAAAGACGCTTACGTCACCGTTTAAATGATAAAAACTGGGGGCGCCCGGGTGGCTCAGGCTGTGAAGCATCCGCCTTCGGCTCAGGTCACTATCTCAGGGTCCTGGGATCGAGCCCCGCATCGGGCTCCCTGCTCAGCGGGGGGCCTGTTCCTCCCTCTGCTGCGCCCCCCTCCACTGCTCTCTGTCTCTGACAAATAAATAAAATCTTCAAAAAGATAAAATAAAATAACTGTTCTTTTTGGGGACTCAGAAAGCCAGGCGCTGGACTTGGTTTTGCTGTGAGTCACAGTTCGTGGGGCTCTGCACTGAAGAGCTCGCCGCAGACGATCGAAATGGCCGGGCCGGCGTCCACTGCAGAATCTGGACTCTGGTTTCGGATTTGAGATTCTAAACATAGAACGCGGGATTCAGAATCTGAATCCAGAACCTAATCTGACAACTGAGAAGCTGGATCCACACTGAGAACCGAAAGTACAGGCCGGGGTGCCAGGGCGCCTGGGGGCTCAGTCACTGGGCGTCTGCCTTCTTCTCGGGTGGTGATCCCAAGGTCCTGGGATCGAGGCCTGCCCTGGGCGCCCTCTTGGCCAGGAGTCTGCTTCTCCTTCTGCCCTCCCACACTTGTGTTTTTTCTCTCTCTCTATCAAAAAGAAATAAATAAAATCTTAAAAAAAGAGAAAGTATAGGCTGAGCTCTTAGTTGCAATTAGCAACATTTCTGAAACTTTAAGGAGTTATAGTTTCCTTTTCCTTTTATTTTGGTTAACTAATTTACATATACACCGTAAAGTTTACTTTTTTCCTAATAAAAAGAAACAATCAATTTCATCACTCCAGAAACTTCCCTCGTGGGGTCAAACGTCTCTGTGCCCCAAACTCCTGGGAACTCTCATCAGTTTCTCCATCTCTCTCTTTTGTGAAATGTCCCGAACAAGGAACCTTTCCGGGCCCGCCCCCTTCGCTCAGCGCGTCCGGTGTCTTTGGGTCGGTCCCAGTGTTTGTGCTTATGGACAGCTAGTTCTGCTCTTCTCCTCGCACGGTGTGGACGTGCGGCTCGCCCTGTTCACCCACTGAGAGAAAGTCAGTTGTTCCCATGTTTGGGTGATTATGAATAAAGCTGTTATAAATAGTTGCATGTGGAATTTTCTGTGAGGTGAGTTCTCATTTCTTTAGGGTAAATGTGTGGCGACAGGACTGCTGAATCACAAGGTAAGTGAAGGTTTAATTTTCAAAGGAACTGCCGCTTTTCGCGAGCAGCTGCACCCCCTTTCCGCTCCCGCGACCGTGGGATGAATGACAGTTCCAGATGCACAGCACGCTCACCCGAGCTTGGTCCTGTCAAGCGTTTTTTATTTCTTCCTTCCCATCTTGTATTCTCCCGTTGTGCGATTCTGACGGACGCAGAGTGAAACCACGTGGTGATGATCGTGTCGTGCAGACGTGTGTGTGGGTATCTGCTGTCCAAAATTCTCCGGGGAAGTGCCTGCTCACATCTCTTGCCTTTGTTTACGGGTGTCCGGGGCTGGTTTGGGTGTTCCCGACACAAAGGCTGTGCGGACGCCCGGCTCCCGGAGATTTCCCTTTAGCCTCTTCCTTGTCTTTTCAGCCTCCTACCAGTGCATCTGTAAAGCTTAGCTCGACTCTTGCGGGGTCCACCTCCCCCATCTTCTCTTGATGGTGTGAGCTCTCAGTGCCATGTCCAAGACTTCGATTTCTAAGCCAAAGTGAGAAAGTATTCTCCTTTGTTTTCCTCTAAACTGTTGTAGTTTTACATTTTGCGTTTACATTTAGGATCCCCTCTGCGTTCATTGTTCTTGATCAGTGCAGACGCGTTCATCAATGTTGACTTGCTCGCGTGTGGAGCTCCTGCGCTTTCTGCACTGTTTGGTGGAAAGACTACCCTTCCTCCCCTGGGTTCCTTTGCACTCACTGTAAAAGTCACTGGGCTGTACTCGTGTGGGTCTATTTCTAGAACCTCCCCTTCTTCCCAGTAATTTATACGTCTGCCCGTTTGCCAACACCAGGCTGTCTTTAGCACCTTCCCGGTAAGTCCTAAAATCAGGTAATGGGAGCCCTCGAAACTTGTTCACCTTTTTCAAAACCGATTTAGCTGAGCTAGTCCTTTGTCTTGCCACATAAGTTTTAGAACATGCTCCTTTTCATCTATTAAAAAAAAAAACTTCCCGTGATTTTTATTGGAATTGCATTATGTCTAGACATCCTCTCGGGGCATTATTGACCTTCTGCCTCTGTTAAGTCTTCCAGTCAATGCGCATGTTATAGCTCTTTACTTACTCCATTTGTTCCTGCGTCCAGCAGCAAATTGTGTTTTCAGCATAAAGATCCTGTTCATGTTCTCTTTTTTAATACGTATTTTTTTCTTTTTTTAAAATTATTTTTATTAAAATGTAATGTATTATTTGCCCCAGGGGTACAGGTCTGTGAACCATCAGGCTTAAACACACTTCACAGCACTCCCTGTAGCACATACCTCTCCAATGTCCATCAGCCAACCACCCTCTCCCTACCCCCGTCCCCCCAACAACCCTCAGCTTGTTTCCTGAGATTAAGAGTCTCTTATGGTTTGTCTCCCTCCCGATCCCATCTTATTTCATTGATTCCTTTCCTACCCCCCAAGTCCCCCACGTTGCCTCTCAACTTTCTCATATCATATTCCTCATATGATAATTGTCTTTCTCTGATGGACTTATTTTGCTCAGCATAATATCCTCTAGTTCCATCCACCTCATTGCAAATGGCAAGATTTCATTCATTCATTCATTCATTCATTCATTCAAATGACAAGTATTCCATTGTGTATCTACACCACATCTTCTTGATCCATTCATCTGTTGATGGACATCTAAGTTCTTTCCATAGTTTGGCTATTGAGGACATTGCTGCTATAAACATTCGGGTGCACGTGCCCCTTCGGATCACTATGTTTGTATCTTTAGGGTAAATACCCAGTAGTGTGATTGCTGGGTCTTAGGGCAGTTCTATTTTCAACTTTATGAGGAACCTCTGTGCTGTTTTCCAGAGTGGCTGCACCAGCTTGCATTCCCACCAAGATTGTAGGAGGGTTCCCCTTTCTCCGCATCCTCGCCAGCATCTGTCATTTCCTGACTTGTTAATTTTAGCCATTCTGACTGGTGTGAGGTGATATCTCATTGTGGTTTTGATTTGTATTTCTCTGATGCCGAGTGACATGGAGCACTTTCTCATGTGTCTGTTGGCCATCTGGATGTCTTCTTTGCAGAAATGTCTGTTCATGTCTTCTGCCCATTTCTTGATTGATTATTTGTTCTTTGGGTGTTGAGTTTGCTAAGTTCTTTATAGATTTTGGACACTAGCCCTTTATCTGATATGTTGTTTGCAAATATCTTCTCCCATTCTGTCAGTTGTCTCTTGGTGTAGTTGACTGTTTCCTTTGCTGTGCAAAAGATTTTGATTTTGATGAAGTCCCAATAGTTCATTTTTTCCCTTGCCTCCCTTGCCTAAGGCGATGTTTCTAGGAAGAAGCTGCTGCAGCTGATGTCAAAGATGTCGCTGCCTGTGTTCTCCTCAAGGATTCTGATGGATTCCTTTCTCCCATTGAGGTCTTTCACCAATTTTGAATCTATTTTTCTGTGTGGTGTAAGGAAATGGTCCAATTTCATTTTTCTGCATGTGGCTGTCCAATTTTCCCAACACCATTTGTTGAAGAGACTGTCTTTTTTCCAATTGGACATTCTTTCCTGCTTTGTCAAAGATTAGTTGACCATAGAATTGAGGATCCATTTCTGGGTTTTCTATTCTGTTCCATTGATCTATGTGTCTGTTTTTGTGCCAGGACCATACTTTCTTGATGATGACAGCTTTGTAATAGAGCTTGAAGTCTGGAATTGTGATGCCATCAACTTAACTTTTCTTTTTTAACATTCCTCTGGCTATTCAGGGTCTTTTCTGGTTCCATATAAATTTTAGGATTATTAGTTCCATTTCTGTGACAAAAGTTGATGGCATTTTGATAGGGATTGCACTAAATATGTAGATCACTCTAGGTAGTACAGACATTTCCCCAATATTTGTTCTTCCAATCCATGAGCATGGAATGTTTTTCCATTTCCTTTGTGTCTTCCTCTATTTCTTTCATGAGTACTTTATGGCTTCAGAGTACAGACTCTTTGCGTTGTTGGTTAGATTTATTCCTAGGTATCTTATGGTTTGGGGTGCAACTGTAAATGGGATCAACTCTTTAAGTTCTCTTTCTTCTATCTTGTTGTTGGTATATAGAAATGCAACCGATTTCTGTGCATTGATTTTATATCCCGACACTCTACTGAATTCCAGTATGAGTTCTAGCAGTTTTGGAGTGGAGTCTTTTGGGTTTTCCACAGAAAGTATCATATCACCTGCAAAGAGTGAGAGTTTGACTTATTCTTTGCCAATTTGGATGCCTTTTATTTCTTTTTGTTGTCTGATTACTGAGGCTAGCACTCTAGTACTATATTGAATAGCAGTGGTGATAGTGGACATCTCTGCTGTATTCCTGACCTTAGGGTAAAAGCTCTGTTTTTCCCCATTGAGAATGATATTTATGGTGGGTTTTTCATAGATGGCTTTGATGATGTTGAGGTATGTACCCTCTATGTCTACGCTTTGAAGAGTTTTGATTAAGAAAGGAGGCTGTACTTTCTCAAATGGTTTTTCAGCATCTCTTAAGAGTATCACGTGGTTCTTGTTCTTTCCTTTGTTAATGTATTGTATCACATTGATTGCTTTGCAGATGTTGAATCCACCTTGTAGCCCAGGAATAAATCCCACTTGGTCGTGGTGAATAATCCTTTGAATGTACTGTTGGATCCTACTGGCTAGTATTTTGGTGAGAATTTTTGTATTTGTGTTCATCAAGGATATTGGTCTGTAATTCTCCTTTTTGGTAGGGTCTTTATCTGGCTTTGGGATCAAGGTGATGGTGGTCTCATCACATGAGTTTGGAAGTTTTCCTTCCATTTCTATTTTTTGGAGCAGTTTCAGGAGAGTAGGAATTAATTCTTCTTTAAATGTTTGGTAGAATTCCCCTGGGAGGACATCTGGCCCTGGGTTCTTGTTTTTTGGGAGATTTTTGATGACTGCTTCAATCTCCTTACTGGTTATGGGTCGGTTTGGGTTTTCTATTTCTTCCTGATTCAGTTGTGGTAGTTTATATGTCTCCAGGAATGTATGTATTTCTTCTAGATTGTCAAATTTGCTGGTGTATAGTTGCTTATAATATGTTCTTATAATTGTTTGTATTTCTTTGATGTTGGTTGTGATCTCTTCTCTTTCATTCATGATTTTATTTATTTGGGTCCTTTCTCTTTTCTTTTGGATAAGTCTGGCCAGGGGTTTATCAACCTTATTAATTCTCTCAAAGAACAACTCTTAGTTTCATTGATATGTTCTACTGTTCTTTGGTTTTTATTTCATTGATTTCTGCTCTGAACTTTATGATTTCTCTTCTCCTGCAGGGTTTAGGCTTTCTTTGCTGTTCCTTATCCAGCTCCTTTAGGTGTAGGGTTAGGTGTGTACTTGAGACCTTTCTTGTTTCTTGAGAAAGGCTTGTATTGCTATGTACTTTCCTCTCAGACCACCTGTCCCAAAGATTATGAAGAGTTATGTTTTCATTTTCATTTGTTTCCAAGAATTTTTTCAATCCTTCTTTCATTTCCTGGTTGACCCATTCATTCTTTAGTAGGATGCTCTTTAGCCTCCATGTATTTGAGTTATTTACAAATTTCCTCTTGTGATTGAGCTTTAGCTTCAGAGCATTGTAGTCTGAAAATGTGCAGAGAATGATCCCAGTCTTTTGGTACTGGTTGAGACCTGATTTGTGACCCAGGATGTGATCTATTCTTGAGATGCTCCATGTGCACTAGAGAAGAATGTATATTCTGTTGCTTTGGGGCAGAATATTTTGAATGTATCTGTGATGTCCATCTAGCCCAGTGTGTCATTTAAGGGCTTTATTTCCTTGTTGATCTTTTGCTTGGATGATCTGTCCATTTCAGTGTGTGTGTGTGTGTGTGTTAAAGTCCCCTACTATTATTGTATTATTGTCAATGTATATCCTTGATTGTGTTATTAATTGGTTTATATAATTGCCTGCTCCTATGTTAGGGGCATAGATACTTAAAATTGTTAGAACTTCTTGTTGGACAGACCCTTTAAGTATGATATAGTGTCTGTCTTCATCTCTTATTATAGTCTTTGGCTTGAAATCTAATTTATCTGAAATAAGGATTGCCACCCCAGCTTTCTTTTGATGTCCATGAGCATGCTAAATTGTTTTCCACCAACTCGCTTTCAATCTGGAGGTGTCTTTGGGTCCAAAATGAGTTTCTTGCAGAAGTCATATTGACAAGTCTTGTTTATTTAATGCATTCTGATAACCTGTGTGTTTTGATTGGGGCATTTAGCCCATTTACATTCAGGGTAACTATTGAGAGATATGAATTTAGTGCCATTCTATTGCCTGTAAGGTGACTATTACTGTATATTGTCTCTGTTCCTTTCTGATCTACTACTTTTAGGCTCTCTCTTTGCTTAGAGGACCCCTTTAAATATTTCCTATAGAGTTGGGTTGGTGTTTACAAATTCTTTTAGTTTTTGTTTGTCCTGGAAGCTTTTCATCTCTCCTTCTATTTTCAATGACATCCTAGCTGGATAAACTATTCTTGGTTGCATGATTTTCTCACTTAGTTCTCTGAATATGTCATGCCAGTTCTTTCTGGCTTGCCAGGTCTCTGTGGAAAAGTCTGCTGCCAATCTAATATTTCTACCATGGTATGTTATAGACTTCTTGTTCCAAGCTGCTCTCAGGATTTTCTGTCACTAGGACTTATAAGTTTTATTATCAGATGATGGGCTGTTGATCTATTTTTATTGATTTTTGAGGGGGTTCTCTGTGCCTCTTGGATTTTGATGCTTGTTCCCTTGGCCATATTAGGGAAATTCTCTACTATAATTTGCTCCAATATACCTTCTGCCCCTCTCTCTCTTTCTTCTTCTTCTGGAATTCCAATTATTCTAACACTGTTTCATCTTATGGTATCACTTACCTCTCGAATTCTCCCCTCATGGTCCAGTAGTTGTTTGTCTCTCTTTTGGTCAGCTTCTTTATTCCCCATCATTTGGTCTTCTATATCACTAATTCTCTCTTCTGCCTCATTTATCCTAGCAGTAAGAGCCTCCATTTTTGATTGCAGCTCATTAATAGCTTTTTAAAAATTTCAACTTGGTTAGATTTTAGTTCTTTTACTTCTCCAGAAAGGGTTTCTCTAGTATCTTCCATGCCTTTTTAGAGCCCAGCCAGCACTTTGTGAATCGTCATTCTGAACTCTAGTTTTGAAATCTTGCTAATATCTCTATTGATTAGGTCCCTAGCTTTCAGTACTGCCTCTTGTTCTTTTCTTTGTGGTGAGTTTTCCCACCTTGTCCTTTTATCCAGATAAGAATATATGAATGAGAGAATAAAATACTAAAAGGATGGCAAAGACCCCAGAAAAATATATACTAACCAAATTAGAAGAGACCCGAAACTGGGGGAGGGGGAAGAAAGGGGGAAAAAATAAAAATTTAAAAAATTTAAAAAATATATATACATATATATATTAGCCTGGTGACTAGAACAGAGCCATCCACTTGACTTCGGGTGTATTCTGGTCTCCAAAATTTTATTTTATTTTATTTTATTTTATTTTTAAAAGATTTTATTTATTTTTTTGACAGAGATCACAAGCAGGCAGAAAGGCAGAGAGGAGGAAGCAGGCCCCCTGCTGAGCAGAGAGCCCGATGCGGGGCTCGATCCCAGGACTCTGATATCATAACCTGAGTCGAAGGCAGCGGCTTAACCCACTGAGCCACCCAGGCACCCCTGGTCTCCAAAATTTTAAAGAAAGAAAAAGTTATATGGGCACCTGGGTGGCTCAGTTGGTTAAGCTACTGCCTTTGGCTGAGATCATGATCCTGGAGTCCTGGGATTGAGTCCCACATCGGACTCCTTGCTTGACAGGGAGTCTGCTTCTCCCACTGACCTCTCTCTTCTCTCTCAAATAATAGATAAATAAAAATCTTTATAAAAGAAAAGAAAAACATATATATATATATATATATATATATACACACACACACACACACACACACACACTCAAAAATAAGGGTAAACATGATGAAGGGATGGAATATGACTGTAAATATGAACATTTTAAAAAGATTCTTTTAAAGGAATTGATAATATAAGTTGGTTGGAAAAAGAAAAAGAAAAGAGGAGAAAATGTGATCAGGCTGGAGACTAGAACAAAGCCATGTGCTAGATTTAGGGCATCTTTTGATCTATTAGAAGAAATTGTATCCCAAAATTTTAAGGAAAAAAACCTATATGTATACCAAAAATAAGGTTAGATACAATGAAGGGATAAAATATGACTGTAACAATGAAAATTTAAAAAGATTTTTTAAAGGTATTGATAAGATAAAATAGTTAAAAATGTTAAAAGAGGAAAAGTTTAAAAAAAGAATAAGAAAAAAATAAAATTAAAAAAATTTTCACTTTGCAAGACTAAAAGATCCCGGGGAAAAAAGCCATGAATTCTATGCATTGCTTTCCCCTAGCTCTGGAGTTCCGCAGTTCTCGTTGTTCAGTGAACTTGGTCTTGGCTGGATGTTCTTGCTGATCTTCTGGGGGAGGGACCTGTTGCAGGGATTCTCAAATGTCTTTGCCCGAGGTAGAATCGCACTGCCCTTGCCAGGGGCTGGGCTAAGTCATCTGTTCGGGTTCTCTCTGGGGAGCTTTTGTTCCCTGAAGCTTACTTACTGCTTTGGAGGACGGGAATGAAAATGGTTGCCTCCCAATTTCTCGTCCGGAGGAGCCAAGACCTCTAGTCCCCACTCCTCAGTGTGCCCTTGGAGATAAGCAGTCAGTCCCTCCCATCTCCCTGGTCTCTGGCCACACGCCATGTTCACCTGGCCTGTGAATGAGCATTTCTATGTCTAGTGCACAGCCCTGTTTGGGGTCTCCAAACCCAGCAGATTCATGCCTGCACATTCCCACGCTGCTCTTCCAGGAGGAGGAAGGAGGGAGGTCTCTCCTGTTTTACCGCTTGTGAGGTCCCTGCTTGAAGAGCAGTGGCCTGTCTGTGCCGCAGATCATGGTTTAAGGTAACCCTGAGATGAGAGCCCCCTCCTTGGCTCTGTCCCTACAGCTGGTTTCCCTGCCCTAATACCTGGGGACTCTGCCACACTCAGACACCCCTGGTCTTTCTTTGACTCCACAAGACCTGAAACCACACTGTCCCCGTGAGGGCTCCCCCCAACTTAGCCTCGAGAGTGACACCCCCAGTAGAGCAGATGTCTGAAACTTCCGAGTTTGCACTCCACGGCTCTGCCACTGCCAGGAGCCGGCCCCTCCCACCGCAGTCTATCTTCCCGTTGTCTTGGATTCACTTCTTCGCACGTCCTACCTTCCAGAAAGTGGCCGATTTTCTGTTCCTAGAATTGATGCTCTTCTGCTCTTCAATCTCCTGTTGAGTTTGTAGGTGTTTGGACTGATTTGGTAACTACGTAGCTGAACTTCTGGGACCTGACGCTGTTTCAGTCTGCTACTCCTCTGCCATCTTGCTTCCTGCCCCCGTCCGTGTTTTCTTCAGGGCGTGTGTCTCGTGTTCTGTGGAGCGGTTGTGAACGGCACTGAGTTGTAAATCTTGGTTCCTCATGCCCATGTAGTGTAGACAGTGTGATTTCTGAGTGTCAATCTTGTATTCTGTGACCTTGCTGATGTTGTTTATTAGTTCTGAGTGTCTTGTTTTGTTTTCTAAATTCCTTGGGTTTTCTACCCAAGCAGTTATAACACCCTCAAATAGGTCTTATGTCTTCCTTCCTGATCCGTAAGACTTTATGTCTTACCTTGCCTTTGCACACCAACTAGGACTTGCCGCGTGATGTAGGAAGGGGTGGGAAAAGCGGGAGTCTTCTTCTTATCCCAGATCTTAGAGAGAAAGTGCTCAGTTCTTTGCCACTAAGTGCGATATTAGCTATAGGCCTTTAAGAGATGTCCTCTACCTGACTACAGAAGTTCCCTTCTAGTTTGCTGAGAGTTCTTGTCACGAATGAGTCTGGAATTTTGTCCCTTTTTGTATGTTTTGAAATGATCATGGATTGTTTCCTCTCTCGTATATTAAGTGCTGGATTGTGCCGACCAACGTGCAAAAGTTCAGCTGCGCACCCCACGTCGTCACGATGCGTCATTGCTTGTAGGCACCGTTAGCTCGACTTGCTGAGTGTTTCTGCATGGGGGTTTCTGAGGGATGTTTGTATATTGTTTTATTTCTTATGTTGTCAGTGCCTGGTTTTGCTGTCAGGGTAAAGCTGGCATCGTGATGTCCTTTGGAAAGCGTTTCTTCTCCTCTATTTTCTGTAAGAGATGTATAGAATTGGCAGTATTCTTTAAATATTTGCAGAAAGTCCCAAGGAAACCGTCTTATCTGAAATTCTCCTTCTTGGGTTTTCACCACGAAGCCAATCACATTAAGACAACAAGGATTGCCCGGGTCCTCTGTTTCTTCTTGGATGAATTTTGGTAGCTTGGGCTTTCAAATAATTGGTCTGTTTTGTCTAAGCTGTCGCATGCGTGAGCATAGAGTACTTTGCAATGCCCCCTCCTGCCTCTGTGGCGTCTGTGGGGACAGGGATGATGTCTCCTTCCTCCATTACCAGAACTGGTCATTTCAATGTCTCTCTCTCTCTCTCATCAGTCTGGTTAAAGGTCTATCAACTTTGTTGGTCTTTCCGAAAAAGGTTTTTACTGTCACAGACACTTTCCATCGTGGTCTTTCTGGTCTTGACTCCAGGGATTTCTCTCCTATTTGTTACGTCCTTCTGCTTGCTCTCAGTTACACGGCTCTTCTTTTCCTAAGTTTTTAAGGCAGATGCTTAGATCATTGATTTCTAACTGTCCTGTGTTTCAGATATAAGCATTTATTTCTTCTTTCTAATTAAATGCTAATATAATATAAATTTTCCTCTGAACACTACGAGGGTTTGATATGTTGTGTTTCTGTTTTCATTCAGTTAAACAGTCTCTCGTTTATCCAAGAGATCATCCAGAGAGTGTGGGTTATCTACTTGTGTTCTGCTTCATTTCCATGTATTTGGGAAAATTTCCATTTATTTTTATTATTGTTTCCTAGTTTAATTCCCCCATGAGCTCTTTACTTTTGTTTTAAGTTCGTTAAGGTGTTTTATGGCCCACGGTCTGGTCTGTCTCGGTGAGTGTCCGCCAGTGCTCAAGAAGGGCGCGCGCTGCTGCCGTTCAGCATGGTGCGTGGGAAATATCAGCTGGGCCCCATGGGTTCCTGCGTTCTCAGCCCTTCCCTACCCTTGCTCACTTTCTGTCAACTCTCCTCTCGGCTGCTGAGAGAAGTCTTGTTAGGACTGAATTGTGCCTCCCTCTCCCAATTTATTTGTTGAAATCTGAGCCTCCTGTGTGGTTGTATTAAGAAACGGGCCTCTAAGGAGGTCATTAAGGTTAAAACAGGTCAGGAGGAAGGGCCCTAACCTGATGGACTGATGTGTTTATAATCGAAGGAACAGACACCAGATACCTCTCTGCATCCCCATGTCACCATGCAAGCCCAGAGGAAAGGCCCTGTGAGGCCACAGTGAGAGGGCAGCCAGCAACATGCCATGGACAGGCCTCTTACCTTGACCTCAGACTCCCAACCTCCAGGACGAGAGCGAGAAAACATCATGCGAGCCGTGGTCCTGTGGGCTCTGGTGTCGTGGCCTGAGTGGGCAAGATGGGCCAGGGGGTGCCTGCTCCCCCTCTGGAGGCTGCTGTCGGGACCCAGCAGTTTGGGGCGACTGTGTCTTCGTGGTGAGCTCACTGTGTCATCACTGTGTGGTGTTTCTCGCTCCGGAGTCTGCTGCGGAACTTCCAGTTTTTAACTTGCTGCTTAGTTGGCATACCTTTTTCTATCCTTTTATTTTTCATCTATCTGTATTTTTATATCTTTTGTAGATGTATGTAGGCCGGTCGTGTTGCTTTTACACACTCTCACAATTTCTGGTCTGGTTGGGAGGCCGAGGTGATTTGCACTCATCTCAGTTACGGAAGCGTTTGTTCGGACCTGCCACTGACGTGCTCCCGTGTCTGGACCTATTTATGGCCTTTTCCCCTCTCCTCCCTTTCTTGCCGTCTTTCGCTTTACTAGAATATTTTTTAGTATTTTGTTTGGATTGACATTTTTCTTTGTTTTACTCTATCTCTTTCCATAGTTTCTTTGTGGTTACCCTAGAAACAACAACAGATGTCACTTCTCGCTGCACTATTCAGTCTACTTAGACTTAATATTTTACCAGCTCAAGGGAGATGTTAGACCTCGTCACCACAGGAAGAAACAGAAAATCTGAACACACTGGAAACCAGCAGAGACATTGAATTGGTGAGAGAAAATCTCCTGACAAACAAAAGCCCAGGACCAGATGACCTCCGAGGTGAATTGTACCAGATAATTTAAGAAGACTTCATACTTACTTTTCTCAAACTATTCCCAAAAATAGAAGAGGAAGAAAAGCCTCAAAATCCATTCTAGGAGGCCAGTATGACCCTGGTTCCAAAACCAGATAAAGGAGCCACTAAAAAAGAGAACTACAGGCGGATATCCCTGATGCACATGGACGCAACAGTTCTCAGCAACACACCAGCAAAGCGAATCCAACAACACATCCAAAAACGAACTCACCAGGACCAAGTGGGATTTGTCTGTGGGAAGCAAGGGTGGTTCAATATTTGCAAATCAATCGATGGGGGCACATCACATCAATAAGAGAAAGGATAAAAACTCTATGACCCTTTCAGCAGGTGCAGAGGAAGCACTGGGGTAAGGACAACATCGATTCATGATAAAACCTTTCAAAAGTAGGTGTAGAGGGAACACACCTCAGTCCAATGAAGGCCAGCTATGAACACCCAGAGCAGACATCATCCTCAATGGCGAAAACTCAAGAGATTTCCCCTAAAGTCAGGAACAAGACGGGGATGTCCTGTCCCACCACGGTGGTTCGTTATAATCTGGCAGTCCTGGCCACAGCGGTCCGACAAAAAAAAGTAATAAAAGGCTTCCAAGTTGGTGAGGAAGCAGCACACTGTCCCTCTTTGCTGATGGCATGAAGCCTCCTCCCCACGTGGGTCGCTGACTGTGTGTTGCACCCACACGCACTGGCGGCCCCGAGGCGGCCCCACCGAGGTCACACAACGGGGCCCATCAGCAGGAGTGCAGGGGAGGAAGAGCCGAGCACTCGCTCTGGGGTCTACTGCTTCTCTCCTTCTTCCTTCCGGAAGTCTGAGTTCCCCTCCGGAGCCTCTCTTCCTGCCCGAGCAGCCCCGGTGCGGCTTTCAAGGCAAGGGTGTCGCGGGAAGTGTATGGCCGCTTCCCTCCTGAGAGTGCTGTGTTTCCCCGTCGCCGAAGGACACTTCTGCTGGATGCACACCTCCGACGTGGCAGCTCTTCCGTATTCTAAACGTGTTCTTCCTTATATTCTAGTCTCCGTGGCGTCTAATGAGAAATCCACCCTGTTTGAATTATCATTCCCCATGGGGATGTGTCATTTAATTAATTACATTAATTAATTTAACTAAACTCTACAAACATTCTATTGGACATCTGCCACCGGCCACCTCCTGGACGCAGTGGGAAGCAGGGCTCCATCACGTAACAGATGCTTGGAAACCTCCCTGCGTGCGAACAGGCGTCCTTCACGGTGGCCACAAGCGTCCTGCTCCTGGGCTGAGGTCGTGCTGCTCCTCCCTGACCTCCACCACACAGCAGAAACCTCCTCTAGGCTTTAGGGGAAAGACCGATGCTCTGACTCTTCAGGCACTTGTTGGGATGGCATTTATTTTCCCAAGAAAGTTTCCGGTTTTTCCTTGGAGACACAGGCTGTGCGGTTCTCCCGGGAGCTGTGCGGGATGAAAAGGGCGTGAGAGAGAGACGCGCTCTGACGGCGGCCCTGCCGCTGCTTCCTGCGTCTTCACGTCTGGGCAGGCGTCTGCCGCTCTCCGGAAGGCCAGGTCCTGTGTGGCAAAATCCAGAGATTTGACAGGGCAATGATTAAGGTCTTGCTTAGAGAGATGACTTGCCAGATGTGTGACTTCTTGCTCCAGCATCAGAAACACAGCAGGCCGCTGGTACGGAGCGAAGGAGACGCTCTGGACTGCACCTGCTTCTCTGGCAGCAGCAGCTGACGGCCCCCATGGGCCCACTCCTGGTCCCTGGTCCTTGGACGGGGTGATGACTGCACAGCCAGCAGGGGTCCAGCTGTGAGGGGACGTTGCCCCTGAACGTGATCGACAAGACCACCCCTCCTTGCACCCGGGGCCCTCTCTCAACTGTGGCTCCGGGAGGCGCTCCTGAGGCATCTGGAAGGAGCTGGCGCCTCTGGCCAAAGTCAGGCTAGTGGGCTTGGAAGGACCTCCGGGGCCCCCACGGAGATGAGGTCACTGCTGCAGCCGGGAGAGGGATGGTCACCCCACGGGAGCACCCAGACTGCCCGGCCACACGGCCCCCTGCCCAGCCACAGACACGGCGAAGCAGCGGCCTGACTGCCAGACAGGGACGTGGGTCCTGGTGTCTCCAGGAGGGACGCGGAGAGAGAATTCCTGCCTTGCTGGACATTCTGAGGATGCTTCCCAAAGGCTAGGACCGGCACCACAGGATCACACTCTCTTCCCGAAGGTGGGAACCCTCCATGCTGGGGAAGCACGAGGTAATCCCGGCACGTTCTGCCGTCGGGAGGTGCGCACCAAGACCAGCGGCTTCCCTGGCGTCCCAGCCGGGGGCGGGGGGGGGCACGGGTCCCTGCCGCTCCTGTGGGCACTGGCTGCACACTGAGTCCCAGGCGGTTCAGCCCGGCTCCTCCCAGGTGAGCTGCCTGGATGTTCTGGGCGCCGGGGTGGGAGTGGGGGGCCTGGAACGGGTGTGGTGTCTCAGTCTTTCACCGTGGGTGTGGCTGAGAGCACCATCGTTATTTTCAAATCCACAAACAATCTGCAGCGTTTCTAAAGTAGGTAGGTCCCGGAGCAGCCGTCCCGTGGTCAGGATGGCGGCGGGGGCCCTGCAGGAAAGGGGGCAGGTTGGCTGGGCTCTGTGGTCAGGGGAGCTTGGGAAGCAAGCCTCCTTCTGGAAAGATGCAGGAGTTTGGCAGCAGAGAGACGGGCCTCGCTTTGCTGAGTCCACACAGAGCTGTCGCCCAAGACCACTCGTTCCAGAGAGGACACAACCCGGAGGACTTACTGGGGGCAATGGTTGCCATGGAAAAGATTCTGTGCCCATGTTTTTCCTGACGTCGCTTAACTCAGATAGAGAAAGAGCTTGACGTGGTTTCCCTCGGTGGGGAATCAAGGCAGAGACGGGAAGGTCTTCTCCCTGACGGAAGAAGACAGTCTGGGTTCCAGGCATCTCAACCTCGTCATTTTCTTTCAACTTTTCCTCTTGGAGAGCAGGAGACACCACGGCTTGTTGGCATCTCAGGTTACAGCTCCCGGCCAACATCCAGGCTGTTATAGGGTCCGAGGCTTTGGGGCGGGGGTGGGCCCCCCAGTCAGCTCCGGGGCACCTGCAGGGAGAACAGCCTCCTGTCCCGCACCACAGCCGGGCTGTCTGCCTAGCGGTGGCCCGTCTCATGGGAGCTTTAGTACTTTGTGCAGTTCCGTGTGGAGTCAATGAGCTAATCTGTGTCCAGCCCTAGAAACAGCGCCTAGCAATATGCTAGCTGCTGTGTGTGTTTCCTTAAACTTTCCTCCAATTTACGTCCTTCCCAAAAGCAACATGTGAGCACAGGCCCCTGAGGACGGGGCCGACCCGGCAGCCAGGACAGCCTCGCGCCCGCGGCTGGAGTGGCTGTGCGCGGCCCCCTCCGCGCCACTCCCATGGGGTGACGTTCACCTCCGGGGGCTAGTGCAAGGGGTGCCCTCGACTCCGCTCAGAGACCGCACCTGCCCTCTCCTGCCGTTCTCTGAGTGGTTGACCGAGCAGCCGGTGGTCACCACATGCCGACAGCGGCACCGTGAACTGAGGACCGTCTCCAGAGAGCACGCTAGCGAAGGACAGGACACAGTGCCAGAGCAGGGCTGGCCCGGCCGGGAGCAGACTTGCAAGCAGGACGCGGCCCCGCTCCCCTGCACGTACGTCTGTGTGTGCAGGCGCCCGTGCAATCGTGCTTTGAGAATAGAGAATGGCCGTCATGGAAGAGAACGCCCACGTATCAACTCCGAAACGGCCGTGTGGACGCTGCCGCCCTAAGCCTGCTGCGCCATGCTGGCCCCGGTGCGGGGGTCCCGGGAGTAAACCCCTCCCTGCGGCACAGGCGGCCGGCCCGCTCTCCGTCGCGGCCAGGATCCCTGAGCACCTGTATTTGGGAGCCCGGACGGACGTGGACGCTCGTGTCTGCCACCACGTACGGGGCTGAAAGGCGCTTGGCGCCTGGGAGGCGGAGGGCCCCCTGCCCTGTTGCGTGGACACCTGGCAGGCTGTGTTCTGTGAGATGGTGCGCCAGGACGCTTGTGCGAGTCCCCAGTCCCACGACCAGGTGGTAATTTTAGGGGCTGACAAAACAGTGAGTCCATGCTAGGCACCTTCTAGAAGGCCGCAGGGGAGCCCTAACACCAGGACTTGAGCCTGGCTGCTCCCCAGCTCTGATCTTGGGCAAATTACCCAAATATAAGGTCCCCACGCTGTTTCAGCCCGCTCTCCACAGATGTGCGGCTCAGTGAGACCGTCCCGGGCCGGCTGGCTCGGAGGTCGCGCTTCCGGCCCTGCCTCGAGCTGATCCCTCCCCGGCACGACAGGCAGAGCGCATCCCGGGGTCTCACACCTCGTCTGGGCGACACCCACACCTGGGCCTCTGCGGAAACAGGGACAGCAAACGCTCCCCGCAGGTGTCAGGGGAGCCCTGCGGGGCTCACGGCACAGACCTGAGAAAACAAGGTGCGTCCAGCACGTGAGTCGACAGAGAATTACAAGATTGAACGGGAAATCCGAGAGGAGCTGACGGTGAACACCGGTGAAGGCCGGGGGGAAGCCTGAGCGGGACGGGCGGTCAGCAAGTGGGGAGGGGTTTGCTCTCACGGGGGGTTCCCTACCTTCACCCCTGGAGGGGACACTGGGAACTGTGAGTCCAGCGGTGGGACAGATGTCACTTCCTGGGATGAGGCCCTTCCGAGACGGCCGGGGAAGTGGACAGGGCTCTGCACAACCCTGCCAGGGCCTCACGGTCACCAAGCAGGGAACGACCTTTCTGTCCGGGTCGTGCCCCTGAACACTGGGAGGGGCAGTGTGCCTGGAGCACTTTCTAAAGTAAAAAAGGTTAATTATGAACGTTTTTAACGTACACAAAGGTAGAGAGCAGAGTATTACAATTTAACAATTTAACATTTTGTTATATTTGCTTCATCCACTGTTCTGGTCGAAGGATTTTGGTCAACTCACCGAGATCTTGGCGTTTAACCCCGCAGTACTTCAACAGCCGTTTCTAGAGAATTAAGCCAGTTTCCTGTGGAACCCAGCGCCGTGGTCACCCTCGACCAAATAAATACAATCCCTCAGGTCATCCAGTGTCCATTCCATGTCCACATCTGCCACTCGTCCCAAGAACTGCGTCCTGTGCCCGGGGCTTCCCCCTCTCCAGTCAAGGCGTGGAGTGCATTTACCATTTGTGGAGACAGAGTTTCAGCTACTTTTATCCAGAGAAGCATAAGGAGAAAATAAGAGCAAACCATGATCTCCCTGTCCAGAAACTCCTATTTTTATTTTTGGAAAATAATAAAAATGATCATGTGTTAGACAGAGTTCAAACCACGGAGGAGTGACGTGGCCCTCCCTGGCGTGGCCCAGCCCTCTCACAAGGGCAGTCGCACAGAGCAGGCCTTGTCGTCCCCCTCCAGAATACGTGTGCGCAAGACTCACACATTGGTGTGCAGAATACGTGTGCGCAAGACTCACACATTGGTGTGCAGAATACGTGTGCGCAAGACTCACACATTGGTGTGCAGAATACGTGTGCGCAAGACTCACACATTGGTGTGCGCTGTTTCCTCCTCCTTCCGCACCGACATCGCGCCTGCTGCGGCGGCTGGCTTTCCTCGGACGTCTGCAGTGGCAGAGGGAGCAATCCTGGGTTTCTGCCCGTGGTCTCCACCAGAGTTCAAAGTAAGCTCTGTCAGCAGCTTGGAAATTTACCTTTGAAGAACAAACCCATCAGGGCACCTGGGCGGCACCGTCGGTGGAGCGCCGACGCTTGCATTCGGCTCAGGTCACGATCTCGGGGTCACGGGACTGAGCCCCAGGTCGGCCTGAGATTGTCTCCGTCTCCCCACCCCATGCCCAGCGTTCTCTCTGTCTCTCTCTTTCTCAAATAAATAAATCAATAAATCCTTTTTTATAACTAAAAGGACAAACGCATCATTCCAAGAGGTAACACGCTATGTTACTAAGTCGCAGTGACTTTGGCTCGTAAACCTGCTAAGAGCGCAGGGACACGCGGCGTGTCTGCCTTTCCTCCCACCTCCGACCCCAGCAGCTCGCCCGCCCGCTCGGCTCCTCCACCGTGTGTGCAAAACGCCCCGAGGCCGCACACCCCGTGTCACTCGGGGGGCCTGGGCCCGAGGTAGCCCCCCAGCCGGAGCGCCGAGGGCAGGGACCCCCAGAGCTCCCTCACGAAAGGCCACGTCCATCTCCTCCTGCTCGCCGGCTCCGCAGCAAACAGGAGCGCGACACGGTGTGAAGGTTCAGGAACTGGGGATGCGAAGTCTCGGGAGAAACGGAAGGAGTGAGAGCGAAGGGGGCACCGTGCGCGACGTGTCGCCCCAACGGCCCAACAAGGCAGAACGTTGTAAAACCATCTTCAGCCACAGAAAGCGACCGGCTGGAACTGGAGCAGGCAGCGCCAATCAAAGAACCTGCCGCCCGCCAACGGGAGGGCCGCGACGGGAGGGCAGAGCGGCGGCTCAGACGCGTGGGCCGGTCCCGTCCTGCGGCCTAGACGGTGCGGGTGTGGGGCCGCAGACCCGGGCGCCCGGAGCCTTCCCCCGCGCGGGCTCCAGTCGCCGCGAGCGCTTTCTGACCCTGTGGCGGTATTTGCGTGGTTCTCTCCGTTATTGTGTCAATATGGTGAATTCCATTGATTTGACTTTCAAATGCTGACCCAATCCTGCGTTCCCACAAAGGCTGCTTTGTCACGGTGTCACCTTCCTGGGTTCACCTTGCCAGGATGTCACCCCGTCCGCTGCGTCTCTTCTCACGAAGGATGTTCCTCTGTAAGTCTTCGTCCCTACCATGTCTTTGCCAGGTTGCGACGTCGGGACTGAGCTGGCGTCACAAACCTCCCTGGTTTTTGAAGGCGTTTGTGAAATATTGGCATCATGTCTCATTAACTCAGATAGAATTTATCTCAGATGTGGTCTTTGGTATTTGTGGTATTCGGCAACAAATTTAATTCCTTTCCTAGACATAGGGCTGTCAGGAGTAGTGTTCAGTCCGTTAGTCCTCACCTGAAAAAAGGGTTCTTCGAATTTTCTATTTTACCTTGTGTCAATTTAGGTAAGTTGTGTTTTTAATTAAAAGTATGTATTACACAAGTTGCCAAATTTATCGGTATAAAACTATTCATAATGTTCTGATATTATCCTATTAAAATATGCAGAGTTTGTAGGGATATCTTCTTATACATTTCTGATATCTCTACCTTGTGATTATTTTTCCTTTGCTCAGTCTTGTTAGGGCTTTATCACTTTCATTAATCTTTTCAAAAAGCAACTTCTGCCTTTATTTAATTCTCTGTCAATTAATTTCTCTGTCAGTTAATTGTTATTAATTTCTCACTTTTATAATTTTTTCTTCTACTTCCTGCTACTTAATTTGGATTTATTTTGCTCATTTTTCAAACTTCTTAAGGTGTAATGTTAGATCATTTGTTTGAATTTCTTAATCTGCATTTATATAATTTTTTAAAAGATTTTATTTACTTATTTGAGAGAAAGAGAGAGAGCACAGAAGTGCGGGAGGGACCGAGGGAGAGGCAGAGTCCCGCTGAGCAGGGAGCCCGGCACAGGGCTGGATCCCAGGACTCCAAGATCACAGGCCTGGCTAAAGACAGACACTTACCTGAACAAGCCACCCAGGCACCCCAACATTTGTGTAATTTTTAATTCTAATTTTCCCTCCAAGCTCACCTTCCCCTCATCTTACAGATTGCATTTGTTATCTACTTATTGTCACTCAGAAAAATTAGAAATATTTTCTAATTTAGTCTGTGATATTTTGACCCCAGGATTATCTGAAAGTGTGTTCTTTAATTTACAAAGATTTGCGTTTCCCCAGATGTGTAATTATTATTTTCTAATTTAATTCCATTGTGATCAGAGAATATGCTTTCCAAGATTTCCATTATTAGAATTATCTGAGACTTATTTTATGACACAGCTTATGATCTATAGTAATCTTAAATTCCAGAACCTCCGTTTGGTTCTCTAAAAATAATAATGTCTGATGCTCTCCTGAGAGTCCCACCCACTTATTCTCTATGGCATGTTTTCCTTGAATCCCCTGAATCTACTCAAGCCCTTGTCTTCTAATTTCACCATCTTTCCTTACCTTGAGGTAGGTTTCTACTGACTGCTTTTTCTTGATAGGTCACATTTTCCTGTGTCTTTACATGTCTAGTGACTTTTTACTGTAAAGACTGTTGTGTCCCAGTTGCTGTTGGCATGTCGTAGCAACTCTGGATTGTGTTATGTTCACTAGAAGCATGTCTGTTTCTGTCTTAGCAGGTAGCCTGGCTGCACGCAGCACGTGTGGCTTCCCCCAGATGGAAGCCGCTGCCGCGTGGGCTCAGCGCTTTCAGCCTTCAGCTGTCGCGTTTCTTCTCCGAGGCCTTCAGTGTCTCCCTTATGCATGCCGCCGGGAGTGACCCAGGGTTCGCGTGGAGTGTGTACACAGATTCACCAGCCTTGGCCAAACACCGCTTCCCCGCGAGTCACCTGCTGCGCTTCTGTTCCTCCACAGACTGTCTGCGTTCAAGTTTGTAACCTCTTTAGTTGCTTTCCAATATCTTTAGTGTTTTTAACTTTTTACAGGACACGTAATGATTATCTAAGGGAAAGTTACTCTGACACGAGCTACTCTGCCATGTACAAAGCAAAACTCCCACAGAGTTTTTGTAGCTCCCTCAAGTGATAATTTAATTTAATTTCTTCTTGAGTTTTAATTTTAAAATAACTGACACCATTTACCAACATCTCTGCCTTTGCTTCTTTCAACCCACTCCTTCCTTCCTGACAAACTACATTTCATGACTACTCTAGTGAAAGACTCCAAGTTTTACAGGCTCTTTTTGGTCCTTAGAGGTCCCAAAGGGTCTCATTTAATCTCATCCTGGAGTGATGACTTAACTGAAAGTTTACTGCTGATAGCTACTTACCCTTCACACAATAAAGGGATCGTTCCATGGTTTCTTGGCATTTATTGCCACGGATGGAACATCCATGGTCAGTCGGAGAACCTTCCCTTCATGCACTGTTGGACGCCTGCTGCATACCTTCACAGATTCAGCCCCACCTGCCTCCTGGACTTGAGCCGCTCCTTCCCCTCAGCCTTTGTGATTCTGCGATCCCGAAGTATCTGAGACGCGTCCATGCCACACACCCTGGAAGGAGGATATTCCTGTCAGGAAAGAAGATGGCACCTTCTAAGTCATAAAACAAACAAAGGAAGTCAACAGAGTGCGGTGTTTGCGGGCAGGACACAATTAAAGACGCCATTTCGACCTACATTACATCTGTTTTGGAGTTCTCTCGGGTAATGCAGCCCAACTGCCAGGCACTGAGAGAGACAACACAGACTCATTGTCCCTAAAACTCTGTCCAAGACAATGCTGAGCGAAGTTCACAGGCTCCCACTCATTCAACTGCTTCTGTCAAGGGTCAGATCTTAATGGACTAAACAGTTCTGGTCCCCAGGGAGGTGGCCTGCCAGCAGGCAGGGGGTGCCCAGGCACAGAGGAGAATCCCCACTGCCTGGAGCCGAGCCCCGGGCAACAACCAGGCGTCTGTCCCAGACAGGAAGAGTGTTCTGTCCACGCTCTCCAGCTTCCTTTAAGGGCCTGGGGGCATCCAGGCATCGCTCTCTTTCTTCACTCGGGACACTCAAGAGCTGGTTTCTCCTGGTTTTCCTTTGAAATATAAGTGGTAAAGTTGTTATCAGACACCCAAGAAGAGAGATGGTGTCTTTCTGAGCCCATGAAGCGAAATCTGGCAGATTCCCTCAAACCCAGGCCATACAAACCCGGAAGACACTGGGATGTGGGCTCCCCTTTCTAGTGCCACATGCAAATGAATCAGGCCAGTTCCAGGCATGCCCTACATCTTTGTAAGACAAAAAATATCTCTGTAAAACACTGGGCTCATGACCCAAGCCGAAAGCAGACACTTGACCGGCTGAGCCGCCCAGGCGCCCCCGTCCGACGACCCCCTCCAGAATGAAGAGAATGTTATGACAAGAGGGAACGTTTCTTTTACAAACGGCCGTGGAGGAGCCTGGGACGATGGCAGAGGAGGGAGCGCCAGGAATCGGTCTCCGCACCCAGACGGCAACGGCGCTGGCAGAATCTGAGTAACTATTTTGGAAGTGTTGGGTCTGAGGAAGGCTGGCACCTTCCAGCAGATGGCCTGGCAGTAAACTGTGGTTCATTTGGTCCACCCCAGCTCTTAGCACAGGAGCACCTTCCCAGCCCCAGCCCAGCCTGACACGCATTGCCAAAGCGGCTTGCACGGAGCTTTAGGGAACCAGGCTGAGCAAAAACCACCACGTCCTCCGAACAGTAGAGACGTGTGCTTTAATCACTAAGTCCAACTTCTGAGCACAGTGGTGTAGACACAGAGGTGAGTGCTGTCACAGCCCCTCCCCTGCACCTCACCCCGCTGTAGCAAGCCCCTTCCCTGCAGCTGAAGGAATGTCTAGATTTAAAGGGCTAGAACCCTTCTTCCCCTTCATAGTTATGGAATATACACAAAAAGGAATGAGAAAGGAATTAAACATTTCACCACTAAAAAATCAACTGAACACAAAAGAAAACAGAAACAGCAGGAAATGAGGATCAAAGATTGTAAGTCACAGAAATCAAATAGCAAAATGCAGAAATGTGTCAGCCATTTTCAGTAATTGCTTCAAATGTAAATGAATTAACTTCCCAGTTAAAAAACAGAGACTGGTAGAATGGATCAAAACACAAGATCCGGGGCACCTGGGTAGCTCAGGTGGTTAAGCCGCTGCCTTCGGCTCAGGTCGTGATCTCAGGGTCCTGGGATCGAGTCCCACATCGGGCTCTCTGCTCAGCAGGGGGCCTGCTTCCCTTCCTCTCTCTGTGATCTCTTCCCTTCCTCTCTCCTACTGTGATCTCTCTCTGTCAAATAAATAAACACAAGATCCAGCCATCTGCTATCTGTAAGAGGCTCGCCCGTGATGCAAAGACACAAACCAGCTGACATGAAAGGTGGGAGAAGGCAGGCCAGGCGAACAGTGACCAAAATAGAGCAGGTGGCCCCACTGATGCCGCACAAGACGGACTTGAAATCAGCAAGTTTACAAGAGACAAAGAAGACAAAGACTCTACTGGAAAACAGGCAGTTCCACGTCTCTCTTGGTGACGGACGGGACAACCACCAGGAGATGAATAAGGACACACAGGACCTGAACAACACAATCAACCAGCTCCATCGAACAGACACACGTCCAACAGCCACACACGTCCTTCTCTCCAGCAGCCACACACATGTCCTTCCCCTAAGCAGCCACACACGTGTCCTTCTGCCCAGCAGCCACACACGTCCTTCCCGAGAGCACATTTTCCAGGACAGACCTTATGTAAAATCACAAATTAAACCTTAATACAAAAGGTAGATATTATACAACGTATCTTTTCCAACCAGGATGGGATGAAGTTAAAAATCTGTAACAGAAAAAAATTAGAAAATTTTCAAAATTGTGGAAATTAAACAACACATGCCTGAACAACCAATAGATCGAAGAGGAAATCTAGACAAATGAAAGCAAAAACCCAACACATCGAAACTTATGAGACACAATGAGAGTGGTGCTAAGGGGGAAATTTATAACTATAAATGCTTACATTAAAAAAACAAGAACGATCTCAAATAAACGACCTGCCTTTACAACTTAAGGAACTGGTGAGGCTGTGGAGAACCCTCCACACTGGTGGAGGGAATGCAAGCTGGTGCAGCCACTCTGGAAAATAGTATGGAGCTTCCTCAAGAAGTTGACAATAGAGCTTCCCTATAACCCAGCAATCACACTATTGAGTATTTACCCTAAACATACAAACGTAGTGATCCGAAGGGGCACGTGCACCCGAATGTTTATAGCAGCAATGTCCACAATAGCCGAACTATGGAAAGAACCTAGATGTCCATCCACAGATGAATGGATCAAGAAGATGTGGTGTAGATACACAATGGAATACTATGCAGCCATCAGAAGGAATGAAATCTTGCCATTTGCGACGACGTGGATGGAACTAGAGGGTATTAGGCTGAGTGAAATAAGTCAGTCAGAGACAGACAATTATCATATGGCCTCAAGCATATGTGGAATTTGAGATGCAACTTGAATGCGACTCATGAGTCACTGAGTTCTGAACTCTGAAACGTTAATTAATTACATTTAAATTTTAAAAAAGGAACTGGGAGAAGAAGAACAAACTAAACCCAGAGCTAGCACAGAGGACATAAGGGTGGAGCACAGATACAGAATATAGAAAAGAGAAAAACAAGGGAGAGAACCAATGAAACGAAAAATAGGTTCTTCAAAAGAATCAACAAAATGGACAAAATTTTAAATGAGCTTAAAAAAAGAGGGAAGACTCAAATATGAAAATCAGCAATGAAAGTGGGGAAATTATTCCTGATCGTACAAAATGAAAGAGACCATGAGAACACTATGTATGCCAGTAGACCAGACGGCCTAGAGGAAGCAGCACATTTCTGAAAACACAAACCCTGCGAGACTAAATTACGGAAAGTCGACAACCGGAATAGATCCATAACTAGTACGGAGACGGACTCGGTGACCAAAACCAAAACTAGTACAGAGACGGACTCGGCTTCCCTCGTGAGTTCCACCAAACAGGTGAAGAAGAACTAATACTGATCCTTCTCACACTTTCCCCCAAACCGAAAAGCTGGGGATGTTCCTTACTCATTCTGAGGCCAGCATTTACCTGACACGGAGCCGGACGTGAGAGCAGAGCACCACGTGTCCCTCCACTTACGAACACAGTGCACAGCCCCTCAAGAAAACAGTAGCAAACGTAGTTTAGCATCTTATTCAAAGGGTTCCGTGGGTGAGAAAACGTGCTCCATGCTTTGTAGCGTGATGGGACGGCGTGAAGCTTTTGGAGGCTGAAGCCTTTGCTTCAAAGACGTCCGTCCCGAATGTCTGTCCGTCTGCTTGTCCATCCCAAATAAACGGCAAGCGCTGGCCAGGCCACTGGAGAAGAGCCAGGCTGCCCCAGTGCGAAGTTCCCTTTCTAGAACGTTCGGGATGACTGAGGGAGAAGACGGTGTGCATGACCTTGCTTTAATTCCCACTCTTTTGTTTTAAGTTCGCCCACAAAGAAGGAGCCCACAAAACCCGAGGCGGTCCATCCTGGAGCGCAGTATGGGCAGAACCCCAGGCCTGTCCGTGCTCTCTCTCACCACGACCCCGCTGTGCAGCCCCAGACGCGCGGATACCTCCAGCCCCGTGAGTAACAAGCCTGGTGTCGTCATGCTTCTTGATGGCGCTGCCGAGGGGTGTCCTGTAATCATAGTAAGAATGGCCGGGGCGCGTCTGGCCCCAGCAGTGGCTCCTGGACCCGGCAGCTTTGCCCCCCGCATAGGGCCCCGGGCCCAGGTGAGCGCCCCAGGCATTTCGGTCTATAGCTCCGCTAGCCATAGTCTGGGACCAACGCGAAACAACCTAAGGTGGAAAATTACTCAGCTTTAAACATGAAATGGGGCGCCCGGGGGGGCTCAGTCGGTTTAGCCTCTGCCTTCGGCTCCGGTCATGACCCCAGGGTCCTGGGATCGAGCCCCGTATCGGGCTCCCTGCTCAGCGGCGAGTCGTCTTCTCCCTCTGTCCCTCCCCCTGCTTGTGCTTGCTCGCTCACATGCTCTCTCTCTCTCTCTCAAATAAATCAGTAAAATCTTAACAATAAGTAAATGAAACATCAAAAAGGAGAATTCTGAAACCAGGTACATGATTGCACCTGGCAAACATTCCCCCGAGTGGGATGTGCCTTTACAGAGACACGCATCCCGCACGACTCCCCCGACATGGGCGCCTGGGGTCGTCCCAGCCCAGACACGGCACATGGGACTGTGGGGCCAGCAGCTGGGGCGGAGCTGCTGCATGGGACGGAGGCCCGGCGCCGTGACTGCGCAGCCGTGTGAGCGTGCTTAGGACACGGGACCACACGCTTCCGTCGGTTTAGAGGGGAAACTTCCCGTTACTCATTTTACCACAAGAGAAACATCATGAATAGGACGGGTTGAGGAGAATAAATCTCATTTGGAGAATAAAAGTGGCCACCAGACTCTGTGCCATCCACTCCTGGGTATATGCCGCTGGGTCTATATCCACCCACTCCTGGGTGTACGTACGAGTCCGGGCAAGCCACGCCCCGACCTCACTTACTAGCTGGACAGCAGGAACCCCCCAACGACCGCAGACGGACGGTGGGTGTGGGACACGCGGGGTCCACACGCGGGGGCTCGGTCTGGCAGTACAGAGGGATGGTGTGCTGGCACCGCCCAAGGGTGGACGCTCCCCCTGAGACACGACGTTCCTGGAGGACAGCCCAACTCAGGGACGGTAGACGCATGCTCCCTTTCCAGGAGGCATCGGCAAAGACAGGTCCCCGGGGTCAGGGAGGCACGGCAGGGGTCAGCTGCTGCCCAGCGTGGGCCAGGCGGACAGGGTCTCTGTGTGGGGAGGGCCAAGCCCTGTGGGCAGCGGCGGTGGACGCTGGCTCTGGAATGTCCCCAAAGCCGCCGAATGACACACTCGTAATAGACGAGTTCCACGGTACGCGAGCTACAGTGCAACAACGCTGTTCCTTAAAAACAAAACAAAACACAGAAAGGACAGATGGTGTGTAAGGAAGGGGAGTTACTTGGCTTTGCTGAGTCCTGGGACGAGGGGTGGCCCACGCGCTCAGCTCCCAGGGAAGCAGGTCCTCACTGGCTCAGAGCCCAGCCCACAGGCGGGCGGGCAGGAGGGGGCCTGTGCACTGGCTTCTCGCCGCGTCCCCAGCAGGACAGACGGCAGCGCCCTTTAGGGAATGACTTCTTAAGAAACATCCATGCCCAGACCCACCCCCGGGACTGGACGGCGCCGGGCCGGAGGCAGGCATGGTCTACACCGCCCACGGACCCCAAGGGTGGGCTCTGCCACCAGCGGGGCCACCAAGGGTCCGAGTCCCACTCTTCCTCCTTCCCTTCCAGGGGTGAGGTAACAGGCACTTCAGCACGTTTTGAAATTATATATATGGATCTTTTTTAACAGGAAACACGCATATGTGATGGAAAATTCAAAGTGGACCCAAAGGGCTCCTGGACGAGTGAGGCCCCGGCAGGCCTCACTCCAGAGCGACTGTTCGGGTCGGCGGCTGTGATCCCAGAACTTTACACAATGAGTGTCCGTTCCCGGGTCTCCTTCCCCTGGCATGAAAGCCACGGCGTGGGAACCCCGACCCTGCCCGCTGGGGCCGTCCACTGCCTTCACTGTGCGGCGCCGGGCCAGTTTCTGCCGAGAAACTCATTTAGGGCACCTGAGCTCCGCCACCTGTTTTAACGATTTGGTGCCGTCTCGATGCCATGTGTGCCCCCTCCGTGCGTTCAGGATGTCTCTGCCACGTGTCGAACTCTGGGTTTGCAGGTTTTGTTTCTGTGGTCGTGGGTTTCGTGGCCAGCTCCGTGGAAGGCTCTGCTCCTGTTGCAAAGGAGCTCAGTGGTCTGACCGTTACTCCCGGATAATGCGTCTTTTTTTTTTGTCTGCTTGTAAGGTTTCCCCTAGAAGCTGGTTTTCCAGGCCTGGGTGTGTGCTTCCTGGAGGTGTGGGTCCCCCGAGGGCATTGTGCCAGGGGCTCTCCGGGTCCACGGGCTTCACATCATCAGCCGGTTCTCAAAGATCCGTGGCCTTCAATTTCTCGAGCTCACTCCGGCCACATTCCCTGCCCTCCCCCGAGCTGGCGCTCCATTTACAAGGGCTTTAGGTCCCACCGCACCCCCACCCCCGCCAGGCTGGGCAATAGGGCCCTTTCCCCCAGCTCTGCCAGCTCCTAAAAACAATGAACTTCTAGCTCAGCCAGGAGACGCCTCTCCCTGGCAGTGTCCTCCAGCGGTCTAACGGGAGAAGGGTTCTTGTACTGTTCTTGCAATTAAAAATTTTTTAATATATTACTTTAAAATATCTACAAATAAAGAAGTTTATATAAAAATACACCTTTTACTCCGGCTTGACTGCGTGTAGGAAGTCACAGGAGACGACCCCCACCGGCCAGCGGAGCAAGCTGGCCTCCCCTGCCTGGACGCTGGGCTCGCGGCGCCCGCGGGCTCACCTTGACCTTCCGCAGAAGCAGTGTTTTCGGATGTCCTCGCCGTTAAGTTACTTTCTCCGTCATGTCATTAATGAGCGTTTTGGGGACAGGTTCTCTGAGAACGTAAGCTCCTCGTTCCTCCTCGAATTGCCCGTGTATTAACTTGTGTAGCTGTGGACCCACAGGCCGGCTTGAGTCACTGGGTCGTAGCCCAGCGCTGTCCCCACGACCAGGCTGTCCTGGGTCAGCGGGCTGTGCTCCCGTCACGGGACCTCATCCGTCTCGACGTGGCTCTTCCCTTTCTGACTCTTGCAGACCCGGGTTCCTGGGTCACCTTCCCAGGGCCTCCGGTTCCTCCTGGGGTAGAGCAGCTCTTGGAAACCCGGGTCTGGTGCCGGGCGTGCGCCCTGCTTGGGGGCGCTGTCACCCCCCCACCCCCTCCGAGGCAGGGATGCACACGCTGGTTCACGTCTCGACACGTCTCTATCCACGATGTGTCCCGAGAGTGACCTGTTCACACAGTTCCTGTCGGTTCCTGTCCTGACTTGGACCTGCTCTCTGCCCAGCATTTGTGACCCTTTTTCTGACATTCAGAAACCCAGTGTCCGTCACCCTCAATACACTTACTCGCTCCAACCCCTCTTAGCTCACTGGTCTCGTATTTACGGCCTCGCCTCCCCCTCGCCCCCATGGCAGCCCCTCCAGGTCACCTGTAGTGGATGCCCCTCCCCCAGCCTGGGTGGCGCGAGGCCACGGTCTCTGCCCCCACCAGCCTGTTGTGCTTGGGGTCAGCCACAGGGCGTGCCCATCCCGACCCCTGAGCCTCCCGTTCTGAGGTTGGGGGTCCTCCCCCGCAGGGCCAAGGTCACCCGGGCACAGGTAAGCGGGAAGGAAAGGGATCTGCCAAGGGCAAAGGCCAAGGGTCACCCTGACGCCCAAACAGGTGGCAGGGGGCTCTGTGCGGGCGGCGTCCTGCTGCGGACCCCAGCGCAGGAGCTGGGCTGCTGCTCGGGATTTGCTGGTGGCGTTACCGGAACTGCTTTCCCAACCGCAGCTGTGCTCCAGAGGCCGAAACACCCGATAAAGAACCAATTAAACCCCGTTTCTTCTTCTCCTGCTGGTTCATGTGTCAGGCAGAACCTAATCTCGCGAAGGGATAGGCAGGCCCCTTATCTTCCCACCACAGGGAAATGGGCGACCCCTTCCCAGTGAAGACTGAACTCCCGCGGGGCGAGAGCGGCAGGGAAGGCGCTGGCGGGAGTCAGGGGAAAGAAGGAACTCGCCGCTTATCTGGAGATGGATGACGGGGTCATGGGCTGCCCAGGGCGCGGCGCGGCTTCTGGTCAGCAAAGGGAAGGCAGTGGGGAGGCTGTGGGCAGAGCAGGCTCAGCTTCGGGACGAGGCAGCCGAGGGGAGGTGGAGACCAGCGGGCCGGCTGCTCGCACCGACGAGGTCGCCACAGGGTGGGAAGCCCACGGAGGGTATTCAGAGCCCGGAGGAGCCTGGCACCGCCCTCCCAGCATGTGGGCACAGGGGTCTGGCCCATGCGCCTTCGTGCTACTGGCCTGGCTCATGGGCACCGCCCGTTCCTGGACACTCAGCAGCTGGGGCCCTGCCCCCTGGAACAGCACTGGGGTCCCCACAGCCAGCCTGCAGCGGCTCTCTGCGTGGGGCCCCTTCCTCAGCACCCTGTGGACCCTCGTGGCCCTCTCATCCCTCCTGGGTAAGCACGCCGGGTCGGTGGAGGGTTTGCATTCTTGTTCTCGAAACCAGCCTCCAGAAGCATGTGCTCTGGTTTCATCAACGGTCTTTCTGGCTTCCTCTTGTGACTCCTTGAGCCTCGGAAATATTCTCGGGAGGGCACTGCCCTTCCAGAACGGCAGGCAGCCTCCATGCCCCTGCAGAGCAGCTGACAAGCCCTGGTCACTCAGCGTGCCGCTCCGTGTGCTCCATGTGTCCTCCTGCCCCGTACCTGGCCCCGGGGGGACAAGGAGGCAGGAGGCGAAGGCCTGGGGTCTCTTGGGCTTTCAAAGGCCCCTTTGAGGTGAGGTGGCCCGTTGGAGCACACAAAGACGCTAACCCGGTTGGTGCCATCCACCTGGTGGAGCCCCCCGCACGGGACCCGCATGGCGGACCCCGGACCCCTGTGCGTCTGTGTACAAACAAACGTGCAGGCGAGGGTCACGTTCGGGGCCCAGCAGCTCAGCTGTCCCCGTGCAAATCCCGGCGCCTTCATTTCACTTGTTTATATTGAATGAAAAGGTCAACATCAAATGCCCCATGTTTTCCTACATTTCAAATTGGCAGAGCCCTAATTTGTGTTTTTCCCTTCCAAAGCATGTAGCCTCTCAGGAAAATTGCACAGAGCAAATAATTTAGCTATAAGGGTGCACTGAATTTGGGGAAATGTAGTACCAAATTAAATTAAAAAACTGGCCATCCAGCATGTGATCAGATTTAAAAAGACACGGAGTGTATTCAGTTGTGCCTAATTTCCATGACCTTTTTACAAAGAGAATAGCCTTGGCTAGAAATTCCTGAGGACGCCTCTGTCTATGCTTAGGACTGGCTGGCCACGGGGGTGTGCTGTGTGTGAGGACCTGGTCCCAGCCCTTCTGGCCGACGACCACGTCTCCTTCCTAATCGGTAGAACTGGCTGACCCCCGGGTAATGTCCCCCCGAGCACGTGGGCCAGCGAGGAAGTGAAGGTTCCAATCACACAGGGCCTGTCGCCAGACCGAAGGTCAGCCCCATCTGGCTTGGGGTGCAGCTGGCTCCCCGGGGACAGAACCCCCCCAGAAGCGTGCACATGAGCCACACCTCTCTGCGGGGACAGAGGACCCTGCTCCCTGGGATTGCAGTGAACGCCCAGAAGGGCCGGGAATTGTGGGGCCAGAGTCGGGGGGTACCCTAGACTGAAGTGCTGAACGCAGGCTCATGGCGTGGGGCGCAGCCCCGGACAGCCAGCTTCTCCGGTCCAGCCCCGGCCGTGTGCTCGTGGGCGTGGGACCATTTCATCCACAAGCCCTCACCGGCCTTTATGAAATGCAGATGGCACTGAGTACTGCAAGCTTTTCTTAAGTTTGGTGCAAAATCTAGCTGGAACTATCCCTGGGTTTTATTCCTCACCTACTGAGAGCATCTGCCAGTGTGTTTGATTTTGGGGTGCTGCCCAGAGCCCACGGGGCATCACCTAATGTCTGGACGGCAATTGCACCACATTCAATTTCTGAGCCCTGAAGAGATCTGCACCCCCAGACCATCTGCCCCACAGGCGTGCACACGGAGGAGGGCACATGGTTTCGTGTTCCAAAGCACTGAACCTGACATAATGGGGTTTCTCGGCGTCCTCCAGGACGAGACCCCTGGTGAGCGGCAGGGCGACCCCCCTGCAGCTGGCAAGCTTCATCACATCATTGCAAGTGCAGTTCTGGGGGGCTCTGGAGCTCGGGGGGGAGCAGGCAGCTGTGCAAGAGCCCTGGAGCTCTCCGTGGGGGATGCCCCAGAACCCCCAAAGGTAGCAAAACTTTGACATCTGAGGACACACACGGGTTAGGCAGATCTTTTGTCCTCTTGCAGTGGGAACCAGCAAACTCCCACAAGCTCAGAGAAGCCCATGAAGCAGGCGTAGGAGGGGATGTGGAGGCCCATGGAAGCAGGGAGTCTGCGGAGGTCTGGACAACCAGGCTTTCCACTGCTGCTGAGGGAACCGTGGGGCTGGGGCTCTGGCCCAGGTGTCCTGAGGCTCCCACTGTGGCCCTGTACCGTGGGAAGTGCTGGTACCATGGCTGAGCCTTGGGCGGGTGTGTGTGTGTGTGTGTGTATGTGTAGGGATCAAGGTGTGGCCGGCACTGCAGACCTACACACAGGAGCAGACCGGAGGGAAGATGCACCAGCCCAGACTCTGGTGGAGATTGCCAGCAGCTGATGGGACAGTGGACTTCAGGCAGGCCACCACGACACTGGCACAGGCCAAGCTGGGGGTCTTGTGGGGATGGCCGAGGGGGACAGGCCTGGAAAGCAGCCCTGACTCGGTGACACAGGCCAACTAGGGCCCTGACCACCCTCTCCTCTGCGTGCTGTGGGAGACTCATAAGCCAGGCCCTGGAGTGGGCATGGGGTGTGCCCGGGGTGGGGTGTGGCTGAAGGGAAGCTTTCCTTCGAGGGTAGCGGATACAGGGCCGGTCTGTGAAGGTGGGAGGTCTGTGCAGGGAGCGGGGTGCGTGCAGGGAGGGGGTCTGTGCAGGGAGGGGTTAGAGTCTGTGCAGGGAGGGGGATCTGTGCAGGGAGCGGGCTGCGTGCAGGGAGGGGGTCTGTGCAGGGAGGGGTTAGAGTCTGTGCCGGGAGGGGGGTGAAGGTGGGTCTCTGTGCATGTGGCAGGTCCAGGCCAGTGGTTTGCCCACAGGGCGGGAGGTGCAGGCAGGGGGGCAGAGGTGACGCTGACCACAGAGACGTCATGTCCCTTGGCTCTGCTGGTGCTGTGGAGCCTTCCACACCCCTGCGTGTCAGCCCCGCCATGACCATTGGGCGTTGTCCAGACACTACCTCCCATCCGCCTTGACCGTGGCTGAGGCTCAGGGAGGACGTGGCTGTCCAGCAGGTGGCAGGCCCGTCGCTTCCTCCTCGCGGGGCCGTCAGCCTCAGCAGCTCCTCCGTTGCTTGTGCCTTCTCTGCTCCGTGACACAGACTGGACTGGACTGACCTGATCTCTTTCGTTTACCTTGGAAATGCGTACACTCCTTGTGTTTATTCTCAAAATGTCTCTTTTATTACCTAATCAGAATTGGGGTGCTCTCGTCCGGTGAACAGAGGGGGAGGATCTCCAGAGAGTGGCTCCTGGGGGCTGGCGGGGACCCCTGGGAGGGACAGGCCGCCGCTAGGGCAACTGTCCACCGAGGCACCGGGCCTGTCGTGCCCCGTCCCCACCCCGACCCCACCAGGGACAGATCAGTGGAGACAGGTGGCTTTCCCTGCAGGGTTCCCTGGGGGGGCTCCTCAGGGAGGGGTCAGGTGGGGGGAAGGGACGCCAGCAGCAGCTGCTCCAGGAGGGACCAGCTCCTGGGGGGGGAGGCCACGCTCTCCCACCCGCCCCTGCCGTGGTGGGCAAGAAAGATGAACCTCAGGGAAGTGGGTGCCCCGCGCGGCCAGGAGGAAGTGAGGAGACTCGGAGCGCACACATCTGCAGGAGGGGTCAGGGCACCATGCTTGTTTCCTGTTTATGGTCTTCCTCCACGGTCAGCATAATCTTCTAAGCTGCCCGAAATTCCTCTGGGAGGCAGGTCGGGTGGAACCCTAAATACACAGAACAGAGTGATTTGGTGAAAGGTAAGGTTTATTCCCCTTGTCACAAACGTGCCGTGAGTGTGCGGGGGAGGAGCACTCCCCGGGCAAGGAGCCTTCCGGGGTTCTCTGGCTTCGGAGCTTTCCAGTAAGGAAATGCTTTGCATGCAAGACTCCAAACCAGGGAAGAAACATCTAGAAATAACAGAACTAGACGTCCCTCCCCATCACCTAGTTCCTGATGTTGCCGTCGACTGTATGTGGCTGGCGGGCTGAGCTCGGTCTGCAGGGCAGTGCCTGGTGAAGGGGCTGAGCAGCCGCGGCAGGAACAGACACCGCTGGGAAGGAGGTGCCGCACACGGGGCCCTGGCTCTTCTCGGGCACCTGCCATCGTGTCGCTCAGACCCTTCAAGTTCCTCTGCCTCTGAAGGTGGGGCCCCTGTGCCCCTTTCTGCTGGAGCCCAGCGCCCAGACAGCCCTCGCCCTGCCCACACCCGGGTCCCCGTTCCACTTGTGAGGAGACCTCGAGACGCCTGCTCTTAGCTGCAGACCAGCGACGGCCACGTGCTGCGCTGAGGCGAGCAGCTGGAGACCACTCAGAGCTGAGCAGCACCTGACTTTCGGGTGATCTTGTCAGACCCAGTGTGAAATCCCTCACTCGCCCTCGTGCTCTGCAGCATCGAGGGGCGGCGGACACAGTGTCTACCCTCGTGACATCACCGCCGCAAACAAGACGAGACACCCCGTCACCCCAAAATTTCCTCGGGCCCCTTGGTGATCCAAGCCCCCCACGCCCCCCCGAGCCACATGCCCTCAGGCTCCAGGAGCCTCTGACCTGTCGGCCCCGAAGAGCCGGCATTTCCTCATACTTTCCTACAGATCACGGACACAGCGGTCACTGCTTTTGGTCCGGCTCATCCCAGGGCAACAGTAGCGCTGAGACTCACCTGTGTTTGTGCGTCAGGATCTCACTTCCTTTCACATGTGGGTCGTGACCCTCGGGCGTGATTCACCACAAAACAGCCCGTGCCAAGGCGTTTCTACTTGGGTATTAATTTCTCCCTCCAGGCTTCTTTGGTTAGGGTTGGCATTCTTTGACTTTCCAGTCTTTAATTCTTAGCATATTGCTTTTATATTGAAAGTGGGTTTCCTGGGGCACCAGCGTGGCTCCGTCGCTGAAGCGTCTGCCGTCAGCTCAGGTCATGATCTCAGGGTCCTGGGATCGAGCCCCGCATCCGGCTCCTGCTTCTGCTTCTGCCTCGCTCCTCACCCATTTGTGCTCACTCTCTCACTCAAATAAATAAGTAAAATCTTTATAAAAAAATAAATAAATTGGGTTTCCTATAGGGAGCTTCTAGTCAGGTCTCGGTTTTTTTGTTTTCCAATCTGACCACCTTTGCTTTTTAATTGGGGTATTTAGACCATTGATATTTTATGTGATGAGGGATAAAGCTTGGCACATCCACCATTTTTCTATTTGTTCCCTCTATTTTTTGTTCCTTTTTTCCTGTTTTCTTTAAGATTGTGGCTTTTTTGTGTGTTGTTTGCATTGAATGTCCTCTGTAGGGTTTCTGGCTGTTTCTCATCCTTGTGTTCCGTGGTTGCTTCAGGCCTTATAATACACATCTTCGTTGTCTTCCGGTGACGTTTCACTAAGTAAGACCCTTACGGCACACGCTGCTGTGTGCTGCTTCTAACATGCACTTAGGTAAACGCATTATAAATCCTGCGATACGTGATTGATTTCTCCCATCTTAGAGATCACTGTTCTATGTTGCCTGATGTCCTTTGAAGGTAGAGCTTCCCCTCCCCCAGCTTGGCAGGTCCTGGACAGGGAGTGGGGGGCCTGGCACTGACCCCAGTCCATCTCAAGGCTGCTCAGTCTTCTTCCGGGGCCTGAGTCGGCAGGAGGGAGCGCCCTCTGGTGAGGTCTGCTGAGGTCATTCTCCCTCTGCCTGCGGATCTCGGGCCTTCTGGGGGCCCCTCGGCCCTCCAGGAGGGGCTGGTGAGTGTTCAGCCTGAGCGGGCAGAGGCGGCCGCGGATGAACGCAGCGTTTGTGACCCCCGGGAGCCTCCAAGGCCAGGGCTGAGCTGGAGACGCCTCTCTCCCCTCGGCGATGAGGAAGCAGGAAGCCTGCACGGCAGGTCTGAGCGGCAGGAGTAATCAGATGTCACAAAGTCCAAGCCTGTAACTCCGTGAACTTTACTAGCAGGAGGAGCCTTCCCCGTCCCGCTCACCCCTATTCTAAAAGCAGTTTTGGCACCAAGTAAGTGGTGTCTCAGCTCAGAGCAAGGCAGTTTGGCGCCCGAGACATCCCAGCTCAGCCTGCAGGGAGGACAGTGGGGGACGGCCAGGCCCCGAGGGGTAGGGGCTGCTGGTGCTGGGGCCACGGCCTGGGAAGGCCAGCCCATCGCTGGGGAGCCCCATGGCCTCACAAAGGCCCAGCGTTGGTGTGTTGAGGTCACACAATGACAGGGCTCAACCAGGAGGTGCAATTTCCTCCTGATAAGCCCTGGCAGCTGCTCTGGGTCTTGGCCAGGACAAAGTCACTTTCCTCCACCTCCTTCCGGGTACCTTCCCAAAGCTGCCAAAGGCCACGGTGGCCGGGCCTGCTGGGAACCAGAGGAATGAGCCGCAGGCACGAGGGGCAGGACGGAGACGTCCCGACCTTGCCCTCCTCCGGGTCCAGGCCCTCCTCTGCGGGACGTGGGTCCTTGCCGCCTCGAGCGGCATGGGAAGCAGCAGCCCCCAGGGCCCCCTGTCCCCGTGGTGCCTTCAGCTCTTCAGGCCCGAGGCACGGCGAAGTGTGGGCGATGATGCGCTCGACGGAGCCAGCGCCAGGCGGGGAGGAGGGAATGCAAGCGGCGGACCCGCGCGCCTTGGAAGGGCTTCACCAGCGCGTCCGGAACAGGGGCTGCTGTGGACAACAGGATCTTTTTTTTCTTTTAAAAACTGTAGTTATTTATTTGACAGACAGAGAGAGAGCGAGTGCAGGCGCACGAGCAGGGGGGCAGCAGAGGGGGAGGAGCAGGCTCCCTGCTGGGCAGGGAGCCCAATGTGGGGCTCAAACCCAGGACCCCAGAGTTCAGGATCTGAGCCGAAGGCAGAGGCTTCACCGACTGAGACCCCCGGTGCCCCAGACAGCAGGTTCTTGAGAAGCCACCTGTGCAGCTCGCCGGCACACACGTCCAGAAGCCTGGCTGCCGGGAGCCCCTCCCCACTCCGGAAGGCAAGGGTAGAGCTGTCTCAGCAGAAACCCAGCCTCTGCCCCCGTCTGGTCTGGTCGCCATGCACAGAGCTGGGTCTGCGGCCCACGACAGCCACCCACATGCAGTATGGCCAGCGGTCACACGCCGGGGGCAGGGGGACTGTCTTGGCCACGGACTGTCACCGGTAGGCCCACGGAGCCACTCCACCCTGGGGTGACCCACAGCCTGCAGTGCAGGTCCTCCGGGCTCTGTCCACTCACGTGTCCAGCCACACGTGGGCACAGTAGCACCCGGTGAGCAGGGGGGTTTTTTTGGTATTTGTTTTTTTTTTTTACATTTTATTTATTTATTTGACAGACAGATCACAGCAGGCAGGAAAGCAGGCGGGGGGATGGGTGGGAAACAGGCTCCCCACTGAGCAGAGAGCACGACTCGGGGCTCGATCCCAGGACCCTGAGATCATGACCAGAGCCGAAGGCAGAGGCTTAACCCACTGAGCCCCCAGGCGCCCTAGGCAGGGTCTCTGAAAACGAGGTCTGCGGGTCCGTCCCAGCACCAGTCAGCTCCCCACTCGTCCTCAGTGGATCGCCCGCTCACACTCAGACTTGTGCTCCTGCTGTGGCTGTGACTGACCCTAAGGTTGGCCACCCCACCAGGGGCCACTCTCCCGAGACCCGCCCGCCCCGTGCGTTTCTCGCTAATGGGTTTGGAGGCTTCGGACCCGCAGAGACGCTCAGGGAAACGTGTGGCGCTCTCTTCGCTCGGGAGCGGGGCCACCAGAAGGGGGCCGGGCGGCCAGCGCAGTAAACAGTAGCACGGCTGCCCGCATGCGGCTCGGCCGCCCAGCTGCAGCCCCCGAGGGAGGCCCCTGCCCCCGCGGGTCAGGCCTGCTGGGTTAAGCCAGGCTGGACAGGTCCCATGAGCACCGGGGGCAGGTGCCCTTGGGTGGTCACAGCTAGCCCGAGTCTCTCTGAGGAGCGCCCCACGCCAGCCCTTCATCAGGGGTGCCACGGAAGCAGGCCCACGTGTCGCCACAGCTCCTGTCCCAGGGAGAAGGGCCACGGGGTCCGGCCACTGTTTGTTCACTTCCCAGGGGGTGGGTGTGCCAGGCTCTGCCTTCTGGAACCCCAGTATCTGGTCACGGCTGGGCTGGCGCCGCCTGCCCCCTCCACCCCCTCACACACTCAGGGAGCCCAGAGAACGGAGCCGGAGAGAGACGCGGAAGTCCCGGAGGCCCGGGCCCAGCTCTGCCCTCCGGCTCGCCCCCCACACCAGCCCTTGGCCTTCCTGCGAGCCCAGCTGGCAGAAGGCGGTGTGATCAGAAAGTGATGTCGGGTCCTGGGGTCTGCGGCAGGAGCCCTGATGGTGAGACGGTCCTGCTCCTTGCTGAGGTCCCGCCACGGCCGATTTTCCTTTGTTCGAACGTCACGACACCTGGTTTCATTAATTATTCTGGACCCACATCCTTTCCTTTGCTGATTAGGATGGGGTAAGCCACAGGGGGCCAAGGTCTGCTCCCCAGGTCTTGTGCCTCTCTCTCTGGGCGCGCACCGGGCCCTTGCCACCATCGGAGGGCAGGCTGAGTGAGGTCAGTGGCCCGGGTGGGCCGCGGACCGGAGCAGGGCCCTGCAAGTGGTGCTTACGGGCCCCTGGAGCACGGGATGGGGCTCTGGGTCGCAGAAGAGCAGCCGCGAGAAGGTTCCTGAGCTCCACGTGCGGCCCAGACGGCCTCGAGGAGCCCGGGGTCTCTCTGCTCGCGGAGGTGCCCCTGGCTTCTTTGCCGCCCCCCCGCGCCCCCCCGGGGCCCCTGCCTCCACCCTGCATCCAGCACGCCGCCGCCGAGAGTGGACCTGCAGAAACCACAAAGACATCCGTACCCCCGGGTCATCTGAGCAGCTCCCGGTGTGTCTCCCTAGTAAACAGGTGGCAGTGCAACCCTAAGTATTACAGGGACCCCTCCGGGTGCTAGGGTATCAGCACCAAGCCACACAGAGAGACCCTGTCCCGCGGAGCCCCGAGTGAGTGGGAGACGGGTATGCGCAGGAGAGAACAGGTGCCAGGCCCATGAGGCGGGGGGGTTGGGGGCACCATCTCCATGGGTGGAGGCTGTCGAGGTGGGCTTGGAGGGAGGGTGGCCCCCACGGAGGCCGGAGCGGGGTCCGAGGTGGCAGTGTGGGGCTGGGTCCCCAGGGGGCCAGCAGCAGGTGGCTGGGGCCCACCCCCCTTTTAAAAGGACCAATCAGCCTCCCAAGGGCCCCAAGCGCCTGGATGGGGCCAGGGAGGTGGCCCGGAAGCAGGGGCAACTGAGAATCATGTCCCTGCCTGTCCTTCTCTGACGGTCGCGCCCTCAGAACGCCCATGGCCTAGTTCTGCTCCTCCTTGGGGACTGACTAAACCCCATTATCCCAGCCCGACACACTTATTTTTGTCTTTTCCTGTGTTTCCAAGGCTGAATTTTTCTAGAGCAGCTTTAGGTTCACCCAAACATGTCGATGAAGGGTTAGGGCTTCCATCTGCCCCTGGGCCGCGACATGCACAGCCATCCCCACTATCAGTAGTCACGCCCTTGTCAGCCTCATGAGCCCGCGTCACGGTCACCGCCCCGCGTCTGTGGTCACATCAGGCTCACTCCTGCCTGTGGGCACTCTGTGGGTTTGGACAAACATGTGGTGACAAGCCTCTGCCGTTCGTGTCCTCCCGCGGCCCTGAGGGCCCTCCTGCTCTCCCTGCTCACCTGCCCGGCCCAGCCACAGCCTGGCAGCCACCGGTCTTGGGGCCATCTCCACAGCTTCGCCTTTTCCGGAATGTCATAGCGTTGAGCGCTCCGTAGGCAGCCCGGTCAGACGGGCTTCCGTCAGTAACATGTGTCCCCCATGTCCTCGCGGTGTGCTAGCTCGCTTCCTTTTAGTGCTGGGCGGCGTCGAGTCACCCGCAAGGACCCCAGTGACATCGAATCACCCGTAAGGACCCCGTTCTCTCGAACTCGCACCTACTGAAGGGCATCTTGGTTGCCTCCACGTTTGGACAACTGCAGACGGAGCCGCCGCAAGGCTGTGTGGCGGTGTCTGTGTGGACTCTGCTGGGGACGGCACGCGACAGGCGCCTTCGCTCGGGACTCCCTGCGGTCCCTCCGCACGTCTTCTCGGTGAAGCGTCTGTTAAGGGTTTTGGTCCATTTTGTAATAGTATCGCTCGTGTCCTTACTGCTGAGTCCTCAGAGTTCTTCATGGACTGTGATCATTCTTCTCCGTCAGACGTGTCTCGGCAGGTGTCTCCTCCCGGCCCGTCTCCTCGCTCCCTCGTCTCTGGCTCCCGGGGACCAGGCGGTCTGGCGGTCCGCGAGCCGCACTTCCTCTGCTGCGCCTCTCACGGGTCGCGCCGCTGGTGCTGCGTCTCAAACGCCACCACCAAACCGGGGCCCGCTGCGTCTCCCCTTACTCCGTCTTCTAGGAGGTTTACGACCCCGCATTTGCCACCGAGGCCCGCGCCGCACGCGGAGGCCCACGCCCCGAGGGCTGTGAGGTCTGTGTCCCGCTCCTCCTGCCGCGCGCCCCGCCGTTCCCGCACAGCTCGCCGCGGAGACGGTCTTCGCTCCTCCGTGCGAGGTCGGGACCGTGCTGCTGCGGGTCTGTCTCGGCAGCTCTGTCCTTCCGCCAGCACCGCGCCGACTCCGTGACTGCGGTGTCTGTGAGTCTCCAAGTCGGCGAGTGTCGTCCTGGACTTTGATCTCCTGCGGTGCTGTGCTGGCCGTCTGGGTCTCTCGCTTCTCCATATAAACTCTGGAATTCGGTTATCCTAATCCATAAATAGGTTGCACACTTGGATGTTAACACCTGTGTGACACCCCCTCCCCAGCTTGCCCCACACTTGCCATTCCCCTTTAGAGCGAGGACTCAGAAATCGGGTCGTCTGAACGTCCCCTCGCACGGATCAGTGGCTAGCAGGGGCTTCTCCAGGAATGAATCCAAATTTTGCTTTGAAGTCAAACATGGCCCCGTGTGGGGTCAGGGGATGGGTCTGACACTTCAGGAGGAGGTCTTGGGTGAGTGGGGCCTGTGTCTGGAGCAGCGCTCACGCAGCCTTGCAGGCAGGACTCGGGCACAGCCGTCCCCATGGGCCTATCCTGGCTGCAGCACCCCGAGGAGCTGAGTGTGCCTTGGGGGGGTCTGCAGACACCCGGCCTTAAGCCTGAGACCACCAGGTCTCTAACTTCCTCACCGAAAGCCTGTTACTCTCTTCAGGGAAGGCGATCCAGGTGTCAGGCTCTCCAGCCACAGCAAAGCTCAGGGGCCCATGGCTGGAGCCCACACTGCAGACCCCACAGCTCCGGAGGACCTGAGGCAGGAGGACAGGCTGCTGGGGGAGCTGGTGCTCCCAGGCGGGAACCCAAGAGGCCCGTCAGTGATGAGACTCATAGCGACATTTCAAGGACAGCATCCGCTTAGTTGTGGAAGTCAGGGCCAGATGGGCACCGACCTAGCCTGCGCTGCACCTGGTGGGACCTGTGTGTGGGGACCCGGCCTGGGACATCCAGCCTGGCGTGGAGGGATGGGCTCCCGGGAGGGACGTGCGTGCACTAGCAACCCTCCTTCTCCTGGAATCTTGGAGTCGGTCTGGACCAGCCGCCCCTCCCGCGCCCCGAGTGATAACAGGGCTGGTGTCCCAGACGCGTGCTCGAAGCCCCCGCAGTCCCTTTCCCTGGGAATCCCGAACAAAACGCAGCCGCGGGGACTCCGCCAATGCAGTGAGACAGAACAGTGCATCATGACCTCGGGCAGTTTACCCCAGTGTCCCTGACCCTGCGCCTCACAGGCTTGGCCTCAGGGGAGACAGTAGGTCCTTGGCGCAGACCCCGCCCCCAAACCCCATCACCCTTGGTCCCACCCCCAAGCCCTGGTCTTCCCTAGCCTCATCCCCAAGGCCCTCACAGGCCCCGCCCTCTCTGGCCCCCACAGGCCCCGCCCTCTCGGGCCCCCACAGGCCCCGCCCTCTCGGGCCCACAGGCCCCGCCCCCACCGGCCCCGCCCTCCTCCCCCCTCCCCCACCGTGGGCTCTAGTGGGGAGGAGTTGGAGGGGAGTGGGGAGCGGAGACCTGGAGAGGCGGGCTGGACAGAGGATGAAGGACAAAGCGCCCAGAGGCAGTGAGACGTCGGGCTGGGGTCAGAGGCTGCACGGGGCGCAGTTTAAGGCGTCTGCGCAGCCCCGCCCGCCGGCCCTGGTCGTGCTGCTTGGGATAGGGGTGCCTCAGACGCTGGAGCAAGGCCTCTGTCCCGTGTCAGACTTGGGGTGACCTCAGTCGGGGACCCCCCAGCCACACCCTCCCCCACCCCCACCTTTCCTCCCCACTACACTCCTCCCTTCCCCCAAGTCCCAACCCCCCACTTGCCCCCTACAGCCCCCTCACCGCCCCCAACCCCCCAGCCCTACCTCCGAGGCCCCCCGCGGCCCCAGCAGGCCTCCTCACCTGACCTCCGCCCACAGCCCCCGCAGGCCCCGGCACACAGGATTTCTGCTGACACAGGAAGCAGGCCAGGTTCTGGGTCACCGCTGGGTGCCTTTGCCCTGCTGTCCTTCCTCACAACGTCCCTCGCTGCTCAGCTCCTCCCAGGCTCCCGGCACAGCCTCCTGAGCCCTCGGCACCCCAGCGGGCAAGCTCCCCAAGCTCGGGGTGCCCCTGGCCTCAGCACAGCTTGGGAACAGAGCGCTCCTCTGACCAGACCCTCGCCACAAGGCTGGCGCCCCTGCAGAGGCCGAGGGTCAGCTCTGGCCAGGAGGAGATGCTCTCAGGACGCCTCGGCCCGCTGCTCACCACCCTGTCTGGTTGCCGCTGTTGTCAGGGTCATTGGTATCGCTTTGGGTGACCATGCAATGGCTTCAGAACCCTCGGGGGTAGGGGGAGGAGGGACGAGAGGAGGGACTCAGAGGGAGGACCCAGTGTCCAGCCGTGGGCTGGGGGGGAGATGGACCTTTGGTGCAGCCAACAAAACAGCCCAGAGAGGGACTCCCACATTGCTCCTGCTGCTTTCAGAAGGGAGGCCCAAGAAGTGTCTGGAACGGGGGACAGGGGCTCAGACGGGCAGGGAAGGGGAGTCTCAGGGTTTTAGCCGCCCTGGCCGGTCCAGCCCCGGGGCCCGAGTCTGGCATGGCCCGCGGCTGCCTTTGCATAAAGGCTATGAGAGGTGGTCCAAGGCACCCTCTGCCCGAAACAGCCGCATAAACATTAATTAGCAGAGGTTAATATATAATTCTGAACCGCATGGGGATCTCACCAGCGCCAGAGCTATTGTTTGATAAGGGTTTAATGAGAAGAAGGGAAACACCGATAAGAGCGGGCTCTCATTGTGAGCGGCATCAAGGTCAGGGTGGGAGGAGTCGGCGGGCGCAGGGAGCCCCCCAGGGCTGCTCGGCCCTGGGGCTCCACGCATGGTGGCGCCCAGCTTTGTCCCCGGCTCTGGGGCCCTGTCTCGGCACAGGGCATTATTGACTGTTTCAGGGGTGATTTTATTCTTCCTATTTTGTATTTACATCCCCTGTCAAGGGCTGCAGCCTTGACAATGGGCCTGTCTGCATAGGTTCCCCCCCCACCCCCCAGCCCCAGGAGCCCAGACCTTCCCATCTCTGTGGATCTCCCTCTTCGCTGACAGACAGCCATCCCCGGAGGCAAGGTCAGGGAGCGAGTGGGTGAGCACAGAAGATTCCTTTCCTGCCAACAGGTCAACATGGCATCCGGCGTTTGAGGTGAGAATAGGCTGTGCCGCAGATGGGGCTCACCTCCCGGCCTGTCCCAGGTTCGGGGGATGTGGCACACCACCCATTTATGGGCCTGGCTGTCCGCGGGGAGCAGGGGAGCTGACTCAGTGCTGACACCTGCTCTTCCCCAGAATAATCCTCCAGGGCGGGGTAGGGCATGGCGGGTGGGGCCCCAGCCTTCCAAGTAAGTGGAGAGGAACAATTCAGGGGCCCCTCTCCCCAGCCCCACCCTCCACCTCTGGTCGCTCCATCCACACAGGGACTCTGTGCCAAAGCCAGGAGTGCTCTCCTGGGTCAAGGCCACGGCTCTCCCCTCACCCTTCCGGGAGGCGGGCAGAGCTCCCCTGAGCCTCTGGGCCCAGCCGCCCTCAGACGAGCTGATACAGGAAGGAACAGTGGAAGGTGACCCGTGAGCACGCGTGTCTGTCGCCGCAGGTGAACCCCAGCCTAGGGCCCTGCTCCAAGACCAGCAGAGCTCCTCGTGCGCAGTTTCGGGGCACATAGATGTACCGGCTTTGTTTCCGACATCCGGTCGCAGTCGCGAGGACAGCTCTCCAGGAAGATGTGTTTCGTGAGCTGGGTCCTCACCTGCCTGCCTTTGTCTCCTGGGCGGTGGCAGGTGGACAGTGCCAACTCTGGAGACACGTTTGGGGCCCAGCACAGGGGCGGTGTGGGGGCGATGGGAACTGGGCATGAGGAAAACCCCAGAGCAAGGCCCCAGGAGAAGACCTGCGAGCGTGTGCAGTTTCTAGCCAAGCAGGGCTGTCACACGCCTCAGATCGCACCCTGAGTGTCATGGTGTCAAGAAAGCAGCTCTGGGGGCGCCGGGGTGGCTCAGTGGGTTAAGCCTGTGCCTTGGGCTCAGATCATGGTCCCAAGGTCCTGGGATCGAGCCCTGCATTGGGCTCTCTGCTCAGCAGGGAACCTGCTCCCCCCCCCCACCTCTCTGCCTGCCTCTCTGCCTACCTACGATGTCTGTCAAATAAATAAACAAAATCTTAAAAAAAAAAAAAAAAGCAGCTCTGGATGTTGTCAGACATTTCATAATCAGTGGCCAGCCCCCTGCTGCAAGTCAGGAAGCCCTCTAGCCCGAGGAGCCCACCCCTGCCTGTGCACCTGTAGGCGGGGGGCGGGGGTAGCTGGGAGCGCTCTGTGCTGTGGGGGTCCTGGGCATCCGGGGGTAACTCGGTCCATAGACAGGGAGATGGGGAAGGCTGAACGTTGTCCTGGCTCTCACTCTCTGTCTTTGGAAACCTGCTGTGTGATGGGAAGTAAGTTCCTGGGTTTGGGCCTCCCCACTGCTGCTGCCCAAGCCAGCCCACTTAGGCCTTTGCTTCTCCCAGCAGATGCCCCTGGAGCTGCAGTGCTGTCCGGCTGGGGCCTGCAGGCACGGTGTGCCAGGAAGAGGTGGCAGTTGGGGTTGGGGGCGTGCTGTCCACTCACAGAACACGTACTAGCAAGGGCCGTCTGGGCACACTGGCCAGCCGGTGTGCTGCATTCTGGCTAAGCTCTGCTACCACCTCACACCTGGGCAGGGGCTTCGCCAGGACCGTCACAAGCGGCCTTCTGTCTGGACAGACAGCCGCCCGCTCCTGCGTTCACCACGTCTGACACCGGACAGTCACGGAGCCAGAAGGCTGAGTGCTGTCATCACTCTGTCTGACGGATGAGGCCCAGAGAGGTTCAGTAAGTCCTCAAAGGCCACACAGCTGGTCTGTGGCAGGGCAGGACTCCCCCAGGCCCTCTCTCCACATAAGCTGCCCCAGAGGGAGAACGTCCGAGTGCAGGGCCATGGCAGGGCAGGGCCCTGCTTCTGCAAGTGTGTGATTTGTAGGGAATCGTGGAAGCCTTCAGCTTCCTTGCTTTAAAATGGGATTAGGAGGTGTAGCCGGTGGAGGCCAGGCCAAGCTGCGCCTGGGTTCCCATGGGTATCGGGTGAAGGGGGGCGTGGCAGGGTGGGCAGCAGCCAGACCTATTGTTATTTTTCTGTGTATTTAATACCCGATCTCCAAATAGGGAAGTGGGAGCAGAACAATGGGCATATTCACTCCGGGACGGAGCCGGCCAAGGGCTCGGTCCGCAGCCTGACGGCCCCCCACGCCGCCACCAGATGCTGAGCCCATTTCTCTGTCGGCCGTGGGGTCCCGCACGCCCCAGAGCACAGCGTGGTGTTTCTTGGCGGGTCTGTGTGAATGCCGCAGGCGGTTAAGTAAGGGCCACCTTGGTCCCAAACAGAAAAATCGGCAGATGCTCAAGAACCCCGGGTGACGGTTCGCGCCGCAGAGCTGGGCCGGCTGCTGGCAGAGCACCGCACGTTGGAGATGGCGCCGGAGTCCGGAATGACCAAAACCCAGTCCCTGGGCGACTAGATGCCAGGGAGGTGACAAGGGAGCCTCCTCTCTTCTCATTTCTTGGAGCTCAGGGGGTCTGCGGGCGGGCCTCTGCCCGGCCGAGGCTGTGGGGCCCAGGGGCCCAGCTCTTATGCAGGGCTGGTCCGCGCACATATCCAAAGGAAACAGCCTTGTTTTCACAAGCACACACACAGCAAGTGCAGGAGAGATTGAGTTTTGAAAATATTGTTCCTGAAATCCACACTCACGGCTGGTGTGTGCCGGCGGCTTGGGTTTGGGACAGCAGCGCCCACCCTGGGGTGTGGCTGAAGCCGGTCAGGGAAGCACACGCAAACCGCGAGGAAAAACCCGACTTTATGTGTTCCTCCCACCTCAGATGTCCGGGGCCAGCTGCAGGGGCCTTCTTGCGGGTGCCGGCCTACCTGGGGTGCTGCTGGGGGCAGGGGCGCGGCTCCTGCGCCCCTCACTCCCTCCACACCCTCTCCTGGGCCAGCACTCAGCTGCTGCCGGGTCCCCGGTTCTTCCTCAGGATCCCATTCCGTAAACCCGGCAACTATTTCTGGAAAGAAGTCCCAGGCTATACCCGACAATGGCTGTGTCTCCTTTACGGTACACGTGACCCCGGCCCAGCCAGGGTGGCCCAGGACAGCCCGTGGTCATAGGTGCCCTTGCTGCACACCCCCAGCTGGGTGCTCGAGGCCGGGCTCTGGGTTCTGCCCCACGAGGTCTCGGGAGGGAGGGGTGCCCCAGGGGCAGATCCAGGATGGAGCAGGTCATCTCTGGCAGGGGAGGCCACAAGGGACACAGCTGGACTCCGAAGAGGCCCTTGGGCTCCAGTCTGAGCCTCCGGAACCTGTGGGGATGAGGAACCCCCAAATCCAATACCCCAAATGGTCCTCAGGGTAAGGGACTCGGCATGCCTCCCCCTCACCTCCTCAAGCTGGGCATTGGCACGTGAGAGTCCCAACCCAGCTGGTGCAGGCTCCTAGCACCCGGGGACACCGAGGTTCCCCATGTACAGGGCAGGGCAAGAGAGAGCAGTGAGGGCCAGCAGTCACCTGCTCTTTGTGCCTCTGTTTCCCCCTGCGAAAAGGTAAGTGCACCCCTGGTTTCACCTTCATTTTACTGAAGTTGAGAAACTGAGAAACTGAGGCAGAGAAAGCCCCCGTGCCCAGCTGCACTCCATGAGCCCCCAGGAAAGCCTGTGTCGCAGCCAGCCGGTGAAGCGAGCGTCCAGCGAGCCTCGGGGCCGGGGCCGGGGCGGCTGTGTTCCAGAGCCGTGCCGATGGCCCTGCAGAGGGTGGGGACTCAATTCACGGCCTCTGGGGACAAGTTGGGGACAAGCCCGGGGCTGCTGCCCTGTGGGTGTGGGGCCAGCAAGGCCTGCGCACCTCTCATCCCGGGGGAGGCGTCTGTGGGTGACCCTGGTAAGGACCCCGCGACAGACTGTGTGCTGAAGCCGTCTGTGAGGTGTCCCAAGGGGACAGGCAGGGCGAAGCGTCGGTGCCCGCAGAGCCTGGCGGGGGCCCCAGCTATGGCCGTCTCCGCACCCTTGCCGCCCGGAGGCCCTGGTTGGGGACAGTCCTATGGGACACGCACCCAGACTGCTATCCCAGCTCCGTGTCCTCTGGAACCCAACGCGCATCCTGAGAGGGGAGGGTCCCCATCAGGGCCGAGGCTGGGAGTCTGGGGGCCTGGAAAGGACCATGTGGGCCACTGCTCTCCCTCTGGCTCTGTCCTGACCGCTGACCCTTCCCCAAGGAGGCCAGAGGGCCAGTGCATGCTCCCTGACCGCTCCCTTCAGTCAAATGCCTGGGTCTTTAGGGACCAGACAGCCTCTCTCGGGTCCCCTCCTTCCAGCAGGCTGGGCTTCTCCACGGGGCTTATTTCTGTTCTGGGGTGTTTCTCGCAAGGGCCTAACAAGCAGGTAGGCTCTGGCAAGTCTGGACCAACACGGGATGGCCCCCTGGGTGGGGGTGCCTCCCATGTCAGGGGGACTGGGTGACAGGGCCCAGGCCCCAAAGGGAGTTCGCCCAACTATCCCCAGGACAGGGAGAGACGCTTATCCCTGCAGTGTCCAGACCTTCCCTCCCAGGGCCGGCTCAGGCCTGCCCAGGGCCAGGAGGCTCAAAAGGCTCCCAGGGCCCAGGAGGTCCCAGTGAGTAGCAGGGTGGGGGAGACAGTCTAGGTGGTACCGAGGTACTCCCAGGACTGAGGGCCCCTCCTATCTGGGCACTAGTGAGTCCCCCAGGCAGGGTCAGCCCCCTCCTGGGGGCCGGGTTGAGCCCTGTCCCAGAGACAGGGCAGTGGGCATAGGCTTACACCCTTGCCGCTGAGCCCAGGGAGCTGAGCAGGACAGCGAGTCCCTTTTCCCTGGCAGCCCCAGCAGACGCTGGCGGGGTGGGAGCAAGCTCCTCCTCCTCTGCCCTCCTGAGGGAGGCAAGCCAGCTTCTCCGGGGGCAGGAGGGGGCCCATGCGTGTGCTGGGACCTTGACGCCGTGCCCCAGGACACAGAGTCCCCCCAGAAGCGGTTCCGTGCCAGCCAGGTCTTGCATGAGCAGCACTCCCATCTGAAAGGCTAATTTGTGTAAATGCTCTCGTAGGAATGCGCCTTCCCCACTACACATTCCTCTCTGTGAAAACTTTCCACTGTCAGGTGAATGCTGCTGGCTTGGACGAAGGCTCCTGGTCGTTCTCTGGGGGAGCCCTGCGCCCACACTTCTGCTCTCGGCCCGGCGCTCTGCGGCCTGGCAAAGCAGCCGTCGGGGGCGGGGGCAGCTGGGGGCTCACAGTCAGCGCTTCTGAGCTTAGATGCTGGTCAGCAAGCCTCGGTACCCACTCGAGTCCCCGTGGGGCCCTGACTCGGGCTTACTGCGAGCCCCCCACGGACAGGGCCCCACGGCAAGAGGCACAGAACACTGGTGCCATGCTTCCCACGTGAGGGTCCCACTGGGGCTAGTGACAGGCCTCCGGGGGCAGCAGCGACACACTAGCCATCCTACGCACGTACTTGCTGAGGACAGCTCTCTGCGCTGTGCTCCTGAAGGGCCAGACCCGCGTCTGCCGTCCCTGTCCTGGGACATTCATTAGGGAGGCATAACATGTGGAAACGAGACATGAGTGGGGTCAGGGGACGCACTGCCGCCCCAGCTTGCGCCGTAGGCAGAGGCAGCCCGGGCTCCAGTCCCCTGCCCGGGGCCCGCCTCCCCGCAGGTGCCCAGCCCTCCCGGCCCAGCACAGGAGGGGCAGGCTCATGCCCCCCCGCCGCAAGGACAAGTCTCCAGGCTCCCCGGGTCTCCCCGGCACCCTCTGGGGTGTTTGAACCCAGGGCTCGCTCTGAGACCTCCAGTTCTTTCCAAATCTGGACCTTGCCAACCAGACTTGTAGCCACTGCTTACACCGAAGGGTGCAAGTCAAAGGACAAGCGCCTGAGAATGGCCCGTTTTCCGCGTGCGCTCGTAGGAGTCCTGCCGATAGCCCCAGCAACAGAACTGCCATTCTTTGCAGAAATCTCCCTGGATTCCTTTTAGAAGAAACGCTATCAGGAGTGAGCATGTTAACAAGACTCTGTCCAGCCCCGTGAATGGGGCTCGTCCGAGAGCACCCAAAGCCCTGGGCTCGGCCGCAAGCGGCAGCCTCTGCAGGAACACAATGTGCATTGTGCTTCCCCCGGGCGGCCAGCACGGGGCTCGGGGCCTGCGAGCCTCCTAAACCCTCAGCACACACCGTATCGGCCCTCAGACAAAGCCCAGCGGCCCCACGCAGCCCTGTCCGGCTATTGTCTCCAGCCTCTCGGGCTGTGTGTTTGCTCTGGGCCTGGCCTGATGCTATCGATCGCCAGGTGAGGTGGGGCTCTGGGCTGGGCAGGGAGGGCAGGGGCCGTCGGACCCCCGGGGACCTGGCCCAGCTCCAGCAGCCTCGGGGGAGCCCGTGGACTCCTCCCGCTGACACGTTGGCCGTGCACTGTCCTGTTGGGCAGGCCTGGGGGGTGGGGAGCAGGTTGGCCTACCTGCCCCTGGGTAGCCCGTCTCAGGGACAGGGACCCACAGTGGTGCATAGCACGGGGTGCAGACGGGTCCAGCTACGTAGGGGAAAGTGAGGCTTGTCTGCAAAATCAGACCTCGCCCGAGGCAGGCGGGGGTCTGGCCAGGGGAGGTCCGGAGCGTGCGCATCCCGCATCCGCCTTCCGAGCAGAGACGGCTGGTCCCGTGTGGCAAGCAGAGCGTGGCAGCATCTGAGCTGGGGTGGGGGGCACACGCGCCAGGCTGAGCCGCTCCCTCCTTCTTTGGCAATGTCCCCAGAGCCCGGGTGCAGAGGTCTCAGAGGGCAGCCCCCTTGGTGACAGGGCCCAGGTCCTGCTTCCCACGGCGAAGGGCGAGGATTCACAGGCGCAAACGGCCCCGAGAATAAGATCTGCGGTCTCTGGCCGCTCTGAGCACAGCCCTGCCTCAGAGCCCGGGTTCCCTCCACAGCCCTGGGTGCGTTTTCCATGCGCTAGCGGAGGGCCTCAGGTACGGAGAGGTGGCGGCTCGCTCAGCCGGCCGCCGGCTCCGGGTCCGCTCCCAGCTGCTCTCCCCGGGCGGGCTCCCCGGTCGTCAGCAGCTCCGCACCCCGGGCTCCAGCTGGAGGGATGGCTGCACTGCCTTAGGGTGGCGTCTCCCTCCCAGAGGAGGAAGGGGAGCCATGAGCAAGTGTCCCAGAAGACGGCAGACCCAAAGGCTCTGAGTCCTGCGGGGACAGAACTCTGGGGGGCTACAGGGCCTCGGGGGGAGCCCAAGGAGTAGAGCAGCGTGATCACCCGAGTGGGAGAAGCTCCAGGGAGCGTCGGCTGAGCTCTGGACGAACAATGATGTGGGGCGAAGCAGCGCCAGGAGGTGGGCAGGCCCAGGGCGCGGGAAGGAGCGCGAGAGACACAGGGTGACGGCGCTTCTTCGTCTGCGTCTGCAGGCACACGCTCGTCTCGGACCCTTGCAGACGGGGTCCCCTCCACACGTGCAGACTGAGCAGGTGGAGGGCAAGCCCCCTTGGTCCCGGGAAGTCGTGAAGTGCACACGAAGTGACGACCGGAACACAAACCGGCACCTTACCCAGAAGGAAGGACCGACTGAGGGTTAGAAGGGGAGAGGCGCACCTCGTCCGTTGAACCACAGGAAAACCGGGGCGGCCGTGCGACTGTGAGAGCGGACGCTGGGCAAGAGTCTTCGAGCAGAGGGGCCTTCTGCACGATAACGAGCCCGTCACGCTGAAGACAGACCAACCCTGTTTAAGTCACAGAGAGCAAAAGCTGGCAAGCCGAGAATGACCAAGCCACCAGCTGAGATGACAACGTTGCCGCGTCCCTTTACTGCTGAAATGAGCACAGACGTAGCAGATCTGAGAACACGACGAACCAGTTTGACCGAATGGACAAACGTGGACCCCAGTTCTGACAAGCCAGAACACACCTTCTCACCCAGAGCACGTCGGGTACTTTCCACAAAAGCCCAGATGCTACGTCACGAAGCAGGTTTTAACAGATCTAGGAGGACTGACGTCATCCGTGTGGAATTTCAAGATCTTGGCGACAAGGGACAGGAGCGACCCCCAAGTGTCTGGAAACGAAGCAGCTCCTGAGTGACTCACGTCAAAGAAGAAATCAGGGAGTCTTTTGACGTGAAGAAGGAAAACCAGCAGAGGCACCGCTGTGGTTGTAGAAGGGACTTTACGGCTTCTTAAAAAAGAAACACTGAAAATCAATGACCAGAGCCTCCAGTTCAAGAAGCCAGAAAAAGAACATCAAAATACAAACAAGGAAGGAAAGAAAGAATAAAGAAATGTGTGAATCGGAGACAGAAAGTCAACAAAACCAAAGTCGGGTTTTGTGAAAAGACGAAGGGAACTGGACCCAGAAACACGGATCCGTGAGAGAACAGGCGAGCCCACGTGAGAACAGAAAGAGACGGCCGCCTGGGCGGCTCCGTGAGGCGTCTGCCTTCGGCCGGGGCCTGGGATCGAGTCCCGCCTCAGGCTCCTGGGCCAGCGGGGAGCCTGCTTCTCCCTCTCCCCCCGCTCGGGCTCTCTCTCACTACCTGGGTCACTATCTCGCTCTCAAATAAAAAAATAATAAAATCTTAAAAAAGAGAGAGAGAGAAACATCACAGCACAGTCCTACAGACACGAGAAGGACACAATGAGCTTTACGTTGATAAACATGAAATTTTAGGTGAAATGGGCCAATCCCTTGAAAATAAAATTTACCAAAACGGATACAAAAAGAAACAGAAAGTTGGAATGGTCATGTACCTACTAGAAAAGTTAAATTCATAGTTTAGTATTTCCAGTGTTCACTGGAGAATTCTTCTGTGCCTTGCCTATCTTTTATTAGATTTTTTCCCTGCGTATTCTGTGTTTCTGATGCTACGTAAACAGTGTGTCTAAATGCACTGTCGCTTCCGGATGAGTCTGTGGCTGTGCGGGGAAGTAGAACTGATCGCAGAAGGCTGGTTTTGAAGCCAGCGGCCTTGCTCACCCAACTCTCCCTAGTTCCAATCATCTGTCCGCAGGTCCCCGCGCAGGCCACAATCCCACATGCCCAGAAGGGCGGCTCTGCTGCCCCTCCCCCGTGCATGCCCCTGTCCTTACCCGGGTCCCTGTTGACGTCTATGGACGCCGCGGAGCAGCTGCGGGACACACACTTCCTTCCAGTCCGCGCGCGCCGACTTGCCGGCGTTGCCTCCAGCGGATTCTCGATCTCACCGCCTCTGCGGGCACATCGCCGAGGGTGCTGCCGTCTGGTCACCGAGGGCCGCAGGCGTGGCTTTTCCAGTATTTACTCCACCTTTCTCCCCGAATATCCCAGCTTGCTGGGCCCCTGTTACCCTCCCTATGTAGTTCTGGGTTCAACTGTGAAGCCTCGTGTTTGGGGTGTTCCCGAACAGGGTGGGTTTCTCGGTGCAGCTGGAGGCCCTCGGGAGCAGGGCTCTGGGAGGTCCAAGCCTGTGACCCATCGGATGGTTTTTTGTAGGAGCTCAGGGTCAGTGGTCTGCCTTGGACCTCCCCTCCAGATGGCATGGGGCTCCAGGACTGTTTGTGGGGACACACTAAGTCACAGCTGACGGGCGGTGTGAGGATATCGGGGAGTGTGGTCCACGGTAGGGCTCCCTCTTCCAGAAAGAAGCAGAAGCCTGAGACCCTGCAGAGGAAGAGGCAGAGCCTGGAGATGGGGCTCCCACGAAGGGGTCACCTGTGTTCAAGACCACCAGGATGTGCCTGGGTCTGTGTGAGGTCAGTGGACAGAGGGCTGGGTGGCAGACCAGGGAATGGTCAGGTTGGTTGGGGGAAGGGATCCTGCAGGAGCACAGTAGTCCCAGGAACCACGGTCACGGAAGACCCCTGGTGTCCCTAAGAGCCAGGGAGGACAGGCCTAGACCTCCGACCCGGCCAAGCAGAGTGGTGTGGGGCAGGTTGTGGAGCAGGGGTGCTGGGCTCGGGGTGGGGGGGGGGTCCCTGGCAGGGTGTTAGCATCCCAGGGGAGACAGGAATCTGGGACGCCAGTGGGGGCTGGGGTGCTGGGTGGCACTGTGTGCTATCAGTGCGCCCAGCCAGCAGGGTCCCCAGACGCTGCTTACCTGCAGGCTGGGTGCTAGTTTCCACAGGCTCTAGGCTCACCCAGGGCCACAAAGGCACCAGCAGGCCAACCACAGAAGAGTGGTGGCTCTGATTTGTAAGAAATGCAACTTCAATCCAGCCATCACTTAAGAAAGGGTAAATCCGCCATTGTGATGGCTGTGAACGGCTCCCAGAGGGGCTCTGTCTGTGCAAACAGCACCAGGCACGCAGTACGTGCTCAGCAAACACGGGGAGAAGGACCCGTGCAGAATTACTGGCTTGGAGAGAAATAGCACGGGTCTCCTTCCCTCTTCACAAAGAGCTGGTGTGATTCCTTGAGTATAAAGGTAAGTTCGTGGGGGTGACGGCGTGTGGGCAGATTTTTTTTTAAGATTTATTTATTTGACAGACAGAGATCACAAGTAGGCAGAGAGGCAGGCAGAGAGAGAGGGAAGGCAGGTTTCCTGATGAGCAGAGAGCCCGATGCGGGGCTTGACCCTAGAACCCTGGGCTCATGACCTGAGCTGAAGGCAGAGGCTTTAACCCACTGAGCTGCCCAGGCACCCCGGCGTGTGGGCAGATTTAAAGTTACAGTAAATACTTAGCAGACTTCCTGGGCTGTCACCTAAAGCCCAAACAGGTTCAGAACTTTTGTCTGTTTGTGCACGAGATGTTTTCCTAAACCACAGGAGTGGAATTCATAACCAGAAGTCACTGTGACAGATGAGAGGTGACATTTCTCTGATTTCTCTGAAGTTCAGTTGCTCACAGAAGCTTAGGAGAGAGCAGGGGGTTGGGACTGGTTACTTGCATTATTTTATCTGTTTTCGGTATGTCCCATGGTCACGGCCCCTTTCTGGGTGCTAGGCACTGAATTGTGTCCCCACACCCCCCCATTCATAAGTCAGTCTTAACCCCGGCTGGGACAGTATCTAGGCAGGGTCTCTTGGAGGGGATTAAGGTTTGTGAGGTCGTAAGGGTGAGGCCTGATCGAATGGGGCAGCCCTATAAGAAGTGGCTGAGAGAGCTCTCCCTCCCTCTTCCCACGTCCCTGCTCAGAGGACAGACCCCCGAGGACACAGTGGCCCCCCACAAGCCTCCTGAACTGGGCTCCGTCAGAACCCTGCTCCTCGACTTCCAGCCCCAACGGTGAGGAGACAGGCTTCTGCGCTGTAAGCCCCCACCGGTGGCACCGGCTCTGGCGGCCCAGGCAGACTGAGACGCTGTTCCTACTGGAAAACCTGCAGGTGACCCAGGCCCCGGGGAGGGGCGGAGAGGGGAGAGGCAGGCAGCATGTGACGGCAGGGCTGGTGAAGGCATTATCAGACCGTCCTACACCGCGGGGTCCTGAGGACAGGTCCCCAGACGCCCGCCACCATGCCCGCTCCCAGGCCCCCAGGTACACACGGCCGCGCGGGGCGTGAGTGGCGCCCAGCACACCCCTGAGGGGTGTCGGGCAGAGTTCTGCCGGATGTGGCTGTGGATGTGGACGGCCCGGGGCGGGGCTGCGGCAGCCCCGTCCGAAGCCAGGACTCAGTCAGGGAGACGTGGGGCTGCCCACCCAGCCTGCGGCCCCTGCCCACGTGGGGGCGCTTCGGAGACGGGGGTCATCCAGGGGTGGGTGTTGGGGGCGCGGTGTCCCACACCCCTGAGCCGACTTCCGCGGGTTAGCGCAGCCCCAGCAGAGGCACCGTCGGGCCCCAAGCGTCTCAGGAGCCCAGGTGCGCTCATCCGCCACACGCCCACAAACCCTGCCAGGTAGCCCCACGAGCTGGCACCATTTCAGAGCCTCGCTCCTGACTCCGCAGCGGGCATCCCTGTCCCTGGTCCCCGGGACCTTCCTGCGGCCTCTGCCGCGCACCGCCTGGGGCCGATCGCCAGGCCCAGCCTCCGGACCCAACTCCTGCGCCCGCGCGGCGATGCTCAGCTCCCCCACCCCTTGAACACTCCCTGGGCCTCAGAAGCAGCCCCTCCAGGGAGAAAGGGCACGAGCTCTCGGGACAAGCTCTTGGGAAAGATCCAAGACGGTGGAGTGACCGGAGGGTCTTTGGGCATCACGGCACACGCCGCTCCCGTGGGAACTGGACCTTCCTGTGCAACGCAAGGCCACCGTCGTCCAAGAGGACGTTCTTCCTAAAGGCGTCACTCAGCAACAGTGAGGGAAGAACAGAGACGTGTGTCTGGGCTGGGGGAGTCTCGTCCCGCTGACAGCACGTCCGGGGCAGGAGGCTGAGAACACTGCTGGGAGAGAAACGGAGACACAGCTGACTGGGAAGCCAGTGCCCAGCCCTTCATGGGCCACACAAGGCCACCCTGGCAGGCAGTCCCAGCCCCTACGGTCGGACGCTGTGTTCGGCTCACGCCAGCCCTCCTCCCTCGACCAGGGATCCTGGGACCCCGCAGAGCCCCTTCCATCTGGACAGTCCACCAAGGACACCCAGGGAGGACTGACGCCCTCTAGAGCACCCTCCCGAAAGGCCGGGACATTCAGTGCCAGCCACCCAGCCAGCTCACCCTGCTGGGCAGGATCTCAACGGACTCCCTACTCCATTACCGAGGAGCACCCCCACCAGCAGCAAACGGGGGACAGAACGCAAGCAATGAAGCCGTCCGGCTCAGCTCCTGGCACCCTGACATGCTTTCTGATTCCTGGAGACGCCTCCGTCTGTCCAGCCGCCCACTTGCCCCCCCACCTGCCCGCCTGGCCTCTGTCCATCCACCCGACCAACTTTCCCTGAGTGTCCCTGCGTGCCAGGTGCCATTTCAGGAAGGGGGACGCAGCCATGAGCCCCTCACTCATGGAACAGACGTTCCACGGACTGCACAATCATGGAACCGAGGGGGGGCCGGTCAGAAGATATGGAGGGGAAGAGCCGGGAGGGAGGGAGGGGGGTTCCGCGTCACACCTGCGAGCCGAGACATCCGCTGTGGGACAAAGACCTTGGAAAGGACAGGGGTGCAGCGGCACAGGTCCCCAGGAGGGCAGCTCGGAGGTCGGAGAGGGACCTGCATCCTGGGGGGACTGGACCTTCCCGAGAGCCGAGCTGGGCAGGGCAAGTGGAGAGGACGAAGGTGAAGGCGAGAGGGCTTTGCGGCGGCCCCACGCTCGCTGGACCTGCTGAGCGGGAGAGGGAGCTGCCTGGGCTGGGGAAGGGACCAACGGGGGCACTTGCCTCCTGACGTCTGCGGTGTCCGGGTGAGCCATCGTGGGGTACCGTGCGGGCAGGAAGGGTTATGGTGGACATCCTGCTCGGGCTTCACGGGCGGCCGAGCCCTGGGGTGGAAGGAGCAACCTACTCCCGCGCTCACAGCGGGCTCCAAGGGCAGGGTGTCCTGTCCCTTGCGGGAGGAACAGGGGCCACGATGCATGGGGAAGGGAAGAACGCCTTGGATCCGCACGGCCCCTGGTCTGGAGGGAAAGAACCTGCTTTCGGACAAGCTGTTTCCTCCTGTTAGGAATGCAGGTGTGTGTTGGAGACGCGGCTGCAGCTCTCGGGCTGGCCCCTCCTGGACGTCCCCTCGGGCCCCAGCAGGGTCGGCCAGCCCCATCCAGTGTCTACGGATAAGCCTCGGCTTGGGGCAAGCTGTCCCAGGCAACTCGGGAGCTGAGCGAAGGCCACTGAGGGGCGCCCGAGGCCCCGGGAGCCCACCCTCCGCCAGCCAAGCCGGCGGGGCCCCGGGGCCCCGGGCGCTGCCGTCCGCTCCTAGCGAGGCGGTTGCGCATCCTCGCTTCGCCGCGCGGCTTCGCAGACCTCCGGGCCTGCGCCCTCCAGCCCCGGCCTCCAGCACCCGGCGGGCCGGTGGGGGAGGACGGCACGGATCGCGGACGCCGGGAGGCGAGGTCTGGGCGACCGGCGGCCGGGGGTGGGCGTGTGCAGGCCGGGCGGGCGTGCCGAGGGCGTGCGGCGGAGTCCGCGCTCGGGTGCGCGCAGCGGGGGCGGGAAGGCCACGCCCCGGGGCGGGAGGGGGCAGCCGGATTAAAGGCCACCCGGCGGGCGGGGACCGGGACAGCAGCCCGCACCCGGAGCGCGCCCGGACGCGCGCCGCCCGACGCCAGCGCCCACGGCCCCGCACGTCCGACCGCTCGGGCGCAGCGCGTCCCGCCGAGCGCAGCAGGACCCACACGCCATGCGCGTCCCAACAGGCTGCTGAGCGCGGGCGGCGATGTCGGGGCGCGGGGCTGCGGGCCCCGGTCGGGGGCTGCTGCTGGCGCTGCTGCCGGCGCTCTGCGCGCTGCCGCGGGTGCGGGGCGTCGAGGAGGGGCCTGGCAGCGCGCACGGACACAGCCAGGGTTTCCAGGTGGTCACCTTCGAGTGGCTCCATGTCCAGGACCCGTACATCATCGCGCTGTGGATCCTCGTGGCCAGCTTGGCCAAGATCGGTAAGACGCCCGGGGCTCGGTGGGTCTCGAGGTCGTCGCCCCGCCGCGACTTCCCCTGCGGCTGGCCCCCGCCCGGTTCGCGGAGACTGCGGACCCGCCTGCCTCCCGGGACGGAGCGCGACGCCGGCGTTCGCCGGGGTCGGGGTCTCCGCCGGGTCTGCCGTCTTCCCCGCCCCGCGGCCAGCCCCCCCCCCCCCCCCCCGGGAGCCAGGCCTTCGGGTCAGGCAGGGCGAGGCGCGGACTGCGAGCCTGGCCGGGCCCGGAGCCGCTGTGGCGGTTGCCGAGGGTGACACGGTCCCCGCCGGCGGGGCGCAGCCTCCGGAGCCCCGCGCGGCCAGGCTCCTGGGTTTCGTGTGGGGCTCCCTTCTGCCGCTTCCAGGCCTGCAGACCTCGGAGCTGCTCCTGCCCTGGGGCATCCCCAGGCCCCTGTGCTGTCTGCTGCTTGTGGGGCTGTTTGATGTGGGGAGAAAGGGCGGCAAGCCGTCCAGGGCTGCCGTTGGAGTTGGCTCCCAGGGCAGAAAGAAAGCCTTTGGACTCAAGATTAAACCCAGTAAAACACCATGTATAGGAGCGATTTTTTCCGTTGACAGAGTTTCTCTTTTAAAAATCCTGGTCTGTGGGATTTTTCTTCACCTGCTCCAGTGAGCCAGCAAGTAGGAACCACAGGTGACTCCGGGGCAAGGTGATGGGAAGGTCAGCCTTCTTGAGAGCTTAGGAGGACCGAAGCTGTGACATGTTGGCCCACCAGGGAGGGTCTTCCTGGAGGCTGTGAAACGGTGATAGCCTGTGGGACTTACTAGGTGGAGCTGGGGGGGGGGGAGGGGTGTGAGCCCCCCCCCCCCAGGGAAGGGCAGGAGGCAGGGAGTCGGGAACCGGGAGGCAGGAACACCTCGTGTTCAGCAGGACAGGAGGGTCAGGCTCTGGGGGGGAACCTACAGAGGTGTGGGGGCCTGGGGTTTCGGGTACCTGGTTAGCTTGTGTCCCGTTCAGCACCGCCTGCTCTGTGCCCTGCTCTGTGGCCTCCGTCCCTGGAGGTCGCTCTCATTTCTGCGTTCTGATTCCTGAGTGCACTCACCACCCCCTCCCCTTCCTCTCTCCCACCCCGGCTGCCTGGTCTCCGCACTCTGTCCTCACTGGGCTTTCTGGGATCTTGATAAGAGTAAAACTCCAGCACCCACGTGAGGTTTCACGCTGTGTCTCTTCCGAACACATCTGCCGTGGGAGGTGACTGACACTGGCCACTTTCTGCTGGTCACCTACGGGACAGGTCCAGCCCCACTATGGGGCTCTGCGAGCTCTGTCCACACACTCACACTGGAGCGACCTGTTTTTGGAACCGACCCGTTTCTGGGGCGGGGGGCGGGGCTTCGGTCCTCCTCCGCCTTCTGTCTCCTGTGAAACCACCTGGAGGAGGACGTTTGCAGGGTGGACGCCCAGGTCTCTGGGGGTCCGCACCTGGGACGTGGAGTGCCCTGGCTTGTAATGCAGACGTGGGCTTTCTTTGCGAGCTGGGGCTTCTCCTAGTCCTGCCCCAGCACCCAGACATGGAGACTGGCACCTGAAATTCCAGTGACAGTCACAAGCACTCCCCCCAGCCAGGAGGCCCTGAGGGGAGAGTCTGCGGGAAGGCGGGTGCACTGGCCCGAGTTCTTGCCTGTCCCTGAGTTTGTTGCTCACCCAGAGGAGCCACGTCCTTGCAAGTCTCTGGTGCCTGGACCTGTCCTGAGGGCCCCTTCTGCAGGGTGGGGTGGCCGTGTGCTCCAGTCAGCTCTGTGTCCTGCTTGGGGCAAGCCCAGAACCATGTTCTCACCCGGACACATTGAAGAAGGCTTGCGGCATGAACACCTTGTCCTCGTCCCCTGCCCCTGTCTGGGATTGCTGACCCCCCTTGAAGGGACAAGAGTCAAGTCTTGGTGGAGACTCTGGGGGGTTCTCAGGACAACATGAAGAAGACCCCGAGGGCCGAGCCCCAGAGCTGACCCAGCTCCCGCCGCAGAGCCCCCCTGCCCTGGGCTGAGCTCTGCCCTCACTGTCCTGTATGTGGAGGTTCTTGCTGTGGCGGCATTGTGGTCTCACGTGGGGACAGGCAGCACCTCAGAGAGACTCAGTCTCCCCATCTGAAAAAGTAAGCCAGGACTCACCCCAGGCCCAGCCACTCCCAGCCTCCCCCTCAGGCTCGCCCCCTGCCTGCCATTCCCTGGAACCCAGAATCCGCCATGCCCGCCCTGCACAGGTCCTCCTGGTGGCTCTGTGCGCGGGCCTCAGGCCACACGCCTCTGCCCTGTCCTTCGCAGCTCCCAACCCCCTTTTGGTCTGGCCCCTTCCCCACTGCCCCTCGGCTGACCCGAGGGGACGCACTGCCATCTCTCAGCCTTCTGGAGCCCCAAAACCACACCAGACCTTACCCGACCAGCCAGACCCCTGACTCTTGCTCAGCCCCACAGACCAAGAGCTCCAACAACTAAGCACTCCCCTCACCTCAGCGGCTGCCCGCAGTCCTGCCCAGATCTTGGAGGCTGGAGCTCCGCCCTATCCCCACCCCCAGGACCCTCTGTTCCCCAAAGTGACCAGAGGAGATCTAACCTGGTCAGCGGTTACCCCTGGGGCTTCCCCACTGCCTGGGCTCCTCCCCTTCCCTACCCCACGGACCTGGTTCCCAGCCCCCTCCCTGTGCAGCCAAGCCTAGCTCCTTCTCCTGAGCCCCTAGAGCACTGCCCCACCTTCTCCTGCATCTGGGGGAGCCTGGAGGCCCCAGGGCCCTGCGGTCCACGCAGGCATGACGGGAGGGCGTGGACCCTGGCACGCCCCCTCTGGACCCCACTGTCCAGGGTTCGTGCTCCTGAAGCTCTTCGGTCCCTTTTAGGCTATTTTGTTCTCAAGGTGCAGGAGCAGAGCGACAGTGGGTTTCTGTCCATTTCCGAGCACTTGCCAAATGTCGAGCAGTGGCGTCAAGGGTTCCTTTTAGGCCACATCCCGGCTCGAGCTGCGGACGTCAGGTTTCTTCCAGCCACGTGTAGCCTGCTGGGGACCCTGGGACAAAGCCCTGAGTCCCACTGATGTGATGAGGCAGCTTCTTACCGCAAGCAGTCAGGGCAGAGAAAGGCCAGAGGGCAGGGCCATGGCCACCAGCTAGTTGGCCCAGGAGTCTGGGCACACGGCTGCTAGCTGTACCTTTGCACAGGCGAGAAAGAGGTGTGGCTGCTGAACCCGTGGGCCCCCAGCCCCTAAGACCCTGTGGGGCTCAGCAAAGGACGAATCGTGAGCATCTGGGCCTCCAGAGGCCTGCTGCCTGCTACTGAATGTTTAGGAAATTCCGAAGGCCAGGGAGCCCTCCTTCTGGGCCAGAGAGGTGGGGGGCTTCTGCAGTGGGATAGCACCTGCCCCTGAGGGGGGTGCACTTCCTTCCTCTGGACCCTGGGGGCCCCTGAGCCCGCAGCTGCCCACCCCGGGGCCCCTAGGGGCCTTGGGCCAGGCTGGGCTATCTCCCCTTCATCGTGTTGTCTCTCCTTGGACCTTCCTCGGCGACCAAGGGCTGGGCCAGCAGCAGGCTCAGCAGCCCACACTGGCCGTGCTGAGGTCGTGAGGCTGTGGAGCACCGGGTGGAGGCCTCCCTGGGGCTGGGCCTGGGGCTGGGGCAGCTTCTGGAGACGGAGCTCAGCAGCGGCAGGGCTACCCGGATGGTGCTTCTGGGGGAAGAGGGAGATTGGAGGCCCAAGGAGGCCAAACCAGGCCTTTGGTCTCTCCCCAGGGGTCACCAAGGGGAGGGGCTTGAACAGACGTGGGCTCTTGGACTGTTGTCTTGGTGGCAGGGCAGAGAAGGGTCAGGAGGGGCCGTTCTAGGTGGACGGCTTCCCCGGCACTATGCAGGGGCTTTCGGGGCACAGGTGTCCAGCCGGCACCCCAGTGGGTCCAGGGTGGGAGGTGGACACTGGGTCGGATCTGGAGGAGACTTCTGAGAAGGGAGGGTGAGGGGTCGAGGTCCTGCCAGGGAGGAAGCCTGAGCCATAGGGACACGCCTGAACAGGACGGCGGCAGCTGTGAAGGCCAGGGTGCAGGGCCGCGTCGGGGTGGGCGGGCCGGTAAGACCCCGGTCTAGGGACGTGCCTCGGAAGTGGAGCTCATGGCGCTGCCGGGCTGGAGGCAAGGGCACCCCCGACCTGGGCCCGCTGGCCGGCGGCAGCTTCATTCTCTGAGCCTCAGAGTCTGTGCTGCGTCCACCATGGTCTCTCTTGGGAAAGGCGGCAGCCCAGGCTCCCCCCCAGCCACTCAAACCGGGAGGAAACACCGCGGGAGGGCCCGGTGGCTGCTGGGCCGGTCTGGCTTCGAAGGCCAGAAGCTCGGAGGTGGTGGCCGGTGGTCTCTCCTGGCCCCTCCCGCGGTGCCCTTGGGGCTTTGCAGGCCCCGTCATCCGTGGTCTTGGGGGAAGAGTGCCTGGTGGCAGGAGCAGGTGTGTGGTACCTGTGGTACCTGTGGCCCACGCTGTGCCTCCAAGGGAAGGGCCTCCCCCTGTCACTCTCCGGACGGCAGGCAGACCTGGGAGCCTGCCTGTGCCATGCCGGCTGCTGGCTTCTCAGTCCAGGCCCTCGAGCCTCCCGGCCCTGGGATCCTGGGTCTTATTGCTTCCCAAACCCTCCCCATCACTGTGATTTTGCCGGTGACGGAGGTGCGTGGACCGGTGGCCTGGGACACACCTGAGCACCCCACCCACACCCTCCGTGTTCCCCAGGGCTCCCTCACTTAATCTGTGTTTTTCTCTGAGGTTCAGCCGTGGGGACTGGGCATCTGCCCTGGGGCGTTCCCAGGCTGTGGGGGAAGCCGTGGGGTGGTATTTACCTCCTGGGGTTCAAACCAGAAGCTTCTGGGTTTGACTTCGTGGGCTCTGGTCCTAGGACCAGGCGCTCAGCCTCACCCCGTCTGCTCTTTCCTGGGCGAGTCCGCCACGCTCCCCTGTGTTCTTGGCCTGAATCTCCCTCCCTCCCCTCGAAAGAAGGCAGCAGGGCGTCTGGAAGAAGATGACCTAGAAGGACAGTGTGAGCAGCAGGGGTCCCCAGTGGGCCCCATCCTCCTAGGGGTGGATGAGTCAGTGGGTCCTCGTGGACCCCAGTCCTGGCAGGACAGATGCAATCAGTGGGCCTGGAGTTAGGACCCAACATCCAGAACCTAGAACCAAGGCTCCTTCCCAGAGCCTCTACCTTGCTGAACGTGTACGGGAAAGCCTGTGGGGGATGAACCACAGGCCGCGCCACGCTCCGTAGGCATTTGGAGCTAAGCTATCACACTGAAATGTCCCCAGGAAAGAGGGGCTAAGGCTGGGAGTACCGATCCCTCCGGGCTAGCCTGCTCGGGGAAGGGACTCCCGGAAGGCTTTGCCTGGGCCAACTTCCTGTAAGCCAAGAGAGGCCCTGGCGATACTCCCAAGGCTCCAAGCCACCGCTCAGGGTCTGGACCCAGGTCAGCCTCTGGGGGCTACACACGGAGCTCTGGGACCGCGGTTGCCTGAGGCCCGTCTCTGTGCCTTCCAAGCCTGGCCTGCGCTCAGCCCCACATTTTGTCTCCTGGTAGACGTGTCAGGACACCCCCCACCGCCGCCAGTTCTTGCCCCTCAAGGAACGGGCTGCGGGTTCCTCTGTGTCCCTGTGGGTTGGAGGGAAATGTCCCTGCCACACCCCCCAGGCCCCAGCCGGGGTCTAAGCTAGGGGTGCCTGCAGTTAGGGTTCCTGTCCACGCGTTTCCCTGGCGTCTGGAGTCCGTCCGGCAGCGGGTTTTCCCCAGAGCTGTCCACGGGAGGGAGGCACTCGCAAGCGAGCGACGGGACTGACCAGGGTCTCGCCATCACCCCCCAGCCTCGGCATGTACCCCTTTTCCCTGTGGGAGGGCTCCTTGGCTCCTGGCTGGGGGCCACTCTCAGGTGCTGGGTCTGAGCTCCCGGTCTTGGGTCCTTGTGCCCCAGCTTCCTGCGCCCCAGAGCCCCTGCCGGACCCTACTTACTGCTCACCCCTTTCCCAATCTCTCCTCCACGCCTTTGTCTTGTGTCTCCTCTCTCTGCTCAGGCCAGCAGAGCAGGGGTGCTGCGTGAGCCCAGGAGCTGCAGCAGCCCCTCCCCACCCCAGCCCTGCCTGCAGAGCCTGTTGGGACCAGGAGATGCTGAGCTCCACGGGCCTCTGGGCTGGAGCAGGAGACCAGAAGTAAAGGGGGAGGTGGCAGAGGGGCTTGTGGGGGCAGCAGAGTCCAAGGACAGTCAGGACCGGGGAGCAGGACAGCCTCCCACTGCACTGGCACGGCCCCTCCCTGTGTGGCTCCCCTAGACTCCACCCGTCAGGTAAACCCCCCGCCCCCTGCTCCCGGGGACCTGAGGTCAGCCCCGTGAAGGCAGGGCCGTGTCTGGTTCGTGCCGTGCCCACCCTGCCCGGCCCCCGGCCTGCCCTGTGCCAAGCGGCATGGACAGCTGTGTTGGAGGTGAGTGTGGCCCTGCAGGACTGCTTCTCCTAAGCTTCACCCACACCTCCAAAGCTCTGGGTCTGGGAAGACGCTCGTCACCTGCGTTCTTCCTCCAAGCTGCCGCAGAGCCTCCTGGGAGCGCCGCACCCAGATAGCACACGCGGCGGGGGGCGGCCCGTGGCCAAGCAAGGCCAGCGCCCGCCCAGAGCACCCAGGGTACGTCGTCGGGGCTAAGGGTGCACCCCACATGGTGCTCCCCGGGCGGGCTGTGTCCCCAGGAGAAGCTGCGCTCACCCCCGACAGCCCCGGCCTCAAGCACGCCCCACCTCTGGCTGAAACCTGCGGCCGATTCATTCCCCCCGAGTCGTGCCTCCTGGAACAGCACACCACAAATCCACCAGGTCACAGCACGCCAGCTCTGGGGACTCAGGCACCTCTCCGCGTGGCTGCCAGCTCCCATGCTCCTGTGCTGAGCCTGGAACTTGGGTCCCAGGAAGGTCAGTGCCATCAGCGTGGGGACCATGGGGCGTGGCTGGTCTGCTGTACTGATTAATGCAGTCTCCCGTGCCTGGCTGGTAGCAGCTGCCTCTCTGGCTGCTGGGAAGTGCTCCCCAGTTCTGTGCCCACTTCACAATCGTCACCGCCAGGGCTGCTCTGGGCCATAGGACGCAGGTGCTAAGGGGCAAATGGGGTGACATGGGATGCAGGTGCCACAGGACAAGCACAGGTGCCACAGGACAAATGCAGATGCTGTGGGACACAGGTGCCACAGGACACATACGGATGCCATAGGGCAAGTGCCGGTGCCACGGGACGCAGGTGCCACAGACGTGTGCAGGTTCCTGGGGGGGGGCGGACGGGGAGGTCACACCACAGGATCCGTGGCGCTCTGTGCTACAGGACAACAAATGAGGGACGGAGGATAGTGCAGAGAGGAATGAGCCTGGTGGGTAAGGGCAAAGCATTTCAGGAGTGGAACAGCCAGTGGGGAGTCTCTGAGGTGGGCAGGTATGGGTTTGTCTTAGGAGCAGCCTGGGGGGTGTCGGCCAGTGGGGGTGGGGGAGGTGCGGTCACAGGGGCGACCCGTCACGTGCATCACAGGGAAGAGGGGCCACGGAGGCTTCTGGACGCAGGTGTGCATGGCTGCCCTGAGAGGGACCAGATTCCAGGGAGGATGAGGGCGACTCGGACCTGTCCCCCCACGAGCTGAGCATTGTAATGGGGGCATTGTAATGCCGGCACAGTCCCTCTCATTGTGTAAGGTTCTTCCCTTAAACCCGTTTGGAACAAACGAGTCAGACACCGTCTGTGTGTGCTCTAGGGCTCCAGGAGCTGATTGGAGGTTAAGATCACCTCAGGGATGAAAGGCCTTCCCCTCCGAGTGTCCGTGAGACGAGACAGCTGTGCACTAGAAGGTCTCGCCGGGCTGCTGTGGTCGGGCTCTCGTGGCCCTGGCATCCCAGGGGGCACGCGACCGCCAGGCAGGTGAGGGGCAAAGAGGCAGAGTGCGCTCGGCCACTTGCCGGGCCTACCCTGCCTGCCACGCGCCACCCACTGGGCTGAGGACGGCTGTCTGTGCTGGGCACGCTCCAGGTCCGCCAAGAGGCCCAGGGCGGGTCAGGGGTCTGGCTGCGGCCTCGGCCTCACCCTGGCCTCTCCGTGGAGCTGGTTGTGTCTCAAGTCCACATCTACAACCCAAGTGTTCATTCATCAGTTCTAGAAGGAACTGAGAGCCCCACGGTTTGCTGGACACGGGGGTCAGAGTCCAGGCCGAGGAGTCAGACCAGCCTGGGTGTAGGCTCCCCGTCTGGGGCACAGTTGAGATGAGCCACATGGGAAGGGAGGGGGCCAGCCCGAGCAGGAGGGGTTGGGGGAGGTGGTCCAGGCAGGGGCTCCAGCCCAGGGGGCCTCCATCGGGGCTTGGGCCACCGGTCTGCGATGGGGGGTGGCCAGGGCTGACGGTGGGGGCTGGGGGCCTGCTGGCAGCTGTGCACTTTCGGGGTGGGGGGTTGAACCAAGTCCTCTCACCCAGTAGGTCCCTCTGTTTGGGCACCGGGGTGGGATCCTGGCTCTGGGAGGCACCCTGGGAGGTCGCCGCCTGGACCGCCCGCCTGGGGGCAGGGACAGCCCCGTGCTCAGGAGGAAGGGTGCAGGGCAGCGTGAGGAGGGCTGGTCCCGTTCCTCCCTTTCCTGGGTCAATCAGGAAGCCTCCGTGAACTCACCACCTGCCGAGCGATCATGCTAAAGTCCACGCTGCCCCTGAGGTCTCGGCAGGGACGTCTTCTGCTCAGGCAGAACGGGGACTTGGAAACGCCTGGTGCCGACAGCCTGTGGAACAACACGGGGGGGACACCGCCGGCTCCCGGGGCTTCTGTCCCTTCTGTCCCTTCTGGGACTTAACAAGCCTGGCTGCTGGGGAGCAGGGCACCTGGGTCCCCCTCAGAAGGCAGCCCCCACACGCTGGGGCCTCGGCGCAGGTCACCTCCAGCCTGCTGGCTTGATGTGGGCCGGAACAGGGCCGCCCGCCGGAGGGGGCCCCACGGGAGCACCGTGCCCCTTGCCCGCGAGCGGTGGCGTGTGAGCGCCGCCCTGGCTCCTCTGAGCTGTGAGGCTGTGCCGCCTGTGGCTGAAGGTCTGAAATCTCTTCCCCACGCAGCTGCCGGCTACAAGGCCTGCAGCTTCCTGGGGTCCCGAGGTACCCCCAGGAGCCTCTGCAGCACCAGCAGCCCCTGTGGAGGCTCAGGGAGGGCGGGACCGGCAGGCGCTCTGGGGACATGGGGTGAACGAGTTATCATCACCCCCACACACGGGCCCAGGGGAGGGACTCTACGCTCACCGTCAAACCCTGCACACAGACCCTCGGGGGAGGCTCCCTGCCCAAACCCTGCAGGAGCCGCCGGGCTCCCAAGGGGGCAGGCCTCGGAGGAGCCTGGAGCTGCGGGACGGAGCAGAAGTGGTGTCCTGGGGTCGCAGAGACCCTTCCAGCTCCAGAAGCCAGCAGGAGCCCCAGGCAGGCCCCCAGAGCAGGCCTGGCAATAGGGGGGCCCACAGTGGGGCCCGGCAGCCGCAGCCCCCCTCCACAGGGAGGCGACTCAGTGGCCAGATTCCCCAGAAGGCACCTGGCGTCTGTGACGGTGCCGGCAGTGTGCGGGGGTGGGGGACCGCCACCCTGCTCCATGTCCCGTGGCCACAGACCATCCTTCTGCTCCTTCAGCCGAGGATGAGGATGGAGACCGGCCCCCTGTGTCCCTGGGAGTGGGGAGTGGGTGAGCCCTTGGCCTCAGCCGTTCTCGGGCAGCTGAGGGGCCAGGGGAGACCAGCGCGGCTCAGTGCAGCTCAGCCCCCGTGGGCGGGCACAACACCCCTGACTCAGAGCTTCCGGGGGTGAGGCTGGGGCTGGGAGCCACGCACGAGGCCGCCGGGGTGGGAGGCTGAAGGGAAGCGACGCGGAACAGCCGTGGCCTGGCCGGGCTTCTGGAGGTCGGCCGCATCTCACATGCACGAGCCATTCCAGGGCCTCCTGCCCCGGGGCACCTGTCTGCTCTGGTGCCGCCTCCGAGGGACCCGAAGCGACCTTGCGACGGGCCGGCCCCCGTCCCCTCAGCAGGCACGTGGCCTGCGACCTCAGCTCTGTGGGAGGGACGAGGGTGGACGTAAGCAGATGCACGGATGCATGCGGGTTGCTTTAAAGGTGCCGGGGGACGTCCCGTGGACATGGTGCTCACCCTGCGTGGTGCCCGGTCGCAACAGAGGGTCAGGTAACAACAGCCGGGTGAAAACCGCCAAGACCAGACAGCCTGACAGCTGCTCCGGGTCCGTGGGTCGAAGGCTGAGGGTGGAGAGCGAGGACCCCCCACGTGGCTCTGGGGGCCCCTGTCCCTCCGTGGCCAGAGACAGTGGCCCTCGGCACACACGGCGGATCCCTGCAGCCCCGCGCCTTGGTGGAGCGATCTTGTGGCCTTGTCCTGGTGGGGCTGGCTTTTACCCACTGGGTCTTCAGCTGAAGGGGCGTCCTGTGGACTCGGCCAGGCCCGGGGGGACCAGCCTGTGGCTGGCTGGCTGTTGGCCCCGCACGGCTGTGCCGCAAACCTTGGCCCCTGGTGTCCCTTTCCTTCCTGCCCCAGGGCTGCTGTGTTCTGGCCGCCTCCGGCACAGTGTTGCTGGGGTTCGGGTGGGGGTCGTCCAACCATCATTTAAGAAATATGGTCAGCGAGCAGAGCGGAGCTCGGCGGGCGCTCGGGGGCGCAGGTGTGGCCCAGGCACTGTGACCCTCTGCTGGCCTGCGGTGGGTCTGAGCTCAGCCCTTCCCCAAGCACCTCCCCCACCCAGAGCTTACCTTGCTGGGGATCAACGGGAGAAGGAAGACCGTTTCAAGTTTCTGAGAAGGCCCCCGGTGTGGAGAATAAGCCTCTGTTGTCAAAACCCTTCCCTCGTTAACTCAACGATGACATGTATGTTCTGATGGCTTGAGGCCCACCGCCTGCTCGCGGAGGGGCCCGCAGCGCGTCAGCAGAGGCAGGACGCCCAGGGACGGGACAGGTTCTTCCGCCGACCAGAGTCACTGCTCGGAGCCTCGAGCACAGGTCAGGGTGGGGAGTGCTGATCCCAGGCCCAGTGCCCTGGGACCCTCTTCCCACCCCCCACGCCGGCCCGGGCACCCTCCAGGGGCACAGGGGGTGGAGACCAAGGGGCTATGTCTCTGCACTTGCCTCTCCCCTGAGGCCCCTACCTTGCCCTCAGGGGCAGCTGACCCCACGGAACCTCCCGCTGGCTTTCTGCTTAGAATCCTGGTTTTCTGAGGCCCTGAAGGCTCATTGCAGTGTCAGTGAGCCGAGTGTGTCTGGGACTCTCCCCGCAGAGCTGATGGCCTTCCTGAGCCGGGCGCTGGCTCGCTAGTGAGCCCACCCTGCGCCTTCCAACCCTCCCGGCCTGGGGCCGACCCGGAGCCAAGCACGGCGACTGGCATGGCCGCGTCTGCTCAGGAGAGGGCAGGGGGGAAGCCGGCTGACCCCGGGCAGCTGTCAGCTGAGGGAGAGGCACCCGAGAGCCGTCCTTTGGCCGGCCACTGCATCAGCCCACGGGGTCACGTTTAGCTAGATTCTGCCTAAATCCACGGAGCCACCGAGGCCTGACTGTGGGCAGTTCAGATGAATTGTCTGCTTTTCCAGAACCAAGGCTGTCCTCCCTTGTAAGTGCCTCTGCCTGCATCAGAGGGAGCAGGGCAGGGTCTGCATGTCTCCGCAGCCTGAGCTGGGCGGGCGCTCAGCCGCACAGAGCCCTGGGCACTGGCCCCGCCAGAGCCCACGGAGGAAGCGTGCGGCCACCATGTGGGAGGCCTGCTGTGCCCTGGCTAGGGCTTGCAGGTCACAGCCTCCACGGAGGCCTTGTCACCTCCCACGGAGCTCCTGTCCTGGGAGGGACACATGTCAGGCTGTTTGGGGGGTGCTGGGCCTCCATCCCGGTGGCGGGTGGGGGGGTACAGGTGGCATGTCCAGGGGACTCAGCGGGCACGGTGTCCAACACGCCTGGTGGGTCGGGGTGCACAGCTGCGGTGCAGGGGGCCGGCTTCTCCCGCAGAGAAGGACTCACTGGACCCCTCACACCCCTCACGAGGGAGCAGCAGCTCTCCCCCGAGGTGGGGGCGGAGGGGGCGGGGGGGCTGCGGCCTTGCCCCCCATGCTGCTGGACCCCGAGGCGGGGCTTCCAGCCCAGCTGCGCTCACGTCCACGCATGCCCCTGCCCACGCCGCTCGCGGCACCTGCAGTGTGTGAGTCCAGAAGAACCAGCACGGACGGCGGAGCAGCTGGCGGAAAACTGCGGCGCTTCCCGCCTGGTTCCCGTGTCCCGGCCTCCCCACCTCCCACTCCTCATCCTTAACACGCTCTCACTGCCGTCCGGGGCCTGGCATCCTAAGGCCACATCACGGTGTCGCCACGCCCCCAGGAGCACCCACCACAGCGTCAGCAACGCTGACTTTCAAGTATTACGAGACTCGATGTTTCCAGTGAAGCTGTGAACTTACACAGTCAGTGACCAGACGGCGCAGGGGGGCCCCTCGCCCGCCCTCGCCCGCCCTTGCCCCCCCGGGAGTCTGTCTCCTGTCCGTGCTGCCGCGACGCGTGTGCCGCAGCTGAGGAGCCGGTATCGATCCTTCGTCGCTTCCCGTAGTTCGCCCGTGGGTCTGCTCGCGGCGCGTGCTGTGTAGCCTGTAGGGCCGGACAAGGGCAGAACACGGACGTTTGACGTGGCCGCATCGTACTGAGCATTTGCAGTGCCTAGAAGTCCCCTCGGCTCCACTGTCGCCCCCCCCACCCCAGCCCCGGCACCACGGGTCTTTCTGCTGCCTCTGTAGTGTTGCCTTTTCCAGAACGCCACAGACCTGGGGTCCTGCTGTACGGGCGTCCAGAATGCAGACTGACTTCTTTGACGTTGTAACATGCGTTGAACATTCATCCGTGGACTTTCCTGTCCCGATAGCTCACTCCTCCAGGCCCGAATGATACTGTCTGTGGGTCGCAGACTTGTTCGTCCTTCACGCACTGAAGAAGGTCTTGGTTGCTCCCGAGGTCTGGCCCTTGTGAACAGAGCTGCTCAGACGTCCGTTTGCAGGTTCTTGTGTGGACATAAGGTTTCAGAGCCTTTGTGTGAATGCCAAGGAGTGTGGTTGTTGGGTCGCACAGTAAGGGTAGGTTGTTTTGTAGCCAGCCACTGAGCTGTCCTCCAAAGTGGCCGCTGGTTCTGCGTTCCCGCCCGCCCCCGCGGCTGCACGCCCGGGCCGGCATCCGGCACTGGCAGTGTTCGGGGCTTTAGCCACGTCGGCAGACGCAGAGTAGTGCCTTGGTGTTTTGACCTGCAGGTCCCGATGAGGGACGACCCGGAGCATCCTCTCAGAGCCCACCTTCCAGCCGCGCACCTTCTTGGCTGACGTGTCTGCCGATCTGTCGCCCACTTTTCAGTCGGGCGTCTCTCTTCTCACTGAGGTTCGAGCTCTTCGTGTGTGTCTCGGCAGGTGTCTTCTCCCGGCCCGTCTCCTCGCTCCCTCGTCTCTGGCTCCCGGGGACCAGGCGGTCTGGCGGTCCGCGAGCCGCACTTCCTCTGCTGCGCCTCTCACGGGTCGCGCCGCTGGTGCTGCGTCTCAAACGCCACCACCAAACCGGGCCCGCCGCGTCTCCCCTTACTCCGTCTTCTAGGAGGTTTACGACCCCGCATTTGCCACCGAGGCCCGCGCCGCACGCGGAGGCCCACGCCCCGAGGGCTGTGAGGTCTGTGTCCCGCTCCTCCTGCCGCGCGCCCCGCCGTTCCCGCACAGCTCGCCGCGGAGACGGTCTTCGCTCCTCCGTGCGAGGTCGGGACCGTGCTCCTGCGGGTCTGTCTCGGCAGCTCTGTCCTTCCGCCAGCACCGCGCCGACTCCGTGACTGCGGTGTATGTGAGTCTCCAAGTCGGCGCGTGTGGTCCTGGACTTTGATCTCCTGCGGTGCTGTGCTGGCCGTCTGGGTCTCTCGCGTGTCCGTGTGATGCAATCGCCCGCTGGAGCTCTTTACTGAGTTCATGGTCCTGCGGGACGAACTCTCGTCTTGACCCTGTCGGGTCTTCCTATCTGTGCGTGTGGAATGGACTCTGTTCGGTGCACGTAGATGCAGGCTTTACCGGAAGTCTTCATCCAAGTCTAGAAATTTTCCTCATGTGGGTCTTGGACATATTCTGTAAGATTCATACCTAAGGTGTTTTTTTTTTTTAATTTTTTGTTTGGTTTGGGTGCTGATATAAATGGCATTGTGTTTTAAATTTCAAATTCGTGCCTTCATTGCTGGTTTATAGGAAACGAATTGATTTCGCCTACCCCGCAGCCTCGCTACGCTCACTCCCTGGATTCTCTGCACAGAGGCCACATCTAGGAGCGTCCCCACCCTGGGCCCAGCGAGGCCAGCACGCGTGCCCTGTGCCCCTGGCTTTGCTGACCCAGGTTGAGTTCCCTTGTCCAGAATGTGTGCATGGATGCCCAAGGCGGGAAGGAGTTGTGATGTGCGCTTGCCGGCTGGGGGGCTCTGGCCAGAGGAGGCGGCCCAGAAAGCCTGTCCTACCCCCACGTGCTCTCTATGTCCTCACATCTTCCACCCAAATTTTGTGCCCGGGCCCATGTGCATGGGAGCAGGACGCCTGGGCACGCAGACCCCGGGGCGCCCGCGCCCGCGACCCTCATGTCCCTCCTTCCTGTTGGCCGGACCAGAAAACTGAAAATACAGAACACAAGTGACATCTCCGCTTTTGTTCTCATCCGGCTGGGGGCAGAGGCTCGTGACCCACGTCCCTGTGAGATCCTGACTTTCATTTTACAACATCCCAGAAGGGACCTGATGATCCTCTTGTCACGGGGAAGCCAAGTCCGGAGGCATAAAGTGATGACAGCTTGCTGAGGTCCTTGGGAGCAGAAGCCGGGAAGGAGCGGCTCCCAGGGGGGCCCCAGCTCTCGGGCGGGCCTCGGGGGCAGCTCCCAGCCCACGCGCCCTGCAGGCTGTGCCCTCGCTGCTGATGCTCCTGCATCTGGCGCGGATGGCGGGAGGTGGGGGACACAAGAGCCATGGCCGTGAGGAGTGTCCCGACGGCGCCGTTTGCCCACATCCGTCAGTCCAGCTTCTCTCAGGACCTGGCGCCTGTGCCGGGCTCCCGGGCCGGCGGCTGGCCTGTGGTCTTCCCACCTCAGGGACTGCTTTGTCCTCCTGCAAGGCCGCATCCGCACGGAGTCACCAGTCGCCGGCATTTCCTGCTGCTCCGCGCCCGGGGAACGGCCCGTGATGAAGTCCCGGCTTCGGGGGCGGGCGCTAGGAACACCCTGACAGTGGAGACCGCAGGGCCATGGCAGCCCACACGAGTGCCCACGGGCTCCCTTCACGGCACCCTGGGACCCTGCCCACCCGGTATCTGCGCAGAAGGTGTCCTCGGAGAAAAACGCCTGACTGGAATTCTCACCGCAAGGTGTAAAGGTCGCTAAGACCTGAACTTGCCCCCCCTACAGAGTATCTGCTCACGAGAGCCCTGTCGCCTGTCCGCGGCCCCGCCCCGAAGTCAAGCGGCTTCAGATCCTAGTGTCCGCGGCTTTTCCGGAGGACCCGCTGCTCAGGCTGGGTGTCCCGAGCTCCAGCCAGCCCCCAGGCCGAGACCAGCTTAAACCCCGGAGAAGAACGCCGTTTCCGGTCCGTCCAGCCTCCAGGGCAGGGGACGCTCCTCCTGGGAAGCAGAGTCACAGGGTCCCTGCGGTTCTGCGGCCTTCCCCACATCCCAAGTGATGGGCCGTGTGACTCCGGCGGGGACGGCTGTCCTGCCGCCTTCTCCCCGCTGGCTCCTGTGCCTGTCGCGGCCTGAGTCCAGGGAACGGGTTTGTCGCATAGGGTCCCCACGAGCTGAGCCCCACCTTCGCTCAGCAGCCCTGCCCGGTGGGCACGGCCCTCAGTACAGTCAGCTTGACCCGAGGGGCTCGGCGTAACCCTCTGCCGGCTGTCCCCCATGGTCCCAGCCGAGCCCGGGCCCTCCCCCAGCCCCACTTCTTGCCCTGGACCCTCAGTTCTGCTCAGACCTGCTCCAAGATCCCCGGAAGACTGATCCATAGAAACTGATCCAACAGAAATCTGGCCTGAAGGGTTTCTCAAATCTATGAGTTTATGTCTTTCGCCAAACTGGGGACATCTGGGACCATGACTTTCTCAGATTTTTCCCCACCCCGTCCCCACTCGCCTCCCCTCTGGGACCCCGTTGACACACACATCGGGCCTTTCCACACTGTCCCACTGGGCCCTGAGGCTCTCCCCACTCTGTACCTTTTTCGTCCTTGCTCCTGAGTGGGACCACCTCCAGCCCTCTGACTCGGAGAGCCCGATCTCTTCTCCTGTCTCGGCTGTGCAGCCTCTCTGTGGGATCTTTTATCTCAGAGATCGAACTCTTCAACTCTAGAATTTTCATTTGCTTCTTTTAGATTTCTTCTGTTTTGGGGTGCAGCGCACGGCAGCACGTGGGCCGGCCACATGTTTCTGTAGAGGACGTTTCCTGGGGCGGAGCTGTGCCCACCGCGCCCTGCATCGTGTCGGTTCTCACCACGGCTGAGCCGCCGCAGGCACACGGGGAAGCCCGAAGCCTGTGCAATTTGCTGTCTGGCTCTTACGGAAGAAATTTGCCAACTCCTGTTCTGTTTTGCTACCGAGCTTTACCATTTTTTAAATTCCGTAGAAGTATATTTTCCTTTACATCCTTGAGCATGATTACAGTAGTTCCTTTGAAACCTGTCTGCTCAATCCAACGTCTTGATCATCTCGAGAAATCCGTGGATGTGTGGGTCCCATTTTCCTGCTTCTTCAGATCATGTGGTAATTTGGGGGTGTTCCCAGGACATCACGGCTCCGACGTTGCGATGACTCTGTGTTTGGCTATGTTCCTCTGGAGAGTTCTAATTTGTGCAGAGCTGTTTGTCACATTGCCATTTGATGAGGAATGGACCAAAACTGAAGTGACGGGAGGCAGGGGCTTGTCCCTCTCGTGTGCAGCTCAGGGCTCAGCCAGGAATATAGCCAGAGTTCCTGCAGAGCCTGTGGGATTTGGCCTCACGCTGCCCAGCGTCCGCAGCCGTGCCCGGCCCTGTCCTCACTCTGTTGATCTAATGAGACTACACGCTTCTGTCTGAGTTTTAATGGCTCCACAAGACCCTGGCTGGGGCTTGTCCTTGGGAAAAAGCCGAAAAGAACAGGGAAGTTAGAAAAACAAACACAAAAAAGAAAACAGGCCGCCCCTTCCTTCGAGGTCTGGAGCCCTCCGGTGTCCCTGTCCATCTCTCCACGGTGTTTAGCTGGCTGTTCTCCAGGGGTGGATGGTGCATTGGGTCTACCCCACCGGTGTCTGGCCCCAAAGTTATAATTGTCAGAGATCCTGCTCTCAAATCTTTAAGTTAGAGCCACCATGAAATCATAAGAAAGCAAAGCCTAAAGCACGTGATTCTTTATACTCAGAACGCTCTAGAAGCAGCGGGCCCCAGAAGGGTTGAGGAGGGGAGGGCGGTCGGGGAGAATGACGCCATCGTGGGCGGCCTGACGAGCTGTCGGCCCAGAGGTTCATGGACTCACGTGACAGCTCGTCGCTGTGCGCGTCTGCAGGTGCACGGGGGATGACCGATGACATCTGCCGCGCGGCCTCACTGTCTTGCCCACCCTACGAGGGATAGCCTGTGGGGTGGACACCTCTGAACACAGGAGGAGGCTTTTCTAGAAGTCGAAGCGCTGCTCTGGGTCTCTCCCTAGTGCTTGAAGCAGGCTGGGGCCCAGCCTTCCTTCTGCCTTCACTTCTGCTGTTCACGGTAGCTCAGAACGAAGAAACTGCTTCTTCCCAGAGAACTATTAACAATTTCCATTTGTTTTTAAGATTTTATTTGTTTGACAGACAGAGATCACAAGGAGGCAGAGAGGCAGGCAGAGAGAGAGAGGAGGAAGCAGGCTCCTGGCTGAGCAGAGAGCCTGATGTGGGGCTCGATCCCAGGACCCTGGGATCATGACCTGAGCCGAAGGCAGAGGCGGCCTCCAGGCACCCCAACAATTTCCATTTATTAATTTAAAAAATGCACAAAGTCTGCTTGAGTTCTGTGAGTCTGCAACATTTAAAGTGTTTTTTGGTTTGTGAGCAGCAGGGCCAGTCCTGAAAGGACCCCATTGCTCTCAGAGCTCGGCTCAGGGTCCCGGAAGCAGGCCCAGCCGGGGGAGTGGCCGGGCCGGCCCATCTGACGACAGCTCAGAGCACTCATCCACGACACCCTTGCGGCCGCGGCCTGAGGGTCAGCGAGGTAGTATTTGAGGCCACTGTCAGGATCTTCACCTCCAGCCCAGGCTGGCAGCCGACACACTTCCTGTGACCCACCTGCTGCCTCGTGAGGGGGCACAGAGGTCAGAGCGAGGGGGTCTGTGCCTCTCCGCGTGGAGCAGGGAGGGGCCGAGAGGCAGCCCCATCCTGGGAAAGTGCTGGAGGAACCCCACACCGGTCTGTAGAGCGGGTCCTGGGACCCCCCCTGCGGGAGTGCATGTCTGTGTCTGTCTCTGCGTGTGTCTCTGTGTCTCTGTGTGTGCACGTGTGTCTATGGACCTCGGTGTGTGACATTTCAGGTCCAGCCCTGACTTGCTTGTATTACTGAGTGAAGGGGTCCCCCGAGCGTGCCTAAGCGCTCCACACTCTTCTCTCGGGAAGGTCTGCCCTGCTCGGTCTGGTCACCCCATCGGGCAGCGTTCATTCGGCTTGGCTCGGACACGTTAAAGTAAAACCAGAGGATTTACTGTGCTCTTGCATTTGCGTGGACTCAGCTGAATTTTGTTAAGGTCCTTGGAGGCGGTGGCCATGGTCGGGCTTGACCCCGGGGGCCCAGCTGCATCCCGAGGGGGTGTGACGCCGTCGGCAATGACCTTGCGGAGCCCCCGGCACCCACTTGGTCCGGGCGCGCTCCAGCAGCGGCCGACTGGCCGGCAGGCACCTCCTGACCTTCCGCACCCGGCCGGGGCTCCGTAATTACAGCTAAACCTGTGTGTTCCCGCGTCGCTGCCTTCCTCAGCCGGGCGTCTGTGCTTAATTAGGTGTGACTCTCCCGGCCTCAGCCGTCAGTTAGCTGCGGGTTAACGTGCCCTTGCTGGAAGGCACCGGCCACGGTGCTGGGCGGGGGGAACCCCACCTCACTCCCCGTCCCCGCCGCGGTCTGCGCTCCCTTGGCCCACTTTGGCGTTGTCCTCTCCTGTCCTTGTCACTCTTTCGTGTCCGTCCTGGGACTGTGCACACGTGCTTTCCTGCATTAGCACCTCAAATATTTGCTGAGCGGGCGTGGACACTGGGCAGCTGCTGCCCCTCGAGCGTGTGGGGAGCCGCCGCTGTTCTGCGGATCTCCGTCCTCGTTCCTGCCCTGCCGCCGCCAGGCCCAGCGCGTCTCACAGCACAGCGGGTGCGTGTGCGGGACACGGGCTCCCCTCCCCCTCGGCGAGACACACGGAGGGAGAGGTCCGTGGCTCCTCGAGGTCGCGGCTCCCCGAAGCCTCGCGTGTCCTCTGCCCTTCCAGCCGCCAGGGTTGGCTTCTCCCCAGCAAAGGCCGTGGAATCTTGACGTGGAAGGTTGTACCACCTGATTGCTTCCCAAGGTCATGGCCACCCTGAGGGCGCGTGGCCTCTCTCTGTGTGTGCAGCTTGTGTTCTGGGGCAGGCCAGATGTGGAGGCCCCAGAGCTCCAAGTTTCCTCTCAGGGTTGCCTTTGCTGGGTCCTTCTGTCTTTGGAGGTGAAGCAGACAGAAGTTGGGAGGGAATTAGGATCTTTCCAGCCACCGTTGTAGTCTTGGTGGCCAAGCGCACCAGAGCCCGTGGCCTCTGCAGCGTGGACCGAGGTCCTGGTGTTCTGCTGACAGGGACCGTGGTGAGGTGCCTGGCACCCCATTCCTACTCTCCGAACCCCTGTCCTCCCTGCTCCTCAGAGGCCCAGACCAGCCAGCAGGGCTGCAGAGCCAAGGGGCCGGGCTGTAGACAGAGATCCACAGCCCCCACCCTGCCTCGGGGATTTCCATGGTGACCCAGTGACGTACAGTGTTGTGGGAAGGATTCGCCCCAGCTGGGAGCCACGTCCCTACTGGGTCCATCCAGGTTCCCAGCCCACAACAGGAGCCGCAGGGCACCTCCAGCAGAACTCGGCCTCCTAGCTCCTAAAATGCCCATTATGTGCTTAATGGCTGAACCACCAGCAAATTGCCACTTAGAATCAATCAAGGCTTCCATTTAAGTAGTTCATTACAATGCAGCTGCCATCTGAAGGGGTCACAGGTGACGGGGAGAGCCGCCACAGGCCCGGCCAGTCTCTGGCCGGCCAGACTCGCTCTTGAAGAATTCCCAACCAGAGACCCCGGCCACTCAACACTGGCCCCCTCCCTCCTGACAGGGCTGGGTGGCAGCTGTGGGCCAAGCCTGGAAGGAACGGCTCCCGTGGGGGGCCACGCTGCCCACCTGCCAGCTGCGAGCCCAGAACGAGGGTCCCGGGGCTCCCTCTGCACGCTCTCGGCCCGCAGGACGAGGACAGCAGCATGCACCCCGATCGGCAGCTCTCGTGGGCCCATCCGGGCAGAAGGCTGACTCCGCATCAGCGAAAGCAGGGCAGGTGAGGTCGGGTCCCGACAGGACAGAGAAGCGCCCGGCGGCCGTGCCGATGGTGCAGAGAGAAGGGACCCCACCTGGCCGAAAATGTGACCCAAGAAACAGAAGGAAAGTCCCCACAGAGCTTACACCCCAGGAAAGTGTCCGCGCAAACGCAGACATTCCAGGGGAGATGAAACAGGGAACCGGTTCAGGAGTGTTTTCGTGGGGAAGCACGCGGTGTGAGATCAGAGGCTGGGCAAGTGCGGGAGCGGGAGCACTTAGCGTGAGCGGCTGCCCGCGGGAAGGTCTGAGAGATTGCCACAGGCGCGGGGGCCGCAGGGACCAGAGGACAGGCGGGGCCGGGGCGGCCGGTCCAGAGAATGAGCGGTGCGGTCGGGGCGCCACCGACCCCAGAGGGGAGCCTCCCTTGCTGGCCCGGTGCTCGCCGCCTTCTGCCCCGGCGTCAAGGACTGCGCTGGGTGTGGCTGTGGACGCACACCTGAGACGGGCCGCCCTGCCGGGCGGTGGGGAATCCGTGGAAGCTGCCCCACAGGGAGGGACCGAAGGGACACCCCAGCACTAGGGGAGACGGGAGTCAGCGTGAAGACCTGTCCTTGCTGCGAGGCTGTCCTCCTGGACGGAAAGGTTCTCCCGACAGATGGACCAGACAGGAAACTGGTGCCCGTCGGGGTGAGCTACAGAAAACCCAGGCCACCCCGTTCCCAGCTCTGGGCTCTCTCAGAGCCCCAGCGTCTGCGACCCCAGGACCCTACCCGGCGGGCTGGTCCTGACACGGGCCACCGCAGGAAGACGCGAGCCGGCGGGGAGAGAGGAGGAGCGGGGAGGGCGGTGTGAGCGCAGAGAAGCAAGGGGATTCGGGAGCCGACGTCGGTGCGGGAAACTCTCTCTGGGGTTAGGCGAGTCCGTCCGTTTCACAACAATTTTTAAAGATTTTCTTTGCTAAAGCCAAGTGGAACGTTACCAGTGGGTCAGGAAACAGACGTGCAAATGGCCTATTCCAGAGCACTGAACTCAGGAGCCACAAAAGCAGGGCTGGCAAGTTTCCCTACACGGACGTCTGAGCCGCTGAAGCCGCGCAGGAAGGGAGAACGGGAGCGACCGCACCTCGACCCCGACGGAGCGGGGACCAGCCTCGGGCACGAGCGGCCGCACCCCCAGCGAAGGAGCAGCGCGTGCCGGGAACAAGCAGCTCGCAGAGAAGGGACGGACTGTCCCCCAGGTGTGGGGAGATGCTGCCTGGATGCCTCAGAAGAGGACAGCGACACCAAAGCCGACGCTGCTGCTCGCCTGCCCGGCACGCGGGCCGCTGTGTCCCCCGCGCGGGCAGCTGTGTCCGGCACGCGGGCAGCTGTGTCCCCCGCGCGGGCAGCTGTGTCTGGCACGCGGGCAGCTGTGTCCCCCGCGCGGGCAGCTGTGTCCCCGCGCGGGCCGCTGTGTCCCCCGCGCAGGCAGCTGTGTCCCCCGCGCGGGCAGCTGTCACAGGTGCATCTCTCCGTCGCGGACATACTCTGGACTGAAACGCGCAGGCCTGCAGCCACCCAGCCGCCCATGCTCACGCGGTGTGTCCAGCCTCGGGGCGCTGGAGGTTGGGCCCCCACGCCTGCCTGCCGTGCCGTGTGCGCTTGGGGTTCTCGGGGAGTACAAAGCTCCGGCTCTCTCTGTCTACTTCCGGGCTGACTTTGGAGCGGGAGCACCGGGTCTGGAGTCAGCTGGTCTCTCCTCTGCCCGATTCCCAAGTTAACAAGATGGCCTGGTGACAGCTGCCACACAGGGACGTGCCTAAGGGCTGGGCCCTGCCGTCCACGCCGTGTCCTCCTGTTAGACAAGCCGGGTCCCGGGCACCAGCGGCGAACTGACCACATCAGGATCCCGTGTGAATCTCTAACTTGGGGAGAGACTGTGACTAAAGCCTGAATCTTCAGCAGCGTGGCCCGAGGCCGGCTCTGGAGCTTGCCAGCAGTCCGAGGGCACGCAGTGATCCCAGCCTGAAGCTACCCATGGTGCTCCAAGCTCGTGAGGACACGCGGTGGACCCCATCCTCGGAGAGGCCCACACGCCGGTGCTGCTCGGTAGCCAGCCCAGAGAGGCCATGTCCTGACACTGGAGAGGCGAGAGGGGCATCCAGGGGCTTGTCACAGGCACAGGCATGACCCCTTGCGCAGCCCAGCCAGGGGCACACCTTCTAGAAAGCAGAAGCGTGGTGGTCAGTACAAGGGGTCCCCATGGCCTTGGGTTTGTGGACAGTCATGAGGGCAGGGGAGGGCGTGACGTCCACCCCAGAGAAAGGCACCCCTGCCAGCTGCCCTGCCAAGGACAAAGATGCAGGCCAAAGCTGAGCGCAACCCCAAGAGGGCCCCACCTGCAGGACCACTGGCTCTGGACAGGGACCAGGGGCTTCGTTAACACAGCTTCTGGGCACCAAGCCCGCTGGGACAGGGGGAGTTACGAACCCAGCTGTCTCTGGACATGAGCAAATGAACAGAGAGGCTCCCAACAGAGGGGACCCGTACCACAGACCTTGCTGTGACAGCCCCATGCTGGGGTCTGTTAGAAAGCAGAGCCCTTGCAGCCTGGGGTCCGCAGCAGGGCCCAGACTGGCAAGGGCTTCGGGTGCTGCTCCCTCTCCCCCAAAGCATCGGGGAGCACCCCCTCGACAGGCTTGCTGGCTGTCAGCCCCTTGAGCCCACCTCTGGGGCAACCATGTGCCGCCAAGGAGCCTTGGGCTGGCTGTGTGTGAGGAGAGCCAGGCCCGGGGAGCCCAGTGCTGGACACCTGTTTTCCTCAGCCCACCCCGTGCCCCTTCCAGGCTCAGGCAGGCAGAGCCAGGACGCCACAGTGAGGCCAAAGCCTCAGGATGTTTTCCTGCGACCGGCTGGCGGCCCTGAGGACTTCTAAGGAACCTGCCATCCGTCACTCTTGGCGGCCACTGCCTCGTGCATTTGTCACACTTGCCCCGGTGTGGTTTGGTCATCGTCAGTCACGTGGCAGTGTCGAGGTGCTGGCTTCCCGGGGCCTCCCCCCCGGCTTCCCTCCATGGGCCTTCCTTCGCCGGCCTCCTGGGAGGCTCTGTCTTGGGGAGCAAGGGTGCTGTCTTCACCGAGCAGTGTGAAAATTTTCAGAAGGAAGATCAGAAGTTGACAGAATACAGGGAGTGCGGCCGAGGCGGGGCTTCAGGAATGTCAAGAGCCTTTGGGACATGGGGGGCAGATGCCCAGCAGAGTCTCAGGTCCCAGAAGCATTGACCCCTTCTGCCTCCACACGCAGAGGCCTGGTCCTTCGCAGAGCACAGTGACCAAGCGCGTCGGTGACACTGGGGCACACTGAGAAGGGTCTGTGTGGGCCACTGGCAATCTGCTTCTCTAGCAGACGTGGGGGACCGTGCAGGAGGGACAGAACAAGCCCTCAGGGAGTCTCCTCCAGAGCCAGGATCCAACCCCCATGATGACCCCATCGTTCAGCAGGCCAGGGAGGGAGAGCTGCGCTCAGGCAGGCAGCCTGGAGGCGAGGGCAGGTGAGACCAGAATCCCCCGGGCCCAGTGGGCCAGCCTCCCAAAATAGGCTGGGTCAGCGGGCAGCTGGGACACCTCAGAGGACAGCCCTCCTTTGACTTTCCAAGAAGGCTTCTCCATGCCCAGAGCCTTGGCGAAAGGGAAGGGAATTACCCAAGTCTCCCAGAGGCCGCTGGAGCCAGGCTCTCTGGTCCGCATCCCAGTCGTGGTGAAGTCCGGGTCAACATCGGGGTTCTTCTCACTGCTCTCCTGAGTCTCCAAACAGGGGAGATGGCCCCCCGTAGGTCCATGGGACTGGCTTGCTCAAGCCTGGGGCCCCCCTGTCTCCTCCACCCCTGCAAGCTTGCACAGCGGCTGTGGAGCTAGTGTCTGTGGGGGACCCGCGAGACCCTGACCCCGAAAGCTCTGTTCCCTGTTTCCTCCGGAGAGCCAGGAAGGGGCTAGTCCCCCCAAGGCAGGGAAATGCCACCAGGCCTCAAGCTGGGCACGGCTCCAGCACCTCCAGACGAGCTGGATGAGGTTGGAGGGTTGATGGCTGCAGCGGGCAGCCCTGTCCAGAGGGCCGGAAGGGGCCATGTGGGGCCTGGGGGCTGTGGGTGCCCTGGGCTCTGCCCCCCAGCTCAGGCCTCCAGTTCTCAGGACCTGGAGCTGCCCCTCCGGAGGGACCGTGTCACAGGAGGCCGTCCCTTCCCCCGAGCCCACCTCCTCACCAGTCTCGTGGGCTGCCCAGGCGAGACCCCAGGGCAGGTGTCCCTGGGCCCTGGCCCCGAGGGCCCCGCTGACCGGGGCCAGAGGGAAGCATCCGCAGACCCAGATGTCTGTCCTGTGAGCCGGCAGAGCCCCTGCCAGGCTGCTGGCCTGTGCGTCCACAGACCCCAGCAGACCCCAGAGAGGGGACTGGCCCGACCCCTCCCAGGTGTGAGCTGGGAGGCCCAGGAGGTCGTCCGTCCCCAGCAGAGCCTTCCAGCCCCGGGGCCTGTAGCTGCTGCGTTTCCAGAAGGAAACCGCCTGTGGGGGAGGGGCCTGCAGGGGTCCCGGACCCGCCCCGTCCCACGTGGAGGGTCCCCGTGCCCTGACCGCCCCTCCCCCACAGGTTTCCATCTGTCGCACAAGGTCACCAGCGTCGTCCCCGAGAGCGCGCTGCTCATCGTCTTGGGCCTGGTGCTGGGCGGCATTGTCTGGGCCGCCGACCACATCGCCTCCTTCACGCTGACGCCCACCGTCTTCTTCTTCTACCTGCTGCCCCCCATCGTGCTGGACGCCGGCTACTTCATGCCCAACCGGCTCTTCTTTGGGAACCTGGGCACCATCCTGCTGTACGCCGTCGTCGGCACCGTGTGGAACGCGGCCACCACCGGACTGTCCCTCTACGGCGTCTTCCTCAGCGGCCTGATGGGTGAGCGGGCACGGTGTCCAGGGGGGCGTCCGCGGGGTGGTGGATGCTTGGGACAGGGTCATCCTCGGGGTGGGGTCCTCGGGGCGGGCTCTGCAGGAGCAGGGCATGGGCGGCTCTGCTGAAGGAAGCTCAGATACACAGCCCAGACCCGGGGAGGGGTGGGTGTTCAGGGTGACGAACCCCGCTGGTGGGTTCACTTGCCGCCTTGGTATGTTAAAAAGAAGGTTTAATTAGTAAATAACAAGCTGTCTGGCATCTCCGGGCTGAGGCTTGTGCCCTGCTTGGGAATGAAATCTTGTCCAACCAGGTTAGCAGGTGGGCAGGGTAGCCGAGCAGCTGTCCCTCCCCGCAGGTGGGGTTGGGGCTCGCTTCCCTGCACCAAGCCCCCGGGGTGGGGACAGCCCTCTGGCAGAGGCCAGGTGGAGGGCCCCTGGTAGACACACACGTGAGCACAAAGATTGGGTCGTTCCCCCCAAGCCTGCAGGAGAAGCCTCGCCGTTGGCCGCTGGGTCACGGGGTCTGTGCGTCCACGGCAGCTTCCCCAGCCCGTGTCTCCTGCCATCCATGCTCTTAACTCAGCCCTGGCCAAGAGCCGAGCGGCACCCCACCCACCAGGGCGTGAGCCATTATCCACCTGGGAAACTAGAGCAGGCGAGGCCGGAGCTCCCCCAAGGCCTGCACGGGAGAGCACGGCCCGTGCTGGGGCTGCTGCCCGTCCGTGACATGGCGGTGCAGCGCGAGCTCCTTGCGTTGGCGGCGACCATGGAGAAGCGGGTGTCGGCCCCTGGACGCCCGTCTGTGCGCTCAGCCTTGGCCACAAACATCCTACCTGAGTGGACCAGACTCCTGGGGCCCAGACAGTGGTTTCCGTGTGACATAAGGAGGTCTGTACATCGCTCCCCGGGGGGCTCAGGGCCTTGGGGCCTTGGTGACAAAGGACATGCACAGAGAAAAAGAGGCCAAAGGGCCCCGGTGCGAATTGTCGCCTCTCCTGGCCCACGTGCCATCGCAGGACTTTGTCCTCAGCCCGCGGGAACTTGCACGCCCCTTTGAGCCTCGGCGACTGTTTGGCACCATCCCTAGGCCCGACCCGGAGAACCCCCCAGGGTGACGTGGGGCCGAGTGCGCCCAGCCAGACCTTGTGGGCGAGGAAGCCTCTGGTGCTTTCGGTTGCGTCTATCGGCGATGCCTTTAGATAGCTGGGCCGTAGCTAAGACGACAGGCCCCTCCGGTCCCTGGACGCAGGGGAAAGTCCCAGGGTTTGGACCAGGAGGCCCTGAGGGGGCCTGTGCTCGGCTCTCGGGACGCAGCTGGCCGAGGGAGGGCATCAGGCAACGTCATGGAGCAGAAGAGCACCCCGGGGCCAACGAGTCTGTCCTCTCACCAGACTCCCGGAGCCGGAGCCTGCTGGGGCTGGGGAGCTTGGGCTGTTTCTGCAGACCAGCAGGCGGGCTCTGAGGGGCGGCTCAAGGCCAGGGAGCACCCGCCGAGGACAGGTCAGCCTAGCCCAGGCTGCAGGTAGGCCCGGCAGTGGGGATCTTGGGTGGACCTCTAGACGGGCACGCCGGGGGTTGGCCCTGCAGAGGCTGTAGGCGGTCAGTCAGAGAGGCCTGTCAGAGGGGTGTGAGCCGAGGCCCTCTTGGCTGTGGTAGAGACAGGGTCCTGGAGCCACGGCTGGTCGTCGGGAGCCCACAGTCCGGTCGGGCCCCGGAAGAGCCTGTGGGTGAGGGACTGTCCCACCCGTGAGGAGAGCAGGCTGCTGCTAGAGCTGGGGCACTTGCTGCCTGGACGCCGGCTTCTAGAATGGACCACCAGTCTGTCAGGGCTTGTGGACGCTGAGGGGCCATCGAGCCGGGAGGCGTTTAAGGACAGAACACCTCAAAGGAGGGTGTGCCTCGGGGACCCCCTGGCATCTGAAGCAGAAAGGACTGTTCCCGCCTCTGCCTGACCCACAGCATCTGGAGGTGGAGAGTGAATCCTGAGAGTCCCGTTCCAAAAGGACATTTTAAAGTCACTGGGAGCTGGTTTCTGTCACCACTGCAACACCCAGACTGTGGCACTAGGCTGTGGGGTTCTCAGAGCTCACAGGAACCCCCTCCACAGACTCCACCTTCTCTCAGGGGCCCTGCCTGGCCCTGAGGCGAAGGTTCCTGCAGAAGCCCCCTGGCCTGGACCTGGAGGCGGCCCTTGGCCCTGAACGGGCCGGCGTCCAGCCCATATGGTTTCCTCCTTCCCCACCCCGGTGGGCCTCTGCCACGGCCTAGGCCTGACTGCCCCCTGGGGTCTGTTTACGCCCACCCAGCCCGGGGAGGAGGTCTTCCTCCAACCAGCCCCCCTGAGAGCAGGTGTGTGTCCCGAACAGAGCGGGTACAGGCGACCACAGGCGGCTGTCTGAGCCTTGGTGGGAGGACAGCTGCTGGGCTGGGCTGTCACCCAGAGCGGCTCTGAGACTGAGCTGGACCTGGAAAGACAGAGAAGTTGGAAAGTGCCCCTCGGCTCGACCCTGGGGCCCTGCGAGGAGCGAGCCGGGCTGAGCTCGGAGGACCTGCTCCTCCCGGACCTTCCTCTCCCTCCTCCTCGCCGAGCCCCCCCCCCCAGACCTGCTGGAAACCCTCCTGCTGGAGGCCCCAGGGTTTCCCCAGACCCTGTGAGGCCTGACCCGCCCCGGCCCCCCTCCTTCTCCTCCCCTGAGGCTTGTCCTGTTGCTCTGATCTGGGCTGAGAAGCCACTTCCCAGGTAGGCCGTCCCCCCCATCCCCCGTCAAGCCCCGACCTTCTCCCCAGCACTTAGACCCCTGCGTCCCCAGACAGCAGACGGCCCAGGGCAGGGCTCTGATGCCATGCTGGGCCTGGCCGGGCACCCCCAGCCTCTCGTCTGCTCGTAGCAACCCCCCAGAGGGGAGCAGCCAGGCCCCGGGGAGGGGAAGGGAAGAAGCAGGGCGGTCAGTCCCCACTGGGGTGAGACCCACCGTTCCGGAAGGCTGTGGGAGCCCATGGGAGGGCGGCAGACAGCGTGACCCAGGTTCTCAGAGCCGGCCGACCCCAGAGCTAAGAGAACCCAAGTCCCCGTCCTGAGAGGCCTCCAACCGAGCCGTCAGCGGGGCAGCGGTCCGAGGCAGCCCCCCGAGGCCGAGGGGAGGAAGTGTCCCTGGCTCCGAGGTCCTCATTCTAGGCCCCGAAGGGCTCTCGCTGACGGCGCCGCTGTCTCACAGGGGACCTGAACGTTGGACTGCTGGACTTCCTCCTGTTCGGCAGCCTGATCGCCGCCGTGGACCCGGTGGCCGTCCTGGCCGTGTTCGAGGAGGTGCACGTCAACGAGGTCCTGTTCATAATCGTCTTCGGGGAGTCTCTGCTGAACGACGCCGTCACTGTGGTGAGTGGGTGCCCGGCGGGCTCTGGGGCTTGGCACGGGGCATCTGTGCATCTCCCATGCCGGCCCCTGGCCACGACCTCCCCCGCCTCACAGAGAGGGACGCGTCCCTCTCCCGCATCGTCCGTTCTCCTGCCCTCGCGGCAGCCGTCTGTCAGCCCCGCCGCCAGGGTCCCAGAGCAGGACGCCTCTCTGGGCCCAGACTCCATGCCGCCCGTTCCCGAGTCCCCGGAGGGAGCCGACGGAGAGGCCAACGGGAGGATCTCGTCAGAACGAAGGAAGGAAGACGGGCGAGCGTGGGTCGTGCGCGCGTGCAGGCTGATGTCTCCTCAGGAGGGAGTGTGGCAGGTCCCCTGCAGGCGGGCAGGGGCTGGAGGACCCTCGCTCGGCTTGGGTGCGAGGCCGCAGGTGCCTTGGTCGGAGCAGAGACATCACAGAATGTGGGGATGTATCCCAGCAGCCCAGGGCTTGGACTTCTCGAAATCTAGCCCTGATCCGGGCCATGCGCTCGGTGCGAGCGAGCTCTGGGTGACGGAGTGCCCTCCCCACGCGGGTCAGCCGCGCCGTGTCTCCAGCAGCTGCTCTGGGCCCCACCAGCCCCTCTCCTCGTGCCGGGGCTTTGCACGCACAGCAGGCTACGAAGATCTGTCTGTAGCAGTGGCGTCTCCAAGGAACCCCCTCTCCCGTCCCATCAGTGTTCAGGAGACTGGGAAGTCCTACGGCTGTGCTGCACCTGATTTCTGACGCAGCAGAGAAGGGGTTCTCGGGGGAATGGGAGATTAATTTGGAGCTTGATCAGAAATGTAACCCACAGCCCCTCAGAGGTTGTGCTGCTCTGTGCCCTGGCCTCGCTTCTCTGTGGAAGCACGAACCCCAGCCGAGCCCCGGAGCTCCCCACACAGCCCTACCGGAGGCTCCTTATGCCCCCGCTGCATTTCCGTGGAGACACCAGAGCCGGGGTCCAGCCCTCAAGGCCCCTGGAGGCCCAGGCCCTGCCCCCCGACCAGTACATCCTCAAGCCCGCCATCCCTCCTGCTGCACACCCTGCCTGTTGGGGTCCTTGGCCCCCTGAAGCAGACCTGGAGAGGCGGGCTCGTGGCCCACAGCAGCCCCTCGGCCCGGCGTGTGGAGCCGCGCGTCGTCAGGAGGCCCGGGAAACACCGCAGTGCCAGGCTGAGCTCGGCCCACGGTCATCTGGCACGTCTGGACGGGTTACAGTTGAAACGAGGACATGCACGTCCCACGACCAGGAGTCGGTGCAGTCGTGCAGTCACGAGAAACAAAATTCTGGCTTCATCTAGGAAGACAAAACAGAGTTACATGTGGTGGGGGGCCTTGTGCTTTGCTGAGTGCTCAAAAGGCCAGGTTTGCTCCTGAAGGTTCTAGTTCCTTCTGGAAAGTTCTTCTGCCTCTCCAGCCCACCTGTTGGCTCATCTCTGGCCTTCGTCTGATTGACCATGTTGCCCCATGACGCTTTCCTCTCTGTGAATTTTGGTGGCTGCCCCCGGCTGCTCCATCCAGACCAAGTCCTCAAGGCCTGGGGCCCGAGTCAGGGAGGGCTGACCCGATGCCATCTTGTCTCTCTGTCGCCCCCAGGTCCTCTACAACGTGTTTGAATCTTTCGTGACGCTGGGTGGTGACAAGGTGACTGGCGTGGATTGCGTGAAGGGCATAGGTGTGTGGCTGGTGGGTCCATGCGTCTGGGGACGGTGGGGGCCTTGTCTCCTCTCCAGCATGGGGACCAGCTCCAGGCTGTGGCACCAGGCCTGCCTCTGGGACCCACAGCCTGTGTAGGAAAAGGCATTTCCACTTGGAAGCTTCAGTGAGAGTTCCCTCCTGTCCCCAGCGTGTTTCAGGCGCACAATTTCGTTGGGTCCTGGGGAGTCAAGGGCTGCTGTCCCACGAGACCAGCATGTCTGGTTGGAGGACGCGGACCTGGTGTCCTCCGTGGCCCTGAGTGAACATTTCTCTGGGAAGGGACAATGGCAGCCTGGCTGTCCTGGGGGCCCAGGGACAAGCCTGCCCGCGGCTGCCTTCTCGGGCTTTCTCCGCGATGGGTGAGGGGCCCGGGCTCCCCGCTCCCCACGTGCCTGCCGGCCTCTCGGGGGAAGACTGGCCTCTTGTTTGCCGGGCGGTTGGCGCCTCTGTGGGGTTGCCAGGCAACCCCCGGGGAGGAAGGGTCTGGACGGGCCGCCGCCCGCGCCCACGCGGGCCAGCCGCGCCCGGCCACAAAGGGCCTTTGAGGCGGCTCAGCCGGCGCCCTCGCCCGCAGTGTCCTTCTTCGTGGTGAGCCTGGGCGGCACGCTGGTGGGCGTGGCCTTCGCCTTCCTGCTGTCGCTGGTGACGCGCTTCACCAAGCACGTGCGCATCATCGAGCCGGGCTTCGTGTTCGTCATCTCCTACCTGTCCTACCTCACCTCCGAGATGCTGTCGCTGTCCGCCATCCTGGCGTGAGTGCCCTGCACGCCCACGGCCCAGGCCGCCGCAGCCGCACCGTGTCCGGCGCCGGGCTGGCCTGCGGGGGCGGGGGGGGGGCGGGGGGAGGGGCACGGGGGGGGCGGGGGGAGGGGGTCGGCCCTCCCTCCCTGTCCCCGCCGCCCGTCTGCCCGGCCCAGTTCCCTGTGAGGGGCGAGCAGTCACTCTGGGGGTGAAGAATCTGGTCTATTCAGGTTTTAGACCGGGAGTTGGCGTTTTCACAGAGCTGTTCTTGAGTTCTGCCTACACACAGCCCCTTCTGGGTGCCCCGGGCAGCAGGCTGGCCGACACCCTGTGACCCAAATCTGCCCCAGCAGCCCCCCCCCACTCAAGAGCCAGCTGGCGCCGGAGTGGAAGACACTGGGGCAGCCCACTGGGTGGCTCAGGGCTCAGGTCTCGGGGTGCGGGGAGGCCCAGCTCCGAGCCAAGGGTCGGTCAGTGCGGGGGTGCACGCCCAGGCCCCAGGCCCACGGCCCCGTGCAGGCGGCGTCTCGGCCCCCAGGCTCACAGCGCGCTCATCCCGTCCCCAGCATCACGTTCTGCGGCATCTGCTGCCAGAAGTACGTGAAGGCCAACATCTCAGAGCAGTCGGCCACCACCGTGCGCTACACCATGAAGATGCTGGCCAGCGGGGCCGAGACCATCATCTTCATGTTCCTGGGCATCTCGGCCGTGAACCCCCTCATCTGGAAGTGGAACACGGCCTTTGTGCTCCTGACCCTGGTCTTCATCTCTGTGTACCGGGCTGTTGGTGAGGGGGCTGGGGGCTGGGGGGGGCTAGGGGGCGTGGGGGACGATGCCGCCGATGCCGGGGAGAGGACCGGGAGGGGAGGGCAGGGGGGAGGGGACACGATGGGGGATGGGGAGCAGGGGAGGAGGCACCACGACAGGCGGCTGGGGGATCCACGTGTTGGAGGGCGAGGGTGGATGGGGGCGGTGGGGATGTGAGGACAGTAGAAGGTGGACAGTGGGGACAGTCTGGGGGGGCCGTGGAGCGCTCGGGGGTCCCTGGGAGCCGCAGCATGGCCAGGTCGTGGTTATCTGCAGCGAAGTTTCAGGCTTGCTTCCTGGCCTTGTCACCTTGAGATGGTGAAAGCACAGGTGGGGGCAGGGTGGAAAGTTCTAGAGCCTAGGGGACCCCGGTTGGTTTCCCCTTGACTCACTCTGGGTGTCATCGTTGAGGACGCCGACGGAGGCTCCTGTGAGGTAGGGGCCTGCTGCCAGCTGTGACCCTGTGGCCCACTAGTGGGGTACGGGCCAGGGAGGGACCACCACCCGCTCTCGGCCTGTCCTCAGTGGGGGCCGCCAGAGCAAGACAGGGTCCTGGGACACGAGGCCTCCTTTGCCGCCTGGGTCACAGGGAGTCGGACCCTCGGCCGGGATAGAGCAGGTGTGCAGGGAGGGGTGTGTGTGGAGAGCAGGGCCGCGGGGCGCATTCTCCTGACGTGCTCAGGTGCCAGCACCCTCACTGCCACTGCCTGAGCAGGGGATTCGAGGAGGGGGCGAGGCGGCCCCCGGAGCGCGGGGGCGTGGGGGTGCACGCTGAGTGCCTCCCCACTGGCAGGTGTCGTCCTGCAGACCTGGGTCCTGAACCGGTACCGGATGGTGCAGCTGGAGATCATAGACCAGGTGGTCATGTCCTACGGCGGCCTGCGCGGGGCCGTGGCTTTCGCGCTGGTCGTCCTTCTGGATGAGAGGAAGGTGAAGGAGCGGGACCTGTTCGTCAGCACCACCATCATCGTGGTCTTCTTCACGGTCATCTTCCAGGTGGGCTGGGCGCCCGTCCCCCCGCCCCCACCTCGCCGGGCCGGCCCTGTGCGGGGACCAGCCTCGCCAGCCTCCAGGCCCTAATTGCTTTTTACTATTTTAGTAACTAGGAGCCGTTTTGTAGGTTTTCATGCGGCCCCACAGGGGATGCAGCACGATTTGGCCTAAAAATGTCCTTCACGTGCTGCCCTGGCTAGCAAAGCCCCAGTTAATATTTCGTGGACCAGACGCGTGCAGGGGCATGTCCCACTTCCCCCCTTGCTCTCGGACAATCTAAGGGAGCCGACTGGGGGCCCTCCGAGCAGGGCCGAGTCCCTGTGCACCGGCGGGTGGCTGCGGACTCACCCACTGGGGGCTTGGTGGGCCGGGTGGGCCCCTGGGCTGGCACCTGCCTGCCTGAAGGGCCAACCCCCGTCCTCCAGGGCCTGACCATCAAGCCCCTGGTGCAGTGGCTGAAGGTGAAGAGGAGCGAACATCGGGAGCCCAAGCTCAACGAGAAGCTGCACGGCCGGGTAGTGGGCCAGGGGCGGCGGTGGGGGGGGGCACCTGGGTCCCTCCGAGGGATGCTCACCCACTTCTCTCTCCTGCGGAAGGCTTTCGACCACATCCTCTCAGCCATCGAGGACATATCGGGGCAAATTGGACACAACTACCTCCGCGATAAGTACGTGGCCGCAGGTGCCCCTGGCTGGCGGAAATGGGGACATTTGGAGGCGTGTCTCTTCGCTGTCAGCTTCCCTCCCTCTGCCCCTCACGGGAGGACCACAGGGTAGAAAGATCTTCCCCGTACAGCAGCCTCGCAGAGCGCTCGCTAACCCAAGAACTCTGCCTTCAGCAGGAGCCAGGAAGTCTCTTGCCTAACTGTCTGAGACCCCCACCCCTCGGGACTCCTGTTCCCCCGAACTCCTCCTCTCCCTGGGACTCCCCCGTCCCCGGTCCCCCTACTGCCCCTGGAACCTCTCCTCCTGGACACTGTCCTCTAGAAGACCCCCTCCCTATGGCCCCCTTCCTTCCTCTGGGACCCCTCCTCTCCCAGGACCCCCGGGGACCCTCTGCCTCTGGGACCCCTCCTCTCCCAGGACCCCCCTGGGACCCTCTGCCCCTGGGACCCCTCCTCTCCCAGGACCCCCCTGGGACCCTCTGCCTCTGGGACTCCTCCTCTCCCAGGACCCCCGGGGACCCTCTGCCCCTGGGACCCCTCCTCTCCCAGGACCCCCGGGGACCCTCTCCCTCGGGAGCCCGTCATCCTGGAGCCCCTCCTTCCCCTGGGGCCCCCTCGCCCCAGGACTCCCCCAGCCTTCTCCTCCCAGTGGATCCCTCTCTTCCCCCTTCCCCACCGTGTCGCTCTAGTTCATGGCCATTGGGCTTCGGCTAGATGCTCCACTTCAATTCTCCCCTGGCTACCCCCTCTTCTGACCCATAGGACCGGCCGTATCCTAACTGGGTTGGATGCAAAGCCTCCTTTCCACCAGCCTGGGTCTCTCCTAGTGTGGGGGCTCAGGGCTTCCTGCTCCCCCAGCCCATGCCTCTGCAGGCAAAATGTGTGCCCCCTTCCCTGTAGCCAGGCCCCAGGGGCCCTGCCCTCACCCGGCTTCGGCCTTTCCAGAAGGCCAGGTCATCAGTTGGAAAGCTCAGCAATGTATTAAATGAGAAAACAGAATCCAGAATTTGACACACATTCTCCCGGCGCGGGCCTTCAGCTAGGAAGGGAGGAACAGAGCACAGGTGGAGAAATAACACCCCGAGGGTGTTCCTTTTGTTTTACAAGTCTCCTTTGTGAGTTTACTTGTTATGATAAGTGAAAATCAGGGGTGGTGGGGGGGGTGTCTCCTGTGCCTCAGTCCCTGGGAGACCATGTCCCTGCGAGTCTGGGCAGTGGGAGGGGGCACGCCCCCCACATGCTGCCGGGGTCCTCGTCCCTCCTGGGGCCTTGCCCACAGCCAGTCCAAGTGCTGACATCGTGTTGGTTTGCCCCCCCAGGTGGTCCAATTTTGATAGGAAATTCCTCAGCAAAATCCTCATGAGACGGTCGGCACAGAAGTCTCGAGATCGGATCCTGAATGTTTTCCACGAGCTCAACTTGAAAGACGCTATCAGCTATGTGGCTGAGGTACCGGAACATTCCGTCCGCTCTCCTGTCGGAGCTGGTGGCTGAAACAACACCCAGCCGTGGGGTGTGGACAGCCACTGGGGTCTGGGGCAGCGGGCCAGGGAGGGAAGGCCCTGCACCCCGAGCCCCAGGCGGGAGCGCGCTGGGCCTGCCACAAGTTCCCCACGTGAAGCTCCTGGGGCCTCCAACCCCCCGAGGACGGCTGTGGGAGCTGAGCACAGAGTTCTCCCTGCGGCTCTCGGGACGCTCCGTGGTCTGGTGGGTCTGAGACGGAAAGCAAGCAGGGCGTACAGAGTCGTGCCCCTCGACATGGTGCACACACATTCACGCATGTCCACGCTCGCACAGCTACGGACACAGAGAAAGCAGGAAGGAGGTCGTGCATCCTGTGGGGTCACAGGGGACACACCTGCGAACAGGCTGTGGTTCTAAGGTCCCTGCAGGTGAGCACGGACACAACACCTGCCTTCTGTAGGTAAACAAATCCACCTCACGTGTTCGGAGCTGAGGGGCCAGAGGGGTCTCTCCACTAAGCAGCAGCCAGTGCCTGCAGTGAGGGTCAGTGAGGGGCTCAGGGAGCGTACGGCAGAGGAGGAACCAGCCCTGCCCCGCGGGCTGCACGGCGACTCTCCGGACCGCACTGTCTCGGAGGCTGCCCCACCCCACAGCCACTCGGTCAGGACTCTGGAGGCATCCTAGCAGGTGCCAGGACTCCTCCTGGGACACACAGTCCAGCAGCCCCTCCCCAGGGGCCACACGCCTCCAGGCGGTGCACACGTGTGACAGTGACCGGCCCTTTGCCTTGATCAGCCGGCTGCCTTTACCCCATATGCAGGCCCTAGGCCCCGAGGTCACCTGGCGCCTCACCAGCCTGGGCCTACTCAGCCTGGGGAGCTAGGGATTGCCCGTCCGTCCCGGCAAACCTCACGGACCTCATCCAGGGGGCATAGCCAGAGCCCTGGAAGCATCCGTTCCTTCAAAGGGGAGTGTGAGTCCTGTCTCCAGTGGGCTTGTCCACACCAAACGTACAGCCCGATACCCCAACACAACCAGGGGTCCCTCCAAGACAGACGGACACAGGGGAAGGGGCCTCTACACCATTGGCCAAACTAATGGCAGCATGCTCCCCTTGGAGCCCCAGCCCACAAGCCCCAGGCACTGGGAGGGACGAGGTCCCCTGCTGTCTGCACCTCTGGCCCAGGGCTGGGTGCTGTTGTGCTCAGATCTCTGCCCTTTGGCTCTGCAGAGGCTTCTGTGTCCTCTGAGGCTGGATGGACGGGCAGGGGGCTGTCCTGCCTGTGCACACAGTGACGTCCCCTTCTGCTGGCGAGCCCTGTCTCTTGTGGGCGCCCTGATGCCCTGAGCCCCCACGTGAGAGATGCAGGCTGCGGGCAGCGTCCCCACCGCGCAAGGCACTGACTGCCCCCCTCCAGCAACACGGGCTCCTCCCTGCTCAGGACTGGCTCTGCCTGCAGCCAGGATGGCATGTGATCCTGGGCTGGGCCTCTGGGCCTCCTGCCCCGCCACATCGGGCCCTGACCTTGGTGCCCTCCCAGCCCCACGCCCACCCCTGAGGAGTCCCTGCTCTTTCCCAGGGGCCCCTTTGGCCCCATACTCCCACCCAAGGAGAGTGGCTGTTCTCAACTTCCGTTCCCGTTGGGCTTGGCTCTATGTGACCTTAGTCTCATTCAGTTCTGGACAGAGGCCTGGGGGTTCCCTCTCAGGGCAGCCGGGTGGAAGTCCCCAGCAGGGACAGGAGACAGCTCCCCAGTCTGGGGGAGCAGCAGTGGTTCCTGATGCCCACTGAGGGTCTGGGATGAAGGACCCATGGTCCTGTCTTCACTTTCCCCTGCCACCACCAGCCGCCAACTCAGCACGGCCTTACCAGCTCTCCGAGGGCTGGCGGTCGCCCGGCATCAAGGCACTCCACGGCGCGGGCTGATCCGCTCTCCCCTCCCCACAGGGAGAGCGCCGCGGGTCCCTGGCCTTCATCCGTTCCCCCAGCACCGACAACATGGTCAATGTGGACTTCAGCACACCAAGGCCCTCAACCGTGGAGGCCTCTGTCTCCTACCTCCTGTACGTGCTCCCGTTCCCTTGGGGTTCCGCCAGAAGAGCCCCCCCACCCCGGCCTGGCCCCTCCCGCCATAGCCCGGGAGGCTGCTCTGGGGAGGGGTCTCACCTGACCCGCACATCCCAGGCCCTCCCGGTCACAGGCAGCAGGGCCCCTGTGGACAGTCAGTAGCCTGTGGGCCTCTGGGGGCCCCTGAGAGTCATAAGCGGGTGGAGTAGAGGCCCCGGACTGGACCCCGGGATCTAGGTGTTTCCGGCTACAAATGCACCTGTAGGAAATGTGAGCATCTGCCTGACGGGAGACAGAGAGAAGAGGGAGCCGGCAGGACCGGGCAGATCTGGGGCTGAGGCCTCACCCCCGGCCACCCCTCCCTCCGCGGGGCCCAGGCCATGGGCCTCCTGCTCTGTCGTGCTGCGCAGCGGGGTCTGGGCCAGCTGGGGGAGGCGTGCGGAGGGCAGGGGGCACTGGGTGTGTGCGAGGCAGGTTCCTGGGGGGTCAGTTCCTGGACCAGCCTCCTGGGGTTGGTGGCGCCCAGGCTCAGGGGTCGAGGGCCGGGCAGGTGGGCGATCACGGCGGCCCCCACGCAGGAGGGAGAACGTGAGTGCGGTGTGCCTGGACATGCAGTCGCTGGAACAGCGGAGGAGGAGCATCCGTGACACGGAGGACATGGTCACGCACCACACCCTGCAGCAGTACCTGTACAAGCCTCGGCAGGAGGTGGGCGTGCGGGGCGTGCGTGGGGGGTGGGTACAGAGCCTCCTCCTCTGGGACGGCCTCAAGGGCTGGCGGGAGGCGGGGGCTCAGCCTCGCCACCAAGTCCCTGGGTGCTCTCGCCCCTGCATCCATCTGGCTGGGGACTCGAGTGGGGCCGTGTGGCTGGGAGCAGCCTGTGCGAGGTGCCCCTACTGTGACCGTCCCGCGGCCTCTCCCCCAGTACAAGCATCTCTACAGTCGGCACGAGCTGACCCCCAACGAAGACGAGAAGCAGGACAAGGAGATCTTCCACAGGACCATGCGGAAACGCCTGGAGTCCTTCAAGTCTGCCAAGCTGGGCGTCAACCCGAACAAGAAGGCGGCAAAGCTCTACAAGAGGGAGCGCGCCCAGAAACGGGTGAGGGCAGGGGGCGCGTGGCTGTTGGCAGAGGGACTTGGGGTGTCCTGAGGCGTGGGGTCACCCCAGGGCACCCCCAGGGACAGGCCCGAGTGGGCGCTCTGCTCTGGAACCACTCACAGTGCAGGACGGGCCCTGGAGGGCTCTGGGCAGCGCAGCACAGGCTCGTCTGGGACCGGCTGGGGCGGTCGGGGTCTGGGTGTCGCTGTGCCCCTTAGCAGTTTCCTTTTGTTTCTCAGAGAAACAGCAGCATTCCCAATGGGAAACTGCCCCTGGAGAGCCCCATGAACAACTTCACCATTAAGGAGAAAGGTACTGGGGGGAGCACAGTGGAGTGCTCACCAGCAGGGCCCAGAGACACAGGCGATGGGGCAGGAGGGGCCCAGAGGGGGTCCTGCCAGAGACCCTTCCCCCTGGCAGCCAGGACCCTCCACGGGGTCCTCCGGTCCCACCCTGGGCAGGGGGCTGCTGCGGGAGGAGCGGGGACCGCAGGGCTGGACACGCACCCTGGCTCCTCTGTAGCAGGGGAAGACCAGCTGCGGCAGCTTCGCTCTGCCTGCCCTGTGCTGACATGGCGGTCCGGGCACTGCCAGCCAGCAAGCGGCCCAGAAGAGGGTGGGGAGCACTGTGTGTGTGATGACACTGTGGCCTGGTGACAGGCCTCGGGGTGCTCTGCAAGGTAGTCAGGGGCACGACACTGGTGGCTGTGTGCCCAGTCCCCTTCCCTCATGCTGCCCTCCCTTGCCACCAGATTTGGAACTTTCAGACCCCGAGGAGGCCCCGGACTATGGTGCTGAAGTGGGCGGGGGAATCGAGTTCCTGGCAAACATCACACAAGACACCACGGCCACAGACTCCCCGTCAGGTGAGGGGTGGGGTCAGCCCTGCCTGGGCCGCAGATGTGAGCATGGTCATTGGTCGCTGACGGGCACCGCGGGACCTGAGAGGCCTAATGCTGGGTCCACGTGGGTGCGAGTTCCGCGGTGGGGAGGCGCAGGGTCTCTGCTCCAGAGAAGGGAGCAGTTGAGTGTCCTGCCTCCTGCGCACAGAGAGACAGAATGGGGTGCAAGGCCTGGAGCCCCAGAGACCTTCCAGGTGACCTTCCGGGTGTCCGCGGCAGGACCAGCTGACGTCGGCCACCGAGGGCAGCACCCTCCCTCCCTGCCGTCCCAGGTTCCGCCGGGACTCTGACCAGCCACTGCCCTTTCTCCTAGGAATTGACAACCCCGTGTTCTCCCCGGATGAGGACCTGAGCATCCTCTCCAGGGTGCCGCCCTGGCTGTCCCCTGGGGAGACGGTGGTGCCCTCCCAGAGGGCCCGTGTGCAGATCCCCTGCTCTCCAGGCAACTTCCGCCGCCTGGCGCCCTTCCGCCTCAGCAACAAGTCCGTGGACTCCTTTCTGCAGGCTGACGGCCCCGAGGAGCAGCCCCACGCGACCCTCCCTGAGTCCACGCACATGTAACTCCGGACCCCGCCCACCCCCCTGACACCTCTCTCCTCAGCTCCTCCCCTAGCCAGCTGCCTCTCTGGCTCTGGACCCGAACTTCTGCAGACTCTGTCCAGCATCTCTTACTCCTTCTCAGCCTCTCTTCCAGCTGCGCATTCCCTAGGACGTCGGTCTGAGTCTCGGCCTGTCCCGAGACGTTGGGACCCAGAGCTGTCTGAGGGTCTCTTTAGCCCCTGTGCTAAGCCCGTGAATCTAAGTCTTGAGCTCAGAGGGACCTGAGCACAGGGCTGGGTGGGGGCTGCGTGGGAAGGGGAACATCTGTTTCTCTCCCTAAAAGCCCTGGGGCTTTGTGAAAAGTCCATGTGACAGAAGTGAGTCCAGAAGAGCAACGGGTCCCTCTCAACCTCATAGAGAGGAGCTCAGGGCAAGGGTACAGGGAAGTGGAGAGCAGGCCAGTAGCCAGCCAAGCAGGCCAGCGCCTCTCTCAGGAGAGAAGTCAGGGGTTGGGGGTGGGGGTGAGGGGATAACGCAGGGGTGGAGGCAGGGGGTAGTGAGGGGCTAGGCAGGGCTGGGAGGTAGGGGGGAGGCACCTGTTCAGCAGGGGCTTCCAGGCCTTCTTGCTGGGTCCCTAGAAGGTGCTGTCCCCACTTTACCTTCCGTAGGGAAGAGGGTTCACACCTTTGTGCAAGGTTTTGGGTTCATTTCACGTTTCCTTTGGGTGTTGGGTGTGCGCTTGGGAGGAAACAGGAAGCAGACCCTCCCCCCCGCCCAGGAGGGGCTCTCACAAAGGCACTCTCCCAGGCATTGCAACGGAAGCAGGACCTCCTGTTCTCTCCTGTGGTTGCTTGGGGAGGGTGTCCACCAGTCCAGCTCAGGAGAGGCGCTCCGTGCCTGCAGGGTGGGCTGCCTGGGGCAACATTCTCTTTATGCGTGAAGCCGGCTTTCCCGGGGTGCTCCAGGGACTGAAAGAGTTTGTGGGAGACACCTGTGGCGGGGCTTCTGTCCGGTGCTTCTGCTGCTCCTCTGCCTCTTCCTGGCTTCTGCCTCTGAACCCCATAACCTTCTCTTCCTTGAACCTCCTTGAACCTCCAACCACTCTCTTCCTCAAATCCTGCTTGTCCTGGAGCGGGGCACTGTGTCTGGAGAGGCCCTGTGGCCATGACCATTCCTGGGCAGGGGGGCTGCATCCCGCGGGCCGGACGGGGAGCCGCAGCCTGTGGTAGGGGAGCCCGTCGGGGTGGGGGGCTGCAGAGGCAGGTCCTCAGCTGACCCTGTCACTGTGGACCTTGCTGGCCACACGGCCAGGGCATGGCCTCTGCGTGTCCCGCAGCATTCGGGGTAGTGGGCACGGGGCACAGGCTGGGTGGGTTGGGCCCCCTCCAGGCTGCGCGGCCGCCCTGGAAGATGAGCGGGAAGGTTGCAGGGCCTGGACTGTCCCTGGGCGTCCTGCACCCGCGCGGGGCGGTGGTGGTCTCCAGAGGCGGGGCCGCCGGCAGTCACCTGGGAAGGCGGGCGACGCCCCCGGCCCGCGGGCCGGCTCCGGCTTTTGGCCAACCCGGGAAGTCACGACCTCCGTGCGGTTTGTGCGGAAGGCCTGACAGTCCGGCTCGGCCCGGGAGCCGCCCCCGCGCCGCCGCCTGGGTCCCCCCTGCACCCCCGGCCCCCGCCCCACCCGGGCCCCCCGCCAGGTGCCCTCTGCGCTCATGCCGTCCTCTCCCGCAGGTGACACGGGCTCCGACGTGCCGCTGACCGGACGCTCGTCCCCTCCCGCCGCCGAGAAGCCTCCGATCCCCGCGCGGTCCCCGCGCCCGCGCGCCCGGAGCCCGGCCCCGCCCGCCGACGGCCCGCCCGCCGCCGCCCCGCCCGCCGCCCCGCCCGCCGGAGCCCCGCCCACCGCCCCGCCCGACCGCGAGCCCGGCGCCGGGCCCGAGCGCCGCGGACTCCCGGGCGCGCATGCGCGGTCGGCGGCGGCGCGCCGCGTGCACAGCCGTCGCTCCTTCCAGCGGCCCCGCGCGCGCCGCCGCCCCGCGCTGCTGAAGCTCGCGTCCCTGCAGCCCTCGTGCCACGCGCCGCCGCACGCGCTGGAGCAGGAGGAGACGCCGCTGTGACGCCCTGGCCCTGCGGTCTCCCCGGCCGGGGTCGAGGTGCGGGATTGGAATCCGTCCCGGGGGACCGCGCGTGCCACCCGGCCGGACCCTCGGAGTTCCCGGGAGCCACCTGCAGAGAGGCCCCTGCGGGCGACGGAGGGGACCGTGGCAGAGCCTCTTCCGGCTGCCGCGCGGTCTGGGCCCGTGCCTTTGCCCGGACACTCGGCCGTGGGTCCTACTGCGCGCCTGCCCCGGTTTTGAACCCAGCCGGCCCTTGCGTGTTACTGTCAGCCCTGACTTAGCCTCAGGAAGGGCCCTGGGTCCCCAGAAGTGGGCTCCGTGTTCCAGGTCCGCGCTCTCCTCGGCACTGCCAGGGACACGGAGACTGTTCGCCCGCCCAGGATTCCTGGCTCTCACCCCCCCGCGAGGCAGGAGCCCAGGTTCCAGGAGCGATCTGCAGGCCGAGGGGCCGGCGCTGTGTGCCGTCCTAACGTACACTTAACCGGTTCTCTGAACTACCTGTCACCTTAGGGACAACTGCAGACACGCGTTTGTTTGTCCTTTTGTGTTGTAACTCCCAGAGCTCAGCACGGGCCTGGCTCCGGCCCAGGGCTCAGTGTGGCAGCCTCTGGCCTTCCGTGTCCCACCTGCTGCCAGGAGATGGCCGGGGCCGTCAGAAGGTTGCACCGGCCACGTGGGCAGGTCTACACAGCTCCAGCTGAATGCGGGGGCCTTCACATAGCGAGCAGCTTACTGGGGCCAGGGCCAGGTGGGGCGGGGACCTGCTGTTTCATGGAGAACCAAGGGACTTGGAGCAGGGCTCAGACCTTCACAGGACCTCTGGGCCTACCCTGAGAATGCTGTAACATAGACCCCTTCTCAACCCCTCCAGGGACATGGCCTTGGGCAGAGCTGCACCCTCTGCCCCCACCCCCGATCCTCTGGAGGGAGACCACTGTCTGGCTGACCTGTGCGGGGAGCAGATGAGGGTGTGGTGAGGTGGCTGCCACACCGATCCAGGAGAAGCCCTCATCCGTCCTCACCTGTTGCTCAGACAGGGTTTTGTGGGAGGAAGAGGTAGTAAGGATCAGAGGGATGAGGGCCTTCAGACGGACACTCCTGGAAGCTCTTCTAAAGAAGCCCAGCTCAGCCCTGCTCAGGAGAGAGTGTGCTGCCTTGTGACTGAGTTCTGTTGATGCAAAATTCCCAGCCATCACGGGCGAGGCCTGATAGCACTCCAGTGTTTTCATAGTGCACACGGAGACCCTGGCAAGAAAGTGTGCGATCTGCTCTTCATACCTTTGCTGTTGAGAAATACAAGGGACAGTCACTGGGGCATCTGCTCAGCAGCCCAAAGCTCTTGACCCCGAGAGCAGATCTGCCCATCGCCTAAGTCACACAGGTGGGCGGGCTCCATAGTTCTTCCCCACACTGTGCAAGCATTCTGACCCACTCTGTGAGCACAGAATCCAGCCATTATTGGGGCCACCAAAACCTGCCGGTTAGTGACCCGACAGACTGCCCCCAGGCCAGCCTGGTCACCAAGCCACAGCATCCAAGCACACCTCCAGGAAGGTGCCCACTGCAGCCAGGTCAGGCGAGGGTCCACAGCCCAGCTGGTCCGGCATCTTGCTGCCTTAACCACTCACCTGGATCGCTGGATGGACCCGGACCCCACGCCCTGCTGCAGAGCTAGAGGCTGAGCCAGGGCACATCCTTCAACCCCAGAGAGAGTAAACCGGCGGGTCTTGACGCTCAGCTCTCAGCTGGTGTTTTCTGTCCTGGATGGGCCCAGGGCCGAGTGCAGCCCTACAGGAGCTGCGGTTCCCGGTGGGAAAGCTCCCAGCAGAGCCCCAGGTGCCAGTGCTCGTGAGAGAGCTCTGGTGTTTCCTCCGTGGACAGTCTTACACAGGCTCGTGCTGTGGATACACTTCATAAATGAGAATCCTAGCTATTCCTGTCCTTGTAAAACAGAATGTAAACAAAGTCTCATGAATGTATTTCCTTAGGAAAACTGTTGTAAAACTTTTTATTATAAAAGAATTCCTATTTATTTAATACTGAATTTTGGCCTACTTTCTGGCGGACTGTAAAGAACACAAAGATAGGAGTTGCTGTCTTTCACGTCTGTGTTTTCTTGAGAATGACTTGGTCACAGTGCTTATATACCGTGTACGAGTCCGTCCTCTTCTGTCACGAAAGGAGATTTAAAGAATTTCATTGGAACTTGAAATGCTAACCTAGGAGTGGTGTAAATTGCATATGTTAATTTTGTGAATGTAATCTTCGTCAAATTTTGTGTAACTGTGATCACAGAACAATGTGCCTTACAGCGTTGGGCATGCTGGGCAGGGGCCCCGCCGCAGACCCTGTCACACCCGCATGATCACGTCTATTAAAGATGTTTTAAGGTGGAGCGCCTGGTGGCTCAGCGGGTTAAAGCCTCTGCCTTCAGCTCAGGTCGTGGTTCCAGGGTCCTGGGATCGAGCCCCATGTCTGACTCTCTGCTCAGCGGGGACCCTGCTTCCCCCTCTCTCTCTGCCTGCCTCTCTACCTACTTGTGATCTCTGTCTGTCAAATAAACAAATACAAAAATCTTAAAAAAAAAAAAAAAAAGATGCTTCAGGGCACTTTGGGTGGTGACCATGAGCAGCACATCAGGAGAATGTAAGACGTAGCTTGCTGTAGGCGAACCGTGCTCGGGCTCTAAAGTTAACATCGACGGCTGTGTGTGCACGCATGTGACCGAGGCAGCCCCTTCGGGTGGTGCAGGGAGATCGTGGGGACACGGCTGCTGGTGCATCCTGGGGTCTGAGACCTGGTTCTTCCCAGGCACAGACAGGCGGGCACCTGTGCTCACTCGCTTACTCAGACTCATCACTGCACACAGCAAACAGGTGCCCAGAAGGGGCAGAGCAGCACCACCCGGCCAGAGTGGGGGGAGGAGGCAGCCGAGACACCGAAGGGGGTGGGGCGCAGCGCTGAAGAGAGATGCACAAGGGCAGGCTGAAGGTCGAGATGAGACTGACGGGGGAGGCAGGACTGCGTCTGCCCCCAATGTCCAGGTGAATCCTGTCCCCCCGAGGTGGATCCCACCTCCAGGTGAATCCTGTCCCCTCCGACCGAGATGGATCCCGCTCCCAACAGAATCTCATCCCCCTGAGGTAACCCCCCCCCGCAGGTGAATCTGGTCCACCCAGGATGGATCCTGCCCTCCAAGATCCTTGGGTTCTTGTGTCACAGGCATATTTCTTTCTTAGAGAGGGCACAAGCCCGCGGGGTGGGACGGGGCAGAGGCGGGGAGAGCGCCCCAAGCCGACTGCCTGCCGGGGCACCTCTGGGCTCCACTGCGGCAGGCCGCTCACCACACCCCCTCCAAGAACACCTTCACGTCCAGGACCCCTCAGTCCCTGCGGGAGGTCAGACTCTTTACTGAGCAGCAGAGTTTGTGTTTACACTGTGTGGAAATGAAGACCCAGGGGTCAAGAGGGACAGGCACCACAGGGCCCCTCACACCGGAACATGCCTCACAAGGGACGTCACAAAGCACGAGACGCAGGCCCAGGGGTCCCGGGCATCTCTCGGCTTTCTGGCGGCCACACATCTCCGAGCCGGGGCCTGGCAGGCTACTTGAGGAGCTTTGCCACGTTCAGGCTGGGAACCATGATCTCCTTGAAGATGGGCACATAGTTCGGGTTGGCCTGTGTGGGGCCTTGCTCCAGCGTCTCGATGATGGTCTGCTTCAGGTCCCGGCTCGTATCCCCTCGCATGGCCAGGAGTGCGCCGATGTGCTCGTCCCTGCAGGTGCGGGGAACACGGGCACGTCGGGGGTGCGCTTCCCGCCGCTCGCCCCCCACATCCAACTCCATCTGCCCCCCGCACTCCCCCCTGCCTGGCTGGGCCAACACGGAGGCCCCAGAGCAGGGTCAGAGCAGGGTCGACAGCTGTGGACGTGCGGCGCATGCCCCACGTCAGGACGGAGAGAGACCAGAGTTGTCCCCTCACCGTGCCCCTTCCCTTCAACCCACAATCACGAAGTCTCGTAAGCTGCTCTTAACTCTCTAACAGACCACCTGACTAGAGTGAGAGACGCTGGTGAGCCCAGGAACACCACTCCGTCCTGCTTCAAGCAAACCCACAGCGCGGACAGAAAGTCGCTGGGTGAGACAGGAAGGTGGGGGGGGGGGCGTGGTCGCATGTGACAGGCACCTGCGCTCCCCTCCCTGAATCCACGAGCACAAGATGAGCTTCCAGAAACCACTCTGCTCTGCCACCTTCCCCCAGTGCAGAGCGTGGTGACGGCCCACCTACACTCAGGCCACCTGTGCTGACACCGGGGAGGTGTGTGACCAGTGGGCTCCAGGTCCAGTAGCAGGGCTAGGGGATGTAGAGGCACACAGATGTGCCCACTCTGCTCCTGGCTATCGTCCACACTGCTTGTCCTCCCAGGAACTGGGCCCCCCAACGGCGCTCACACCTGACGGTCAGGCCTCTCCATCTTGTCAGTGACCCTAGGAATGAGCTTACTGCTCTGTTCCACAATTTCTAGCTGAAACAGACGGCTCATGGGCTCTTACCTAATGTCTGGGTATTTGCTGACCAGTGTGGAAACTTCCAGGTAGAGCAGCGATGGGTCTGTCAGCTTAATAACTTCCGCGATGGCCACGATGGTGTCACAGTGCCCGTCTGCATCCTCACCAAAGCCCTGGAAGATAATGTGTGTGCAGCTGCCGAGCGCCATGAGGGGCCACAAGCCAAGTGTCCGTGGAACTCTGTGGCCCAGGTGAGCACTGAAGGCCCACAGGGGAGCTGTCGCGTGTGCCCTCAGCAGGGACGTTGCAGGCAGGGGGCCGGCAGCCCAAGAGGTGAGACCAGTCCGGCTAGCACCACTCCCATGGGGCTCGCGGTAACGCCCTAGAAGCCATCCCAGCCACAAGGTCCAACAGACCTTCCCATGCTCCCAAGGAGGACCGACTGGTCATCTGGTCCCTTTCAGGACTGGCCCGGACCAGCGGGCCTCAACATCCCCGCTGGGGACACAGAACCAGAGTGGCACTCACGGCGGCCAGCTTCCGGAACAGGAGGCGGAGCTGCGCGGCCTCCCGGACCATCCTCTCGGCGCCCTCCTTGCGCTCCTCGGCGCTGCGGAAGGAGATGCGCTTCTGCATGACGGCCCGCAGGTACTCCAGCACCACTCGCCGCTGCGCCTCCGCGGTCATCCTCTGCCGGCACACGGGGGGTCAGCCAGGCAGCCCCGGGGCTCCTGCTCAGATGCCCACGCAACTCCCACTGAGACCCCCCCAGGCTCCCCAGAGACCCCCCCAAGCATCCCACTGAGGCCCCCACCCCCTGCTGAGACACCCCCAGGCACCTCAGTGAAGACTCCCTCCCCTTCCTAAGGATCCCCACCCAGGCTCCCTGCTGAGACACCCCCCAGCCCCTGCTGAGGCTCCCCAGAGACCCCCACCCCTTGCTAAGGATCCCCCAGGCTCCCACTGAGACAACCCCCCAGATTAAACCCCTGAGACCCCCTCCGGGCTCCCCGCTGAGACACCCCACCCCACCAGGTGCCCGCTGAGACCCAGGCTGGCCAGGCAGCCGTGCAGGACACCCACCCTCCTGCCCGTCGACAGATGCCAGGACCTGAAAGAGCACATACGCGCATTCACTCAAGTACGTGGTGAAAGGAAATTCGTGCCCAGTCACGCCAGCAGATGAGCCCTCCAGAGAAGCCGCCCCCGGAGGGCAGCACACACCCTTGGGCTCCTCAGGCACCAACTACTAAATCAACATACCAAATGTTGAAATAAATAGTGGACCTAAAAGCCAGGCAAGCAACGAGAGAGCAGCACCTGACCTTCTGACCAGCCAGAGGCTTCTGCACAGAGCAGGTGAGGGAACCAGTCAGGGCTCCAGGCAGAGGGTCTCCTGACAAGCATCACTTACTGGCAGAGTCCTAAGAATTTCCTTTAAACTGAGCACTCAGACAAGGGTGACGCTGGGTCCCAGTCACCACAAGAGGACAAAAACACATGAAAGTGTGAGAACCAGAAATGAAAACAGTGTCACCGCTTGGTCGACACAAGCATCTACACAGAAATCCGAAAGGGTCCTGAGACGAAACCCAGAAACAATCAGAAGTTTTACAAAACGTATGAACACGAGGTCGGTATATCCAAACCATTTCCTATGAGCCAGGAAAAAACATATGGAAAGCCCGACTTTTGAAATCCCATCACTCGATACGGCAACAGCAGCAAACACTGCCTGAGACCCTGAGAATCCACGAGAGAGGCAGGCCCAGGCCCTGCAGGAGGAAACAGCCTAGCTCGGGGACACCCCTGAGGACATGGAACGGGGCTGGGGCACACGGGGGCTCTCCACGTCTGGGGCAGGGCTCCTGGGTTCTCCAGGGCCCGGCCACACAGACACGAGCCCTGGGGCCTCCACTGGAGTGGGAAAGCTGGCAGCCGGCTTGTGCCCTGGACGGGGATCCTGCAGAGGGAGCTGCCGCTTAGCTCCGATCCACAGCTGCTGCCCCCCTCTCCCTTCCAGGGCTTTTGGGGCTGCTGAGGAGGTCCGTATCACGAGCACGGCCGGTGTCTGTAGCCGTGTGTCAAGGAGGGTTTGGTGGGGTGTCAGGAGGCAGGAAGGTTAAATGAACAGAAGCACCATCGCCTCCACCCGGCCTGTCTCCAGACATGATGTCTGTGCCTCAGGTTCATGAAACCACCCGTGAACGTGCATTCACAGAACCAAGCGGACACGGAGCTCCACACAAGACGGCAGGTTGGCTCCGGCCTGTAGGTGAGCTCACCGTGTCACTGTGTCCACACTCTTACCATTTTTTTTTTTTTTTTTTTAATATTTTATTTATTTATCAGAGAGAGAGAGCGAGAGGGAAGAGAGCAAGCACAGGCAGACAGAACGGCAGGCAGAGGCAGAGGGAGAAGCAGGCTCCCTGCTGAGCAAGGAGCCCGATGTGGGACTCGATCCCAGGACGCTGGGATCATGACCTGAGCCAAAGGCAGCTGCTTAACCAACTGAGCCAACCCAGGCGTCCCAACACACTCTTACCTTTTTGTACGGCTTTTTAATTTTGGCAAAATCACTGAAATAATCTTCCACAGTAACACAAATAATGTCCACAGCATTGGAGCCTAACAGCCACTTCCTTGTCATCAGCTCACTGAGATGTTGCTGAAAAGAGCACAGAAAATGTCACCTAGACACTGGCCCCGAGTCACACGTATCCAGAGGAAGGTGCTGTAGAGCCTCAGTGATGTGCTGTGACAGAAATACACACGTAAAAACCCTACTGCCATGGGACCTGCAAACATATCCCGTAGCCACGTGAGACACTGGCTACACGGCTCCGGGGACGTGGAGATCTGTCCATACACAGGCCGCCTCTACTGTTCACGTATGTCATATGGCTATTCTGCACTTACCCGTTCCCAACGGACATTTAAAACTGCTCACATTTTGCAGTTACAAAGAACAGTGCAATGAACCTGTGCTTTTCTGCAGGTGAAACCCCCAAAGCAGAACTGTTCAGCCAACAAGTGTGCAAACTAAACCCCGGAAACTTTCCACAGGGCCCTCTAAAAGCTACAGCACTGGTCCTGCAGAGAACACATGAGAGCACGCCCTCTCCCGTGCCTACAGAGCTACCTGCCAGCCCGCAAAGCCACAGAGAACACTCGGTTTGAGCGTGCGTATCTCTGAAGACTGGGAAGACCGGGCGTTTTGTTTTCACATTTTGGACATCCGTAACACCTTTTCTGTGAAAGGGTTTACTTGTGTCCTTTATCTCATTTTTTGTTAGTTTTTTTTAAATTTGGAAATAATTTCAAATGTATCCGTTTCATCTAATCCATTTAGATTATAATCCATAATCATCTATCCATGTACTAAACCATTTTCGAGAAAGCATGCGACATCACAAAATGATCCCACCGATCGCCCCAGAAGATCCTCGCCAGCTCCTTCCTTCCCAGGAGGACCCAAGATGATCAGAGTTTTATTTTTTAAACATACTCTGGTTTCTGCCCATACATCAATGTAACGCCTGCATCTTTGAAATAATCCCTCCCTGTTCTTGGTGCCTCTGACATGATGCTAACTAAGTGCATTCTGTCAGCGACTCCGTGTCGTACTTTTATGCAAAGCTGAGACTGGTCCACGTGGTGGGTGTGCAAACTTGGAAGAATTCTCAATTTGGTTCTGGTATCAAGAATCTGCTAAAGAGCATAGTCCGTCTTCCTTCTACGTACTTGTTTCCATTTTATAATCCGCTGAGATCAGTCTCTTTATTATCTAATGGTATTCTGTCCAACTATACACCGGAAGGACCTCTACTCTGCACCTGCGTCATACGAGGCCTACCTCACAGAAAAGCAAAGGCCCTTTCATAGGGAGAAGGGTGAACCGGAATGTTGGCTCCATCTGGGTCACAGGGTGCGGTCACAGGGTGGGTCACAGGGTGGGTCACAGGGTGCGGTCACAGGGTGGGTCACAGGGTGGGCCACAGGGTGGGTCACAGGGTGGGTCACAGGGTGGGCCACAGACCCACGCTGGACGGAAACGTGATGTTCAGCCTGGAAACAAAGCAGCGAAGAACCGGCTCCCACCTCCAGGTCCAGGAAGACCTCCTCCAGCAGGCTGCTGCAGCCTTCCTGTGCAATGGTGTCCAGAATCCCATCCATGCTGGGCTGGGTCAGAGACACGCCCTCTTCCGTTTCACTTCTCAAGTACTTCCTTTTCAAACTGACGATGGATTCTCTGTAAGGAAACAGGCAAGGCTCAATGAAGCAACTCAGAACACTTCCCTTCTGCCCTTTCATTCTGGGGTCGCCCTGTGCCCCACAGTCACTTACTTAAAGGTCTGGCAGTTGTTGATGACGGCGATCATATACTGGACGTAGCAGTGCGGGTGCTGCCGGTCCCGGAGGTGCTCCTCTTTATACGACTGGGCCTCCTCTTTGTATCTGGGAACACACAGCCCCCAGCAGAACCACTGGTAAGGGGGGCCTGCGGGGTGTGCCAGACTTCACAAGGAAATCACACCTGATGAAGACATCTGGCTTCATTAACATCTGACCAGGTAAGTCTTGAAAAATAAAATAAATTTTTGGACGATCTGTATACTAATGAAAAATCAGGGAAGCTGATCATTTTAAATGGATTACTAAAAATATACTTTGTGTCAGGCTCTGAAATATGATTTAGTATTCTGAGTATACAAGTATTTGTGAGGGGAAAATTATTATTTTATCTAACACACAATTTGCCTAGAAATTCATACTATAGTGTTGGGAGCATTATCAAATATTAGATAAAATGTCACTTTCTGAAACTTTCCCTGAAAAAGTCAAATTAAGACATTACTCAAAATAAATAACTTCCATTTGAGGTCAAGAAAACAAGCAATTGAGATCACTATGTATTTTATTTCTGAAATAGTTAGGCTCACACACCAGAACACAACACTACAACACACTGTACGTATGTTTAAAAGACCTTATAAAAGGAGCAAAGTTGGCAATTAAAGAGAAATATTTATCCCACCTTTCTGTCTAACGTGTGGTTCAGGTAAGCAAACTTCTGAGGCTGATGAGGAAAATTTCCTCTTTCTGCTAACAAAACTGGGGCCATGACCCTCAGGGGTACGGCTGATGGGGACTCTCAGTCTGCAGGGCAGGACAGGCGGACCCCACACCGCAGTGTGCCACAATGCGGAGCGTACCCCACCTACACCGGGTTCTTACGAAACAGCAAGAAAATAAAGAGGAATCTCACAAGCCTTTAGAGCCAACATGTGGCTCCCAAGGCCGGCAGTCAGGGCCGGATAAGAAGGTGCTGGGCCCTCGGACATAACCTGCACGTGTCCACAGGCCAGTGGCTCACAGAGTGGCTCTCCCCGAGACCAGGGAGCCCAGACCGGCTCCTAGCTCAGTCTCCACACACCACTAGAAGGAGGCACGTCTGAAACCACTGGGGAAACCCAAATACAAACTTGGTGTGAGCTGGCCCTCAGCCAGAATGAGGGTACACAGGATGAAATGCCAAAATGGGACTTGCTTTAAAATGCTTGGGGGAGAGGGGCTTTAGAGGGGCAGCTTTTGAAGGTGGACGATGGGTCAAGTTTTTTCACACCAGTCTTTCTGCTTCTGTATAGGTTTGAAAATCCTCCCGAGCAAGTCAAAAAGAGGAGTCCTGGAGACACAGTCCCCAGCCCCGTTGAGGGGGAGGGGGCGGGGGCGGCGACTCCCAGTGACGGGAACTGGAGCTGCCACCTGACGGGAGTCCCTCCCAGGCCCTGGGCAGTGCAGACAAGTGAAAGGAAGCATTGGAGGAGAATCAGGCCCACGTGGGCTCTCAAGAAAACAGCGTCATCTGTTCCAAAGGCTTGTTTCAAAATAACAAAGGTCACGACAACAAATCCAGGCCTAAAGTACTTTTTAATATCAGGCATAGTAGGATCAAAATTCTGCTTTTAAGTTTTAAAACCATACACTTTCTAAATGAGCGCACTGGCAAAATACATACCTACTCAGGAAAGAGTTCATTTGCTGAAGACACAAAACAAGTACCTTTGTTTTCAAATCTTCACTTATCTGAGCAGCAACTTGAAGATTCTGTTCGAACATCTAAAAATTGGGAGAGTTTATGAATTCTAATATAAACTCACAAGGGTGCAATTTCCCATTATATAAACCCCTATCTGCCAACTGGTAGCTCTAGTCTAAAATCAGGGGTGGGGGAAACCACTCAAAAAACAGCAAGTCAGTTAAATGGACAACTTTCTCATCAGATGAAAAAACAACAAGTGAATCACTTCCTAATCACCTGCAGACGGGCTGATCTCCACACGGAGGGAAACACGTGTTCTCAGTGAGCTGAGGAGGAGATGGGGGCCTAAGGGGGTCGGGTGCAGCTAGGGTCCCATGGGTGCCAGGGGCTGGGCTGCGACTTGGGACGTGAATTCCTTACGAAGTACCGGGAGCGCACACCCTAGAGCTGGGGAGAGCTACACGTGGAGAGGCGGAGAGGGCAGGGAGGCCAGGCTCACCCCAGGCCTGCGGGGCACACAGTCTGTCTGACACCAGTTTCCAAAATAAAGGGGACGGGGAGATCCCTGTGCGGCTCGCGGTGTCACCGGAGACAGACGCCCGCAGTGTCACTGCGCCCGGCTGGCATCCAAGCACGTGTCAGCGACGTGGTCCCACACAAGGGTCAGAACGCGACTCAGCCCTCCTCCTGCCAGAACCCTTCCTCCGGGAGGAAACACCGAGGCCAGAAGCAAAGGACCGAAGGGAAGCCGGAGGACGCCAGCAGGTGCCGGGCACCCAAAAGCAAAGGAACCAGAAGAAGACGGAGCAATTATGGTCATAACGTAAAGGACACTGCCCCAAACCCACGGGGTCGTACTCAGTCAGGTGGCATTTTAGAAGATGAATCTCAGCCATTTTCAACATCAGAGAACATCAAAGCAGCAAACTCCAATCTGAGCGTCATGTGCAAGTAACACGCAGTTCGGTTCCAGCGCAAACTCAAATGCTTCAGGAAAACTAGAGTAACTCGGGGCAAAACCGTTTGGACGGGTGACCCTTGGCGCCTTCTGCTCCGGAGAAAGAGGGGCCTGAGGCACCCGGAAGGGGTCCCTCTGTCTTTAGGGAGGGAGGCACCTAACGTGCACTTGTCGAGCCCACAGACGCCAGGGGCGGCCCGGCAGGGGACCTCAGCGCACGGCGGTACCTGGAAGACGATGGCAGGGAGCGTCGTCTGGTAGTACCCGTCCTGGTCGGCCTCAGGCTCCGTCTCTTTCACCCAGTCCTTCTTGTCTGTTTCTAGTGCTTTCCGCAGCCAGGCAATGATGTTTGACTACAGAAATTTGGCATCACAGAAAAAGGCAGAACAGAACATGCCCCTAAGACAACGCACACGGACTTTCCTCAGCCACGCAGCGGCAAAAACCAAACTCAGGGTCCTGGGAGTCACTATTCCCAAACAAGGGGACACCAGAGAAGCCGCTCCACCAGCCACCTCTGTGCCAGGCGCTGCCTCCACCAGCCACCATCTGGACAAGCACCACGGCGGCAGGCCAGGCCAGGCCAGGCCGGTCAGCTGTACACGGAAGCACGAGGCGGATGTGCCCCCAGTAGGCTTGTCCCCAAAAGACCACACACCAGCGCCGCCAGGTTGGGAGCGCGGCCCCTTCCCTGCCTCCCTGCGGGGGGGCTCAGCATCTCAGTCGGGATGCTGTCAGCCGCTCGGGCTCCCCTCGGCCAGGGAGGCAGGCCCTGACCCTCCCATGCTCCTCGCAGACCACCTGGGGTCACGGGTGTTGGGGGGTGCACCTGGGCCCCACCTGCCCCCTCCCACTCCGAGGCTCAGCTCTGAGGCCGGCCGGCACCACCGCCCATCCGGCTCCCGGGGGCCATGAGGCTCACTGCTCTAGCCAGAGGGCGCTTCTGTTCCGTGGGACACACGCTCAGTCTCCACCCGGGGCCAGAAAACCAGCCGCCCTCCTCACCTCCCTGGAAGACGCGACGTCCCCGAACCAGCCCACGCACCCTTCGGAGGCCAACACCAAGACAGGTCGCTCCTGCCTCCCTCCGCCCGCGGCCTCCGAGTGGGACTGGGTCCACCACGAGGCCTGGCTCGGAGGTGCGCCCGCTCTACTCACCGTGAGGGTTGACATGTACGTGTTGAGCAGCTCAGAGACCACGTCTGCAGAGAGCAAAGGCTCCAGGATGCTGACGTCCACTTCCGGGGCCAGCTCCGCGTTCCCCATCATCTCTGCACTGCGGCAAAGCCGGGTAGGAGAAAGAAGAGTTAGCGGGGAGACAGTGCGCTCAGCTAAGTGTCGCTCTTTCTTCCAACACGCAAGAGCCCGAGCGTCCTCGAGACCGTGTCGGGGCGGGGGGCAGGCCCTGGGTGCGCGCTGCGCCGGGAGTGGTCCCATGAGGCCCCCCAGTCCCTGGCCTCAGCCCGCGGCCCCCCGGCACTCAGGAAAGCAAGCCCGCGAGCGGAGACGTGTGTGGCTGACGCCCAGCCCCGGGGAGGGCCAGGGCCCGGCGAAGCGGAGGTGCTGGGCGGGCAGGTCCCGTCACCCACGGAATGACAAGCACGCACAGGGCCGCTGAGGCCAGCGGTGCCGCTCCCTGCGCTTCCTGACGACAGACGCTCGGCAGGGAGGACCAGCGCGATCCGACAACCGGGTGTGAGGAGGCAGGGACAGGGACGGCATTTCAGAGGAGTTCCCATTAGGCGACCGTTCTCATCCTTGTGCGGTCGGGTTCTCAGACGTCCAAAAAAGTCACACGCCCTGTGCCGCGTTCCCGCAGTACACGTTTCCAGGCAAACGCGGAGCCCGAGCACAAGCACCGGCAGAGACACGAGCTCCTCCCTAGCGAAAGGCACTTGGGGAAACCCTGCAAGTGTCCAGAGACGGTTCGCTCCGCCGAGACGTCACCCAAGAGCCTCGCTGCAGTGTGAAACGTTTCTAGCGTGAAAGCAGCTCCGTTTTTCCCACCGAAGTCCAAATGCCGAGAAGGCGGCCGTACGCAGCTGCGCACACACGAAAACGCACGAAGGCAAGACACACACTGCACATGAGCCAGTGCCCAGTCTGAGCAGCGACGAGGGCGCAGGGCCCAGATTCTACTGCCCTTGCGGGCCGGCCGCGTCCATACTGGGCACGGGACCCCCGCGCCTCAGTCTCCTCACGCACAAAATGAAGAAGACCCTCACGGTACTTTCCTCGTGGGGTAACGAGACCTCAAGGCCTGAACAGGGAAGGCCACGGGCTGGGGGGGACGGTGATGGCCCTGGACCTGTGGGCTGGGAGAGGGCAGCGCCCGGGGGACAGTACCCATGCCTGGCACAACGAAGCCGCAGACACACCAGAGTGACCACCGTCATCGTGGGTGACAGAGCGTCTCTCCTATGTTTTTACATGAAGACGTAAGCATTCTCTCCTACAGCCGGTTACCAATATTCACACAAAACATCCCAGCCCTTACTGATAAGCAGGAGGGTTAACAAATTTCTGCACATGAGCAAAAGGACAGGCTAAAAATAATTACAGCACAGAATTTTATATTGTTCTCGATTCACAAAACCCAGCAAAATCCAAAAACGTATCTTCCCCTCAGCTAGCTAATCTGAAAGATCGTCAGCATACCGCACCGCGGCCACAGTTCCCAACCCTGCGTCAGACGAGTACAAGCACCAAACGGCTCACGTCCCTTTTGCAAAGGGACAAAACCTTAAGGCTGAAACACAGAAAGAACGGATTTTCCCAGGGTACTGGTGAGAAGAAACCAAGCTGGGGGGCACTGGCAGCCAAGAGGACGGAGCTGGTGCCTCCCGTGACCCGTGCTGGTTCTGGGACCTCCTGAGCCCACGTGTCCTCACCCGCCTGCCGGGTGGAACCAGACGCTCGGGAGGCCACCGTGAGGCGGGAGGGGCCTAGTGCACAGTGGGCACTCAGTGTCACAGAACAGCCTGATGCCGAGCTGCTCACGAGGGACGGGAAGTCAAGAGCAGAAGCACCGCCCAAACACAGGAGCGTTCACACAGCCAGAGGCTGGGCCCTGGCCTCGAGGCTAAGCACACACGGACCCGAGGGGAGACGTTCATCAGCAGAAAACGAAGTCTGAGGGAGCTGAGCACATGCAGCAAAGCAACTCAACTGTATGTAAAAGAAAATACAAGAGTGACTTCGGAGTTACCTCGTGTAGGTGTTTAGGACCCACGTCAACAGGCTCACGATCTCATTGGCTTCCAGGTCTTCGGCCGCGAGCTCCTGCATCCGCGTGCTCAGGGCCTGGTGGTACATGCTCAGGAGGTTTCTGAAGATCTCGTAATGGGGAGGGAAGCACTGAACCATCAGGTTTTTGGCAACAATGAGGTCATCCAGGACGTACTTCCTTATGATTTCCAGGTGGCGCACGAGCCACATCTTGTCGGACTCCCTGGTGTCTGCCTGTGTGCCCTCAATTCTAGTAGTCACGGTTCTGTCCAAGATCGCAAACATTTTCTCCTTCCAATTCTTGGGCCTCCCGGGAGGAACAAAACTAGTTTGTTTCTTTCGGTCAAGTATGCGCCTGTCGATTTTTTCTTCCCTTTCGATAATTCTAACAACCGAGACCAACAAGGTGGGGTCACGGCGAACGGTAACCAGTGACCTCTGCAGCACCATCCACAGCTGCTTGGCCAGCTCGTCCGAGAGCCCCTGCGTGCTTCCGAAGTAGCTGTGGATGAGGGTCATGTCCCGAGTATTCCCACTGTCCATGCGGTACTGCTCGTACATCAGCCCGTCCCGGGAGCACTCCAGGTCCATCAGCTTCCGGTGCGCCTGGAGAAGCGCCCCTTGTTCTATGAGGTCCTGGGTCTCCCGCACAATTTCGGGCACTAGGGAAAAAGGCACAAGATGAAAGTGTTGAAAAACCACAAAAACGGCCGTGGAGGAGCCTGGGACGATGGCAGAGGAGGGAGCGCCAGGAATCGGTCTCCGCACCCAGACGGCAACGGCGCTGGCAGAATCTGAGTAACTATTTTGGAAGTGCTGGGTCTGAGGAAGGCTGGCACCTTCCAGCAGATGGCCTGGCAGTAAACTGTGGTTCATTTGGTCCACCCCAGCTCTTAGCACAGGAGCACCTTCCCAGCCCCAGCCCAGCCTGACACGCATTCCCAAAGCGGCTTGCACGGAGCTTTAGGGAACCTGGCTGAGCAAAGAGGACCACGTCCTCCGAAACCCGGGATCTGTGCTCCAGCTGCTGGTCGCTGCCTCCACTCAGGGAGAGGCACACACAGTGGTGGAACACAGTTACTGCACTCAGGCCACCACTGCTGCCAACCCCTTGCCCTGGAGTCAGGTGACTTCCGGATGATTTGAAGAGCTGGTGCCCCCTTTCCCCTCCATTTTTCCTCCCTTCCCCTTCCAGACGTTCAGGACATTCACGCACAATCTCGTGTGGGAGAGTTAAAAAGCTCGGAGAGGTCTGGCTCAGAAAAGACCTGGGAAGACCTTCAGTTTACCTCTTAGTCTGACCCTCAGCACAGAGACAGCCTACCGAACAACAAACAGCAATCAGCAGACCCTGCAGAAGAGGAGAATCTGATTTTCAGAGTTACTATGTTACTGGATTCACATGTCCAACATTCAACAACAAAAATCACAAGACATAAAAAGACACAGAAAGGTATGAGAGTCAAGGGAAAAGATAACCATCCCTGAGAGCCACTAGGCGGTCCATCTATTGGATGAAGACGTCACTTTTATTTAGACATTTTGTTTACTTATTTGTCAGAAAGAGAGCGACAGAGAGTGCGTGCGCATAAGTGGGCACAAGCAGGGGAGCAGCAGAGGGAGAAGTAAGTTCCTACTGAGCAAGGAGCCTGACACGGGGCTCGATCCGAGGACCCTGGGATGACAACTTGAACCACAGGCAGCCACTTCACAGGTACCCTCTACTGGATGAAGACTTTAAAACAAGTCTTAAATGTGCTCCAGGGACTAAAGGAAGACGTGGTTAAGTCCAGAAAATGACACAGAACAAAATGCAAACATCAATGAAGACAGGGAAACCTAAAAAGAAACCAAAAAGAATTCTGGAGGTAAAAACTACAGCAACTGAAACAGAAAACCTACTTCAGGGATTCAAAGGCAAACCTGACAGAAGAAAGAATCAGCAAAGACGAGGTAACAAAATTACTACGTAGGAAGGACAGCACGAACAAAGACCGAAGGCGAGCAGACAGGCCTACAGGACCCTGGGGCACCGCGCACACTCTGACGTCCCCGAAGATGATGATGAGAGGTAAGAAGACAGAGAAATTATCTGAATATGATCAAACTTACTTAACTTGATGAAAGACAGGAATATAAACATCTAAAAGCTCAATAAACTCCAGGGAGAAAAAACTCGGAGACCAAGAACAAGACACATTACAAACAAATTGCTGAAAACCAAAGACAGAGAGAACCTGGAAAGCAGTGAGGGGCAAGCAGCTGGTGGCCTATGAGGGAGCCTCAGTAAGACAACAAGCAGCTTTTCCATCAGGAACTTTGGAGGCCCAAGGACAGTGGCTAAGACTGTTGAAGTCTAAAAGAAAACAACAGTCACCCCAGAGCCCCGTACCTGGCAAAACTGGCCTTCAAAAGTGAAGGACACAAAGACACTTCCAGACAGGGCTGAGCGCTCGCGGCCCTGGAGAACTGCCTCAGCGAGTCCTGTGGCTACAAGGGCGCCGGGTGGTAATGCAGAGTGCTACGGGGGAATAAAGATCGCAATAAAGGGAGATACATACAGGGCAGCCACGTAAGCTAGTGTTATGGTAACTTCGGTTTGTAACTTTACTTTTTGTCCTACGTAATTGAAAAGACTAATACATTTAGGGAAAAAAAATTCTTTGTCCAAAGCTAGTATTGCTGTAACTGGTTTATAATTCTGCATGGTGTTTTCCACATAATTTGAAAGACTAACGAATAATAAACAACTCTTCTATGGTTTTGGATAACGTATAAGGACGTAATTTTGTGACATCAGTAACTGAAAGGGTGAGACAACATTGTGTAGGAGCAGAGTTTTTGTCTGTTACTGAAGTTAAGCTAGCATAAATTCAAGAGTATTTTTAACTTTAGAGGTTAAATGTAATCCACACAGTAACTGCAAAGAAAACAGATTCTGAATACATAAAAAAGGAATGAGAAAGGAATTAAACATTTCACCACACACACACACACACAAATCAACTGAACACAAAAGAAAACAGAAACAGCAGTAAATGAGGATCAAAGATTGTAAGTCACAGAAATCAAACAGCAAAATGCAGAAATGTGTCAGCCATTTTCAGTAATTGCTTCAAATGTAAATGGATTAACTTCCCAGTTAAAAAACAGAGACTGGTAGAATGGATCAAAACACAAGATCCAGCCATCTGCTGTCTGTAAGAGGCTCGCCCGTGATGCAAAGACACAAACCGGCTGACATGAAAGGTGGGAGAAGGCAGGCCAGGCGAACAGTGACCAAAATAGAGCAGGTGGCCCCACTGATGCCGCACAAGACGGACTTGAAATCAGCAAGTTTACAAGAGACAAAGAAGACAAAGACTCTACTGGAAAACAGGCAGTTCCACGTCTCTCTTGGTGACGGACGGGACAACCACCAGGAGATGAATAAGGACACACAGGACCTGAACAACACAATCAACCAGCTCCATCGAACAGACACATGTCCAACAGCCACACACGTCCTTCTCTCCAGCAGCCACACACATGTCCTTCCCCTAAGCAGCCACACACGTGTCCTTCTGCCCAACAGCCACACACCTCCTTCCCGAGAGCATATTTTCCAGGACAGACCTTATGTAAAATCACAAATTCAATCTCAATACATTTTAAAAGATAGATATTATACAACGTATCTTTTCCAACCAGGATGGGATGAAGTTAAAAATCTGTAACAGATGAAAAATTCACAAATTAGTAGAAATTAAATAACACAATCACTGGCTCAAAGAAATCACAGGAGAAATTAGAAAATATGGAAACAAAAATAGAACCCAACAAACTGGAACTTGCAGGCTCTAACAGAGCAATGTTTAAGGACGAGTGCATAGCCAGCAACACTTATGCTAAAAAAGAGAGAGAGAGAGAGAACTATCAAATCAACAACCTGACTTTATAAATTCAGGGAACCAGAAAAAGAAGAAATTGCTGAACCCAAAGCTACCAGCAGGAAGGAAATAACAAAGAGCAGAGCAGAAAGAAACGGAATAGAGAACGGGAAAACCAACAAAATCAAGAGGCAATTCTTTGAAAAGACCAATGATTAACAAATCTTTAGCTCATGAACTTAAAGGAAAAAATAAAAGAGAAGACTCAAATACTAAAACTGGAAATGAAAGCAGGGGCATTACTGCTGGTTCCACAGAAACAGAAAGGCTCCGAGAGTACTACAGACGACAGTACAACGACCAACCAGATGACCCAGACACCCAGGCAAAAACCTGGAGACTAACTTGGGAAGAAACAGAAAATCTAAACAGACCCGCAACTGGTCAGGGGAGAGGAAATGGGGAGCCATGATTCAATGGCGCAGCGTTTGGTGGTGGTCTCTCAGTGTCACTTGCACGTGTCACTGACACACAGCACTGCACAGTCTGTTTTACGCTGGTAGCGGATGGTGGTGACAGCTGCACAATGTGGAAGTACCTAACACCAGAGAACTATACACTCAAAAACAATCAAGATGGTAAATTTTATAGTAAGTGCATCTCATGTTAAAACAAAGTGGGGGGGAAAGGCTGGGTACTGGGTACACAGTACTACCAAATGACCAGCAATGAGAAACATCTAAAGGGGCTCAAACCAGCACATCTTCCCGATACAGTAGACTGCTAACCAAAATGAGTATATAACGTAGCCTCAGTTGCTCTTCAAGGGAAGAAAATTGTTTTCAACTCCTGTGGATGAACTCCTTCCAGGAAAGTAACTTTTTGGTCATTTGGCATTAGTTTCACAAGACTGGAAGGAAATGTTACCAGTCAACAGGAAATCATAAGGAGGAAAATTAACAAGCAAGGTGCTGGCTCACAGTCATGAAGGACATTCGGGCTTGGGGATTACATTCCAATTCCAGGCAGCCAACTCATGGGGGCAGGATGTGAGAAGCAACTTAGAACGTGGCCTTAAGTCTCAGACCCCGGGAAGATGAGCAAGGGGGCCAGGTACTCAACAGTGCCGCCACCAGACAAGAGCATGAGAGGAGTCCGAGGAGCAGGAGCTGAACAGGACACAAATTACCAAGGTACGATGCGGCGGGAGCAGGGCCATGATGTGGCTGTACGGTGATGTGAAGAGCTGCGGCAGATTACGCTCCGGGGTCGAGCAAAGTTTAGAGAAGGACAGAAAAAATTCACTGAGACCAGAGACGGAATAAAGGAAGGGAAGGGGTCAGACCACCCCAAGGTCTCTTGCGGGGATGCTGGCGACCCTGACAGAGGAGAGAGGATGAGGGTGGGGTGGCACGGGCTCGGGACTGTGCTGAGCAGACATGGAGCCCCACCCACGTGACAAATGACACTGTTCCCAGATAGGCTGCAGAGCCTCTCACTGGCGAGGTACAGGGACATGGCTCTGAAAGGGCCACCCCATACCTCCTGTCCCCACGCCACCCCAACCAGCCCCAAGGCCTCCACCAGACCCTGCCCAGTGCGGACCGAGGCCGCAGAATGTGTCCTTTCTTTGCTCTTCCCACCCCTGTGCATGGGCACACTCTTCTCCTCTTAGGAAATGCCATTTGCTGGCATCACCTCTCCAGCTGGGAACTGCCCCTCCCAACCTGTCCTGTCTTCCGGGACACTTTTCTCTGTCACCTATCGGAGTCCCATCTGGTCTCCTGACCTGACAGCCACCCTGCAGCCCAGGGAATGAAGCTCACAAGTGCTTATGCTGTTAACCCACTTCAGTGTCTCCGTCCAAACAGAACTACTCGTCTCTGCTTGTTCAACTGGCCCCTTCCGCCCTTACTGCAAACAGGAAGTCAGCCACACAGGTGGGACTCAAACTCACGGTCCACCCCACAGCACAAAAACTGGGCCCGGCTCTGCACCACCCGTAGGCAAGGAACAGTGAGTCAAGGCAAAGAGAAGAGACAGCACTCTGGCCCTGACGCCCCAGGCACCCGCCATCCCCAGCTGTCCCCACCGGCCACCTGAGAAGATGTTCTTGAGGTTTTCCACAGCCGCGGCGAGCTGGCTGTGCCGCACGACAGCATCCTTCACGTCCTTGAGGCTCTCGATGGTGTTGATGCTCTGCCTCCAGTCCTTGCTGACGTCGGCCAGGGACTGCTGGACGTCTTTGACATCGTTCAGCGCGTTGTGCAGCTGGCTCAGGCCCGTACGCACACCGTCCAACTGGGACTGGATGGCAGCCTGGGGGACACATCCAGGGGTGAGGGAAGGGGGGTCAGCGGAGCCAGGACAGCCACAGACAAATCTTCTGCAGAAAGTTCAAGGTCACAGGAGACAAATTTCAATAGCGGAGAACAGCCAAAACTCAGAAAAAAGAGAATAAGATTCAGCAAGGACTTAACCAAGTCACAAAATAGCTTTTCTTTTTTTTCAGTGTTGCCTGAGAACACGTCCCAAACTCCTCAACCAGGCCCTCAGCCTGAAGGTTCTGGATACCTCGATGGGACTGCCTCAGCTCGCGGGACTGCCCCAGGAGGACGCCACATGTGGTCTCCCCGGGCCTCCCTCTGGTCCCACGGCTGCCCCAGGCCTCCACAGCTCCCTCGGGCCTCACCCAAGACTGTGAGGACTCGCTCATCAGCTCTGAGGTATAGGGCCTCCTGCCCCTCAGCCGGGACCAGACTCAGCTCTAGGATGGCTGGCCCACTGCGGAGAGCTGCTTCGTCTGGGATCCAGACTCACTCCACCAGCACGCCAAGATGCCCGCAGCTAGTGGCCGAAAGGGAGGGGACGTGAAGAAGGGGCAGCCAGTGGAGGGGAAGGGAAGGCCAGGTGGCACGACCAAAGCCAGAAACACATTCGACCCAGGAACCGTAAGTCGCACGTAGAGATTGTTAACGATGATGGTAACAAACCACACAAGGTTTCTAGACCACGGGGATGATTATCAGTTAATCCCCTAAGTTTCCGGAACAGACTGAAATGCTGACTAAAAATGCAGCAGGTCCAAGCTAAAGAGAAATTTTACTAAAACTTCTTTAGTAAAACCAAGTTTTACTAAAGTAAAACCAGTGTTTTAAGTAAGTCCCACCGGTCTCTGGATCCTCCGTGTGGCACAAACAAGTGGCCCTCATCCCGTCTCCAGAAGCCTGCCGCCACCCAGACGCTGACACCGTTTCAGGGGCCGCGTGTGTGTGAATATGAACCTTCCTCAGAGGCTCGTGAACCCCCAAGGCCGCTCTGCTGCCTGTTCATCATGGCAGACTGCAGTCTTAACATCGGTATAACTACACAGAATAGAAGTAGTTTTTTAAAAAACTCACTTCCCAATACCAATGAGATTGAAAACCAAACCAATCATAAGATACCTTGAAAAAGAGTAATTTTCTTTCTTGCCCCTCTCACAGCGTTAATCACCGTGCCTCACTCCCCCCCGACCCCTCGGGCCAGCGGAGTGGCTGGCACACAGCCAGACAGCCACAGTGTGTGCTGGAAAGTTCTAAACAAAACGCTCTACAGTGGCACCCTGCAGAAGACTTCAGAAATAAGGGTAGCTGCTCGACTTCTAGTACTGCTTAAAATTTAAATGGACACTTCTGTGTGCTTCAGAGGTTGTTCCAACACTCGCCCCATCTGCTCTAGAAATCTGCTGCTGGGTGACACACTTTTGGAAGGAATGTGTCAAACAAAGACGACGGTCTGGTCCGCCTCTTTGCAGACCACCACAAAGGCTCACTGAGCCAAACTATAACGGTGACGTTACGCAGCAACCCCGCACTCGAGGCAGACGGATCCGGCCTGACGGAGTGGATGGACACCTGTGGCCCCGTGGTCTCGTACCTTCAGTCTGGCCTCCACCGAGGCCTTTTTCCGGGCCTCTCTTCTCCGGTACTGCTCTACTTTGTCCAGTTGGTCCGGGCGCTGGAGCATCCCCGCAACCCTCTGGACAGCTGTCGCTACAGCCTCCCGGTCTGTCTCCTTCATGGTTAAAAAGCAGCTGGGATCTCAGCACGAGTCATACTAGAGGCACCCTGTGTGAACAGGGAGAGAGGGAGCAGCAGGGGAAGATGTGTTAGGAAGGTAGACAGGTAGGTACGAAACCCCTTCCCCCTAAAAGTCTCTGAGTTTCACAATGGAGCTACAAGGAGAACATGGGAGATCACTGGTCCGGTAAATCGGAGCGCTGAACCAGGAGGACGAGCGCCTCGATAACGGGCACGAGCTTTCAGGACTCAGATACAAAGTTAGGTAAAGCAGAAGCACTTCCAGTTAAAAACGATGAACAGAGGGTGTCTGTGTGGAGACACGGACCCCGCACCCTATCCGATGTCACTCTCCCAGGTCCTTCTCTCACCCAGACACAGCCCCCTTCTGGAGCCCTCATGGCCCCCTTTGGCCACACTGGTGGGGCAGCTGTGCCAGGAGGCCTCGGCGAGGACACACAGGCAAAGGGACAGCACACCTCAACGGGCCTCACCACCCCAGCTCAAGTCCCAGCCCACCACTGGGCATCTGAGCAGCTCCCCCCGTTAAGCCCCTGACTCTGATATCCGCTTGGGTTGTGATCTCAGGGTCCGGCTGGGGCTGGGGGCTCTGCCCTCAGCATGGAGTCTGCTTGAGATTCGCTCTCTCCCGCTCCCCCACCCTGTCTGCTTGCATGCGTGTTTGCTCGCTCTCGCTCTCTCCAATAAATCTTTGAAAGCTTTCTAAAACTACTAAAAACCCCAGAACTGTCTGTAATGTCCGAAATTCTACTTTGTACATTTAACAACCCTAACAGACAAAGAGGAGGGGCCAAAGGGATCCGCTCAGGCGCGCCAAGTCCGCGGACAGACGCCCGCGCGCCCAGCACACCTCCCTTCCAGCTCCAGTGCCCCGGTGCGGGCGCCAGATCGGGCATCCGGGAGCGCCCGGCAACGGGAGGGTTCCGTGGACGTGTCCCCTGAGCTCAGTCCACTGCCCCCACGCACGGCTTCCGCATCCAGCTTCTCCGATGGTGGAGACCGCGCTCTCCCCAAGCTCCCGCACGCCCTCGGCAGAGCCCCGGCCTCCACGGACGCTTCCACGAGCCCGGGCCAGCGCCTGTCCCCGCGGGGCACGCCTTCCCTCTCCCCCTCCCCGCCGCACGGTCCGGCCGGGGACCGCCCCCTGCACCCTCTCGCCGGGAGACGCCAAAGCCGGGGCGCGAACCGCAGCCCCGGGCCGGAGCCCAGCGCTCCCAGGACGCCCAGCCCCACTCGCGCCGGTGCCTCGGCTCCCGCACGCTCCCGCCCCGCTCGCTCCCGCCCCGCTCGCTCCCGCCCCGCACGCTCCCGCCCCGCACGCTCCCGCCCCGCTCGCTCCCGCCCCGCTCGCTCCCGCCCCGCCCCGACGCGCTGCGCGTCCCGCCGCCGCCCCAGCGAGCTGCCCCCGCAGCTGTCCAGCCGGCGAGGCTCTCGCAGTCCGCGGCCCCGTCCCCCAGCCGCGACCTCCGGGCGCTCCCCGCGGGAGGACCTCTCAGCGGGAGGACGGGGAGGCCTCCGCCCCGCCTTCGGGGCCGCGCGCACCCCGGCCGCGTCCGCGGAGAGCGCGCCCCGGTGCTGCCCACCGCCCGGGGCCGCGCGCACCGCCCTCGATCCGCGCACGTCCGCGACCGCCCCCGCACAGCACACCCCGCACACCGCCCTCCGCCGCGGCCGCCGCCACACGCTCACCGGCCGCCGCCGCCCGCCGGAGCCCGGCCGGAAGTGAGCTGCCCGCGGGCACTTCCGCTTCCGCCGCGCGCCGGAAAGGCGGGGCCTGAGCTGCCGGACTGTCAGGGGGCGGACCTGGACGTGGTCCCCGCGGGGGGCGTGTGTGTGCGTCGGGGCGGGGTCCCCGCGGGGGGCGTGTGTGTGCGTCGGGGTGGGGTCCCCGCGGGGGGCGTGTGCGTCGTGGCGGGGTCCCCGCGGGGGGCGTGTGTGTGCGTCGGGGCGGGGTCCCCGCGGGGCTCCACGCGGGACGTGCGTCGGGGTGGGTCCCTGCACCCGCGACGGCTCCCAGGGGGTGGCGTGATGCTGGGTGGGGAGGGGCCGGCCTGTCCCTTCCCGCCCTCTCCTCTCGGTGTCCCCAGGCTGGCCGCCTCCTGGGCTCCTTGTCCGGCCTCACCGTCCCTCGGGCGTCTTCCCCACGCGTCCTCCGTCACCCTCTGGCCGCCTCCTGGGTGGGAGCCGTCCTGTCTCTCCCTCCCTCCGCCTCACTTGGTGTGTCCGCGGGGTCTCCACGACTGACCTTCAGCTTTTCAGCTCCCACTGTCCTTCCTGCGGCACCGCGGCTCCTCCCGAGACCAGGGACTGGCGGCGGGCGGACACTGAATAGATTCTGAACACGGGGGGCGGGGTAACGGGTGGTGTCTGACCGTCGAGGGCAACACCGCCGCGTTCCTGGGCAGCTGGGCAGTGAGTGGCTGTTCCACCCTGGGGTCAGGCCCTGCACTTGTCAGGTCAGCGCTGTCCTGAGTCCAGACAGAAGCCCAGCTGACGCCGGGCCCGGCCGGGGGGTGAGGAGTGCGGGGCGGGGCAGGGCGGGGCAGGGGGGGCGGGGACCAGAGCGGCCGGGAGGGGAAGGAGCAGGCCCCGAGTTACAGGGGGAGGAGAGGCCCCTGGTCAGAGCCCGGCCCCAGGCCCCAGCGAGGAAGCACAGGTGCTCAGCCGCCCGATTTCAGGGTTAGCCTGTCGTCAGAAGCACCATCTGCCTCCCCACGAGGGAGAAGGGACCTTCCGCAGTTACCTCGGGGCACTGCGGGGACAAGCACCTCCTGAATGTCGGGCAAGTTCATACAGACGGCGAGGAGAGGAGCACGCAGGGAGCCAGCCGGGGAACGGGAGTGGGGCGCACACAGCGGGTGGGGGCAGGAAGACTCAGCACCCCCAGATCCGCCGACCACTGAACCGGGCAAGGGCCAGTACCTCTGGGTACCGTGACGGCCAACCCTTTTGTCATCCCATCCGTACCTAGGAACTTACAAAAATGTAAATAACAAGTTCACGTTGTGTTTGAAATTGTGACTGTAAAGGCATTTTGAAATTAATAAAAAAATTTGCCAAAATTATCAAAGCTTTTAGGACTTTATTCAAAATACAACAGCATTTCACATTCCGCACGTGGAGCCTGTGCTACTGACACTTGTGTTTGGAGGCAGGACTCCCTGATAGCTTCCTCAGCCAGGGGGTGTGCCTATTATTCATCGTAATTATTAATTATTAGAATTATATATTGTATATTACATATATAATTATAGTAATTACTTAATTATAATGTAGTTTTGATTAATTATTAATATAATATTAATATTGGGATGGCTATTAAAGGACTTTTTTCTCCTTAAAACTAGAAAAACAAAATTTGATGAAAAAAATTGTGACTTCTCTTTCTGGCAGACCAAATAACTGAAAGGCTCCTGTAAAACACTGGGTGAAAATAGTGAGCTCCCTTGTAAATCACCCTTTTCCTGAGCGCAGGGAAGCGTGCAGGAAAACAGCCCTGGAGCAGGGATGGGTGAGGGTGGGAGGGGCTACTGGCTTTTACACCCCTGTGGGGTCGGGGGGCTCCTCCATGGAGCCAGGATGCTCAAGGGTGTGTCAGTGCCAAAGCCGACCACGGAAGACAGCAAAGCCCCTAAAAGCAGTGTCTCCCAGGTCGCAGGCCCCCTGAGTCGGGGAAGCCCCCACTCAAGAACTCGCAGCTGGGAGCCTGCACTCCTCTTGGGCCTAACCCCCTCCTCAGCCTAGCGGCTCTCACTGAAGCCCTTTGACAGAAGCAACCCCAGGAATATTGCTGGGGATCCCCCCAGCCTTGCAGGGAAGAGCGGAGTGCAGTGCCATGTCCTAAAGGCCCTGAGAGCCCTGTGTCCTGGGAGGACAGAGCTCTGGGTTAGCTCCGACTCGGCCTCTGTTAAATACACGTGAAGGACAGAACCAGAGTCACAAATGCCAGAGCAACAGGGGAAGGAACAGAAAAGCGCTGCAATCCCGTGGGGGCCGAGGGCGGGAGAGAAACCGCAGAGGACGGATGTGCCCGCAGTGTAGCAGCACACGCAAACCCAGCGCCTAGCACAGCGCCAGCGAGTGCGTTCAAAAGCAGGCCGGCGGCTGTGAGAAGAAGGCGGAACGCATGAAGGAATGGGGTGGCCCAGGCCCCAGAACGCGGTGGGGCCGCGGTAGTAGCCGACAACACGGGCTTTCTGTCAAAGGCACTGTCTGTTTTTCCGGAAGGTGCGAAATGCACGGGCCACAAAGAAAAAGACTGCGGTGCTGAAATGTTAAAGTCTCGACGAGCCACAGACAAAATCTGTGACTGAGGAGATGCTGCTCTCCTGATAAAAAGAACGTGGACAAGTCAACCAGGTGGGCCGACAAGTGCAAGAGACCAGAACGGGGGCAAGTGGACTCCAGGCGGGGGGCTCCCTGCATCCCCAGGAAGGCCGTGGGGGCCCCTGCTGACCTGCAGCCCACACGCCCCTCAGACTGACCCCAGGGCTGTTCCCACACGGAGCCCGCCTCTAACCCCCCTCGGGCGGGCGTGTGACCTGCAGGCCCTCCAGGACCTCATCCCTACCTTCTCCTTGTCCTCTGGCTCGGGCCCACGGGCCAGCCGCAGCCCTGCAGGCTGCCGTTCTGTGACGCTCAGGGCGGCCTTGCTCACAGACTTCCACCTGACTATGCTCCCCCACTCGGTCTGTGTCGCATCTGCCCCTTCCCGTGCGTTGCGGAGCCGGGTGGTTCTGGGCTCATGTGTCCCTGTGCACATGCACCAACGAGCTCTGTCTTTCCTGACTGTGTCCTTAGCACTGTCACAGCCCTGGCACTCAGCACCAGCTCAACAACACTGCTGGTGGACGACAGAAAGAAGGACACGCACATGAGACAACTCGTGACCATCTCACCCCCAGGTGGACAAGCCCCAGGGGCCTGACCGTACCGAGTACTGGAGGGTGTGAGACCCGGCGGGGGCTGGTGGACTGCTGCTGTGGCCCGGGTGTCCCTCAGATTTCATGTGCTGAACCCTCCTGCTAGGCCGTGAGAATGGGACCAGCGCCCCGAAAATAAGAGACTCCACAGCTCCCGCATCCGCTCACCCAATGAGCTCACAACGAGGAATTCACCACCCTCCACCGGGCCACACTGGCCACCTGATCCCACAGCTGCACGCACGCACGCACACGCGTGCACGCAACATACACAGCTCGTGCGCATCACGGACGCGTGCACACATGCACAGCACACAAGCGCACACTTAGTCATGGGGAATAGGTGTCTGTTCCCTATGGGTCAGGGCAAGTCTGGGATATTCTAATGGCGCCCGGGAGGGTCGCCCAACCCTCAGTGATGGGGAGGAGAGGGACTGGCACGTGGAGGAGGAAGTGGCCTCCGCTGTCCTCCTCGAAACTTTTGGTGCCAGCCTGTTTATTCTCGCCTCCTATCCAGAAGGACAGGACTGTCTCAGAATGTAAATTCACCAACACACACTAAAGGAAATACAGTGGCTTCATCTGGAAAATCAAGTAGACATTTGTTTATGGTAAATATGATTTAACCTGGGATTTATTTTACATCGACATTGCATATTTAATACATACCTCAGTATCAGAAATATATTTGAAGGCTCTTTCCAAAGGCAAGTATTAAAACAGTGTTAAAAGTTTCATTAAAATATATCCACTTTTTAAAAATTCAACAGGTCAGTCTGGATATCGGAAACTTTTTTCCTCTAGTAGAAGCTGTAAAAGTAGAAACCGTAACCGGTGCTCATGTCCTCCTGTCCATCCATGCCCACACTACGTTTGATTTTAATGCTTTTTAGCATATAAGCAAAAGCTACGAGACAACAGAAAAACGTAAGCCTAGCATTAGTACTGATAATGACATTTTAGAGCAAAAGTGACCGCTTTGCAGCTTCTCGTTCCATCATTTTCCCACACAACGCTTTTTGGGAGGGGCATGTGCTGACTCAAGGACATTTTGGGGTGCTGACCCAGTGTTCAAGGGGCCCCGGGATGGTGGGCATCTCCAGAACACAGGACCCCAGAGCTGACTTCCAGATGTGGAATTCTCCGTTAGCGCAGCAGGACCCACCTGCCTGCCGACGGCAGGGGACAGGATGAGGCCCACGCATCCGACTGCCCACGGGGAGGAGCGCCTGGGGACCGGGACCTCGAGGGCAGCGGTGACTGGGGGCTTCAAGAGACTTCTCCCTGGGGCTCTCATCTGGAGCTCATCTGTGGTCACGCGTGGCCTGGCTACGGCGTGCAAACTCGCAATGGCGTCTGAATCTCACCTTTTCAGTCCTGTGTTTTCTGAGTCACACGTTACACGCGTGCAATTCTCCCCATCTTCTGCATCCTGAGTTGGGGAAGGCAGGCATCCCTCTTGGGGGAGCCCCCGTGCATCTCAGGACGCAGTTCTGCAGCCAGCCGGGGCCCGCTGTGTGGTTCCTTCACGGAGGAAGCGTGAGGCGCGCTGCCCTCACAGGAGGGAGCCCAGGGAGGTGCACGGTCCCATGCAAGAAAGGGCCAGGGCTTAAGTGCCGGCTTTGAGTAGGAAGGAAGGAAGAGCAGTCCGGGACTCTGCCCCGTGTCTCCGGGAGCCAGGGTAGGCTGTGCTCAGCCTGAGAACTGTGTGAGGCAGGTCCGGGCCAGCCGGAGGTCGCCGGCAGGTGTCCCTCATGACAGGTGGGGGAGACTCTGGTGGGGGCAGTGGGGATAGTACAGCACCAATGTCACCTTTGGCAAGGCCTCAGGGAGGTGAGTTAGGGAGAGGCTGCTGGGCTGGCGCTGGGGGGCCACATGCTGACCACTCCCAACCCCGGGCTCCAGAGGGTGACCGTCTCTGCCCGTGCCAAGAGGATGCCTTCAGCTCCTGCCATCCCGTAAGGGGGACCCTTCCGCAAAGCTGGCAACCTGTTTAGGGGCACCACGGGTGGTGCCCAACTGTCCATAAGACCCTGTCCACCCAGCTGAGCCCCGCGTTCTGACAAGGGGACCGTGCATGAGCTCGGCTTTGGACTGAGAGCCCAAAGCCATGGATGCTGGAGCGAAAGGCCCCCCGCGGAGAGCAGACGTACCAATGGTGGAGAGGCAAGCCTTCCCCAGGGACTCCTGCCATCTCCCGAGATTCCTGGCAGAAGGCGACCTTAGGGACAGATGCCCTTGTCTCCGAGGGGCAGGAGTGTGTCCACCATGGCGCAGGCGGGCTTGGCGGTGGGCTGCGTGCCAGGACAGCACAGCCGGTGCCAACAGCCCTGCCGGGGACAAGGGGCCGTCGCTGGTGCTGGTCATGGGAGACGCCGCTTTCTGAGTCAGCCTTTGCATCAGGTCTCCTGTGGTCAGAGCATATGACCTTCACGGTTTTTCTAGAAAACATCCCCTGTCCATCTTATGTCTAGTGAATCTTCCTTAGGTGGCGATTGGAACTCTCCTTTGAAAACCGATACACAGCCTCCACGAACAACTTGACTTCTGCCTCTTTTCTCTACACTTTGTCCTTCTCTCTGCTTCCGAACCTGGACTCTGTAAACTTGAACTTTGCCACGTATCGGACACGGAGTAGCACGACCACCTATGGAGGCCCCTGATGATGCTGGACAGACTTGCGGGAGGAACGGGACACTGTCCTGCCCGTCTCCACTCTGGGCGAGGCCCCAGACTCGGCTGTGGGGTCGAGGGGAGCAGGCTGCACATAGCACAAAGGGTGGGACCCAGTGCAGACCTGCTCTTTCGCCTGGAACGTTCCAGATTCCTACCACGAATGGCGGCACGGTCACCTGTGGCTCGAGAGAATTACATCCCTCATGTACACCGAGGGTAACGGCCACCCTCTGCTGTACCCTGCACAGAGCGGGTGGCCCACCGTCGCAACGCAGGCGAGCTGGGAAGCAGACGTGGGAAGCACTGGAAGCTACTACGTGAGGCCGCTCGGCCAGGAGCCCACTGTCCCCCAGAGAGCAGCGGATGTCCTCCGGGCCGACTTGTCTCCCTTGGGCCTCTTTGTGAAAACCTTAATCCTTGAAAGAGAAATACTGTCCTACTTGAACAGACTTCAGACCACTTTGCACTTAAGAACCTATGTGACGTTTACCAAAAACAGACTATGCCGTCACACATGCTGCCCACACCTAACAGAGGACTGAGCTAGGGCAGCCTCGCAGAGTGTCCCTTCAGAAAGGCTTGGATCCTGTGCGCACCACCCCAGCTGAGGGCGAGTCTGAGCGTGGACAGAGGCTAGCTGTGGGAGCAGCCCACTCTATGGCAGGAAAGCGCCCTCAGGGGCCTTGGGAGGCATCGGCGTTGCCACAGCGCTTTTGGGGAACATTCCAGGCACCCCGCCCTGGCTGTGACTGGCCCACGGTGGTGAGTCCAGGGGCTCTCGTTTGACAATGGGCACGGTCCCCGGAGCTCTGCAGTCACAGCCCAGTGCAGGGGGCTGGTGTCCCTGTGCACAGAAGTGGGGGGGAGGATCTGGCTCAGGAAGGCCATGCGCACGCCCCAGGCAGGCGCAGTGTGCGGGGCAGGAAGGGACCAGCTCCCGCCCAGCTCTGAGGGGACCCCTGCCGCTCAGGGGAGCCTCCAGCAAGCTGCGCCCCAGGTGCGGAGCATACAGGTGGGGCCTGGCTTCCAGCTCTGTTTTCAGGTGCATCCTGGTAGGGAACGTGACCATCTGTCCCTTGGCCAGGCCACTGGCTCTCAGCCACACCTGGCCTGGGGACATGGAGTAGCCGTTTGCTGCGTCCTCAGACCCAGAGTCACTCTCCATTTTGATGGGCACATCAAGCGACAAGATGGGGTTGCACGAGGCTCCGGAGGGCACAGGCCCACCTCGAAGCTTGGTGTCCTCAATGGAATAGCCTGCCCCTGTGAGACGCTGCCCTCTGGGCTGAGGGAGCCCACTGTCCAGGCTCCCCTGGGGGAAGGGGCAGCTGGGCAGAGGGCGCACCTGGCCCTGATCTCCGTCCTGCAGAGCTCTGCCGGTGCAGCTGACGTAGGCACGGGGAGAATGGCCTCCTGGGTGGCAGCTGGGTGAATTTCTGAAAGCAGTCAGGCCGCTGGCGTGGATGGGGCCCTGAACGCCTGGGCAGGGCATGCAGGAGCCTCGGGACACGGCACGCACGGAGAACGGGACACTCTCGCTGGGCCCTGGCTTCAGCTTGGTGCCCCCGTCCTGGCCGTGCTTCCCTGGCATCCAGCTCAGAGGCTTCACGGGTCCAGGCGCCTCGAAGCAGCAGCTGTAGGCGTGCATTTCCCTCCGCCCTTTGGCTCCTGAGCAGCCACTGGGTACCCTCCCGTGCTCGTCTCCTCCCCTGTCCCTGAAGAGAAGAGACGGCCCATCAGACAGCGGGGAGAGCCATCATCTGACCCCCTGAGGTGGGGTCTCTAAGGGAAGGCGTTGGATTTGCAGGGTAGCCGCTGGGCCTGCGAGGGCTGTGCGCCCCCACCGTTACACCCGCTACACCTGCGGTCCAGCACCAGCAGCGGCCCAGGACCTTGGTGCCAGCACCCTCCTCTCCTGACGACCCTTCCACGGCCGGCTGGCTGGACACCCGCGTGGGGCTCTGCGAGCCCAGGCGTGACCTGGGGGTGCAGGGAGCGGCATGTGCCTCCCACGCATCCCCAGGGAAGTATCTCCAGGCGGCCTACGCCATGGGTCGTGGGACAGACCCACCCCCAGACGCAGATGCAGATGCAGGCAGACGCCCTCTCCCGGCAGCTTCCACGAGCCGGGCCCTGTTGCCGGCATGCATGCCACGGCTCCCACAGCACCTGAGTGGCCAGGAGGATGGGGCGCAGCCCTGCCGCACAGCCAGGCCAGTCCTCCAAGCAAGAGGAGCCCTCTTGGTGGCGTGGCGGCAGGGGCCTGTGGGAAGACGGAGTGGAGGGGGCTTCTGAGTGCAGGGTGAGGGCACAGGACAGGGTGGCCACCCAGGGTCCAGGTTTCAGGCAAGGGTTCCGGCAGCCTTGGCCACACCTCAGATGTGGAAGGACAACTCCTGGGGTGGGAAGCACGTCAGGGCGTTCTCCAGGTGTACCTGCGTGTTACCCTAAAAGCAAGGCTCACCTGTTACAGTCAAGGTCACCAGACCGGCAGCCAGTGTCTCTTCTCCTCCTGAAGGCCCAGGTGGGCCTCAGCACCACTTACCCTGCAGCCCCCTCGGGGTCAGAAACGAGGTCGGGGCCGCTTCTGAGGCACAGGCATGGTGCCCTGGCTGGAACCCGGGCCCAGAGTCCCGCGTCCGCTTGTGTCCTGAGCACTGCAATGTTTTCTCCGTTGCTCCTCCCTGTCAGGATTCAAAGAGGGTGCTCAGCACGATGCCCTCCGGCCTGGGTTTTGGAGCAAGGCCCCCCAGCACTGGGGCAGGGAGAGCCTCCGGAGGGGCACAGACACATTTCAGCCTTTTAAAACACAGGAGACAGTGAATCTGGAGAAGTACCTGTGAGGTGGCTGGGCTGCCCGTGGAGGTCTAGCTCACCCTGATGTGCGGCAGCTCTCGCCCTGTGGAGCGCAGACAAGAGAATGCACGTGGGTCAGTTTGTGAGGCTGCGGGGAGGGGCGCCGTCCTGCTGTCTGGGAGAGAAGACGCTCTCTAATTTCTTCTCTTCCCTCAGCGGCAGGTCTGCTGAAAACTCCAATTCACATGATTTCTCAAGCCAAAAAAGGGCTAATGAGTTTGCTTCGAAAGCAGATACACACATACAACGTGCTTTTGTGTTTTTCTGGATGACCACAACAAAGACACAGTCAATTTTTATGATTTCCAGTAGTTACATTCCATAACTTCACCAAGAACACTAAATTACTGAAGAGTAAACCATCTTTCATAGGGCAGCGCGCATACACACACAGAAATCACGGAGCTCGTGATAGTAAATTCTGAGCAATCTCATTCTCATAGATGCTGCTTCATTATTTTCAAAAGAAAAAAACAAGGCTTAAGTGACTTCCCTTAGGCCACCTCTTCAGCAGATTCAAATCCAGGCCAAAAGACCTGAGTCAGAGCTCCCCGCAGTGCTGCTGCTCCCTCTGGTCAAATCTGTAAAGACCGGAGATGGGGGAGCACAGACTGGGGGTGGAGCAGGGACGGGGAGCGGGGATGGGGGAGCAGGGAGGGGGAGCGGGGATGGGGGAGCAGGGAGGGGGAGCCGGGACGGGGGAGCGGGGACGGGGGAGCAGGGAGGGGGAACGGGGGAGCGGGGACAGGGGAGCAGGGAGGGGGAGCAGGGATGGGGAGCAGGGACAGGGGAGCAGGGACCGGAAGCAGGTAGCAATTCTGAAAAACCCAGGAAGTGGAAACATTATCTGCTGCTCTCTTAAAACGTCGGGTGGAGCCTCTGTGCTCTGCTTTCTAGGTTTAGATGAGACTCTGTAGGATATGACGCCCAGTACTGATTGAACCGTCCTGTGTGCAAGCTTCACACGCCCTCAGGGAGGTCCCGGACAGGGGTGCTGGGCGACCTGCTGAGCCACACCTGTCCAGCCCACCCCAGGTGAGCTCCTTCTGTGCAGGGGGGCGGGGGCACTTACCCCTTCGGGCACCTGGGGCATCGGGAGCCCACTTCGCACCTCAACCTGTGTGAAAAGCCAGGAGAGGTTAGGGTTCCCCTCTTCCTTGATTTTAGGGGGAAAACATATGGAAAAGAGGAAGCCGAATGTGAGTTTCAGTCATGGTAATTAAGCCCAAACCAGGCTGAAAACGGAAAACTGGGCCCGTAAAGGAAGGCGGGAGTACTTCCAGTGCAGGGCTGGTCTCGGGGTGCGGGAGAGGTGAGAAAGCGGGCTCTGGGCGAGCAGGTCCTGGGGGGGGCTTCCATGCGTCAAGGGTCAGCTTGGTCCCTTGCCTGTTTTTACAGGCTTGGCCCTTGGGCATCCTGGTTTTCCTCCCTCACATTTAGGGTGTGTCGTATCTTTAAAAATAAGGGGCGCATGCAGTCTCAGCCAGCCGGCATGGGGGCCGGAGGGGGGCTCTGTCCCTGGAAGCCACCCCTGGCTCTGCACTCTTCCCAGCGGCAGCCGAGGGGGGGGGCTCCCCGTCGGCAGGGCGGGGAGGGGGGCGGACCATGCTGCAGGGGCTGAGGGGAAAGTGGCCGTGGGAGCCCTGCCCCCGCCAAAGGAGATGCTCCAGGTTTTCTGAGCCGAATGAGCCACAGGGGACCGTGGACTCTGAGGAGGGACGGACAGTCACACCCACAGAGGGAGGCTCGCAGACGCGGTCCTGGGGCAGGAGAGAGACGCCTCCTGGGGAGGCCCTCCCATCCCGGGGCCACATGGGGGGCGGGGGGGTTGAGCCGGAATCCACTGACGGGGCCACAGGGCCCTGGGGCTCCCTCTGGATGGGACCCAGGTGTGGGGGAGGCTCGTGCCAGACATCAGGCGACAGGTAAGCAGGGCCCTCCTGCAGGCCTCAGGACTACCAAGGGGATCCTGGTGGGCGTGACGTGTCTGCTGTGATGTGGCCGTGAGCACAGAGTTACACTCACGACACTGAAAGGGACAGGCAGAGAGGCTGAATCAGAGTTAACCCTCATCCCGCATCACGACCTGAGAGCTGAGGGGCTCAGACCAGCCCCCGCGTTCTGCGCTCGGATCCCTCCCCATCAGGCAGTGGGTTAAGGGGCCGGCACCTCCCAGAGGAGGCACCAGGAGCCGTGAAGCCGGTATCTCTGGTAAGGGAGGGGAGAAGGAGCGGATTGCCCCGCCTCCCAAACGTCTCAACACAGCAATAATGGGGCAGCATCTGAGCCCAAGGCTTTCCCTGGTGGCGGGAGGTGGGGGGAGGGCAGGGGCTTCCCAGAGGAGGAGATGCCAGGTCTGGGAGTTCCTTGGACAGGTCACCATGTGCGGGGTCAAAGGCAGGTAGATACCCCCTGCTGAGAAAGCCTTTCCCCCTGGGGCGAGCGTCCCGTGGCCCTGGCTGAGGGGACTTGGCTAGTGCCCCTGGAAAGCTCTACCGGTCGATTTAAATCAGCCTGAGAGCACAGCCCTACTTCGAGGGCTGGTCCTACACCCCGTGGGAGTTGGATGAGGCACCCCCGCAGCCCGTGAGCAGCTGGCCCACTCCAGGGAGCACCGCTGCAGGATCAAGACTGGGTCGGGGACTCGGAGGGCCTTGACGTGTTGTTCCGGTAGCTGGTGCGGTCAGATGTCAGACCTCCTGCCCCAGCCCTTGGTTTCGCTCACTGAAGTGTGGAAAACACAGACACACGTGGTTTTTTTTAGAGAGAGCGCACACATGGGGTGGGAGGAGGGGGAGAGGGAGAGAGAGAACCTCAAGCAGGCTCCACACCCGGCATTGCTTGGGGCTTGATCTCACGACCCCGAGATCATGATCCGAGCTGAAATCAGGAGTCAGTCACTTACCAGCCCACCTCCCAGGCGCCCCTACAGAGGCACATTTTGAATTACTCCCAGGACACTGATCCACACAACACAGACCACATCTGTTCCAGAAAGTGAATTGCCAAGAAAACTTGATACAAAGTATCTCCTACACTGGAAAGCTGAGAGAAGTCTGGGGCGGGCAGAAGGGGCATTTGTCCCCTGCATCCATCCCCGCGCTGAGCCTGGTGTCGGGAGGGAGGACCGGGGCACGGGAAACAAGGCTGCGGCCCCAGCCTCCCACCCGTGATGACAGGACCCAGGGCGTCGGATTTGAGACCGTGACTGAGGGGGTTAGGGACACGGTGACGCAGGCGATACGTAGCAGCACCGTCCACAGTCGTTCGTCAGAAAGCATTTCTGCCGTCTAAGCCTTTCCGTGTTTTCTATACAAGGTACCGGCTTTAAAAACCCCAGACTCGTGGTGTTGCTGCTGGTCAGAAATGAGGAGAGACTGGGCAGAAAATACTCCTGTGGCCTTGCCCCCGGCCTTGCCCCCAGAGTCCGGCTGCCACCCCAGGGGACTCACACTCACTTTGCGTCCGTCGGGGCCAGGATGTCCACCCTGTGCCTTGCCCTCAGGGACGCGTTCTTCACTCTCGTCTCCGCCACAGGAGGTAGGAAGACGGGCACCACAACGCAGAACAGCGAGAGCCGAGGGGGCAGGGCTGTCCCCGATGGTGCTTTCCTCTTCTGTCCGAACAGGAATTTTAGTTTTCCTTGAAACTGCATTGTCTGGCGTTGAAAGACAGAAATGAAGGCGCGTGCACAGGCCGATTAGCGACACTGCCTGCGAACGCGGGGCGCACCCTCTCAGAACAGAAACGTGGAGGAGAATCTTATCCCGAGTCACTAAGGAGACACACACCAAGGATTCTTCCATGCTCGGCCTGCTGGGGATGGGAACCGTCCCAGGGCCTTCAGAGCGAGTCACAGTTTCTCTGCGGTCTCGGGAATGTCCTTTAACGGAGAAGTGTGTGCTCGTGCGTGCACTCCTGGGTGTGCAGGAGTGGGACCCTCGCCCGGCGAGCACTAGTGTCCGTGGCCATGAGTGGTCACTGTCCCCCCCAGAGCCCGCCACCAGCTCTTTCAGCTTTAACTCTCCATTTCAGACTGTCACCCCTCCAGTGACGATGGAGCTTAGGGACAACTTGATTTTATCTGGAGTATACAGAGTGAGTTGAACGGCCAACAAGTAACTTAGGGGTTTGTGATAAAAGAAAATAAAAGCTCTTTGCACAGTAGAAAAGTTAATCCAAGTTACTAAGTGCCTTCAGGGCGTTTCTGCCCTCGATGAAAGAATGACGCCACCCTGTGGGCCTCTGTTTCTCTCTACCCGTCCAGCCCGCCAACCCTCCCTCTCTCCGTCCCTGCATCTACCCGTCTATCCCTCCATCCGTCCCCAACCTCCCATTATCTGTAGTCCATCTGCCCATCTGCCCACCTGCAGATGGATTCCGAGTGAACCTGCCGCTTGCCGGGCACGGGCGTGCGGCGAGAATACCAGCTGTGCGCGGGGACATGCTCCCCAGAGAGAACAGACCTGATGGGGAACGTCTGCCAGTTTCTTTGGGGGAAATATTCCTATCGTGGCTGACTGGAAGCCACCCAGTAAACGTCCACTGGACCTCCGAGTTCCTAACGGTGGGCTCTCTCGGGCAGCCTGCGCCAGGCTGGGGGGTCGCACCACTCTCACCGGACTGGCAAGAGGGTGGCGTCCACAGTCACAGAGGAACGCCAGGAGGAGCCGTGGGTCACGCACACGGGCCTGTTCTCAGTGCGTCCCTTGTGAACGCCCGAGCCCTGTGCGAGTGTGTGTGGTAACGAATTTCATGGATTAGTATCACTGCACATTTTCAGACAAATCTCTTTTGCTTGTCTCCTCTATTCAGCGCATTGGTTTTTAGTTTCATTTTACCCTATATTCTAATTTTTTTCTTGATTGTATAGTAAAATGTCTCCGATTTCATTCATCTGGAGATAAGAATTTCCAACGTATCAGGAATTGGTTATCCTATTTTAAAAAGTGCACCTCCCTTATAATGCAATAAATAGTAACTATACTAGTTTCCACAAAATTCAGAACAAAATATTAGCAAAATAAAGGGCTTTAAGGTCAGCGATCCCCTAAAGAGACAAGCGGTCCCTGTGTGACGGAGGCAGCAGGCCTGGGAGCACAGGGCAGGGGAGAAGCTGCTCCACCCGCGAAGGCCCTGGTGTGCACGGAAAGGCCTGCAGAAGCGGATGGTGTTCGGGGCCTCTACTGTAGGGCTGGGCCTTTCCAGGGGCCCCAGAGACATGGCCACTGTCACCCCCCAGTGACCTTCTTCACTGTCCCTTGGATCAGGAGCGTGACGTGGCCGGTGACGTGGCCGGTGTACTGCCGGATGGCCGAGGCGCGACGCGGCCATCAGGGACCACCGCGAGGCAGCCTGGAGCGACTTCCTGAGCGGCCTCGGCTCTGGCCAAGTGTGGAGAAACCTGGCGGGCCGCATGGCCTGGGCGGGTGACCCGGGACTCTGGAAGCGCAGCGGGTCCACCGAGGACCTCTACGTGGGGAGGGGTCGGCCACGAGGCTCAGGGACGAGCCCACGTGGAGGCGGAGGGGGTCCTGCGTCCCGGGGAACGTCCGCACGGGCACCGGCTCCCGCGGTCAGGCGGAGCAGAAGCCTGGGGAGGCCGCGCGGACCTGCAGCAGGGACAGAGGCGGGTGGGGCGTCTGGGCAGGGCGGGGTGTGCAAGGGCCGGTTGCGGAGCATCTCCTTCCCCGGCGGTGGCTGGACTCACACCACCTGCGCGCAACGGCTCTTTTGAAAGACAAAAGGCCGAGGAGCGGGTCGGGGGGAAGCACTGCCGGAGCCGGAGGCCGGCCCGAGCCCACCGCGCGGGACCCCGGGCTGCGGGGCTCCGGTCTGCTGGGCTCGGGTCTGCGGGACCCGACTGGGGCGCGCGCTTCCGACGGCCCCTGCGGGTCAGGGTTGGGGCTCCGCAGGCCGGGGCCGGAGCCAGACGGCGGGGGAAGCGCGGGCCACCGCAGCGGGCAGCACGGCCACGGGCCCCCTCCGGCCACGCGGGCCCGCGGGGCTTCCGGAGCCGCTCGAAGACCGTCCAGAGCGGCGCCCACCGTCCCCCTCCCCCGGCTCCGGCCGAGCCCCTGCGGGACACCCTCAGCCCGGCCCGGCGCAGCGGAGCCCGGAGGGGGCAGCAGGACCCGGCTCAGGGGGACAGCGACGCCGGAGGGGCCCGGAGTCCAGGCGGGGCCGGAGGTCGTGGTGCGGGTCTGCGGGAGGGGCCGGGAGGGGGGCCCTGAGGGCGCAGCGGGGCGCCGTCGAGCGGACCCCCACCCTCCCCCCGGCGGTCGGGGGTCTGGGGTGCGTCCCTCCCCCGTGTCCCCGGGGGCCGCAGGAGTCGGGCAGAGGGAAAGCCCAGGGGTCCGCCTGCAAGACGAGAGGCTGAACGCCGCAGCCCGCGCAGGGCCGGGGGTCGCGGGGTCGCGGGGGGGCGCGGCGCAAGCGTCCGTCAAGCGTCCGTCGCGCGGACCCGGCCGCCAGGGGGCGCGCACTCACCAGGAAGCCCGACGTGCTGTCCAGCAGGCAGCGCACGCGGCACACGAAGCAGCGCGTCAGGAAGGCCGAGAAGTCCGCGGGCGCGTCGGCGCCTCCCTCGTGCGCGCGCAGCAGCCTCCCCAGGACGGCGTCCTCTGCGGCGCGGCGGAGAGACCCGCGGTGAGCGCGGGGCGGCGCGGGGCGGGGCGCGGCGGGGCGGGGCGGGGCGCACACGACCACACGGCGGCGCGCGCGGCCACACCCGGGGCTTCCCACGCCGCTCCCGCCCGCGCGCCGCCGTCGCCACGCACAGCCTCCCGCGCAGCCGGACCCAGCGCCTCCGCACACGCTTCCAAACGACCCCCGCGCCGCGCACGCCCGGCCTCGCGCCCCGCCTCGTCCGCACACGCACGCTCTCGCTCGCTCACCGCGTCCACACGCCCGGCCTGTCTCGCGCCACGGACACACCCGCACCGGACACACCTCCCTCCCGAACCGCCCCACGCACGTCACACGCCTCACGCGCACTGCACACGTGCTACCATGTCCACACCCCACAGACACCCCCGCCTCACACCGGCACACGTACATCCCACCGCGGGCACACTCACGCCTGCCGCACACGCCCGCCCCGTCGGCGCACACACGCGCACACACACGCACACGCACGCACGCCCGCCCCTGGCCCCTCTCCCTGGGCTCCCCGCCGGGCCACATCCCCACAGCTGCCCGGACAGAGGCCGCCCCCGCGGTGCCCTGCCCTGAAGCGCCGCCTCAGCCCGTCGCTCCCGGCTTGGGTCCCGGGAAGGTGCCGCGCTCGGCTCTGCGGGGGACATCAGGGTCGCCCGAGACGGTGCCAGAAGCTCCGGTCTCGACCTGCGCACAACTTGGGGGGCGCGTGCGGGACAGCGGGGAGCCCCAGGGACACGCCCGTGGGGGCCCGGGGACCCACCTGTGTCGGCGGGCGGCGGGTCCATGGCCCAGTGCAGCTGGCGGCAGAAGTCCTGGCGGTCGTCCACGTGGATGTAGTCGTAGACGTTCTGGTGCATCACGTCCGTCTGCAACAGGGCGACACCGCTTCAGGGCGGGCGTCCGCGGGCCCGTGGGTCGGGGAAAGGCTTCGGCGTCCGACCCCTGCGAGGGCCCCGTCCCCACGGGCGCGGGCGGAGCGGGAGGCTCAGAGGCCGAGCACCTCCGGGGCCAGGCTCCCGCTCTCCCCCAGGACGCGGGGGGCCCCCCGGGCCGTGCGCTCACGAGGCCCGACGAACGGACGGTCCCGGGGGAAGCGTCGCGGAGGAGCGGGGTGGGAGCGGCCGGCGGCGCAGGGAGCCTCCGGCCCGGCGACCTCCGTCGTCCCAGCGGCTCCGGGCCCGCGGCTGCTTCCTTCCGCGGCGCCGCGAGGGCCGCCGGCTTCCCACGCCCTCCCGTCCCTCGTCCTCTCCCCTGCTTGAGCCCTGAACAGAGGCGCCGGGTCAACGCCGGGAACTGCAGCTCGGCCTGGGTGTCCGAGGAGCGCGACTCCGCGACCGTCCGCACGCGTTCTCGGGGCAAACCGAGTCCCTTTCCCTCACCGAGGCTGTCCCTGTCGTGCGCACCGAGCGCCCGGCCCACGCCAGCATCACCGGCCCCGCGCCCCTCGGTGATCTCTTCGCAATGGGCCGTTTCTAAGCTTGTGTCGTTGCCCAGCAGGGTCATTAGAATCATTAGATGGAGAGAAAGTTCCTGAAGGAACCACCAGAAATTAGCTTCGAAAGAAAGCCCCAAGGAAACACCCAGACTGCATGAGACCCACCGTCTTCTCAAGGGGCTGTACTCTCGCCGCAACTCCAGGGCCAGCGTGCACCGGGACCCCCACATGTCGAGCAAGATACAAATGCAGGGAGGCAGCAAAGGAACAGAACCCTAACTGAAAGCTGTCCTCAATCACCTGTGCATTTCTTAGTCCAAAGAGACGGTTTTCAGAGAAAGAAGTGGCCACAGAGAGGTCAGAATGCTTCCTGTCCTTGGTCGGTGTCATCCAGGGTCAGTTCTGTCTGAACTTGGCGCCAACAGGCAGACACCAACTCATGACAGAAGTGGCTGCATCAGGCTTTCCCTCCAGTTCAAGACTTGGGGGCTCCCACTCCCTTGCCAGCTCCGACCTCACTCGGCGGCTCCTGGGGTCCTGCGTGCCCTTCCCACAGGGACACTTCCTAAGAAAATTCTGCAATTTAGCACATGGGTGGAAAAGTGCCTGAGTCAAAAGCACGCAGTTGGGACGGAGTTCTCAGTGGAACCCCCTCCCGGATCAGGAAACAGAACACCAAAGCTTCCCCGAGCCCCCTTCCTTCCAGCCCCCTGTGGGTGGCCACGGTGCAGATGAGACGTGCTCTAGGCTGCTTATGTTTGTAAATGGCTGCTCTTCCACGTCTGTCCTCTTGTCACCACCACAGTTGTAACGGTCACCCGTGCCGTGCCGTGTGTGCGGCCGCGGTTTCTCATGCCCACAGGGTGCTTCCACCTGATTAGCCCACGTGGCCCCTTCCCCATGCCACCTCTGCGTCTGACTGCGTCTCTGCTGGGTGCACACCTGGCGGTGGGGTTCCTGGGTCGGGGTGGCAGAGGGCCAGCGCTAGCAGACAACACCGAGCAATTTCCAGAGGTCGTGCCTAAGTGGGCCACTGCGGTGGCTCCCCCCAGGCCCGTCGCTTCGTGTTCTGGCTGACACGCAGCATTCCCAGCCTTCTTTCTCTGAGCTGCTGTGGCACATGTGTGACCAGTTCTGTGGGTTTTTTGTCACTGTCATAAAGCCCAGGGGAACCGTGCATCTTCTCACATAGTTATTGGTCTTCAGGTGTAAGTGTGCACGTGTCCATGTCATGTTGGTGTGCGCATGTTGCTTTTTTCTTTTTTGTCCTTCTCCCAGTTCCACTGAGCCATCTTGCTGACTTTCTTGTTCTTCATCTGCTCTGGACATGGGTCCCCTACTGCGTGGGCTCTGCTACCAACGTCATCACTCCTTGGCTTGCCTTCCCGCTCTCTTAGTGGATCTAATGCAGCTGATTCATCAGTCTTTCCTCATGGGTAGGGCTTTGCCCTCATCATTCCTCACCAATCTCCTAACTTAGTCTTGAAGCTTCTAGAAACTTCTCCCATCACCTGATATTCACTATGCATGGTGTGAAGAGTCAGGATTCACTTTTTCCATGTGGATCCGGTTCACCCAACTCCTTTTGTTGACAAGGCCACCAGTTCCCCACCACCAGGCAGTGTCTCTTTTATTATAAATCTCACACCATGCACACACATCTGCCCAGAGCTTTCAGGTTCTGTCCTGTGAATCAGTTCATCAACTTCTGTGCCGAGCTCATCCTCTCCCAGCAACTGGGTTTTATAGGAAGTCTTGTGTCCAGCATGTAAGTCCCCAGTAATCACCACTCCTGCCCCCTTGCCCTCTCTGGATGGTCCCAGCTGGTCCCAGCTCTGTCCCAAAAGCTTGTCCCTTTCCACCTAGAAAAGCTGCTCAGTTTTTATGTCATTACCTCTATAACATGATCTGACATCTTCGTCATGATAATGGAGCCCTCCAGTTCACGAGTATGGCATACCCTTCTGTTTGTCTGGTCCTTCTTTAAATTCTGTAAATAATGTTTTCTGTTTTCTGTATGAGGTACCGCATACTACCTGATGGGCTCGTTAGCGGGAATTCAGTGTTCTTCTATCCTGCTGTAGATGGATAGTATTTTCCCCTGTATAGTTTTGATGAAAGGAAATGCTGACCTCTGAGCACGGGACAGTCATAGTTCCCACGGCAAGTCAATAGACAGGCACCGTCATTCAGTTATTCTCTTGTGAGCTTTAGTGGGTGATCCCACACTTGGCAGAATCCCAGAAGGTGGGTGTCCCTGGATGCCCTGGTCGTGTCTTTCTACACCTTAGTTAAGTAGCAGATGAACATGAAAGAGGGGTCTGTGGCTTAATCAAAACAGGAGACAGACCAGCCGGGGGAGGGGGTTATACTAAAACTGGAAAAGATCATTCTGACTCAGACAAATTTGAAGACATATCAAATGTGAATACTTTTTAGGTTGGGGAATAAAGGCCTAATAGTGCGGCATGTCTGGCTGCCTCTGGTCTCCCTGAATTTCCCAGAGTCTGCTCCCTACAAAGCAAGGTCAAGGAAAACAAACGGGAAATGTGGCAGAGCGCGGAGAGAGTAACAGAGCCGTTGTTCCGATAGTGGGCGAAAAGCAAATAGTGGGAAAACAGACACAGCTTGGACCCAGTCAAACCAGCCTTCGCTTTAGCTCTAAACCATTGTTGAGGGAGCTAAGAACAAAGTCATCACCGACTTTTACAAGCCTCATTCCGGCAGTCGTCATGTTTACTTTCTGTGCAGATTGCGTGCACATCTGTCAACTAGCCTGTGGGACTCCTACCTGCTCCAAGTGCCCTCCCCCCGGTTCACATGGGCACAGCTTTCCCCCAACTGCCAGCCTTTGAGAGAATGGCCTACCTCTCAAACAGGTAAATATCGATGGCATTTGAATCCCACTTGTTCATCACAAAGACTCCTGAACCTGAACACACTGTACTAATCGGGTCCCAACTTTTGTTAAGTATTATGCACAAGAAGCTCACAACAGCACAAATCTATTCTAATATTTTCCCGAAATATTTTGCATAGAGACAATGCCCGATTTACTGGCATTTGGATACAATTTCCTTATAATAAAAGGCAAAACTTTATTTTACATGTAACACTTGCTGGAAAATCACCAAGCTCCAAGAAAACCAAGAGTCCAGGGTGTAAGTTTAGACCTGGGTCTGGAGCTGCCCCTCAGGACACTTGCATTAATCCCCGAAGCCACCCCCCAGATTCTGGCTGAAGGCACGCAGCTCTGGGTGTGTGTGGAGAAGTCACAGGGCAGTTCAGCAGTGATAGGAGCTGAAGAGAATTCTGAGCAGGGAAAAGGGAGACCAGACCACGTTTTCCTAGATTGAGACCTTGCACAAGCAATTAGGGAGACAAAAACAAGCCTTCATCATTTGGGGGCTGGAATCCTATTGTGTCCACAGCCTGGCTCGGCTATCAGGGGGTCCCTGAGCTCTGTGCTGTGCGAGGGGGCCCTACGGCCAGAGAGCCGGGCAAGCTCGGCCCCCCTGAGAGCACGTCCCAAAGGCCGAAGTGGGGAGGAAGGGCCTCCGGCCGCTGCTCCCGCTGCTCATCCATCTGGGGTGGCCGATGCCTTCCTCACCATGTCAGATCTCCTGACATCTGCCCCACAGGTCTTCAGGAGGTGGAGACGGACACAAGGACACAGTGACAGACCCCTATCGTCACCTGCTGCCAGGAGCAGCCAGCGGGCAGTCTCCCCTGCAGCAGGGCTGGTGGTGGGGACGCCTCCCCCTGAATGTCCCCTGGTGGCTGAGGCTCTGCCCAGTGCTCGGCATGTGGAGGAGGAACAGGAGGCTCAGAGCTGAGGCTCTACCCACCTGTCTGGCAGGTCAGCCCCCGCAGTGCCTCTTGGAGGTCAGGCCCACCACACTTCCTCTGCTGGCCACACTGCTGGCCCTGCCTGTGGGGTCCTTGCTGGGGCCACGCCTCCCTGAGCTGCAGGGGCTGATCCAGGCCCTGAGGTCGGCCCGCGGGGTTGGCCTATAGATGAGCCAGCGGCAGGGAAGAGGCTGGTCTTGTTGCGACTCAGAGTCATCTGTACAGTGACAGCCACTTCAGTTTCGGAGATGGCTCAGAGTGACAGTTTTCATGGAAATCAGATCAAATGCTCCAGTTAGCTTCAGCGGCCTCAGGACAACTTGAATTTTCACATGTTGGGGACCCACAGTCTCTGATCTTGGCTCCCACCACCCTTGGCTCCTGGGCGCCCTTCGGGTCAGCCGCCCGTCCAGCGAGATTTCTGTTATTGATTCATGTCCTGCCTCCCAGCTCCGCTCATCACCGGGCTCTGACCCCGGATCCCGCACACACTGGAGGTGCCCCCACCACTGGAGGCGGGAGACCGGGCCCCTGGAGCACTGGCCACGCCCAGCCTGGGACTGCCTGCCGTGGGTGGCCCCGAGAGTCTGGCCAGCGTCTCAGTGGGCAGTTTTCTGCTGGCTAGCCCTGGCCGGGGCACCTCGGTGACCTCGCCACCACCCAGGGCCCATGGCCTCCCCCTCCACCATGAGGGTGTCTCCAGAATGTGCCCAGCCTCCTGCGGGCTCCACCCTCTGTGCCCCCGGGTTACTAATTAATGATTCTTACGCTAAATTCGCATCAATATTTATACTAAGCCATTCAAATCCCTTCACAGTTTCTGCCTCCGAGCAAGACTCTGACTGACAGACACACTGTACACTTCATTTTCCAAAGTTGTATTTTGTTCTTTCTCTAACCTGCCTACTTGTACGTTGAATGGAGTGTGTTCATAATTTTGCCTGGTGAGCCCCTCTTCAGAGGGGATATCTTTATGGGAACGGCTGCGGCCCTGCTGCTGAAGGGTCACATTTGTGTTTCCCTGGGGCCCCGCGATCTCAACTGTCCACCACTGGCTCTGGACTCAGGGGTCTGCACTGTGCAAGAGTGTAACTTTGGATTTGGACTTCAAACTCAAGCTTTGGATTTCTCAGGAGCAACTTCTTTCCCTTCCTAGAGGCTCGGCGGAGAAGTTCCCTTTGCCCTCCCTGGACCACGAGTGGGGGGGTTTAGTGCACCCTTTTCTTGGAGGAGGATCTCAGTGTTTGATGGGTCTCAACCCCAGAGCTCTGTCCCAATGTCTGGAATCACCCAGCCTGGGCAGGCCTGGGGCAATGGACCAAAAATTCTCTGTGGATCAAGAAAGGCATTTCCAGAATATGCTACTTCCTGAATGTGCCCCAAATCTGGGGTTCCAGAACATGCTACTTCCTGAATGTGCCCCAAATCTGGGGTTCCAGAACATGCTACTTCCTGAATGTGCCCCAAATCTGGGGTTCCAGACAGTGATGATGCAGCAAGCAAAGGTGCCCTGGTGCTCGCCAGCCCCTCATCCGAAAGTGAGATGTGTAGTTGGGGGCACAGCCAACAAAATTCACTGTCCTGTACACTTGTGACACCCTGGACACTGCCACATCTCTTGCACAACCCCATGCCCCAGACAACACTGGGATGTAAAAACCCTTACCTGGTAAAAGCTCTGTGGTAAGAAAAGCCCAATTTTGCAGATGTTTAAGGCTGGAAGACAGTAAGCACGAGCAGGACAGTGGGACCCACCGCATAGCAGGTCGCAGAGCTGTGTTTACCTGGTGGAAGCCCAGATAGTCCACGATTGTTGCTGAAGCATAAAATATCATGCCTTCCGCACTCACGACCAGGGCAAAGCCATCAAGAGACTAGAAGAGACAAGAACTCGAATTGGCTCCTGCACACATTCTCAAAATTCTCACAATGAGAAAGTGCAAGCTTTATTTTTGCTGCATTTTCAACCATTTCTCTTGTTTTGAGGTCCATATTCATAACCTCCAGAAATACCTACTTTTAAATTATGAGTATTTTGCAACAGGTCCCAAGTGAGCAGATGACAGGGGATCTTGGTCATGGGTTATAAGCCACAAGACTGTTCTTCTTTTTCTAGTGATATAAAACTCTTGTTTTATAAAATACAAAAATCTTCATGATGAGATGAGACTCCACCAGTATCTGGGACAGAAGAGAAACCTCACTTCCCCAATGCGGACTTTCCCTGCTCACGCACTTTCTTCCAGCCTATGTTCTGGTTTTCCCAAGAGTTTTTATCATGAAAAAATGTTGAGCTCCATCAGGTACTATTTCTACATCTACTGAAATAATCACATAAAATTTCTTTTGTCTATTAATGTGGTGACTTTGGTGATAGGTTTCTGATGAACAATCGTTCTTGTGTATTACGGGGTTAGCCTTATCATAATTTTAAATATGTTCTTGGGACTGACACATTTCACTTAGGAGATACCCATCTATATTTAAGGAAAAGCCTAAGAGCATCTCTGCTTATTTTCGTGTGGAGAGCACCAGAAATGAGTCAGATCCCCCCTTCCTCTTTCCCATTTTTAAAACAAGGTTAGCCTTCTCTCTGAAAGTTTTCTCTTTGAAAGTTTTCACTTCCACAAGCATCCAGCTTGGGCACATTTTGGGGAGAGGGCAAGTGAAAAGGGGCAGATTTTAGCGCCGTGTCAATTTATGTAATGGTTATTAGTGTATGCAGGTTTTTAATTCTTTTGTGTATCAGCTATAGCTTCTTAAAATATTTTCCATCAGTGCATCCATTTCCTCTTGATTTTAAATTTGTTACCATGTTACTCAAAATATTTTTATGATTATTAAATCTCAGTTGTACCCATAATCTTTGGGTGCATGTGTGTAGAAAATCAGGGTACATGGCTGTGCTGTGGCTGACTTCACGTCTTTATTTGGCAGCCCCGTCCTGCAGGAGCTTCCAGAACCTCCGGTAGTGAGGGCGCACAGGGGAGCGGCCGCTGGACTGCATGGTCAGTGAGCACTCCAACCATCTCTCTCTCTACCCACTCGTCTATTTCTTCCTCCTCCTCCTCACCATCATCATCGTCACGATAAAGAAAATGACAGTTCGCGCTGTGTAGGTCCTCATGAGCGTCACGTGCCCTACGTGGGGCACCTCATTCAATTCCACGTCACCTCCATGGGGCAGGAGGTGGCGATGCTACTCGGTCAGTGCAGAAGCTGGAGGGGAGGGAGGCACCTGGCAGTGGAGTTCATAAATATTGCAATTTGTGTCTTTAGAATACAGACATTTAGAGACTCTAAATTAACTTCTGTAAGTCTGTGGTTACTAGCCATGTATCCCAATACTCATTTCTCTTAATTATTGACCGTGTGGGATATTTTTTCTTTTTTCTCTCTTTCTTTTTAAATTTTTGCCATTTTGTTAAGTGGTAAATTTTTTACCATTATTATCATTTTCGTTTCTTTGACTATTAATGTGATGGATATTAATGAGACCTTATGCATTTACTGTTAATCTGTAGTTCTTTGGCAAACTGCCCATGCATATCATGTGCTAATTTTTCTGTTAAGGTTTATAAATATCAATTTCTAAGAGTTTTTAAATTACTGATATTGAAGGTTTCTAGACATTCTAGGAATATGGCAGCACTTAAACCCAAATACCCTCACCTCTAAATGATGGAAAACAGCGCGACCGTGTGTAACTACACCCATCTGTGCTCTTGTCAGGAGTCCTGATGAGAACACAGGGAACTAGTAACTCCCAAGCACGGATGAGTAGAGAAGCCAGTGCCCAGTGAGCTATGGAGGGGAGAAGGTGTGTGTTCTCCTAATGAAACTCGAGGAAAGAGCCAATTAAATCCAATGTAAGTGGAAGAAAAAAGATTTTAAAGAAGTGAAAAAACCCACAATGATGTTACTTAAAACTTCCAAATAATAAACATCAACAACAAAGTCGATTTGGTTCTTTGAAAAGATTAATAAATAGATAAACCCCAGCAAATTCGGTCAAGAAATAAACAAATTACACCAGAGATTTAAAATCCTTACAGGTCCTTCAGACATTAAAAAGTTAGTAAGAAAAGATTAAGAATGAAATTCAATAAATTAAGCAATTTAAGTGAAATGGGCAAATTCTCTAAAACACACTAACCAAAGTGATACAAGAATGACTAGAAGGGGCACCTGGGTGGCTCGGTCAGTTGAGCATCCAACTCTTGGTTTTGGCTCAGGTCACGATCTCAGGGTCATGAGATTGAGTCCTGCATCAGGCTCTGCACTGGGCATGGACCCTGCTTGAGATTCTTTTTCTCTCTCCCTCTGCCCCCCACCCCCACATGTGCTCACTCATCTCTCTCTCAAAAAAAAAAAAAAAAAAAAAAAGGAACAACTAGAAAAACCAAATAGCCCAATATCTATTAGAAAAATTGAATTTGTTTTTTTAAAAAAGATTTTATTTACTTATTTGAGAGAAAGAGAGCGTGGAAACATGAAAATTGGGAGGAGCAGAGGGAGAAGGAGAAGACTTCCTGCTGAGTGGAGAATTCGATGAGGGGCTTGAAACCAGGACCTTGGGATCATGACCAGAGCTGACATTGGACACTTAACTGACTGAGCCACCCAGTCATCCCTAAACAAACTGAATTTGTAATAAAAACCTTCCCTCAAAGGAAACTCTAGTCACAGATCAGAAAACACAAAATGCCTAAGAATAAATCCAATAAAAGACATGCAGGACTCGAATAATCCAAGAGATATGCAGTGTTCTTGGATCGAAAGACCCCATGCAGGTAGAGAGCCAAGTTCCCTAAGTCAGTCTGTGGATGTGATGCCATCCCAATCCCAATCTCAGGAGCGCTCTTCTCTCAGCAGAAACTGTCAAGCTGGTTCTAAAGTTTATATGCATAAAGGGCCCATTTTACTAAAGCAAGCATGTTAAAGAAGAACAAAATGTTAGAACTTATGCTGACTTTGTGACTTAGTGTAAAGCTCTGGAAACCAGGTCAACATGGCATTGTGTCTGGGACAGCTGGTTGTCTAAGTGGAAGAAATCGACACTGACTCCTATCTAATTCCACAAAAATTAATTCAAGACATAGCTTAGGCCCAAAGATAAAACCCCATAATCACAAGGCTTCTAGAAGACAACAAATTGTCTTCCTAAGTTGGGGATAGGCAGATTTGGATAGGACACAAAAACACTAGGCCTTCACGAAAAAACCCGATAAGCTGGGCTTTATGACAAGACACTATTTAAAAATGAAAAAGGACAAGCTACAAACCAAGAAAACAGTATTCACAGTATATAGACAAAGGACTCTATCCAGAATACATAAAGAATGTCTATAAATCAATCGTAAAAAGGTGAACAACCCAATTTTTTTAAAATAGGCAAAAGTCTTGAACAAACCCTTTATTACAGAGATGTCTACAGATGGAAATTCGCCAGCATCACTAGTCATCAGGGAAACAATGGAAATCACATTGAGAAACCATTTCATACCCACTGGCATGGTCACAGTCGAGAAAACAGACAGCACTAGACGTTGGTGAAGATACGAAGCATCACGGTAAGAACGTAAAAGGCGCAATCTCGTTTTGGGAAACTGTTGTCCGATTCCTCATAAAAACAAATGTGCATCTCTCCTGTGAGCAAAATTCCACTCTTAGTGCTTACCCAAGTGAAATGGGTGTGTTCACAGAAACACGCAAACAAGGATGCTCATGGCGGCCTTATGCACAGGAGTCAAACCCTGGAAATAACCCAGCACCTACCAACCAGGGACCGGACACCGGAGTAACCCTCGTGCGGGAACCAGCACAGAGGCGAGCACCCAGCTGATCGCGGGGCCTGGGCGTCTGCGTACATGGGGCCAAGAGCGGGCCTGACAAATGGATGGGACAAATACTGGAAAGCAGTCCTGTGTCACTGGTCGATGCGAACCCATGAAATGGAAGTCAGGAAAGACCTCATTACAAATACGTTGGAAAACCTAAATAAGTATGCGTTTTCCTAGGAAAATATGACTTACCAGAAGGGACTCATGAAAGACAGAACCTTAAACAATTGATTTCTGTAGAAGAGACAGGAGAAGTTACCAAGAAGCCAGACCACAAGAATGCACCAGGCCCGGAAGGCTTTGAGAGCAAATTCTGCCAAGTGTTACAGATCAGATCACGCCACTGCCCATCAACTGGCCGAGAGTGTAGAAAATGAGGGAAATTTTCCAATTATTTTTAGAGCTATATCATTGACACTTAACTCTGATAAGGAAAATATAATAAAAATAAAATTACAGACCTTTTGTTATTAATGAGAACGTGCAAATGAAATATTAGTGCACACACTCCAGCTTCACATTAAGGAAATATGATGCCCATGACCAAGTAGATGTATTCCAGGGATGCAGGGCTGACTCAACATTAGGAAATCTGTTAGCATGACACACCACATTTACAGATCTAAGGGGAAAAGCCTTATAATTATCTCCATAGATGGTAAAAAAAAAAAAAAAAAGCTTTCCACAAAATTCAACACTTATTCTTTATAATAAAGAATTTATTCCTATAAATTCCTATAACTTCGTACATTACTGGCATTATAGGTACATTCTTTCTTCCTTTTTTTTTTTAGATTTTATTTATTTATTTGACAGGCAGAGATCACAAGTAGGCAGAGAGGCAGGCTGAGAGAGGGGGAAGCCGGCTCCCCAATGAGCAGAGAGCCTGATGCGGGGCTCGATCCCAGGACCCTGAAGGGATCATGACCTGAGCGGAAGGCAGAAGCTTAACCCGCTGAGACACCCAGGCGCCCCTATAGGTACATTCTTAACATGACAGTGTGTGAGCGTGTGTGTGTGTTATTCCTAGGGAGCCAACTTTGTGGGGAAATATTCTGTTTCCAGTAAGATCAAGCAGCAAGGCAGACACCCATGATCTCCCATTCCAGTGTGTGCAAACTTTGGCCCCAAATTTAACTGGCCGCTTGATTTTGTAAATAAAATTTTCCTGGAACACAGCCATGCCTGACCGTTACTGATGGTTCGTGGCAACTCTTGCACCGCAACAGCAGAGCCGAGTAGTTGCAATGTGCGGCCCGCAGCGCTGAAAATATTTACTGTCCAGCCTTTTAAAGAAAAGGAAGGCTGACTCCTGAGCACCGTGGGAGGGAGCTGTTGCCGTGAGTCCGGAGGAACCAACAGGAGGCGGGAGAAATGGAAGAGGAAATGGTCTCTGTCTGCAGAGGATATCACCGTTGTCCTGGAAAACCTTAGAAAGCCAATGATAAAATAACTCAAAAAAAAAAAAAAAGAACTTAAGGAGGCAAGATATAAAATTAAATACATATATTCAATAATCTTTATGTACTTATATTAGAAAAATGACCAAATTAGAGGATGTGATGATAGATCATTTACAAACATCTCATCTTAGCAAGAAATGTGTAAAACCTATGGGAAGAGAACTTTAAAACATCTCGAGACACAAAATTGTATTTGAACAAATGCAAAGACATCCTTTGTTCCTGGGGCTGATTCGGTACCGTGCAGATGCATGCTGTGCCCAGGTGAACCCGTCAGTAGACGCAGCTCTGTCTGTGTCCCGTGTTGGAGGGAGTGAGCTGAGGCTAAGCACGGGAGGTAAACGCGCCCTCAGAGCTACAAAACACAGGAGACGTGGGGAGGGAGGGGGCGACCTCTGGACCACACCGGCTGGCGCTCTGCTCCGGGTCCGGGCAGGGCACGGCTGTGGCAGGGAGTCCAGAAATGGGCCCCAGCTCATGCATGAGTGCGGCACAGGAAGCAGGCGTCAGGCCAAACCACTGGACAAACACGGGCTTTTCTTTTCCTTCCTTCCTTCCTTAATTTCTTTCTTTTTTGGAAGATTTTCTTTATTATTTGTGAGAGAGAGAGAATTCGAGAGAGCACAGCAGGGCAGAGAGAGAACCAGGCTCCTTGCCGAGCAGGGAGCCCACTGTGGGGCTCACTCCATTCCAGGACCCTGGGACCATGCCCCGAGCTGAAAGCCACCGCTTCACCAACTGAGCCCCCAGGGACCCCCAAAAAACAGGCTTTTCAGTAAATGAGGCTCTGTCAGCCGTTTGTCAGTACTGCTTTTTGTCCATCGGTCTGATCAGGGCTGGAGAGCCAGCCACAGGGTGATTTTGTGCCTTCGGTTTACCGAGTAGATGAGCTGACGTGGAGTGCCACCTTACGCCTGTGGCCACCGGGGCTCCTTCTTTCGCGACACAGTCACCACGCTTCCATGCAGGGTCTCCTGACCTTGCAGAATTCACCGTCTACCCTCCCCTCCCAAGCTGTGTGCTGTTCCTGGGGGAACTTGGTATTTTCTGTTCCTTAGAGGTTTTCAGAAATTCACTTGCTGAAACAAGAGGAGCACACACCCCCCAAGCCCTAGCTCGGCTCCTGCTTGGCAGTGTGACATGACTTTGTTCCGAGTAACATCAGCCTAACGCACAAACGGCTCCATTCTAGATGCCGCAGGGCGGAGGCTGGGTTCCGGGGAGCTCCCCTGCTCTGCACCTTCACGCTCCCACACGAATGTAGCTGGGCGGCAGAAGGATAGGACGACCGTGGAAGGGCCAGAGGCCCCCAGTACCGTGAACCCTACGGGGCCCGAGCTGCCAGACTCCACAGTGCTGTGGTCAGACCTCTGTCTCACGGAGCCACACAGACCCTGTCCGTGGTGAACGTGTCTTCTTCTGGTGACACCTTGTCTTTTCAGTTGGTTCCCTTCTTTGTTTCCGTACAACCGAGTTGTAGATTTTCTGCCTTCTTCCTTCCAAGGCACAAGACAACTGTAGTTTCGGGGGTGTGTTCTCCGTGTTGGGGCTAGGGGTTTGGGAAGCACCTGCTGACCAGATCCTGCGCGCTCTTCCCAAAGACGGTACCGCATGGCCCCCACAGGGTTCCCGAGAGAGCCTCGGGGCAACTTCATGCAGAGACACACATTCAGCCACTGAAGTATAATTCAAAGAGGGAAAGTCACAGCACTCATGAAAATGCAAAATAAACTCTCGCCAAAGGTCTTCCTAAAGAGGGAAGAAGTAAGATTCAAAACCAGTCCAAGAGGCACTGGAGAAGCTAGGTGTTCGCAGGTCGTTAGCATAAGATTTATGACACAAAACTACCCTATCTGATCACCCTCGAGTGGCGTGGTTCCTCCAGACTTGACGGTTCCAAAGCTGAGGACAATTTTCTGACTAGAGGCGCCAACACCAGGGCAGTGGCTTCAGGACAGGACTCCGAGTTTGTGCTGAGTTTTTGGCCAAGAAATCCCAGCCTCACGCAGCGGTCCAGCCGTGGCCGTGGATTTAAATGGTCCATCTCCTTGCAATGCCCCCCACCTGGCCCCACCCCGGAATCCCACTGTACTTCTGACGGAGGAAACTGACCTCATACAACATAGGCTTCAGGCAAACTGTCTCCAGGAGTCCAACAAACTGTGCTGTCGCTGAATCCCCAGGCAGCTGCAGAGAGAGCATCTGGCCCCTGTCCTAACACCTCTGAGTGGTGAATGCCAAGTCCAGTATTCGCCTGGATCTCACCCTGGGGGGCCAGCTGAGAGCTGTACATGTGCCCCAACCCTGCCCTGCCCCGGTGCCTCTGTTCTGAGACCCACAGTATTTGGCGGGAGCACCTATAAATATTTGGGTTTTGTTTATATCCTTGATCAGAAGTCCTGCCTTCTCTGCCTGAGGCCAAAGAGACATGGAGGCATGTGACGACATTTAGATCAGCTGTCGCCCTGCTGGGGTGGGACCCTTGCTAAGAGGAAAGAGGGCACCTGTCCCCCACTGTCCCCGTGTCAGCGGCCAGCCTCCTGGGTGTGATCGGCCTCCCTCCTGCCCCGCGCTTAGCAGGACAGGCAGGGCTGAAGCCTCTGGGACGGGTGCCCATGGTGGGCTCCCGGCAGCAGCAGGGAGAAAAGGCTGGTACTATCCTCTTCCCATGCAGTGACAGAGACACTGGACAAACCAGAGCAATGTCACTACGGCGGTTCACACTTCACTGATGGCGACACAGCATCCCGGAGGGGAGTCCCCAACCACGGATGCCCATGCAGCCCCACCCGTGGGATCTGGACAGACGCGGGTGGGGATACACTGGCGTCCACGGAGGGGCTATGAGAAGGAAGGGCGTCAGTTGTGCTAACAGACTAACAAGGTGAACCTAAGTCATCAGCAGGCCGCGAGGTCAGGTGACATGCACAGTGGGTGCGCAGTCAGACCAACGGCCACACGGTGCGGCGATGGCGACTCTGGCCAGGCAGCGGGTGTGCGGCGCACGGTCCTCGGCCACCGCAAACCCCGCAGCAGCGCAGCCAGAAGGGAGGAGGAGCCCCGGTTCAGCTCCCTGCACAGCTCTTCCCGGAGCAGAGGCTGCCGCACAGGACGGAGTCTGCTGGTCACAGCTCAGAGACCAAAGGATAGCTCGAGGCTGGAGCATGTAACATGCCTTCTTAAAAAAGATTTTATGAGATTAGTCACAACCAAAAACAACCTTAATTTTAACTCGCAAGGCAGAAATTTAAAAAAAAGGAAAAGACCATAAGTCGCTATTTGCCGCCTCATATGGAGTCAATATCACACTGGTTCTCCGCGCCAGAACCGTCACGCCGAAGACTCTCACATGTGGGACCGTCCTTCAAACACGCATCACCAACGTCTGTTTTCCCCGGGTGTCTTTTTAATCCTCCAAGAGTTGTGTGTGTTTTTTTAAACGTGGTACATGGAAAATGAGGTCACTTTTCCAAGTGGAAAAAAGGATTCGGTCCCAAACTGAAGACTGAGCTTTTTTTTAATGGAGGAAAAAAAAAAAAAAATCCCATCTCTGTTCAGTTACTGAAAGTCACGAAACGTGCACCTGCCGCTCAGGCAGGGAGCGGGGTCACCGCAGGTGAGGGGTGAGGGCCCCGCCGGACGCCGCTGGCCCCTGCAGCCCCTCTGTGGGGCTAAAGGCAAATGTTTGGAAAACCCGGGACTTCCTTTGGCAAAACTTTGAATATCCTGACCTCGTCCAGTCCCGTGGCAGAAAAAACAGCCAGCAAGTACTTCAAAGATCGTTTTGTCAAGGTCACGGCAGAGAAACAAGAATTCTAAAGGGCCCCTCACGGCTCCTCCCTGGAATGAAGGGATGGGGGGGTCCCCCGAGAGCCGTCGCCGCGGTTACAGAGCCACAACAGAAGGCCCAGACGGCAGGCACTCGTCACGCGAGCGAGCGGGCACCGGGCGGCTGCTGGAGCCGCCTCCCTCCCGGCCTCTCCGTGGGGCCCGTGTGCGTGCGAGGCCCGTTCCTGCTCAGGGAGCGGCGTGACCGGCTGTTTATAGAGCCACAAACAGCACACTCAGCCTTGAATCTCTGCCACGGAGCTGCAACGGCACTTGAAAGGGTTCTGGGAAGATGCAGTTGGCCGACCGCGGCAGGACCACAGAGCCAGAGGCAGGTGCGGACCCGCAGGCCCCGGCTCTGGTTAACCCGCGGCCCCTGGGGTCCCCGGGGCCTTCTCCGCCCCAGGAGCCGCTTCCCTGAGGCAGACTCCAGGGTAGGGGAAGTGCTGGGCCTGGGTGGGGGGGTTCCCCGGCCGATGGTGGAAACAAGAGCTCTGGAGCCCCCCTGGCCTCGCGGGGCCCGCACTGGGAGCAGGCTGCGGTGCCGAGTGTCAACTTCCCGTCCCTCGTCCCACGCGGCTACCTCAAGGACACTTCAACCGTGTGCTGCCCTTTCAGCTCAGTGGCCTTGGGCAAGTGAAGTGACCTCTCTGGGCCTCGGTCTCCTCATGTGAGAATCGGGAGCACCTGGCGGGGCGCGAGCACAGAACCAACCCCGGCGATTCCTACTCCTAGTCCGGTCACGGTGCAACCGGAACGCAAGACTCTGTGCCCGACGTGGGTTTTGATACCAGCAAAGTGAGAACAAAGCCTGTATTTGAGACCTGGGGTCTAGTTCCTAAGCACGAAAGTCTTAGTGTGAAGTTTAGTTCCTGAAAAGTCAGGCCAGTGAGGGACAGTCGAGAAATAAATGCCGTTGGGGACGCCGACAGCCCATCTGGAGGACACAGGCCCTCCTGCGGGGCTCCTGACCGTTGGAGGGCTGCACCTGGCTGACCCCCAAAATGTCTGGCCTTGCTTTCTGACCACATCCTGGATGATCAGCCTCAGTCTGGCTATTGCGGGTCACTCCAGACCTCCCGGGTTAGAGCCTGCGTCTGGACAAGTTCTGGACCTTCTCTCCACACGTGGGCAGCTCCACCCCCAGGAGAGCCCGAGCCTGCTTTTCCCCCGCTCCCTGCCACTTTGAATCAGCAGGAAAGGGGGTGCTGGGGGCTGGGGTGGCTTAGGGATACCCCCCCCAGAAAACCACTGTCAGGAAGGAGTGCCGCCAGGGCCAACCCTGTAGCCCTGGGGGAGTGCTGGCTGCCTCCTCCTAAGAAGGAGTCGGGGCAAGAGCCTGGGGTGCTGGTGGGCCATCCCCAACACCCCCGGGGGTGGGGGGCCCACCAGGCTCTCCAGAGCCCAGGCGACAGGCAGGTCAGGGGCTCAGCTGCTCCCCTGTGAACAAAGGATGATCCAGAATGGCCCAAAGTTCCTCGCAAGTGCCGGCCCTTCCCCCAGAAATGCACCTTTCACATGATGACGCGGTTTGCCGTTTCTCAGTGATCACAGATGAACACACTAAAACGGTGAAGTGAACAAGGTACATCATGTGGCCCTTTTGTGCGCCTCCTACCGGGCTTCCCTAACAGGGGCTGGCCCGGGACCCTCCCCTTGGCTGGGGACCTTCTCAGTGGGGCAGGACCTGCGACACAGGTGTCTAGGCCTAGGAGGCCCCCATCAGAGCAGGGCCAAAGGAATGCACTGATCACTAAGTAGTGAGGGCGACCCGGTGAGCCCAACTCAGCACCTGAGGGAGCTCAGGGTCTCGTGGGGGTGGTCAGGAGCTCATGGTGGTTGGTGGCACATTCACGGTAGGTGACTGGGGGCTCACAGTGGGATGTCTAGCGTCCATGGTAAATGGTCAGGGATTCACAGTGGAAGGTCAGGGTTCATGGTAGACCATCAGAGGTTAATAGATGGGGAGGCTCATGGTAGAGAGTCCTAATGATCTAAAGGCCAAAAAGAGGCCAAGCCTGGTCAGGACTCAGACACCCGATCCAGTCACAGAGATGGGGTCAGGAGCCATGCACGTCTGACCCCATAGGGAGGCCACTGGGTGGGCAGAGGGCACAACCTCTTAGGCCAGGGCAAGACAAGGTTCGGAAAAGGCACGAGCCAGTGGGCAGGGCACTCAGGTCGGCCTGGGATGCCTCGCGCTCATCGTCAGGCTGGCAGCGGGCCAGGGAGGTGAGGTGGGGGACTGGCCTTCCTGGCCTGAGGCCTCTGTTGAACCCTGAAAGAAACTGCAAGGGGCTCCAGAAGACTGGGTCCCGCAGGTACAACAGAAGATAACCAAAGGCAGATTCCTCAGAGCAGAAAGACCAAAGCAGGAGCCTGGGGACCAGGAGGAGGGAGAACCTCTGGAGGGTCGCAGCATCCATGGCCTGTCACCAGCCGCGGGTCCCCAGAAACACACCAGCACGTCCCTGTTCCCTGCACTGCTATCCTTCAGGAGTCGGGGCAGAGCGGGTCGCAGGATGCCCCTCCTGAAGCCAGTCGGCCTCTGCAGGTTGGGGGTGCGGAGTGGACCCCGCACTTGCTCCTGACCAGGGAGTTAGGCCCCAACCCCAAGGCCCCTCTGCCCCAGTCCAGTCCCCTCTCGGTGGGCTGGGACTCGCCCTCCCCCACGCTACACTGTCCCCCTGTGCCTGACAGCCCTGCCCTGTCCTTCAGGTGGGTCCCTACTGTGCCCGCCTTTCTGTCTCAGGCAGCCCCAAGTTTTGGCCATGACTGGGCTGGGGTTTTGTGTCTGCTCTTCTCAGCCGGTGTGACTGGGGACTGGCCTCTTCATTCGGTGGAGTACCATGCGGACGAACCACCGAAGGTGACAGGCTCCGGCCAGTTTTGTCTCATGAGGTCCAGTGGGAAGTTGGGTTTCTACGTGTTTTTTTAGAAGAGCCACGGTCTGAAGGTGGGAAGTCTCTGCTTGTACTCTAGGGTCCTGAGAACTGGTCCAGAAACCATACCAGTGCGGCTCTTGGCTCCCTGCTCCCCCCTCCAGGACCCCCAGGAAGGGCCCCACAGGAGTCTCCATCCCCAGGCCCAGGAGTGCCTGGGAACCGCTGGGACCCCTCCCGAGGATCCTGGGGCAGCCCAGAGCTCAGCCCACTGGACGCAACCAGCCTGCATCCACATTCCCTCCCCGCAGTTTGTCCCATCAAACGTGGACTCGGGGCTTCCTGGCCCGCACCGGCTCTGGCTCCTCCTCCCCCAAATCAGGCCCAGGAGGATAACGGGAAGAGCCCATGAACGTTATCCGGGGCTGGAGAGGGAAGGGGAAGTGGGGGCCGGGGCGCGGGGGCAGCCAGAGAAGGGCGGGAGGAGGAAGTCTGCTGCTGCTGCTGCCCAGGGGTCGCCAGCCCCGGCGGGAGACAGGACCGTCTGTGCGCGCCGGCAGGAGGCAGGCTCGGGAAGAGACCCGGGGCCGCAAACCCCAGTTTGGAAGAGATCTGCCGAGGAGCAAGGACGCACAAGGACACTGGGGCGACTGCAGCTCGGACGGCTCGTCCGGTAGTGAGACAAGGCCGAGCACGACCTTAGAGCCTGTCAGAGGTGGCCCCGCGCCCCCAGGCTCACGGCCGGCCCCTGGGTTTCCGACATTTTCAGAGGACCGCTGTCGGCCTGGGGCTGTGTGCACCTGCCCGCCGTCCTCACACGGCTGCCTCACAGCCCCCGTGAGTCCACGAGCGGAGCCTCTACGACCACAGGTTTCCACAGCTGACACAGGCGGGGCAGTACCCAGATCTCGGGTAGGCAGAGAACCTCCTTCCCCTGCTGCTGGGGCCGCACACTTGCTCTGAGCAGGCAGGCGTGGGGTCCCCTGGGGAAGACAACACCTTCTTCCCTCACGGGCAGGCGCTTTCCAGGGGCCTTCCAGCCTCCAGCCTCCCACGTGAGGCCCAGACCGGGAGGCTCAGCGCTTTCCCTGAAACCTGCTCCCTCCCTCTGGGAGCGCCTGGGAAGTTCTCACTGCCACGGGGTAGGGGGTGGCGGAGCTGGAACTCCAGAAAGGCGAACACCCCGGTCCTTTCTGTCCACTCTGCTGGCCGTGCAGGAGGACCTTCGGGCCGGAAACCCAGCCCTCGGTTCTGGGAAACCCTCCTGGGTGGTTTCCGCCCCCGATCTTTCTGGAATTGGAGCGTGTGGGCCTCTTGGGGCCTATATCCTCCACCTAGCTTCCTTTCCTCTCAGAGAAGCTGAAGTGACCCTTCAGCATCCACCCTGGGTCTTCCCACGGTTCCCAAGTTTGCTCTCATGCTTTCAGTTCTTGAGCTTTTCCAAAACCTCTGATTATTCCCTTTCGCGGCACCTGTTTTCCCTTCATGGGCGCTGTGAGGAGACACCCGCCATCAGCCGGTTGGTTGGTTTCCCTTGTTTGACTGAGCTGCCCTCCGTCCGGGGAAGGGTCTGTGCCCCTCCTGTGTGCTGGAGGTTAGGAATGGGTGGGGACAGCCCCCAGGAAGCCCCACAGCCACGACGGAGCCATGAGCTCTGGTGGGGACAAGCCTGATGTGGGCATTTTGGGGTCTGTCCGGGCTGTCGGGCTCCACAGAGGCACTGGGCCCGTCCTTGTGTTGTGGGCCGCAGCTGGCCTGTGGTACCATCACCCACCCGGCCATGCCCCCGGATCCCAACCCTGCAGCATGGGAGGGGCTGGTGGCTCTACCCCCATGGCCGCAGGGCCATGTGCCCCGCGCGGAGTGTCTCTTGGACCTGGGCACCCTGGTGCTGGCTGTGCTCTGTGTCTAGCTTGTGTCGTGTCTGTGAAAAGTGGCCTAGGGACCCACACCCGGTCACCGCTGTCCCAAATGATTTCCACAGTCGTTCCCAAGGACTTTGCGGAATTATGAAGGAACCACTGACTCCTTGATTCATAGCTTTTCCTTTTTCACTCCCCCCGGGAGGCTGGTCTGACGGAGACCCACTCATGCCCCAAGCAGCCGTCTCGCCCGCCTCTCGCGCTCTGGCCCCGCTCGGCCGGCCTTCCCTTGGAAGTGTCGGAGGCTTGGGGTCTTTCGCCCTCCACTTTCCGACGGGGCTCCGACTGACCTTCTCCATGAAATGCTGGGGGAGGTCCTCTACGATGCCGGTTTCACCACGAGCTCCATTGCCTTCCGGCACTGGGCCCCACCAGCCACAGCACCCTCCCGCCTCCTTCCTGTTTCGGTCCGGCCAGCGGGGACGGAGGGCCTCTGTGACTGTGCCCCCGAGTCTGACACACGACACCCCAGCCAGCCAGCTCCAAAGGCTCTGGGGCTGGAAGCAAGGCCTGGAAATGCTCTGTGGGTGTGGAGTGAGCCGAGCCAGGCCTCCGGCTCAGACAGCAGCCCTTCACCAGTGAGCCCACAGGGCCACTCGGATGCCAGCTTGGGGGGAGGCCCGCAGGGAGAGGTGGGGGCCAGTTCCAGCTCTGCCTCTGCTGGCACGTGGCAGGGGCAACCTAGAGAAGCCCTACTTGCCTCCATTTCCCCATCTGTAGAACGGTCACAGTGACAGCATCTGCCCCTCCAGGCTACTGAGGACCGGGTGAGTCCCTGGGGTCCGGAACAGCCCCAGCACCCGGGGGGGCCGAGCTCTGGCGTCAGGAGCAGGTCAGCACCGGGACCCTGGAGGTGAGGAAGCCTGAGTTTCTGCCCCAGCCTGTGCTCTAGCCTAAGGCTCCTGCCCTGCAAAGTGGACAGGTGTATGGGGCTCAATAGCAGCCCCCAAAGTCACATGCGCTTGGAACCAGGGACAGTGACCTGATTTGAGAAGGAATCTTGGCGGCTGTGGTTGCACTAAGCTGAGGTCACTCTGGATTAGGGTGGCCCCACACTCACAGGATGGGTGTCCTTCCTCGGGCACAGAAACACAGGGAGGACCGGCTGTTGGCAGACAGGGGGATGGGGAACACTCTCCCCTAAAGCCACCCGAAGGGACCCACCTGCCCACACCAGGCTTTTGGCCCAGTGACACTAATTTCGGGCTCCTGGGCTCCACAGCTGTGACAAGGACATTTCCATGTCTGAGCTACATTCAAACAACATGAACTTGCGCTGCTGTCACCAGTGCGCACGGCCCAGGCCGTTGCTGTCCTCTGGAGCTAGAGGCCAGGTGTGCTGAGGCCGGTGCCCCCGCCCCACGCCCTCTCTGAGGACAGACCACCCTCCACCGACCGACAAGCTCAACCGGCAGGCGAGCAGGCGTGTGTGTGTGCAAGTGCCCCAGGGAAAGCTGCCCCCCGGGAGGGTCAGGGCCGGGGTCCTCGGTCCCCCGACTGGGTCCATGCACAGAACTACCACAGGGCCGTGGAGGCTAAGCTCCAAGAGAAACGGGGGCGGGGGGTGGCATTCTAGCCTCAGGACCAGGAAGAGGGTCCCAGGAGGGAGCAGGTGTGGGGGAAGGAGCCCCAGCCTCTGTGCGTGACCTGCGGCGGTCCTTGCTCAGTCCGGGGGTGCATGCGGAACAGACCCAGGAAGGCAGGGCGGGGGCTCTGGGAGGGGCTGCGCCAGGAAGCAGGGCCCCGGCCCCCGCGGTGCCCGTGCGGGGACCCCAGCCGCAAGGGCTAGGCCCTCTCTGGGAGAGATCTCGCTGGCTGAGCCCGTGCCCCACGGCCGCTGCCACCCCAGCAGGGAAGCTAAGCGCCGCCCGAGGGGGTGAGACCTCAGGGCCCCCCCGGAGGACGTCCGGGGCTCGGAGGCTCCGTGTGAGCGCGCTCCCCTCGACGCCGAACAAACCGCGGCCCGCCTCGTGGCTGGAAACCACGCGCTTCACGTGTGTCACCGCAAACGAGTTAGAAAGAGAAGGACGGACGAGACATGCCCAGCAAACAGCAGTGAGAAGGCCCGGCTGCCTGGGTCAGGTCAGACGAAGGAGACCCCGAGCAGGGGACACGGCCAGGCACAAAGAGGCGCTTTACGTGTCGCAGTGGAGAAGGTCAGCTCGCGACGAGAGCACGGAGGCCCTGGACGCATGCGTCCTCCCCAGCAGCACTGCGGACGCGCGAGGCAACACTGACAGAGCCGAAAGGAAAAGACACGGCTCCACGATGGCGCCAGGAGACGCCAACACTCGTCTCTCAGGTCGAGACGACACAGAAAGCCGACAAGGACATAAAAGACTTGAACCCCGCCGACCACCTGATGTCGCTGGGGTTTACAGGGCACCCCACCCAGGGACAGAGGTCAAGTGGGAGCCTACTTTCTGGCTCATGGATGGCTTTTCACTGACCCCACAGGGCAGGAGGGGCAAGGGAGCTCTCTGGGGTCCCTCTTCTGAGGCGTAAGTCCTGTCCATGACGCGCCACCCTCATGACCTAAGCACCCCCCGAAGCCCCCCTCCTAAGACCGTCACACGGGGCTTTCGGTGACGAATACGAATTCAAATTATGTTAATTGGGCAGGGGAGGAATGCAGACATTCTGTCCATAGCAACAATCAATGACACCAACAGCTGTGTCTTTGAAAAACATCTGTAAAATGAATAAACCTCTAACCTAAGAAAAAAATGAGTCACAAATTACCAACAGAACCAGAAAGGAGACAAAGCTGACAGGACAACATGCTGCTGTGTACCCGCAGATTCGGCAAAGCAGAGGACATGGACCGACTCCCTGAGAGACGCAGACGACGAGAATTCACACTAGAACAGGTGACTCAACGGTCCCACAGTGACTGAAGCAGTTGAATCCATTGTTTGAAATCTTCTGACAAAGGGGGCATCTGGGCGGCTCAGTGGGTCGAGCTCCCGTCCTGATCTCAGGGCCATGGCATCAAGCCCGCGTTGGGCTCCACACTCAGTGGGGGGTCTGCTTGAGCTGCTCCCTCTCCCTCCCCCCTGCGCCTCCCCCATGGCTCAAGCACACACACTCTCTCTCTCCACTCCTTCCCCGCGTTCTAACAAAGAAAACTCCCAATATTCCCCAATAAACTGGTGAGTTCTAACAAACATTTCAGGGAAAATAACAGAAGAGAAGGAAGCACTCTCAAGGAACTTCCTGAAGCCTGCCCCAGCACGCTTCTGAACCAAAGACACTACAATGAAGCTACAAAAATACTTCTCAAGAACACAAACACAAAAATCCCCACAAAATACAACCAAATTTTATCCAGCAACATATAAATAAGACCTATCCTAAGCTAGCAAGTTTGGGCCAATGTTGGAAAATGGATCAATGTCGCTATAATCTCAACAGACTGGAGGAAAAAAGCCTTGATCATGTATGTCAAAGGATGCAGACGAAGCATCTGACACTTAATTCCCGTCGGTCATAAGAACTCTCCGAAAACAGGGACGAGAGGGAAATTTCTTAATCTGATATAAGGCATGTACCAAAAACAGAACAAACAAAACCTGAAAAACAAATCTAAGCTAATACTTACCACTGAAAGCCTCCAGGTTTCCCCTCACAACCGGGAACAAGCCTGACAGAGATGTTCCCTTTCCTCCTCTATGGTGGTCAGGGAGCCCCGGAAGAGTGGTAAGACAAGAAAAATAAAGTGTGTAGACTGAACAAGTAGATAAAAACTGTCTCTATTTCCAGACAACATGAAAATCTATGTTACAAATTCCCACAGAATCTACCAAAAAACCCCACAAGGACTACTAATGAATTCAGCAAGTTCACAGCTACAAAGTCAACCTAGAAAAATAAGTCATTTCTATGGTGTTCTATTTCTAGATAGCAATGGATTTCTATATAATATATTGGAATATAGTATTTCCATATAATAATGAAACTGAAATTAAGAAAAGTTCTGGTATAATAGCAATGGAGACAGAAAACACTTGGGTCTAACCCTAACAATGGAGACAGAAAACACTTGGGTCTAACCCTAACAATAGATGCAATCTCCCTGCCACACATGAGAGACAGGGAGGAAAGCAGCAGGAGACCAAATGGTGTGCCCGTGCACTAGGGTTAGCACTGGCAGGTGTCGGTTCTTCCCAACCTGACCTACTGATTTAACATAACCCCAGTCCAAATCCTGGCAGTAACTTTTGTAGGTAGCAACAAGCTAACTCTAAAATTTTATATGGAAAACCAGAGAAACCTAGAAAAGCCAAGACCATTCCTAAAAAAAGAACACAAATTGGAAAAGCCACACTACCCAATTTCAAGACATGTTGTACAGCTGCTGTGACCGAGGCAGGCTGGTGCCTGTTCGTGAAAGATCATGCACAGTCAACAGCAGAAGAGAGGTCAAAAACAGACTGACAAAATAGAGCACACAGAAGGATATTAACATGCAAAACAAGTATATCTCAGCCCAAACCTTAGCCCAAACCCCACACCATGAGCCCAAAATTAACTTAAAAGGAGCCATAAACCTGAAGGTCAAAACAGGAAACTATAAAACTTTGGAGACAAACATAAAATAAATAAATAATATTTAAACATAAAATAAAAATCTCTTCAGCCTAGATAAAGCATTCTCAAATGTGATACCAATACAATGATCTATTTAAAAAATCGATAAACTGGGCTTTGTCCAAATTAGGTACATTCATTCTCTGCAAGATGCTGTCAAGATAATGAAAAGACAAGGCAGACTAGAAGCAATTACTTACAAATCATACATTCAACAAAGATCGTGTGTCCAGAATACATAAAGAAGCCCAAGTCAAAAGTAAGGAAGCAAATAGCCTGATTTTTTAAGTGGGCGAATATCTGCACAGACCGCGTACAAATGGCCTCCCTTGGCGGCAAGTGAGCTCACGGGAAGGTGCTCAGCATCGCTGGTCATGAGGGTGAGGACACTCCCATCCACACTTACCACAAAACCCAGCAACCTCACACGTGGGTGTTACCGAACAAAATCCAAAACAAGCTTCACAGAGAAACCTGCATGTGTGTTTGTTACAGCTTTATTTGTAACACCAAATCCTGGAAACTCAATCATTCCGCCCTAGTTAGAGGACAAGTACACTGAAATGTGAGCACACCACGGAGTGACAAAAACCAACTGTGCTCCCTGCCGCCATGGGGCTGGGTCACTGCTCCCTGAGTTCCCTGTTGAAGGAAGCCACCCCAGGAGTCCTGGGCATGGCAGCTGGAGAAGACCACAAGGGCTGAAGAGCACAGTGTGGTGGCTGGGGAGCCGCACGTGGGTACCCTGGGGAAAACTGGGCACAATGGAATTGCTGTGTGTCTTCATTATGATGGTGGCCACACCACACCAGCAATAAGAACAAATTTCAGCATGCGTGACCTTACAGGTAAGTGTTAGAAAATGTACCCTTGGTATGCTTGAACTCAAGCTAGTGCCAGGTGGCCAGTCGTCCACAGTTCCCACTAGCACACTGCCATGTCCACACTGAACACTACAGCCCATCTTAGAAGTGAGACTAGAAACCCAGGACGTTGCTATTTGCGACCAAATGTGTATGTTTCCAGAACCTGCCTCTCCTATCCCACACCTCCCATCTCCCCCTGCCCCGAGCCTTTACCAAGACACTGGCTTCTTGAGGGGCCACAAGCCCAAGAGGACTAACCATGGACAAAGAAACACCAGGCCCTGGCCCAATCCCAACAGAGACCCTGGGCCCCAACAGCTCCAAATCTTGTCTTTTTCATCTAAAAATAGCAGACATCCGACCCCAGGCCTTTTGAATCTTGTGAATTTATGATGACTGCCCTAAACCCTGATTCTTCCAGAGACTGAGGATTGGAAAGAAGAGCTGGATTTCTTGTTTCTTTTCTCTTTCTTTGTGGCTGGATTTGTTTGTTTTGCTGTTAGGGAATATTTTTAAACTTCAAAAAGATTCTCTAATTCTCAAGTTGGACCCCACAATAGAAATACAGTGAGGAGAACACTCGCTATACAACCTAGCTCATTTCAACCCAGGGGAACTTCCAGAAACTTCTGTGGTCACAGAGAGCATGCTACAAGAGGCGGCAGAAGGAGACTTCAGTCTCCTTCTGAAGGAGGGGGGTGAGGGGCCAGTGGAAGAGCCCCTGTGCCCGGGCACACTGACCTGCAGACTTGGGTCCTGTCCCAGAGGGTCACTCCCCAGACCCGCACACCCTGGGCCAAAGGCAGGTCTGGGGCAAGGCACCGCCCTTCCTGCCCTCCCAGCTCTGAGGGAGATGATGTGCTCCCTCAGGCACAGGCCTGGCCACTTCCTGGGCTTCAGCTATACTAGGACCTCAGTGTCCCCTCCATGTCCTGAGGCCCTCGGGGAGACCCAGTTCTTGTGCGGAGGGTAGGACAGCTGCTGGGGTCCCACAGAGGGCCAGAGGGTGGCAGTGTGGACAGGAGTGCTGCAGACACAGCAGTCCTCTGGGCTCCAACAGGACATCGGGGTGCTGTGGGCTCATGCTCCCATATTTGCAGTTGGGACAAAGTTTAAAGATTTCATGTTTAAGATTTTATCTTAATTTTGAACATGAATTAGAAAAAAGAGCAATGCCAACCATCTTTCACCAGGAATAAAACTCAAGCCTGCACAATGTTTTCCAGCCCCAAGCTTACCAGCACTGACAGAAAAATCCAACTTTAGAGGAAAAATTAATATTTAAGAATCTGATTCAGAAAAACATGATAAATAATGAAGTATGAAAATATATCTCCTATGGAAACCACAATATTTCTTCAGATTATGAGACTGACGTGCTGCCTACTGCGCTAAGAAGGCACTGAAACCACACTATTTCTAAAAGCTCCTGTGTTGCCCGAAGCCATGCTCTGCTCCAGATGGCACTGAAACCTGCAGGGCTCTAAGAAGGCGGTCCCCAGGCACCCACCATACTGAAGTGTCATGGAGATTAAACTTAAGTATGTACTTCCTCGTTTTCTTTTTCTAAAGGAAATGACTTATAAGCTTGATCTTCATGAGAACAATCACGTCAGCAGGGTTGAAGGCCTTGGGGGAGGTGGAAGGTATGTGGGGTTTTGGGGCTCCCTGGGGGACCCCTGGGGGCCATGGAGAGTCATAGAAAATCATGGGGTCATGGAAAATCATGGGATCGTGGGGCTCCGTTGGGGACCATGGGGGCTCATAAAGGGTCATGGTGGCCATAGGAGTAAGGGGGGGGCCCTGTGGGGACTGTGGGAGGCTGTGGAAAATCCTACGGGACCATGGGGAGTCACGGGTTATGGTGGGCAGGTGGGAAGCCCCAGATTCTAGGCACAAGCCTCTCTGGCTCCCCTCCGGTCAGCACAGACGTTTTCCATCTGCCCATCTGTCAGTGGCAGATAGTCGCGCCCTGGACTGCGCCCTCCCTTCAGGTGAGGCCACGGGAAGTCATCTGAGGCTGAGAGGCCCGAGGGGCACATGCCTGCCACCGGAGCCCTGGCGGCAAACACCGGAGCAGCCAGGAGCTCACACACAGACCGTGGGAAGCTGCTGACGCGGTCAGGGACGTATCGAGGTGACAGGTGGATGGAAGGACGTGAGCAAGAAGCGGGAGGGGACGAGCCTGGGACAGTCTCGGTCCCCTGTCGTCTGTGAGGGTGTCGGCATCCTGGGCAGAGGACACGGTGAGCAGCCAACCACTGAGATCGTCCCTGCGGTGAAGGTGCCGGCACGGCAGCCTGGCCACAGGCTGGAGGCCGAGCAGCCGGGGCTCCCCCACAGGACCCACAGGTCACCCTGGCTGCCGCAGGACAGCTGGGGGTCAGGCAGGACCCAAGCGAGGCTGCAGCCAGCACCCAGGAAAGAGCCTGATTGGCTCCAAGCAGACTCAAGGTCATCAGTGTGAAAGGCGCCAATGAGCCACCATTTCTGCCCCTCGGTGCGTCGGCCTGACAGACCAGTGGGTACGCGCTGCCGAGGACACTCACCGGGGGAGACAGAACCGCCCGCCACACAGGGCTAGAGGTGAGGACTGGGCGGCAGGGTCCCGAGAGGCACGCAGGGGACATGGGGCCCGGCCCCTCAAGGACCGCTGGGGAGGCGTGGGCTCGGGGGCACCTGAGCAGCTGGTTATGGGCCGCCTGGGTCCTCCAAGCCCTCCTGAGATGGGGCGAACCCAGGCTCTGGGCTCCAGGCTGTAGGTGCCGGCAGTGAGCCCCACTCCGCGCACAATGACCTGAACCAGCCCAGAGAGCTCTGCCTCGCCGGCCCAGCTCCCGGGAGAAACCGAGCCCCAGCGAGGCAGGCCTCGTGACAGGGTCGGGAAGGGCACAGCCCTTCACGGGGGTCGGAGGCCCCATCTTGGGGAAAAGGCCGCCCTGGGCCACTGATGTCCCAAGATAAGACCAATACATGGACCAGCCAGGCACCCCTGCTGGGTCCTGGGGGCTCGGCGTGCCGTCCGCTCGGCGTGCCGTCGGTTCTTCCACGGACAAGTGATGAGAAAACCTGGTGCGGGAAACGATTTTCAGGCTAGAGACACGTGGACCAATGTCACTCCTGTTTTCTCCGTCCTGAGCCGCTGGACCCCACCCGGGCACCTGTGCCTGACCTCCATGGCTTCCAGGGCCATCCTGGAGCTCCGTCCAGAAACACTTCTACTTCGTTGTCGGCGGCCCAACCTGCCGGGGCCAGGGTGGCATGGACGGCCAGGCGTGCGCTCGCATGGCAAGGGGGCTCACCTCCAGCAGCAGTCTTCCCTCCAGCACGGCGGACCTCGCACTGGGACTGCGGTCTTCGGGGGCAGGGACACTGGCTGCTGGCTGCCGCGGGCCCTTCTGGACAGCTGCCGGAGAAGAACCAAGCGAGGCCGTCAGCACCCTTGCTGCGCCCCGACCTGCTGACCTCCTTGTGTTTCCCGCCTGCCGCCTTCTGCAGGCAAAGCCTGCAGCTGACCCGGGCTGTCCTCGACAGGTCACCCTAGGGCAGCCTGTCCTCCTGTTGGGGGGCCGCTGAGGGAAGCACCAGCGTCATAATCAGGAGATCAGGCCCTCAGGGCTGGGGCTGACCCCAGGGACCCCACCCCCACTCCGCTCCCCAGAAACTGCTCAGAGTCCTGTCCTGCTTAGGGACCCCCACCTGTCCCCGGGGTCCTCAAAGCCCCTCTCTGGAGACCCAAGCTCCAACAGGTGCCCTAACTCAGCCCTGCTGGTCTACATGACTTGGACCACCCTTGAGGGTCCCGCAAGACCTCATCACACCTCCAGCTCCCCCAGCCCCTCCCTCCCACCCCCCACCTGGCGTGGGGCAGCCCACCTGGCACGGGCTTCACAGCTGGGACAGGAAGACCCAGGAAGGCCGGCCTGGTGCGACTCAGGAGCCCCCAGCTTGACAGTTTCTGGGTCCCCCGACTCCCATGCACAGTGCAGCCTTATCTCCATCATGGGGTGAAGAGCTTGGACAGACAGACACGCAGGTCACACAGACAGATGTCAGCCCTATCCCAGTTCACCAGCCCCTGTTGTGGGGTCCCCCTGGGCCCAAGCAATTACGGGGGCTCCCCTGGGGTAGGGAAAGGGGCCTGGAGCCTCCGTGGAGGGCCTCCCAGCTGCTCTCACATGCTTCCCACACCAGAGCTGCAGGGGACGTCGGTGCAACTTAGGGTCCAAGGGCCGTACTCAAGGCCCCCAGAGCTCTGGGACTGCAGGCCCCTGATGCGTGCCTCTCACACCCAGGTGAGAAGACCCATCTAATGCCCTCGGACCATGGCTGCCGGAGACCCCCAGCCCTCGGCCCACACCAGCCGCGCAGCCGGCCCGGCAGCCCTGTGCGGCCAGGTGCAAGCGTGTTGTCCATCCAGTGTCCAAAGGGGCAAAGGGGCAGATGCAGGGAGGCGGCCCTCAGGACAGCCCCACAGGCGGCAGCATCCCCATCCCCCTCTCCAAGCATCCCCATCCCCCTCTCCGAGGCCAGCCGGCTACCAACCCCCTCCCCTCCCCACAGCTGATAAGCACTAGAGCTCTGTTCCCTGCATTAAACATTCCCAGAAATGAACCCATTTCCATGGCCGGAAAGTGGGGTATCTGGGGGACGTGAACGGTCGCACCTGGGCTCCCCGGGCAAGTGTGCAGAGATGGCGGGTGCACAGGCAGCCCAGGCCTCTCCCTGCAACAGAAACCCCTGGCAGCCAGCAAGGCCCCCACACCCTTGTCTCCAAGGCAGCGAAGCCCTGAGTTGTGAGGTGCAGGGACGGTCCGAGACCTGCTCCCTTTGTGCTGCGGACAGTGAGCCCACACAGCCCTGCCCCCAGCACCCAGGAGCAGAAGACCGACTCTGGAGAAGCCAGCGCTGCCGTGTCCCCCCAAAGGGAACCCCGGAGATGGGGGTGAGCCTCTGCCAGGGACCACACATGACCCCGTGTGCTCAAAGGCCAAGAAAGCCAACGGAGGGAGAACGGAGCGACCGACCCCTTCCACAGCCCCTAGATGACATCATGGAGCCAGGCCCGGCTTCCCAGACCACCCAGACGGGCCTGTCCCGCCGCCACACCAGGGAGGCCACAGCTCCCTGCCAGGGCAGAGCCCGCGCAGCACCTGGGCAGATCTGGGCCTCAGTGAAGGTGGGACAGGGACAGGACCCCCACCTCAGGGCCCCCGGGGCCCCCCACACACACCCAGGCTGCCAAGCCTCCCGCAAAGCAAACTCCGCTGCAGGTTCCTTCCGCCTCACCTCAGCTCGGAGCAGCTCCCTGCCCCCAGCCTGCCCCAAATGGCCTCAGATTAAGGGACCAGAGGTGAGGAGCTGGGCTAATACTTGCCTCCCTACTCTTTGCCCCTGCAGACCCTGTGGGGACTGTGGATTCCCACAACTGTGAGGCTGGGGTGGGGGGAGCCCCGGCACATGAGGGGGGTGCTGTGGGATGCTCACCCCCGAACACACTCACTGGGCTAGGCCCCATCCCATGCCCACTAGAGACACAGTGTGGGGCCACCCCCAGTTCACTCCCCTCCCCACCATGTCCCTGATCAAGGGCACCAGCCCCCCAGCGTCACATGCTCCCCACCTAGGGGGCCCCCAACCTCTCCCCTCCCCACCACGTCCTGCACAAGGACACCAGCCCCCAGCGTGGCGTGTCCCCCCATCTGGGCACCCCCACTTCCCCTCCTCCGCAGCCACATCCCGGCGGGGCACGCCCGGCGGGGCCTCCTCTGGGCTCTTGTCACGCGATGAGGCCGTCAGCGTCAGCACTGCAGTGACAGCCACCTGGACCCTGGCCAGGGCCTCGCGTGCGAGCAGAGCCGCCAGCGCTCTCCACCCCCAGGCCTGTGGCAAGACAGAAAGAAACCGAATGCGGAGCTGCAGCCGGGGGTGGGGGCCCGCGTTCCCGGAAGTCCCTGCGAGCTGACAGCATCTGCCCCTCACTTCCCAGCCCCCCCACCCGGTCCAGGGGCCCTCCGGGAGCCGAGACAGGGTAGCAACCTCCCATGGGTGTTAGGGTCCGGGCCAGCGTCCCGCCGTCCCCTTACCTGTGAGCCCCGCATTCACAGACGGCCTAGCAGCTCTGCCGGGGGGCGGCCTCGGGGGACGGGGGCAGTGAGCAGGCTGCGGCCTCGGGGGACGGGGGCAGTGAGCAGGCTGCGGCCTCGGGGGGACGGGGGCAGTGAGCAGGCTGCGGCCTCGGGGGGACGGGGGCAGTGAGCAGGCTGCGGCCTCGGGGGGACGGGGGCAGTGAGCAGGCTGCGGCCTCGGGGGACGGGGGCAGTGAGCAGGCTGCGGCCTCGGGGGACGGGGGCAGTGAGCAGGCTGCGGCCTCGGGGGACGGGGGCAGTGAGCAGGCTGCGGCCTCGGGGGGACGGGGGCAGTGAGCAGGCTGCGGCCTCGGGGGGACGGGGGCAGTGAGCAGGCTGCGGCCTCGGGGGGACGGGGGCAGTGAGCAGGCTGCGGCCTCGGGGGGACGGGGGCAGTGAGCAGGCTGCGGCCTCGGGGGGACGGGGGCAGTGAGCAGGCTGCGGCCTCGGGGGACGGGGGCAGTGAGCAGGCTGCGGCCTCGGGGGGACGGGGGCAGTGAGCAGGCTGTGGCCTCGGGGGGACGGGGGCAGTGAGCAGGCTGCGGCCTCGGGGGACAGGGGCAGTGAGCAGGCTGTGGCCATCCCTCCAACCCCTCCCAGCTCCACGCTGCCCTGGGGTGGCCTTTCTCTCCTGGGTCCTTCTTTCTTTCTTCCCTGTGACCCCACGTTTCACCTGTTGGCCTGAGCTGGGCCTGAAAGGGGGCTTGGGCTGTGGACAGGGTCTGCCCCTGCCCCCCGGAAGCCTCTGCAGACAGACCCCCAGCCCCCCTGCTGGGTGTGCCCTGGGAGGTCCCCACAGGGGTCCCACCCCATGCCCAGCCCACCACCCGGTCCCTGTCAGCCCTGCATGGGCCCCTGATCGCCCAGACTGAAGGGTCAAGAAGAGGAGCTCTCGGCGAGCGGGTTGGGGCACAGGGTGTCTTTCTGGGGAGCCGGTGGAAGTGTGGGCAGGGGTTGCCATGGGCCCCTCAAAGGCTTGTCGAAGAGGAAAGTCCGGGGAGGAGAGACACACCAGGGCTGAGGGTGTAAGAGCCCCCAGGGACCAGCCGGGGGTCAGGAGGCCCATCTGTGCCCCGTGACCCGTGGCCCTTGGGAGCCTCTGACGCTGTCCTGCTCACAGAAAGGAGGCCGGGCCGCAGGCGCTGGCTCCTACCAGACCACATCCCACCGGCCCCACCCTGGGGCCTGCCCTGCCTGCACTCTGGACAGCAGCTGGAGATCCTCCCGAGTCCGGCTTTCAGCACACGGAGCTCAGGGCCACACGGAGCTCAGGGCCACACGGCAGGGAGCGGGGCACGGGCCCAGCCCCCCACTCCCAGAAACGCATGGACTCCCTGAGGCTCACAGCTTGGCTTGAATCCTGACGGAAGCAGCGCCGCTCTGTCCTCTAAGTTCCTCCCCAACTCTGAGCCCCCAAGGACCCCAGCGCGTCTCACTTGAACCATCTCTTACATCCCTGAGAAAGTCCATTTGGGGCAGACAGAATTGGAGACATGTGGGGACAGTGGCCATTCTTGGATACACACAGGTGGGAAGCAGGGGGAGTTTAAGAAGAAAGGGGCCGCTTCCCTTTAAGGCTTGGACGGGGTCTGCCTGCACCTGGCCAGCCTCCACCCGGCACACCCCCCTCCTCGCTAAGAGACCTCCATTTCCCTCACACATGGGACATTTCCCTCACAGCGTGGGCCAAACCACGTGCCCCTGGGGCCCAGCGTTCCACCACAGGGCCTGCTCTGAGGTCGTGGTGCTGGGGCTGGCCAGTGAGAGATGCCAAGTGTTCTTGGTGGAGGAGAAGCTCGGAAACTCCGCTACCTCTGCCTCTGGACGGTGCTGTGATGCTGAGAAGGTGGCAGTCACTTTGTTCCCAGCTCGGGGGAAGTCGAGTCCTTGGCAGACAGGACAGGTGCTCGAGGACGGAAGGGACACTGAATGTGGGAGGCAGGAAGTTGTCTAGGGGTTGGGGCTGGACTCCTGCCACCCAGGTGATGGAGAGAAAAGCCAGGGGCCCCGCTGGAGGCTGGACTGAAACCCCAGTTCTGGCCACAAGCAGGTCCTGCGTGGGCAGGTCCATGTCCACAGACCAGCTGCATGGAGTACATGCCTGGTAAAGCCTGGCCCTACTTTAGGGTCGAGCCCCGGGTCCTGGGGCTCTGTGCTGGGCACCGACTCTCGTGCTCTGGGTGGCACCCACGGCGCGTCTCATCTGGGTCATCTCCTCCTCCAGCCTGGTCTAGCGTCGTGCCGCCCCAGGCCCTGCCGGTCAACCTCCAGCCTTGCCTGCGCGTACCTATGGAGGCAGATGGCGTGACCTCAGCTCTGCTCTTCCCCATGCTACGCCCAGAGGTCAGGGGCAGAGGGGAAGCAAGGGAGCTCGAAGCCCTGAGAAGCAGGGGCACCCTCCTATTTCTAGCTACGTCTCATCAGAAGCTAACCTCCGTCCAGGCCCCTCGGGAGGCGTGCTTAGCCGAGGGAGCAGACTACTTAGAGCAGAGGCCCCGGGAGCCACCGCTCCCCTGTAATGCAGGTCCAACACCCCTGATATGCCACGTGCAGGCCCCTAGGGGTCAGGGCGCCCACCTGCAGACAGACAGGTGCAGCATGTGGGGTCCACCGCGAGGGGAGGTCAGCAGCTCCACCCACCTCCAGGCTCCCTTCTGGGGCCAAACGCGAGGCTTCTCCCAGGCCCACGTGTGTCCAGAAGCGGACGGTGCCCTGCACAGCGCTGGCCTGCCTCTCGCAACACTGAGTCTCCCCAACCAGACCAAGGCCCCGGCAGAGAGAGTCAGCGGGGAGTGCATGCTTCCCAGGAGCAGGGCCATGGTGGGTGTGGCGCTGCCCCTCCTGGAGGGCACAGGTCCGCCCTAACAGGGTCTATAGACCCCTCTGCTGTTTCTAGAGCAAATGAACCGGCCAGCGCCTCACTGGTGTCATCTCTTCCTTCACCTTCCAAGGACTAAACAACGGACTCCTCGGTTGGCCTCTGGAGGGGAAGGGGCGTCCGTGCTGGAAGAAAGGGGTACAGTGATCCTCAAGGGCGTTGAACTACTCACAGAGGTGAGTGCTGGCTGCCCCGCTACCTGTGGCACAGGCTGGCCTTGCACCCAGAGGCCAGGACAGGTCCGCTCACCTCCCTCAGAGGCCTGCGGTCTGTGCTGCTCTGGGGTCAGGGGCTCGCCCGCTTCTGCCCAGGGAGGGTCAGAGGGAGCTGGGACACCACCGGGGTCTCCTGACAAGCCCAGCCTCCTCCAGCCCTGGAGGGGAGGGGAGCCGTGGGGAGCAGCCAGGTTGGGGCAGGCTGGGAGGGCCGCGGGGCACAGAGTGGCTCTGGGAAGGCCCTCGGGAGGACAGTGGGCAGAGCAGGGGCGCCCAGCGTGTGTGGGGAAAGGCGCCTGGTCAGGGCAGGAGTCTGGGGAGGGACCCGGACGATAAGGATCTGGAGCACCCCCAGTGCCCAGAAGACGGGCAGCCCCCGCTGCACAGGACAGAGTGCCTGTCAGGCTGCTCCTGGGGGCGGGGCTCTCCCCTTCCGGGGACATCTATACCCACAGAGCAGGAGGGCTGGCCCTGTCCCCCGGAGCGGGGCACACAGAACTTTCTCACGGCTCCCATGAAGACATGCAGGGCTCGGCGTGCCGCTCCCCTGCGCTCTCCTCCCGCAGCCCCCCGTGAAGGGCCTCCGTCCATGATCTGCTCCGACTCTGCAGACAGATGGGGCTTTCTGGGGAGGGTCACAGGACCGGCATTCCACTGGGGGTGCGGGCACGGCCAGAAGAGACCCCCCGTGGGCAGCACAGGGCCGGGGGCGAGTCTCCGGCCTCCCCTCCCCAGGGGTCCCTCCGTCTGAGCCTGGATGTCTCCCACACCGGTGAGGACCGCCCAGGCCATGCCCCCTTCTGTGAGGGACAAAATGATTTCATGATGACACACAGGGGCCCCCAGAGGCAGGGCCCACTGGGCGGACACTCGCCTCTCTCATCGCCGCGTCAGGCCGGCCAAGCAGGTGGACCCAGCATGTGAGACCCAGGCCGGGGGGCGGAGGGAGCAGGTCCCGGGCGAGGACGCTCTGTGCTGGGGTCTGGACAGCGTGAGTCGGAGGAAGGGAGGGCTCCTTTCCGTGGCCTTCCCTGACCCACAGTGGGGGTGCGTCTTGACGGCTCTGCGCGGGGGAGGGGAGTCCACAGCCCCGGGCAAGTGTCCGGGCAGGTGGGGACTCGCAAGGTGGGGGGGAGTGACCAGAGCAGCCATCGAAAGCCTCAAGTTCTGGACGCAAGGAAAACGTCAGGAGTACGAACAAACGCACGTTTCTCGCAAAGGCACGTTTCTCGCCGGCACCGCGTTTGGAGAATAGCAGAGCAGTGTGAGACGCACGCCGTCGCGCTGGGATTCTCTACAGAGATCTCCCACTTTCCAAAAGGCAGCAGGCCAGCGGGAGATGTCACACTTCCCCACGGCTCAACAAGCAGCACCGGAGGCAGGTTTCCTCGGAGCCGCCGCAGACAGGCCACAGGCCCCCTGACCGTCTCCGCCGGAAACAACATGTGTGACCACTTTCGGGGCTGCGCGGCCTAACGGGGGCCCACGTTCTGCATAGAAAATGCGCTCTTTCCTCCAGTCCCCAGAGCAGGACGTAACCAAAAAGAGGTCTCCGGGAAGAAACAGGAAAGGGAACGCGGCCCGCGGCAGACCCAGGCTCTCTCCCGGTGTGAAGGGTCTGGAACAGCCGAGCCGCGGGGCAGCGGGTTCAGTCTCCGCACAGCTGGAGGAACGAGCTCCAGAAACCGTGAAGCCCAACCAGACAAGCCCGGAAAGGGAGCTGCTGCTTCTCAAGTCAGATGCTCCGTCGGGGACTAAGCACACAGTGTGCAGGGGAAGACCCCCATGTGCGCCGCGGGGCAGGGCCACGGCGCCAACAGCCCCAGGGTTGGGGGGCGGCTGCGACCCCGCAGCGCCAGTCTCGGGGGGCACGCCTGGCGGCCTCTCGGCCAGCAGCCCCCGTGCTGCACCTACAGGCCCCCGGGGTCCAAGACCGGGAGGAGCAAGCTGCCAGAGAACATCTGATTCATGGATAAAGAATGGATTTATAATAAATTTATAAAGAAGCCTCCAGTTACACAACCTCGATTTTGCAAATAACCCGACTTGAAGTTCGCGTGTGAGTCACCGTCGGCGTCACGGTGAAGTGAGCGGTTCCTACCAAGCGGGCATCACTCGGGCCAGAGTTGCGGGCTGGAAGGAGTGGAGGCCATGTGCGCGGGGGCCTCCGCAGGTCGGGCTCATTCACGGGCTCGCACGGGCATCCCTGCCTGTTCTGGGGGTTGCCCTCCTGGGGAGGCTGTGCCAGCAGTGTGGGGCGGCGGGACGGGACGGGTGTGGTGGGGGACGCAGCCTGGGGGCCACACCAAGGAAGGATCTGAAGAGCCTGAGGGACTGGGGGGGGCGCTCAGCTGCGAGACAGGGAGCCCAGCAGGTGTGCGGGGCTGTCAGGGAAGTCCCTGTGGCCCCACCTCGTGCCCCACGGCACCCGTCCCGCCGCACAATGCCCCTGTCCCACGTTCAGACCCAGTCTGGGAAGTGCTGACTCGTCTGTCCTGACCAAAGGACTGGGCGCCCGAAGATGCCAAGTGCCGACACAACCTGCCTGAGAAACGCAGGCGTGTGCCACGGCCCCGGCCTCTCCCCTGCCCGCCAGCACCCCCGAGTCTCCCAGGAACTCGCTCCTGGTCCCGCTCCTGAGCGGCCACGATGGACGCCTCAGAGCAACTTTCCAGGGTTAGTTTCCTCTCCCGCAGCTTCTGTGCTGTTCCGAGACAATGTCCAGCTTACAGAGACGCTCCGAGACAGCACACATTCCATTTGCCTGGAGATTGCACCGACTGTGCCACAAACACCCTCTCAGCTGGGGCCCCTCTGTCCCCAGTGTCCTTGGTCTGCCCCACCTTCCACCACCTTGACCCTGAAGACCAGCGCCAATTACTCTGCAAACCATCTGGGTGTGTTTGTTGCCTCCTGGTTAGACCAAGGTCTAGCCCTCCTCAGCGGGAAAATGACCCAAGAGAAAATGTGTTTTTCTCTGCCTCCTGGTGTGTGGCGCATGACCCCAGTGCACGCCGCCGTCAGCGGGGTCAGAGCTGGTCGCCTGGGACAGCTGGTTTCTCCATTCTAAGCTCTTCCTTAGGCATGAATGCGTACCTTGCTGGGAGACAGTTTTAAGACCACGATAATCCCACTTCTGACCCCACTCTGATGCACTGATTTTAGCACATTTCCTGCCTGAGTTATTGCCACAATGGTTAGTGACCACTGACTTTGTGATGCCCCTCTGCCTCCAGTCCCCTATCCACAGCCCTTCCTCCTGCCTATCAGTAGTCGGCCCCACCACTCACTCATTCATTCGTATCAAGGTACGTTTATGGAACCCGATTTTATTCACTGGGTCATGAACTATTACTCTCCTTATTCATTTTAATGATGAACTGGTCCAGACTTGGCCAGTGAGAGCCCTGTTGGGATAGCTGTGTCCCGTGGCTTGTCTCTTACCCTCTCTGAGCACTGCGGTCACTTTCTGGCTCAAGGTTGAGCCAAGGGTCCTGGGTCTTTAAATATCTGTGGCATCGATACGCATCCGTCCTTGTCACGTCCTCCATACTGTTGATTCTTTTCCCCCCATTCAGGGAGCTTTAAGCTCCCTTGCTTCCCCTCTGCCCCTGACCTCTGGATGTAGCATGGGGAAGAGCAGAGCTGAGGTCACGCCATCTGCCTTCATAGGTACGCACAGGCAAGGCTGGAGGTCAGCTCTGACCGGCAGGGCCTGGGGCGGCACGACGCTAGACCAGGCTGGAGGAGGAGATGACCCAGATGAGACGTGCCGTGGGTGCCACCCAGAACGAGAGTCGGCGCACAGCACAGAGCCCCAGGACCCGGGGCTCGACCCTGAGCCAGACCTGTGCTCCAAGCTGACCTGTGCCGTCCCTGCTCTGACTCCAGCAGGAAGCCCGAGCTCCGTTGTCGGTGAGCAGCATCTAGAAACCAAGAGCAGAATGGGAGCTGTGCTCACTGCTCCACCGGCCTTTGCCAGAGGGCAGAGCACACACACACACACACACACATCTATGTCTGTATTTGTCTATATGTTTTGAAAACCATGAGCTTACACCACAACCTCTAATTCCAATGCAGCACCACAGGAATTCAGTATAGAGTGGAATGATTTTTCCTTTAATATTTGGTGGAGATTGCTTTAAAACCATCCGGGCCTAGATTTTAACTATTGACTCAATTTTTTAAAAAAGATTTATTTGTTTGTTTGTTTGTTTATGAGAGCACGTGCACATGCACGAGCAGGGGGAGGATCAGAGGGGAGGGAGATGGTGGGGGACAGACTCTGTGCTGAGTGTGGAGCCCGACACAGGGCTCCATCTCACGACTGTGAGTGAGATCAGGACCAGAGCAGAAACCAAGAGTCAGACACTTAATGGACTGAGTCACCCAGGTGCCCCCTGATTCAACTTATTAGTCATATGACTATTTGGGGCTTTTATTTCCTCTTGAGTTAATTTTAACAAGCCAAAGTTTCAGGCATGGGTTCACTTATGTTTTCAAATTTATTGGCATAAATTTGTTCTTAATAGCTCAAATTATCTTTTCTTAAATATTTTATTCATTTGTTTGAGAGAAAGCATGAATAGGGGAGAGGCAGAGGGACAAAGAGACTCCCCACTCAGCAGGGAGCCTGATGTGTGGCTTGATCCCAGGACCCTATGATCATGACCTGAGCCAAAGTCAGATGCTTAACTGACTGAGCCACCCAGATGCCCCTCCGAATTACCTTTTAAATATCTGTGGCATCTAGAAGCATATTCTCTCTACATCCTCATACTGCTGATTCTTTTCTTTTTTTTTTTTTTAAGATTTATTTATTTATTTAACAGAGAGAGAGAGAGAGACAGAGACCACAAGTAGGCAGAGAGGCAGGCAGAGAGGGAGGAGGAAGCAGGCTCGCGGCTGAGCAGAGAGCCCAACGCGGGGCTCGATCCCAGGACCCTGGGATCATGACCTGAGCTGCAGGCAGAGGCTTAACCACTGAGCCCCCCAGGCGCCCCCGTACTGCTGATTCTTTCCTCCCCATTCAGTCTCATCAGATCTTTGTAAGTTCTATCACTGTGGATGGATTCTACTGTATTTCACTTCCCCTGTATTATTTTCTTTCTTTGATTCTCTCCTTATTTTACTTTTCTTTATCAGAACTACTAAACCAAGTAGTTCATTAATTTTCCACTTTTACTTTTTATATACAAACTCATAAGTTCATTTATATCTGAGGGTTACCTTAGCTGCATCCTATACATTTTGATTTGTGAATATTTTCTTCCTTCCATAATGCTTTCTTCTTTAATTTATGAGTTAGCTACAAGTGTATTTATTCCCAAGTACAAAGGCTTTCAAGTCATCTTTCTATTACTGACTTCCAGCTCAATTATACTGAGGTCTTAACATGAAGTTGTCATAATTTTGTCTTTTGAAATTTATTGAGACCTGCTTTATGGACTGATACGTTTTCAGTATATTTACAAATGTCATGTGGGTTTGAAAAGACATGAACTCTGTAGTTTCAGTGTTTTAAGTGTGTCCTTTAGATTCACTTTTTTGCATCATTTAAATCTCCTGGGACCTTTACTGATTTGTATTTATTTGATTTATTAAATACTGAAAGAATTATTTAAAACCTTTTGTGATGATGAATTCATGTATTTTTCTGAATAGTTCTGTCAATTTCTGTTTTGTATTTCTAAGGTCATGTTACTAGAAGCCCTCAAATTTTAAATTATTTTATTGCTTGATAAGATTTTTTCAATTTAAAATTTTAACTGATTTAAATTTTTTAAATCATTATCTAGAGACTCCCTCATGACCTCCAGTAATATTTTTAACCAAAATTCAAATTTTTACATTAAAATGGATTCATCAGATTTCTTTCATTAGCACCTTTCCAGGCCATTTGTAAGCTGATGCAGCAACGCGCTCCAACGACCCTTGTCCTGTAGTCGGCACGTTCAGTGTATCCACGTTCACTGTACTTTGTGGCATAACTGGGATTTTGTGTTTTCTACTCCATGCTTCCATATCTCTCTTTTCTCCTTTCTTTTCTTTTTCTCTTTGATTGACTGCATTTTCTCATTCTACTTTCTCTCTACACTAGCTGGAGAGGAAACCCCAGTTCTCTCGTCCTGATGACTAACCCGGACACTGTGTGAGGAATCAGCTCACCAACTTTCCCAGGAAATCGACACATGGACCACTGACGTCTGTGCCTCAAGTCTCTCTCCACTTTTACGTGCTTTTGTGGTTAGGAATTTATTCTCTCTCTGGTTTTGTTCCTACGATACAAAGAATTACTGTTTTGTACGGCGTGTACTTCAGCCCGCCCACACAGTCCCCCCCGTCTCTGGGTCTCTGGTCTTCCTCCCACCTCCCCCCAAGTCCCACCTGCAATTCCCTCCTTGCGCATGAAGTCCTTTAGATTTCCTCTTATCAACCCCCTTGGGTTGCTTAGCTTTTGGTCTCTCAGTATTCCTTAATTTCCTGCGGTCGCACTGATACATCGTAACAGGTTTCAGACCATTTACCTTGCATTGTTGTCTGTCGGCAGGAAGACTGACTGGTTATGGGTCCATTGTACTTTTGGAAACAGAAAAACCATTAATTTGGTACAGAATTCTCCACTAGACTCCACATGCCAGGGCACAGGGACCATGGCGGCTCTTCTGTTGTCCTCCTGGTGACAGGTTGTTCATACGGAACTCGTTCTGTCTGCAAGAGTGGAGGCCCCAAAAGAACAGGGTGCCATGTACATCCAAGTCCCAAAAGGAGATTCCAGGGGACTTGGGCAGGGCGGCCAGGGGCCGTGAGAGGACAGGATGTTCGAGCCCGGTAGGAGGGTCTCCTGGGAGGGGCTGTGCTGTGAGTCCAGTGCCCCCACCTGCCCACGGAGGCTGGCGAGGGCTCTCTGTCCTCAGCTTGTGCCCCGTGAGAGGTGCTTCCTGAGGACCTCTACAAAGGCCTGCCATGTGGCTGCTGGGGCTGGTGGGGGCCCTGGGAGCTGCTGTCTCTCTACACTCAAGAAATGCAAACGACATGGGTTAAAGCCTCTGCCTTCAGCTCAGGTCATGATCTCAGGGTCCTGGGATCAAGCCCCGAGTCGTGCTCTCTGCTCAGCAGGGAGCCTGCTCCCCCCCCCACCCCCACCGCCTGCCTCTCTGCCTGCTTTGTGATCCCTGTCTGTCAAATAAATGCATGAAATCTTTAAAAAAAAAAAAGAAAGAAAGAAAGAAATGCTAAGGACCAAGGCCGGAAGCTCCTGGCAGGACCCAGGTGGCACCATCGTGGTCAGTGCCGTCTGCCGACCTGGGGGGTATCCAAAGTGTGCACTTCCTGGAGAGCAGGGAGGGCCACAGTGCCCAGAACTGGCCTGGAATGTCTCAAATCCTCCAAATCCTCCTGGAGACACGAGCAGGGGCCTCAACAGAAGAGGTTCGAGGCCCCGAATGACACCTGAGGCTAAGAAATCGGGTGCCAGGCACTAGCTGGAGAGGACGGAGCACCAGGTGTAGGAGAAGACCCCCGGCTCCCCACCGAGCCCTGCCTGCTGGCAATGCTGACCGCACGGGACCCCACTGGACCCCCGCCTCTCTGCCCGCCGCTGCTCTGAACCAGAAGGGTAGGAAACCACAGCTACGACAGGCGCAGGACCAGGAGGAGAAGCAGCCGACCACCCGACCTGACCCGACCCGAGCGCCAGCCCTCCTGCCTGCGGCAGCCCTAGAGGAGTGCGGGGAGAAGCTCACACTGGAAAGACAGATCCTGCCAACACCAAGCGCAGCCCGCCTTGGGAGCCCAGGCGAGGAGGGGTGTTGGGGGTTAAGGGGAGAGACACTGCACTCTTCGGACCAGAAACATCGGGGTTGTCCTGGTTCTTCCCGGGCTGGCAGTGGGGAGCGGGGCAGGGTGGGGGGTGGGCAGCCACAAAGTTGGTGTTTGCTGGGGCGGGGAAGAAAAAACCAAAGCTGTCTTGTGTTGACCCAAGTTCTGGCTCCGTCTCCCGGGCTTCTACCTGGGGAGAAGGGCCCTGATGGACCCCTGGGCATAAGGGATGGGGTGCTGGGGCTCCTGGGACTCTCCATCCTGGAGGAACCAGCTTTGGTCAGGCCCCACCACAAGGGTCCTTTCTGCTTCTCCTCTTGCCCTGCCTGCCCGCCGTCTGTCAGCTCTCAGTTTCCTATTTTGCGAACAGTGACATTCACAATAGTGGAAAATCCCAGTCTTGTGTGGGAGCAGAGGGGTTAACGGAAGCACTGGCCCACCGCCCGTGCAGAAACCAGATAAGTAAAATTTGAAGACCCTGCTGCTTCCACAAACCCTCCAACGCCAACATGAGAGTCAACATTACAGGCGGATTTTGAGGCCTCATTACCCTTGGACACTGAAACGCTCCAGGTCCTGTCCTTCCCAAAGGTAAGGTTTTATGGAAGCTTTAATGAAATTAACTCGCCCATTTCTCAGTCAGGAAGCGCAGATTAAGATCCAATTTTTGGAGCCTGATTTTTTTCTCACTGCACAGTGGAAATGAACCCAGAAAGTTTCTAGAATTTCCTCTACAATGCACAGCTTGAAGGGATCACAAACTTTAGAATCCTTGGTAGAAAAGGCATGGTGGAGAAATCAAGTTTGTTTCGACAGCCAGCCAGGACGGCGGCCATGTAGCAGTGAGCTGGACCTCACAGGCCTGCCCCAGGACCTCGATGGGCCCATGGGCTCAGATGACCTGGAGGCCATCGCCTGCATCAGCAGGAGGTGGGGGGTAGCATCTGGTTAAGAAGAGCGAGGCCTTCAGGCAGGTACTGGGACAGCTGCCTAGACTCTTGGGAACTCTGGGTTGGGGTCTTTCTGAGCCCACCAAGCCTGGCCTGGCTGGCACAGCTAGATCCGTCCAGAGAAGAGGTGACCCAGTCCCTACCCAACCGCCCGGGCAGGAGGTCAGGTCGGCGAGGCTGTGCCAGCGGGAGGAGGCAAGCCACCAGCCCCACCCCAGGTGGCCCCAAACCTGGCCCCCCCGTCCAAATGGGCCTCAGTGGGAGTTGGAGTCACCAGTAGTGCTAGAAGCACCTCACCAAGGCTGGTCTGGGGACCACGGCTCTCCACCACACTTTGCACGCCTCTCTCCCTCATCACATCACAGACCTTCTTATGCTGCACAACTGCTAACATGTCCCGACTCACCCCAGCAAACTGACCTTAGACGGACTGGCCAAAAAGCCCTGGGAACGGGGACGAGGCCTCCCCAAGGGGGCACGAGGAGGGGCCTGTGGGACATCTGGACAGTGCCCCCACCCAGGTACAGAAACCTGGGCACAGTCCCTAATCTCCTGGAAGCCCCCAGGACCAGTCACCGGCACTGAGCCCATAGCTGGCTCAGTGCACTTGGAGGCCCCACTGGCTGACTCACTGCTGATTCTTCATTTTAAAAAGTAATTCAAAACCCCTGAGGAGCTGTTACTCTCAACTTCTGCTCAGAACACGGAAGCTGGGAATGATACTGTCCCACCGTAAAGCGCAGTGTGGTACCACCTTCTGATATATGGGTGTTCTTGGCCCACCCGAGGCCGCGGGCAACCGAGAACCCCAAACCCTGGACACCAGAGCTTCCAGAGAGAGGCAGGAGCCAGACGTGTGGACGCTGCACAGGACAATGCCGACAGCATTCACACGCAGTGGTGAACGTGACCTGCGGGAGGAGGCTGCGGGACAGCAATCTGCCCGGCATATAGCTCCCCACGGAGGAAAGAAAGCCACGAGGGGCTCTTGGTGCAGGTCAGGGTGGCACCAGGCACTGTTGCCTGAGGGCCCGGGGATCCCCCAGCACCACTGGAAGGGGAACTGAATCCCTCTGTCCCCCGGGAAGGGGCCCTGACCCAGGAGTCTCCATCCAGATGCAGGTCCTTGGCAATGAGGGGCCCAACACTTGACAGCCTGGGGTGGGGGCTGCCTCAGCGCAGCCTGCGATTAATACCTGCCCCTCACCACCCCTGAGAAGTCCGCCAGCTGAGAGCTGGGTGAACCCCAGGCCTGGGCTGTGGGAAGTCCCACAGGCCCGTGTCAGGGACGAAAGATGCAGGTAGCACGGGGAAGCATGGGGGCCCAGGGGACGGGGCTGCCCTAGAGAGGTCCTGGGCATGGCCGATGTCGTGGCTCCCAGTCCCCAGGACCACCCCTATCCCAGCAGACCCGATGGCCACCTGGCCTCGTGTGGGCGGCCTCGCCTCCAGGGCAGGTAGCCTTTCCATCACGGCTGGCGACCAGCCCAGAGCAGAGCAAGGGCATACGTGAGTGGGCTCCCAGATTCTGGACATCAGCGGGAGGTGGGAGGGAGCCCCGTGTAGAGCCCTCACACACCGAGCAGGCTCTCTGAGGCCAGCTGCGGTCAGAGGGTCTGTAAGAGAAACGAAGGCCACGGTGGGGAGCCCGCTGCACGCACCAGGCAGAGTTCTCCACAGACCCTCACCTTCCCTCACAACGGTCTCCGGAGGAAGTCGGGGTTGAGGACAGGCTGAGTCCTCAGGAAAATTGCCCTCCCTCTCCTGGGGGCAACACAAAGCGGCTGAGTCACCCCTCAGACACGTCTGGGTCCACAAGGAGTCCGGGCCTGGCCCGTCACATTGCCAGCCGCTCCCCGACGTGTGGAGGTGGGGCACGCTGGGGTTCACGCCGGGGTTCATGCCGGCCCAGGGCCTCGGCCAGACGGCCTCACTGCAGCCCCAGGCATCTTGTTAGCGACGCGAAGCCGTGCGGAGGTCGACCCCGCAGTCTCCAGGCAGAGACCGGACTCGGCTTGGCCGCAGCCCCCACCCCTCCCCAGCGCCCCCCCCCCACTTCACTCGTGCATTTTCCTGACTCCCAAAGACACGGAGTAGGTCACGATTTTGTAAGAAGTTCAGACTTCATTCGAGATGAAGGCGACAGTCACAAGCTCTGAAGTAGGGTGGGGACAGTCCCTTTTCTCCCCCAGGACCTGAGCCAGCCCACAGGGAGAAGGCCCGGCCCAGAGCATCTGATGGAGGAGAGCTCCCCACACACAGTGGCGGCGAGGGTCTGACACGCCTGGCACCCCTTAGCAGAGGGGCTGGTCACAGCAGCCCCAGGACATGCGAAGCAACAACACAGGAGGTTGGCTGCCCGACAGCTACGCTGGCTAAAAGGGGAACGTGGCCTCCTGAGCTCAGTGCCGTGCTGCTGCCCCACGAAGACGCACCTGGCCCTCCAAAGCCCCTCCCGCAGGGCCGCTCTGGCTCCTCAGCCTTTAGTGACCGCTCCTCTGACTGACCCCCTAAGACAGGGGTGCAAACTGGCCCGTCCCAACCAAGTGGGGGGACCCAGGTGAGTCCCAGGTGGGCACGGGTGACCTCCAGCTGGGAGCACGCGGGCACAGGTGACTCCCAGACACACGCACATGGACACGGAGATAACCAGATGGGCACACGTGGGCGCAGGCGAGAGACCCACCTTGGAAGAAGCTCTTCACACGAAGGTAGCTGACGCTGAGGCGCAGGACAGAAAGCTTGTCCAGCTTCGACACGATGTCGGGAGGGAGCGGCAGCAGGCTGGCCAGATGGTCCAGCTCAGCGTTGAGGCGGTCCCGGTGCCGCTTAGAAGGGTTTGACTTCTCGGCCCCCGTGGCCGGCCTCCTGTGGGGAAGCACGCACAGTCAGACTCGGGGCTCCCCACCAGCGTCCATCACCCGCGAGCTGCAAACCCGTCCCTAGAAGTGACCTTACAGTGCAATCAGCTTCTAAATGAAAAAGGCACTGAGAAGGACAAAAGTCCCTGATGCTGGGACGCCTGTGGCTTGGTGGGCTGGACGCCTGCCTTCAGCTCAGGTGGTGGCCCTAGGGTCCTGGGATCGAGCCCCGTGTCGGGCTCCCTGCTCAGCGGGAAGCCTGCTTCTCCCTCTCCCGCCCCAAGATCCTGCTCATCCTCTCTCTGTCTCTGACAAATAAATAAATACAAACATTTTAAAAAAGTCTCCTGACCCTGTGCACACGAGGTTGCGGGGGCCCCATCACCGAGAGGGGCGCTTCCGGAGTGGGAAGGCCTCTCGGGAGCATGGCTGCGAACCAGCTGTGTGGCTCCGGCAAACTTCCTGACCTCTCTGTGTGCACCTTCCCCGGAGCGGAGGAGGACCCTGGCCCCAGTTGCACGTGCTCAGCTTTAACAAATGACCTTGTTAGGACCTGTGGTGCTGATGCGACCAGCCCCTCGGGCCGCAGGGCAGAAAGGGTCGGAGGAAAGAGTCATCACGGAGGACGCCTGGGCGCCGTCCTGCCCGCCCCACTCGCCCATCGGAGGCCGTGAGGTCATGGGCTGTGCCGGTGGGGGGGCGGCTGGAGCCCTGGGTCCCACGACCGAGCCACTCTCCCCCACAGGGAAATTCCCCTGGCCCTGGTTTCCCTGCCCACCACCCCCTCACAGAACAGAGCTGACCCCAGACCCCAGCCGCTTCCCAGTGACCTCCCTCATCTGCCTGTCTGAGGCCCCGGGATGACAGTCTCCTTCGTCTGACCCTATTTCCCGCCTCACAGAAGCAGCGTCTGCAGGCCCTGGTAAACATCACGCACACAAAAGCATCCGAAGCCAAATGAATCGGGTCCAGTAGCTGGCATGGGGAGGGCCGCCGGCAGGCTCGGGAACGGGCTGGCCTGGCTCCCAGGGCCATCCCTCCCTGGGGCACCCGGCCGGCGTGAGGGCTCCTGCTGCTTCTAGGGGCTGGAGTGTCTTCTGGCCGAAAGTTCCTCCTTGTCATGAGGATGGAGAGGTCAAACAGTCTGTCTGTCAGGAGACCCCAAGCACAAACCTGCTTTGCAGAGTCTGAGGGCCCAGACCACAGAAAGCACATGAAAGTCTGCCGCTCCGGCCCGAGGCCACATCTTTGTCCCTCTTTTCATTCCTGTTCTTGGTGTTTTTTTGTTGTTTTTTGTTTTTTAAAGATTTTATTTACTTGACAGACAGAGGTCACAAGCAGGCAGAGAGGCCGGCACAGAGAGGGAGAAGCAGGCTCCGCGCTGTGCAGGGAGCCCGACACGGGGACCCTGGGACCGTGACCTGAGCCAAAGGCGGACGCTTCACCACTGGGTCCCCCAGGCCGCTCTGGGTTGTCTACTTCGTGTCTGGTTACGGGGTCCTTTATCTTCCCGATGCGAGTCCTTGACCAGTGTGCTATGCACAGGTGTTTTGCCCAGTCTTTGTTGTCTTTTCACTTTCCGCTGGGTTTCTTCCTTAATGAGGCACTTGCCTCGAATCCCTCATGCAGCCGGCCTCCGCGTAAACCGGCAGGAGTCCTGGGGACCAAGAGCATCTCTAGCAGGGCCGGCACCTGCTGGTGGAAAGAGAGCCCCCGGCCCTACCACCGCCAGTGAAAGACACCCAAGGTCTCCCCAGAGACAGGGCTGTACCCAGGGCAGGTGCGGGGTTCGGAGAGGGAGGCCACGGGAGATGAGCAGATGGTCCCCGCTGAAATGTCACGTCTGCGGAGGGCTGGGGGCGGGGGGAGCCTCCCTTTCAGCCTTGCTCGAGAGTGAGCTGAGTGGTGACTGCTCCCCACCCCGACCCCACTCCCATGGGGCGCCTGCTGGAGGGTCGGGTGCTGGAAGGGCACCTTCAGAGTGTCTCGCGGCCCCGGCTGCCCCTGGCGCGTCCCTATCAGCCCTCTCCCCGGCCCCAGGGGCCAGACCGGGAACCCTCCTACCCCAGGCCCACGTGCAGGGGAAGCGCCCTGCCAGGCTGGCCTCAGGCACAGGCCTAGGGGCCCGAGGAGGAAGCGCCAAGTCCCTGGGCAGAGACTCAGCAGGAAGGGACAGGGGACGGGAGACCAGTGCCATCAGCAGCACGAGACAGCCGCCGCTGTCTCCGATGGAAGCAAAAGAGAAGACCTGGAAGAATGGGGGGGAGCTCCCCAACCGACCTCCTGGACAGGTTCAACGCACTCACAGTTACAATGCCAGCAGGGCTTTTTCCCAGAAACTGACAGGCTCATCCTAAAAGGTACATGGAAGCACGAAGGACCAGGGAAGCCAATTAAAGAAGAACAATTAGAGGACTGTCCTTTTGATTTTAAGCTTTCTCTAAATCTACAACATTCAAGACGGTTTCGTGTTACGAGAAAGACAGAAGTCTACAGCAGGGACTAGAGCAGGGACTCTAGAAACAAACCCACTTATCTTTGGCCAACTCATTTGACAAAGACATCACGGAGTCCAATAGGGAAAGAAAGTCCTTTCAGGAAATGGGGCTGGTGAACCAGACGCCCATGAACGTAGGTGAGCACCAGGCCTCACCACACACGACTCCCCAGAATCAACTCAAAGAGGGCCACAGACCTCAATCTATAGCCTCCTCTAAAACGTGACAGGAAAACACAAGACAGCATATTTGGGACCTCGGGACAGTCCCAGGACCCTCAGAAGACACATCCACGCTCAAAGTCATAAAAGAAAAAATTGATAAGATGATCCTCATCAATATTTTTAATGTCTTTTGAAAACCCCCACTGAGAACATGGGAAGGGGACTCCTGGTGCTCGTCTACAGGTGTGCGGGATTCGATCTCACAGCTGGGAGCTCCAGCCCGAGCTTCCGAGTAGAGATTACTGAAAAAATAAACAAGATAGACAGCAAAATGAGAAGCAGCGCCACAGACTGGGGGAAGTGTCCCTAATAGCTTATACCCAGAACACATGAAGAAGTACTACAATCCAACAAGAAAACAGAAACTCCAATATGAAGAAAGGCAAGTTATTTAAACAGACACTTCACCAGAGAAGAAATGGGGGTGATGAATCAGCCCACAAAGGACACGCAGCTCCGCTTGGGGCTCAGGAAGGGCAGATGGGAGCCTCGCGAGGCCGGGCCGCAGCCCACGGAGACACAGACGGCACAGAGGCTTGGAGAGCAGTGCAGTGGTTCCCCAAAAGTAACTGGCCTGTGCTGTCGAAGTCAAAAATCCCACCGCACACAAAGCCTTGTCCATAAACGTTCACGGCACCTTCACTGGTACGGGCCCAAACCTGGGAGCCCGGAGTGTCGGCCCACTGGTGACCGAGTGAGGTGGGGCGTCTGGACGTAGCCGCCCTGCTTGGCTGGAAATGGGAGCACACTCGGGGCACGCCAGCTGCCAGTGAATCTCAAGACCATGGTGCATGATTCCATTTACAGAAAACTCTGGAAACACAAAGCAGGCTACTGGACAGAGCACATCAGGGCTTCCTGGACAGAGGTGGAGGCAGGAACGGCACGCAGGACACTGGAGGTGCGGTTCGGGGTCGGGGATGTCTGTGGGGCTTGCACGTGTCACACCAGACTGTGCATGTACACACACCCAGTTCCAGCAAGGACAAAAGCCACAAACCCCTCTAGGAGCTCCTGGGGAGAGCAGGCAGACTCCCATGGGGCCTCCCCATGGCCTCCGTACCCAGCTCCCCAGCCCCCAAACGGGCCTCTCAGGAGAAGGGCTCCCAGCCAGGACCTGGCACTTGGGCGTCTCCTCAGCCCATCGCTGACCCCTTCCAGGAGAGTAGACAGGCATGCACAGACCTACCACAGACCATCCCCAGAAGAGGACGGGGCCAACTGCAGCCCCACAGCCCTCTGGCTTGGCCAGAAACATGGGCCACAGAGCAGCCAGTGCAGCCACAGCTGGTGGGGAAGGCTCATGTCCCAGGTGCAAACAGACATCAAAACCAACTCATCCGGCCTCCAGTGTCCCTAAAACATGTCCCGAGAGAGGTGTTCTGCTCCCAAGCACACAGCCGGCAGCTGCCCTCATGCGGACGGAGATGGTGGCCGTCAGGACACATAGACATGCCAGATGCCGCTTCCTGCTCCCGGTACGCAGAGCCAGTTCGAGTGCACGTGTTGGGCAGGTCCATCTGCAAACACCTAGCGATTGTCCAAGTGACCCCTGGGCTCTCGTTGGTGACCACCCACCCACCCAGTCCCCAGGCTAAACGGTCCAAGACCCTCCCCAACCAGCGAGGAAGAAAGAGACTGTTAACAGTGTTAGGGACAAGCGGTGGTAGTGGGAAAAGAAGACACAGACCCTGACCACAAACCAGGAATATTCCAAGTGCTTGAAAGTTTAAAATATGTATTAGAGACCCAAAAAAGTTTAGAGAATGTACTGGAAATTCCTTCATAAGCTTATAGCAGAGAGAGCTTCCAAACTTTGATATAAGATTAATTAGCTACAAGGGAAATGATGAATAAATCAACCTCATAAAAATTAATTTTTCCACACAGCAAAGACCATGATAGGTAAAATCAAAACTGGAGGAAAGTGTTTAAAACAGATTCTCTAGTATAGAACCAGCCCTAAGACTCAAGGAGCACAAAAACAAACAATTCAATAGCGAAATGAGCAAAAGTGACCAACACTGTTTGCAGGAAAGGAAATCCAGATAGGGTTTTAACCTGACTTACGGGAAGAGCGCAAACTAAAATGATCCAAGTCTGAAATGCAGCGCGGGCACAGGGCAGGAAGGAGGCGTGTTCCAGCACAGCCAAGCACGCCTGGAATGTCCAGAGCTGGTGGCGCCCTCCCCGTGCCCGGTGCCCGCACCCCCGGACAGAGCAGCCCTGCGCGCGGGAAAGTCTGGGGGCCCGGGCGGGGCCGTGTTCAGCCTCTTGCAAGGCAAGGAAGAGCCGGCCGCGGCTCTGTGGGCCCTGGCAGGAGACACAAGTCTCCCAGGTCAGAGACCGGGGCTCATCGCTCACCCCACGGCAGGCGGTGTGCCCCTCTGTGTGTCTGTGTCATTCACTGTGTCCCCGAGTCCCAGGGGACTGACCCAGACAGCCCCAGGCAGGTGTGGCCCTGCAGGGTCTGCATCCCAGGAGTCCCAGGGCAGACAGCCCCCCACGGGCACGGTGAGCGGCAAACGAGCCGCCCAAGGGAGAGGCCCCTCTTCCCCCAAGTTGCTCATCCAGATGCAGCCGGGGAGGCAGCGCAGGGAAGGTGGTCCCCACACAAACAGGCCGGCATGCGTGGCGCTCACGGCGGACTGCTGCCCTGGGGGGAGCTCAGCCGCAAAATGACGCGGGCAGCTCTGGGCATCTGCGAAACGGTCTCACCGGGCGCTGCCGGACCAAAGGACAGCGGGCTGGACGCCGTCCCTGAACGGATGTCGTGTGTCCGGACCTGCTGCTTTCCGCAGGAGCCTCTCGGGACAGGCTCCCAAGACACGGCTGGGGTGGCGGGCGGGAGGGGACTGCTGGGGCTCTGAGTTTTGAACCAGACGAGCATCAATAACTCAGATGAATTCCTCCATAATAAATGCCTCAAAAACTCATTATCTCAGACCCTGTTCTTGGAGCAAACACAATGAAAGCAGGAACCATAGCTCGCTCGCCCCAGAGGGTCCCGCACAGAGCATGGTGTGCCCTGAGGCCCGCGTGCTCTCCAGCGGGGACCTGTCCCGCATGCATGAGCGGCACTCCCTGGCCCCGGGCACAGATGCCCGCCGCTTTCCGCCACCCGCCTCAGTCTGGGTGGCACCACCACAGCGGCCCCCGGTGGCCCATGGCAGCCCACGGCGGCCGCATGACCCACTCAGGGACATGCCCACTTTCCGAGTCCCACCTCTCGAGCCCTCCCCGCCATTGTCAGGTGGTGGCCGCCATCCCAGACCTCTTGCAGAGCCGCGCTCCCCCAGGGTCGGGGAGGGCAGCCCGGGCCGCAGAGACGCAGGCCCGGCTTCAGTTGCCCCTGGAGGGTGCAGTCCACACACGGGGCCTTGCAGTCACGTGCACTGGGCAGAGCTGCGTCTCACACACACGTAGAGGCCAACAGTGGGACTCCTTGCGGGACCCCCGCCAGAGGAGCCAGGAGCTGGGGCAGCCCCAGGGCACAGCAGGGGCATAGCAGGGGCACAGCAGAGCGGCCCCAAACCCTGTCCCGCCCACCCCCACGGCAGACTGCACGCCCTAGTGTCCCACATGCCCCTGGGCCAGCAGCGGGACTCTGTCTGGGGAGTGAGGGCCACCGGTCCCCCTCCCTACTTTGCAAGCCTTCTGGAGGCCCCCAGGCAGGGGTCAAAGCCGCACACTAAGTGCCGCATGCGAGTCCTCGAGGACAGGCTTCCCCCAGGCCGAGAGGGATGTGGCGCTCACTGAAAACCGTGTGGACGTCTTGGGCCCCCATGGGCACTTCTGGCCAGAGGCGTCCCTCCGCGCTGACCTCGCCGTCCAGTCCAAGTGGGGAAAGCGGCCCAGAGCCATCCGGAGAGGCGCCGCAGGCTTGAGGGTGTGCAGGGAGCCTGCGGCCACAGACCCGGCTCCGCTGCTGTGGCCCCAGCCCCGCGCGCCGCTGGCCACGCACGACCTGCCCTCGCTCTCGGCGTCCCGGCATGCGCTCCTCACAAGGAGCAGAGACCGGCCCCTCCACGCGACCCTAACCTATCCCTAACCCTAACCCTAATCCCTCCACGCGACCGCATAGCAAAAGCCGAAGACGGGATACTTTACTGTTTCTGAACGGGCTTCCGTCTCTTGCGGCCGGCGTACAGGCACTCCCCCGGCGGGATCATCGTCTCTGGCCCTGGGGAGGAGACGAGCACACGCGGGTTAGTCCAGGAGGCCCCGCCCGCACCGTCCCCAGACCCGCACCCACCACGGCGTCAGCCCCGGCCTGCTGTGCTCACCGGGGTCCCCCCACGGACTCCACAGCGGGGTCCCCCGCCCGCATCAGCAACCGAACCAGGTGACCTGCAGAGCCCGCCCGTTGAACCCCGCACACCCTGTTTCCCTCAGCGAGAAGTTGCTGCAGGGTGCAGGGTGCAGGGAGCACGCACGGCCCCCGCCATGATGGCAGTGCCCTGGTGTCCAAGCCCGACCCGAGGACCCGTGTCACTGCACCCGTCTGGGGATCAGCGCTGGGCCCCTGCAGTCAGTTCTGAAAGAGCTTTCGGTAGAGAAACGGCCTGAGCCTGTCCTCAGGAGCCAGACACCGTTCCACGGGCGCCCACGAGACAGACACGCGGCTGCAGGGCCACAGAGCGGCTGCTGCATCAGGGCTCTGAGGGGACTGTTCCTCAGGCGAGGGGCCACGTGTGTCCTCACTCGGTGGCGTTTGTGGCGGGTCTTCTTCCTCTTCTCTGCCCTCCCCTGTAGGGCCCCGTACTTCAGAGCCAACAGGCTTCCTCTTCCGCGTGTAAAATCTCCCACTCCACTCCACGGTCTGGACTTTGCCCACGGCTGCCCCGAGCCCAGCTGAACACACCCTCCGGCCTCCACCAGCAGGGCTGCACATGGCGCGGGGATCCAAGAGGAGGTCCCATGAACCAGCCCAGGATCCGTGCCCTGAGGCTGGTAGGCTCACCCATCACCTGGGAGAGGGCACCAAAATCTTGATTTTTCCATGCAGGGAAGGTATACGAGCCCTCCCAAACATCCTACAGACCAGCGCGCAGTGCCCACACACGGCCTGTCACCCGGCCAACAGACTTGCACTGGAGCTTAGGAGCCCTCACCTGGCCTCAGGAAGAGGGGGCATCAACACAGAATGTCCACCCTGAGTGTGAAGAGCCACAGGAATATCCGACGTAGGTCACGAATGTGCTTTGAATATAAGAAACACACCTTGAACATAAAGACCTAAGTAGGTAAAGTAAGTGGATAGGAAAACATGTGCCATGTAATCAGTAATCAAAAGAAGCTGGGGTCCTTATGAGCATATGAGACACAGTAGGCTTAAGAAAAAGGACTATACCCAGGGACAACAACATTCCTTTCTCAGTAATCAATAGAACAAGTAAACCAAAAATCAGGAAGGCTTTAGAAGATGTAAACAGTCAAGACTTGAACTGACGGACATTTACAGAACACCCACTCAGCAGCAGCAGACCATGCATTCTTTGCACATGGAACATTCTTCAGGATAGACCAAATGCTGGGACTTTGAACAATCCTCAACAAACTCAAAAGAATAGAAATCATACAAAGTATATTTTGTGACAATGATGTGATTATACTAGAAAGATATATGGAAGATGCCCAGATATTTGGAAAGCAATCCACTCCTAAACAACCATGGGTAAAAGAGAACATCTCAAAGAAATTTAAAGCACTTTGAACTGAATGAAAATGAAAATACAACATATCAGATTTTGTGGGACACAGCTGAGCAATACTTTGATGAAAGTGATATTATTAAACATTTATATGAGGAAAAAAAAGATCTCAAATAATGTAAGCTTCAGGCGCCTGGGTGGTTCAGTGGGTTAAGCCGCTGCCTTCGGCTGAGGTCATGATCTCAGGGTCCTGGGATCGAGTCCCGTATTGGGCTCTCTGCTCAGCAGGGAGCCTGCTTCCTCCTCTCTCTCTCTGCCTGCCTCTCTGCCTACTTGTGATCTCTGTCTGTCAGATAAATAAATAAAATCTTTAAAAAAAAAATGTAAGCTTCTACTTTAAGTAACTAGGAAAAGAGAAAATAAATTCAAATCAAGCAGAAGGATGGAAGTAATAAAGAAGAAAAAATCAATGAAACTTTAAACAGAAAAGTAGAGAAAACTTGATGAACCAAAAGTCAGTTCTAGGAAAAGATTAATGGAATGGATAAACCTCTAGCCAGATCAAGAAATAGAGAAGACACAAATGACCAGGATCAGGAGTGAAAGAGGGGTCATCACTACAGATCCCACAGACATCAGAATGAAAATAAGAGTATACAACTATGAACTTAACTGTTTCCCCAAACCCCAAATCCATATGTTGAAGCCCTAATCCTCCAGTGGAGGCGGGGCCTTGAAGGAAGTGACTAAGGTTGCATGAGGTCATAAAAGCAGAGCCCTGATCTGTTAGAACTGTTGCCTTTATAAGAAGAGGAAGAGACACCAGGGCTGTCTCCTCACTATGCATACGGAGTCACTGCAAACCAAGAAGAGAGCTCTGCTGGAAAGCAAATCAGCAGTGTTGGGAAGACGTGACCGCCACTTGACCTGTGAGCCGGACGGGGTACTAGGAAGCTCTTCATCCCCCTCCCTTCTCCTTGGATGTGGGCTCCACTCGCCTTTCCTGCTCCCAGCAGCTGCTCTAAGGACACAGTCTTGAGAAGTGCATGATACATGTGACTGAGCCTAGTCGAGGCCTCTTTATAGAGATGACTTTTCAGAGATGGCCAGAGGATGCTGGACCCACTCATCTTTCTGCCGCCTACGACAAGCTTCTGCATGTAATCTCTCTCGGCTTACTCAAACCGTCACCTTCCACGTTCTCAGTCTCTCCCTCCTTCCACAAACAGGGCCTGACTTCAGACCACACCTGAGAGAGCACCTGAGAAGCTCGTAAAACCAGCCAGCAAGTACCTGGTCTTGGACTTGCAGCCTCCAGAACTATGAGGAATAAATGTGTGTTGTTCAAGCCCCCAGTAGGAGCTTCTGTTGTGGTAGCCCAAACACAGAGACAAATACTAACCCCACAAATCCAATAATTTAGGCCAAATGGGCCAATTCCTCGAAAGACACAAACTACCCAATTTACTCAAGAAAAAAACCACAACTGTTTGATCCTATTTCTATTTCAATAATAAAAAACAAAATAAAACAAAAAACACTCAGGCCCAGAAGGTTTCAATGGTAAATTCTACCACTTTTAGAAAAAAAATTAATAATACCAATTTTCTGCAACCTCTGGTAGAAAATTGAAAATACAATTTAAAAAATTGATAATTTGTTTATAAGTTCAGCATCACCCTGACCAAAAACCATACACTTCAAGAAAACTACAGACTGATATGTACCATGGACACAATCAGGTCAGCAAACGTAATCAGCAATACAAATAGGGCCAAACAGGATGGGCGAGTGAGGGTTATCCAAGAATTCAAGGCCACTTCGACATCCAACAATTGGTCATTGCAATTCCCTACTTTAATAAACTAATGAAAAAATACATATGATCATCTCCTATATGCAAAAAAGTATTTGACAAAGAAAAGGATTTGAAGGGAGCTTAATTACCCCGATGCAGGGCTTCTACAGCAATGCCTACTTGAGCGTCACACCTGACCACGAAAACTGAGCTCCTCCTGGAGCCCACAGACCCTTCATCCCGCTTCCCACTCAGCACCGTGCGCGTGTCCTCGATAGGGCAGCGAGATGAGGAAAAGCAGTGCCGTAACGTTGGGGAGGGGAGACAGAACCCTGCTTACAGACAATGTGATTGTACCTACAGAAATCCCTGGAAGTTTACTAAGACAAATCTCTTACAGTAATTGAGGTCAGAAAGGTCGAAGGGTAAAAGGACAATATACAAAAGTCAAGTGTGTTTCTGGAGACCAGTCGTGAGCCACCAGAACAAAGGGTTTTGAAAAGTAGTACCATTTACAGTAGCACCAAAATAAAACCGAAATTCTTGAGTATTTCAGTATACTATGTGTATAACTGGGGCTCCAAACAATAGAGGTGGCAGAAAAAAATTGGATAGAAATTTGTCCAAACATGGAAAACCCAAAAGACTTCACTCTAAAACTGCTAGAACTTGTACAGGAATTCAGTAAAGTGTCAGGATATAAAATCAATGCACAGAAATCAGTTGCATTTCTCTACACCAACAACAAGACAGAAGAAAGAGAAATTAAGGAGTCAATCCCATTTACAATTGCACCCCAAACCATAAGATACCTAGGAATAAATCTAACTAAAGAGGCACAGAATCTATACTCAGAAAACTATAAAGTACTCATGAAAGAAATTGAGGAAGACACAAAGAAATGGAAAAACGTTCCATGCTCCTGGATTGGAAGAATAAATATTGTGAAAATGTCTATGCTACCTAAAGCAATCTACACATTTAATGCAATTCCTATCAAAGTACCATCCATCTTTTTCAAAGAAATGGAACAAATAATCCTAAAATTTATATGGAACCAGAAAAGACCTCAAATAGCCAAAGGGATATTGAAAAAGAAAGCCAAAGTTGGTGGCATCACAATTCCAGACTTCAAGCTCTATTACAAAGCTGTCATCATCAAGACAGCATGGTACTGGCACAAAAACAGACACACAGATCAATGGAACAGAATAGTGAGCCCAGAAATGGACCCTCAACTCTATGGTCAACTAATCTTCGACAAAGCAGGGAAGAATGTCCAATGGAAAAAAGACAGCCTCTTCAATAAATGGTGCTGGGAAAACTGGACAGCCACATGCAGAAAAATGAAATTGGACCATTTCCTTATACCACACACGAAAATAGACTCAAAATGGATGAAGGATCTCAATGTGTGAAAGGAATACATCAAAATCCTTGAGGAGAACACAGACAGCAACCTCTTCGACCTCAGCCACAGCAACATCTTCCTAGGAACATCGCCAAAGGCAAGGGAAGCAAGGGCAAAAATGAACTATTGGGATTTCATCAAGATCAAAAGCTTTTGCACAGCAAAGGAAACAGTTAACAAAATCAAAAGACAACTGACAGAATGGGAGAAGATATTTGCAAACGACATATCAGATAAAGGACTAGTGTCCAGAATCTACAAAGAACTTAGCAAACTCAACACCCAAAGAACAAATAATCCAATCAAGAAATGAGCAGAGGACATGAACAGACATTTCTGCAAAGAAGACATCCAGATGGCCAACAGACACATGAAAAAGTGCTCCATATCACTCGGCATCAGGAAAATACAAATCAAAACCACAATGAGATATCACCTCACACCAGTCAGAATGGCTAAAATCAACAAGTCAGGAAATGACAGATGCTGGCGAGGATGCGGAGAAAAGGGAACCCTCCTACACTGTTGGTGGGAATGCAAGCTGGTGCAGCCACTCTGGAAAACAGCATGGAGGTTCCTCAAAATGTTGAAAATAGAACTGCCCTATGACCCAGCAATTGCACTACTGGGTATTTACCCTAAAGAACAAACGTAGTGATCCAAAGGGGCACCCAAATGTTTATAGCAGCAATGTCCATGATAGCCAAACTATGGAAAGAACCTAGATGTCCATCAACAGATGAATGGATCAAGAAGATGTGGTATATATACACAATGGAATACTATGCAGCCATCAAAAGAAATGAAATCTTGCCATTTGCGACAACATGGATGGAACTAGAGCGTATCATGCTTAGCGAAATAAGTCAAGCAGAGAAAGACAACTATCATATGATCTCCCTGATATGAGGAAGTGGTGATGCAACATGGGGGCTTAAGTGGGTAGGAGAAGAATAAATGAAACAAGATGGGATTGGGAGGGAGACAAACCATAAATGACCCTTAATCTCACAAAACAAACTGAGGGTTGCTGGGGGGAGGGGGGTTGAGGGAAGGGGGGTGGGGTTATGAACATTGGGGAGGGTATGGGCTTTGGTGACTGCTCTGAAGTGTGTAAACCTGGCGATTCACAGACCTGTACCCCGGGGGATAAAAATATATGTTTATAAAAAATTAAAAATTTAAAAAAATAATAAAGAAATTTGTCCAAACATAATGAAAACTGTAAACTTACAGATTCAAGAAGATCAATAAAGTCTCAGCACAGAAACATGAAATTGCAGCAAAGTCAGTCCTAATCAAGTTGCTCATAGCCGGGGCCTCCAGAACAATCGTAAAAGCCACCACAGAAAACAGCCACCGGGTGCGCAGGGACACGGGCAGTATGACGGCAGCCGCCTCGTTGGGGAAGCACAGAGACGGCGGAGCCACGTCATAAAATTCCACACCCTGGGAACACAGCTTTCAAAACTGAAGGGCTGGAGAGTTTTCCAAACACACAAGAACTGAAAGACTGGCTCACCAGCTGACCCACGCTGTAAGACATGCGAAGGGGTGTCTTCAGGCCAGACGAAAGTGATACCAGATGGTAACACGGGTCCACCAAAGGGAACGGGAGGCATAGGAAACAGAGCTGCTGGGTACAAACCCAGGGTCTGCTCTTACTGTTTAACTGTCTTTGAAAGACAGTTGTTTAAACAACGATGAGCACGTGTTGTGGGGTTTGTAACGTGTGTAGAGGTGAGGGGTATGGAAACTGTGGCACCTAGGCCAGGAGGGGGGACACGCAAGGGCCCGGTGGAAGGTTCCTCCCTGTTCACTGAGTGCTGTGATGGTGCTCAAAACTCGTGCCAAGTATCCAGGAGTAAGAAGCTTCCGATCCCAGGGCTCAGATGTGTCCTTCTTCCTGCTCCCCACCGCCGGAGGCTGACAGACTCAGTGACCTTCTACCCCCCCCACCCCAGGGGCTGAACCATACCCTCTCCAAAGAGCCCGGAACCGCAGCCTCGGAGAGGCTCCCCATGTCTGAGTGCGCTCTTCCAGCTTGTTCTGCCACCCTGGGCGTCCTCCACAGTCTTCTTCTCACCTTTATGGTCCATCTGCTGTTGGGTTAGTACTCCCTTATAGAAGTCCCTCAATTCAAACAAAAAATTAAGCTGAAAACACAAAAATCTGATTTTTTTAAAGCCTACCCGTGTCAGTGTTACGTACTAAGAAATGACACGTTGGGGACACACTGCACCATCTGAGAGCAGAGTGGGGTCTACACGAAACCAGACCGTTTGATACCGATACTGCGTCTGTGCCACTCGATGAACAGGCTGGGCTCATTACAACCTCCTCTTCACTTTTGGTAAAGATTTGAAATTTTCCATAATAACAAGTTTTTAAAAAAAGCATAAAAAAGCAGCAAAATGTGGCATAAGAACAGAGACCCTATCATGCCGAGGCCATTCGATGGGGAAGGAGAATGTTGTCCCCAGACGGGTGAACGGACATCCCTGCCTCACACCGTATGAAAAATTAACCAAAATTACTTAAAGACCTTTGTGTGAGAGGTAAAATGATAAAACATGGGGCTACACCTTCATGACCTTAAATTTGGCAAAAGATTCTTAGATGTGTCACTAAAGGCACAAATAAAAGACTTTTTTAAAAAAAATCAGACTTCATCAAATTTTAAAACCTGTGCTTCAGAGGACACCATCCAGTCACAGAACAGGAGAAGACCTTTGCAAATCATGCATCTGCTCAGTCTACTGCCCAAGACATACACAGAATTCTGACAGCCCAACAACAACAAAAAGAGAAACGGCCCAATGGAAAATGGTCAAAGGACCTGAGCAGACATTTCCCCGCAGAAAACCTGCCAACGGTGACCAGACGCCCGGGAGCGCCTCGGTCCGCAAGCGCTGGGGAGACGCGATCAAACCCGCAGCGAGCGCGGCCCTGCCCCCCAGGCCGGCTCAGGACAGAGCGAAGGCCAGCGACAGGCGCTGGTGAGGACGCGGAGCCCCCCGTGGCCCCGGGGCGCCCGCGTGGCAGACCCCCGAGAGCAGACAGAGGCAGCCCAGCGGTCGCGCTCCTGGCCGTGCACCCAGGAGAACTGAACACACGCTCGGCACCGTCGGTCACAGCAGCCGCGCGTCGACGACCGTGAGGCCGCCCAGGGCGAGCATCGCTGGGGGGGCCCGGCCGGCGGCGCCCGCGCTGGTTCCCCATCGGCGGGGACCAGACAGCGGAAAGGTCAGCGGTCGCCAGGGCCGGGGAGGAAGGACCGCCCGGAACGACCGTCTCAGCCGCAGGGAGCGTCTGTCCGGGGTGAAGGGGAAGTTCTGGACGCAGCGGGCGGGAGGCGCCCAACTCTGGATATACTAAACGCACGCGCCGGACGGTACTTTAAAAGGCTAATTGGAGCCGACGTGACTGCTCTGAGGGTAAACCCAGGACACAAATGTACGCTGATCGCAGGTGAAGTTTCTGGGGGGCTGAGAAAGGGACTAGCAGGGGCAGCGGCGGGCGCGGACTGCAGCCGTCTGAGGGCACCTGCGCGCGGGAACAGACGCAGGCGGCAGCGGCAGGGGCGCGGCGGGCGGGGGGTTCCGAGCGGACGAGGATGGTGGGAAACGGCCGCTGAGCGCGTCGGTGTGCCAGACTGTCCGCATGCGTGTTCCGGACCCCCGGGGCACGCAGCAGGAGTCGGGGGCAGGAGAGCTCTGGGCCCTGGCAGGCGGGAGCAGGAACCCACGGAGAAATGCTTCCGCCTTCGCAGCCTCGTCCTGGGCCATGGCCGCCACACCTGCCCTGCTCTGGGCAGCCAGGCAGACCCTCGGTGGCTGCAGGCCGGGGAGCAAAGCCATCCCAGGCCTGGCCCCAGCTTAGGCCCCAGGAGGGGCCGAGCATGCAGCAACCTAGAGTCACGCGTGAGGTCGAAGGTGAAGGGGACCCCATCCCCAGCACCACCGTTCCCTGGATGAGCCCTAAACCTGGAGCAGGGGTGGCATGGGGGCGGGCAGATGACAGAGAAGATGAGGAGGGGCCATTCCTGTCCCAGCTGACCCTGACCCCTTCACCGGAAGTCTCTACCCCACGCAGGAACTGGCGCAGGGCCGAGCCTGCATCGTGTGCCCACTCCACAGCCTCGCACCTTCTGCCCCACAAAACCAAGAAGTCCCTTGGTGTCTCCATCTCAGTGCTCAGTACAACCCTGGACACAGTTTATGGTCAGAAGCACCAAAGGCAGGTAAATAGTCACAGGTACCCCCACGGGGTATGTGTGGAAGAGATCAAAGGGGCTGCGCATCGACCGGCACACACACCACCACAGGCCTCGCTGGAAAACCAGTCTGGGTTCCGTGTGAGCTGAGGTTTCCGCCCTGGGAATCCAACAGACAGGTGGACATTACGGCGTTTTACCAAATACCTGTGCGTTCTCCTCAAAAAGATGAAGCCTCCATCGGAACAGACGGAATTCCTGGAAGCAGTGCCCCCCAGGACACAGGTCTCCGCCTCAGGTGCAGGCGGCAGACGCCCCATTGGGAAGTGAGAGCAGGGGACGCTCCGCGCAGGGCTCCCGCAGCCTGCGGCTGGCCTGGGCCAGGGTCCCCCCTGCAACCACGGACGGTGCTGGGCCAGGAGGCAGATGGGGACCTGCAGGCATGCGAGGGGCCCAGCAGGGGGGTTGGTGGCCCTCCCTTCCCCGCTAAGCTAAACCTGAGCTTTTACTTAGGAATCCTTCTCCAGGGGCTCCTGGGTGGCTCAGCTGGTTAAGCGTCTGACTCTGGATCTTGCTCAGGTCTTGACTTCAAGGTCATGAGTCTAAGGCCCCTGTGGGGCTCCGTGCTGGGCGTGGAGCATCTTTAATGGGCACGCACTGCTGTGGGACCACACTAGGGGTCTGAGTCCAAACTCCAACTCCGCCTCAGAGTTCTTGTGCCTAAATGAGGGGAAGGCCAGCCACGGGCTGCCGGAGCGCCGCCACAGGCGACGCGGCTTCCCATGAGAGGGCTGCACTGCCCGCTCACCACTCACCACGAGAGAGGCGGCCAGCTCATCGCCACGGGGTCTCCACCTAATGGCCGGTGCCAGGACTGCCACCGGGACGGGGCTCCCTTCCAGGGGCCTGCAGAAGCCTAATGGCGGACACTGGGTGGAGGTTGTCCAGGCTTAAGGGCCCGCCTCTACCAGAGACCGCCTGGAGTGCCCCCAGGGTGAGTCAGCAGCTGTCCAGGCCAGAAATCCAGGTATACAACTTTCAAGGATGCAGAGCTTGGGCACAGATGTCCTGGGCACACACTCACGTTCTGAACCCCTCAAGGACGGGCTGTGGCTGGTCAAACAGAGGCCATGTGTAGGTCACAGGGGCTACCCCCCTGTACCCCATGACATGATGATGCTGAAGGCCACTGTACACTCCCAAAGAGGGAAGAAGCCTCCAGTGCCCTGGAAAAAGGCAGGAGGAAGGTCCCCAGGAAAGAGGTGCCCCAGACCTTTGATCTCTGGCCCTGACCGGTCACCAGCCCCGTGAGCAGCCCCTTCCCCAGCTGAGTCGCAGTGGGAACACCGGCCAGCAAGTCACGGATGGCCGGGGCCACTCACAGAGTCGCCAGGATCCGGGATTTGGGGCCACTCAAATTAAGACTTTGAGGCGGGGGAATAAAAAAGGAAACTTTCTTGGTGCCGCTAACTGAAACCAAGCGCATTCCTGGAACACAAACACGGGCCCTTCCGCCCTTCCCGAGTGTGAGAACCAAGCCTGGTGCTCCCCGCCGGGTAGGAGGGCGCCAGGCTGTGCGCCCCAGCCCCGGCCCCGGCCCTCCTCCGCCCGCCGCCCTGTGGAAGGCTCGGGGGCCCGTGCCGAGCCCCGCAGCATCTGCCCACGAAGTTTCTGAAGGACACCGGACCGAGGGCAGAACTAGCCCAGCGGGCCCAGGGCGGTGGGTCACAGGCAGGGGCTGGTGGGGAAGGGAGACACCGCGGGGCCAGGAGCGGTCCAGGCCGACGCGCTTCCCTCTTCCCCTTCTGGCTCTCAGGTGCGCACCCACCGCCCGGCCCCGGCGCCCCGCGGGAGGGCGGCTGGCTGGAGCCCCTCGGCGGAGCGGGGGCCGGCGGGGCGCGCCGGGGACACTTACCCGGGCCGGCGGGGCGCGGAGGCTCAGGCGCACCCGCGGGAGGAGCCCGCCCGGGCCGGGAGCTGTGGCGGCGCGGCTGCCGGCGCTCGCATCTCCGGGACGGGGACCCGCGGCGGCCGCGCACGGACCGCCCCACCCCGGCACGCGAGCCCGCCCCGCCCCGGGGCCGACCGAGCGCGGGAGGCGGCAGGGCGCTCGCGCATCCCCGCCCCGCGCTCCGGGCCGCCCTCCGGCTCTGCGTGCGCCTCGCGCGGGTCGCGCCGTGGCCCGTCGGGGACCCGAGGGCTCTCCCACGGTCTGTCCGGCCCCGGCCGGCTGGTGCCCCTCGAGGTCCCGGCCCCCCCGGCACGCGCCCCACCCACCTGCGCCGGCAGAGGCCAAGCGCGCACCTGCCCGCGGGGCGGAGACGGGGCGCGCAGGCGGCCCGACCCAGTAGGTGATGGGAGCAGAGCGTCTCCCGCCGGCTCCAGTGGGGCTGTTGCGGGAATCGGAAGGAACACGAGGTTGTACGGGCTCGAAGATGCTATGACACGCTGACCCGGGGCTTCCCGGGACTCTCAGGGTCCACCAGACGGGCGCGCGGAGCGCACGCCCTGCCCGGCCGACACGCGGGGAGAGGCGCGGTCCTCCTCCCTGGACCTCTGGCGGCCGCTCCCTGTCCTCTAAGGCTCCGAGGGTCGTAGGGCCCGCCCCTGCTCCAGCAGGCCTGCTGGCCTGGAACCACCCCGACGCCCGCTGATCTTGGCCTCACAACCTGAGGTGTCCGCCGGACGCCTGAGCGACCCCGACCCGCTCCAGCGCCACAGTCCTCACCCCGGGCCGCCATGGGGTCGCCTGACCCCCAGCCCACGTGCAGGCCCCCGGTGGTCTCCGGGATCAGCCCCTCATGCAAGCCCCACCGCGCATCCCTGCAGCTAGTCCTGTAGGGGGCATTCCTGCGCCCACCAGACTCTGAGCAAAATCCTGTCTCCTCAGAAGCCCCCAGTATCTTTCTCTTCCTGGAGTCACTGATGTCCTCTGAATGAGCAAGCATGAGTGCCTCAGGATCTTTGCACTCACTGTCCCCTCAGGGAAATGCTCTTCTCTGGATGCTCACAGGAGGGCAAACTGTTTCTGTCGGAGAGAAGACCCACAGCAAACCAAGGCCACCACTGTCCATCTCCTCTCCCTGCTCTGTCTCCCTGGTGCACACCGCACCTGAAATCACTGCCGGGGACCAGGTAAACTCCCCAGGTCTGTTCACCTCTACCCAGGAAGAATACGGTGCCTACTGCAGAGAAGGCACTCAAACTCGTGGGCCTTGGGGTGCTGCAGGGCTGGGTTCGTTAGGTGGCTGCCTGCCACTGGGGTCATGATCTCTCGAGCCCCACATCAGGCTCCCTGCTCAGTGGGGAGCCTGCTTCCTCCTCTCTCTGCCTGCCTCTCTGCCTACTTGTGCTGTCAAATAAATAAATAAAATCTTTAAAAATAATAAAATAAAAACGTTTGCTGAGTGAATGGTGTCGTGTCATTTTTGACAGGGAGCTGCTTGCAGCTGTATTGTGATAGCTTGTATGTCTTCAGAAGCTAAAATCAGTAGTTGCATCCTGATGCAACTTTTGTAACGTGCATTATGGACAGAAAAGGTTTGGGTGAATAACTGAGATTATAGGAGAAAGTCAATTTCTTTTTACTTTTTAAAATTTTTAAAAAAGATTTTATTTACTTGAGAGAGTGAGTGAGCGTTAGCGGGGAGGTGGGGGACAGAGGGGGAGGGACAAGCAGACCCCCCACTGAGCAGGGAGCCGGATGCGGGGCTCCATCCCAGGACCCTGAGATCATGACCTGAGCCAAAGGCAGACACTTAACGGACTGAGGCACCCAGGCGCCTCTTTAATTACTGTTTAAAATTTCTACAATCTCTGCACATATTTGTAAAAAGCATGTAGTACTTATTTTGTACTTATTTTGGTAATTCTTTTGGTTGTTAAATAAGTAAGCATGTGTATGATTTCTGGAGGGGGGACACATCTTGCAGAGGTAAGGTGGGGGGGGCCCGGACCCAGGGATGTGGGCAGGACACCTGTTGGGTCCCTGCACTCCAGGTCTGGAGCCCTCTAGTAAGAGCTGGCACTTCCCCTGCACGGGAAGATGGCACCCCCACATCCAGGGACCCCTCTCTGTTCAGGCCCCTGGCACACCCACCCACCCACCAGGACTGGCAGGAGTGAGACACTTGACCGCTACTTCCTGGGGCAGGACCAGCACAGGTGATGCTGCACGGTCCCTGGTGTAGAAGAAAAGCAACATCCAGCTTCCCTCCTTCCCTGAAACTGCCCCTGATGGCCTGAGCCACCCACGTCCCAGGCAGTCTGTGCTTGTGAAGAGCAAACACCATCCAGGCCCTGCCAGGGGCCAGGAACTTGCATCGGTCTTGTACCCGGCTACAGCCCCATAGCTGACCCGCTATGGGGGCGGAAAAGAGGAGGAGGGAAGAAGCGAGCTCGTTTGTCACCATCTATTTCCTGACCTACTTCCTGTAATTTATTTCCTGTCTCCTCCAATCTCTCCCCACCCCCCACCAGCCCTGCCAGCCCCAACTAAACATGACTCATTTGCTTGGTTTTCTTTGAACTATTGTTGTCCTCCACATCCTTCAGCAGCTCTGAGAACGAGCCTTCCGCAGGGCTCCCCAAGTGAGGTTGCGCCCACGTGGGCAGACCTGCCACTCACCCCGGCTTCCCTGGACCCCGGCTTCCCCGTCCTCCTGCTAGTTCTGTCCAGAATCTCGGCCCTTCCTCTTGGTGTTCCCACTCGTTTCCTGGCACGTATCCTCCAGGAGCTTCCTAGTGTCTTGAAATCTAGTGACAGAATTCGAGGTGCAAACAACTTCCCTCCACACATCTGGGGAGGGGGCCGTCTCCTGCCACAGGACCGCCCAGTCCCGGAGTCTCAGGAGCACCTGTGCTTCCCTGGGGGGGGGGGGGCTCTCCTTGACCCTGGGCTCTAATGCCCCTCGGCACCGCCCTGTTCCTCTGTAGTGCCCTTCCAAACTAGCCCTACTCCCTTTAGGTCTGGAAAATGCCCCCTTTGGGAAATTTTCTTCCCTTGAGTTTTCTCTGTTCTTTAGCTTTTCTCCCATCTAGATATTCTGTTTTTAATTTCCAAGAATTGTTTCTTATTCTGGATTCTTACAGAATTGGGTCTTTTTTAAACAGATGCAGTACTTTTGGTGGCCTCTGAGTTACTGGCTGGAAGTCGTTCGGGCTCTAAGACGTTTTTCTGGTTCCTGAGTCGCTATTTCACAACCGTGACGTGAGCTTAGCTGCACCCACCCTAGAATGAGGCACTGCCCTCAATGGACCTGTTCTCGGGGGGTGGGTTTCTCTGGCTTCCTGCCCGGGAGGTGGGGGGCCTGCCTACAGGAAGCCCTCCCTTACCCCCTGTCCATGTCCTCCTGCACCACCCTGCACTCTGGCAGCTTCTCCCTGGAACCTGGGGCCAGGTGTCTCCTGAGCCACGTGACCCTGAAGCTTTGTTTCCCTCTCTGGTTCTTTTTATCATTTGAAGGCAATTTCAAGAGGAACTTTGCTCTCTGAATTGTGAGCAGCGAGTTTGATCCTTTTTTAAACAAGGTGAGGCCCAGTCGGCCTGGCCTAGAGCATCACCCAGTGGGAAGGCTGGATGGGTCAGATGTGCCCTCTGGGCTCCCTTGCTCCTGCATGAACGGGGTGAGGTCCAGGGTGCCCTGTGTCCGAACTGAAGCCCAACCACCACTGATCATGCAACCTTGGCCAAATTATGGGCCCTCTATAGGTCTTCATTTTCTTACCCAGAAAACAGAGAACTACAGACAAATGGAACAGAGAGCCCAGAAATTAACCCTCAGCTATGTTATGTAACAATATATATAAGTCATAAAACAGCCTCGTGGCTAACGATGTCTGACAAAGGTGCCAAGACCATTCCATGCGGGAAAGACAGTCTTGCCAGCAAAAGGTGGTGGGAAAAACGGATACGCACATGCAGGAGAAGAACGCTGAACCTAACACCATGCGCAAAAATTAAATGATCACAGACTGGAAATGAGAGAGAACGCTGAGAACACCACACAGGGGAAAAGCCTCGGGACACTGACATTTTTCCGAGGACGACAAGCGAATGAATGGTCAGTAGCATCTGAAAAGGGGCTTCATGTCATCAGGGATATGGAAGCCAAAGCCACGGTGAGATCCCACCTCGCGCCCAGGATGATTACGCCCCAGACAGTGGCTTCTGGCACGGACGTGGGGCAGACGTGCTGTGGTGAGGAACGGCACGCGGGGACAGGGCACGAGGGACCAGGTACTGTGGGCTGCCAGGGCAGCCGGCCTGCCTTCCCTCACGAGGCCAGCTTCCCGAGGTGCTCTGCCTGCTCCATCCCAAAAGCCTGTGTCTAAGCGGACCCAGGGCTCGGCTTGAGCAAGTGACCAACGGAGAGCCGCCCAAGTCAGCCTTCGCTCCTTTCCTGCCCTCAGACTGTAGGCTGCCTGCTCTGGTTTCTCTCTGTACCTGTAACACACGCCTGAGTGCACCGTGTCCGTTCCATACCGGTGTGCCCCTGGAGTCAGGCGCTGGGGGAGGCACCCAGGGCAGGTGTCCCTCCACGGTGTGACTGCACTGCCCCCTAGTGGCCGAACGAAGGCTCGCGGGGCTGCATGTGGCTCCCAGAGCAGACATCCAGGTGGGAAGGTTTTCTCCCAAACTTCAAGTGGCCTGGCTCCCCACTGGAGCCCCCAGACCTCTTAAGCCCACCTGCCTCCCGGGCCTTCCAGAAACACAGCCACATGCCCACCACCGCAAGACACCACAGCCGTGACTTGCCGCCCAGGTTCCCCACTGACCACCACCTCCCAAACTACCCACTCCTCACGGTACCTCCACTGACCAGACCCTTGGCTCCCACGGGGAGAGCTGGTGCCACAGACCTGAGTGCACCTGTACCACACGAGTGTATCTGTACCACACCTGAGTGCACCTATATAACACACCCGAGTACACCCGTGACACACACGGACTGCACCCGAACCACACACCTGAGTGTGTCTACACCACACACGTGGGGCACCTGGGTGGCGCAGCTGGTTAGGATCCAGATGTGATCTCAGGGTTATGGGATTAAGCCCTGCTCCAGTGGTGCTGAGCGTGAGGCTGCATAAGCCTCTCTCCCTCTGCCCCTCCCCCCGTGTTCTCTTTCTCCCATAATCTAATATGTAAATACTACAAATGGATACTGATAAACCCTAATAAAATAACTCTAAATATTTAGAATTCTAATAAAATATATTGCAGTAAGATGTATCTTAAAAAGTACATACACACACACATACACGTCCCACACCTGAGCACCTGTGCCCGCAGCACACACCTGAGTGCATCCTGGTCACAAACCTGAGCGTGTCTGTACTGCACACCAGAGAATGTCAGTAGTGTACCTGACTGTCTACACCACGTGCCTGAGCGCACCTACCGTGCACTTGGGTTTCTCTTCCCCATGCTGTGAGGTACTAAGAAGCCCACACTTTCTTTAGAGGAACAGCCCCTCCTTCCTAACCAGAGAACATGAGACCCTTACCCATCCCTACTCACACCATTTCTTTGCTAAAATTCTGCTTTTCCTTCCCTGCCCGGACCCAGGAGCGCAGGGCTCATCACACATTTACACAGTTCCCTCTCCGTGGCTGACACAGCGAGGGAAGAGGTCTCTCGGAGTCCACTGTGCGGCCTCCATGGAGCTTAAACACAGCCGTGCAATGGGGGCAGGTGCCTCGCCAAGGCCGAGAGCTGCTCTACGGCCAGCCTGAGACGGGGTCTGGGTGCAGAGAGAAAGGAGGGGCTCCCGCGTGCACAGGGTGGAACTCGGCAAGACTGATGGAAGGCCCTACAGGCCGTCCTCACTCCAAGCCTGAGGTCTTTGCAGGCCTGGGTCAAGGGAAAAAGGAGTGCAGCATCTTCCAAAGGCACCTCTTGTAGTCACGACGTAGGGAAAGGGAGTGGGCGGGCAGCGGAGGGATGCATGTCTCGGGGATGAGGACATTAGCTGGGAGACACTGAGCCCAAGATGTCTAGGGGAACCCAGAGAGAAGCCACCTGAGCGCCTGAATGTGTGCACCTTGGGTCTGACAGCCTCTTGGGAGTCAGCATTTGGGATGTGGTGTCAGATGGTGTTCACTGAAGTGGAGCTTGGGGTCACATGCTGGTGCTGTGGCAGGAGCACGCTGATGCCTGGAGACGCACCAAATGGAGGCAGAAATCCCCAAAGACACCTCCCCGTGGGCCATCCCCCGCTGAGCTCGAAAAGCTGCCCACGAGCCTCACAGATTCAGAGTCTTTACCCCCACCCTACATACTGTCGTCAGTGGTGTCCTGACCTCTCTAATCAGATCCCAGGTAAACCCAAACGTGGCCGCCTCCTAACCAGCACAGGCCCCCAACGAGACCCCTGTGGGCCAATGATTTCAGATGTCCCAGACCCACTTATAATCCCTCAACACCCATCCGAATGTCTTCACAACTGCTGCCCCCAATTCTGGTTTAGGGAAGCACACTTAGGAGAGGGAAGAGGCAGAAAACAGCTGAAAGTGATGCCCATGAGGGAGAGGGTGAAGCGGCTGGCTGTGTGCGACAGGCGAAGCGGAGGACCCCTCCAGCTGCCCGCACCCCACCTTCACGCTGGGAAACCACAACTGACAGGTCATCGCAGGACAGGCCTCAATCATCGTAAATGGCAGAAACCCACCTACTTCCAAACCTAATCTGGGTTTCTACGTTCAAAGAAGTCTTCATGAAATTTAATCTAACTCCTGTGACAAAGGACACAGTACCCTTGGGTTTCCCTTCAGAGGAGTCAGGTGGGCACCTAGAGGACTCCCACGTGTGCGCGTCTGAGACAGATTGGGACAGGAGTGCATCTGCTTTATTGCTTATGCTGCATATTCAAACAAATACAATAAACCCCGTCTTAAAAATGTAAGGCACATGAAAGCCTTTGTGCAATTCCGGATTAGTTTTAAATCCCTATTGGCTAATGACAGTATTTCCCCTATAGACCTGGAGCCATCTGGAAATGACCGTGATGAAGTTTTCGCATGCAGAATACCTGAAACATGATCGCATCTTACCTCATGGCACAGCTGAACAGCCTCAAATCAAATGTCTGTATGTGAATAATGATTACAACCATGGTTACATTTGCAAAAACCTTCCCAGCTTATCCACATATGTACAGTTGGGTCCCCAAATGTTAATTATATAAAATCTAAAGGAAGAAGAACAGTATCTTGCTGCATCTGTGTCCTGTTTCCTTCAAGGGAGATTTGGCATTTTTAGTCTTCCTTCCACAAGTCCCGCCGCTATCTGCAAAGGCCAGTGTTATACGATGCTGAAGACCATGGACAGATACTGCTCATAGGACACCTGAATCCAGCCGTCCTGATCCGTATCGTAGCGCCGGAATATATCGGTCAGCCTCTGGGAGAGAGACGACAGGCAGTTAGACCGCGATATGTATGAAACAGAACGAATGAAATGCACCTAGCAAGAAGATGTTTAGGAACGAAAGTCACCCATGTCTCCCAACCCCCCAAGCCCCGATGGAGAGCTGGGCAGGGAGACACGAGTGGGTAACCCTGAGCACCCTCAGGCCTGTCCATCACGGAGGGCGCTGCGACCTGGTGGGACAGCAGGGGAGGGAGGATGAACGTGGGAAGCTGGGTAAGAGGTCAGGGGGTGGGCTGTAGCCCCACCTCAATGATACGCCACAGCCCCAGTCCTGTCTCCCAAGTGGTCCAGGGCTGAGCCGCGGTCCTCCCTTCCTCCTCTAAGACCAAGCTCATGGGGGCTCTTCCTCGAATGCTCACCACCGCTCTGGCCACTTGCCACCGAGGACACAGGGAAACCAGCCCGGACTTGGGCCCCTCCCTTACACGCAGCAGGTAGAGGCCCAGACACAGACCGTGGGAGGTGGGTCTCCTAGTACCGGCCTCAGGGTCCGTCCTGGCCACCCCACCCATCCAGAAGGCTCTGCTTTAGTCTGTTCACAAGCTCCATCCCCCCACAGCAGGTCAGGGGCAGAGGGAAGAACCCTGCACCCAGCAGCAGGGACAGCCAGTTGAGGGCCGCCCCAGGTGAGGGGCACCAGACAAGCACAGCAGGCCTGAGACTCCTCGCGACAAAAGGCAGCAGAATACAATTCCTCAGGACAGGAGCGGAAAACAGTGCCCAGTTCACGGTGAGAGCAGGCTGGAGCCCGGCCCTCCGGCAGGTAAGACAGGGTACCTGACCCAGCCGACTGTTTGCTTGGGCGTTAGCTGGGCCCCCCCAGCGCACATGAGATACTCCAGCTGCACCAACTACAAAAACACCGGCGGCAGGGAACTCCCCGGCGGTGGCAGCGGCAGGGAACTCTGGCTGAAAGAGCGTCGGGCAATTCTTCTTCGCACTTTAGTTGTATTTTCTACAGATTTTCATGTTCTTTTGCAAAAAATCATTTCTTTTTGTAGAAAAAGACAGATGAAGGAAAATATTTTGGGGGGTGTTTTATTGTGGCCTGCAGCTTTTCTCTGTCCTGTGTTGAGGGTCACTCGGGAAGGGTGGGTGGACCAGGGACCGGCAGGCAGGCCTCCGGCTCAGCACGGAACCCCACGGCCGTGGCTGCTGCCTGACAGACACCCGCCTGGAGGGGCCGATCCCCAGCCTTGAGGTGTGCGCAGGCACCAGGCAAACTTCTCCTGGGACTCGGATCGCCTTACCTCGGTTACCGAAAGTCTACACTCCATGACCTCGGCTGGAGAAGAAATGTAAGGATCAGGTGTTTCCTCACGGGACACAACCTCAAATGAAAACTCTAACCCAAGAGCACCTCCGACGCAGGCAACGCGACCTCCATACTGCAGCGCTCCGCAAGTGTTCAGACACCACTGCCAGTGGGGTGGGGTGGGGTGGGACGGGCAAGGCTCTCCCCATTTCGGGAGCCGAAGCTCGGATGTCAACAGAGCTGGCTCTCTGGCGAGGCCTCAACAGCAGGGCTGGGCCGATCCCAGACTCACAGTACTTAGCCGGCCACAGAAAGTTCACTTTCACTCTCATGGGAAAAAAATCCCGAGGAAGTTTCTCAGAATTCCAAATTATATTAAAAAATCTCAGGCTATTCACATTTCTCTGGGACTCGAAAGCTGACAAGATGGAATCTGTGGGACAGTAAGGGCCTGGGGTGTTCGGGTCACAGAGGGAGGACATCAAACTGTCTGCCGGCACGTAGCTGCGGAGTCTGAGGGACGGGCACACCAGTCCGTCCTACTTCAGTCTGTTTTTTAAAAAATCTGTCACAATGAAAATCTGTCATAATAAAAACTTGGAAAGCCAGCTAAGAGCTTATCAGTTCACTGCATTTCTAAGCCTAACTCTGTGGAACCCGGATCCCGACCTCGACACAGGAGCGGGGGCCTGCGTGGGCCCAGCGGCGCAGGTTCTATCACCCTGCCCTCGACTCTGGAGGGCACTCGTGCCAGCAAGTGCACCAAGCTCCCGCAGGTACAGAAGCAAGACTGCGGGAGGGAAATGGTGGTGCTGGGGTCCCTGGGACCTGCGACCTCCCGTCCTTGGAGCTCCCCTCACACAAAAAGGCAGGGCACAGTCAACATCGCGACGGAAAACTGACCCATTTCCTCGGAATGAAAACACAGCAAAGATAGCAGAGTATACATGCAAGTAACCCACTCGATTTAGAAAATGTGACCTCATTGGAAGGGACCTTGGACCCAGGGATGGGAGATGATCCCTGAGCAGTTGAGACCCACGTAACTACTAACAGCTTTCCGCTGACTGGGAGCCTTACCAATAATGGACTAACAGTCAATTAACACTTGTTTTGTACGTTATGTGTATTATGCACGTATTCTCACAATAAAGTAAGCTAGAGAAAAGAAAATGTTATTCAGAAAATTGTAAGGAAAACACATTTTCGGCACTATGCCATACTTATCAGAGAAAGTCTGCCTATGAACGAATGTGTGCCTGGGCCGTACGTCGTTCAAGGGTCAGCGGCACTTCCACCGGGAGGAAGAACACGACTGGCCACAGCCCCCTGAACAGACTAACAGCTCCTCGGCCGCCAAGACTAACCTGCATACCCTCGGGCAGCAGACACCAGTCCCTCCAACTGCTGACTGCAGAGCGGCACTCTGCCCCCTCCCTCTGCTTCCGCAGCTGTGCCCGCCTGCTGCACTGGCCAGCGCACAGTGAGCCCCCACGGAGCCCCGTTACCTGCAAGACGATGCAGCCCTGGATGAAGTCGTCGAAGGCGATCTGCCCCCGTCCTTGTCTGTCAAACTTTCGAATGAGGATGTCGTGAAACTGGTCGGACAGCCGGTACCCTTGAAGAGGAGGAGGAGGATGAATGGAGGGCCAGGAGAGGGGCCGCTCCCATCAGCCCCCACGTCCTCCTTCCGACAGGCCCCACAGCCTCTGACATCAGCAGACGACAAACGACAGAGGCAGGGGTGGGAGACGCGAGGCGCAAACTCGTTCACATGCCCTCTGGGACCACACCCCCATCCGCAGTCCCATGAGCGGCCGGCGCGAAGACACCCCCTCTTCCTGCAAGGGGAGTGCTCCCTGGGGGCCGGCGCTCGCAGGCACCGCAGGTCACAGCTGGGAGCTCACTCGTTTGCATCACGTACACTCACCCCACAGCGCTGCACCCCAAAAACCATCCCGCAGGGCAGCGCGGTTTCCTTGCGAAGTTTTCGTTTTACAGATAGTTTCATTTTACATGGGAAAGAATGTATCACTGGAGGCTTCCAAATAAACACAATGTAAACTCAGGGAAGGAGCTGACCCACTGGCCCACACGCCCCTCTGGGCATCAGCAGGGACATCCAGGAGGGAAATACCAGGAGCCAGGCAGCCTCCCGGAGTTCACAACCACTCAAGGGCCATCGAACGTTATGACAAAGTCACTGATTCCACCTTCAACTTACTGAGTGTCTTGAAAAGGTCTCCAGCAGGGAGGTGGTTCTGAAGACACAGGGACACAGTGGCCACTCGCCTGTGGGACACCCCTCGAGGCCACTCTAAATAAGGACACCTACTTCCTTCCCTCCTAATCCCACTACCTGTGTGACTGTGGTGTCCTTACTATTCAGGAGACAAGATCCAGGGGCCAAAATATTTTTACTGCTTTTCCATCCTGTTGGAATCTTTGCGAGGACACATGTACACCTATTATCTGAGTGAATTACACAGTTAATGATTGCAGAAATACTTACTTTTCTAAGAAAGACTCAAACATGCACACACAGGACAGTCCCTTCCGGAGTGGTCAGCATACCCTGTGCATCTGTGACTTAAATCCATCCCCCCTGCCAGTGAGAAGACAGGATCCCTGACTCAAAAAAAAGAAAGGCAGCAGGTCTGGGACAGGGGTCCCCTGTGGACAGGTGAGGAAGCGGCCCAGGCTGGTAAGAGCGGAGCTCATCCAGGTGGAGAGAGCAGACACCAGCCATCGCTGTGGCGTTTCCGGCCCAGACCTAACCCTACAGGACGGACCTCCACAATTCCTGCAGACCACGGAAGCAACTTCTATCATCCCTGGGATCAGCTTCCGAGTCCCCTGGTCCTCAGCGTCACTGCAGCGAGAACCAGACCAACACAAGTCAGACTAGAAAAGTGAAAGAGGAAGAGAGACATTTACATGAGAAGCAAAATCTTCTCTACGAGTTTCCATCAGTGAAAGTGAAACATCAGCCTCATCAATTAAGAGGAGGTGCCCTCTGGAAATGTACATCAGAGCCCTGAGAAGGTGGCTCACACGTGTCGGAATGGTTGTGATCGGAAAGGCTGAAACCCCACATGCTGGCCAGAGTGTGGAGAAGAGAGAGCCCCAGGCCCGGTGGGAACCCAGATGGGCACAGCCACCCCGGGACACAGTATGGGCACTCTTCAGAAAGCTAGCAACAGAGCCAGCACGTGATCCAGTAATCCCGCTACTGGGATTTACCCCAAGAAAACGAACACACTGATTCGAAAAGGCATCTGCGCCCCTCGTTCACCGCAGCACTGCCTCCAGCAGCCAGGGCACAGAAGCAGCCCGCGGGACGACGGACTGAGGGACTGAGACCTTGCCGCTGGCAGCAGTGTGGACGGACCTGAGTGCATTAGCTCAATGAAATAAGAGAGACAAATACCAGATGATCTCACTTCTGTGTGGAATCTAAAAATAAACCGAGCACACGAAACAGAACCAGACTCCTAAGTGCAGAGAACAGGCGGTGGCCAGAGAGGAGGGCTGGGGCAGGTGAAGCAGCTGAAGGGGACTGAGAAGTGCCAGTTTCAGATTGTGAAATAAGTCCGGAAGTAAAGCACAGCACAGGGGACACACGTGTAACACTGTGGGAGCACTGTACCGTGACAGGCGGCACCTGCACAAGCCGCAGCCAGGGCTGAGACTAACTAACTTACGTCAACTGCGCTTCAGTTAAATGCAAAAAAAAAAAAAAAAAAACGCAGTGCCCCTGTACGCTGCTCCCCCAGCCTGTGACCCCGGTTGGGACTGGCCCTGTCAGCCTGGACATGCAGGCACAGGGCCACACCCTGAGCTTAGAAGAGCAAGGTTCTCTCCTGACAACTAACAAGCACAGGAAGGGGAGACATCAGAGCCGCCCGGATGATCCCACGAGTCACCCACCACCTGCTCCCAGCACCCCGAAATGACAACACACCTTCCCAAGCCTAGATGCTAACCAGTGACCTCTCTGCAGGGCACAGAGACTGCAGCAAGGGGCAGACCTGGAACGGGGCATCAGCCCACGTCTATAACCAGCCGATGGCATGAAAAGGCTGGGGGCTGCCCGTGGACCTGCTGGGACCCTGGTGCAAACGGACTGCTCATTTTTAAGGTGGGTCCGAGGCATTGATGTGGTGAGCAAACGACCACACACGGCAGGGACGCGAGTAAAGCGTGTTGGGGGGACACCACACGGGCGTCGCACTCCTTGGCCCGCGACGGAGGACAAAGCAAATGTAGCACCGAGCCGCTAACGGCTGCGAGGCGGGGCGACTGGAGGGAGGGCCATCCACTCTGGTAACGTTTCCATCAGAACACACCGAGCTGGCCTGGCGAGGGGGGCTGCCCGTGCCTCACCTTCCCTACAGCAGGGACTGTGCTGCGTGGGGGCAAACTCCTCACGCGCTTCCTTCCTTCGGCTCTCTGCACCTGGCGCACGGTGCCTCCGCGCCCCGAGTTTAGAGAAGGGATACGGGAGCTCCCGCAGCCGCGTGTGGCCTGGGAGAGTCACCCGGTGCGGCCAGGGTTGAGCAGGAATCTTCACTTCAGTTCCTACTGAAAATCTGCTCCCATTACTAACATGGAAAGGGTAACAATGTCCCTTCTTGGTCTCAGAGACCAAGAACCAGTCCCAGGAAGAAACTGGTTAGAACGGGTGGAATGCGATAGCAGAGTATTTACTTTCTCCAGAAAACATCTGGAAGTCAGGGAAGAGCCCGCGTCAACCAGTCCAGGGAGGCTGGCCATCTCCTGACCACAAGGGACTGACCCATGACCTCCACGACCCTGAAGCCGCAGCAGGGACTCAGGAAGCCAGAGAGGCCGGGGCACTGCCCACCTCACAGCTCCCGCCATGAGCTCTAAGGACCCAGAGGGCCACTGGCACAAAGGAAAGAGAGGCCTCTGGGCCTGACAACGCTAGTGCTATCCGTGTTCCCTGAAACCTGAGGTCACTTATCTGGTGTAATTCACAGGACCCAGGTTCCTCCCAAGCTGTCCTCAGCCCGGCCAGGCCTCCAGCTCCTTCCGGCCCTTCGGTACAGCCTATTGTCCCCCAGCCTAAGGGCAGAGCAAAGTCAGCTGTGTTCCCAGTCCCAGCGCAGAGAACCTGAGGTCAAGTCCTGCCCTAACCCTGACCCCCAGCTAGTGTGTGATGTGGGAACACAAGCTTCCTATGGAGCGCCAGAGCGGCTCCCTGAACACCAGAGGATTCCTGAGGCAGGAAAGGAAGAGAAAGAGAGTGCGTGCCCCACGGAGAAATGGGAGAAGGGCAGAAGTTACAACGCATTAACAGAAGAACCAAGACGTACTTCGTATTATTAAAACTCAAAATACCTAGAAGTTCATTAGTACATTATAATAACAATGTAGTATGTTATAGAAAAAAATAGGACCCTATAAACTAATTTGCCTGGTTTTTTCTAAAAGGTATTCCTAAGCAGTCTTTAAACAAAATGTAGCAGGAGTTTTGTAACAGGGCCCCGGTAAAGGGGGCTGAGTGAGATCATCCCAAACATGCCAGAATTGGGGTGTAATTCCCACGAGCCTTGGACAAGTCCTCCAAGTCCGCTTCCTCTCCACACAGAGAACCCCAGCCTCCTCTCAGACCCCTGCACCAGCATCAGAGGCCAGCTGACACACTCAGGAAAGGCTGTGCAGACACTGCTGGTGACACGGCACACGCGGGGGCACACGCACTTGAGAACGGGAGCTGGCACGCCCATCAACGCCCGAGGCAGCAGCTGGCACTGCGGCTTACAGAAGCATGTCTCACACGTACAGACGGTCTTGCCGTGTCTCGTGACGTGTCACAAATAAGCTGCCTGAGTTCACTGTCACTTATTAACGTGAAACTGTGTCCAAAGCCACCGCATTCTCAATGTACGTGTCCCATCACACCACTGCACAAGCGACAGATGATTGCATAGCCCGTATCTCATTTTGGATGGGGAAAAAGCACATACGGTCTCCATGTCAAATATAAGCCTTCATGATAAAAACAATATCAAAGTATAAATCTGAATGTCAACAAAAATTTCCTAGTTAAAAAAACCAGTAAATCAAGGGGTGCCTGGGTGGCTCAGTGGGTTGAGCATCCGACTCTGGATTTCAGCTCTGGTCAGGATCTCAGGGTGGTGGGCCGGATCCCCGGGTGGTGGGCCGGATCCCCAAGTCAGTCTCCGCACTGGGCATGGAGCCTGCATTAGAGTTTCTTTCTCCCTCGCCCTCTGCCCCCGCCCCACTTTAAAAAAAAAATCAGTAAACTGAACAAGGTACAAAACCAGTAATGGCACCAAGTGACCTCCAAAATGAAATCTGCTACACAATCAAGATAAGTGAATTACCAAAACCTGAGAGCGCTTGCTTGAGCTCGTTCTTGTCGATCATCCCGGAGTTGTCCCTGTCATAGGTGCGGAAGACGTTCTGCCAATCTGTGATGTACTTCCAGACGCCCGTGAACTCAGTGAAGTTCACGCCGGCCTTGTTCTCCCGGTCAAACATGGCTGAGACAGAAAGGAACGTGAGTGGTTCGCAGCAGCCGGCCTCTCCAGGTTGGTGGGCAGGGGCTCAGTGCCCACACGGCCTCCCCCGCGCTTCCGTGGAGCCAGCCCGTGCTCAGCCAGCGGATGCCCGCGTGCTGCTCAGAACACTCCCCGGCCCAACGGGAGGGCTGGGCCTCCTCTGCCAGGTGGTTATCCAGCCGCAGCCCCAGCTCGCGTCGCATAGCGGCGAGGCAGACGGTCAAGAGGAACATAGTGGAGGAGCCCCGAGACACCAAATGCTGGACAGGGAAGTAGCCTCCCCCGACACGCGATGCGGAGGGCGCTCTTGCTTTGTCAGAGGGACTGGAGGTCCGGAGCCAAGCGGGAGGCTCTGCCCTCCCAGCATCTTGCTCAGCTCCTTCCCTCTCCAAGAGGACCTACCACCGCCCGTGCAGGCCCACGCCACCGAGAAAAAGACTCCACTGGCTTTACATTCTTGGTTTTTTTCAGTAGGACCCCCTTTTCATTAAAAAGATCACCCTAGGGGCGCCTGGACGGCTCAGTCGGTTAAGCCTCTGACTCCAGACTTCAGGCCGGGTCACGATCTCAGGGCCGTGGGATCCGGCCGTGCTGGGCTCCGCGCCTGGCAGGGAGTCTCCGTCTCTCCTTCTCACTCTCTCCCAAACACATACACGTACACGTACACGTACAGAAATAAAAACATTTTGAAAAATAAAAAAAAAAATGAGCCTAAACCAGGTCCAAATATGAAAGAACCCGTAGCGGCATTGACATATAATGGCAAAATGGCTTAAACATATGTAAAAATTCCATCCGTACTCCTGTGACCAAGAAAATGACAAATCACTTGGTCTCTCTGCACACGTGGGGAGCAGAAGAACGAAACAGGAGTGGCTCGGCTGCTCAGAAGCACACCGTGACTCAGCGGAGGCTCACATAAGGGAAAGCTCCGGTCGGAAACTGAGCACCGCTGTTTCCGCCAGTCAACCACCGTGCCAGACAGGGACAGCGTGTGACGTGCGCTGATGCTGCGTGAACACGGACCCTTCAGACCCGGGAGCTCCAGCTCAAGTGCTCTGCTGGGAGGGCAGGACAAGGGGCCATGGCAGGACAGGGGTCTGCCTGCACCTTTACTTACAGATGATTGACCGGACAGTCACAGGGTTAAACGGAGTCCACGTGCCTGAAAATAAATGACAGGAAAGACAGTCAGCGAAAACCGTTTTCCCAGCAATCTCTAAGATCCCCATCTGGAACAGCAGCAGCTACCGACAGTCACCCGCTACTCAGGGAGACCTGGGCACCACGGTTCTCAGCAGGGACACTGTCCCACGGGACGTTTCTGGTCGCTGTGACCACTGGGGGCTGTGAGCATGTTGTCGCCGGCGTCCCGTCCGGCGCTGTGCAGGTGTGCCTCAGGCCCCAGCAGACGTACACGCAGCGCTGCTGGTAAGGCTGTGAGGCCAGAGGCTCGCTCTTGTTCGCTACATAAACAAGACCCGGTTGTACAGTATTTTTTTTTTCCAGCGTGGATCCCAACAAGGGGCCTGAACTCGCGGCCCTGAAGATCAAGACTGGAGCTGAGCTCAAGCGTCGGACACAACCGACCGAGCCCCCCAGGCGCCCCGGTTTTACTGCACTTGAACACGCGCTCTGTCTTCCAGGACCGCGACCGGCAGGTAGGTGAGCAGCTTTCTCAAAACCTCACCATAAAACAAGGCCTTAAAAACGGTCTCCTGAACTACAGCCCGAGCACGTGGCATCCGCCGACAGTGGGACAGCGGAGACGTCGCCGGGTGCCTGTTGCGAGGGGCCTGCTGCGTCTGACAGGACCGCGTGCCGACGGACGATGAAATGTTCAGCAGATGCCTTTATGCCCCCAAACCTGTTTTCTGAGCGATTCATACCATCAATTTCCAGACCCACAAGAAACAAAGTACAGAAGTATTTTTAACGTGGAGGGCAAGCAGCGTCTCTCCCCACACCCACCCGTGGACGCTCCTGTTTCCTTCTACGTCTGACCCGTCTTCACGCGCCCTCCCCGCGCCCCGACACAGACGCATCCCCTGGCCGCACGGAGTCCGGCCTCCCCGGGAGCAGGCGGGCGGGTCTGTGGGGCGCCCCGGGCTGAGCCCGCTCCCCTCAGGGCTTCTCTGCTCCTCGAATGTGCCTCCCGGAGCGCGCGCACCCCTCGGCTCCCCGCCAGCTGCAGGAGCGCCGTGGCCCCCGGACCTTCCCCGAGCGCCCCCGCTGAATCCGGCGGCTCTGCCGGTGCCGGAGACACAGGCACCTAGTGAGGACGGCTGTCCCCGAGGGCAGGGCCAGCCCCGCGCCGCGCCCGGCACACCCTCAGGGAGCAGCAGCGTCCGCAGGCTCACGCGGGCTGTGCAGCTCGCGGGGGCGCCGGCCCGCATGTGAGGCTCCGGGGACAGCCGCCACCATGACACAACCCGACGGGCAGGAAATGTGGAGCACGGAGGGGCCCCTTCTTCGCCGTTGTTTGCTCCTTCGCACCGGGCCCTGCGAGCACCGAACCCGGACTCCGCAGGACACAGCCCGGGGCACCCGCTGGAGGCTCTCCCTGGCCCTGCACCCCGGTCTCCCCTCCGCCCGACACAGGCTGCCGAGCCCTCCGCGAGGGGAAGTGAGGGACGCCCCGCAGCCCGCCCGACCGCGAGCAGAGGCCTCCGGGGCCGTGTCTGCGAACGCCGTGGCCAGACACGTTTGAAACAAAAGTGACACAAGCGCCCCAGTCCAGTACCGCGCAGACCTGAGTGCGTGGTGCTGAGGGCCCGGTGCCACCTCCACAGCCTGCGGGAGCGCCCAGAGAGGGGGCGTCCCTGAGGTGACCCAGGGCAGCCGGCGCCCGCGCCGGAGGATTCCGAGGACGGCAGGGGTCCCGGGCTCAGGAGAGCAGCAGGTCATCCCGCGCCGCGTCAGGACGCCGAGAGGCTGCCCACAGGTGTGCTGCAGGGCTGCCGGGTGAGGCTCGTGGAGGCCGGCTCCTCCGCGCACCCTTCCTGTCACCCACCAGGGCTGGACTCTCCAGGGAAACCAGGGGGTGACAAGAGCCAACAGTTAAGGACTGGCTATCACGCGCAGGTCCTGCGGCCCGTTCTCATGGGAGCCCGACGACTCGCAGTGACGCGGAAGTACCGCAGCGTGGGGACATGTCGTGTCCCGTGCAGTGCGCCTCAGACGCGCCTGAGTCAGCCGGGGAACCCGAGTCGTTGGGAGAAGAGTCTTCTGGAAGAAAGCACGGCTCCCTGAGAACAGGGCACACTACACAGGGAGACGTTCTCCACGATCCCGACACCCCCAGTGACCCTCCAGCCTGGGTTTTCTGGACCACCCTTGGTTTCAAACATTCCTGTCTGCTCTTCCCTGACACAAACATGGCTGGATGTCAGAACCGCTCGTTTGGAGAAGGTTCTCGTCAGATTTCTACTCAGCAATACGTGATCGCTGTACCTACAAGTCCTGCTTTAATTTCATCTCAGAGAGCTAAAGCAAACAGGCCTGACTGTCCGTGGAAACCTCGTGCACGGTTTTCGCCCACGCCCTGAGAACGGTGCCGCGGCTCTCCGGGGCGACCCTAAGCGAATGGCGACCGCCGGGGGAACCACCCGTAGCTGCTGAGGAGGAGACCGTCCCCACAGAGAGCACGACCGCTTCCCCTCTTAACCCTCAAGCACACAAACGACTCCGGACTCCCCACTCTCCAGGGAAAAGCCCATTCCGCTCTGTGATGACGCAGTCTTTCCACCCTCCAAAGAGCTTTTCTTGAAATTATGTCCTGTTAACCACAAGCGTAAACAGTGGGTTCCGTGAGTGGCTGAGGGTTACGACTCCTGACACCCAACATTTCCACAACCGAGATACTGAACTACGTGAAATCTTTCGAGACAAATAAATAAGCAAGTAAGTAAATAAAATTTTAAAATAAATAAAAAATAAAGATCAGACTTTTTTAAAACGTCATCACTGGTGATGTCTTTCCACTTCACTTCATCAGACCAGGAACTCCCAGCCTTGCTGGGCTTTTCTGCCAAGAGCTGAGGCAAGGGCTGCAGGCTTGGGCACTGGCACTGGCACTTGGTGCACAGAATCTGCAAGACTCTGGTTCAGCAAAACTCCACACTTCTCCAGTTTTCTTCAACTACAGCTTCAAAGAGCACAACCAGAAATACGGCCTTTCCGAAAAGCAATCTAAATCCTGACCATCAGCATTAAAGATGCCCATACCCTTGATACGATACACGTTAGCTCTAGAAACTGGCTCTATGAAATCTGGGGTCAAATCACTCCAGTATTTACATTAATGAAAACGAGACACAATCTAAGGGACGATTAGTGAAACACCGTAAGCTCAGTCCGGGCGGACACACTGCCTCCCGGTTCTGTACCAGGCAGATGCGGGATCCGGTGGACTGGAGCTTGGCTCAAGGGGGAAAAGGATCTAGACTTCCAGTCTTCCGGTCTTTACACCCAAAGAAACTGGGGCCAGAAGTGCAATGCACCCAAGGTTACAGAGTAACCTGTCAGCAAAGCCAAGTCCACCAAATCCTAACTCTCTTTGTTTCCATCTAGAAGTCCGGCAGGGCGTGTTTCCGGAGACAGCAGACAGGTCAGGCTGTCCTCGGCGTCGAGAACGCCCTCAGCTCCATGACTCACGAAGACTTCAGTGCTCAGGCTGCCACAGAGAAAGGACAGTCAACCCCACAGGGAAAAGGCACCAGGAGTCCCGTGGTCACCAGTGCTGTCCAGGATGTGCTTCCTCTGCCAGCTCCGAGTTTTAAGGACAAACACCCAGTCACGGCCACCAGAGAAGCTCCCGCGTCTGTGGAGTCCAGGCTCTCTCATGGGAGTCTCTCGTGGAAGCTCCAGAGACCCAGAGGGAAAGCAGGTGTTTGCCGTGAGTCAGACTGTCAGTCCCGACTCCCGGGCAAGTGGCTGTCTGTCGCACAGCTCCAGGCCGCGGGTGGACAGAACACGCTTCTCAGCCTGCGTGTCCAGCACGCAGCCAGCCCTCCCAGTGCCTCCTGGGGAGCAGCAGGCTGTGAACAACGGGGGCCTGCTGAGCGGCCCTTCCCCACGCGCAGGCAGAAGGGAGCTGAGCGGGCATCCTTAACCACCCCAGCAGCACGCGCAGCAGCGAACACCCTCGGCCGCAACACCGGGCTTGTGGGGCGGGAGCGGTGACGGGACCGGAAGGCCGGTCTGCCGGGAACCGTCGGCTTATATGGTCTGATTTCCCTTCATTTCTTAATACAGAATCCCCAGGACAGCTGGAACTCTATTCTGATAAAAATATCTTAACAACAATATATGAACTATTATCTTTTAAAGTACAGGTATAAAAAATGTCTCCACAAAAGTACCTACATAGGTTATATGAGGGCAAACCTGCAGAAGGACAAAAAAAGAAGCTTTAGCAAAATTAAATTCCTGCAATTCCAAAAAAGAGCATGCAAGGTTTAAAAACAAAAAAAAGGACCAAACTGAGATAGTTTATGTCCTTCCAACAGAAGGCAAGAGAACAGTCTTCTTCTGTCTTTCTTCATACCCGTTAACCACACACCCCCGAGAGCAGTTTCAGAAGCTTTCCTATGAAACAAGTCTTATAAAGGACTCCGTGTATGGGACCCACAAGGACCCTTTCGGAGCGGTTTCACCTACATTTCAGCAGAGAGCACACAAGCACAGACTTAATTCAAGTGAGAAACCATGCAAGTCTGAACTTCAGTTTTGCCACCAGTAACACGCTAAGTAAAGCAACGTCCTGGAATAGCCTAGTATTCCAGGGCTAATACGAAAACAGAAGCCCATTCCTGGGAGAAAAATCCGAAGTCAAAATACCGTCAGCTGCATCAGCCCCCAGCGTGAAGAGGACAAAGACGGGCCCACCTGGCGGCCGGCTGGTTTCTGCGCACAGACCACGCCTGCACACAGGACCCCGGCCTGGCCTTCCATCAGGAAGCGGACAGGCTAGTGGCCAGAGGCAGCTACAGCGGTGGCCGCACGGAGCAGACCGCAGAGTGTCAAGGACAAGGCACAATGCCGCAGCGGTTCAGCAGCAGGGGCAGGCACATGCCTCCGGGCAGAAAATCTGGAACTCAGGACAGACACGGCTCCAGTTCACAGCAACAAAAGGCAGGCCCTCTGCGCGGAGGGAGTACAGAACCCACGCAAGGGGTAGACACCCCATGGACACAGGTGGGAAGACACTGGGGCTCAGCGCGCTCAGAGCCTGGGAGAAGCCAGCCCCAGCCCGACGCGAGCGGAAGGGCCGAGGGTGCCAGCAACACACGTCTGCGTCTAGATCTCGAGAGCCAGAAGGGGTAACGGGGCCAACAACACTACCACCTGCTCCGCGAATCGGCAGCACTGGTAACTCGCTTTACTGCAGAAAGAACATGATGAAATTTATAAAGTAGAGCGAAATGAAGGAAACTGTAATTACGCTGGACGGGGAGAGAGAAGGAGGAGGGTAAGAAGCGAAGAGCTCCAAGACCAGGTCGGTAAAACTGACCTCTCAAACCTCTACACAGTGGCAAGCCACCAGTTTCAGTTTTTCAGCAGCTAATCTGAAGAGGAAAATGTAATTGGTTAAAGGACTCAGGGTCGGTAAGATATAGAAACAAAACACGTCAAAACGGCCACCATGATGCCTGGAACAGGAGAGGCCTCTGCTCCCCGGCAGAAGCGAGACGGCGGCGTCCCGGGCAGAGGGCGTGCTGGCTGCGGTGCGGCCTCCCGCTCAGGTTAGCGCGGCCACCTGCTTCCGGCCAGCTCTCACACGCCTCCAGCAACAGCCGAGGGAGTCCCACCGGGCCCCTCGACACAGGCGTCTGCAGAGCCCACTGAGACAGTCCGACCCACTTGCCGGTGGCGTTAACCAGGCGCTGCCTGCCAAGTATCTCAGCACCGGTGAACGAAACATCCTCTTGGCAACTGTTACCATTCCCTCCTTCAAACAGGTTCCTGGTGGATATTTAGTAGGAGCCGAGCTCAAGATGACGTTCTGATGGTGATCCATCCGCTTTCTCCACCAGCTGAAGAACTAAGGGCAGCACCGACACGCTCGAGTGAAAACCCAGGAACCTGACCCGACAGGTCAGACTCCACACCCCAGGGCTCCAACAGCAATGCTGACCCGAGACGAGGTCTGTCCAGTGCCCAGCAAAGGGCCCACCTCAATGGGCGCTTAGTAAGTGGAACTACCGTCACCACCACCCCTGGAGCTGGCTTCCTGCGGTCACAGGCCAGTCAGTACTGCATGCTTAGCTGACCACACTGAACCCTGCTACGTGCCAGGCGCTGTACCAAGGGCTCTGCGCGCGTTTTCTCCATCCCCCACCCAGAAAGGTCAAGTCCTTGCCCAAGGTCATATTCCTAGAACTGGCAGAGCCAGGACTGAAATCCAGACAGGAACCCCCGGGGTGGACACATCAGGCCAATGAGGTCAGAGTGTGACCATCACCCCAGTGGAGGTTTCACACAACCCCAAAGCCGGTGGTGCTCTCAGAACTTCAAGGGGACAGACAAAAGAATGTCCAAATGGGTCATGGAGAAGAACTCAGTGACGCATGACCCTGAGGGCACTCTCAGTGCAGGGTCCGCCCTCTGTAATGTAGGACGTGAAGACATCCGTTTGGTCAACGATTCGAGTATTTTTTTGTTTTCTGAGAGAGAAAGAGAGAGCGCGCACACTTGTGGGGGTGGGGGGGCTCGACCTCACCGCTCTGAGATCATGACCTCCGCCGAAATCAAGAGTCAGACATTTAGCCGACTGACACACCCAGGCACCCACACTTAGAAAATTTTTATTTTTAAGATTTTATTTATTTACTTGACAAGGAGCGAGCGAGAGAGAAACACACACACACATACACACACACACGAACAGAAGCAGGGGGAATGGGAGAGAGAGAAGCAGGTTCCCACAGAGCAGGGAGCCCCACGCAAGGGCTCGATCGCAGGACCCTGGGATCCTGACCTGAGCCAAGGGCAGACGCTCAACGACTGAGCCACGGAGGCGCCCCAACACTTAGAAAGTTTTAAGCCACATTTGCCAGGTCGTAGCCTGCTGGGTTCCAGCTTGTTTTGACATCTTTCTAGTAACCCTGCCTTCTACTCCTCTGAGTGTAGCTGAAGCCCTGGAGACACAAAGATGGAGACTAGAGAAGGCAGTCATCAAAGCAAGAGTGAAGAGATTTCTCAGCTTCCTGAGCGCGGCTACATAAACATGTGTGAAGTCACACGCCAGGTACCTGCGGCCGCGGGTGAGACCCCGGGAGCGGAAGGCAGGAGCACCCGCCACTCTTCACCCTTAGGAACCTGCGGATGCAAATCCTGCACTTCCCGCAAATCGCGAGGCAACAGAGGCCGAGCCCAGGGGCCCGGAGTGGGCCTGCAACGGTGTGTGTCCTCCTTGAGCCCCGTGTCCAGCACCGGGAGGCCCCGCCGGCGTGCTCACTCTCCCTACAACATCCACCTGCCTCCCGCTCGCAGAAATGACTCTTACCGACACCTCAGAACCAATCCCCTTTCTACCCTCAACGGCCTCTGGAACGACAAGCTACAAATCCAGGACCCAGAAAAGACAGTGGCACCGGAGGGATCAAGAAGGGCACCCCGCGGGTATCGGATGAAGTCCAAGTTCTCAGACAGGGCCTGCGGGGCAACCGGGGAAGCCAGCGCCCACCACGGGACCCCAGAGCTACGGTCGGGATCCCCGTCTGGACACCTCGTTTCCCCCAGGGAGGAGACCAGCTTCCCACCATCCCACTGCCAGCGCCACGCCTCCAGCGACCCATGTCTTCCCCATGGTGCCCCAGCAGCCTGATGAGCCTCTCCAGAGGGGTCACGAAGACGGACCGCTGAGAACCACCACGAAGACGGACCGCTGAGAACCGCCGGGGTCTTCCAGGCACCAGAGGTGGGTCCGCGGTACAGAGCCGAGCGCCGTCCTTGCCTGAAACCCGCGCCCGAAGTGCTTCCCGCACGAGTCCCAGCGCAGCAAAGCAGCTGGACGCGGAGGCGCCGGGGGCACAGGCCGGAATCACTGCCCGCACTCGGAGAAGAAGGGACTCGCTCGGGCGCTCAGGCCCGCGCTCAGGCCCCGCGCTCGGCAGAAGCCCGGCCCGCGGCCCCACTCACCGTTGGAGAGCGCCTGCTGCAGCTCGCTGTCCGAGATGACCCCGCTCCGGTCCTTGTCGACCCTGCAAAGCCGAGGCCGGTTAGCCGGGGGCCGAGGGCGCAGGGCCGGCGCCCGCACTCAACCGCGTCAACCCCGCTCGGCCGAGGCAGCTCCTTCCCGCGGACCGTGCCCCGGGCTCACCCCCGCCTTCTGCTGGGGAACCACGGAAGGTCGGGCGCCTGCTCCGTCCCGGGCCGTCCGCGGCCACGGGTGTCCCGGCCACGGGTGTCCCGGCCACGGTGTCCCGGCCACGGTGCCCCGGCCCCGGCCCCGCGTCTCCCCAGGGGAACCATCGTCTCCTCCTCACACTTCCGGGCCTCGCTCCTCGGGGGTCCGCGGCGGCCCGGCGTCCGCCCACGCCGGCTTCTCTCCCGCCCCCGACGAGCCCTCCCCGGCCGCGAGTCGACCCCGGACGAAGGCGCCGCCGAACCCGTCTCCGCCCGCCTCCCGCCTCCCGCCGGCGTCCCCGAGACCCTCCCGGAGCCGCCGCTCAGCCGCGGGCTCCTGGCTGCGAGGGGCGGGGGGCGGAGGCCGCGACCCCCGCGCGACGGAGGCGCCTCCGCAGGCCCCGGCGGGAGGGAGGCGCGGGGGTGGGCGCGGGAGGCCGGGAGAGGTCCCCGGGGGCCGGGAAGGAGGCCGGGGGAGGCCGGGGACGGACGCGCGCAGGCCCGGGAGCCCCGTAAGCGCCCGGGCCTCACCTCTGGAAGACGTTCCACAGGAAGCTCTGGTCCGGCAGCGCCGCGCCCGCAGGCGGGCCGGCCCCGGGGCCCGCGCGGTAGGAGTAGGCGGCCATGCAGCCAGGCGCTCCGCTGGGCTGAGGCTCCCCGCGCGCGCAGGCAGGCCCGGGGCGGCTCCACTTCCGCCTCCGCGGGGCGGGGCCCGGCGCTTGCGTCACTTCCGGGGGCACCGGAAGGCGGTGTCTCCCCACGGGCGCCTCCGGCCGGTTGCTCGGCGACGCCGGGGCCGCGGCTGTGCGCGTGCGCGCGGCGGCCGCCTCCCGACTCGCGGACTCCCGGGCCTGAGTGCCGAGGGCGCTGCCCTCCGCCGGGTTTAGTTCTTGCACCGGGAAGCCCTGGGGGCGAGCGTGGCCGGAGGGAAGGACGCGCGGCCCCTCACCGGCGGCCCGGCCCTCTGGGGAGCCCCTGCGGCGTCCGAGCGGCCCTCGGGGCCGGGGTACGGCGGCGGAGGGTCCCGCGGGGGGCGCCCCCGAGCACGCGCCGGCCGCCCGCTGGCCGCCGTCGGGGAGACGAGGGCCCCAGGCCCGCGAGGACTCGGGGTGTTTCGGAGTCCCTCCTCCGCAAGGAGTCCCCGAGCAGTGTCTCTGGAACTTTCCGCAGCTGCGCTGGGGGCCTCCGGGCCCGTCCGCGGACCGTCTCCCGCCCCCGGCCCCGCCGCTGCCCCGGCCCCGCCGCTGCCCCGGCCCCGCCGCTGCCCCGGCCCCGCCGCTGCCCCGGCCCCGCGGCACCAACAGGCGCTCGCGACGCTGCTTGCAGGGACAAGACTCGTCCCCGGCCGCGCGCTCCCGCCGCTGTGCCCCCTGGACGGTGCCCCTGGACGGTCACGGCCACCCGCGCGGCCCAGGAGCAGCTGCCGGCCCGGGGCGCCGGGCGTGCCCGCGGGGGGCACGGGGTGTGACCGCGCGTGGTCTCAGGCCGGGCTCGCGGCCGGCTGCAGAGGTCACGGCTTCCTGATGGGCGAGCTGGGCGCCCGAGGCCACACGGGCCGGGACGCGCCGGCCCAGGCCGACCTGGACTGCCCTTCCCTTCAGACTCCTCGAAGGAACCGTGTCGCGCGGAAACACGGGCTGGAGAAGGTCCTGCCCCTCCCCCGGCAGCGTCTGTCCGCGGACGTGCGGACCGTCCAGACGGCTCCGCCGGCCACTCGGGCCGGGGCCGGCCCTCCCTCCCCCCCGGCCCTCCTTTCTGGCGGTCCGGCGGGAGCGCGGCAGGTGGGTCCCAGCCCCCGCGCCTCTGCGTCAGGGCAGGACTGAGCCTTGGAGGCCGGCCCGGAGCCGCTGCCAGGGGAGGGGAGGGGAGGCCAGTCGCCTGGACGGCCTGGACAGCCTCCGGGGAGACCGCCTGCTTCCACCGGAAAGAGGCAGATCGCGCCTGCCGAGTTCTGCGGCCTCGGTCGCTGGCCGCTGTCCCCTCGCCTGCCTTGGGACTCAGCTCCCTCTCCCCAGGTCTGTCGCTCCAGGCGGATGGCGCGCCCGGCCGGGAGGCGAACGACAGCGCTGCGCTCTTCCTGCCGTGAATATGGGCACGGGATGTGTCTGGTGTCGGGCCAGGTGGAAGATGCCTTTTATTACCCGTAGGATGGCTCTAGACGGTGGCTCTTCCTGGGCGCTGGTATCCGCGCACTTCGCAGCCCACCCTCTTGTTCATCTCGTCTTTGGCATTTGGGAAACCCGCAGTAATCGTCAGATGGACGACCGGCGGAAGTTCTGTGTCCACACACACACACACACACACACACCCCTTGTATGTACCCACACTAACAGCTTTCCCTCTGAAGCCACTTGGATTCGGTATTTGTGCCTTGGGTTGTCATCAGGACCACCAGTGGCTTGCACTGGGACACTACATGCTCGACACCTTCACTGTCACTTTCCCTCCTATGCACTCGGGTGCAGAGGTCGAGGAGACAGACCCAGCTGTGCCCAGGCCTTCCCCTCCTTTCCAACCATTGTTTTGTCAGACTTCAGTAGGAAAAAGAATGACTTGCCACTTTTTATTTAACTCAGGTGTCCTTTGAGTACTGCCCAACTTACCCTATGTGCTGCTTAATAGGATACCAGCGAGGGTCTTCACTGGTGTCAGCCAACCAAATTTCTGCAACGATGCAACTGCTCTGCTGTCTAGTGTGAGAGCCGCTTGCCACATGTGCCCACTGAGCACATGAAATGGATCAAGATGACTGGGGAGTGTAATCTTGAGCTTTATGTGATTTTAGTGAACTTGAATAGCTATGTGGTTATGGCTAATGCCAGGGACTGTTTTAAGAATATTGTACTGTATCTTTTCTGGTCCATATTAAAAATCATCCACATTTCTCTGGTCAGTATCCTAGTTTTTTACCTTGATGCACATTAAAAAAAAAAATTACCTGGTCTGTCAATTATTCTAATACATGGGTTCTCTTAGAAACCTTGAACATTGTATACAAATTTCCAGTATGAAATACTCTGTCCCATAGAAACTTGCATCTCCAGACCACCTACTCCCCAGTGGTTTTCTTGGTTTCAGCATGTTCATGAACAGGTCTGCAGGTTGATTTTTGAGACGTAGCAGACGTAAGGCCACTGCCCTCAGTTACTTCTTTGAAACCAGTCAGCCCCTCTGTCATCTTACATGCTTCACATACCTGCCTTTGCCAGCTTTTCATTCATTGTCCTAACACTTAAGTGATGCTCTAATGCCCGTATTTATCCTCCCACTTCTGTAACATTCTTTGGCCAACCTTTGTTTCATCTGCTGGTCCGGATGGAGGTCTGAGGTTGTCATCTGTCCGCAGCCTGTTATTTTCTTCTGGAAATCCTCTCCTTCAGGTTTGTTGAACCACAGCATCCCCTGCAGGTGGTTTTCCAACGGTGGTCCCTGAACACACTACAAATGCAGATTCTCAGGACCGCTCCCAGGACCTACTGAACCGGAAGTCCTGGGTGGGGTCAGGAATTATTCAACAATCCCTCCAGGTGACACTGATCCACATGCAAGTTCCAGAACTGCCGCTTCCAGTCGCTTCCAGTCGGCGACAGGAGAGGAATTAGGCACAAACAAGTCAGAGGCAGAAGACTGGGAGCAGCCGACAACAGTCGAAGAGGACGGCTGCCCCGAGCAACTCCACAGTCTCCCTTTTATTGGATAGAAAACAGTAGCCAACAGAAGGACCGATGAAGGTCACACGTGAGTCACGTCTTGCAGGCCAGCAAGGAGCAGGATCAAGTTTACAGTTAAACAAGCACATGCAAAGGACTCATCTAACAACGGGCGATTCTGGGAAGGGAAAGGAGCGAGAACGGAAAAGGGAAGCAGGCGGTTTTCTTTCCACCCTGAGCTGACCGGGCCTTCCCGGCTTCTGTGAAGGGGCGGCCTTCGGCCCTGAGCGAGCCGGGCATCCCCAGCTGCCCAGCTTCACAGTGGTATATCGTCCTCCCCCATGACCTGTTGCCAGCATATGTATTTAAGGCCGTATCTAAATGTGCTTGGTAACTAGTAAAATCCTCCAGGGGTTACAGTGTAAGTAACACATTGTTCCGAGGGGCAGCAGCACAGAACCACCTTAGGGAGAGCAAAAAGGGGGTCTCTAAATTCTGTCATTCCTTAGTCATTTATCTGAAGGGATTCCTCTGTGAAATTTTCTCCAACCACTGAAGTTACCCTGAATTACAATTTGTGGATAAAGGGGAGGGTAACCATTTCATTCTCCTTTAATTATGCATTTTCAATGTTAGTAGTTAGTACCCTCGTTACTTCCAAGAATGACTGCCCATGTTTTTGTTCAGTGTTGGCTGAGTTTTAACTATCATTCTAAATTAACGTACTGACGTTTTTAAGAGTGAATCCATGGCTATCATGGCTGGGGGGAGGGGAGTGGTAAGCAGACACCACAATCCAGGTGCTTAGAACCTACTGGTATTGGGACAGAGCTGGAAAATGTGTGTGTGTGTATGTGTCCCCTAAAGAAAAAAGAAAAGGGGTGCTTGGGAGGCTCAGTCGGTGTGGTTAAGTGTGGCTAAGTCTCTGCCTTTGGCTCAGGTCATGCTCCCAGGGTCCTTGGCTAGAGCCCCAAGTCAAGCTCCCAGCTCAGCGGAGAATCTGCTTCCCCCTCTCCTAGCTATTCCTCCTGCTAGTGCTGACAAATAAATGAGTAAACCTTAAAAAAGAACAAAGGGGTGCCTCTGGGTGGCTTAGTTGGTTGGTCATCTGCTTTCGCTCAGGTCACAATCTCAGGGTTCTGGGGCCAAGCCGCTGCTTGGGGGGGAGTCTGCTTCTCCCTCTCCCTCTGCCCCTCTCTCCCTCCACTCATGATCTCTTTTTCTCAAATATATAAATAAAATCTTTTAAAAATGATTTTAAAAAGAACAAAGAAAAGAATTTACACTTACATTTCTATTCCAAATTTAGTATTGCAGGATTACTTCTATTTCTCTTTCTCAGAAAAAATCTGTTTTAGCATTGACATAATCAGTTACTAGCTTTAACTAGTTTAATACTACACAATTTTGAAGTGTGAACACCAATATTCCCATTAACAGGGGTTAATGGGATGCTGATGAAGCACAGGGTTTCTTAGTGGGTCCATTTATCCTTAAAGTTCACTGAAACTGTAAACTCCAAAGTTCTATGTTCTGATGCCACTTGAAATGACACTTTGCTCTTAGGACAGTCATAGCAGCTGGACAGTCATTTGCAGTCGGTTGCAGACACTCCATGCTGTGTGGCCCCGCACCTCCCCAGGACCCACCAGACCTGCAGCTTCTTGCCTCAAGCACCTGCGACTCGGCCTGGGGTCTTTCTCTGGTGGTACTAGTGTGGCAGGGAATGGGGCCAGGAGCTGATACTTGGATGTAGCCCTCAAGCCACGAAACACATCCGTCCCCTTGCTTGTGCAGCAGTGTGAACGAACCACAAGTCATGGTGCTGACTAAGAGAAACCCAATAAAAAGAGTGCATCTGTATGGTCCCATTCGTATGTAGTTCTGGAGCATGCAAGCCCATCTCTTGGGACGGCACCACTGGAGATAAGGGGGGGGGATTACCAAGGGGCAAGAAGAAACCTGGGCTGGTGAACGTTTATTGACTTCTGCCAATCATACCTCAAAAGAACTGTTAAAAATGCTAACCCCCCCAGGGTGCCTGGGTGGCTCAGTGGGTTAAAGCCTCTGCCTTCGGCTTAGATCATGATCTCAGGGTCCTGGGATCGAGCCCCGCATCAGGCTCTTTGCTCAGCAGGGAGCCTGCTTCCGGGTCTCTCTGTCTACTTGTGATTCCTCTCTCTCCGTCAAATAATAATAATAATTATTAATAATCAGTAAATAAATAAAAACGCTAACCCCCACCAAAGAAAGAAAGAAAAAGAAAAATGCTATATTTAAGGTAAAACTTCTCATTATATGATTGCCAAACATCTCCAAACACTTGCTATCATTCTTTTTTTGCAAAGCTATAGGGACTCTTTTCACAGAGAATTTGGGGAAGAGAATCTGAGATCATCTAAAAGAACATGTGCATTTACCCTTGGACCCAGAATTCTACTTCTAGGATTCCACCTCAAAGAAAAGAACTTCACACATGAAGCTACTCACGGTGGCACCCGTGATACTGGAAAGAACACAGACGTCTACCACTGGAGGGTAAGGTACATTCATGCAGCCGAAAGAAGGAAGACTCGCTGATGACAAGAATGATCTCCAGATATGCAGACAAGGTGTGCACAATAATGCAAATACAGGGTTGCTTTCTTTTTCTCTTAAAACACTAAGAAGAGAACTGAAGTGGCTGCTGTGGGGGAGACAGGGAGAGGATTTGGGGACAACTGAGGTCAGCTCTGAAAACGCGAATGTTTTACGGAATTCCCAGACAATCCGTACAACTGAGAATCAGTGAAATCAATGACGCTGACTGTCTTGGCCCGATCGTAAGGAAGCCGGCCCCGCACAAGCACGAAGGAGCAAAGGACCCTGACCGGCACCTGAAAGCAAGCCAGGCAGGAAGAAGCCCACTGACTTCTGTTTCCTTTAGTATCTGGCTACTGAATACCTCAGGACACATGGCCACCCATTAAAGAATTTGCTTACGAAGAACAAGAAGGAAATGAAATGTTTGTTTTCTTCATGTGCTGTCAACACCAAAATTCATTTTTACTTAATATATATAAGATTTCTGGATTTCGGTATTTTAGGTCAACAAACATGCCTCAAATTAAACAGTATAAGCTTTAAATGGACGTGGAGATAGAAGTTTGCAATTTATTTATGATTTATTGAAGAATCAGGCCCAGTTTTATTATTTCACAAGAATGAAGCAAAGGAGAAAGGCAGGCTTCACTCACACTTCTGGCTGCTGATTCCCGGAAAGTTTCCGGCCACCGGGGAGATGATCCCTAGTCCAACGGCATTCCTTACTCGCTTGAGTACGGATTTTAAAAAGGTGATCAGGAAATGAGGACAGGCCCGAGCTATTATACATAATTACAAAAGCTGGTCAACTCTGGTCTCGTCAGTAGGAGCGAATGGCTGGAGGGACCGTGGCACAGTCAGCCTCGTTTAAAGTTCTGTCGATCACTGGTCTGTATTCCAATGAAACCTTAAAAAGAAGAATCGACAATAAAACAAAAACCATACAAATAGCATTCTCTTGTGCCTTTTTTGAAAAATCAGCTATAAAAGTTATTTGCAGACATATTTCAGGAACTTAAAAACACAAGGACTCACTGGAGTATTTTTCAGTAACAAAGTAAAAAATGATCTAAATGCACAACAGGGGACCAGCCCCATAACTTATGGTAAATCCATGTAATGAGCAATTAAAACAAATGTATTAAATTCTTGATGCTTTACACAAATGGACAAGAAGTGAAACCCTGCTTACAACTATCATTCTTTAATTATGTTTAAACTATGTATTTACAAATCGTTTTTCCTACTTGTATTTATATACATACACGTAAGGAAACGCGTACGCACATACATGCAAAACCTGCAGGAAATATTTCAGAACGGCAGTGAAGGCTACCTCTGACTGGGCAGCTTACAAAAATTAATTCTATTTTTGTACTTTCTATACTTCCTTTGGTAACTGTGAAAAGCCTTGAACATTACTAAAAACAGGACTGTCCCGAGAGGGAAGTCTGATTTCTTTCTCTAACACTGTCAGAAAAGAGCCTTCATGCAAAGTTAAGGAAGTCACTGCCTACCTGAAAACAACGGACACCTGAGGCTCTCCGTATTAAGTGATGGCAAGAGAGCACAACATTGTTTCTGCAGACTCACATAAACGATCAAGACTATCCCTTCCAAGTCGGAAGGGCACGAAGGTAAACACTTTATGTCTTATTTCTGATTCTTAATGCCCAGCAGAAATGCCAAATGGGTGAACTATGCTTTGCTGCAGTAAGACTAGGAGCCTCCACTGTACTGACACTGGCTGTTCCTAGGACTCTGCCCACCTCACCCCCTCTTCTGCCTGCTCTGCGCCCAGGCCAATGCTACCGGCTGCACAGAATACCCCCGGGCGACCGGAGGCTGCTCCCAGGTGGTCCGGCCAATGGGAAAAAAGGAGTCTTTTCCTGTCCCACTCCTATCCCCTGTCCTCACTCAAGGGGCTCCAGAATCATCATCACTTCCCTTCACACCAAGGCTTGGGTGCTCACTCCCTGCTGGGGGCTAAAGCTGTGGAAGGCCAGCCCTTAAACCACCCCTACACCGGATTCTGTTTCCAGGCAGAAGCCCGAGTGTCCTTTCCAGGAGTGTCTCAATTCTGTCACTCGTCAACTAAAACCCCATTGGTTCTCCCAGCCCATCGTATGCTGAACTGCAGCACGTGTGGGACTGCACACGATCAGTGCACACGTGAGCACAACACGCCCCCCTCATACCTTCCCAGTCTTGACATCAACGTAGGAAAGGGTGTGCTTCCTCCAGTGCGCCTCAAACGGCTTCTTCTGCTGCCCCTGGATGGGCTTGGAGTAGTCATACTCGTCAATCCGCTCCTGAGGCCCAAGAAAGGAACTTGATTTCAGCAAACGCCCGTAACAATTACACTTCAAATTTCTTAGTTCTCTAACAGGGCAATATAAGTGGAAACCAGGGCAAACTCATTAAAATGATACACGGGAGACTGGTCTGATATGAATCCCCCTAGATCCCACTCAACAAGGAGGTATCCACTGTCCCAAGCAGACCTGGGTCACAGAGAGCAGGACATCCCCAGCCCATCTTTCAACCCATGCCCCTTCCCTTCTACGATTCCTAGTGAAAACCCATTTTGCGTGTACCTGACCGAGAAGAACACAGAGTATGAAAGAAGTGCAATTAAGTCCCAACTCCAAGTGGGACGGAGAGAGACGACTGTCACACGTTTGCCGGCGGCCAGCCTCCCGGAGCACCCGTCTATCCCGCAGCGTGCGGGCAAACCGTTCGCTCACCCCAGTGCCTCCTCAGCACAAATTAGCCTGACGTTTCATGCAATTAAAAGTTCACCAAATACTTTGTTTTTTTGCTCATATACAATTTCTTCTTTTAGCTTTTTTCATTTAAATGTTTCACTTTAAGCAATTACATTAAAATTTTATTCAAAAACTCTTAAAAAGAAGCTGAATACTATTAAGGGATAGCCTACACATGGTAATGGAGAAGACATACAAGAGCTGCTTTAAATAAAAACCAGGGGCACCGCTGACCCAGCCAATGGAGCACGGGTTGTGAGTTTCAGCGCCGTGCTGGGGTACAGATTACTTAAAAGTAAGATTTAGAAATTGTACCGAACTGAGGGCTGACAGGGGAGGTGGGTGGGGGATGGGGATCAGGAGGACGTCTGCTGTGATGAGCCCTGAGTGTGGTATAGAAGTGAGGAGTCAGTGAGTTCTAATCCAGAAACCAACACCGCACGTGTGTCAACTACCTAAAATTCAAATTTAAAAAAAGTCAAGAGAATAAAAATTAAAACACAGAAGTGTACCAAAAGCAGCTTTCTATAAAAATAAACGAATGAATAAAACACAAACCCGGGAGCAAGCGGGGCTGCAGCACCCTCCCTTCTTTCTAAACACACAGCAGGGGTGAGTTCTCCGGGGCCAGCAGCCTCCACCTGCCCGACTGCTGTGACTGAACAGAAACTCGTTCACCGCGGCCACACGAACTGCCAACAGACCCACAGCTGGGGAGGCGTCTACTTCTCAGTACAGGTGACGAATGTGCCTAATCAGGCTGAATCTAATCCAGCTGCAGTGGCTGGCAGGTAAATTAGTAAAATTTCACAGTGACTCAGAATGTCAGCCTCTTGCTGGGGCCAATCTTCCCACTCGCCTGTGCCCAGCTGACTGGTGTGGCTGCTCCCAGCTCCACCACACTGTCCCGGACCAAAGCCTATCTGTCTGGAAGGCGGTGTCTGCCCTCAAATGCCCATGTCCTCAATGTTTTCCCATCATATGCTGAGCGCTCTGTCTGGAAGAATCTGAACTGCACTCTGCATAAAGATCAGGTCATTCAGGGGCATCTGGGTGTCTCAGCTGGTTAAGCATCCCCCTCTGGCTCAGGTCATGGTCTCAACGCTCCGAGTCTCCGGGCTCCAGCCCCGCACCGGGCTCCAGCCCCGCACCGGGCTCCAGCCCCGCACCGGGCTCCAGCCCCGCACCGGGCTCCAGCCCCGCCTCGGGCTCCCTGCTTGGCAAGGAGTCTGCTTCTCTCTCTCACTCTTCCCCTCACCCCCCGCCCGCCTGCTTCTGTTCGTGCGTGTGCACTCTCTCTCCAATAAATAAAATCCAAAAAAAAAAAAGAAAAAGAAATCAGACCAAGATGAGGTCAGGCCTCAGTCATTTACTCATTGTTAACATTTTCTGGCCGCAGTACACAGACTGCAGGCTAATCTCGGACCTAGGAAAAGTCGGGTAGGCTCCCAGCAACGCCACTGCCAGGAGCAGAGGCCGATCTGAGGCAAGAAAAAGTCATGCTGGTACCAGACACAGTGACACTGAAGTATGAGAGTTATCAGAGGGGCAAAAAAAGCATTTTTTCAATTTACTTTTGGGAACATGGAGTGAAATGTACAGAAGTGCACGGTGAGGGACTGAGCAGTGCCAGCGGACAAAGGACATGACGTGCCCCTGGGATGTGCTGTGAGGACCCACCTTGTAATCTTCCCGGGCGTGAGCGCCCCGCGACTCCTTGCGGGCCTCTGCTCCATAAATGGTCTGAAGCGCACAGAGCATCAGGTTCTGTAGCTCCAGGGTCTCCACCAGGTCGGTGTTCCAGACCATTCCTGGGGACACACAAGGCACCCACTAGAGACAGCATCCAGTCACATGTGTCCTCAGGGCTGCCGCTACGGGCTTGCCCGCATCCCCTCACACAGCAGGGACACACAGGACTCTGAGGCAGCCTCGCAGATACCCGCGCCCCAAGTACACCCAGGGCCCCACGAATGGCTCACCTCGGTCAAAGGTCTTCAGATGTTTCAGGTCTCCATAGAGCTGGCTGATCTTCTCACAGCCTTCCTGTAGCACACTTCCCACACGGAACACTGCAGCGTGATTCTGCATCGACTGTAACACAAAATATCATCTGTAAATCTTCAGTTGGTGTGCAGCCAGGTCTAAACCCTTCAGACTTTTTCTTGTGCGTTTCATTTTCACTTTTAAAGATTTTATTTTGAAATACTCTCTAAACCCAATGTGGGACTCAAACTCACAACCCCATATGCGTACATGCATACACAGCACATACACACCCATCTTAGTAACCATCAGACACCGCTTTTCTTGGCTATTGTAAACAACACTGAAATAGACATGGGGCACAGACATCTTCTGGAATCGTGTTTTCATTCCCTCTGAATACATACAGAGCTAGGATTGCTGGATCACACAGTTCTATTTTTAACTGGGGGGGGGGGCATCCACACTGCTCTCCACAGCGGCTGCACCAGCCTGCATTCCCACCAACAGCGCATGAGGGCTCCCCTCTCTCCGAATCCTCGCCAACATTCCTGTTTCTGGTCTTTCTGATACTAACCATTTCTGACAGGTGTGATGAAATGTGATTCTGATTAGCATTTCCCCCACGATGAGTGATGCTGAGCATCTTTTCATGTCTGTTTGCCAACTGCATGTTTTCTTTGGAAAACTGTCTGTTCCGATCCTCTGCCCATTTCTTAGGTTGTTTTTATTCTACCGTGTTTAGGAGTACTTTGTGTGTTTTGGGATAGGAGTCCCTTATCAGATACATGACTTGCAAGTATTTCCTCCCATTCTACAGGCTGCCTTTTCCTTTTGTTGGTCTCCTCTGCTGTGCTGAAGCTTAAGTCTGCTGTGGTCCCAACAGTTTATTTTTACTTTTCTTGCCTCTGCTCTTGATGTCAAATCCAAAAATTCACCACCAAGACCGCCATTCAGAAGCTTAATGCTTGTGTTTTCTTCTAGGAGTTTTATGGTCTCGGGTCTTACATTCAAGCCTTTAATCTTTAATCCATTTTGAGTCCTTTTTTTGCACGTGGCTGTTCAGTTTTTCCAGCACCATTAAAGAGACCGTTCTTTTCCCAGTGGATATTCTTGGCTCTTCTGTTGTAAATTATTAGCCATATACACTGGTTTATTAATGAGCCTGCTTCTATTCCATTGATCTACAGAGGTCTGTTTTTAGGCCAATACCTTACTGTTTTGATTACTATTCCTTTGTAACATAGTTTGAAATCCGGGAGAGATATGCCTCCAGCTTTTTTTTCTCTGATTGCTTTGGCTATTCAGGCTCTTTTGTGGCTCCATATACATTTTAGGTTTGTTCTATTTTTGTAAAAAATGCCATTGGAATTCTAATAAGACTGTACCAAGTCTGTGAACAGCTTTGGGTAATACGGAAATTTTATAATATTACTTCTTCCAGTCCATGAGACAGAAATCTTCCCACTTATTTATGTCCTCAACTATATTCATTAATACTTTATACAATTTTCAGTGTACAGATTTTTCCCCGTCCTTGGTCAAAATCATTCTTTCTGATGCAACTGTAAACAGAATTATTTCCTTAATTTCTCTTTCTGAATGTTCATTATTTGTTTAACAGAAACAACAGATTTTTATGTATTGATTTTGTATCTGTCAACTTTATTGAATTGACTTACTAGTTCTAAGTTTTTTGGTAGAGTCTGTGTCATGTGATCTGATATGCCTGTAAACAGGCACTTTTACTTCCTCCTTTCCATTTTAGATGCCTTGGTTTCTTTCCTGCCTGACTTCTCCAGCCAGGACTTCCAGGGCTGTGCTGAATCAAGTGGTGACAGTGAACCTCTCTGTCGTGTCTCCAGGATGAGAAAAGCTTTCGGCTTTTCACCCCTGAGTCTGACACTAGCTGTGGACTCGTCATACACGGCCTTTGCTACACTGGGGTACACTCCCTCTATACTTGCCTCATTGACAGTTTTATCATAAATTGAAGTTAAAATGCAGTTTTGATGAAAGCTTTTAAAAAATGCTTCTACGTTCCCATTAAGTATATGTCTTTAAATCCACATACATTAAAGCCGAACAGTTTGCATTTCGGGGAGGTAGTCTGTGGACTCGGCCAGGATCTGTGATCGCAAGCAGACGGACTTCGGAGGCACACGGCACTGAAGGGTGGCACAAAGGCATAAGGGCTCTACCTTCAAAGTCCCGAGGAGACACTATCTCCACTCTCGAGATCTGGTGGCAGCTGTTCTAGGAGCCAGCAGACGGCCCGTTGGAGACACAAACTAAGGAGTGCTGAGGCTGAGGTGGTCAGCAGAGAGCATGGGGTGGGCGGTCATGAAGAAGAGTGGGAAGTCAGAGCCTTGGGGATCCTCCTGCCCATCTTCTGGTTCATCTTGCAGAAAACCACTCATGTATCAAATTCTTGTATGGCTTTATGGCTTATGCTCTTAAGAAATATGACATGAAATAAACCTGACATTTATTTTTGGATCTACCCTTGTTTCCGATCACCTAATCAATGGCCTTTCATCACTCTTGAAAAACCCCTTTACCCCGTGCTCAATCACAGTGTGCCTGGGCCCACTTCTAGACTCCACTTTGTGCACTCACCTCTACCACAAGCTAATAAAGCTTGCTGATTTAGTTCTATTTAACAGGCATGTCATCTCTTTCTTTAGAATGACACATATTTTTATTTTTATTTTTATTTTTTTTTTAATTTTATTGAGAGACCAAGACCACAAGTGAGGGCGAAGAACCGCATACCTGCCGCGGGGCTCGATCCCAGGACCCTGAGGTTGTGACCCGAGCCCAAGTCAGATGCTTAACTCACTGAGCCCCTCAGAAGCCCCAGAACAATACATCATTTCAAAATTTTAACGCCCACCATCAAATGTCCTGGCTTCTCGGGACAAGCAAATGGAGAAAACTATCTTAGAATCTAGCAGGTGTTAGTTAAAACATTCTTTTATGTCCTTCAGTGCTCACATTTTCATCCTCTTCAGGGTTAGGACGTTGTAAACTTCTGGTTGTGCTGTGAACGGGGTAATTTTCAAGTGGATTATTGCAAGCATCCTTGAAAGCTACTGACATCTTAGTTCATTCTTGTTTTTACTAGTCTTTTTACTTATTGTCTTGAGATTTTTAGCTGTATCTGTAAATGACGATACTTTCATCTGCTCCTTTTCAATATACACCTTGCTTCTTTTCTCTTACTGTAATCAGCTGAACTCAGCAGAACAATCAGTCCTCCAACGCAAGTGTGCACTCCAAGGGAGGATTTTGTTCAGACAACTGGAGCCTGGCCCAGCAGGTAACAATTCCAAAGGTCCCTAACCCATGACGGCTTGACTTCCTGTTCCTCACCCTCACAGCGGTGCAGAAGCGGTCTGCATTCACAGAAACCGTAGTCTGGAGCCTCTTCTTTGCCCAGGCTAGCCACGTGCCTTCGGCGTCCCTGGGCACTGGCTGCAGCTGCAGCCCCCACTCGGCCCCATGACCCCGAGGGTGAACAACCGTCCACACACATACAGCCGTTTTTCCACTTTCAGTATTCAGTAAGTTACACGAGGCAGTCGACAACACTATGAAACAGGCTTTGTGGCAGATGAGTTTTCCCTACTGCCGGCTCACAACTGAGGTCGGTAAAGCAGAAGTTCAGTAAGTTAGAGGTGTTTTAAATGCATTTATGACTTAGAACCTTTTCAACTGTCACAGGCACGTAACACCATCGCAAGTCAAAGATCTGTATGTGTCTTATTTGGTGGGAATGCCCCCAGGACTTCCTATTTCAAAATACCTTATGAATTTACCACTTCCACCCCCAAGCAGAGGTTCCTAAGACCCAGGGCAATGGTTACATCTGCCGTAGCTGGCCTCCAACTCCTGGGTCAGTACCCTGTGGAAGTCCTGCACAGCACCTCTTGTCTGCTTTTCCTCAACATCCTTCTGTCCTTCACTGACGCCATCTGCCTCACCTTCCCTGGAAGCCTCCCTGGAGCCCAGCCTCCCCACACACAGAACCACAGTCCTATAAAAGTAGCAGTATGCAACATTTTTCTTTTGATAGTGACCCCAAAAGACCCCTCAGCATATGACTAAAAGCAAGGGGCTTCTTTTCAAAATGCACCTCCACAAAGAAACCCTTGAACATGATTTTAAGTGGACAGAGATCCCATTCATGGACCAGGAATCCCTGTATTTGAAGACTCTGGTGGACGTCTAGCAGTCTTATGGGCTGTGTTTATCTAACCCCACATTATCCAATGCAGCAGCCACAAGTAGTGCTTTAGGGTAAACTGAAGCTGAATAAAATTAGGATTCAGTTCTTTAGTCAGACAACAGGCTCCAAGGTCACAGGGGGAACCCAGAGAAGATCCCATCAGACTTGCTGATCTAGAAGGTAAATGCCCTGACGACCACCAGTGTGCAGATCAGATCACCGCCCCCCCAGCCTGAAGTCCGCTCTCCTCCTGCTGTTATTTAGCGGCTTCATGGGCCCAGTTCAGAGACTCTCGCAGAGCTGCTGGAGGCTGGGTGTGACGGGGCATTAACCTCTTGGCAATGAGACGTGTAGGGCTTTAAGGAGCTCCCAGCTGGGAACGGAGCTCCTCAGACCTTGCACTGCCCCTCCCCTTTAGGCTCTGACACATCCGACAGCAGAGAGGGTCTGAGGAGGGGACAGCCACATGCGAGCAGCTGGGGCGCACGACAGGACTGCGTCTCTGCCCTGCGCGGCTATCTCCAGCCTTCAGGGTGGAACGTGTCCCTTTGCTGTTGGCCCCAAGCCTGGCACAGGGCTGTGGGCACACAGTCTGCCCCTGGAGCGTGTGGAGTGTGTGTGGCACTCACCTTCTGCATGCTCAGCCGCAGTTCTGACGTTCTTATGCTTCCGTCAGCGAACCTCAGCTTGTCAAGATTCATGACAGACTCTTCCCCGGCATTGGGTTTGATCGGGGGAACTTTATCTCCTAAGGAACACAGACAAAATGCTAGAATTTAATGGAGTTTGGAAGATGTACACATAATCTGAGCTGATATTCCGCCTGGACCACCGGAGACCTAAGGCACCACATACTGACCTGGAGCCAAAGGGTAAACATAGAGTCAAAGCTCTGGCAAGGAGTAGGTATCCAGTAAGAAATCTCTGAACAAAACAGACACCATTCCTAAGTTTAAAAATTAGATTTACACATTATCACTCTATTGAATGGAAAACTGGCACCTTCACAATAGCAAGCACCTTCCGAAAATTCTGCCAACGTGCCCCACCCCCACCAATGACAGTCCTCACTCAGGGCTGAGGGCGGGCCTGGCCAGGCATGTTTAAAAAACTCTCCTGCTGGGACACCTGGGTGGCTCAGTTGGTTAAGCCGCTGCCTTCGGCTCAGGTCACGATCCCGGGGTCATGGGATCAAGTCCCACATCGGGCTCCTTGCTAGGCAGGGAGCCTGCTTCTCTCGCTGCCTCTGCCTGCCACTCTGTCTGCTTGTGTGTACTCTCTCTCTCTGACAAATAAATAAAATCTTAAAAAAAACCCAAAACAATTCTCCTGCTGATTCGGACCTTTGCATCTGCTTACCTAAACCTCACGATATGTTTCTCTGACTTTTCTAAAAAGATAAATGTTTTGAAAATGTAAAATATTTTAAAGATTTTTTTTTTTTCTTGACACAGAGAGAGAGAGTTCAAGTGGACAGAGAGGCAGGCAGAAGGAGAGAGAGAAGCAGGCTTCCCACCGAGCAGGGAGCCCTATGTGGGGCTCGATCTCAGGACCCTGGAATCATGCCCTGAGCTGAAGGCAGCCGCTCAACCGACTGAGCCACCCAGGTGCCCCCGAAAATTTAAAATATTTAAAAATTTTTAAAAGCTTTTTCTTCTTTAAATGACATTTGGAAATGTTATTTTCTTCAGTGGGTAATATGGGAGAGGGTATGAAATGAGGAAGCAAAGTCTGCGGGTGCAGCAGGGTTGCTCACAGCGACGCTCCGCAAGGGGCAGCAGTCTCTCGAGTGACCCGCCCCAGCTCTTCCAGGCCAACTGCGGTCTCCACTTTGGTTTGTAATGTTTTTTTTTAAAAAGGTGATCATCTGGGGCTCCAGGTGGCTCAGACAGTTAAGCACCTGACTCTTGGTCTCAGCTCAGGTCTGATCTCAGGGTTGTGAGTTCAAGCCCTGTGCTGGGTTCCACAGTGGCCATGGAGCCCACTTAAAAATAAATATATTAAAAAATTAAAATTAAAAAAAAAAATTGAAAAGTGATCATTTACCAAAGTTACTTTTCTCTAAGTGCACAATTCTACAAATTTCGACACAGGTATGGGTTCCCGTAACCATCACAATTCAGGTACCGAATAGGATACATAATTAGGGTACAGAATGTTTAAAATTCTCATGTTTGGGAGGATGTAGCAACGTTTTTCCTTCCCTTTCTGGTTTTAAAAGTTGTAAAGTATGGGGCGCCTGGCTGGCTCAGCTGCTGGGCGTCTGCCTTTGGCTCAGGTCGTGATCCCAGGATACTGGGAAGGAGCCCCGCGTCAGGCTCCCTGCTTAGCAAGAAGCCTGCTTCTCCCTCTCCCACTCCCCTGGTTGTGTTCTCTCTCTCCATGTCTGTCAAATAAATGAAATCTTAAAAAAAAAAAAAAAGTGTAATTAAGGTGCAGGATCATTTTTGGTGTGGTTTTGCGTATTTTGCCAAACAGAGCTGCGCAAGGCCCACCGGGATTAGAACGGCAGCCACTGAACCATCTTATTCCCAATTTTGTCTCTTCCATTATGTTACACAAGTATAACCTGATGTGTGCAGCCTCGTGAGCCCGCATCATATGACCCAATACGTCTGGGGTCCCTTTGTGCTACTGCACGGATGAGCACCGTACTCCATTTTTAATCACTAACTTAAAAAACTTTTTTTGAAGTGTGTATCGATCCTTCAGATATTAAAGTACAAGATATTTTAATAAAACTTCCTTTTTGTCATTTTCAAACAAAGGGAAGCTCAAACTTTCTGCTTTGCTCGGAGATCGGATTTCAGGCCTCACCGCTGCAGTGCAGTGGGCTGTGGATTCTCTACCAGACTACGGGATCTGACTCTTGCCTTTACAGCAAAGACAGGGACAGGGCCCCACCTCTGCCCATCAGCGACTTGGTCGGAAAGGGAGATGGCGTCTGAAAGTGTAACCGTCTGTCACACATACCTGCTAACTGCAGGCAGGAAGGCGAGTGTGGCCCGTGATGTTGGGGGCTGTGTTCAACTAGCAGGACAGTAAGACTTTCCCCAACTTGATTTCGTAAAGAGCTTTTGTTCCATAGAAACGGCAGAACTGAGACTGCACGGGCACCACCAGTGAAGCCTACTGGGCAGAGCAGAGCCCAGGGATCCCACCGTCCCACCCTCGGGAACAGTGTCTTCATGTCACCCGCAGTCCTGAGCGAACGGGCCACGGGAACCTGCACGGAGACCTCTGGGAGCTCACTGGGACAGCACATGTCCTGCCCCCCGCGGGACTCACGCTTTCAGCACGGGGCGCTATTCCCTCAGGTTATTAAGTGACCAGAGGAACACAGTCACGGACTGAAAACCGCTGTGACGCCACAGGGACACCTGTGCCCGATCCTTTGTGTGCATTACGTTGTGCTTTAACAGATCATTTACCTTTTTTTTCTTTTTTTTAGAAAAACCAAAGTTACTTTTCCGTAAGTACTGAGAACTTACATATAGTCACATGTACTGTCTGAAATATTTCCTTGCTAGTCGTGATTGGTAACAAGCAAGCAACATGTGGCACACTTCCTCTCGAAACAACTCCCTCACAGGGACTTTTCTAAAGAGAACATTAACGACCACAAAACAAGATCTGACCAAAACCAGGTTATCCTCTAAATTGTTAAGACACCCAGCCTGTGTCCAGTCTCGTCTGTCACAATATAAATCTCTGAATCACGGTCCCTTCACTTAAGGCAGAAAACCAGACCACCCCCCATGATCACTCCGCAGATTTCCAACAAATCAAGACACGGTAACCTATCACTTCCCGAAACAGCCGGAGTCCCTGAGGAAAACACGTACCGGGTCTGCAGGACTCTGCGATACTCAGGGCACACGCCCTGCCGAAGACAACCAGGTCCAAGAGTGAGTTCGCCCCGAGGCGGTTGGCACCGTGCACGGAGGCGCAGGCGGCCTCCCCACAGGCATACAGGCCGGGCACGATCTGATCCTGGCCGTTCACATGCCTGAGGACCTGTGGAAGGAAGACTTCAGGCTTCAGGAGCCCGGTCTGCACAGCCCTCCTTCCCAGGACGGGGGCGTCTGCCTGCAGGCCCGGAGGAGGGACAGCAGGTAAGGACCCGACCTGCTGTTGTCGACAGGGAGCCCCGAGTCTGCACCCGGACGCTCAGCCACCCCAGGCAGACTCAGGTCGAAGGACCCCCCTGGCAACACCTGTCACTTCACTCCCACATCTACTGCTCATTCCAAACCTCCTTCCCCACCCGACTACCCCCCCCCCAACCCACTCCAGCTCTGGATTCCAAGGAAGGGAAGGGAGTATGGCGCATGGCTTGTCTGCAAAGTGTGGAGGAGCGCCCCAGCCACCTCATCTGAGGAGAGGCAAAAAAAGGTCACAAACCAAAAAGCCCTGGGTGGTCTGCAAGCCACCACAAGTATGTGCTGTGAGGAGATATGATTTACAAGGTCCCAGTAAAAGTAACAGGAGGTCATCCGGGAAAATAAACTATAAACTGGGAAAAGCTGCAAATGATACTGTGTCCATAACCGTGTGCTCTGGAGGGGTCGCTGTCACCGGTGACTGCTGGGGGTCCTTGCAGAGCGAGGGTGAACGCTAGCGTGTGCCCGGGCCCTGCTCTGCCCTCCAGCGGCGACTGTGCTGAGGGAAACATCTGTGTTTCTGTGTTCTCTGGGTCCAGAGGGACAACTGTGAGGATGGGCCTGTCGTTCCTGCCCTGCTCCACCCCCCCCCGTGGAAGGGTCCCGGCTTGGTCACCTGCCCCTTGTAGTTGGTGGGAATGCCACCCATGTTATAATGCACAGTGGGAAGGACGGGGATCGGCTCCTTAGTGACATCCACGCCCGCGAAGATCATGGCCGTCTCCGAGATGCCGGGCAGACGTATGGCCAGCTGCTCCGGGGGCAGGTGATGCAGCTGCAGGTACACGTGGTCCTTCTCCGGGCCGCAGCCTCTGGCGGAGGAGGACGTCATGGGGGAGAGAGAAGAGAGGATGTGAGACCGCAAAGTCACTGAAGCACATCAGGTCGCACTTTTCTCAGGCTGTACGGAATGTCCCCTCACTTGTGGTCATCCATTCTTCACGTCTTTTCCGAGCACCTACCCTGGCCGGGGGGAACTCCACGTGCTGGGACACAGCCAGAACGTGGACAGACACTCGGCCCTCACCGGCTCACACTCCGGTCTTGGGAAGTCACAGTGTGTTTTCCTTGATAAATGAGTCCTTCTAATGCAAATACTGCAAATATAACGTGTCTAGAGGCCATAACCCCTGAACTTTGACAAGAAGCACCGCAGTAAGGCAGTGCGGACACTGAAGAGCCGACGCTCCCTCAGGGAACGCCACGGGCTCGTGCTCAGCAGGTCCCCGAGCCGCACCCGCGGCCCACATGCTAACTTCAGACTGCCAGCTTGTCTGTCTCTGTCACAACACTCACTCACACGCATACAGACGATGTTGCACAGACTTGAGATTTAGGTCAGACCAGCCCAACTCCCCAGAAGCTGGTCTCTAGGGCGACATGACAGTGACAGTCAGTCAGAGGGCAGCAGGCAGCTGCACGCAACCTACCCAGTTGGGAGGAGGTGCCGAAACTCATACACAGTCACACCAGCTCATGTTAAGATGCAGACACAAACAGCAGCCACCAAAAGAGAAAGCAGGGGTGTGCGTGTGCGTGTGCGTGCGCTCAGACACCTTTGCAGATAAGCACACAGACCTTCCTTCCCGAATTTCCAGGGTCATGGACCGAGATACAACGTCTCTGGACGCCAAATCCTTTGCCACCGGGGCATAGCGCTCCATGAACCTCTCGCCTTGACTGTTAATGAGAATGCCTCCCTCTCCACGACACCCTTCCGTAATGAGACAACCAGCGCCATAGATACCTGCAAAAAACCCAATTAATTAGCTCTAACCGAACAACTGCTAGGTCTAGATTTCAAACGCATTTTTTTTTCCCCAAGATATTTTTGGGGAAAGGAAAAGGGCACGCAAAGGGCATTGTGCCCTCAGGAGAGTAAGACAAAAGAAAGATTAGGAAGAGTAGATAAGATTCTAGTAGATACAGTAGATAAGATGAAGTCCCCATGAGGAAAAGCACAAAGCCGCACAACTGCTCTGCCAACTCAGAATTCCCGTGACAACTGCTGAAACTTTCAACACAAGCAAGCGCACGTTAAATTCATGTTTTCTGTTCTTTTTTTTTTTTTCTAAGATCTTATTTATTTACTTGACAGAGACGTACTAAGAGAGAAAACACCAACAGAGGGACTGGGAGAGGGAGAAGCAGGCTCCCCGAGCAGGGAGCCCGATGTGAGGCTCGATCCCAGGGCCCGGGAGCATGACCCAAGCAGAAGGCAGAGGCTGAACAACTGAGCCACCCAGGTGCCCCTGTTTTCATTTTAGAGCTTCTCCTTGTGCCACGGAATTGTGACAAGGTAGGACAAACCAGCTCGGAAAGTTCCTATCTAAAGTCACTGGTAACGGGGCGCTTCATGCTTACAAGTGGAATTCAGAATCTTCAGACATTTTTTGAGTTAAAAACAGTAATTAAAAAAACTACCTCAAGTGGCTCAGTTGGCTGACGTCTGAGTGTTGGTAGAGCCCCCACTCTTGCTCTGTGCGCTCATCGAGGAGAGGGCTTGAGAGTCTCCCTCCTCCTCAGCCCCTCCCCCCACTCGTGCACTCTGTCACCCTCAGATAAATAAATAAATCTTAAACAAAACAAAACAAAACAAAACCAAGCCTCAGAGGCTCAGCAAGTTAAGCCTCTGCCTTCAGCTCAGGTCAGGATCTCAGGGTTGGGATCGGGCCTGCCTCAGGCTCTCTGCCTGGCGGGGAGCCTGCTTCCCCCCTGCCTGCCTCTCTGCCTGCTTGTGATCTCTCTGTCAAATAAATAAATAAAATCTTTAAAATAAATAAATAAATAAATAAATATTTTTAAAAATTTTAAAAACAAAACTAAACTACCTGAAACATTTTATTTTTCATCCCTGCCAGGGATCGGAAAAAACAGAGCAAAGAGAAAAACACCAGATCAGGTTCTTTAGCAAGGTGGGGAGCTACATGTCGTGCCCCCTCAACTGACAGGCTAGAAAAGCAACAAGAAACCAAGTCCAGAATGAGACTCGTCTCTCTCAAGAGGCGGTCACTTCTGGGTAAGGGGCTCTCTCAAGCCTGCAGCCCCTGCACAGACCTCCCTTCTGAACCCCACATTCACACACTCAACTGTCTGAGGACCCGAGACGGCTCAGTCTGCCAGGACTGGGCAGTCTGTCCCCACCACCTCAGGGGTCCCGTCTGCCACAGCTCGTCCCGACTTGACACTCCTGCTGTGACAGCTGTTCTCCTACAACCCTGAAATCTGCCCACGCCACAACTCTGGTCACCAGCGTCCCCCCTGGCTATCAGGACACCCACTCAGTAAACACTGCCAAGGTCCTACTGTGTGCCAGGCACCTGCCCAGGCCTTTACGGCTTTAGGACTGAAGCAGGTACCATCAAGGCAAGAGTCAGAGTTAATCAAGCTGGTGCCCTAAACTGCCTTGGGGGAAGCAGGAAAAAACCTCCTTGAGCAAAGGACGAGCTGTGCTCTGGGAACCTGTCCACGCAGGGCACTGCAGAGGAGCAGCAAGAGGCGTGGGGGGCTCAGAAGACACGAAGCGCCTGGGCCGCACTGACGTGGCCCCGTCCTACCTGTGGGGTGGAACTGCACGAACTCCAAGTCCTGGCAGGGAAGGCCTGCCCTGGTGACCATGGCTGTGCCGTCACCGGTGCTGGTGTGGGCAGACGTGCAGCTGAAGTAGGTGCGGCCGTAGCCTCTGGGAAACAGACGGGCAGCAGAGAGAGAACTGTGATGCACAGGGAACCTTCGGGTCTGCCCTTCTCCCTTCTGATGGCGCCAGAGTGGCCCAGCAGCAGCTGCAGGTGCTGTGGTCTGTGCCCCGCTGGGCAACCGAGCGACAGGGAAGGCACTCTCATTTGTACCTCAGCGCTCTTTGGTGCCGAGCGACTTCCTGATAAGCACGTGCTACGTTAACACTAAAATGTTTAATGTCTACGGATCCACACTTTTAAAGGTTTAAAATAACAAACTGATGGTGTATGAAATGGAATTAACTTATTTTCCTCATGTGAACAAACTACCCCAGAAAATCAGTACAAACACAGCACCCACGAAAGAAAAAGTAGTTAGTCCAGAAGATGTCATGTGCCTCCCCGGACGGGTTTCTTCAAGGGTCCTCCCAGGTGTGAATGGAGGATACGTCCCTGCCCACCTGAGGCAGCTGCCGTGACTGTCCCCTTCAAAGATACAGACCGGAGGCTGGCGAAGCTTACTGTGCTGCTGGGTTAGGTCACTACCTGTGATACCGATGATTAAACCACTATTCCATAGTGCCTCCATCTTTATTTGAAGAAACTGAGACCCAACTTCCCTCCAGAGAAGTTAAATACAAGTCAGACTCCTACCCGGTAGCCACAACAGTGTTCTTGGCTCTTATGCGATGGATGGACCCATCTTCTATGCACAGCGCAATAACACCACGACATTCCCCATTCTCCATCAGGAGATCCAAGGCAAAGTACTCTACAAAATAGCTGGTATCATATCGCAGAGACTAAAAAACACGAGAGAAAAACAAGGTTCCCACAGTTTCAATTGCATTTACGCCGCTGACATTTCAGCAATACTGCTCACGTGAACAGGTCCGAGGCCCTGATCCGGTGTGTACCGAGTGGACAGCGTAAACTCTAGGAGAGCACCGGGTCGCGTCACATCAACCACAGCACGGATGCTGTTGTGTAACCACCCACAGGTAGCCTGCTCTCAGCTGTATGACCAGCACGTAAGGACACACGTGTCACGCACACCACAGACCACGCAGCTGCTCCGTGAGAGGGCCCTCACGAAACTGTCGGCTCCCCCGTGTGACCCACAATTCCGCCGGACGGGCAGATCTGGTCACACATCTGTCAGTGCGCTCCGCCAGAGAAGCCACTGCTGCCCTAACATTTGTGTCAATACTCTGTCCCCATCTGGAAGCAACACTTCAGAAAACGGATTCTTCTCAGTGTTCTGATACTTCAGAATGCTGATCATCTGGCTATGCCAAAGTAGGCCCCGATTATCCAGTAACTACGGCCCCCAAATCTTTGTCCAGTCTGAGAAGGTAAGTATGCAAACACCCAGTTCAGGAACTCAGAGGTGCTGAGGCAGAAAGTACTCACTTGCTTCCTACAGCTCAAGTGTGGCAGGCCGCAGGCCGCCAGTTCAAACCCAGCAGGTAACAATGAACAGTCCCGTTTTCTGAAGCAGAAACCTCATTAACCACCACACAATTACTACACACATGGGCCATGCTCCTCTGATGTTCAGGAAGTAACCCCGGGCCTGACACTCTGACAAACGACCTGTCCCCAGAGTGGCCTGTTTCCGGCTCATCCCCACACGCCCGGCCTAACTAGACTGTATCCCGTCAACCCGCGCACCCAAGGCAGCCTCACCCTCCCATACAACGTGTGCAGCAGGGAGTGGCCCGTGCGGTCAGCCACGCAGCAGCACCGGTGGGCCTGCCCGCCTTTCCCAAACTTGAGGCTCTGTCCGCCAAAAGCGCGCTGATAAATCCTCCCGTCTTCAGTTCTGCTAAACGGCATGCCGTAGTTCTCCAGCTGGAAAACATAAAACAGACACCTCGTACCTTGTAGGAATCAGGACCTTCACGGCTACTTTACACTGAACAATTGCAACATAAACCTGCCAACCCCCAACCAATACATTCTATGAAAGCTTCAACAGTTTGGAAAAGAGAAAAACTTCGTTATAAAATGAACTGAATGGTTGACGACAGGGAAGATTTCCCTAGTTCATCCACTCGTTACCCTTCTTTGGGCGGACCCCATCGGCCTCAAATTCTCTTCTGTATTAGGAACAGACCCCGTGAGGACACTACCTCTACCACAGAAGCAGGGGCCTGCTCTGTCATGTAGTGGATGGCGTCCTGGTCCCCCAGCCAGTCGGAGCCCTTCACAGTGTCATAGAAGTGCCACCTCCAGTTGTCCTCCTCCATGTTCCCCAGGGCAGCATTGATCCCTCCCTGCAAACAGAGAGCACTCTTACAAGCTACAAGAAGGAGCGCCGGTGGCATTTTCCAGGCTCGTCCTTTGCCTCCTGCTCCAGATCTGGGTTCAGAGAAAGCCACCCGCTTTGGCTTAACAGCCTGTAAGGGTCCTGAGTGCAGTCCGGTCACAGGACCTCCCTCCGCCTCAGTCTCCTCACTTACAGGCTGTGTGGAGGGTCAAGTGAGGCTCCGTGTGCGACTCACCACTTCCCAACCTGGCACACAGAAGGTACTCAACGAATCTATCTGGGGTAATTTTATGACGAAATGTTCGCAGTGGTGTTGATGGGCGTACGGTAAAGGAGTGTTTACCGTCAGGTCCGAGTCCGAGAAAACGGCAGCGCAGCACAAACCTCACGCTTGCACTTTCCCTCTCCAACTGGAAACTGCAGTACCCCTCTCTTTCACAACAAAGACACAAAGAACCTCCCCCTGTTTCCCAACTGTTCCTCAGTCCAGGCTTCTGAGTCAAGCAACCCATGCTTGAACCCTTTCCCCACTTGGCGCTACTGGGCCTTGATTTCCCATTACGTTTAGTTCCCAGGAAAACAGTCCCGAGCACAGACCCAGAAATCCTGTAAGACATGCCGCACAAGTTACTCCATTACTTCCTCCTCCTCCTCCACCCCCTTCAATAACGGTTAGAAATGTGAAGTACCAGAGTAGCAGAACGGAGAAAACCTAGTTCAAAATAACACAGAAGTACTCGGCCCGGTGCACGCACAGAGGCTGTCATTTTACGGCTACTACGAGGAACAATCAGGGCCACAGACAGCTAGTCTTCCTGGAATCCCAGCTGCACAATTTTGTTTTCTTAACGTGGGGCTCAAAGTCTCAAGTCCAGCACCAGGAGCTGTGCACTCCGGCCAAAGCCACCCAGGCGCCCTGCGGGAGTGCACTCCAGACTCTCCAGGCCACCGACCTCACTCTAACCCCAGTTACACCTACTTTCTCCAGAACCACTATCCAAGGTATCCGCTTCTTACTCTTTTTATTATATTAATATTGCATTATCAGAACCCCCTATTATTTTGCATTATTTATGTTTACATCCATTTTTCCCTTTTAGGTAATATATTCTCCAAAGCTGTATGTTATTTATTTTTCAGTTTATAAAACATCACTTCAGGACAAAGTTACTTGAGCAGTTAAGGGCCTGAAGAATGTTGCTGGACACTGGATACAGGCTACAACAGTACTTAGGGCAGCTTTTATTGGCTCCTGGGAAGTCACTATATACTCTGCTATCTCTATAAGGAAATGTGTTTCAAATACTGGAAAAAACAGTCCAGTATGATTTTGGAACACTCAACTGGGATACTACCCAGTGTGCCAAGAAAGAAAATGAAATTACACAATCAATGTGTAACAGTTCACCTTGCTTTTATCCTCCGCCCTAAATTCCGAGCATTTAAAGGCCAATGCTCTTCCGCCCTACGCATCTGTGCCATCCCCAGAGCTCCTCACCATCGTATTTAACGGGGCCTGCACCAAGGCTGCGGCAATAAACACAAGACTCAGGGCCAACGGCAGCAAGACTGGAGACGAGCTCATTTCAGATGGAGAGTGCAGTGAAGACAAACCGTGATGTGGGGAGGGGTCCAGGCGGGTGCTCGAAGGAGACCTGAGTGTAACTGGAGCAGGAAAGAGTGCAAGAGGCCCCAGAAGCAGCTCCGGCCAGAGGTGAAGGCAGTGTGAGCAGTGTGAGCACAGACCCTCGGAGGTGAGTGAGCCAGATGGGTGCAGGGAGCAGGGAGAGACCAACGGGGCCGGAGCGTGGCAGGAAGGAGGGCTGTGGCCGGAGACTGTGCTTGGCTGTGGGTGCCCCAACCGTGAATGGAACCCCCTCCTCTTACCTGGGCTGCCACGGTGTGTGATCTAGTAGGAAAAAGCTTTGTGACGCAGGCCGTGTTAAACCCAGCCTCGGAAAGGCCAAACGCAGCTCGCAAGCCTGCCCCTCCAGCACCAACCACCACTGCATCAAATTCATGGTCCACCACTGGATACTGCGTAGAAATCTGGGAAGGAACAATTCACCTATCAACCAAGGACCATGGGTGCAGCACAAGAGCTTGGAGAAAACAGAACGAGCAATGAGAACAGCTTCGGCGAAGAGGGACCTCCACCCTGTGGGGCCGGACAGAGTGTGTGACGGGAGCGGCCCAAGCAACAGGGCCGACACACAGAGTTGCCAAAAGGACAGCGCTCATCCCAGCTCCCGGGAAGCTTAGAGGGACAGCCTCAGGGCGCCTGGCGGCTCAGTGGGTTCAAGCCTCTGCTTTCTGCTCAGGTCATGATCTCAGGGTCCTGGGATCGAGCCTCGAATTGGGCTCTCTGCTCAGCGGGGAGCCTGCTTCCCCCTCTCTCTGCCTGCCTCTCGGCCTACTTGAGATCTCTGTCAAATAAACAAATAAAATTAAAAAAAAAAAAAAAAAAAGGGACAGCCTCAGCAAGGAACTGTAGATACAAAGAACACCACAAATCAAAGTATTAGTTCTAAATATGGCTTTTCTTTTCTTTTTTTTTTAAATATTTACTTATTTATTTGACAAACAGATCACAAGCAGGCAGAGAGGCAGGCAGAGGGAGGGAAGAAGGCTCCCCACTGAGCAGAGAGCCCGATGTGGGACTCGATCCCAGGACCCCGAGATCATGACCTGAGCCGAAGGCAGAGGCCTAACCCACTGAGCCACCCAGGCGCCCCTAAATATGGCTTTTCTATTCAATTATCTTTTCATGTTTGTAGCAAGATATACACACGTATGTTTATGTGACTCTAAGCTCACAGTGCAGTGTAGACCATGATTTCCCACCTGCAATCAGCAAGATTCCCGTGAGAATGTGAATATGGTGTTTCCCTTAGGTAAGCACACTTCCAGTCCATCTGCGCAACTGCCTCAGCACTGCGGACCAGAACCCTGTCTCAGGACCATGCTTGTGCTTGCTTGAGAAGGTGCCCACTAGCAGTCAGTAACTACTGGGAGCTAATGAGAAAAGACCTGTGAACAAAATGTGTCCTCAGCAGAGAACGAACAGGACCAGTAAACTCAAAGAGGCTGCATGCAAGTGGCTTCACGGTCCTGTGTCAACTGTCACAGTAAAAAGGGCTCATCTATTATTTGTATTTTATTACTCTGCTGCTGTGACTTAAGTTTTACTCTGGCTTACAGATGCCTATGAGCATCTATAGCAGAAAGTGTCGGGGACTGTTCCTACATCTGTACCACAACTAGGTACTGTACACTAACAATAATTTGAGCACCACTGCAATGAGAATATTTTCCTTTAAACAGAACTGTGTATTATTTCAATATACTGAAAACTGGTACAGATCGTCACTGTTCCAAACCAAGGATGTCATTTTTAAGGGAACAAAAGTTGTAAACTTACTGAATCGGAAACCTTAGCAGAAGACCTTTTATTCCCGTCAACAGTGAAGTGAAAACCGCGGGTGTCCGTCCGCCATGTCGCCGGCCACTGCTGAGACACAGATGGAGAGCATTCAGGGTCTTCAACAAGAAGGATCAGCCATCAAAATCTCCCCTGAAGTCATTAACTCTTTCAGCACCCAGGTGCTCCCTCTTCACCGAGACAGCTTAGCTGGGGTCCTCTACTTAATTAACGCTGATGGGTAAGGAAGGACTAAGGACCCAGGGCAGGCCTACCTAACTGGCACGGACTTGGCACCCCAGGAAAAGCCCTCCTAAATGAAGTTTGTTTCCAAAGAGGACACTCACAGACTCAGAGAGGAAAAGGAACAACTTCACGTTAATTTCTTAATTTAGGGTTCTCACAGAGAATGGGAAAGGTATCTATTTTTGCTCAAGTGGCAGTTTGCAAACAGTGAAGCACTTTTACTAGATGCATCGGTGACTCTCTTCACCCGAGAGCACTGCACAGCTGCAAGGCCACGCAGCTCACCGGCACAGGCGCTGGACAGCTGTGGGAAGCGCCTTTTCTAGAAGACGATGTCCGGTTGTGCGACACCTGGGCACCAGTGGGATCAGCCCTTCACTGTTAACGCCAGGACCCCACGCCTAGAGACGCTCACAGTCTTGCTTCCCCACTCACCACACCCGTGCTGGGCTCGAGGGACGTCCCCTCCTGTCTGTCCCAACTCCATGGTGGTATCCCTCTGTCTTCGACACGTGTCTCTGGCCTTTCCCTGGGTAAACCCTACAACTCTCCAAGTTTGGGCTTAAAGCCCCACCCTATAAACACTCACTCAAGAAAAGTGGTATGAATGAAATCAAAACCCAGCACGAGGCCCTGTTCCACATACATGAACCAATTTATGAGTCATAATGAAAGACCCCTCCCCTGGAAGATAGATAGGATAACTAACCGCTTGTTTGCTTTTCTGTGAACCGCTGGCTTTTAGGCGTAGATTGGGTTATTAATTGCGTGATTAATTGCTCTTTTGCCCTTCTGTAACTGTTTGGCTTATAGAAATAATAGAAGACGCCATGATGGCATTCCTACCTTCCCCCTTCTTGTTCCCCCTCCCTGCCTCTCTCCTCCCGCGCACAGGCCCTCAGAACCAATCAGCTTGTTCCCCCTTCCCGCCTCTCTCTTCCGCGCGAGTGGGTCCCCAAAGCCAATCAGCAAACTCCACGAATGCCTTTTTCAAAAGTTCAAACTGTCCACCAACCAGTTGCGTCCCACCCAAAACTTGTTTGTACCTGTCTATAAAAATCCTGCACCACCCCAGCCAGGTGTGCTCAGCTAGCAGGAGCTGCTGACCACCCGCAGGCGCGCGCTGACCACCCGCAGGCGCCTGCGTAACAATAAAGAACCTCTTGCTGATTGCATCCAGTGGCAGTGTTGGATTCTTGGGTAAGGGGATCCGCGGGTCTTTCATTTGGAGGTTCCACCGAGATCATCGGACTCCTGCCCAAGGATCCAACCGACTCCCACTGGGAGGTAAGCTGGCCAGCATTTAAATTTTAATAACTATGTGTTTTTTGTCTCCTGTCTCGTGCTCTTGTTTGTCTCTCGTCTTGTGAGGCCTCTGTTCTGCCTGTTCTGCGGGTAGCAGAATAGGACTGTACAACAGCGCGCGTTGTTGCTCTGTATTCTGTAGGCAGCTTGAGAAGGAGTTGACGAACTCGGACTTCTCCCCTGCCACCCTGGGGGACGCCCCAGGGATCTGTCCGCCGCAGAGGAGCCTTTTGGTTCCCCTGGGCTGGTTCTGTCCGCCACAGAGGAGCCTTTTGGTTCCCCTGGGCTGGTTCTGTCCGCCACAGAGGAGCCTTTTGGTTCCCCTGGGCTGGTTCTGTCCGCCGCAGAGGAGCCTTTTGGTTCCCCTGGGCTGGTTCTGTCCGCCGCAGAGGAGCCTTTTGGTTCCCCTGGGCTGGTTCTGTCCGCCACAGAGGAGACCTCGTGGTTCCCCTGGGCCGGTTGAATTTGTAATTGTTTTGTGTGTCTTGCTTATTGTCCTTGGTGTTTTCTTTGACTCCGAATGGAGGCCAACAATGTATGTCTTCATGCATGTCTCCATGTTATGTCTTTAAATGTGGATATATGTTCCTTGTACTGGTCATGAAGGTTACATTCTGTTTAAGGGGACTCTGGCTTTATTTCTCTCTGTTTCTCCTAATAGATGTGGGGGGCTTCTCCCTCACTCACTTCCCATGTAAATGGCTATTACTGGAGCCAACTGGGGTTGGTCTAACTCGAGACAGAGACTATAAGGAATATTCCCAAGCAGCTGCCGAAACTCTTTTTGTTTCGGGGAAGTTTCCTTGTGTTCTCTGGCCTGACTTGGACTGCCTAACCCCTCCCCCCTTGCTGGTGGGAAAGCATGGCCTCTGCTCCTCTGTTGGGGCTTATGAGCTCTGAAACCGGGAATCTTTTCTCTGCCTCCTGGCAGCACTTTGTTTCCTCTGTTTTCCCCTTCTCTTTCTGTACCGTACCAACGTGTGTGCAGCCTGCATGACTGGCCTCTAGATCATGCACCACGGCTCCTTCTCTTTTCACTGTCAAGGAGCAAGAAGAGCCCCCCCCTGGACCTAACACCCCCACTCCAGATCTTCCCACGCATGTCTCAGGTAAACATTCAAAGTGGAGTGGGCCCAGGTGGAACGTAAATCACTATTGGAACTAAGTTAAGTTTGTTGGTTTAATTAAGACCTGTCTTTTAAGTTAGCAGTAAATGTGAAACTTCAAAATTTACTGAAGGTCAAATAAGCTCAGGTTATTTATTAAAATTTGTTAGCAAAGAAATGACTAAACTGATGGTTAATTGTCTATCTCAAAGTTCTAATGGGTAATTGCTGAAGTAGCTTTCAAAGTCTTTGGTAACCTGAAAGTTTTAAAGTTTTGCTTGAAGGGAAACAAATGGAATTAAATTGTGGACATCTAGGTCTTAACCAAACAGGATAAAATGCTAAGTCATAAATTACTGGATGTAGGTTTGTGCTTTTGACTTCTTACTGCAAAGAAACTAAGAGTATTTAAATCTGCTGGTAAACTTGTTTTCCACTTAACTGATTCATAAATTTGCCACCTGAAGAATTCTGTTGTAACAGTTCACAATTGGTTAATAACTAAAGGTGTTTCTAAGAATACAAAGTTCTGCTTAGTGTAACTAAGATTCATGGAAATAAAAGGAAACTCTGTATGTAGGAAAATAGGAGATATGTAGGAAAGATTTAAGGAATGGGAATACATTTTGTTGAAGGTAAAGAAAGATAATTTTGTCCTAAATGAAATGGTTGTTTAGAAGGAAGTGGCTTGGGACAAAACCTGAATGCAAAGGAAAGTTGTAGAAGGTTTGTGAAGGGAAATCTTCAGAAAAGGAATTTTATCTATGGTCAAGAATGGATTAAGATTGAAATGAATGGGTTTTAAAGGTACATTGGTACAAGACTGAAATTCTCTGTTCAAAAGGACAATGTTTTCTTAGATCAATCTATCTGCTGTTAAGAAAATGTAAATGGTTTTTTCTTTGCCTGCCCAGAAAAACGAGTTTCTATGTTCAGTTTTATCAGGTGTTTAACATCCCTAATTATATTTAGGCATGTGCTTTAAAACTTTCTAAGATTTTAGCAAATGTTGACAAGATTTAAATCGTAAATCTATTTAACTCAGGCTTTTCCTTGGTATGTGAAGTTGCTCATGAAGTACTACTGAACCAATGATAAACCTTGGGTTACATTTGGGAAAATGCTATAACTATTCTAGAGATTCTACGCACTTCCTAAAGTTTAACGTTTTGAGAGATCATCGCTTGATACTGTAATTATGGAAATGCTATGTATCACAGAAATAACCTGATTTCCTTGCAGCTAAATTGTAAACTCCTGTGTCTCTTTAGCTCTAACCATATCCATTCTGAGTTTTCGTCATTTATAATTGTTTTAATTCTCTGGTAAAATGAGTTTTATCTTCAAGGAGATTCCTATAAAGGACTTCTACAGATATTTGATAGCTTGAAAATCCTAAAACTGAAATGGGTAAGAATTTCCAAAACTGACTAAAGCCGCATTCACCAGATTTAGTAACATGGGACTAAATGAACTAAAAGATGATAATGTTATGTCTCTTACTGTTTTATCTTTGAACATTGCTGGTTCTCTCTACTGTTTGCTCTTACAGACTAGGGATACTCCCTCCTAGTTATCTGTAACTTATAGAGATGTAAAAGTGCTCATTTGTAAAAGTGTTCAAGGCATTCAAATTTTCTCTCTATCTGAACCCTCTGAAACCAAAAGGTCTCAGTAAGTATTCTTTCTTTCATGACAATCAGTCATTTGCATAAGTTCAATAAGAATCTGTTCTCCTTGTAACAGGAAGAATTGGAAACTGGTTATTTTACCAAGGCTTTGACTGGGATGTCATATTTGAAAAGACTCAGATATGACCAGACAGCTTTAAGGAACTAAGGTTGACTTTATGAAACCTGGAGCCATAAAGCCCCTCGGGACTGTTGGCCTGATACCTTGCTTAAGAGTTCCCAGCAGCCCCACCAGGTGAGTAAAGAATGTCACTCCTTGGTAGGTGCAGTCTCGGGAAGAGGAATTCGCCCAAAGGCATTGCAGGCATGCCTCATGGCAAGTACAGGGCTTGGCTTCTGGCCTGGAGAGGCTACTAAAAGTTCAACCTAGAGATTCCTTATACAAAGTTCCAGCAAAGCAGATTCTAAAAGATCTATTGATCACAGTCACTGTTCTTGCTGAGCTTATGTAAATAATTAGGCCAAGTTTGTTAAAACTGGACTTGTTTCACAAGTGAATTAGTCCTGATTTGGCTATCTCTGGAAATGAGGGTTATTTTAGAGAGAAAAATTGTTTTAGTAACACACCTTTATGAATGTTAAATTCTAGATTTGATTGTCTTTAAATGTTTACCTAAGCTAAACAATTTGAGATAAACTTCAGAGAAGTTGCACAATAGCTTCTTTAGTCGATCTTATTATTTTGTGGGGATATTAGCAGACCCCACGGCACATGATTAAACAACTGGAAAATGGGATTGACTCCCCTACAATTGTATAACTTAACTAACACCTTATGTGTGGCTGAGATAATGAAATTGTCTAAAAGCCAGCATACCGCCCTCCATAGGATTAACTATGGACTTGTGGAAATAATGGATGACCCCACTTTCTTTATGAATGGATTGAATGCTCCATGAGGGACTCCCCTTATCTTTTGACAAGTTTTCTCACTTGCCAGTGATCCTCTGTAATCAGGATATTGTTAAGGCTGGACCACTCAAAGGTCGTCTTATTGGTTTCATCCCTTAGTCATATTTATCTTAGAAGTCACCTCTGTTGAGGTGCAATTGCAAACAGATGCTTTAGCTAAGCATGGAACAGCCCTCCTCATAAAAAGAGCCTCAAAGCTCACTATAAAACAGTCCCTGACTGTAATGACTTCACATCAGGTCCAGATTTGTCTTAGAAGCCAAAGGCCACCAATGGATGATGGAGGCCGACATTAAATATTGGACTATACTTATAGATATGCCATAAATAATACTTAAAACTTGTCAGACTTTAAACCTAGTTACCTGTATGCCTGAACCTGACCACTGTACTTCTTTCTCTATAGAGCAAAAATGTTCAAAAGTTATTGATCTTGCTTACTCTATTTGTCCAGATTTAAGATGCCCCTGTTAAAAATACGAATGACAGTTGGTTTTCTGATGACAGTAGTTTTCATAGAAAAAAATAAGAAAAGCTAGGTGTGCCATAGTGCTCACTAGCACTTTGCAATTGCCAAAGCCTAAGAATTAACATTTATACTGACTCCAAATATGCTTTCCTGGTACTACATGCCCATGGAGCTATTTGGAAAGAAAGGGGATTGCTATCAAGCCATAACTCCCCAATCCAATAGGGGCCTAAGTTCCAAAACCCTCCTCATCGCTATACTAAGGATGGCATATATCAAATCTGGGATACACATCTGTGTCTTACACCCATGATTGGACAGCTCAGTCAGAAGGCAGTTTTATGCTGGGAACAAGAATCATATGAGTGGTACTTGGGCAAATAACACATGATGTCTAGGATGGCTCACTAGAAATGTGTTCCCAAGTAATAGTACTCCAGGCTACTAACCGGTTTGCTACTGATTGGGCAAGGTGACCTGGCATCAGATGGCCAGCTCCAAACGGAACCCACTGGATATGTGGAACCAACCTGCGGCCCTGGCTTCCTCCCGGGTGGATAGGTCGCTGTACTTTAGGATTTGCCTGGATTCATGGGCGCATTACTAAAACCATCACAACTCCAGCTAATCTCCCCAACTTGAAACAAAGATAGACACAATCTGTTTTTAAATGGTGTGATCACTTAGCATCCATCTTTGTTCCATCTGCGGGACTAGGGAATGTCATGTGGCATGTAGAAGCCCTTAATAAATATACTACAGAGGCACTCAGTGATTCACTAAATGGCATCTCCCTACTTAATACTGAAGTGTCACAGACACGCAGGGAAGTCCTACAAAATAGGATGGCTTTAGATGTCCTTACAGCAGCCCAGGGTGGCACATGTGCAATCATCAAAACAGAATGTTGCGTATACATCCCAGACTATCACAAAAATGTCACAGGAATAATAAAGGATATGAACACCCAGATTAAGGCCCTACAAGATCCTTCTCTCTCAGTAAATGGTTAAGTTCCTAATTTGAAGGAGGACTATGGCCGAATCTCTTTTTCGGGCTTTTCATTCTTATCGCCTTATTAATCTTAATATGTTGCTTTGTTCCATGTTTCTCTACTTGGAGACTCCATTGCTACAATGACTTTGCCACGACAGACGATCCTTGTCGCGCAAGGACGCCTCTCCACTGTCAGCGCTGGATTCAGCTGCCTCCACCTTTGTAACTCCCTTATACGTTCCTTCCCTGATCAATATTGACCCGAGCAGGTAGGGACAGCTCTACGCCCCTATTCAGCATGAAGAAGTTATAGAAGATGAGACCTTCCACCTTCAACCCCCTTAAAGATTTCAGGGTCAAGATTGTTCAGGGGGAAATGAAGGAGCAGGAGGCTGGCTGAGGAGAAAACAGAAGCTGGCGCCTTGCACCCCACTTAGAGCAGGAACAAGACGAATGGATAGAAGATTCTATCCATGATAAAGAAAAAGGGGGGAATGAAAGACCCCTCCCCTGGAAGATAGATAGGATAACTAACCGCTTGTTTGCTTTTCTGTGAACCGCTGGCTTTTAGGCGTAGATTGGGTTATTAATTGCGTGATTAATTGCTCTTTTGCCCTTCTGTAACTGTTTGGCTTATAGAAATAATAGAAGACGCCATGATGGCATTCCTACCTTCCCCCTTCTTGTTCCCCCTCCCTGCCTCTCTCCTCCCGCGCACAGGCCCTCAGAACCAATCAGCTTGTTCCCCCTTCCCGCCTCTCTCTTCCGCGCGAGTGGGTCCCCAAAGCCAATCAGCAAACTCCACGAATGCCTTTTTCAAAAGTTCAAACTGTCCACCAACCAGTTGCGTCCCACCCAAAACTTGTTTGTACCTGTCTATAAAAATCCTGCACCACCCCAGCCAGGTGTGCTCAGCTAGCAGGAGCTGCTGACCACCCGCAGGCGCGCGCTGACCACCCGCAGGCGCCTGCGTAACAATAAAGAACCTCTTGCTGATTGCATCCAGTGGCAGTGTTGGATTCTTGGGTAAGGGGATCCGCGGGTCTTTCACATGTCTTTCCACTCTGCTGACTGCATCTTAGAAAACTACGAATAAACTAAAATTTTAGCAATCTCATAAAGAACAGTTTTAGGAATTAAGTACATTTAACAGCGACAGAAGGGATGAGAGAGATGTTTTAAGTATTCTGCCATTTGGAAGAGATGGTATTTATTCTGTGGGGTAAAAAAAATATAATAAAAATTATTCCATAGGACAAACACGTGGGGAATACATGGAGGAGAACACGGCAGAATGCAAAACGAACCCTAACTGAGCAGTTTTGAACTCAAAGCCTTCCTTCCGAGATGAAGGGACTGAGGCCAAGGCTGGAGGGCTGGGCCACGTGCAAAGTGCGGGTGCCTCCAACCTCTAGGCTTCTTCCAGCTCTGAGCAAAATGACTGACACAAATAGCTGACTTAATGCTAGCACTCCATTACAAAGAATCTGTTGGATTTCTAAATAGATCTGAACGGATAGAAGCAGTATTCTTGAATTCCCCAATTTCAACTTTAAATACATTTGCTTTTATTGACATAAGCCAATTTTTTCTTTCAGAAAATTTAAAAAGTAAAAAGAATATTCTTGTTTTAGAATAATTTTAAAATTGGTAAAATCACATCTTATAGAAGTCAAAGAATTTTAATACAAATGTTCTTGAAAATTTTTTTCAAGTACAATATAAAGGTAACAGTTCCAGAAAGAACAGTACCTTTTGCAATACCAAACTAAAATTAAAACAGAAACAGTGAGCACCCCCCACTAGCTGAGGGGGAGGTGAGGCCATGAACGCGGCACACCTGTCCCCCCTCATCTTCTTCAGGAGACCCACCGGCTCTAACCCCAAGTAATGAAGACAACTTGAAACTGTCTGGGAACTGCAACGATCCCAACGATCCGAATGGCCACGGGCACAAGAACAAAGCCGCAACGGTCCCGGGAGAGACCGATCCTGCTACAGGAATGATCACGAATCTGGCCAGTCTCCAAGTGTGTATGGCGGAGGCAATTATGAGGACCTATGGTCATAAGAATCTGCACGTGGACAGGCCATAGTTCGCAGCTGTTGTAAGCACAGCGGAAAACGTAGCCGTATGTATCTGGGAAAACCGCCAGAAATTTCTTCCTCTGGGCGTTCTTTATCCGGTAAAAGTATACAAAACTAACAATAATACGGTCACCTATAAAAGAGAATAGCTTTTAGGGGTTAATACTGTAGAAAGAGTATTTTCTTTCCATATTTGAAAAAGGTTGGTGGGTGGGTAGGTAGGTTGGTTTATTTACTTATTTATTTTAGAGAGGGAGAGAGTGTGCACGAGTGCGGAGCCTCATGGGGGGCTTGATCCCAGGACCCTGAGACCAGGACCCAAGCTGAAACCAAGAGTCAGAGGCTTAACTGACTAAGCCACCCAGGCGCCCCTTGAAAAAGGTCTTTTATCCTCTTGGACTATCAAGAAGTCTTCATGTAACTTCCACACTGTATTCCGGAGTGCCTGATGGATTGAAATCACTGTACGTAAGTCCTGTTGTGAGTTCAAATCTATAAAACCAAACCTGTGAAACATCCTGAGCGTCATTTAGAGTCTTTTATCAACAGATTAAAAATCATTTCATTTCCAGTAAAATGTAGTACGGAATTTAAAGGCAAAATAAATCAATTTTTGTCCTTCCATTCTCTCATTTGTAGTATTATGTTTTTCTTGGTACAATATGAAAAGCAAACACGTTTGTGAGACTTACAACAGATAAAACTTAAATACATATACACGTGATGACACAGTCTGGAGACAAGGACAACATTCACTTCTTCCTTGATGATGTTTCAAGGATTCACTCGGGGAAACACGAGACACACCAATCGCCCAGGCCATGTGCTGGAGGCGGATGGACAAGGACTAAGGGACACAGCACTCCTGGGCACATCGCTCGGTGCACTTCTGCACAGCCTGCTAGTCAGGAACAGCACAATCACTGAACCCGTACCATCTTAATTCCGAAAACTGAAGAATACGCGTATGTATCAAATCCCATGACGATAACCAGCACGGAAGGATGTGTTATCCTGTAAAGCATCTCTTACATACAGGTTTTCCTAATCGACCCCATTTTGGTCTACCATTAAACTTCCCTGCTTCAGCTGAACTATAAAATAAACAGCAACGGTGAGATTCTCTAAGGATTTCTTCTTTCTAGAAGGTTCACGCTGAGTAAGGACAGACATACACACACACGTGGCTAGCTGAAACACTGGCAGTTACTACAATGAAATCTTTAACAAATTATCATACCATCTCTCTGTGGAAAACAGAGTACTAGCTTTTCATCTGAATCAGATTTGAGGAGCAATTTTACAATTTCGAGAGTGCAATATTAACCCAATTTGTCTTTAAACTTTTTCTGTGCCACTTATTAACATTTTTTGAAGTAAAACTATCAGACAGGACAACACAGGGACGAGTAAGAACTGTCCCTCAGGGGTAGAAAAGCAGGAAAGCACAGGTGAATCAATGAGACAGTGAGGGAAGAAAAAAGTGAAAAGTGTGGAGTCCAGCAAAGTGGGGTGTCGTCACCTAGTAGCATACACCTGCAATCACGAACAAGAAACTCATCTCTACAGTCAGAAAAGCAGCCCGTAAAGGGCCTGAAAGTGGTTGCTTGACCACACTGGAAGGACGGAGAATGTGGGAAGCTGGTTTGTGTGACCTGAATCCTCATTTTAGGTACAGTGTGTCTTACGTCTAGGACATAAGTCTATGTCCGAAATGGATAAAAGTACACCTGCGTGTTTGCTAGAACAAATGGAGGTAAACACCAGGAGCCACTAACAAATAATTCAGAGCTGCCTCCACCGGGGAACAAGTCTGCGGAAGGTGACGGGTCTTACTCCTTTAGCCTTCTGGACTCCTTCTCGACTCCCCCCGACACGCACACAACTAAGTGTAATTCTTTTTATCAAAAAAAATAAAAGTCTCTAAAACAGGGACGCTTAAAACACAGTTCCCAAGATGAGCACGCACTGGCTGCCGGCTGCAGGCTGGGGCTCGGAAGGGCATCACACGAGGGTTTCACGGGTCATCTCACAGAATCCTCCAAGCCCACAGGAAAGGGAGTCTGTCTCCCCGGCGGGCACCGGGGTTGTACATCCCCCAGATAAGGAGCCTTTGGAAAAATCCCTGCGACTCCAAAATCAGATGCATAACCTGATCCCGTATCAACACCACGCCACGATTTTTCAAGCAAACCAGGAAAAACTCACAGAATGCGAACGGACCGCCACTGCAGTATAATTACCCAGAAGCAAAATGAAGGCTACGACCAAGGCCTAAATATGTAATTCTAGACACAATTCAAGCGAAGTCAGAACAGTACGTTCAAAGAAAAGAAACGGACTCACTCTGGACCCGCCCTCTGGATTTCCAGAGCCCGAGAAATCTCCCCCGCAGCAGCGGTTAACCAGCTGCGCTTCTCCCCTGCGCGGGCTGCACCGGTCTGCCCTGGGGCAACCACAAGTCCAAGGAAGGCAAAGCAGCTCTGCAAAGGCGGCCGCGGGCAAGCGACGTGGAAACGAGACTTGAACTAAATGAGATGAGGAAAAACCCCCGTGGATTTTGTTCAAACTGTCTTCAGCGAGTCCTGCCCGGCACGGCGGTCCGTCGGCGGTCCGTCGGCGGTCCGCCCGCGGTCTCTCTTCTGCCCATCCTAACGGCCACGGAGCGGACCGGCTGGGCCGGGAAAACCTCTCCGCACCACGAGGAAGACTTTCGCGGCGCCCGGGAGGCCCAGCGGGTTAAGCCTCTGCCTTCGGCTCAGGTCAGGATCCCGGGGTCCCGCATCGAGCCCCGCGTCGCCCTGCCCACCCCCCGCCTCTCTGCCGACTCGCGATCTGTCAGATAAATACATAAGTGAACTTTAAACAATTTAAGAAAGATAAAGACTTTCGACGCCCGAGACCGGCTTCCAGCAGGCCCCGGGGGCTCCGTCCTGCGGTCGGTCTTGCCCTCAGGGGCACACGTCCCCCCGCCAAGGGCTGCGGCGCAGATGCGGGCACTGGCCGGGAAGGGAGCGGCCGCAGCGAACGGCGGCCCGAGCCCACGGGAAGGGCGACGACCCGGGGCGACGAGCCGGGCGGGCGACGACTCGGGCTGCAGCCAGGCCGGGCGGCTCGACTGCACCGCGCCCGGCAGGCGCCGCTCGGAGCAGGGAGCCCCGCGGCCTCACGGCCCGCCCGCCGGCGCCCTCCGCGCGATCCCGCGAGCACGACGGGCCGACCCCCGCTCAGGGCGCAGCCGGCACAGCCCCGCGCACCCGCAGCAGCCCGGCCCGCAGCGCCGGCGGCCTCCGCCCCGCACCCCCCGAGACCAAGCGCTCCGCGTCCCCCTGCGCTGCCGCAGCCCCGCGGGGCGGGCTCTGAGCGCGTGACCCGGGCCCCAGCCCCGGAGGGCGCGGTCCCCAGCGCGCCCCGCGGTCCCCAGCGCACCCGCGTCCTCAGCTCCCCCCGCGGTCCCCAGCGCGCCCCCCGTGCCCCAGCGCGCCCCCCGTGCCCCAGCGCCCCCCGCGTCCCCCGCGGTCGCCAGCGCACCCGCGGCCCCAGCGCGCCCCCCGTGCCCCAGCGCACCCGCGCGAAGCCGGCTCCCCGCGCGCTCGCCCCGGCGCGGCCCCGCCACAGCCCGAGCCGGGCCCCGTCCGCGCCGTCCACGCGCCCCCCGAGCCGCCGCCTCCGCCGACAGCCCCGCCGCGGGGACCACGCGCCGCCCGCCGACCCGCCCCAGGTCCGAGGGCGCTTCCGGAGCCCGAGGCCCGGGCACCCGCGGCCGCTGCGCGTCCCAGTGACCTTGACCTACAGGCCTCCCCGCGCGCGGAAGGCTCGGGCGGGCGACGCCAACCCCGGAGCCCCCGGACCTCAGGCGGGGGAAGCGGCCCCGGGGCGGCAGGCGGGGTCGCGACCTTCACGGCGACGCAGCCCCGCGGGCCTCCGAAAACGTCCGGCCGCCCTCGGGGCGGGCCCCACCCGCCGACCTCCGCGCCGGCCCGCAGACCCGCCTCAGGCCGTGCCGGGGCCCGGGGCACTCGGCGACCGCTCCGGCCCTCGGGCTCCGTCCGGCCCCGGGCACCTCGGCCCCGCGCCCGCCGCCCCGCGGCGCTAACTCACCGCCCTGCACAGTGCCAGGCGCCGGGCGCCCAGCAGCCGAGACACCGCCCGGGCCCCCGACATGTCCGTCCTGCAGCGCGCGCTCCCACCGGCCCCCGCGCCGACTGCGCCTGCGCATCTAGCCGCGCCCGGGCCGGGACGAGGGGACACTGCGCCTGCGCACCACGCCGCGACCGCGGGCCGGAAGGCGGGCGGGGGCATTGCGCCTGCGCACAGGACCCGCGGACGGTGGCGCTGAGCGGGTCGGGCGCTCCCCGCCCGGGGGTAGGTGGCGGGCCGGGCGGTGCTCGGGAGGGGCCGGGGGTGGGTCTGGGGGCCCGGCGTAGGTCGGCGGCCCAGGGAGAAGTCGGGGGCAGTGGGTGCCGTTCGGGGTCGGGAGAGCCCCGGGGTGGGTCGGGGGGCGGAGCAGGTCAGGGCGCCGGGCCGTGTTGAGGGGCTCCGGGGGTGGGCGGGGGCCGCGGGGGCTGCGGGTGGCTCTGGGAGAGGTCGGGCGGGGGCCGGGGGCCGGGGTGGGGGCGCGCGCCCGGCCTCCGCCGTGGGGCCGGGTGGGAGGTGGACCGTCCTCCGGCCCGTGTTTGGCTCTGCGTCGCGAGGACCCTGCACGGCGGGGCCCGTGCGCTCCTGCTTCCCCGGCTTCTCCCGGATCCGACGGAAGGAGCGCCGCGGGGGCGCGGGGGCGGCCCGCGCGGGACCGGGTCGTGACCTGAGCTGAGGGCCGAGCTTGCCCGCCGAGCCCTCCAGGCGCCCCCTTTCCCTTTCATTCCCTTTTAGGTTGTGTCCAGGCTCTCCGTCTTACTCAGGGTCCGGTTGCTTTCGCCAGACTCCGCGTTCGCTCAGGCCCTGGGCCCCGAAGGCGGACCTGTGGGCCCGCAGGGAACGAGGCCGAGCCTGCGTGGACCGGGTGGGGGGTGCGCGCTGTGTCCTGCCCGACATCGGGTTCCGTGCAGAGTTGCCGGATTTGGCATTTCTTTACTGCCAGGTAGAGTTTTATCTTGTCGGGTGTTAAGTCTTTGTTGAAAACCCTCTTAGGGGCGTCTGGTGGCTCAGGGGGTTACAGCCTCTGCCTTCGGCTCAGGTCCTGATCCCGGGGTCCTGGCAGCGGGGAGCCTGCTCCCTCCTCTCTCTCTCTCTGCCTGCCTCTCTGCCTGCTTGTGATCTCTGTCAAATAAGTAAATATATAAATAAAAAATCTTAGAGGAAAAAAAAGAAAACTCTCCAAATTTTCCAGGATGGAATTGGGTTCCTTTTTTGTTACATAAGCCTCCATCGTGTCTTTCCTAATCTGTGTGTTGTTCGTCGCGGTCACGTAGGAGTGAGTCGAACGTCTCCTCGCTCTGTTTTGCGGGAGTGTCCGACCTAGTGTGGGTTCTTAGTCGGTAAGTCCGTGTTAGCCTGAGACCCCAGCCCGGTTACTGAGAGGCAGCAGAGCTTCAAGCAGAAACATCGGTCCTTACGGTGAAAAATGCCCCCCGAGCCAGGAGGCATGAGAGCCTTCCCAGCACTGTCCCCACCCCGGCCACACACCTCTCCGTGGCCTCGTGGCCATCACTTTCTGAAGCGGCCACTGTCTGCTTTCACACCTTCCTGCTGACGTGTCCTGGGCACAGCCGCGCTGCGAAGCTCTGTGTCGCAGAGAGCTTCCCTCACGGGCCTCGTGGTTCACTTGAGACCTCTCCCGCCTCTGTACCCCGGTACTGTCCAAGGCCTTGTGTTTTCCTCTTTCATCCTGGAAGGCTCAGTGCTACGCAGCTTGTGGGCGGACCTGAGCCAAGTACATGGTTGTGACAGATGTGTCCTACCGTGTTATGTGGTTAATGGTCTTATTATTTACTTCAAGGTACATCTCCATGAATAACTTAAATGACCCCCCAAATTGGAATATCCGACCTAATTCCAGGGCTGACGGGGGCGATGGAAGCAGATGGAATTATGCCCTGTTGGTTCCAATGCTGGGATTGGCTGCTTTTCGTAAGTCATGGTTTTCCTTACATTTGCATTTGGAGGGGGGGCTGGAGCTGTGGATCCCAAAGACCTTGGGCTTTGGACCCTGACAGATGCAAGTGTACGTCCTAGTGTTATCCCGTGTGGTGAGTCTGAAGCAAATTACTTAATCCCCTGAGCCTCAGTGTCCTCGTCCACTGAAGCACTGTGAGTGCTAAACAAAACCAGGGGCTTGCTGGGGTGGGCTTTCGTGACTGGCCCCGGCTCCATTCCAGACTTCCCACTCGGGAGGGGGCTCGGTTCCGTCGTCCTCATCGGGACCGACAAGGAAGAATAAAATAGGTGTCAACAAACCAGTTTGGTCCTCTGTTTCACGTGCAGGGAGTCTGTCTTAAAACCTCTGCTCAGCCTGGCCAGCTTCTCTCCGGTCTGCAGACCACTGTGGGGGCGTCACCCGTTTCGGGTCAGTTACAGTTATTCCAGCCCTGAGCTTTCATTGTCCACTTCCTGATAGTTTTCTGACGTCCGGGAATTGGTTTTATGTTTTGTCTTCTCCCAGTTTTGGGTGCCCCAAAGAGTGTGAGAAACTGAGTAAGTGAATGGAAGAAAAGCCCAGCTGCCCTCAGTTTGCAGCGATACTTTTATGGAGACTTTTCATGTGCTTGGATTTCTCAGGTCAGCAGACTGCCCGGAGAGGCGGTGAACGCTGGGGAGGAGAGCGTTTATCAGCTGTTGGTTTATCCGCGTTTACTGGCGGCTGGGCCGGGAGGCTGGCTTACACCCATGTTTGGCACTATAATTTCTGTTTGTTTATTTACTTATTTACTGGAGGGGTGACATGTGGGGAGGGGCTGAGGGAGAGAGAGAATCTCAAGCAGACTGGCCAGTGAGTGCGGAGCCTGAGGCAGGGCTCGATCTCACAACTTCAGGATCATGACCCGAGCCAAAGCCAAGAGCCATCCAGGTGCCACTTGGCAATGTAATTTCTAAACTGTGTAGTAAAACGTTTTTGGAGAATCCTTACAAGAACGCAAGGATTCAAGTTTCTGTGATCATGCTAGCTAAGCAAGACAACCAAGAGGACGATACAAAATATTCACTGATTCTTCTCAGGGACAGAAAGCCACATTTTAGAAGTCCAAGAAGGCAAGAACTTCAAAAGTCAAGGTTGTGAGGAAAGGCTATAAAAGATAGTCTGGAAACAAATGGAACGTGGGAGTCGCCCCAGGGCCTATCCCAGCCTCGCGACTAATTAGTCATTGTTAGTCCTGTTAAGCCTCCCAGTTCCCCACCCTGGCCACAGGCCTCGGGGCAGCCGAGGGTAGGGCTGCTGAGCTCCTAGGTGGCTGGACCCGTGCAGCTGGGTTTGCATCTGCCCCGTCTCTGACTTAGGAGCAGGCACCGTGCACATCACGGAATCGTGAAAAGCACCCGCTCTTCTCAGCCTCCATGGGAGTCGGCGTTTAGCTTCGTTAAGAACGGGCCAAAACGCTTTCCCAAGTGCTGGGACCCTTTTGCAGCCTCGTCCGCTCCGCGCGAGCTCGCTGTATTCTCGGAATTAGGCCCATTCTGGTTTCTGTTCCGTTTCCCTGAGCGCGGCTGGCGTAGACCGTCTTCCACGTTCCCGTTTGCTGTTGGTACCGCCTCCTCCACGGCGGGTCTGTGCCTGTCTTCCGGCCATTGCCTAACTGCTTTGTGGTTTTGGGTTGAGTTTTGAGAGAATTTTATTAGATTCTAGTAATTTTTTGGCTATCTAGTTTGCCAGTATCTTTTTCCACTCTGTAGATTGTTTTTTGTTCGTTTTGTTGTGTTTTGTTTTGTTCTCTAAATGGAGGCTTTCACAGAGCAAAGGTTTTAATTTTGATGAAGTCCAGTCTTGGTTTTTTCTTTCATGGGTCATGCTTTTCCTCCTGAGAGCGTTTGGCCTCGCCCTAGACCCTGAACGTTCTGTCCCACATTGTTTCTTGAAGTTGAGTTTTATGTTTTACACGTAAGTCCATGATCCATTTTGAGGTTTTTGGTTTTCGGCTTTTTTTTTTCTTAATGTAACATGGGACTTGGGTTTTCTTTATTCCTTTCCGGGCTGTTTGCCTTCTATTTCCTCTTCCGTTACTTGTACCGGCTCCCGCCTCCAGGCCTCCACTGAGAAGTTCCCGTCAGATGGAGGAACATTCTGTTTTCACCATTAAGGGTGGTGGTAGCCGTGGGTTTTCATAGCTGTTCTTTGAAGGCACGGAAGCTCACCTCCGTGTTATTATATTTTTTTGAGTTTTTTCCCCTGTGGGTGCTGAATTTTATCACACATTTTTCTGTATCCGTTGACGGGATTGTGTCATTTTTCTTCTTCAGACTATACATATGTCGATTGATTTTTGACTGTTGAACCAGTCTTACGTTTTTGGAATAATCTCCACTTTGTGGGGGTGGGGAGCTTAGGTCGTGCATGATCTCATGGGTTGTGGGGTCCTGCCCCATCTTTGGCTTTGCGCTCAGCAAGGAGTCTCCTGGGAGATTGTCACCCTCTGCCCCTCTCCCGCTCCCATGCGCTTGGTCTCGCTCCTTTCTCTCTAATATAAATAAATCTTTAAAACAAATCTTCAGGAGCGCCTGGGTGGCTCAGCGGGTTAAGCCTCTGCCTTAGGCTCAGATCTTGATCTCAGGGTCCTGGGATTGAGGCCCATATTGGGCTCTCTGCTCCGCGGGGAGCCTGCTTCCTCCTCTCTCTGCCTGCCTCTCTGCCTGCCTGTGATCTCTCTCTCTCTGTCAAATGAATAAATTAAAAAAAAACTTAATAAAAAAATAAAAATAAAATCTGATCTCCATGGCATATAACCCTTGTTCCATGTTGTGGAACTCCTGAGCCCGTCGCCCGCCCAGGGGGTTAGGTCTGCTCGCGTGGGGTTGTTACTCCAGCCCTTCCGCAGGGTTCGCTCATCTCCACACTAACCTCGGCATCACCTTTTCTACGTCAGTCACTGTATTTTTCAGCTCGACCTTCATTTGCTTGTTCTTGTATCTCCTCCTCCTGTGCTCAGGCTTTGTGTTATCACGTCTGCTCTTCACTCCTTGCCGGGCGCCTGGGTGGACGGCTGCCCTTGGCTCCGGTCATGATCCTGGGGTCACGCCTGCTCTTCACTCCTTGCCGGGCGCCTGGGTGGACGGCTGCCCTTGGCTCCGGTCATGATCCTGGGGTCACGTCTGCTTTTCACTCCTTGCCGGGCACCTGGGTGGACGGCTGCCCTTGGCTCCGGTCATGATCCTGGAGTCACGTCTGCTCTTCACTCCTTGCCGGGCGCCTGGGTGGACGGCTGCCCTTGGCTCCGGTCATGATCCTGGGGTCACGCCTGCTCTTCACTCCTTGCCGGGCGCCTGGGTGGACGGCTGCCCTTGGCTCCGGTCATGATCCTGGGGTCACGTCTGCTTTTCACTCCTTGCCGGGCACCTGGGTGGACGGCTGCCCTTGGCTCCGGTCATGATCCTGGAGTCACGTCTGCTTTTCACTCCTTGCCGGGCGCCTGGGTGGACGGCTGCCCTTGGCTCCGGTCATGATCCTGGGGTCACGTCTGCTTTTCACTCCTTGCCGGGCGCCTGGGTGGACGGCTGCCCTTGGCTCCGGTCATGATCCTGGAGTCACGTCTGCTTTTCACTCCTTGCCGGGCACCTGGGTGGACGGCTGCCCTTGGCTCCGGTCATGATCCTGGAGTCACGTCTGCTTTTCACTCCTTGCCGGGCGCCTGGGTGGACGGCTGCCCTTGGCTCCGGTCATGATCCTGGGGTCACGTCTGCTTTTCACTCCTTGCCGGGCGCCTGGGTGGACGGCTGCCCTTGGCTCCGGTCATGATCCTGGAGTCACGCCTGCTCTTCACTCCTTGCCGGGCGCCTGGGTGGACGGCTGCCCTTGGCTCCGGTCATGATCCTGCGGTCCTGAGTCTGCTCAGCGGAGAGTCTGCTGCTCCCTCTGACCCTCCCCGCCTCACTCTCTCTCTCTCCTCCTCTCTCTCAAATAATAAAATCTTTAAGGAAAAAAAAATAAACTCTTTGTTAGGTAACACTAACATCTCTGTTCCCTCAGTATTGGCATCTACTGATTATCTTTTTAACTTCTGTTTGTGATCTTTCTATGACGAGTGATCTTCGACTGAAGTCTCTGTGTTTGGGGCATTATGTTATGAGACTGACCTTTATTGGGACATTCTGCAACTAGCTTCGTGGCTGGGGCTCTGGCAGGGAAGGGTGGTGTTGAGGCCTCACTCCCAGGTGGGGATGGAAGCCCAGGCCCCCCAGTCAGCCTCTGGTCCCCAGACACCAAGAGGAAGGGTCCCGTGGTAATCTCCCCTGTGTGTGTCCCACCTCTTCCTGGAGGCCTTCCTGATTCGGTGGACTTCCCGTAAACACAGCCTGGGCTGTGTGGTCTGGCGTGCAGCTCTTTGTGTCCTGTATCGGTCGCCACGTGTTCCGTGTGTCGGCGTGGCACCTCCTTTAGATCATCCCTGGGGTACAGTGGGAGTGGCCTCCTCTGCCCCTGCCGGCCCCTGCCCCCAACCTCTGACTGTCCACTTCCTCCCAGAGCCGATGAGGACTTCTGCTGTTCCGCACCGGCTCACTTCCAGGATGTGCCCCCGCTGCTCGCTGGAAGCCCTGCGCCGAGTCCAGGAAGCAGTCTACTCAGGACACATGATGTCCACTCCTGTCCCTGTTCCTTCTGCCAGGAGGGACCTTTCCTACCAGCTGCTGCTTGTTTTGCCGGACTGGTTCCCATTTCCCTCTTTCGGGAACCCCCACCGACCGCACCCAGACCGAATTCGTTCTTCTCTCCTCCGCTTCTCACAGACCTCTCTGTGCTTAGCAAGTGCTAGTGCGACAGCTGCCCGCGTGGCCCGTTCCCCTGTCTGTGCGCTTCGGTGAGGGAAGGAGTTGGAGACGCTTTCGAGTCACCATTACCCGTAGGACTAGATGCTGTTTTCCGTTGCCGAAGGGATGCGTTTGTCTTAGCTTACGGAGTTGGGGCGGTCCCGGCACGCAAGTGGGAAGGACCTTCAGGCACACGCAGATCCGCCTCGGAGGGCGGCTCCCGGGGCCGGGGAGCCCGGATGGCTAGGACTCCACCTGGAGCGTTGGGGCGGGAAAAGGAGCCTCCCCGGCACTGGACTTCTCCGTGTAGCAGAGGACAGAGGCGCAGCTGCTCCTCAGTCCGTCCCACGTTTCCGAGACTCGGGTGTCCCTGGTTTGGGGATCGGGAGCCTGACCGTGTCTGGAGCTCGAACATCTCCTCCCCGGATTTTATGTGCCCTTGTCAGACTGGAAGCGGGAGGAGCCGGCAGGTCGACATGCGCTTTGCAATCACTCAGTTCTGTAATCACCAGCCGACTGCCAGAAGCACGGCAGGTGGCCCTTTAGACCTTGACCCAAGGACGTGGGCACTGTGGCCAGAGCAGGTGAGTTTGAGAGCAGAAGAAAGCGGTGCTGGATTATTTCAGCCGTAGAAGAAGAGTCTGGAAGGGGAAATGCCAGCAGCCCTGCTGTCCTCTGGGAGCGCTTATCTGGTTTTCAGCTAAGAAATTTGTTTAATACATGGTTTCCTACAAAATGTTATCCGTACCTTTCAGGGCTTAAGATTTTATTGAAATGCTGTTCTTAGCTGCTTTATATTTTTTCAAAATCAGGATTAAAAACCTCACCTCTGACTTTCCCATTAAGTGTGTTTTCTTCCCCGATTTATTCCTGTCAGGTTGGATTTGGTCCAGGGAGTCCCAGAAAGAAATAGAAAAAGAAAGAGAAGCGTACCGTCAGAGAACAGCCGCTTTCCAGCGGGATCTCGAAGCCAAGTACCACGCCGTGATCTCAGAAAACCGGCGCGCCGTGGCTCACTTGTCTTTGGAACTCGAGAAGGAACAAAACAGAACGACTAGTTACCGAGAAGCCCTTATCTCTCAGGGGCGCAAGTTGGTAGAAGAAAGGAAGCTTCTGGAACAAGAGCGGGCTCAGGTCATGCAAGAAAAGAGACAGTTGCAGCCTCTGAGAAGTGCGTATCTGAGCTTCCTGGAGAAGGAGGGCGACTGGCAGAGGAGGGCCAGGCTTGTGCTGAAGGAGTTCGAGGACGCTCTCACGGAAAGACAGAACATCTACTGCAGCCTGGTCCTCCCCCGCGGCAGGCGGCTGGAAATCGAGAAGAACTTACTGGTCCGAGCGTCCACGGACCCGGTCGCCGCAGAGCTGCAGGTGGCGGCCGGCCTGACTGACATATTCCAGCACGACACCCACTGTGGCGCTGTCTGGAACACCAGCCGGCGTCGGAACGGCAGACTCATGTGGCTGTATCTCAGGTACTGGGAGCTGAGCGCCGAGCTGAGGAAGCGTCAGCGGGTTGAGGCCGCCATCCTGGGGGACTGGCCGGAGCCCCATGCGCCATCGGCGACGCCCTGAGGCCCCCGGAGCTGCCGCGCTGCCTCCTCCTGGCACGGGCGCCTGCGGCCGCCTTGGCACAGGAACTGCGTCCTCTCTTGCCCTGTCTGCGCGGGGCGCCGGGTCTCCTCCTTGGCCCTCTTCAGCCACTGAGGATGCAGGTTCCCGGAGGACTTTTTTGAAGCTGTGCCGTTGTATGAGGCTGAACAGAATCGCACACCCTCCTGCCTTTGCTGTAGGTACGACTATTGGAGAAAGTCAGATACAGTATCGACCCTCCCTGTAAGCAGTTTCCGGTCTGTTTTTGTCACTCCCTAAATAAATTCTGTTTTCTCCTCCAGTGACTTCTCTCTCTCCTAGAATTATAAATAGACGTCAGGTAGTGGCTGCAACTGCCTAAGGACACAGAAAATAGAAACATTATCAAGGTTTCCTGCGGGCGTGAGCATCTCTCCCACCCGCGGCCGAGAAAGTGCTGCTGGTAGCCTGTCGGCACCTGGGACATGTTTGGGATTTGGCTTGTGTCTGTATTTAGTCAACATATACTATTTATCAGCAATGATCTGTAATAAAAAATTCCTGAATTTAAAAGCAATAGTGCCACCTCTGTGTGCAATTTACTTTACTCTTTATAAAATGTTTTTACTTAGATTATCTCCATTTTAGCCCAAACTGATCAAAGGTAGGCACTTGCCCATTTTTTACAAAGCCGAGGTGAATCAGCCTCTCACATATCACCCCTGCAGGCCCCGTGGGGAGAATGTGCAGCAAAATCAGCAGAGAACGGGACACCTGGGTGGCTCTGACTTTGGTTCAGTTCATGATCTCAGGGTCCTGGGATCGAGCCCCCTGGGGAGCTCTGCTCTTGGCAGAAAGTCTTGTTCCTCTGCCCCTGTTATGCTCGCTCGCTCCCAAATAAATCAGTAAAATCTTCAAAGGGAAAATCAGCGGAGGGAAAGGCATGCGGGACCGAGAGAGGACCCTGTGCATCTTCCAGAATCCTCTCGCAGGGGTCGTGGGACTGGAGTGCTCCCTCCCACCGACGTGCCCACCTGCTGCCCCAGTCCCTGCAGCGTCCCCAGCCCTTCGCCACGGCTGCCCGGCTCAGCCACGCACCCGTTAGGGGCCCACCCTGCTGGGCACAGACGTGAGCAGTTGAAATGACTCCACTCTAGAGTTAGATCCAAATCATCGCAAAACTTTGCCCTGTGCCCACTCTACTCTCTTGTCAGAGCTTCTCGCAAACTCCACGTGCCTGTAATAGGGTTCAGAGACTTTGCCAGCAGGACGGCAGAGGGCAAGAGCGCAGTCCGAGGGGTGGCCCGGAAAGCAGATCTGAGGGGCACAGAGACAAAGTCATCTCTTTCCCCGTCCACTTTCTGGGAATCCTTTCCTGAGACGTAGGAGGAACGTTGCTGCCTTCAGTGAGGCAAGCAGACTCCTGTCACTCTGCCACTGCGGGAGCCTGTGCCTTGGGCAACCCCACTTGGTTGTGGGAAGAAAGGCATGGGACATACCTGTCAGGGGCAGCGTGGGGTTACCTGGGTGGGGACTTGCCTAGAGCAGGGCCCGGAGCCGGACGGAGGGCGGGGCCTGCTCACACAGGTTTCAAAACCACATCAAGAACTTGGGGGTTCTAGTGTGAGGAGGTTGGGCCCCTCAAGCACTAGCCTCTGTCTTAAGAAAATGTTTCACTTTCATACTCTTGGGTACTTTAAAAATCCGGAACTGCATTGAAATGAAAGCCACATGTGAAGAAGGCACACCACTGTTTTATTGGTATCTAATGATCCTAACACTGGGCCCTTTGCAGGAATCAGATCCAGGTAGAAACCAGGTCCAAATGTTGTCAGTAAACCCTTACACGCCTGGATTCAGCTGCACAGAGGAGTTCTCTTCCGCCTGAGCAGAGGGTCTTCTGGGGTCAGGGTCCAAAGGGAGGCAGGAAACAGGGGTAGGGATGTGTCATCACCGGTGGGGCTTTCTTGCAGAGGCCTTCCGGGAAGCCTTCTATGTCCTCAGGCTCAAGCACGTAACAACAAATCGCATATTCCACGCCAGGCAGGGGTCTGTGAGTGCACAAGCCCGAGTCAGCACGGCAGAGAACCCGGACGCGGCACAGGGAGTGCTGAGTTCTGTGACAGTTCCCACGTTCTTTTGGCCCTGGCCGGACGTCTGGCCTCCCCTTCCTCCCTCCTGTGCAGTCCAGAACCAACCTCCGGTCCGTCACCAACATGGCCTCGTCCACTCTTCTGGAGCCAGGGCACCGGCCCATGCAGCGCCTAACTGATGCCACGTGCGGGTGTCCCTCAGAGATGCTTCAGCTGGAGGTGGCCAGGGGCGTGGATGCCCAAGCCTGCTGACTCAGGACGTCCAGGCTCCTGTCCGGTCGAACCACACCCCCCTGGTCTGCTCGAGGGCCTACTGCATTTGCTCCAGGGCTCTGGAGAAGTTTTCTAGAGCAGCTTTGAAAGCTCGCAGCAAAAAAGCTCCAAGCTCGTTGCTTGTCTCTTGGATGTCTGGGTCGAAACTTCCGAAGAGAGGCGTGCAGACCTGGACGTCACCCCGGCCGGCCCTAAGCAGCACCGCACGGAGATCCTCGGCGATTGCATCATACTTCTGCTGGTCGAACTTGGACATGGCCAGCTCGTCCTGGGGGTAGGCCGTGCCCTCGGGGTAGCAGTCTTTGGGCACCGGGAACTCGACAGTCCGGAGCCTGCCCAGCTCGCAGAGAGCCACGAAGAGGCGCCTCAGGGCCCGGGCCGACAGCGGGTTCCCCAGGAAGCGGAGCTCACGGAGCCCGTGGCAAGGGCTCAGGGCCAGGATCAGCATGCCCACGTGCCGGTCTTCGATGCCGCACTCCTCCACGGTGAGCACCCTCAGCGTCCGGGCCGCCCGGTTCAGCAGCCTGGAGAAGGTGGAAGGGAACAGGCTGAACAGGTTGTGGCCGCTGAGGTCCAGCACCTCCAGGCATGTGGCATGGGCACAGTCTGCCAAGAAGGCCATGTCTGTGTGGTTCAGGGAGCAGTTGGCCAGGTCCAGAGTCCTCAGGGGCGTCCGCAGGGGCCTAGAGCAGGGCAGAAAACAGCACCAGTGAGGGGCGGTCGCGGCGAGGACCTCTGGGAGGAACTGAGATGAATTCTCTCCCAAGGGCCGGCCGACTGCCGCCCCACGGCCGAATCCATGGCTGCTTGGTCTGACGCAGCCTTGACAGTGAAATGGTTTTTACATCTTTAAACAGTAGAACAATCAAAAGAAGGATGATACTTGTGGCATGTGGAAATAACACGAAATTCCATTTTTTAGTGTCCAGTGAGAATCAGGCTCACTCCTTTGCCTGTGGCCGCTTCGGGGCTGTGACGTCAGAGCGGGGTCAGCCTTCCCTGGTCCCCCAGCCCTCCTCGGCCCCCTGGTCCCGCTGGTGCTCCCACCCCTGTGTGGGGTCCTCCCCTCACGCGGGTGAACCCGCTGACTGGCTGCACACCGACACGGTCCACAGAAGCAGGTCAGGTCCGTCTCAAGAGCAGGCTGGGGCTTCTACCCTGGGGTCTCTGGTTTTCGGCTCAGCTGTGAGAACGCCCTACCCGCCAACGGCCACACGCTGAACTTGGAAGCTGATTGCCTCCCCCTCGCAGCCCACCCAGCCCTCAGGGAGCCCACCGCCAGCAGACCAAGCTGAGCCCGCTCTCGTCGGGCTTGTCGCTGTGCGCCCAGCGTCAGGAGGATCTGTCGCAAGAACACGATTAGTCACTCCCACACCGTCTGCTTCACTAATTAGCAGTGCTCCCATCTGTTCACCAACAGAAACCAGTCCTCCTCGAGCTCCCCACTGGGCTCCCCACAGCCCCGCTGCCTGGGGCCTCCTGCTGCCCTAGGCCCTCCCGGGGTGAAGGCAGAGGATACTGGGGACCCCGTGGCCTTGTAGGCAGCCGGGTCCCCCCCCCCCCCATGATCCCTCACGTGTCTTCGGCTTGGCCCCTGGGGGCCCCCTGTCGGCAGACCTGCGCCACGAGGCTGGGAGACGGCCCCCCCCCCTCCCCTCCACCCTTGCCCTGGCCCGGCCCGGCCCTCTGGGCCATCGTGCGACCTACCCGAGCAGTTTCGGGATCTTCCCAGTCAGCGTGGAGAAGGCCACGCTCAGCTCCGTGAGCTGGCTCATCTGGCTGAGCTCCCAGGCGATGGAGGAAAGGAGGGGGTCCTCGCCGTGGGGGCTGCGGGTGCCGGCGGGGGGCGCATCGAAGGCCCTGGCCGGCAGGGTGAGCGAGGCCAGCTGGGGGAAGCGCACCTCGGCCAGCAGCTCCTGCACGTGGCCGGCGTGTAACCGCACGTTGTGCACCACCTCCAGCCGGCGCAACTCCCCCGGCCCGGCCAGACGCAGCACCTGCAAGAGCTGGCTGGGGCCCAGGCTGTCCGCCCGGAAGGACACGCAGTGCACACGCAGTGGGGCAGGGCCCTCTGGCCTCAGGGCCTGAACCACCACCTCGAAGTTTCCATCGGTGACAAAGAGATCGGCGACGACCCGGATGGGGCGCTGGGCCGCGGGGGCCTCCCCCTGCAGCTGGCAGCATGTCCTGGCCAGCAGCTCGGTGCGGCCCCACCTGCCCAGCGCCGTCCCACACGGGCACCGCTGCACCTGCACGTCTCGGACGCCTGTGAGGTCAGCCACGCGCAGGCGCCGGGGCCCCCCAGCCCGGAGCACGTGGTCTGCGAGGCCTTGCACACAGGCCTCCAGGCAGGCCCTGCAGGTGCGGTCCCGCAGGTCCTCCGCGGCTTCCGAGCCCGGCCCCAGCAGCGCACTCAGCCGGAACTCCTCCAGGGGCCAGCGCTCCAGCAGGACGCGGATCAGCGCCGCCTGCTCCAGCAAGTAGCTGGCTTTGAAGAGGAGAGGGTAGAGGTTGTGGGCCACACCGTCCAGGCTCTGCTGGGCCACCTGGGGGTGAGACACCAGGGCCTTGGCAGAAATGAAGCGGAGCGATCTCATTGTGCCGGCCCGTGGGGGCCCAGAAGCGAGGCCGAGCTCTCCCCTTGGGGTTCTCCCGAAGATGGAAGCCCTTCCTGCTTATTTTTAGCTGCAGCTGCTGTGAGCGCTTTGCCTTTGGGCAGAAGGCGGTAAGCAGGCCCTCTGGTCACCTGATGGCTATTTTGGTCGTGGGTGCTTCTTGGGCTCTGGCCGTGGAGGCGTGGACAGTGGCCAGCCTGTCCTTGTGCTTAACTGCTGAAAACAGAGCTGTCCGAGGGCACGGCTCAGGGCCCCTAGGCCCCTGACAAGGGCCGCTCCCGCCCACTGCAGGGACGGCCTGTGGTTGGGAGTTGCCGTGGGCTGCACGGGCCTGAGCACGTGGGAGACCCCCGATGAAGGCCTGAGCACGTGGGAGACCCCAGATGAAGGCCCCTCTGACCAGGGCCGCGTCGCCTCAAAGTCACGGGAGTCAGGCTCCCTGGGTGAGGCCTGCCGGTGACATCCCCAGATACGACAGAACCAAGTAAGAGAATCGAGACCATGTCTTAGAAAGACATTTATTTATGTTCTTAAAGTTTGGAACGAGGCAGCACTGGAGCAGAGAAACAAAGAAACCGGCTTACAGCAGCTGGAAATCACCAAGGCTGCCACCTGGGGGACAGGTTCGTGGGGAAGACCTCCCGGCAGGAGCCTCACTCAGGGCCTGGCGTGTACCTGGGCTTTCCCTGCATGTCACCACTCTGTACCTCCATTTGGCGAGGGGTGGTCCTCTTGGGGCACTGTCCACACCCCAGACCTCAGGCCCGGCAGCTGTACCCTTGCCCCAACCGGGGTCCCGGCCCACAGGTGGTGACCGGTTCCCACTATCTACACAGGCCTTGTTAAAAACAAAAAACCCCAGAGATTCCCTCAGAGGCACCCCTGCACCTGGGACATACCACAGCGGGTGCCGCTCTGGGGGAACCACTGACCATGGGCCTGCGTTGCCTGGAAGGACCGTGAGACGTGTTCCCCGAGGGTTCGCCCTGCTCTGAGACACCCCGAGTCTGCCTGGACCACCCCCGGGAGCCAGGGTTCCACCCCAATCTCACTGCAGCCTTCAGAGCACGGGGAAGCTCCGGGTGTGGAGGTTGGAGCCGCCCGGGCCTCTGGGCCCCAGAGCTGGGGTGGAGGAGCTGTGTAGACGGCTGGAGGTGGCGCCCGGGCAGGCGGGGCCCGTGGCGCGCTGCCTGTGTGGCCGGCGGCTGGAGTAGGGGTACGTCAGGAGCCCCCAGCAGGAGTGCCTCCTTTCCAGACCGCGGGCACAGGTCCGGGTGGAGGCTCCTGTGGTCCCTGTGCCGGAGATTCTCCCTGGAGGGGCTGAGCCTCTTCCCCACACGTCAGAGCTGTGAAAGGAATGAGGTCGTTACTCACGGACACCCGGCGCCCTGGGCGTGCACAGCACAGGGTCCTTGTCTGGGAGGCCCTGGGAAGGCCTCGCTCCCTGCAAGGTGCCCTCGGACTCATGGACACGCAGGTTTGCAAGAAGCACTTGGGGCCAGTGCAGACAAGGTCAGGGCAGCAGAGACCAGAGTGTTCTCCGCAAGGCTGGGGGCTCTCAAGGCGGGCCTGCCCCCGGCTCTAGGCCCAGAGGAGCCTGCAGCATGGCCCCCTGGCCTGGTATCCCAGTACTTCTGGGGGTAAAAAACATTCTGGCCCCGAAGTGATCGGTTCTGTGTTTGCCGTTCTGATCCTAGAACACAAGTGCGCACGCACCTCCCAGCAACTCTGGTGGGGCCCAGGGAGTGGGCTAGGAGTCCGTGTCGGGGAGGTCCCTGTTCTCAGGACAGGTGGAGGTGGTCCCCACTGGCTCCTGTGGCCAGGCCTCTGGGGAGTGACTATACCACGGGCCAAGGGCCCCCTCGTGTTGCGGGAAAACCCGAGCTCTCAGAAATCACTGCACACCACTTTCTTGGATGTGCAGTTTCCGGGGGGTTTAGGCAGCAAGATCCAGGGGAGGTTGATCTGGGCACTGGAGAACAGGGGACAGCCTTGCTGGCCAGGGTGCCCCTCCTGGGGGGGCTGTTCACGTCTAGCCGCGTGACTGTGCGTGGGAAGCATCGGCCCGCACGCCCAGCACCTTAGGGTGGCAGTGGATATGAGAACCCTCCTGTTATTTCAGGGGAGCAGGGACGGCCTTCCAGGCAGACCACTGTCCAGAAGCCTTTGCTCTGGCAGAAGGAGAGGAGATCCCTGATTGGAGACCATGTCACTGGTCTTCGTCCGTGACGGACTGAAGACCTGTCCCGCACACTGGACGCTCAGCATGCCCTCAGACCCAGCCCTTCCCTCTGATGCATCCCAGAAGATGGACGTGAGTGTCTGCCTGGAACTGGGGGGAATGGGGGTGCCTCCCCACAGCCAGGACTGTGTTTGCCAAAGCGGATACGGGTGTGACCCGAGGCTGGGGGCTTCCTCCTCGGGGGCCCCTTTTCCTGGTCGCCCCATCCCTCCGTTGGGGAGGACATGTCTGTGTGTACATGCAAGGTTGTGTGGGGCTCTCTCCTGCGGACTGTGGACAGGGAACGGCCGGTTTTCAGGTAGGAAGACCCGCCAGGATCCTTGAGCGGGTCCCGAGCCTCTCTTGGGATGGCGAGGGGTGTCTCAGGAGTGGGGACTCACCATCGTGGTGTGCTGGCTGAGCGTGGGCACCTGTGCGCCCCTCCTGGGGCCCTCCTCAGAGAACAGCTCTGGGAGCCCAAGGCCACTGTCCCCTGATGGCGTGCCCTCGGTCACTGCAAAGAGGGGCTGGGTCAGGGCTGGCCATCCCGCCATCTCCGTGCTCAGCACTCAAGGCCCCCCGAAGCGTGTAAGCAGAGAACAAGGCGTGTCCCACGCATGCAGACTTGTCGCAGGACAACTGTGAGGCTGGGTCTACGCAGGCGACGCTGCTGGGGGCCAGGCACCCTTAGGAGCAAGTGTCTCCAGATGCGGCTTTTCTGGAATCAGAGGATGGGGGACGGGGCTCTCTCCTCCCGCGGGATGCCTCGGGCTCACGCCTGGCAACTCCAAGGGAAACACGGAAAATGAGGCCAAAGAAAGGCTGCGTGGCTTCAAGGCCGAGCGGGAAGGGAGGGGGACGAGGTCTCAGCCCCAAGGGCTGCGGGGGGCCTGTTCGCGTCCCCACAGGCGAAGCTGTACATTGCCACACGTTCTGCACATACAGCCCGTGGCCCTGTGGCGTGGGCATGACCTCCTGGTGGCCGTGGGGGCTTTGCCGCAAGCTTCTGTGCGGGGATCACGATGCTGGGATCACCGGGCAGTTTCTGCGCGGGGCTGAGCCAGGCTGAGCAGAGCCCTCCCGCAGGGAGCCTCGCCCTCCATGGGAGAAGGGGCAGCCGCACTGGCAGACTCAGGGCGCGGGGGGCTGCTCTGGCCCACGTGGGGTCTTGGGAGGCCGCCGGGAAGGGGGGTGGACCGGCAGCCACGCCCCCCGCGTGGGCTGGCACAGGACAAGCCCAACTGAGGCGCCCTGCTCTGGGCACCCAGGCACCCCAGCAGGGCTCCGGCGCGACGCCTCCATCTGCGCAGAGATGCGCTTGTGGTCGGAGGTGCCCTCCGAGCCGCTGTCCTGTCACGGCAGCGGAGGAACATGGGGGCTTGGAAGGACGTGGGTCCCTCGGGCAGTGCTGCCCTGAGCAGGGGCCCCCCTAGGGCTGTGGTACCGTGGGAGGACTTGTTCTGGGAACCCAGAGGCCTGTGGGGCCCCCCAGGCAGGAGGCGGAGGAAACCAACGACCGGGGTGCTGCCGCACACCTGTTGCCTCGGTGCGGAGCCGAGGGCAGACCGGCACGGGGTCTGGCCCTGCCCGGTCGTTGGTGTGTGGCTGGCTAGGGTGTAGGTAGAGCCTGGCCGCGGGCCCTGGCCCAGGGACTCAGTCCACACGGGCACACACGGGTCGCGCAGGAAGGGCTCCTCCTCCTCCCTGCGGTCACTGTGTGCTCAGCCTTCGCCTCGTTAGTCCTTCTGCCTTCTCTAGACTGAGCTGTTCCTACACTCCCTTCTAGCTCCCCTGCTGGCGTATTAGCTCTAAGTGCTTTGTTATTTGAGGGGTCGTTTGGGGTTTAAAATATCTAATGAATCAGGTGCCTCCCGTGATACTATACACCTTGGCCATGGCACAGAATGGCCACATTTCCAGACGTCCTGCACATGCACGTCCCATCAGCCTCAAGGATGTTCTGCCGTGTTCCCTTTCCTCTGTGCTGTCCTCACAGATATTTCTCTAGAGTCTTCATTCTGCTTCTCCGAGCGTCCCTGCCCTTCTCCCCGCAGACCATCCTTGGATGCTTCGGGTCTGTCTGCTGGTGAGCCGTCTCGGCTCCCGCAGGCATGAACTCGTCCTGGTCTCACCGTTTCTGAAAGGCGTATCTGTCACACTGAACTTTAGTTTCATGGTTTTCTCTTTCAGAGTGTTTGGATGGTCCCTCCCTTGTGCTGTCTTCAGTGAGAACCCTGCCGCCACCGACCCTGTCCCCGGCGCAGCGCAGGCCACTCTCCAGCTACTCTCAGGGTGTCCATGTGTCCCTGGCTTCCCCGCGGACGACGTGCGCTCACAGGTGCTGGGGCTCATTGGGCTTCCTACCTGCGGGTTCACACCTTCACCAAATCAGGGAGATATCCGTTCCTTCAAAGTTTTGTTGTCCCTCCATTTTGGGGCTTTTAGGTGTTTATGAAGCCTCTTGAAGTTGTCCCACAAGTCATCGATGTTCTGCCTTGATTCTCTGTGTGTCATTTGGGACAGTGTCTACCGATTTGTCTCCACTAAGTGGTGCTTTCTGTTACCCCACCTGGGGACACGTCCACCCTAAGTACTGTGGCCCGTGTTCGGGCCAAGTTTAGTCCATCCTATCTTCCCGGTTGTGACCCAGCATTTTGGACATCGGGGACATGGAGCGCTGGTGTGAGTGCCAGGACTGGGAATTCTAGCGACCACCTCGGTTCTGCCTAATTGGCCACGGCCCTTGTTCTGGTCTGTTTCCTGCCTCCCTGCATGCCTGGTACCAGCCAGTGTACCTACACTGTTGGCTGCTGGGGATTTTTGTGACTCCATAAATCTCCTTAAACTTTGCTCCAGGACATGGCTGGATTCCCTGCAAATGCCCTGTGTTCACGACATGGTGGCAGGTCAGCAGGGACACTCAGTCCAATACCCTCCTCCCCCCTTGCAGGCCCTGCTCAGGACCCATCACCTCCCTGGGGACGGGATACGGCCATCAGCTGCTGGGAACAGGTGTGTGTGTGTGGAGGATACTCTCTCATGGTCCAGGGATCTGGCCTGGACAGCCTTCCCGGGTGCGGTGCTCTCTGCTGCACCCAGACCCTGGAGGCCTGTCCCAGTGTGGTACTCCCCCCGCTCGGTCCTCCACCGGGGGTCTGCAGGCTCTCTGGCCCACACCTGGGGGCTCTCAAGGCAGAAATCAGAGCAGTCACCGAGCCCCCATCACAGTCCTGTCTCTCACGGCACTACCTTTGGAGCTGGACATCCTAGGTTTTGAAACTGCCTTTCACGTATTTCATCTGTTCATGTTTGCTTGTGCCTGGTTCTGGTTGTTTTAAACCTATTCCCTGTTCTCTCGTCTTAGGTGGAAGTGACCGTTTCTGTTGTTTTCTTAAAGAAAAACTGTAATGTGTTTGAAGACTCTTGGAAGTCTGTAAGAGCAAGTGAGTTAGAAGACCGAGCGAAGCCCCCCACCCCTGGAACCAGCTGTTGCAGGCTGGAGTGGGCACGGTCCGTGCCTGGGTGCACTCACGCAGGGAAGGCGGGCTGCCGGGCTCCTGTTCCAGCTCCTCCTCCTCCTGGAAGCAGGCCTGCAAGTCAGCCGGCCAGGGGCAGTGGGTGGAGCTCAGCAGGGCTGGGCTCAGTGGCCCCAGGGCTGAGGATGACTGGCTGCCCGAGGAGGAGGTACTGCTGTCCGAGATGGTGGAGTGTGGTCTCTTAAAGGAAGCGGCATGGTCACAGAGGGGCACAGCCACGGATGCTCGGGTTCGTAACTCTGGAACGGGACAGAAAGCAGGTCAGCTTGGCACTTGCTCTCCAAGTGCTGCCCAGATCCGAAAATGGAGTAGCCATCTAGGAAACCGACCAGGTCCCTCCCCTCAGTCCTGTCAGGCGTGGCGTGACCACCCCTCAGCCAGCCTGCTGTGCTGCCTCTTGGGGTCCAAAGTGAGTACCAGGGGCCTGAGTCTGAGTCCGTGGACAGAACAGGGGGAGGGCTGAAGCCACATTACCTGCTCCCTTCTTGACAGACCGGTCACTTATGGCCGCATCGCTGGGCTGGATGTCCGTGAACGGCTTGTTGCCTAACCCCATGGACACCATTTCTTGCATTCTGAGTTCTAAAACAGAGTAATGCAGGACAATTCTCCAAGCAACTGCTTGGCTTTGATACCACTGCTGATGATGCTCTGTACCCAACCATCCAGACCAGAAGCCCGTAGGGGCCTGGCCCAGCACCCTCCCCGAGTGTTGCAGGGCCCCCGAGGGGCTGGGGCTCCCGTGCTGGTACGTGCTTCTGGTCTGGCCTCACAGTGGCCTTTCTCGGGGAGCTCAAGGAGCAAACCAGAAAAAGGGGGACACGGGACTCAGGGACTGGTGTCTGACTAGGCAGAGAAGTGAGGGGTCCCCTCTCAGCATAAAGGACAGTGGGTCACTCGGCAAGCCAAGCCTGCAGGGGGGCACATGGCTATAAGACAGACAAGCTGACAGACATTTACATGGCTTTGACTACAGAGCATAGCGTGAAGGTCTGAGAATGAGTTACTCCTTGGTAAAACCAAGCAAAGAAAACCAAAGATATTATTCCAGTTGGGGGCAATGGAGGGGGAGGGGCGGGAAGAGAGGGGACTGCGGAGGCCAGTGGGGGTCAGGCCGGGGGGGTTCCCGCTCCGTGGAAGGGCCAGGTCTACTCTATGGGGACTGGGAGCCAGTGAGTGTCTGAGCAGAGTTGCAGGGCACACGTACGTATGTGCGAGTGTGGACGTGCGTGTGTGCGCGTGTGCATGGGGCGCTCTGCCCTCTGGAGGAAGCTGCTGGGGGAGGCCGTGCTGCGTCTCTGATGAAGGTCAGGACACTGGCCAGGTGGCCGCCGAGAAAGGGTCAGGAGGTCGTGCTTCCATGTTAGGACACTAGGGCCCTTAGGGTTTCTCCCGCCTGGGGAGTCGGAGCAGACAAAGGGCCGGCTTGGAGGGGCGACCATGCAGACGGCATCTGTAGCAGCCGGCCCGGGTGAAACGCCGCCCGGCGGGTGTGAACAGGAGGGGCTCCAGGGATGAAATCGGGGGGGCAGAGGAGAAGACCAACCAAGGGGACCAACTTCCAGGAGCAGGAAACCTAGGTAAGTCCTGGCCCAAGGAGCATGGCACCTGATGGAGATGGCCCTCTCCTCCAGGGAGGCCACAAGCGGACCATCAGCTCCATGTCCAGAGGGGCAGGACACTTTGATGAAGGGTGGGGCAGAGAGCAGTAGGCCTAAGCTGTCCGGAGCAGATTATGACAACGCCTCTGGAGTGGCCTGTGGGGATGGAGGTCTTGTAAAGGGTAGGTTTATCTGTGCAGTGATGGCAGGGTCACCATTTCCACATGGATACAGGAGCTCTCCAAGGGCCACCTGCCCCGTACTGGCCCCAAACACCTACCCAGGTCCAAGCCCCCCACCCCTGACCCCAACCCCCTGCCCTGAACTCAGCCCCTCACCCCTGGCCCTAAATCTCTACCCCGAGGCTGGCCCCCTAAACACAGAGCTGGCCCTGGGTGGCCCTCTTCCGCCCACCTCTGTTCCGCAGAGCCTGCCGCCATAGGATCTGCCCTATCACATGGGTCCAGGCCGACTTGACCTCTGCAGAGCTGGCCTGGAGAATGTAGGTGTCTTGGGACTTTCGCCGCCTGCGGAACCAGATCTCAAACCTCAAGCCGCTGTCTCCAACGTTCTCCGTCATCCCAATCTCCGCCGTCTGCACCAGAAGCCGCGAGGGCAGCAGCGTCAGCAAACACCGATCCGACTTGAGCCCACAACCCCTCCAGCAGACAGCTGACCGCAGCACCTCAGGGATGGAGCTCCTTCACCCGACCCTGAACGGTGCGGGGTGATCGGGGGTCCCGCCCATGTGCACTGGCTCCGTCTTGGAGCCGCAGTGTCCCCACTGGAGAAAGGGAGGCGGGACTGGCGGGCTCTATGGTGCTCTGAGGTTGTGGCACGGGACGGGGCCACAGGACCCCTCTGGTGTTTTCCTCTGCGTTGGCAGGTAAGGGGTTACAGGGGTGGGCTCCTCCTGGGGGCTCAGGAGCTCAGAACCTCCAGAGGGTGGGGGCCACACTTGGCCCAGGGGAAGGCCATCTCCAGCGTCTGCCTTCACCAAAATCGGAAATTAAGTTACCAGTTGAGACACTGAGATTTTCAGCCACTGAAACAGCCCCGGGAACCGCAAAGGACAAATGTCTCCCTGCAGCTTTCAGAGCTCAGACACAGAAGCCCAGAAAATAAGTGTCACCCATCCCTGCTCGTGCCCAGAGGACCAGGACCTGACACCCCACCGCATCAGGTGTGAGGCAGCCACGTTACCTTGAAGGACTGCTTGTACGTGTAGGTGTCGTAACCCCCTTCCACCTTCCTGGTCTTGCTAAACAGGATGAGGTCTTCGAAGAGGAACACGTGCCTCAGGTGCTTCCTCCTCCCACAGCTCACGATGAACTCGTCCTGGCATCTCAGCGGCCCCTGCTCCTTCAGACTCACCTGCACACGGAGCAAGCCTCCCTCAGGGACACTTGGACCTGCCCTGACCCCACCCTGAGCCCCACGGAGAGGCCAGGGCCTGGGGGTAAACTGACCGCCAATGGCTGGTGCCTCCCCCAGTGATGCCCGTGTAAGGAACCTCCGTCAGACCCAAAGGACACAGCTCAGGAGCTTCTGGGATGAACGAGTGTGGCTTCCTGGGGCGAGGCACGGTCCTCTCCCCACACCGGGCTCTGTGCCTCTATTCCGGCTGCCTGTTCCGAGAAAGGCCCCTTACAACAAGCCAGGGATGCTGGAACTCAGCTGTTTCTCTGGGCTGTGGTTGTCACGACGTACGGGTATGGTGTGTCGGGGGCGTCTCGTAGGATGGAGCCCCTCCCCGGGGGGTCTTGCCCTATGTCTAGGCAGATGGTAGCAGGATTGAGCTGAGTTATCGGAAGCCCAGCTGGTGCTGAGAAGTGCTCGGAGGTACGGGGACAGCCCCACACATTGGAAATGGGGCCGAAGCCAGAGGCCAGGAAGGGCTGCGCTCGTCTGCACGACAGTCGCAGCTCAGTTTTACCGCACCTTCCACTCAAAAGCCCTGGTGTCCATTGGAACGGAAGCCCCGTTGCTGACACGGAGCTAGTCTCTCTCGTTACCATGTAAACACCCTACAGGGACCCCGTCACGAATTCCGTACCCGAGTGACCCAGACGCCCCCCGAGCTGCAGTCCGGGTTGGTGGCTGTGTGGGAAGACGTGGGCTCCACACCCCGGCGAAGCCGCCGCTCCCTTTGTGCTGTGCTTTTCAAACCACAGAAACCCCTGCAAGCTCTCTTGTGACCTCCCAGCCCTGGGCAACCCTGTCCCCAGTAGCTGGCTGGGCCTGCTGAATGAAGGGGTCCTGGGGGTGACCACACTTGGGGTGCCCTGCGTCCTCCATGGCCGTTCACGGAGAACTACACTCCATGCTGGACTCTACCTGTGGCAGCTGCCGCAGCCACGGCTCTACCTTTCCTAGCTGGTGCCGGGGGTCCCCCGTCCAGCCCGGGTGGGGTCAGAGGCCAGGGTGTCAGCACAGCTCCAACCATACCCACACATCGGCCAGTCCTCCTTGTAAGGCTCACAGGGTCGGTCAGCAGGAGGACAGTCCACGTGGGGCAGTGGCCCGGAAGCCGGGCCGCATCACGGCAACCAGAGCCTGCGCTCAGACCTGCTGCTCATGAAACTCTTACTGTTTGCAGCGGGGCACACGCAGTTTCATTTTGTGCTGGGAATTCTGTGACTGTCCCTCCAGCTGTCCGAGGCACGGGGCTCTGCTGGAGAAAGGGCTCTTCTTCTGTCTATGCCAGTCCCGTCATGCCACCGTGTGGGGGGCACAGGCGCCGGGCCTCGGCACCCCAGCAGAGAGGCTGACGGCATGGGGTGAGCCGACGCTGGTTGGCCCCAAGCCTGACGGCCAGCTCATCTTTTCACGCATCGCATTGTTCTGAAGTTGCCCCAACAAGCGGACGGTTAGCCATTTAGAGCCAGGCGCAGTTGCCCGGACACGAAAGCCATCCCTACCGCCCTGGTCTGCTGGACCCTCGGGAGGCCTCAAGCTTCAGGAGACCCCCAGAGGAGAGCACGTGCTCTGACCCCAGGCCTCATCTTTCCCGATCTCAGGAGAGCCCGTCTGGGCCTCGGGGCACTTACATCACAGCCTCGGACGGCGTCCATGGCCAGCAGGTCGTTGCCGTGACGCAGCTGGAAACGGACCATGTCTGCGGCAGCCTGGAGCTCGCGCAGCTCCTGCTCCCCGGCGGGGCAGCCGCCAGCCTCCCGCACCAGGTCCTGCAGCAGCAGCAAGTACTTGCCCATACGCTGCACGGGCTTCAGCAAGTAGGAGGCCAAGTCCATCTTGTCACCCAGCTGCTGCTGCTTGTCCTGCAAGGGCCGGGGCGAGAGGGTCAGCCTGGGCCAGGACGGGGGCAGCGCGGCTTGCGGGGTAGGGAGGTGACCTTGAAGAAGGCGTTGCCGTGGCTGCAGAGCAGGGCGTCCGACTGGGGCTTGTTCTTGCTGTAGAGCGCGTACATGCCGAACTCTTCCTCCTGCAACAGGGGAGGGCGCCGTGCACCTGAGCTGGGGCCGGGGCAGTGTCTGTGCCTCTGCCCCACCTCTGTGTGCAGAGCCCCATGGGCACGCGACGAGGAGCTCTAGGCTGCATTAAAACCCTCTGGGCTTCCCAGCATGTGGGGGCAACTTGGGTGGATGCCAGAGTTCCAGAATCTATCTTTACAATACAGGGTTTGGGGAAGAGGCGGAGGCTGGCCTGGGAAGAAGCATGGGGAGGGTTTGCCCCTTCACAACCAAAGTTTAAAATTCTCACCATTATTATCAATGTAAAGCAACACAGAGTTTGCCTTATGGCTAAAAGCACCTTCTTAGAAATAGCTGAAAAGACGCAACATGGGCTTTCTTTGACATGTCTGTTGCAGTAAACTATATTTCATAACGCTGGGCCCAGAGCCGCGTCTGCCCGCAGCCCAGAGGCCACTGCGTCCCCACTGCCTGAGCACAGACTTGGTGAGAGCACGGTCTCTGCAAACTGAATTCAGAATTTCGTGAAGACCCAGGAGGGAGAGGCTCATGTCCGCAGCTGAGAAGACACTCACTCACCAAGGAGAGAGCAGCCCTCGAGCTGGTGCATCCTCCATGAGCCTCCGTCGAGACCCCGACGGGGCTGCACGCCAAAGGACTGTGGAGGGCACCAGGTGGGCTCCCAGAGACAGGGAGCAAACTGAATTGGGGAGCTGCTTTGGGCCGATTACCTCGAGTGGTGAGGAGAGAGATGTGGGGCTGTGCAGTGAACCCCAGGGGAAGGCGGCTCTGGGGAGCCAAGGGTGCCTTCGGCCGGCACCGAGTGACACGGCCAGGGTGATAAGACCCACCGGCTTCTCGTCTATTTTGGTGTCTGTTGATTGACCAGTCTTGCGTCCTGTTAGGGACACATCTCCTAGGCCTGGTCTTCAGTGATCCAAATTCCCTGCCAGAGCCAGCCTCTCCGAGGGCACCCTGGGCTGATGTCCCCTCAGCGGACCACAGAGCCAGCTGCCATGCAGCCCAGCGCCCAGGAGGGAGGGACTCACGTGTCTCAGGAACCCGCGGCCCGCTGCCAGTGGGCAGGCCTGGCAGTGCTCCAGCTCTGCCAGGAAACGCTGGCCGTGGAAGTCATAGAGCTTCTCCAGGTTCCCAAAAACAACGCTGCGCTTCCCTCGGAGGGCCTGGGGCAGGTCTGTTCTTTCCATTTCTGGAAAGTAGTTGTCGATGACGTACCCTAGGGACCTCACATACTCCCTCTCCGTGGAGACCATCTCGGCCAGTATGTGCTGCCGGCGGCTGCTGGAAGACAGAGGGGCGGGTGGACCCTGAGGCGGCTGCGGGCCTGGCCTCACTCCGGGCCTCGGAGACCCTCGGCCAGCGTCATTCCTGCCTCACACGGAGACGAGATGCTCTGCAGGCCTGGGGAGTGCGTGTGATTAGACGTGGGCCTCAGGGGCACAGAACGTAAGAAATTCCTACGGGATCTGTCAGCGGCAAATGCCGTCACGTGGGGTCCTTTGCATAAAGGAGTAAGAAGAGAAATACGGGGAGGAAGGCGTCGTAGAAAGAAACTGGTTATGTGAAATGTCTCTATCCTATTGGTCGCAGCTGTTCAGGGTAAAAGATTCTTCCGGAAAGCGAGCAAGAGAGACTCCCAGGACCCCGAACTTGAACCCGGGCCCTGCGGTCTCATCTCCAGATGGCTTGATGCCGGCACCCTCCGCAGGGCCGGCTCTGGCAGTGGCAAGATTTAAACACAGCAAAGAAGCCTGTGCTGGGGACGTACAGGGAGAGGCTTTCCGACGCGCGTGGACAGCTGACCTATGGGAAGGCGCTTCTGGAAACCCAGCTTTCCGCGGCCGAGACGTCCGACCTGGAGACTGAGGAGCAGCAGCCGGGGCTGAAGCGGCAGAGCGGGGCCTCGGGGCCCAGGACGGAGCCGACGTGGGGAGCAGGGGGGGGAGGCAGCTCCTTCCTGCCACGCAGAGGGCTCCCTGGGCCCCTGCTGGTGTGGCGTCCAGGCCGGGATGAGTCTGCGGCAGAAGGCACTTCTGGAGGCACCGAGGAGAGCCCAACCTGCTCGCTGGGGGCGCATCCCCTCCCGTGGGACAGCGCTCGGCCAGCAACACTCCAAATTAATCCGGAGCACAGCGGGGCTCGCGGACATTTTCCTGCCATTCCTTGTGTTTGCCTTGCTCAGCCCGAAAGCGGTCAGAAGCGACCAGTGACAGGAAGTACACTTGTGGCCAGAAAGGCCGCTGCCCACTTACAGCCGGAGAGCTGGTTCCTTTCCGCACTACCACAGCAGACTTAACAAATACCTGTGGCTCCTGTGGCGGCAGCGCTCCCGGCAGTGCTGGCACAGGAGGCCTGGACATTCCCCCAGTAAACCCGGGGTCCCCCTCCTATCAACAGTTGCTGAAAGCAGGCAGCCTTAAATATTTAAAAACAAAACTAGGATGGTCTGGCCATTGGGAAATGGACACTTGACATAATGGCTAGAAATGTGTGTGGCAACGGCTGCTGGCCGAGTGACAGGGACTCTCTCCGGGCAACCGGCAGAAGGCCTGGGTTTTCACGGAAGACCGGGTTAGTTTAACGCTCTTGACTCCGGGCTCCGGCACCTGAGCAGGACGTGCTCCCTCTCTGGTGTGCTGTGGGGTCCCACTACCAGACCCTGGGTTGACAGGTCCCCGGGGACAAAGGCAGGTCGCCTTCCCACACCTGCTTGCTCCAGACTGCGGACGCCCACGGTGGAGCACTAGGGGCTCCCGGCAAGCAGAGGGTCCCCATCCCTGTGGTCCGTGCCTCTGAAACTTTCCGGAGGAGCTTGGGGGGCTGGGAGAGTGGTTCCTTCCAGAGCCTCCCGAGGAATTCCAAACCCCAGGAAAAGCCACCCAGGGACTCCCCAATGAACCCTTCCTGTTCCACCTCAGGGTTCCACCCCAAACAAGCTACACCATAACTGCCTAGAACCCGAAACATGAAGGTGTGTTTCAGGGGAGTATGGTCTCTGTATGAGGAGGAAACGTGTCCACCACCAAATGAGCAAAGAAAGCTAGGACGACGCCCTGCCGGCAGCCGGCCCAGCTCACTCTACAGATGGCCCAACGGCCCACAGGCCAGGCGGGGCTCCAGCTGCCTGCGCTCCCTCTCGTTAGGGCTGGGCACAGTTCCTGCCCACTTTTCACCCCAACAGTCTATAAAATATATCTTCTTACACGTATCTTCTTACAGATTAAGCAAATTCATACGGATATCTCCATTCGGGAAACACACACACTTCTCACCTCAGGGCTGAGAGACTTTTTTTTTAAAGTAATTTTTAAATTACTTTAAATTACTTCTTCATATCCTAGGTGTGACTTGCTTATTGTGAACGTCTATAAATGGGCCTCAAACGAGAGCTGGTTGTTCAGCCGCAGAGCGGGTGAGCCAGGTGCCCCCAAGCCATGGGAAAGGAAGCAGTTTGCAGGGAGCCTGCCGAACGCGGGAGGCCGGCAGCTTCTCGCCTGAGCTCACACGAGAGTGTGCTGCCTGGACCGGACACCGTGGAGCTGGAGGGAAGTTTGTGGGTTTTCTACTGGGTGCAAGGCTTTGACTCTCTGGCACCACAGGGACCACCAGGCCCAAGGGCTGGAGGGGGGCGCACCTCACCTTCCTGCTCGCCTCCTTCCGTCCTCCTCGGAGAGGTGGGTCTTGGAGCGAGAGGACAGACTCTGGTTCCGAGTGACCAGGGGGCTCTCAGCATGTGGCCTCGGTGGGGGCTTCTTCTCAGAGGCCATGGTGCTGGTCACCTCTAGGCCCCTGATGAAGACCCCGGTGTGGCCTGGCCAGGGGGCGTCCCTGGGCCCACTGTCAAGCTGTGCGATCTCAAAGCTTCGTGTTTTCCTCATCATTTTCTTCAGGGGCTGTTTCCTGGGGTGGGTGGTGGGTGTCTGGATGCGCTCAGGGAAGCAGGGGGTGCTGTCCTGTGGGGAAGGCACAGCTGGGGCCAGGGGCTCAGTCTCCTGCCTGCACGGAGGGGCTCGTCTAGGGAGGCCAGGTAGCAGCTGGGCCTGCTTCCCAGTGCGACCCTCCGGGTCAGTGGGTGGGGCCCAGGACAGCTCACGTTGCCTCCTCTCGGCTCCAGGGGCCAGCTCAGGCTCCAGGGCTCTCTGGTCTAGAGGCGGAGTGCCAGGGTCTGGGCCAACCCCAGACAGGGCCTCTTGGAAGCAGGGTTGGGTCTGCAGCTCTAAGGGGTGCTGCTGCCGCAGCACCCGTGGGCCACCCAGGGCCACTGTCGCCGTGCTGGCCTCGGGGAAGCTCTGCACCATCAGCTCTGTGGCCTCCTGCGGACAGCTCTGCACACATTCCATGCCCGGCTCTGGGCCCCGGAGCTCCAGGCACTCATGGCTCCGCTGCCTCCACCCATCCACCTGCATGGCAAAGGACGGTGCCCGTCAGGGCCGTGGAGGGCTGTCACGGCCACCACGGCCTTGGCACCCCATCCCACCTCAAGAAGTCACACCGCAGCTCAAGTAAACTGGGTCATGTTCCTCCTGCTCTCTAGGTGCCCTGCATCAAGGACCAGGGTGAGCCAGGTGGCCAGAGCCAGAGGAGGACTCCTCTGCCCACAGGGGCAGCAGCCAGCCAGACTTGCACTGAGGGCAGTGAGATGAGGTTGCGCCTGAGCCCCGTGAGGTCTGACTCCTCCACGGCCCCCAAGAACAGGACGTGGGGCTGTCCCAGGGCCGTGGGATGGATGCCAGGCTGTTAGGACAGGTCCCACCCCTGCCCTGGTCTTCCCCGACCCCCTGGGTCCCATCAGGAGGAGCTGTGCTGCTGGGGGCTCTGGGGCACAGACAATTCTGGGATGCTGGTGAGTTCGCATGTGCCATAGTGACTGTCCTGGGGTCTGACCACAAGCGGACTCAGAGCTGAGCTGGTAAAAAACAGGAAAGTTCATGTGTTCCTTTTGCTTGTCCATTTAGGACAATGAGTACCTTCCTTACACGGTGGCTGGGGGGCCCAGGGCGTGGTGTCGGGGGTGCTGGCCAGCTGTCCCAGGGCTCAGCTCTCTCGGGCCCATGGGGACTGGGCTCCCTAAATGTCCACAGCACATGAAGGTCTCTGGAGGCCATTCCACGGGGTTTCTCACTGCCTCATGGAAGTCAGACGGCTGAGGCCCCTGGCCAGCGCCCCCTCCCTCCACTCAGCTTGGCGGCCATGGTGCTCAGGCACCGTATAAAGTCCCAGACCGTGTCCTCGGGACCCTCGGAGCTGCTCTCCTCCGTCAGCTGAGGAGATGCTGCAGTCCAAGGAGCAAAGGGCTGGTACAAGCCTGGCGCCTGCTCTGTTTCTCTGTGTGAGTCTGCCCGTGTGGACACGTCGTGGAAGGTCCGGGACCCTGCTGTTGCTACCGCATGTTCTCAAGACACAGCAGCTCCAGGGGGCCAGGAACTTCTCTTTCCAACCACAACATGATCTACGTCGGAAAGGAAGGCTTTATTTTCAAACGTGTCAAGGAGTCTGGTTCTATGCTCGTGGGGACAAAGGAAGCCGCAGACACTGCTGAGGGGCCGGCTCAGCTGGTTGCAACCGTCTGCACAGCTGCCCGAGCCCAGCAAGCTGCGGCTGGCAAACACCCTGACGGCCACACCGCCTAGAGGTTTTAACCGCCGTCTCCACCATCAGGCCCCTTTCAGCCTGTGGCATCTCCAGGCCTCAAGTGCGCACGTGGACAGGCTGTTCACAGAACTTTCCATTTTGAAACTTGTTACTAAGCTGAAAGTACCCAGACGTCTTCTCTGGAGGAGACACTAGGGTACTTGGGGGCTGTCTGGGAGAGCGGGAGGGGCCGGCGGCAGCCCCCGCCTGCACCACATGGGGGACAGCAGTCCTTCACAGCGCACGCATCGGGGGTCAGGACGTCACGTCCGCACGTGTTCCCGTGGGCTAGCGATGCCAGCGACGCTGGTTGTGAGGGGCCCAGGGAGAGGTTTCCAGCAGTGCGGCGATGGGCCTGGAGCTACGGCCGCAGAGCTGTGCTGGGTGGCCCCGCGCTCAGACAGAGGGGAGCTGAGCACGCGCTCTCCGTGGACGGGGCCATGGAGGAGAATGTCACGTCTGGGTTTTCACAAACACCAGCAGCCTGAGAGCAGAAGAGCAGGAGCCAGTTAAGGAGCAGAGACCCTCAGACGTGCAGCTTCACTGCCAACCTCCTGGAGAAGTCCTGGTTGGCTTCAAGAGTGAATGGAACAATCCTGACCGTACAAGCCTTAGGACGGACTACGTCAGTTGTTCTGAAACCTTCAGGTAGGAAAGGTCATTTCCATCATAGCAAAGGATGGTGACACACTGGGGCAAGTATCTGTCGCATGACCAGAGTGTCCGCGTGAGTCGTGCCCGTAAGTGTGAAGCTTCGAGCTGGGGAAGCGGCTGCTGGGTTTTTGTAGAGAAGAAAATCACCCACAGAGAGAGGAAGATCGATCGACTATGGCATAAGGGATGAGGGCCTGTTTCCCCATCGGTGAGGAAGGGATGCTGCCAAGGCAGCTGAACCAGGCAGGCTGCCTGCAGGCCCATTTGGCAAACGTGTCAAAACCTGGAAGACAGCAGGCCTCACCCCGGCCACCGCAAGCCTAGGCGCCCGTTCAAAGCAAACAATCAGAGAGTGTGAACGATGCAGGTGCAGTGACGTGTACGGGGCGGGGTGGGGGGGGACGGGAGAGCCAGGGACCTGGGCTGGAACCGAACAAGCGCACGAAGGTCCAGGCTTCCACCCGGCCCTGCGCGTGCTGGCCATCCTGGGGACTCAGCCTTGGGATGCCCTGGCTGTGGCCATCCTCCACCCTGACTGCCCCAATGGACACATAGGCCTCCAGAGAAGCCCTCCAGCCACACTTGACCTTGCTCTACAATGACTGCTGGGTGTGCCGGGGCTCCTGCTTCACTCACTCTCACGGGAATAGTGATTGATAAAAGCATAAGGATTTAACTAGAAATACGTGCAAGCTTTTGAAAAGCTCTTCCATGCATACGTTCCCGGAGGAAAGTGGATGATAATGTAGTACATGGTGACAGCCGTTATTTCAGGAGCAGAGTCTCAAAATGTTTTCCTCTTCCGGCTTCTTTGACCGGAGCGCTTACCTGGCCTTGTCGCTCCTGGAGCGCCCTCACTCCCTGTAGCCTCTCCAGCTCCTGCAGACACCTGTTGGAGGCGAGGACAAGCCGATGTACCTCTTCATCCACTTGGTCGTACAGCCTGGAGGCAGCCTCGATGGCATCCCTGGGAAAGAAAGGGTTAGAAAGCCAAGTTGTTCAGAGACATATGCTTTTGGCGACAACCTAGCGAAGAAAGCACAGCTGGGCTCTTGGCCTCCCTTCCGTCGGACACAGATGGAACGCTCCAAGGAGGTCCACAGCCAGAGCTGGAACAGGACGTGCTGGGAGTGACAGGTGCAGGGGTGTGGGCATGTGAGTGGGCGGGCATGGCTCCCCAGGACAGAAATAGACAAAGAAGCTTTCCACCGGGACCTTTGCTGAATTCCGTGGTGATGAGTTTTGCCTTCTACTTGAGCAGTCCCAGGAAGCTGCTCCTTTTGTTTGGAAGATACAAATGTCCATAGGCTCCGGTCCAAAGTGTGCCCGTTAGCAAGAGCAGAGGTTTGGACCCCTGGGCGATGCTGCAGGTGACAGGAATGGACATTATTCTGGATGGGCGGCCCCAGCATGGCACTCACCGGCAGTCTTGGCTGGTGCCCAGCTGCTCTGTCCTCAGCCGTGCCAGCACAGCACCACCCTCTAGTCGGAGGGCCACCAGGAGGGCATCTTCTAGCACACACTTCATCATTGCTTTGTGCTTGCCAATTAGGTCTGTGACCTCCTACATGGGGTGGGAGAAGTGTGCCTAGAACCCTGTCCTCCACGGGGAGTGCCAGGTGTGTTCCTGTGCTTGTCAACAAGCTGAAAGTTGGGTGGGGTGGTGGGACGCACACTCGACCCCCACCCCAGCAGGGAGGCCGTGAGTCCCAGAGGTGCTCACCCGAGGGGCAGGCGAGACTAAGGAGAGGAGAAAGGAGGGAAGTGGGACACTTGGCAGCAGGAGGAGAGCCTGGCATTTGGTGGTCTGTGTGGACCTGCCCACAGACCCTGTACCCTGAGGTGCCTCCATCCCGGGTCTCTAGGCTGCTGATTTTCCTCCAGCCAGTCTGCCTCCGTGTCCCAGTGGTACGTACTCAGGCCTCAGTGGCACACCAGCACACGAGGTGGCTGAGTGGGTATTTCTTGTCTGGGCATGGGGGGATTTTTTTTTTTTTTTTTTTGGTGACGGGAAAAAGTGGTCTTTTGGAAGTCCTTTGCAAATTGAAAGGAATTTACAAGTTTAAAAAGGCTTGAAAATCCCTGCTCTGGATAATAGATTTGGCTAAATCTTGATGGTCCCACCCACCTGCCTGTGAAATAAAATAAAATCCAGGAGAACTTACCTGTACTGTGCTCAGGGTCCGGGGGGTATTCAGGGAGAGGACTGAATTCTGTAGGAAAACAATGGCATCCTTGCAATTTGTGGTGAAGGGCTCCAGCTTCTATTCTCCAGGTGGGAGAGGCAGGAGAGGACAGACACAGTGTTAGCGTCCACAGAAGCACTGGGGGTAACACCCTCCCTGCCCAGTGCGGGACTTCCAAGCCCCCCACCGCGTGGCTCTCCACAGCCCGTGAGTGCAGCGTGGTGGGCACAACACCTGGGGTGGGGCCACCTGTTTCAGGTGTGAGTGAAAACATCTGCATGAGGAGAAGTCCCAGGACACTTGCAGGTGCTGTGGCTGTGACCTTACCCTACGGAAGCAGATCCAGGCACTGTGGCTGTAGGGAAAGGAGCCATCAAGGTCTGCGGTCAGCTGCGAGCTGTCAACCAGCTTGTGCAAGGCCTTCAGGGAGCCCACTACCTCACACTGCCAAGGAGAAGCAGTCACTGGTTATGGCCACAGATGCATTCATGAAGGACCACTATGATAGCTCACTCCGGGGAAGACTACCACCAACAGGGTTGGGAGGCAGGTTTAGGGTCCAGTGACCCTGCTTTGCTGGTGGCATTAATGGGCTGAATGTAGTTGGGTCCAGGAATGAAGGTGCAGAGGGGTGAAAGGAAAAGGTAGCAAAGAGAAATGACAGAAAGATTCCAAATAAGACCAAAGGAAAAAAAAAAAAGGAAAACTTGAAAAGTAAGAGAAGGCAAGAAGGCAAGATGATGGGGGAAGGGAAGGAGAAGAATGAACGAAGCGATTCTGAGACGGCAGAGCTGGTCCTTCTCAGACAACCTGAGATGCTGCGGAGCGGCAAACAAGGTCCGGCTCACTGAGGGGGGCTGCTGAGAGATGGAGGAAGGGGGCGGCGGGGTGAGCTCTCCATTTGCATGGCTTTGGCTCGAAGGCAGGATGCCAACATGGGGCACTGGATTGACTGAGGCTCTGACAGAAACAGGCATCTTTCTGGCCTGAAGAACCAGAAAACAGAGCTGGGTTGGAATGCAGACATTAAATCCTACAAGGGAGAAAGGGAGCTCAAGTTGTGTGTAAACTGTGCCCAGGACTCCCACTGACCGTGAACCATGTATTCACGGGAAGACTCTGGGTAGCTAAAGGCAAAAAGAACTGAACTAGACCTACACAGGGGACAGTTTTCAGTTTGAGTCCAACCAAGTTACATGCATTTCAAAACAGTCCGCCATGGACGCCTGTGACAGAATCCACAGTCAGCAAGTTCAACATTATTTGACAGAATGTTCACATGTCCAGAATACAATCCAAAATTACCAGGCATGTGAGGAATCAGGAACATGTGATGCATTCTCAAGGGACATGACAGTCAACAGAGGTCAACCCAGAAAAGACCCGGATGTTGCAATTATTAGACAAGGACTTTAAAGTAGTGGTCATAACTATGCTCGATGATGTAAAGGAAAAATGCTTGCAATTATTGACAGAACAGGAAATCTTAGCAGAGACAGAGAAAATATGTTTAAACCTACTGGATGTTTATAGCCAAAAAATATAATGTCTGAACTAAACAATGTCACTAGAAGGGCTTCAAAGCTTAATGGAGGGGCGCCTGGGTGGCTCAGTGGGTTAAGCCGCTGCCTTCGGCTCAGGTCATGATCTCAAGGTCCTGGGATCGAGTCCCACATCGGGCTCTCTGCTCAGCGGGGAGCCTGCTTCCTCCTCTCTCTCTCTCTGCCTACTTGTGATCTCTGTCTGTCAAATAAATAAATAAAATCTTTAAAAAAAAAAAAAAAAAAAAAAAAAAAAAAAAGCTTAATGGAAAGGAATCGAGTATGGAGTCAGTAACCTTGAAGGTAGAGTGCTAGAAACAATCCGATCTGAAGAAGAGGGAGAAAATAAGTAGGAAAAAAAGTGCTTCTCAAAGACCTCTGGGGCAAGATCACTTGGGGAGGAGTTAAGATGGTGAAGGAATGGGATGACCTTATGCTTACCTCATCCCTCGAACACAGCTAGATAATTATCAAATCATTTTGAAAACCCAGGATATCAACCTGAGGACTGAGAGAACAAACCACACAACTAGCAGGACAGACCGTACTATGTAAAATGCAGAAATAAAGAAGGAAAGAACCCTGAGAGCAGCAAGAGAAAAGAAGTCCCTAAGTTACAAGGGAAGACAAATCATGTTAGCAGCAGGTCTATCCAAAGAAACTTGGCAGGACAGGAAAAAAGTGGCATGAGGTATATCACACGCTGAATGGGAAAATTATGCAGCCAAGAGTACTTTATCCAGCAAGGCTGTCATTCAGAATAGAAGGAGAGAGAAAAAAATTTCTCAGGCAAACAAAAACTAAAGGAGATCATGACCACTAAACCGGTCCCACAAGAAATATTAAAGGGGACTCTGAGTGGGAGGGACCAAAGGCAACAAAGACAAGAAAGGAAAGAGAAAATCTCTAGATCCAGCAACTTTACAAGTGATACAATAGTTCTAAATTCATACTTATCAATAATCAATCAATAATACCGTCTGAATGTAAATGGACTAAATGCTCCAACTGAAAAATGTAGGGTGTCAGAATGGATAAAAAAACCCCACACAAACAAGACCTATCTATATATTGTCTAGAAGAAACTCATTTTAGGCCTAAAGACATCTCCAGGTTGAAAGTGAGGGGGTGGAGAATCATCTAGCACGTTAATGGACATAAAAAAAAAATCCAGAGTAGCCACACTTAAATTGGACAAACTAGATTTTAAACTAGAGACTGTAACACGAGATGAAGAAGGGTGCTGTATCTTAATAAAGGGGACAATGCAACCAGAAGATCAGAAGACCCAACACTGTAAATATTTATATCCCCAACTTGGAAGCAGCTAAACATATACAATAATTAACAACAAACATAAAGGAACTCATTGATAATGACCCAATAATAGTAGGGGGACTTTAGTACCCCACTGACAGCAACAGACAGCTCCTCTAAGCAGAAATCAACAAGGAACAACAAATGGCTTGAATGACACACGGGAACAGATGGGCTTAAGAGATATATTTAGAACATTTCATCCTAAAGCAGCATAATGCACATACTTTTTGAGTACACATAGGGTATTCTCCAGAAAAGATCACATACTGGGTCACAAATCAGTCCTCAACAAGTACCAAAAGATTGATGTCACACTATGTGTATTTTCTGCCACAACATTATGAAACGGGAAGACTCTGGGTAGCTAAAGGCAAAAAGAACTGAACTAGACCTACACAGGGGACAGTTTTCAGTTTGAGTCCAACCAAGTTACATGCATTTCAAAACAGTCCGCCATGGACGCCTGTGACAGAATCCACAGTCAGCAAGTTCAACATTATTTGACAGAATGTTCACATGTCCAGAATACAAGAATACAAGAATACAGAATACACGAGAAAAAGTCTGGAAAGACCACAAATATATGGACATTAAGGAACATTCTACTAAGCAATGAATGGGTAAATTAGGAAATCAAAGAAGAAATTAAAACAATACTTAGAAACAAATGAAAATGAAAACATGATGGTCCAAAACCTTTGGGATGCAGCAAAAGTGGTTCTAAGAGGGAAGTATATAGCTATACAGGCCTCCTCAAGAAGCAAAAAATGTCTCAAATATATGACCTAAGCTTATACCTGAAAAAGCTAGAAAAGGAACAACAAACAGAGCCTAAAGCCAGCGGAGAATGACAATGATAAAGACACAGGAAAAATAAATGATACAGAAACAAACCAAATAGTGAAACAGGTCAAGGAAACCAGGATCTGGTTCTTTGGAAAAAAAAATCAATAAAATTGATAAATCCCTAGTCAGACTCATAAAAAAAGAGAGAAAAAGGAAACCAAAAAATAAAAGCACAAGCGAGAGAGGAAAAATAACAACAAACCACACAAAACCACAAACAATTATAAGAGAATATTATGAAAAACTATATGGCAACAAATTAACAACCGAGAAGAAATGGATAAATTCTTAAAAACCTACCAAACCTACCAAAACGGAAACAGGAAGAAATAGAAAATTTGAACAGACCCATAACCAGCAAAGAAATTGAACCAGTAACAAAAATCTCCCAACAAACAAAAGTCCAGGACCACATGGCTACACAGGTGAATTCTACAGGCATTTAAAGAAGAGTTAATACCTATTCTTTCCAAACTATTTCAAAAATTTAAAAAAGGGCAGAAAACTTCCAAATCCATTCTGAAAGGCCAGTATTACCCTGATACTAAAACCAGATATAGACCCCACTAAAAAAGAGCACTAAGGGGCCAATATCCCTGATGAACATGGATGCAATAATTCTTAAAAAAATACTAGCAAACCGAACCCAACAATACATTAAAAAAATCGTTCACCAGGACGCCTGGGGAGCTCAGTTGGTTGAGCGGCTGCCTTCGGCTCAGGTTGTGATCCCAGAGTCCTGGGATTGAGTCCCACATCAGGCTCCTGGCTCAGCAGGGAGTCTGCTTCTCCCTCTGCCTCTGCCTGCCTCTCTGTCTGCCTGTGCTCGCTCTCTCTGACAAATAAATAAATAAATAAAATCTTAAAAAAAAATCATTCACCATGATCAAGTGAGATTTATTCAATGAAAAGAATGGTTCATTATTTGCAAATCAATCAGCATGAGATAGCACATCAATAAGAGAAAGGATAGGAACTATGTGATCAATAGAAGCAGAAAAAGCATCTGACAAAGTACAACATCCACTCATGAAAAAATCTTCCACAGAGTAGATTTAGAGGGAACACACCTCAATATAATAAAGGCCATATATGAGAAACCCACAGTTAACATCATCCTCAATGGGGAAGAACTGAGAGCTTTTCCTCTACAGTGAGGAAGAAGACAGGGATGTCCCGTCTCGTCACTGTAATTCAACATCACCTGGACGTCCTTGCCACAGCAGTCAGACAACAGAAAGTGATGAAAGGCATCCAAATCAGCAAGGAAGGAGTCAAACTGTCAGTATTTGCAGATGACATGATACTCTATACAGAAAACCCAAAAGACTCCACCAAAAAACTCTAGAACTGATAAACAAGTTCAGTAAAGTCACAGGATACAAAATCAATGTACTGAAATCTTGTATCTCTATACATAAATAATGAAGTAGCAGAAGGAGAAATGAAGGAATCAATCCCATTCACAATTGCATCGAAAGTAATAAGACACTTAAGGATAAACTTAACCAAGGAGGTAAAAGACCTGTACTCTGAAAACTATAAAACACGGATGAAAGAAACCAAAGATGACACAAAGAAATGGAAAGACATTCTTTGCTCATGGATTGGGAAAACAAATATCATTAAAATGTCCCAGCTACCCAAAGCAAATTACATATTTAATACAATCTCTATCCAGACAGCACCAGCATTCTTCATGGAACTAGAACACAGAATCATAAAATCGTATGGAACTGGGAGGAGTCAAGATGGCAGAGGAGTAGCAGGTTGAGATGACATCAGGTCCCAGGAGTTCAGCTAGATAGTGTATCAAACCATCGCGAACACCTAGAAACCCAACAGGAGATCGAAGAGAATAAGAACAGCAATTCTAGAAACAGAAAATCTTCTCCTGGCGGAGAAGAGAATCCAAAGCAACAGGAAGACAGACCACGGGGGTAGGGGCTGGCTCCCGGCAAGCAGTGGAGCAACGGAGCCCAAAATCAGAACTTTTAAAAGTCTGCTCCACTGAGGGACGTTGCTCCAGAGGTTAGCCGGGGTGAAGCCCACACGGGGACAGCGTGGTCTATGGTCCCATGGGGTCACAGAAGGATCAGGGGTGTTTGAGTGTGGCATGGCTCACAGGTATCAGAGCGGGGAAGCTGGCTACAGAGACAGAGCTGAGCAGTGAGCTCTCAGGTCAGGGTTACCTTAAACTGTAATCTGCGGGCCAATGCTCTTTGAGCAGGGACCCCGCAAGTGGCAGATCCTGGGAGACCCCCTTGGAAGAGTGGCAGGGATCTGCTGGGCTTGGAGATTCCAGGCGGGGCCGTGAGCCAGAGACAGAGACGCTTGGTCACAGGCCGGGTGAGCTCGGCACGAAGCTGGAGGCCAGGGAGACAGGCGGGATTGATGGCTTTTCTCCGAGGGCGCCCTGAGGAGTGGGCCCCCGAGCTCTTGGCTCCTCCAGGCCGGAGCTTGGGAGGCCGCCATCTTCATTCCCGTCCTCCGGAACTCTACGGAAAGCGCTCAGGGAACAAAAGCTACCGAAAGCGAACCTGAGCAGATTACTCAGCCCGGCCCCTGGTAAGGGCAGTGCAATTCCGCCTGGGGCAAAGACACTTGAGAATCACTACACCAGGCCCCTCCCCCAGAAGATCAACAAGAAACCCAGCCAAGACCAAGTTCACTTACCAAGGAGAACAGCGAACAGCGGAATTCCAGAGGAGGAGAAAGCAAAGCATGGAATTCAAGGATTTCTCCCCAAGATTCTTTAGTCTTGCAAAGTTAATTTGTTTTAATTTTATTTTTTTCTTATTCTAATTTTTTAAACTTTTACTCTTTCCTCTTTTAATGCTTTTTAACTAGTTTATCTTAACAATACTTTCATTAAAAAAATCTTTTAGACCTTTCTTTATTAGAGTCATATTTTATCCTTCATTGTATCTAACTTTATTTTTTGTATACACATAGGGTTTTTTCTTCTAAAAAATTTTGGGATACAAACTTCTAATAGATCAAAATATACCCTAATTCTAGCACAGGGCTTTGTTCTAGTCTCCAGCCTGAGCAAATTCTTTCCACTTTCTTTTTCCAACCAACTTATCAACTCCTTTTTAAGAAATTTTAAAAAATTTCATCTTTACAGCCATATTCCATCCCTTCATTGTGTTAACCTTATTTGTGTATACACACACACACACACACACACACACACATATGTATAAAGGTTTTTCTTTCCTTAAAATTTTGGGAGAGACCAAAATACTCCCAAAATTAAGTGGTTGGCTCTGTTCTATTCACCAGTCTAATATATATATTTTCTTTTTTTTTCTTTAATTTTTTTTGAACTTCTTTTTACCCCCTTTCTTTACCCCACAATTTGGGGTCTCTTCTAATTTTGTTAATACACACTTTTTTCTGGGGTCTTTGCCACCTGTTTGGTATTTTATTCTCTCCTTCATATATTCCTATCTGGATAAAATGACAAGACAGAAAAACTCATCACAAAAAAAAAAAAAAAGAATAAGAAGCAGTACTGAAGGCTAGGGACCTAATCAATACAGACATTGGTAATATGTCAGATCTAGAATTCAGAATGATGATTCACAAGGTGCTAGCTGGGCTTGAAAAAGGCATGGAAGATATTAGAGAAATGCTGCCTGGAGAAATAAAAGCCCTTTCTGGAGAAATAAAAGAACTAAAGTCTAACCAAGCTGAAATAAAAAAAAGCTATTAATGAAGTGCAATAAAAAAAAAATGGAGGCTCTTATTTCTAGGATAAATGAGGCAGAAGAGAGAATTAGTGATATAGAAGACCAAATGATGGAGAATAAAGAAACTGAGCAAAAGAAAGACAAACAATTATTGGACCACGAGGGGAGAATTCGAGACGTAAGTGATACCATAAGACAAAACAACATTAGAATAAATGGGATTCCGGAAGAAGAAGAAAGAGAGAGGGGAGCAGAAAGTATATTGAAGTGAATTATTACAGAGAATTCCCCTAATATGGCAAAGGGAACAAGCATCAAAATCCAGGAGGCACAGAGAACCCCTCAAAATCAATAAGAATAGGCCCACACCCCATCATCTAATAGTAAAACTGACAAGTCTTAGTGACAAAGAGAAAACCCTGAAAGCAGCCCGGGACAAGAAGTCTACAACATACAATGGTGAAAATATTAGATTGGCAGCAGACTTATCCACAGAGACCTAGCAAGCCACAAAGAACTGGCATGATATATTCAGAGCACTAACTGAGAAAAACATGCAGCCAAGAATACTACATCCAGCTAAGCTATCATTGAAAATAGAAGGAGAGATGAAAAACTTCCAGGACAAATAAAAACTAAAAGAATTTGTAAACACCAAACCAGCTCTACAGGAAATATTGAAAGGGGTCCTCTAAGCAAAGAGAGAGCCTAAAAGTAGTAGACCAGAAAGGACCAGAGACAACATACAGTAACAGTCACCTTACAGGCAATACAATGACACTGAATTCATATCTCTCAATAGTTACCCTGAATGTAAATGGGCTAAATGCCTCAATCAAAAGACACAGGTTATCAGATTAAAAAACCAAAACCCATCAAAATGCTGTCTACAAGAAACTCATTTTAGACCCAAAGACACCTCCAGATTTAGAGTGAGGGGGTGGAAAACAATTTACCATGCTAATGGACAGCAAAAGAAAGCTGGAGTGGCAATCCTTATATCAGATAAATTATATTTTAAGACAAAGACTATAATAAGAGATGAGGAAGGACACTATATCATACTCAAGGGGTCTGTCCAACAAGAAGATCTAACAATTTTAAATATCTATGTCCCTAACATATGAGCAAACAACTATATAAACCAATTAATAACACAATCAAAGAAGCACATCAACAATAATACAAAAATAGTAGGGGACTTTAACACTCCCCTCACTGAAATGGACAGGTCATCCAAGCAAAAGATCAACAAGGAAATAAAGGCCTTAAACGACACACTGGACCAGATGGACATCACAGATCTATTCAGAACATTCCATCCCAAAGCAACAGAATACACATTCTTCTCTAGTGCCCATGGAACATTCTCCAGAATAGATCACATCCTGGGTCACAAATCAGGTCTCAACTGGTACCAAAAGATTGGGATCATTCCCTGCATATTTTCAGACCACAATGCTCTGAAGAGCATTCACAAGAAGAAATTTGGAAATAACCCAATACATGGAGGCTAAAGATCATCCTTCTAAAGAATGAATGGGTCATTCAGGAAACTGACGAAGAATTGAAAAAATTCATGGAGACAAATGATAATGAAAACACAATGGTTTAAAACCTGGGGACACCACAAAGGCGGTCCTGAGAGGAAAGTATATAGCAATACAAGCCTTTCTCAAGAAACAAGAAAGGTCTCAAACACACAACCTAACCCTACACCTAAAGAAGCTGGAGAAAGAACAACAAAGAAAGCCTAAACCCAGCAGGAGAAGAGAAATAATAAAGATCAGAGCAGAAATCAATGAAATAGAAACAAACAAACAAAAATAGAACAAATCAATGAAACTAGGAGCTGGTTCCTTGAGAGAATTAATAAGGTTGATAAACCCCTGGCCAGACTTATCCAAAAGAAAAGAGAAAGGACCCAAATAAACAAATCATGAAAGAAAGAGGAGAGACCACAACCAACACCAAAGAAATACAAACAATTATAAGAATGTATTATGAGCAACTATACACAAGCAAATTTGACAATCTGGAAGAAATGGATGCATTCCTAGAGACCTATAAACACCACAACTGAACCAGGAAGAAATAGAAAACCAGTAAGGAGATTGAAGCAGTCATCAAAAATCTGCCAACAAACAAAAGCCCAGGGGCAGATGCCTTCCCAGGGGAATTCTACCAAACATTTAAAGAAGAATTAATTTCTATTCTCCTGAAACTGTTCCAAAAAATAGAAATGGAAGGAAAACCTGCAAACTCATTTGATGAGGCCAGTATTACCTTGATCCCAAAACCAGAAAAAGATCCCATCAAAAAAGAGAATTACAGACCAATACCCTTGATGAACACAGATGCGAAAATTCTCACTAAAATACTAGCCAATAGGATCCAACAGTACTTTAAAAGGATTATTCACCACGACCAAGTGGGATTTATTCCAGGGCTGCAAGTTTGGTTCAACAACCACAAATCAATCAATGTGACACAAAACATTAATAAAAGAAAGAACAAGAACCATATGATACTCTCAATAGATGCTGAAAAACCATTTGACAAAGTACAGCACCCTTTCTTTTTTTTTTTTAAATAAATTTTTTTTTTAAAAAAGATTTTATTTATTTATTTGCCAGAGAGAGAGATTACAAGTAGGCAGAGAGGCAGGCAGAGAGAGAGAGGAAGGGAAGCAGGCTCCCCGCTGAGCAGAGAGCCCGATGTGGGACTTGATCCCAGGACCCTGAGATCATGACCTGAGCTGAAGGCAGTGGCTTAACCCACTGAGCCACCCAGGTGCCCCTATAGCACCCTTTCTTGATCAAAACTCTTCAAAGTGTAGGGATAGAGGGCACATAACTCAATATCATCAAAGCCATCTATGAAAAACCCACCATGAATATCATTCTCAATGGAGAAAAACTGAGAGCTTTTCCACTAAGGTCAGGAACACGGCAGGTATGTCCATTATCACCACTGCTATTCAACATAGTACTAGAAGTCCTAGCCTCAGCAATCAGACAACAAAAAGAAATTAAAGGCATCCAAATCAGCAAAGAAGAAGTCAAACTATTCCTCTTTGCAGATGATATGATACTTTATGTGGAAACCCAAAAGACTCCACTCCAAATCTGCTAGAATTTGTATAGGAATTCAGTAAAGTGTCAGGATATAAAATCAATGCACAGAAATCAGTTGCATTTCTATCCACCAAAAACAAGAAAGAAGAAAGAGAAATTAAGGAGTCAACCCTACTTATAATTGCACCCCAAACCATAAGATAACCTAGGAATAAACCTAACCAAAGCAGCAAAGAATCTATACTCAGTAAACTATAAAGTACTCATGAAAGAAATTGAGGAAGACACAAAGAAATGGAAAAACATTCCATGCTCCTGTATTGGAAGAACAAATATTTTGAAAATGTCTATGCTACCTAAAGCAATCTACACGTTTAATGCAATACCTATCAAAATCCCATCCATTTTTTTCAAAGAAATGGAATAAATAACCCTAAAATTTATATGGAACAAGAAAAGACCTCGAATAGCCAGAGGAATGTTGAAAAAGAAAGCCAACGTTGGTGGCATCAAAATTCCGGACTTCAAGCTCTATTACAGAGCTGTCATCATCAAGACAGCATGGTACTGGCACAAAAACAGACACACAGATCAGTGGAACAGAATAGAGAGCCCAGGAATGGACTCTCAACTCTATGGTCAACTAATCTTCGACAAAGCAGAAAAGAATGCTCAGTGGAAAAAAGACAGCCTCTTCAACAAATGGTGTTGGGAAAATTGGACAGCCACACGTAGAAAAATGAAACTGGACCATTTCCTTACACCACACAGAAAATAGACTCAAAATGGATGAAGGACCTCTGAGACCAATGTGAGAAAGGACTCCATTAAAATCCTTGAGAAGAACACAGGCAGCAACCTTTTTGACCTCAGCCGTGGCAATTTCTTCCTAGAAACATCGCCAAAGGCAAGGGAAGCAAGGGCAAAAGTGAACTACTGGGATTTCATCAAGATCAAAAGCTTTTGCACAGCAAAGGAAATAGTTAACAAAACCAAAAGACAACTGACAGAATGGGAGAAGATACTTGCAAACAATATATCAGATGAAGGGCTAGTATCCAAAATCTATAATGAATTTAGCAAATTCAACACCCAAAGAACAAATAATCCAATCAAGAAATGGGCAGAGGACATGAACAGACATTTCTGCAAAGAAGACATCCAGATGGCCAACAGACATATGAGAAAATGCTCCACATCACTCGGCATCAGGAAAATACAAATCAAAGCCACAATGAGATCCCACCTCACACCAGTCAGAATGGCTAAAATCAACAAGTCAGGAAATGACAGATGCTGGCGAGGATGCGGAGAAAGGGGAATCCTCCTACACTGTTGGTGGGAATGCAAGCTGGTGCAGCCACTCTGGAAAACAGCATGGAGGTTCCTCAAAATGTTGAAAATAGAGCTGCCCTATGACCCAGCAATTGCACTACTGGGTATTTACCCTGAAGATACAAACGTAGTGATCCAAAGGGGCACGTGCACCCAAATGTTTATAGCAGCAATGTCCACAATAGCCAAACTATGGAAAGAACCTAGATGTCCATCAACAGATGAATGGATCAAGAAGATGTGGTATATATACACAATGGAATACTATGCAGCCATCAAAAGAAATGAAATCTTGCCATTTGCGATGACATGGATGGAACTAGAGGGTATCATGCTGAGTGAAATAAGTCCATCAGAGAAAGACAATTATCATATGAGGAATATGATATGAGGAAGTTGAGATGCAATGTGGGGGACTTGGGGGGTAGGAAAGGAATCAATGAAACAAGATGGGATCGGGAGGGAGACAAACCATAAGAGACTCTTAATCTCAGGAAACAAGCTGAGGGTTGTTGGGGGGACGGGGGTAGGGAGAGGGTGGTGGGGTGACGGACATTGGGGAGGGTGTGTGCTATGGTAAGTGCTGTGAAGCCTGTAAGCCTGATGGTTCACAGACCTGTACCCCTGGGGCTAATAATACATTATATATTAATAAAAAAATAAAAAATTAGAAAATTTTTTTAAAAAACATCATATGGAACCACAGAAGACCCCTAATAGCCAAAGCAATTTTGAAAAAGAAAAACAAAGCTGGAAGCGTCATAATTCTGGACTTCAAGTTATGTTACAAGGCTGTAGTAATCAAAACAGTATGGTACTGCATAAAAATGAAAACATGGGCTAATTGGAACAGAATAGAAAACCCAGAAATGGACCCACAACTATAAGGTCAACTAATCTTCCTCAGAGCAGGAAAGAATGTTAATGGAAAAAAGACGGTCTCTTCAACAAACGGTGCTGGGAAAACTGGACAGCCACATGCAGAAGAATGAACTGGACCACTTTCTTTCACCACACACAAACCTAGCCTCAAAAACAAAGACCTAAATGTGAGACCTAAAACCATAAAAATCCTAGAAGAGAGCACGGGGGATAATTTCTCTGACATCGGCCGTCACAACCTGTTTCTAGATCTGTCTCCTGAGGCAAGGGAAACAAAACCCAAAATAAATTATCAAGTGTTCATCAAAACAAAAGCTTCTGCACAGGGAAGGGAAGGGAACAGCCAACACAACTAAAAGGCAGCTATGGAGTAGAAGATATTTGCAAATAACATCCTTGCTTAAAGGGTTCGTATTATCCAAAATATTTAAAGAACTTCTAAAACTCAACATCCTCCCCCCAAGAAAAATCCAATTGCAAAGTGGGCAGAAGTGACAAGCAGACATTTTTTCAAAGAAGACATCCCAGCGGCTACGAGACACATGCACAGATGCTCGACATCACCTCCGACCCACGGGCCCCGTCGCACCTGACAGAGCGGCCGACACCACCAGGGACGATGCATGCTGGTGAGCACGTGGAGAAGGGCAGCCCTCTTGGACCGTGGGTGGGGGTGCGGCCACTCTGGAGAACCCGGCAGAGGTTCCTCAGTTGGTTAAAAGTACAACTGCCCTCCGGCCCAGCCACTGCACTACTGGGTATTTACCCAACGGGACACGAAAACCCTGATTCAAAGGGATACGTACACCTTGGGTGCTTGTAGCGGTGTTATCAACAGCAAGCTGTGGAGAGAGCCCCAGCGTCCACCAACAGAAGGACGCAGCAAGAAGGCAGGCTGCTTACGTGCAGTGGAATCCTGTGCAGCCGTCAGAAGTAGAGTTTAGTGATTCATCACTTACGAACAACACCCAAAACCATGAGACCTTGCAATGAGATCCGGCCAACTGCCATTTGCAGTCGTGTGGATGAAGCACAATAAATCAGAGAAAGACAAAAACCACGTGATTTCACTCATTTCTGGAATTTAAGATGAACACAGGGCAAGTGGGAAAAACAGAGGGAGGGACCCAAACCATAAGAGACTCTTAGCAACAGAGAACACACTGAGGGTCGCTGGCGCAGGGTGGGTGGACGGTGGGCCAGATGGGGGATGGTTAGGGCACTTGGGAGGAGCACTGGGAAAAACTAAAAATAGGTAAAATTAGATTGTGGGATGAGTTGCATCATTCCATGCATATACTAAAAATCATTGACACGGTTTGATAAATGATTTGTATGGGACATGAACTATGTCTCAGTAAAGTTGCCTTTGAAAAGAAAGAAAGAGAAAGAAAATATCTAGACTATCACTTCTCGAAATTCCAAAAAGTAAAAGTGCAATAAAGAGTGAAAAACAAAAAAAAGACCTATGGGGCAACATCAGTGTGTGTAATCAAAATCCTAGAACAAGGGGAGAGAATGAAGCAGAATAAAACATTTCAAGAAATGATGAATGAAACTTTCCTGAATTTGGTGATAGACATAAATTTAAACATTCAAGTTCAGCCCAACCTAAGAGGATAAAGATAAAGAAAACCACGTCACGTTCTAGTCAATTTGGTGAAAAGAAAGAGAACATCTTGGAAGTAACCAAAGGAAAATGACACATTTTCGATAGATGAGCAATCACGTGAACTACAACAAACTTTTCGTCAGAAACTGTGGAGGCCAGAAGACACCAGGAGACCCCTTTAAAGGGCTGGAAAACACACGAAGGCCTTCTACAAGCCAGAACTCTGTGTCCAGCCCCAAAACCTTTAAGAATGAAGGCAAACTAGTTTTTAGATAAAAGAGAAAGAAGCAAGAAGAGGTAGAGAAGAAAAATCCGATTTTTAAGTCTTCTGTTGCCGCACTCTTGAGGGTCCCGCAGAAACTGAAAGGATCGGGGATGGGCTTTCAGGCTCTTACTTAGACGGATGAAGCACGGATTCACACCGAGTTTTTAGGATGTTTTATCTCATCTACTTCAGTTTGTGTATCACCCAGAGTCATACCTACTCCTGAGGGTCTAAAGCCACTACCTGAACTGTTCCATCCTTGTCAGGCCTAAATCCCGATTCTTTATTCACCAACAGCACAATAGTATGAATTATGGGAGGAGGCGTGTTCTGAAATAAGAAAGAAATACTGATTAGCTTTCTAATATTTAACGGATTTCATGAAATTGTCTAACTTGACGGATGCTACTTCTGCTTTGATATTTTCCCCAAGTACCTCAAAGGTATAACTGCCTTTGCTCTAAATGGACATTATTGGACCTTATAATTTGACCAATAATTGACATTATTTGACCTTTTGCATGTAAATTTTTAGTGATAAGTTTGTTGGTTATAATTTATGGATAATAAAATGCACCCTCTCAAATATAGAGTTCTCTAAATTTTGACAGAACTTATAGTCCTGGAATCACCATCACAGTCAAGACATATACAACGGTTCAGCAGCCCCCAATTTCCCGAAGCTGCTCTGGCAAGCCCCCCGGCCTCTGGCAGTTACTGATCTGTCTCCTGCGTCCATAAATTTGCCTGGTCCAGATATCTACACACGGCCTCCCGCAGCACAGGCTGCTTTCACTTAGCACAGAGCACCTGCCACTCGGCCGAGCCGTGGAGGCTCCTGGTTCGTTCCTTTCTACGGAAGAAGTCCCCGGCCCGCAGGCGTTACAGCTCCCCCACCGCTCACCCTACCGCTAGAGGACATCTGGCTTGTCTCCAGTTTGTGGCAACCGTAGGCAAAGCCCCTCTAAACTGCATGTGAAGGTAAACATCTAGCGGTAGGATTGCGGGGTCTCGTGGCAAGTGTGTTCTAACTTCTGAAGAAACTGGAGTGGTTGCGCCACTTGCATTTCCAGGAGCAACACTGAGCCCTCGCTACGGGCAGGTTTGGTGTGCTACCTCATTTTGGTTACAAGTCGTGTTTCTCCAGTGATTGCTGGTGTTGAACGCACGTTTCCGTGCTTCTCTGCCCTTCGTATATCTTCTTGGGTCAAACGTGTTCAAATCTCAGCCGTATTTCCTTGGGCTGTTCACCTTGTTGCCGAGTTCTGGGATTTCGTGTATTTTAGACACAAGTTCTTTATCAGATCTGTGTTTTGCACACATTGTCTCCCAACTCCTGGCTTGTATTTTCATGTTAGTGACAGTGTCTTTTGAAGAAAAGGTTTCAAAATTTTGATGAGGTCTACCTTCTCATGGTTTCTTCACGGGTCGCGGTGCCGCTGTCACAGCTGAGGCGCCTCAGCCCGACGAAGGTCCTGAAGACCTTCTGTTTCCTCCTGGTGGTTCTTAGTAGCGCACACAGGGCTGGGACCCACTTGTGATTTTTGTGCACAGTATGAGGCATGTGTTCCGTATTGGGGTTCCAACCCTGTTTTGTTTGGTTTTGTTTGGACATGTTTTTAAACTTTAAACAAACCTCCTTGACTTCTGTTTGCTAGATTACATTGAGGTCAGATCACTCAACAATAAAATTATTTTATTTTCATAGTGCTTGCTTCTTCACTCATATTTTCTAAAGCTTTAATTTTTAAGTTTCTTGTAGGAATAAGCAGACTTTAGGCTTTTGGTAATCCCCAATACCGATCCCCTATTTGACTGGATAGGCCTCCAAAATAACCAGTACTTAATTTGTATTAAATTAATCTTATCTATTTACATTTTTGTTATGTGGCTTCTTATGAATGACATTCCACAAACATTCATTTCATGAGTCATAAACATTCATTCGATGAGTAAAAGCCATAGAAAACCATAGAAAAAACATTCCTGCTTTTTATTTGAGTCATTTTCTATTTCTCTCACTCAGTTTAGGTCAACTCTTCGGTTATTATGAATTAAGACTACACGGTTTTGTGAAGTGTTTCGTATTTCTCATATATCCCTACTTGAGTGATTTTTACTGGTAGGACTTGTTGCTACTGCGGAGGAGACGGGAGTGAATTTTCAGACAAGTGAGAACACAGTTTGTGCCTCAGGACGAGCGTTGTATCAGCGTGCAGAAGTTACGTGCTGTAGGTGGGGGAGGGATAAGTAATCCTCAGCATTTTCTTCCACCATGAAATGAAAAAACCATCATTTCCTTTTCAAGATGTAAATCTTATGTATTGGAACTTTAATGATTCAATAAATTTGAAGTATCGTCACTGGAGGCAGTTAGGAGATTCTATTGCTTGCCCTGTACAGAAAAATTTCACGACTTCCGTGTATTCCTCAGAAATAAAACTGAAAATGGAAGCATGACCCTTAAATTCGGCTTATTTCCAGGTACCTGGCTCGGGTTACAGCTCCTGTATTGCCTGAGCCAAACCCGGGGTGGTGGGAAGCCTCCCCCTGAAGGAGGCCCCAGACCTCTGGGCAGTCTGGACATCGCACGCGGAGGAGGGAGAAGACTGGATTCCCGGCGTTCCGTCGAAGATCCACTTGCAACAGAAACTGAAAGATGCAGCGGCGCCTCTCCCGCTTCTGCTCTGGGAGAGGTGTGGGCAGAGAGGGACTGTCCTACTCAGGGCTCATTCCACCGCGTGGGACCCGAGTGGCCCAGGGCTTAAGGAAGCCCAAACAAACAGAGGGGCTAGGTGTTCTCACCCAGGAAAAAGGTAGGTGGTTCCGTGGGCAGCTGCAGGGCTCAGAGGCCACGCGTGCGGTGGGCCGGGGTCTCGCACACAAGGGCATGGGTGGCTGCTAAGCTTGTGCATCAACAAGGAGGGCTCGGGCGTCGGTCTTTGGGGCTGGACACTCAATTTTCAAGTTTTTATGAGATGCCCAAGAAGTCAAGGCCACCCCAGTCCTCTGGCTCCTGGGAATTCCTGCAAAGCCGCAGACGTGCCTCAGTGTCCCAGGTCTGTGACCTGTTTGCACATGACACACAGAGCACGGCACAGTGAGGAGCCCGCAGGCAGCTGCAGGCTCGGCGCTCTTCCTGGCCCCCACGTGACCTCGCACGAGGCCAGGGCCACACGGGGCCCTCGTCAGGGGGTGGCGGTGGTCACCCTGACCTCCACACCAGCCCCACGTGGGACATTGTCGTGCGTCTGCCTGGGTGTCTGCCCGAGGTCCTCGAGCCCTGCACGGCGAGAGCGGCCCCAGCCCGGCCTCCGTGGCCTCCCTGCGCCAGGGCCATGCAGCGCAGACCACAGACCGGAGGGGTCTGGTGAGGAGCCCGTGGAGCCCAAGGCACCAGCGCCACCTGCTAACCCGGGAGCACCTCGTCCTGGGCGCAGCAGCGAGTCCTTGCATTCCCGGCTTCCCCCCTCATCTGAAACTTGTCCAGGGTGGCCACGGCCATTGTGGCCACGGTGACCAGCAGGAGCGCCATCCAGGGCTGGCAAAGGGTCTGGGGAGAAGCGAGTGCAGGGGGCCTGCCCACCACCGGCCGCCCCCGGGGCTGAAGGCATAAGGAGTGAGGAGAGCAGAGCAGCGGGGAGGCCGGGGGAAGCCGAGGAGGGGCTGCTCCTGAAGGCAGGGTCCGTGTGGCGCGCCCGGAGGGTCAGGAGCTGTGGATGCTCGAGCCCGGCTGACGGCCACACGCTGCTCCCAGCGGACACGTAAGGCAGATGGAATGGTTTCCAGAATCTGGTCACAAGTTCTGCTTGCAGCTTCAAAGCCACTTAAGCAACAGCAACAATTTAGTTCAGCTTCAAAGGCAGAAACAAGTTTTTTTTCTCTGTATTGCCACAAGCTGCTATTTCTAGGGAGCCGTGTGGACCGGTGTGCGATGACCGGGTTAAACACCCGCTCCCGAGCAGTGTGCGTCTGAGGCCCTAACAGCCCTGCGCCTCTGTCCCCCGAGGACGCCGCGACCAGGCTCCAGATGGAAGACCTTCCTCCCGCAGTCACAGGACTCTGAGGAGCCCTGCCATCGCCCAGCAGCCCTTCCTCCTTGGAGCAGAGCGTCCTTCAGAATCCGTTTGAAAATCCATCATCCTTACTTTCCCAGAAGGCTTCCGGTAACTTCTCTTTGCTGCTCTATGAAACTGCACGTGGCTAAGAGAAACCAGAATCTCAACAGGCGCTCAGAGGAGCATGAACATGAACATCAAGGAGCGGAACATGAACATCAAACCGGACGACCTCCTGCTTGCCGACATCCGAGCCCAGCGGCTGGTCGAGAGCAGGGGAGGAGCTTAAGGGGTCTATGCACCTTCCAGGTGTTCCGTGGAAACCGAGTTTCGGCAGGTCAAACCTGTCGTGCCGTGTTCGAGGCGCTAACTCAGGCTTTCCTCCTGCTGAGAGCCTGGCTCGGCCTCTGAAACGCGGACTTGCGCACGGAGGGCCGCTCCGAGGGCCGCGACGGCACCGCTGGGTCGGCCCCTCCTCCTCGGAGTCTGCTCCTTCGCCTCTGTGTCCGACAGGAGCTGCCCCCCTGCCAAGTGCCCTGACCGGGATGCCTGCTCCTGCCAGCCCGTCCCGCCGCCGCGCCCCCACCTCCGCCTGCCCCCCAGCCCCGGCCCCGTGCACCGCCTGCCTGCCTGCCGGGGCTCTTCTCTCCCCACATGCCGCTCTCCGGTGCACTGACCGCACTACCATCCGGATGGGCCTCGACCTCCACCTCAGAGTCCTTCCTCGAAAGAACTTCCACGTGGCGTCCCTATACATAGGAGCCTGGACGGAGCCTGACGGACGCCTACACCTTTAGCAGAGACTCAACAGAGGGAACAGACGTTCACTGACGGGGACGGAGGACCTCGGACTCCAGCACAGCGCTTGGCCCATGAAGGCCCCTGTGTACACACGTCTGAGGGAGCGAGAACCCTCTCGGGCGCCCACCTGGCCCTGGGGGTGCCTTCCTCCCTGTTCCAGGGACTTCCACTTCCCTCTTGGTTTTACTCACATCCCCAAATCCAGGTCAGGTCTTCCCAGGGTGACGCAAACCTGCCACACCCTCCCTGGACCTCACCGCAGAGGTGGGCAGGTCCGTACCTGCCCCACGGCACCCACAGCTCCATCCCTGTCTGAGGAGGCGCGGCGTGAACCCCTGCATGCTGATTTCCTTGGGCACCAGATAAGGACTGCTGTGGAGGGGAGAGGTCCTGCCGGCACAGCCTGGTCCTGGCTGACCCGGAAGGTCTGCAGTGACCACGCAGGAGAGGACGTGCCCGGCCTGGGGTGGGTGCCCACGGTGGACGGGTGAGAGCCCAGCTCTTCCTCTGCTACCTTCCACGGCCATGCTTGGGACCCTCAGCTCAGCCCGAGAGTCACACTGGGGGTGAGTCCTGGCACGGCTGCGCTCAGCTGCTCCTGTCATGAGGGAGCCCCATGCTCGGTGTCCTGAGGACAGGAGTCACCCAGACTCACCTGCAGCGCTGCCAGAGCCTGGAAGAGGGCAGGGGCAGCTGGACCCTCACGAGCGTCCACCACGACGACCAGCCCCAGCTCCCGCACCTCCTTCCTGGGGGGAGAGACGGTCAGCGTTAGCCACTGCGGGTAAAATCCCTTCCACGATGGGGGTCTTCATCTCTGGGTGAGACGCAGCCTCGCCCACATGCCCTTGGCTCCCCCAGTCCCCAGACACACATTAGTCTGCTGCTTGCCGAGGCGCCGAGCTGCATACCGGGTGCGGACAGGGCAGCTGGGGTCATGCTGGGGGCAGTCATGTCTGACGGCCGCTCCAGCAGGGGGGCTGCTGCTGTCCTTCCCACACGGCCCCGTCGCGCGCGGAGGCCCTGGTGCTGTCCTGGGCTGGGCTGCTTGTTCGGGCCGGAGCACCATGGGGACCCTAATCTGATGGACCAGCACCACACGTGGCCAGTGGGTCTCAGGACTGCGGCCCAGACCCGGCCTTCGGCTCCCCACGTGTCCGGAGCAGGCGTGGGAGAGCAGAACATCCTCTAAAGGGCAGAAGTCCGCCAGGTTCTTGCGACACCGCCGCGTACCAGCTCTGGCCCTACTGTGATCACGACCGTATGCTTCCATTCTAACTGCGGCACGGTGACCAGCTGGGGCGAGGTGGCCTTTCCAGCCCCACCTTCCCGGAGGGACGGATGCGCCGCCTCGGCCGTGTGCGTGGGGGCCGGGCTCGGACAGATAGGCCCACGCGCTCTGGCCCGCTCGCACAAAGTGAACGGAGCCGCGGGTCAGACCAAAGCCCCATCCTGACCGGGAGGGTGGCTGTGCCCCCCAGCGACCGTTCAGGGCTGCCCCGGAAGGGGGGTTCGTTTCGGGGAAGCTAGCGTCGTAAGGACGGCGAGGAGGCTGCTGTTCGGACGTCAAAGCCAGACCAGAAAAGGCTGGGAAACGCCCCCACTCTCCCCCACAGCTGGCCAGCGGTGTGTCCACGCCTCCCTGCCACGGAGGCTGTTCTGAGACTCGCGTGGCCCGGAGCAGGCCCGGCCGGTGCTGTCAGGACCTCGGCACGATTTGCGACTTCCTCCGAGGGTCCCGTGTCCCTCCCCCCCACCGTGACCTCCCCCTTCTAACTCTCCTCCCACTGCTCCCCCGTGGTCTCACGGCCACCCTGGCTGGTTCAGCTTGGGACGTGACCCCCGGTGCTCCAGACCCGCACATCCTCCTCCACCGGCCCATCCACTTGGTGGCTTTGCTGAAGGGGATGGCCACAGAGTGAACGAGGCCCCCCTCCGTGAGGGCTGCTTCCCAAGTTCAGAGACAGTGGACACCCCCCACCCCCTATGCCGGGCGGGTGGAGGGGAAGCCCAGGACTCGGAGTTCAGCTAGCATAGGATCAGACAGGAGGAGATGCCCCAGCATGGCCCCCCCAGACCAAATTTGCTTCTCTCCACCTGTCGCCTGTGGGGGATGGAGCTGGCTGGCCTCCCCGGGCTCCGCTGGGGCCCCTGGACACGGTCATATCTGCCCTAGACTCCCCGGGCCCGCATTTCTGCAAGAGAGCCACGCCGTGTCCCTGGGTCACCTTGGCTTCACCACCGGAGGTCTGCGTGGCCTTCAAGCCCGGGGCCCCCCACCGGCTTGGCCCCGTCCCTCTTGCCTCCTGCCTCAGGAAGTGACCGGCTGCGGCTCTGTGTGTGCTCTTCCTCCTGCTCAGAATGTCCTTCCTGTCTTGTCTGCAATCATGTGTGTCCCCCAGGACACAGAGTACCCCCGGAGGCCCCACCCCTGCCCGAGGCTGCAGCCCCTACCAGCGCTGGGGGCTTGTCTTATGCTGGGAGACCCAACAACCTGGGTTCCCATGTGCGTCCCCTGGAGGGCAGGAGCCACAGCCTGTTCTTTGCTGTTCCCTCCTACAAGTGCTGGATGGACGGATGGATGTCAGCCAAGACCCATCTGACTTCAAGATTCCGAGTATCTGAGAGTTTGACGGCAGCCCGTGTACTAGGCAGGCTCCCAGGAGCACATGGCTCCCTGTGACGCAGCGGGCATCACCGGCGACCAGACGTGGCTGGGCATGCCCCCTTGTAATTAATGACGACTCCTGGGGGACTTTGTTCTGGCAGCCGAAGGCCGGTGTCCCGTCCCAAGAGGAGCCGCGGTCAGTCAGGGCGCTAACAAAACCCCCGTGTTTCGGGGGGGAATAAGCAGCTGACCAGGAGGCTCCTCTGTGAGGTGCCCAAGTGCCTGAGGGCGGGCCAGGCTCCTGCTCTGGGCGGGGTGGGCGATGGGCTGAATTTTCTGTGGGAAAGGCAGAGGGCTCCAGATCCAGGGTCAAGTCTTGGTCTCCAACCCCACAGATTAACGCCACTGCTGGTGTTCGGCTGTGGAGTGCAGAGGACAGCACTCAGTCCGGCAGGCCGGCCAGGCCGAGCAGGCAGAACCTCTACAGACGACAGACAGCTGCCGTCCTCTCCATCAGGGCTGCTCTGCACGTCTGCCCTGAGGTCATTCTAGAGCCTCCTGTGAACGGAAGCCGTTGATAAACCGAAAACGCCTTTATCTTAGAGCTTTGGCATTTACTTGAGGCTTATAAGCTGAGACAAGGATCAATCTGTATTTTTTTTCAGGGTATTTCTTTATATTTTGAAGTCTGTGCTGAAAGGCAAGTTTGAAGCCCCAGGCTCACCCAAGGCAGTGAAACGAGAGCCCTCAGAGAACAGGGAACCGAGCTCTGGGAGAGGGTGTCGGGGAGCACACTTTCTTTCCCTCCCTAATTGTTCCCACATGGAATCTGCCTACGCTATTTCGGAGGAAATCCCAGCAGCAAGTTCACGTGCCGCAGGGAGCACAAGGTTGCGTGCGATGAGGCATCACTAACGTGTTCCCACGTGAGCCCTTCGTGTCGCTGAGGGCACCATGGGCTGCACCGTGAGGACGGCGCTCCGGACGTCCGTCTTCAGGCTTTACGCAGACGATCTCCGATCCCTCTGACACAGCTTTGGGACAGCGGCTACATCTGGTTCTGCGGAGGACACGGGGACGGGGGAGCACCAGCTACCCGCCAGGAAGGGTACAGCTGGGCTCTGGAGCCAGGCGTGTGACTCTGGAACCGAGCTCAGCAGCTGGCAATGCTCCCTCCGCTAAGGGCTGTCTCCATCCAGCACCTCGGGGACTCTTGGTCTGGTGGCCACGAGGGCCGTCCCAAGCATGCCTGCGTCGGATGGGTAAGTAGTATGAAAGAGCTCACTGCAGCCGCCCTCGACTCCTGCTCTCCTTGCTCTGTCCTCGGCCCACGAGGGGGATCTGAGGCCCTGCTCTGGTGCACACTTGTTCCACACGTTGTCAGGCACGAGCCAGGTGGTGTGCCTTCCTAGAATCCCACGTCAGGGAGGACAGCCCCTCGTAAGGGGCTGGCATGCGTTCTTCCTGGCCCGCGGCATCGCCTAGCTAAATGTGAGAGTCACTTAGCATCAGTCAGTCTTTGCTGCTTCTGTGTGATTTCTTGACCCACTGATTCCATCCGTTAGGTCTTTATCCAGAGAGAGGCAGAGCATTAAAGATGTACAAACGTAAGACTTACAGCAAGTGCTAACCAATGCAGAGCAACACGCACAAAGGCTAGAGTGTGTGTGACCTCGATTCAGTGGGAGAGGTCAAGGTGAGCAGGAGGAGAGGAAGGCATGCAGGGAAAAGACAGCAGGAGCCCGAGAGGCAGGTGGAAGCCTGCTGACCGTGCCACGGGGGGCCCCCAAGGCTGCAGACAGAGACCCTCGCGTGAGGACATGAGCTCGCACAGGGTTACCCCCAAAGGTCTGAAAGGTGGGAATCTGGCCCAGTCCCACCTGGGGATGCCATGGAAGTACAGCAGCAGGCGGGTCAGCTCGGCGCTGGAGGCGTGTCTGCTGGACCAGAGCGGGCCCTTCGTGCAGACCTGCACCACGGCCCTCCCTTGGTGGTCTCGGGTCCCTGCAGAAACAGAGGGCGTCATTAAGGGGCAGCCCCCATGGGGATGTGCATGGCTCCAAGCTTGAGAAGTACTGAGCGAGGGTCTGCAGACTGCTGAGGTCTGGTCTTAGATGTGAGATCTGCCAGGAGAGAGGGCCTGGCACTCACCTGGGCAGGCGACAGCTATGTTCTCCTCAAAGGGCGATTGTGCACTGCTATGGCCTGAATATTTGTGTTTCCCCCAAATCCTTACGTTGAACCCTACCCCGCAGTGTGGTCATACGAGGAGCTGGGCCCCTGGGAGGTGCTTACGTTACGGGGGAGGAGCCCCACGAACGGGACCCACTCCTCTTACAAAAAGACCCCAGAAGGCCCCCCCCACTCCTCCCACCACGTGAGGACACAGTGTAAAGGTGTCAACAGTGAACCAGGAGGAGGGGCCCTTGCTAGAACCCGACTGTGCTGTCCCTTTGAACTTGGACGTCCAGCTTCCCGAACTGGAGAAACACACGTCTGCTGTCTAGACGGTGCCTCTGGCCCCTTGTCACTCCTGCCGTGCTCACCGGGGAGGGCGAGGAGCCCCGACTGCAGGAGCTCCCGGCTGACCTCCAGCACCTGCCTGGGCATCTGGCTGGGCACGTCTCCCGTGCTGGGTGGCTGTCCTCCTCCCTCGGGGCACAGTGGCTCAGGCACATCTGGAATCCAGCCAGGATCGGGCCGACGGAAGGGGCCGCTGTCTGCGTCGGCACCAGCAAGACCTAGTCGAAGACAAAGGGTTTCTCTGGTTTGAAGGCAGCTACTCAGCTTGCCACAAACACCAGGAGGAAATCGTGTGTGAAGATACTGGGTCCCATGAGAACTAGTCCCATCTCTGGTGGAAAACACCTGTAGGACGGGCGCATTCCTGAGCAGTCGGGCAAGAATGAACACATAAAGATGGAACATTCCAGCGGCACCAAGACTGCTCCCTACGTAAACACTCTTCAGGGAGAAAATTTTTATACTGAATAATGTCATCCTAATTTATTTTCTCACACAGATTTCCCAAAGAGTGTCACAAAATATATCCATAGGGGGTGAGAGCACCCTGAGGGCAGGCAGCGGTTGGGGTTGTGTCGCCCTCACCCAGGGTGGGGGGACCGGGATCTCCTGCGCCACCCTGAAGAGGAGGGCTCGTGTGTGTGCACCAGCTTGGGGGAGACAGCAGAGGCCCAGGCTTGTGGTCGGCCGCTCCGCCGTGCGTCTGCGCTGCACTCACAGGGGATGAGCCACACGGCACAAGAAGCGGCAGAATCAACCCCAGCCTTGCAACGCCCAGGGCCTGTGTCACCCCAGTGAGGGGAGGGGTGGTCTTGGCCAGAACTGGCGGGCACCTAAGACCCTGTGGGTCCCCTGAACCCATCCGGCTTTGCTTTCCTGTCCTTAGCCTCTTCCTGAACTTACAGGCCTCAGGTCTTTCAACTCTGTCAAGGGCTTTCTCATTCTAGCTGGAAACGCCAGAAAAGCCCCCAGCATTCTGTATAGTTATAATCTATCTATATCTATATGTCTATTTTAAAAACAACTTTGGGGTGTCTGGGTGGCTCAGCCAGTTACGAATCTGACTCTTGATCTCAACTCAGGTCTTGATCTCAGGGTCATGAGTTCGAGTCCCACCTTGGGCTCCACACTCGGCGTGGAGCCTGCTTTAAAAAAAATAATTTTAAAAAAGATTTTGTTTATTTGAGAGAGAGAGAATGAGAGTGAGAGAGAGCATGAGTAGAGAGGTCAGAGGGAGAAGCAGACTCCCCCGATGAGCAGGGAGCCCGATGCGGGACTTGATCCCGGGGCTCCAGGATCATGACCTGAGCCAAAGGCAGTTGTTTAACCCACTGAGCCACCCAGGTGCTCCCCCAAAATAATTTAAAAAATAAAGTAAAATAACTTTATTTCATATATTTTACGTATAATTAAAGTCACTCATTTCAAGTATATAATTAAGAGGATTTTAGCAACTTTACCCAGTGGTGCAACTATTACCGCAGGTCAGTTTTCGAACATTTCTATCCATCTAGAAGGGCCCCGCCCACCCCTGGTGACCACCTGTGCTCTTTCTGTCCTGGACCATTCACACAAACGGAAGCAGACAGGACGGGGGTCTCTCGCGTCTGAGGTCTTTCTCTCAGCACAACTGCTTTGGAGGCTCACCCCTGATGTCCCCGGGTGAGTGCCATTCCGAGGGTCACCCCTGATGTCCCCGGGTGATGTCCCCGGGGTGAGTGCCATTCCTCTCGTGGGTCTCAGCCCACGGTCCCTTCACCAGTGGATTGGTTATGCCGCACAGTATCCTTGAGAATGAATATCTTCATGTATGTTCACGTAGTTTCTAGAATACATCAGCACCACTGGTAAAATTTTGGGGTGCCCAAGTGTTCTACAGTTTTAATTCTGCACCGACCTCAAGCTTCCTCACATGGACGCGGGAGCAAACAACACATTCATGCGGACTTTTCTTATTAGACGGCTTCCTAGCTGGGGAGGTGATTCATGGGGCTCTTCCTGGATTCAGCTCGCAGACCCTGGGACAGGACAGGAGCGCTCTGAGGTCCCTCGGGCTACAGCATTGACGTGGCCGGGAGGAACAGCAGTGCCTCCTGTGGCTCATCGAGAAACAGCTGTCCAGTCGCCACGGGATGAATGAATATGATATCCTTGAAATGAACTGAAATGTCACATATAGTGTTTTGAAATTACATTGATTTTATGTCAAAGAAGAGACAAGGCAAAGCCTCGGGAGCTGGAGCAAATCGGAGTAGAGGGAAGTGAGTCGGAGCAGGAAAGAAGCATCTGGAACGGGGAGAACCCGCCGGGACCAGAACCAGACGGATCAGCAGCCGCCGCAGGAACAGGGGCCGGCGTCTGTGCTGCGGGGGAGCGAGGAGCGAGCAGCTGCCGCTCTGCCGTGGCTTCGGCAGGATGCGCCAGCTCAGGCATTTCCTCAAGTTGACGAAGACAGGAGTTCTGGGGCCGCGCCACAGACTGCACTCCAGGGACACGCGTGTGTCCGGGCAGCCAGGATGAAGGGGAAGGTCTGTATCCACAAGCCCCTGGCTACCCACTGGGTGACCCATCTGCCGAGGCCTCTGGGGCTGCCGCCCAGCTTCTCAGGGGTGAAAGCACTGTCCTGGTATCCACAGGACCCCTTCTTCCATGGCTCCGGGGAACCCGCAGGAGGGGCCAGGAGGGGCCGGTGGGGGAAGAATGGGTCTCCCAGGAGGGGGACCCCCACGCCAGGAGAGGGAGATGAGGCTTCGCGCCCACCAGCCCGCAGGGCTCACTCATGCGTGGCTTCTGGAGCTGAGGCGCAGCTCCTCGGGCCCCCAGAGAAATGACTACTTGAGAATGCCACGTCTCAGACGACAAGACCCCCTGACACACAGGGAGCCGGCAGGCCGAACCTGGCTTCCCCACGGTGACGCTGGTTTGTACGAGAGAAACCCACCGCCGCCTGACGCCAGGCACCTTGGGCACCGTCCGACCGCGTGTTCCGTGCTGCTGCCCTGTCCGGAGACACGGAGCCTGCATGTCCACGGACAGCGCCTGCACGGCGGGCACCGCTCACTACAGAGACTTGTACTCGACTGCGTTTCCGAGTGAGGCTCACGGTGAAGACACAGGCTGTCTCCTCACTGACACAAGCTGCGGACGTGAGTTTCCCCGGTGTCGTCCGGCGTTTTCTCCCCAGTACAAACAGGAAAGCTTCGGCCTTGGAACAATGTTCAGGGAGTCACCGCTTCAACTCCAGCTGCAGGGGTGAGTGTTCTCAGAAAGTGCCAACCCCAAGCCGACAGCTTCACGGCAGAACTTCTGTGGTGTTTCCGTGCTGCTCTGCGCCGTTCGGATCCCATCAGAATTTCAGGCGGGGGCTGGCACCCTCGGGAGCAGCAGGCCCATCCCGGGCTGTGAGCCAGGGCCCCGCGGGCCCGGACGGGCAGGCCGGATGTCGCCCACCGGCCCCGCCCCTCCCGGTGCCAGGAGCAAGGCTCACCCCCCCGAGGCCTGTTCTTTCCGCCCCTGAAGTCCCTGCAGAAGTCCCTAACCCTCCAGAGCGACACGGGAGAGACCTCCAGCAGGAAGGGGACAGTCCGGCAGGCTGTGCGGGCCGCCAGGGTCTGTGCAACTCGGGGCTGGTGCTGGTGACCACAAGCATCCAACGTACTCAGAAAAGGAGCGGCCACGCAATGTGGCAGGGGGAGCGGTGACCCCAAAAGGCCGGGTCTGCCCAGAACCTGTGAGTATCACCTTACTTGGAAAAGGGTCTTTGCAGGTGTGCATGATGAAGTGGACGGCGGACGCTGAACCCAAAGCTGGGTGTCCTTGTGAGAGAAAGGAGGGGAAGGCTCGGTGGAGAGACACGTGGGCCGAAGACGTTTGGGTCGGGGGAGCCCTGCGGCTGGAAGGACCCTTCCCTAGAGCCTCTGGAGGGAGAATGGCCCTGCCAGGGCCTTGGTTTCATCCTGCTGGCCCCAGAACCAACGGGAAAGGTGTCTGAAGTCACCTGGTCTGCGGTATTTGCTGTGGCAGCTACAGACACGGAGCACGTGTGGACGCCCTTTCCAGTGGTCCGTGTGGTTGGGGACATGGGGGGGGAGGGGTGCGGGAGCAGGGGTGGGGGGAGTGGGAAGGGCCAGGGGCTGGACCTTACCTGGACTCTGGGCCCCGGAGCGGGGTGAGCGGCCGGAGCGTGCGCCTCTGGTCTCCTCGGCCTGTCCCCCTGGGAGCTCTCCCAGCCCGCTGCCGACTGAGTGGTGAGAGGCCCGCCGGGCGTCGCCTCGCCGGCTCCTGAGGGCCCTGTCCCAGGACCGAGACCTCTGGGGAAGGGTGCTCCTTGTGGCTCCTGGACGTTTTTCCTGACTTGGGATCCCCGTGGAGTCTCCCCAGGGGCTGGGCGTTTCCTTTGGGGCTGGGCCGGCTGCTGTCCCGGCCCGCGTGGTCTGGGAGCCGCAGGCCTCGTCTCCAAGGGACTCTTCAGAACTGGAACCCAGGGGCATGGGGTTCTGCAGCGCCTCCATGTAGGATGTTCTGAACCAACGTTTGCTCTCCACGCTGGCTGTGTCCCTGGGCAACCGCCTTCTGGAGCTTGGGCTGCCCATGTCCTCACAGACAGTGAGGGACTGGGGGTTGTCACTTTTGTCTGTGGCGTCCAGGCTCCTGCTTGGACCTTCCCGGGGGCCCAGCTCTGAGGGCCCAACCCCTACGAGGCCTCCATTGGAGCTCCCACACGGGCTCCGAGGGCCTTCACACCCAGCTCTTCCTGGAGAATGTTGGAGGCTGGGCTGGTCACTGCCAGGGTGTCTTTGGCAGTGGGGCAGGGCTGCGGTGCTACTGGGAGGGGTGGCCTCCCGGGGACGGGTGTTGGCCACTGCGGACGCCGGGGCCAGAGCCGTGGAGGGGCTTTGTGGGGGCGGCCACTCAGGCCCAGGACAGCTGCAGGGGGGCGGGACAGCTCTGAATGTAGGTAGAAAGATGGGGTCTGTGACGCTGCTCCACGGGGTGCGGAAGACGGCGGAGCCTGAGGTCAGCAAGCAGTTTTGTAAGGGGACACTGGTCCGCTCCCCGTTCAGCCATTCCAGGAACTCTCCTGTGAAGACGCAGCCGTACATGGCCTCCGGGACAGTGACTTCCTCTGAGCCCCGTCCAAGCTGGGAGAGGCATTTTAAAACCAGCCTGGCTGACCGCTTCCGCCCTGATGTGACCTGCAGGTAGAAGTCCCCGGGCCTGAGCCTGACTCCGTGGAGGGACGCGAGCTGCACCACCACCTTCTCACGGATGCACAGCGGCCAGCCTTCGTGCACGAAGATGAGGCCTGTGTACCTGGCCTGGGACGAGAGAGGGAAGGTTAGACCTCTGTTTTGGAGCTCCCTGTGGGAGGCTGGGGGGACGTGGGCTGCGGGACAGGAGAGAGAGAGCCGTGGGGGACCGTCCAGGCGGTCCCAGCACAGGCAGCTGGGGGCTCTGGTGAATCTCTCCTGGGAGCTGTCCCCACCCGGGGGAGGGCTGGGCCTCGCATTCTTTCCTCACCAGCCTCAGGCTGAGCTCCACGGCCCTTCTGGCTTTCCCAGGCACCCACAGGCAGGCCCCCGGGAGGAGGGCTACTTCTGGAATCGCAGGGTCGGGGGGCACCATGAGAGGATGGTGGGACCCGTGTGGACACCAACGATATTGGCTGTAGGCTCCTGCCCAATGCGATGGGGTCCTTCCCCTAGTGCGACGGGGCCCGGGAACTTTGCAGCTCGGCTGTGGATTGTGTGGGGCAGCTGTGAAGCACATCTTGGAAAAGAACCTGCTGTGGAAGAGGTTCAGGCTGCAGGACTAAGGCAGACACAGGCAGCGTCTGACAGGGGCGTGAGAACGTCCAGCAGCCTGGGGAACAAGGTGCGGGACCCCTGACGTGTCAGGGACCGCACCTGCAGGTCCCAACCTGGGACCACCTTCTCCCGCACCAACTCAGTCACCACACACCCTGCTTCTCCCCACTCCAGCACTCTTACTGCACAAACATTATTATTATAATAGAGGAGATGAAAAAAAGTAGCCTCATTCTGATCCATCTCAAGCTCTGTGGCTTCCCTTTCCCTTGTGCATGCACGACACACTCCTCTAACCCGCGGGAACGACCCACACATGGCCCCGCAGCCCGCCCTCACCGCCGCGGGCCTGCTGGGGCTCGCCTGTCCTCTGTGGTTGGGGATCTACCGTGCTGCTAGCTCTGTCTACCCTAAACACTAAATGCAGGCAATGTCCCCTGATACCATCTCTTTTTCCTTTGAATTATTGTTTTAGGAAACATTTCTGGGATTAGGGTTAAGGATAAAAGATCACTAATGTCTCTCCTGCTTCTCGGCAGTATGACTACTCTGCCACCCAAAGACCCGCTGCCGGCAGTGACGAGCCAATGTGACGGCGTCACCAGGGCTCCTTGGCCTGAGGCTTGCCACCGAGGAGTCTCATTCTAAATCAGTATATAGACTGTGGATACTGTTGTTTTAATTTGCATTTTGATATGTTTCTTTTCCGTAAAGCTTCTGTATGTATTTCTGTTCCTTTTATGGACTGTGGGCTTGTTTTTGCCCTCTTTGTGTTGTGAGGTTTTTAAAAAAATTTAACAAAACAATAATTTTTTTGTCCTCACCATTAGCAAAAGTTTGCCTGTGTTATGCATTTACTTGTTTTGTAGTCATGTTCCTTTCCTTTCTATAGAAGCTTACGTTTTACACAGTTGAATTTCTTGAATTCTGTGATATCTTTTCTTTCCTTACAACTTAAGTGTTTAAAATCTTACCAAAGGTTGCCTCTTGCATTTATTTTATATGAGTTTGCCTCAGAGTCGAGGTCTAGAAAACAGTGTTTTCATCCATCTGGAGTTGGAAACCATGCCATGAATAACTGTATGTCCCCAAGAGCCAAGGCCTCGTCACCGGGGTTCCTGCCCCGCGCGCCCTAGGCCTTACTAAGGGGTCACCGTCCAGCCTTCTGGGAGCCCACGGCGGGGGCGGGGGCAGGGTCCGGCAAGGATGCAGCTTGTACTTGCCAGGCACCTGGAGCCATACAAGTACATCTTCTGTGCCATCCAGAATGTTCAATGAAATATATTTTTGAATCCAAAATGGTATGCTCTAGTGGTGAGTTTCCTAACACTAAGTTAAAAACTGAGAAAACACGTGATACATGTCATGTAGACACTTCCGAATATGTATAACCTTATCAAAAAATAAAAAAAAACTTATTCTTTCAAAAAAATTCCAATTTTCAAACTGCAAAATAATACCTGTGTATTGCAAAACCTGGAGGGCTCAGAAACAATCCCCACATCAACCCCCAGAGGTCAGTGTTGGTGACATTTATGTGTGTTTCGTGTCATTATTTTCCCCGTGTATTTCTTTTTTTTTTTTTTTTTTTTTTTTAACTTTTTATTTTTTATAAACATATATTTTTATCCCCAGGGGTACAGGTCTGTGAATCACCAGGTTTACACACTTCACAGCACTCACCAAAGCACATACCCTCCCCAATGTCCATAATCCCACCCCCTTCTCCCAAACCCCCTCCCCCCAGCAACCCTCAGTTTGTTTTGTGAGATTAAGAGTCACTTATGGTTTGTCTCCCTCCCAATCCCATCTTGTTTCATTTATTCTTCTCCTACCCACTTAAGCCTCCATGTTGCATCACCACTTCCTCATATCAGGGAGATCATATGATAGTTGTCTTTCTCTGCTTGACTTATTTCGCTAAGCATGATACGTTCTAGTTCCATCCATGTTGTCGCAAATGGCAAGATTTCATTTCTTTTGATGGCTGCATAGTATTCCATTGTGTATATATACCACATCTTCTTGATCCATTCATCTGTTGATGGACATCTAGGTTCTTTCCATAGTTTGGCTATTGTGGACATTGCTGCTATAAACATTCGGGTGCACGTGCCCCTTTGGATCACTACATTTGTATCTTTAGGGTAAATACCCAATAGTGCAATTGCTGGGTCATAGGGCAGTTCTATTTTCAACATTCTGAGGAACCTCCATGCTGTTTTCCAGAGTGGCTGCACCAGCTTGCATTCCCACCAACAGTGTAGGAGGGTTCCCCTTTCTCCACATCCTCGCCAGCATCTGTCATTTCCTGACTTGTTGATTTTAGCCATTCTGACTGGTGTGAGGTGATATCTCATTGTGGTTTTGATTTGTATTTCCCTGATGCCGAGTGATAGGGAGCACTTTTTCATGTGTCTGTTGGCCATCTGGATGTCTTCTTTGCAGAAATGTCTGTTCATGTCCTCTGCCCATTTCTTGATTGGATTATTTGTTCTTTGGGTGTTGAGTTTGCTAAGTTCTTTATAGATTCTGGACACTAGTCCTTTATCTGATATGTCGTTTGCAAATATCTTCTCCCATTCTGTCAGTTGTCTTTTGATTTTGTTAACTATTTCCTTTGCTGTGCAAAAGCTTTTGATCTTGATGAGATCCCAATAGTTCATTTTTTCCCTTGCTTCCCTTGCCTTTTGCGTTGTTCCTAAGAAGATGTTGCTGCGGCAGAGGTCGAAGAGGTTGCTGCCTGTGTTCTCCTCAAGGATTTTGATGGATTCCTTTCGCACATTGAGGTCCTTCATCCATTTTGAGTCTATTTTTGTGTGTGGTGTAAGGAAATGGTCTAATTTCATTTTTCTGCATGTGGCTGTCCAATTTTCCCAGCACCATTTATTGAAGAGGCTGTCTTTTTTCCATTGGACATTCTTTCCTGCTTTGTCGAAGATGAGTTGACCATAGATTTGAGGGTCTATTTCTGGGCTCTCTATTCTGTTCCATTGATCTATGTGTCTGTTTTTGTGCCAGTACCATGCTGTCTTGATGATGACAGCTTTGTAATAGAGCTTGAAGTCCGGAATTGTGATGCCACCAACGTTGGCTTTCTTTTTCAATATCCCTTTGGCTATTCGAGGTCTTTTCTGGTTCCATATAAATTTTAGCATTATTTGTTCCATTTCTTTGAAAAAGATGGATGGTACTTTGATAGGAATTGCATTAAATGTGTAGATTGCTTTAGGTAGCATAGACATTTTCACAATATTTATTCTTCCAATCCAGGAGCATGGAACATTTTTCCATTTCTTTGTGTCTTCCTCAATTTCTTTCATGAGTACTTTATAGTTTTCTGAGTATAAATTCTGTGTCTCTTTGGTTAGGTTTATTCCTAGGTATCTTATGGTTTTATTTCTAACGGTCGCAAGCCCATCACACACGTACGACAGTGCATGGTAGCAGCATTTCCTGTGCTGTGAGAAACTCTTCACACAGACCATTGTTAGATACATACTCCCCCCTCCCCAGCGTTTTGCTCGAATTAAAACACCAAGCCCATCGCTGGGACTGGAGCCCCACCTGGGGGTCACATACTTCTGCAGGATCTGAGGCCACAGAAGTTGAAGGGTGTGGCCATGTGGGGCACCTGGGAGGCCCCCTGGGGCACACAAGTATGGCCAGTGTCCTTGCTGTGTGACCAGAGCCCGCCCCATCCTGGACACGAAGGTCCCGGAATCGTCCATTCCTGGGTCTAGCAGCAATGAGAATCCCAAGGGCCACCATGGAGAGAAGTTCAACTTGGGCTGTGGTCTAAAGGAATGCAGGGGCCCAGGAACGAGCTTCATGACAAAAAGTTCTGGAAGCAGAGGGGCCAAGGCCAACGGTCACTGGCAGGGGCCCCCTTCTTGGAGGTTCTGCGTGGACTCAGCGTGGAGAGTGTGGCAGGGCTGTGTAGCTCTGGCACGCCCCATCCCGGCCTCTCTTCTGTCCAGATCCCACAAGGCATGGCTGGAAGAAGCCTTGTGGCGGGGGTGGTGCCGCCAGGCCGCTTGGCTCTGCTCCTTGCCCGCTGCCAGCTGCGACCACGCCGGAGTGGAGCTTCAGCCCCGGCAGCAGAGGTTCCATTAGGCGGCAAGGTGCCCAGTGTCTGTTGCCGGCACCGCCAGTCCCCGCTGTGGGATGCAGACGCCGTGCCGCGGCCTTGAGCAGCTGACTGGGACAACGCGACCGTTTTCCACCAGCACGCCGCACGCATCATGGCATCGAACCTGACCCCACGAGATCCTCTGGGCCTCAGGTCACAAGATGCCCGGTGACAGCGATGGAGAGGATGAACCCGCCCAGCGAAACGGGAAGGAGACAGGTCCCACGGCCGGAGCAGAGGCTCAGCAGCGGCTCAGCGACCCCTTCAAGAACCAGGTGCTCTTGTTTCAGAGCCGCTGTGTACCCGTGTTTCATCCTGGTGCTGGTCACTGTACCCGAGCAGGGCGAAGTGGCTTCATGTGTGCTTCCTTTCGAGGGGACACGCTTTCATAAGCATCTCAGCCCAGCAGACATCTCCTTATCTGTCGCTGGCAATAAGGGAGCCAGTGATCGCCCCCGGTTACAGGGCATGCTGGGAAGGTGGAGGTCTCTGCCGTGGGAGGCAGCAAGAGATGTGGGTCGGAGTGACCATAAGCTGCCTGCCGATATGCGTCTGCACAGACGAACAAAATCAAGCATCAGAGCGATGACTGCTCTGGGTCTCATAGAACTTGAGACCCTGCATCGTCCTCCCCCAGAGCCTGTGGTCTTTACCCCTGTCCAGGACTGCTGAGCACGGCCACCCCGACAGTCCCAGTGCAGGCTGATGAGTGGTGAGCGCCGACTACTGCGGGGTCGCAGAGCACAGAGATTCTGCACAGGCTCGGTCAGGGGCGGGAGCTGGAGAGCAGAGCCGTGGCTCTCCTGGCCTGTGAGAGGTAGCAGGACTTCAGCCAGGTGCCAGGGGACCGGAACGGGGAGGGCGGGCCCAGGGACGAGTGACCGTGGGCATGGTGCACGGATGGATCAAAGCTCTCTGGGTTTTAAGATGAGTTTGTCTCCAATTGCTGGGAAGTCTGGAGGAGAGAAGCTTCAGACCTGGTCCAAGTAGGGGCCCCAAAGCTGTCCCTGGCGCTCTGTTTCTCTCCCTTGTCCCACTTGGCTTCGCTGGGCAGACAGGCCGGGTCAAGGTGCAAATCCTCCTGTCACAGGAAGAGAGTAGCAGGAGGATTTCTTGTTCTCGGCATCTTGACAAGAGCCCGCGAGCACTAACTGGGTGTCTCGGGCCGTTCAAGCTGCTGTAACAAAAATACCATAGATGGGGTAACTTTAAAAACAGAAATTTCTTTCTCACTGTCCTGGAGCCTGGGAGTCCAGGATCAAGGTGTTGGCAGGTGTGTTGTCTGGCCAGGGCCAGCTTCCTGGTTCAAAGATGACCAGATTTTGCCATGTCCTCGCATGCGGCAGAAGGAGCAAGGGTGCTCTCTGGACAAGCATGAACGTGGTTGACTGAGTCGCTTCCCAGAGGTCCCACTTGGTAACGCCATCGCTGTGGAAGGGAGGTTTCACCAGACACGTTTCGTGGGGGACACAAACATTCAGTCGTAGCGCGTAGACCCTGTGCCTCACAGACATCATGTGACCCTATAAGTAACCGTCTCCTTCTGGGCTCCCTCTCCGTCCCACTGGCTACTTGGACTCTCGTGAGATTCCGCAGGAATTTTAGGATAGAGTTTTCTATTTCTGCAAAAGACATTGCTGTGGGCGCCTGGGTGGCTCAGTGGTTAAGCCGCTGCCTTTGGCTCAGGTCATGATCTCAGGGTCCTGGGATCGAGTCCCGCATCGGGCTCTCTGCTTGGCAGGGAGCCTGCTTCCTCCTCTCTCTCTCTGCCTGCCTCTCTGCCTGCTTGTGATCTCTCTCTGTCAAATAAATAAATAAAATCTTTAAAAAAAAAAAAAAAAAAAAGACATTGCTGTGACTTTGAGAGAGATGGCAAACAGTGTTGCCTAACGCTGTTGAACAGTGTTGAACCCTCCAGCCCATGAACACAGGGTCTTTCTATGTCTCAAGCCTTCCTGTATTTTCCTTCAGCCACATTCTGCAGTTGTCTGGATACAAGTCTTTCATATCTTTGTTTAAATTTATTCCTAGGTATCTTACTCATTTGGAAGCTATGATAAATTATTTTTAGTTTATTTTTGAAAGAGTTTATGTATTTATGAGAGAGAGAGAGCGTGCGCGTGCACGTGAGCACAGGGAGGCAAAAGGGACACGCAGACTGTGCTAAGGGGGGTGCCTGACCTCACAACCTTGAGATCATGACTTGAGGTGAAACGAAGAACCAGAGGCTTAAATGACGAGGCATCCTACTTTTTTTAAAGAAAGATTTTATTGATTGATCGATCGATTGATTGATTTAGAGAGTACCTGTGCATGAGCAAGGGGAGGGGCAGAGGGAGAGGGAGAGAGAGTATCTCCAGTAGACTCTGAGCCGACTTGTCTGACAGTAAGACCACCACCGAACTTCCCATGTGTAATGGAGTATCTTTTCCCGTCAGCCTTTGCATGTCTTCATAGCTAAAGGGCATTCCTTATAACCAGCATTTAGGTGGTCTTGCCTTTTCCTTTGAGTCTCACAATATCGGCCTTTCAGTTGGAACTTTAGTTCCTTTAACTACATTTACTATAATTACAAATACGGTTGGATTAAATCTGTCACCTTTGCATGGACTCTCTATTAGCCCGTCGTTCCTTCATTCTCCTTTTATTCTCTCTTCTATGTTTTGGATCCATTTCTCTCCTCTGCTGATTTTTTATTGTTTTCAGTAGTCGCTGTCAAGATTACCACATGCGTCTCTAACTCATCACGATACTATTCAAGTTACACTTTGTTACTTTAATCAATGTAAAGGGGCGCCTGGGTGGCTCAGTGGGTTAAGCCTCTGCCTTCAGCTCAGGTCATGATCTCAGGGTCCTGGGATCGAGTCCCGCATCGGGCTCTCTGCTCAGCGAGGAGCCTGCTTCCTCCTCTCTCCCTGCCTGCCTCTCTGCCTGCTTGTGATCTCTGTCTGTCAAATAAATAAATAAAATATTTAAAAAGAAAACAAAAAACAAAAAACAAACAAAACAAAAAAACAATGTAAGAACATATAGTTCAGTTTACTTCCTTCCATACTTTGTGTTTCTGTTGTCATATTCTTAAAAATTTTATTTTCATTCCAGTTTGTTAACATACAGCGTAATACCAGCTTCAGGGTTACGGTTTAGTACCTACCGCGCTGCTGCCCGTCCCACGCTCACCCCGTCCCATCGCCGCCTCACTCACGCTCCCACTGTCTCCTTTCTGGAAGCCATCAGCATATTCTCCAACGTTCGGAACCTGTTTCTTGGTTGGTCTCTCTTGTTTTCTTCTTTGCTCATTTGTTTTGTTTCTTAACTGCCACACGTGAGTGAGATCACAAGGTATTTGTCTTTCTCAGACTGATTTTGCTCAGCGTGATACTGTCTAGCTCCACTGATGCTGTTGGAAATGGCAAGATTTCATTTTGTTTTATGGCTGAGTGATATCCTGGCGTGTGTGCGCGCACGCGTGTGTGTGTGCACATGCGTGTGTGCGTGTGTGCATGTGTGCACGCGTGCGCGTGTGCGCTCTACATCTTCTTTATCCGTTCTTCTATCAGTGGACCCTTGGGCTGCTTCCATAGTTGGGCTATTATAAATAATGCGATAAACATAAGGGTGCATGTATGTCTCTGAATTAATGTTTTCATGTTCTTTGGATAAATACTGAACCATCGATTACGGAGTCGTAGGGCAGCTCTATTTTCAGCTTTCTGAGGAACCTCCACGCTGTTTTCCAGAGTGGCTGCACCAGCTTGCATTCCCACCACCAGTGTAAGAGGGTCCCCTTTCTCCACATCCTCACCAATATGTGTTCTTGTGTTGCTGATTTTCGCCGTTCTGACTGGTGTGAGGTGGTGTCTCACTGTGGTTTTGATTTGTATTTCTCTGATGCCGAGTGATGCTGAGTATCTTTTCTATATCTATATCTGTCTGTTGCCTGTCTGCATGTCTTTGGAGAAATGTCTGTTTATGAATTCTGCCTATTTTAATCAGATTATTTGTTTTTTGGGGGGGGTGCAGCATTGTATAACTTCTATATATACCAATATTTTGGCTATTAAGCTCCTAATGGATATGATTCCTAAACGCCCTCGCCCATCAGCAGGTTCCCTTTTCGTTTTGTCAGTTGTTCGCTTCCCTGTGCAGATAGCTTCTTATTTTGATGAAGTCCCAATAGTTTATTTTTGCTTTTATTTCCCTTGACTTAGGAGACATTCCTAGGAAAATGTTCCTATAACCTGTGTTAGAGAGATTACTGCCTGTGCTCTTTTCTAGGATTTTCCCAGTTTCAGGTCTCACATTTAGGGTTAGGGCCACAGAGCTTCACAGGCAAACTCTACCAAACCCTTAAAGAAGCGTTAATCCCTATTGTTCTCAAATTAGTCCAAGTAGAGAAGAGGAAGGAAAATCCCCAAATTCATTGCTTGAGGCTGGCTTTACGCTGACTCCCAAACCAGATAAAGGCACAACAGAAAGAGAGCTACAGGCCAATGTCTTGGATATTGGATGTAAAAATCCTCAAGAAAACACTAGCAAACCAAATCCTACAATACATTAAAAAATACCTTTCACCATGATCTAGTGGATCTATTTCTGGTTGCAAGGGTGGTTCAATATTTGCAAATCAACCAACATGCTACACTGCACCAGTGAGACAAAGGATAAGACCATACAATCGTTTCAGTAGATGCAGAGGAAGCATCAGAGTAAGTACAACATCTGTTCATGATAAAACCCTCCAGGGAGTAGGTGTAGAGGGAACAGAGCTAACATTACTGGTGACAGATTGAGAGCTTTCCCCCTAAAGTCAGGAACAAGACAGGGAAAATCCAGTCTCGCCACTGTAATTCAAGGTAGCACTGGAAGTCCTGGCCACAGCAGTCAGACAACGAAAAGTAATAAAAGACATCCAAATCCATGAGGTAGAAGTAAAGCTTCCACTATCTGCAGACGACATGACACTACATATAGAAAACCTGAAAGACTCCACCAAAAGATGACTAGAACTGATAAATGAATTCAGTGAGGGTGAGGGATATGAAATCAATGTACAGAAATCTGTTGCATTTATATGCACTAATGATAAAGCAGCAGAAAGTTAAGAAAACAATTCTATTTACAATTGCACCAAAAACAATATCTAGGGATGAACCTAACCAAGAGGTGGAAGACCTCTACCCCAAGAACTACAGAACGCTGACAAGAGAAGTGGAAGACGACACAAGGAGCTGGAGACATCCACGCTCATGGTTTGGAGGAACAAGTATTGTAAAATGTCCACACTACCCAAAGGGACCTACACATTCAACACCGTCCCTACCAAAACACCAGCAGCATCTTTCATGGGGCTGGAACAGTCCTAAAGTGTGTGTGGAACCACAAAGACCCCGAATAGCCAGAGCAACCTTGAAAAAGAAAAACAAAGCCCAGGTAATACAGTTGAGACTTCAAGCTCTATTACAAAGCTGTCATAACCAAAACAGTGTGGTTCTGGCACAGAAGCAGATACATAGATTAAGGGGACAAACGGAAAACGGACCACTGCCATTCACCATACACGCACATCGACTCCAGATGGCTGAGGACCTACATGTAAGGCTAGACTGAAATGTCTTACGTTCGGTTTCTTCCCGTCTGAGCACGCATGGTCCTTCCCCGTTACGGCTGCTCTTCCTTTGCTCTCCCCGTGGTCTCGGTAACTGGCCCTGGGCGTTCTCATGCAGAGCTTAGGAAGTCGTTGTCTCTCCACGATTTAGTTAGGTCTTTGTGTATCAACAGCTGTCAGATGGCTTTAAAGGAAAGGATAACTTTTCTTTTATGTAGGATTTTTCTGGTTGGTTTTAGCAGCAGGAAAATTCTCACACACTTCTATACCTACCTAGAAACAGGGCTCACCCGCTGACCAGCCAATTTCCTTTGTTATCCTCTGACCCTTCCTCTACTCAGGAGTACACGTACAATTTTCCAAATGTCAGGGTGGTGTTGTTATCACTGATCTGCAGTTTTATCGCACCGGTCTTCCCACAGCCGTCCTCTGGATTTATTGCCATCTACGACTAATGGCCAGTTCTGGTCAATTTCAGTAAATGCACAGAATAAAAGTGCAAGTTCTCTAATATTCTCTAGTTTTATACACTCTTGAAGTACATGTACATCCCCTAATTGTAAAATTTGACCGGAATTTTATCAAATTTTGGAAACCATTCCATGTGTACTTGGAAGATGTATACTCTAAGATTTAATTTTATTTTCCTTATTGTGGTCCCCTGCCCCTGCTTCCCTGTGTCATGCAAACATTCTATTTTTATAACTTTCTGACTACTTTTAACTTCCCCAGACATTTTTTGAGCCAAACTGTAATGAAATAAAGTTACAAATAAGCTAATGAGTGACTCTAAAGTGACTGTATATCTATAAAGTAACTATATAGTAACTATAAAGTTACTATAAAGTAACAAGTGACTCTATATCTATAAAGGGAAGGAAGAATGGTAGTTGTTGGAATATTAGGTTAACATGACAACTTACCTTAAAATTAATATGATTAGTTTGCTCTCTAAGCTACATACTCTGACAATAGCAGGTGAACAGATAAAAACTGCCTTGATTTATATTAACTAAAATATGTTTACATTCATAGTTGTTGAGATAAGTTCATTTTCTCCTATGTCATACACAGGATCAAATTTTAATTTCTTTATTAAAGAGAAAAAAGCACTATAACTATACAAACGGTGAAGATAACACTAAGTTTCATTTTGTGCTATTTGTACTTGGAAGTATGCACTTATATTAAATAGTAGTATTATTCATACGGGCTTTTCAGAAATCAGCAATTTTGTAAGTGGGAAGGGGGATGACTAATGATTAAAATGAAAGGAAAAAGAAACTTAACAGAAGAAAGAAGGCAAAACATTAGGTCAAAATAGGTTTCAAAACACAACTTTGAAAGGGGACAGGCATTTTTGTTCCCTGTGCTGTGGGTGATCTCTGTTTCTTATCAATCAATACCCTTTAAATTTGCAAAAGGTACATAATCTCAAAGGAAAATATCCTCTGCATAGACTACTTCATACAAAGAAACAAATCTAGGACATCCTTGGTCATTTCTCGACCATGGTCATTCTAGGTTAAAGACTTTCTAAGAAGACGCCCAGGTGTTTCTTTCAGTTGGTTAAGCAACTGCCTCCAGGTTAGGTCATGATCTCAGGGTCCTGGGATTGAGCCCCGCTTCGGGCTCCCTGCTCAGCCGGGAGTCTGCTTCTCCCTCTGCGGCTCCCTCTGCTTGCATGCTCTTTCTCTGTCTCTCTGTTAAATAACATAAATAAAACCTTTAAAAAATTCCAAAGAATTTAATAAATCAAAGTAGTCCAGTGATAGTTTTTTTCAAAGCCCTACTTCAGTATCAACGGAGTAATAAAAGGTATTGATTAATAAAGATCTTACACCTTTTTTGAAATTAAATACTACTTATTTAATTTAGGGAAGCTCTTTTATCTGAGCTGTACAAAGACCTACTAACCCTATGGAAAGTCCTCATACTTGGTGCCTAACACCGTCTGCACTCTTACCACTGTGGTATAGGAGGTAAAGGAATCCTTTTCTCCCTGAAAGCGTAGGGGGTAACTCTGTATACATTTCAAATGAGATAATTAATAAACTGTGCTACATTTAAAGTTTCCCATATTACAACGGGGCACACAGGGCTGTTTCAGATTGCAGCTGTTTTCCAGAACGCTGTAATCAGTGAATATTGTCAGAGCTGCAGCACGGAGCAGGAGGCCTCCCGAAGACTTGGTATCGGGGGAAGCCCACGTTGCTGGACCCACTGAGAGAGCTCCTGGGTCTTCTCAGGTGTGGACAGCTGGGCACAGGCGTCTTGCAAGTGTCATTCACAAGCACATGATCAAAACACTAGCCAAACCGTGTCTCCATTTCTTGAGCTAAATCCTCCATGTTTTGTAGATCTTCACCCTTGAACTTCAGGTCCACGAAGTAGCCTGCGATGGTCTTGGCATTTTTCCCAAGATGGCTTCCTACAACTCATGTTCGACGGCTTTATAACTAGGATGCAGGGCTCAGTTTGTGGGTTCGAGTTACCTATGTCCCTGACACAGATCGTTCCTTCCTGGAGGACTGTTCGGGCAGCACCCACAAGGCTGACCCACGGGTGGCCTCCGTACTCACCACACAGGGGCATACTGTGACCAGACATGAGCACTTCTGGCGCTTCCTTTGACACACAGTGACCCTTATGTCCACTGCACTTGATGACTCTTTTTAGAACACAGAGTATGTGGCGCAGGACTTTGGAAATAGTTAGGCTTAAGTTCCATGAATTACCTTCTCAGTTCATTTACTCCAACACCAGAAAGTCTCACAGGTGCCATGAAGCAATGCTTGTCTGAAGGGTGCGGTGGGTACCGGACCCCTGCTCGTTTGGGGAGCCCAGCGCACTGCAGCAGCCGCTGACCCGCACACCCCAGTGCACAGCTCAAGATCTCGCTTCCCAGCAGCTCACCGCACTATACCTACCACTTGGCTGGCAGTGGTTTTAAGACTGCCTTGAAAACAACCAACAGAAAAGATATCCCAAGACCTTTTTCCTCCAAACAAATCTATGGCTTTAAAGCAATCTTAGTCAAAACTCCTAAAAAGTTTTGCATAAATCAACGGATTCTCAATTTTATATAGATATGCAAAGAAACTAGAATAACTAAACAATTTTAAAAAGGAAGAACAAAGTGTTTGGCCTTGGAGACCTTACAGCGGCTGATTTCAGGACTCACTATAAAGGGTCAGTAATCAAAACCATGGTACTGGAGGAAAGAGGAAAGGTCAGTGGAACAGAACAGAGTCTCAGAACAGATGCACACTTGTACTGACAGTTCATGTTCAACAAAGTTGCCTGGGTGCCAACGGAGAAAAGATGGCCCTTTCAACAAATGGTGTTGAAGCAGGATAGACATAGGCAAAAACAAACTTGATGCTTACCTCACACCATATATAAAAAGTAACTCAAAATGGATCTTAGGCCTAAAAGAAAGTTTTTAGACAGGACACAGAAAGCAAAAAAAAAAAAAAAAAAAAATAGAGAACTTCATCACCATTAAACACTTTGACTCTTCCAAAAACAATACTAAGGAAATTAAAAGGTAAGCCACAGATTGGGAGAAAATATTTGCAAACTATATATATGATAAAGAACTTGTATCCAAAATATGTAAAGAACTCTGAGAACTCACTGAGAAGATGCTGCAGACGCCTGTCAGTGAGTGCTCTCCTTAGGTTTCATGCCGTGTACTTTGTTTGCCTAACCCCAGTCCTGGCCCTTCCAGACAAAAATCTGCTTTTGTGACCTTATATATTTGGAATTATCTGATTGGATATTAAAAAAATACATCAAGTTATTTTAATGAAGAAAAAGAATAAATGACAATCCAGTGTTTAAGATGGATAAAAGATTAGAATCGACACGTCACAAGGAGGGTATACGAAAGAAGTCCAGGAAGAGAGACATCACGTCTGCAGCTGTCACCGAGTTGCAGACCATACCACGACGTTGCATGGGACACCCCTGCACATGTGACGGGGCGGGTGGAACTGAAGAGGCTGACAACAGCAGGTTTGGGTGAGGGTGCCACGCACCGGAAGCTCTCCACAGCCCCTGATGGGAGTGCACGATGGTGTGGCCAGTTGGAAAAGAGTTTTGAAGTGGCCCAGCAATCACACTTTCTGCTATTTACCCCAGAAGACAAGCTCACGCAGATTCCTGTACGCAAAGGGTTATGGTGATTTTATACATAATATTCTAAAACTAGAAGCCACCTAAATGTCTATCAATCCATGAATTGGTAAACAAATTGTGGTACAGTCTGTACAATGGGAAACCACTCAGGAGAAAAAAACCCAGAAACAAACTAAGCACCTAAGAAGTGTGTTAGGCTGGGTGTAAAGACTCCGGTGAAAGTTCACTGGAGGAACCAGAACGGACACCTGTGGACGGAACGGGCTGTACCGCCGGGGGCCCGAAGTCCCGTTTGTGGAACACGGAGCCTTACTTCCTCATCATTTGGGACCAAGAAAAAAGGAGCCAGACTCCAGAGGAAAAGAGTTGAGCCAGTACCCTTACGGACCTCAAAACTGGAGTGGACTGGGCAGATCTCTCCATTTGTGGAATTAAACTCTAAGAAAAGTGGCTGAGGTTAACTTCACAACTTCCTTTCAGAAAGAAAACAACAAATCCTCACTTGAACGATCTCTGCTTTGATTACTGGTTTAATTTCCTGTTCTCTGCCTCCGTCACTGGTGTCCTTCCCTGTGCTCAGCTTAAATATTTTCTGGTACCAAGCAACACGTTGCCTGTCTCTTCCCTACAGTCAAGGGCAGGAAGGTGTCACCTGCGGGGGACGGTCTCACAGGTCTCCTTCTGCAGGGAAAACCATCACATAGGCTCTGTCCCCTGAGAGGAGGGTCCCACGCAGGTTCTGGCCCCTGCAGGGCCCCTGCAGGTACTCACACAGGCTTCCTGCTGCAGGTGCTGAAGAGCCCTCTTGGCTGGGATGAGGAAGTCAGTGAGGCAGCGCAGCCCATCCCCACCGTGGAGTCTCTCCGCCACGCTGAAGAGCTGCCAGAGAACCGTGGCTGCCGTGGCCTCAAAAGGTGGGTAGAGGGCAGACAGTGTGTTCTGGATATAGGTGTCAAGGGATTCCAGACCCTGAAATGCAAGAGAGGACCAGGTACTTTAAGACAGTGATGAAGACGGGTGCGGAGGACACTCCCCCCAGGCTGGCCACGGAAGCCTCCACTTTTCGGGCTCTGTCTTCTCTCTGGATATTTTAGCAGTCTCTGTGGGACAGGAAGGTACCAGCAAACCCATAGCATAGTAGGGGTTCCTCTTGGAGCAAGCTCCTGGTCCTCCGGTCGTCGCACAGCAGCAGCGTACTGTGGATCTGCCCCGGCCCGCGAGGGGACCCTACATAACACTGTCGGTGGGGGCGCTGCTGCTGTCACAGGAGGCACAATCAAGGTCCACCCCATCAGATTCTGAAATGTGCACCTGAAATGCTGTATTTTAGGGTTATCCGTGGAGCATGTGGGATTTCTCAGGGGGCACTCCTGGGTCTGCAGGGAATGGGGGAGGTCCCCATGTCAAGGACAGAGCTGGTCCACATGTAACTTAATAAGAAAACGTCATCCACAGCAAAGACATTTTGACTGTATTGATAATTTTTTTTAAAAACCATTAGGGCATCGCTTATCAAAACCACAGAATTGTACCCATTTGGTCATTCTGAAAGCAGTTTCCTTGGTACCTGATTTGCTCTTCATGTTTTCATGCAACAAAGTCTTATGTAAAGACAGAATGCTTTTAGTATAAAAGATGTTTAATGCTGTTTTTAGATGTAACATTTCCTGAGGAAATACCACAGGGTTCATTTGTTTAGGGAAAAAAACCCACAAGGCTACAATAACAGTTAAAAGTCAAAAAGGTTAAAATTGTGAAATCGATTTTTAATGGGACAACGGTTACATCTGAGACTCCTCCGGACAGCTCAGGGCACAGATGATTTTCTAAAGAGCCTGAAAACAAGACAGCGACTCCCCTGGGCCTGAGTGGGTGAGGCCTCCGGCCATCGGTCCTGTCCTGCGGGCGAGGCCGGGCCACACGGCGGCCGGGAGGGTGCTCAGCGGTGAGCCTCCCCGTGGGCACTCCGGCCGCGCTGTCAGTGCCAGGAGGCGTTGGTCAGATCCCGCTCGGGAGCTCCCGCGCCCACGAGGGCTTCCGCACATCTGTCTGTCCCCTCCCTCCATACGCCTGGGTCTCCCCACCAGACAGAGCCGCTCACTCATCAGGAATGATCTAAATACCGATTTTGTCTAGAAAATGCCACGGTGCTCTGATGTCTAACACTCAAACGCCACCCGAGCCACCAGCAGACGTCTAGCCCCGGAGAAGAGCCAAGGCCTTGAGCCAAGGGAGGGTCTGGAGCAAACAGTCCTGACACAGGGGACCGGCAGACCTGAAAGGGCATGTCTTTTTTTTTTTTTTTTTTAAAGATTTTATTTATCTGACAGAGAGAGGTCACAAGCAGGCAGAGAGGCAGGCAGAGGAGGGGGGCAGCAGGCTCCCTGCTGAGCAGAGAGCCCGATGCGGGGCTCGATCCCAGGACCCTGAGATCATGACCTGAGCCGAAGGCAGTGGCTGAACCCACTGAGCCACCCAGGCGCCCCAGGGCATGTCTTTAATGACCAGTTTCGGAGGAAGTGAAAAGCAAACTGTGGGTCCCCCCAGGGAGAGATGCCCCCCTGCGGCGCAGACACCCAGTCTGGACGGGCTCCTCCTCCAGACCCACGCGAGGGCCCTGATTCTCCCGTCCAGCTGGGCCAGCGGTCTCCCGGCAGGTCTCCTGGCCTCCACCTCCCCCATTCACCTTCTGAAAACTGCCCGACGAGATCACTGGGGTCTTCCCCAGCCCTTTCTGTGCCCTTTGATTCCTACTGTGACTGACAGAGCCTCCGGCGCTTGGCCAGGCGTCCCCGCACCAGCTCCTACTCCCTGGGCTCCTTCCCCAGATCCTGGGCCGGGCGCGAGTCATCTAAGCGGCGCTGTCTGCGGGCCCGGGGCCGCCTCCCAGGTCAGGGAAGTGAGGAAGCCTTGGGCAAGCCGGAGAGACGTGTTCTCTGGCCTCTTCCACAGTGATGTTCCCTTAGGCACCGTCAGCACAGCCCCTCTGGCCCGTCCCCTGCTTCTCCGGGCACTTCGTGACCGGGCACCGCAGAGCAGAACCGTCGCTCGGGGCGGCCGCCGCGCCAGCTCCCCAACCCCTCCACACGTGCTGCCGCGCTCGCTCTGGGGAAGAGGGTCCGGCGGACTCGCAGACGGTGCCCAGGGCCGGGCGCGGCTTGAAGGGCCACCCCAGGCTCGGCGCTGCGGCAGATGCATGGTGCAGGCCGAACGCTGCCACTCGCACAGCTTGAGCACTTCGGTCTTTTGAAGAGACACAAATTACAAGAGGGGGAGGCGGATGTGTCTGATTCTGGGATTGTGAGGCAGAATTAGGACAAAATCAAGTTACCTGAATATATTCAGGTCAGCTTAAGAAAAGAGATAAGAATATAGTGTATTTCAGAAAGATTTGCCGAAGAAATGCTTAAAAAGAGAACATTATCTTGGTATCTTAAAGGGTAAAGTTCGATCATCTTGAACGTTTACTCCGTGTAACATTTTCTTCCCTGACGTTTCCTGGGATGAATGTGTACGTGTTACCGCTTGTGCGTGGGGAGGAAAAGGTGTGCGCAGAGCAGGGTGTCCGTGCGAGGGCAGGCACGCATGTGAGCGAAAGCGTGTGGGAGAGGGAAAGTGTGAGAGAGAGCAAGTGTGTGTGCGAGGCGAGGTGTGCGTATGTGAGAAAGTGTGTGTGTCAGGGAGAGCACGAGCCAGGGAAAGTGTGTGTGTGACACAAAGTGTGTGTGAGGGAAGGGTCGTGTGAAGAACGGTAGGGACGTGAGCGAAAAAGGATGTCGAATGCCAGTGCGTGAAGGCGTCCGAAGGTGTGTGCGGGGCCGGTTGGCTGTGAGCCCGGAGAAGTACTTTAAATCACTCAAAACAGTTCCTGGGCCTCGGGTTGCCCAGGGGGAGAAGGGAGTGGCCACAGCGCGAGCGAGAATGTCCGTGTGGGCAGCCCCGGCTGCTGCTCTCCGTAAGGTGCGACATCAGGACGCGCGGAGCCAGGAGGGACGCGAGCAAAGGCGATGCCATCACCGCGTCCACGGTCAAGGCCCGAGTTCTCCTCCTCACCCGATTCAGGGCTCTCGTCTCAACCACGGGCGCTCACGCGTGGCTTGGCCTGACGTCGAACCGGAACCCTCGCCTGTCCGCGGGGCCCTGACTTGTCCGGTGGCTTGGAACGCGGGTCCCTGCAGACGGACCTCGGGCGGATGGGGGACGCGGTCCCCTGCGGAGCGCTGGTGCCCGCGCGGCTGAGCTGAGTCGGCGCGTCGCCCCTCGGCCACCGCAAGACTGCGTCTGCATTTAACGGCGGGAAATTCTTCCGTCCGGAGAAATGTTTTAGGGCTCTTCTCTTCCGTGAAGGATTTACTTTCCCAATTAACTGCAGGGAAACCGCTACTGAAAGGTGGGTGAATCCTGAAGTCCAGACCCTTGTCTCTCACAACGCCTGCACCGTCCGCGAGTAATCATGTCCCTCCTGGCACCTACGGGAGCTGACCCGGCCTCGGTGCGGGCCCTACGTGCAGCCTGCCGGGCCTCACACACGCCGGAGGTGAGAAGACAGAGGCTAGGGGTCCACAGGCCCTTCTGTGCCCGTCCTGCGGGGGGCCGGCCTCAGGGACAAAGACAACGGAAAGCTTGTTTCTAAAACACGCATCAGCTGGAAACGGCCTGCTCCCTCCTCCCAGGGGACAGGTAACATGTGACACGTCAGAGCAAGGGGGACTTCTGGCTTCAAGGAAGGAGAAGAGTGGCTAATGCCGACAAGGGAACAGCAGGGGCCCTGCCCTGAGCCCAGCAGCCTGGAGGGGCTGGGCCACAGGAGGCCTAGGCGAAGACCCACCATCCACGCTCACTCACATCTTCCCTCAAGTACAACATCCCAAAAGATGGTGGGAGGCAGAGCCACAGAACGGTTGGGGCGACTGCTGGCGGGGGTGGGGGGCTGGATATCAGGGTCCTTCTACCCGCCCGGAAGGTGTGCATGGGCTTACTGCAGGTACCACCCTGCTTCCTGGGGGGGCACCCCAAGATGAGGCCCTGCGAGACGGCGAGATCCCCCAGCAGGCCGTGCACAGTCGGGACTCCGAGACCCTTGCCCCACCCTCGCACAGCCGCGAGCTGGTGGCTGACCCCTCCTGTGGCAGCAGGGGCGGAACCTGCAGGAACATCGAAGGCTTCAGCATGGCCACGCCAGAGACAGCCGCCCTGCAATTACTCCCAATGGCCCAAGGGCCCACGGCACAACCCTGTGGGTGACCCCTCTCCATCTGGGCCCCTGCACCCCGGGGATGGGGGGGTCATGTGTCGGAGGACGAGACTGCAGAGTCCTGGGATGAGGCCTCAGTTGGGGTCGAAGACTGAGCAGCTGTGGTAAGACAGCACCGTCCTCTCTGCCCACCCCTGGCCAGGCCCGGGGCTTCTCTGGGACCCCGTCACGCCATATCATTCTGAAGACTGACGGGTCACCGGTGCCGTTGCAAGGAGGCCAAAGGCTCGGACATCACCCGGGAGGCAGAGCTCGGGGGGGCTGGCAGGGGCTGTGGTCCTCAGGACCCCTCATCTCGTCTGGGAACTCCTCTCATCCTGCAGCCCTGCGACCAGCCCCCAGCGATGCCCCAGACGCAGCAGCCGGGGTGGGACCCCACAGAGGAGGGGAGGCAGGGGTGCTCCCCACCCAGAATGTCAGGGTGGCCTTCATACTCACCACTGTGGCCTTTGCCATATTTTATCGATGAAAGTCGGGATGCACAATGGGCAGTGGGCACCCAGTGTGGACACCGGAGCTGTTCCTACAGCCCCTCCAAACTGAGGCCCCGGGACAGGAAGGGCACCCATGTCGGGCCTGTCCCTGCCCCACTTTCCATCAATAGCTGCTTTCTCAGCCTTGTGGGGGCTGGGTGTGAAACCCACACTTCCCAGGAGGTTTGCTCTCAGCAGCGGCCTGGTTACAGCCACTCAGTCCCTGTTAATCGGGGCCTCCTTCCTGCAGGTGCCGATGGCTATCTCCCGTTTCCTGTGTGCACAGACCCAGGAACCACCTTTCAATCAAAGAAATCCCATCCAGAAAGCCTAAGCCTCTGCTGAGCTGCTGTGCCCGCCGGCCTGCGTCCAGCCCGACTCACCCGGTCTGCACATACCTCCATATGGTCAGCACCTCCAGGGAACCTCTGCCTGGCCCCGCGGGGGACCCTGGCCAGCCCTGTGGGCCGTTCCTGGGCCCAGGTGGCTACTTCCACCCCCTGAGGGCTGGGGCTGCTCTCCTGGACCAGCACTCCCCAGGCTCCGAGCCCCAGGCCGTTGCAGCTCAGCTCACACCTTCCACAGACACTCCTTGGCCTTCCTGTCCCCGTGAGCCTTCTTTCAGCTTAGAACTGCTCGTTGGCACGTCACTGCCCTCTGCGGTGTGTCTCCAGCACTGGGGTCTGCCTCTGGCCTGTGCACCATGTGGTCCGCCCGAGTGCACTCATGGACTCGAGTCACACCATGAAACGTGTACAGGATCTTCAGAAGAGAGAGGCAGGAAAACACACATCTGGGCTCTAAAATCATGCTTCGTTTATGGGGAAAAGATCCCCGTGAGGAACACCTGTTCTCCACGATGCTGGGCAGAGGAAACACCAGCCTGCTTCCCGGTCGGGTGCTGAGTTGACCTCAAACAGAGTAACCCTTGCATGGGGCTGCTATTCACGGAGTCCTGGCCTCCCGGAGCGGAAGGGCACATCCCCGTCCGTTGGCCTCAGGCCACGTGACAAAGAAATACGGTGGCAGTGGCAGAAATGGGTTCTGACGGAGGCTCTGTGAGCCAGCATGTGCTCCAACCCACGACCTTTCCCTCTGGCCCAAGTTGGGGAGCGCCCCCCCCCAGAAGATGTTCCACAAGCCTGGACCCCCAGTAAAATGGACAGGAGGACCGTGACGGGCACGTGGCACAAGCGGGTCATCACTGTGCCGACCACTGAGACGTGGCAGGCCGCTGTTTATGCGGCATGACCTGCACAACCTGACTGACACATGGACCCAGGGTTGCCCCGACTCAGGGTCCCTGCCCCCCAAGCCTGCCCACGGCAGCCATAGCACACACTCTGGGGCATGGGCTACGGCCTCTCTCCAGGCGCCCCCGACAGACAGCCTGTAAGGCGCTTGGAGGGTCGGAGCTGCCTGCAGACAGCTGTGCCCCCTGAGCAGGAGCCCGTTCTCCGAGGCCTCCCGGGGAGACCCGGCCCCACCGGTGCGGATGGAGCGGAAACCTGGGGCTCCGTCTCTGCGGCTGCGGAGTGGGGCGTGCGTGTGGTGCATCTCAACGTCAGCCGTCTCTCCGGGCTGCTGCAAACACAACCCTGAAAACGTTTTCTTTGAAGTGACACACAAGGTACCGAAGAACTGTGAAGTGCACAGTTTTCCGACTTCTGTTCTGAAGCTGCTGTTCGCGCCCCAGGGGCCTGCGGGTGCGAGCGCTCGAGGCAGTGGAAGTCCCTGAAGGGCGCGGAGCACCGGCCCGGCCCCGTCTCCGCAGGCGGCGCGCGGGGACGGCTCCGCTGGAGCTCGGTGCTCAGAGCCCCGCTGGGGTCGCTGCCGGCACAGCTTCCCCGACTTAGGAGGGGACCGAGCCGCTTTCCCTCCTTTCCTCCCCCGCGGACGCCCCTCGGAAGCCAGACCTTCCTGGGCAGCGCACGCTGACGCACGTCCTTTCAAAACGGATTCTGGGCTCTTCCTGCCCGTCCCAGCTGCCCAGGCTAACGCGGCGGGTGCCAGAACCTGCTGGCTGGGAACTGGCAGGTGCGCCGTGAAAGGCTGCTCTGAGGGGAGAGCCTAGAGCCTCCCTCCTGCCACTGCCCACTGAGTGCCCAGCAGGGGCGGCTGCGCTCGCCAGGTGGGCCCAGGCCTCCCGCTCCTCGGGCCACCGTCTCCTCAGGCCTCACGCGGGAGGGGCTCTCAGGGGCTGTGAGGACGGCGCGGAGGGACCCCAGGAGGGGACCCGGGCCCACGGCCAGCACGTGTCCGCAGGGCCTGCGGGGCTCTTCCGCAGGGCCTGCGGGGCCCTTCAGCCCTCGGGCGGGAACGCGCCCACCTCAGGAGCTCCAGTCCCTTGGTCCGCGGGACCGTCTTCCCTTCCGGCAGGACCTCATCCTCCCGCTGTGTTCCTGCTGTTCTGTCTGGGCCTCGCGAGAAACAATCACAAGAAAACCAACCCTGTGCGAAAACATAACTTCTCCAGTGTGTCTAAACCCAATCCTCCCAGAGCGGCAGAGACAACACGAACATCAAGGCGCCTTCCTCTTGACGGGAGGAGACCGAGTTTGCCTCAGGACCAGGGCCGTCGTGGCCCCCGGCGGCTGGGGCTGAACGCCGGCCGGGCCGTTTCTCAGCAGGGCCCGGACATCGCTGCCTGCCCTGTGCCCCTGAGGCCACAACAGCCACCGCGGTGGTGACTGCGGTCACAGTGGTGGTGACGGAGACGGCACCCCATGGTCTACGCTGCGTGTGCCTGCGTGACCCCTGCAACAGGCACAACCCCCCAGCCCGTGCGCTCGCGTCACCAGCCGTTCTGGCCAATCTGTGGGGGTCTGAGCTCAGAACCGGCCTAGAGCTGATGGGGTTTTATCTTCTGGTGGCTCTCCCTCCACCAGACACACCCAGGATCTTCCACTGGGTGTTCCTGGGACAAGCTGCCTCTTCAGCCTCAAAGCACCAAGAGGGAACCCCCTGGGTTTCACCTGGGGGTGTGCGGGCATGCTGGTGTCGTGCGGGCATGCTGGTGTCGCCCCAGCTCCTCTGTCCCTCCTCGTCTCCACGCGGTACCAGGCGACCACAAACCATGACCCCAGTGGTTGGAGAAACACACAGAAGAGGAGCTCTGGGTCAGACATGCAGAATTAAATGAAATTCACGTTTCAGTGCCATAAATAAAGTTTCACTGGACCACAACCACCCCCGTTCTGAGTTGCCTGTGGCAGCTTTCGTGCCACGAAAGTATCGACTGAAACCGGATGGTCCTTCAAAGCCTCTAGGCCTACTGTCTGCTTACCCCTCCCTCGAGGAAGGAAGCCCTGCAAAGCGGCCGAGGGGTGTGAGGGTGGGCCGAGGCAGCCCCTTCCCTGCACACTGTCCCCAAGACGCACAGACCCCGGCTCTGGCACAGCTATGTTTCTGGGTGAAGGGTCCACTGACACCAGCATTTTCTGATTCAACACTCAGGTTCCAGCTAACTGCCCACGGTTTTGCTCAGGAATAGCATTATTCCATGTGTGCTTCGGGGCCCGCAGTCAAGGCCTGTGACGGAGGGTGGCCCCCAGCGTCTCTGTGTTGGGGGGCTGGGGAGAGGTAATGAATGTCTCCCCGTGGTTAAGTGCTTAGAACACGTAAAAGCAATCATTTCTAGTTCTTGTTACACTTTTCTGCATTTAATAGCCTGATACACCACCAGGGAACCCCCTAACTTGAGCTGTGCAAGTCTGGGAAGGCACATTTCGCGCCAGCCTCCGTTAGGTGATGGTGGGGGTGCATGGGAGGCTGAGGGCAGGGCCTTCAGGTTTGCAGGAGCTCTGGCAGGAAAGGCTCTGGAGGGACACTGATGGGGCTGTGCTGGAGTGCAGGAAGGCAGTTTGGTTAAGCACAATTTAAGGTATTTTAGGGGAAAATGCAAACTCTGTGTACATGATAAGAACAACAAAAGAGTTACTAACGAGAAAGCTGTGACAAATATGCTTGGAGTGCCTCATTGTGCTTTTCACAGTCTCCGGCCTCAGAAAGTCCCGGCTGAGCTGGTCCACAAAGCACAGTGGCCCGAGGCACAGGCAGGCCAGCGTGTACAGCTCTGCATGATGTGAGCAGGTCCCTGTGGTTTCCAGCGTGGGCCCAAGAGAGTGGCCGAGAAAGGTGCACTAGACAAGACACTAGTGGATCTTGGGTCTGAGGAGGAGGCCGGAGCCCACACCACACTCAGATGGGCCCAGCGGGCGGCTCACCGACTCCTGGGAATCCAGACGAAGGAGCCCTTGGAGCACAAAGCACAAATGCAGAACGAGGGAAGGAGGAGCACTGGGAACCCACTGACAAGCGCTGTGACGCCCTGTGGTTAAGGCCCAGCTCGGTGCACAGGCGCCTGGACCAGGCAAAGCCCTAGAAAGTGGGTTGGCGCTCCGTGGCCCTGCTGGGCTTCACAGGGCACTGTGTAGCATGCCCACCCAGTCTGGCTCGAAAGTTCCCCCAGTGGGAATCAGAGCACCCTGTCTCCTCCATTCCCAGTGAAGACCTAACCCTGTCGTCTAAACTACGGTTTCCAGGAGGCAGTGATGGCCACGTTTGGCTGGTGATCCTGTCCAGGGCTTCCCAGACAATGGAGTTTTCACCTGTGGTCCTGGCATTACCTCTCTTTTCTCCCTCAAAGTGTTCCAACTGGACAATATGATAGGGCCAGCCAGCGGTGCTGATGAATCGATCCCTTGTTTCTGCTCTCTCCTCCCTAGGGGAGGTGTGCTCCTTCTCGTTAGAAGCTGTGCACAGAGGCACCCACTGGTCTTCCACACCAAGCACCAAAAAGCACTCATCCAAAAACCTACTGTGTTCTAGGCACTGTGACAGGTAAAAAGATTGGTGTCCTGGCTGCCAGCCCGGCACAGGCTGTAAGACAAGAAAACCGTAATGCTGAGGGGGAACGACATTACAGGAGGGAAGACAGCACCTCTTGGGTGCTTAAGTCTACAGCCCGCAAGCACAGTGTGATGGACACTGACAGGCGGGCTCTAGCGTCGGCACCACGGCAACACCGTACGTGGGTTAACCTCACACAGACCTTCCACTGACCGTTCTCTGGCCTGTTACATTCTGAAGTCGTAAAAATTAGCTTTAAATTTCTGATTTCCTACGAATTTGTATTTTTGCCTTTGATACAAACTGTTTCCTTTCATTTCAAAACTTATGTTCTTAAAATGTATTTTTACACAGTATAACGACGTTTGAAAGCAGAGTTATAAAACTCATTCTAAAACCTCAAAAAAATCCTCAGAAACCAAATCTCATGGCAGTATTCAAAGGACAATTCACCATGACCAAGCGGAATTCATCGCAGGAATGCAAGGGTGGTTCAACAATTAATCATTATACAACACCACATTAATAAAACAAAGGAAAAGGCCCATGATTATCTCAAATGATACAGAAAAAACACTGGACAATACACTTTCATGACCAAAACATCCAGAAAACGGAGATTCGAGAGGACCTTTCTCAACATGATCAAAGGCACTTATAAAAACCCATAGCTAAACTCAGACGCAATGATGAAAGACTAAAAACTTTTCCCTTAAGATCAAAATCAAGGCAAGGATATCCCCTTCCCCACAGCTATACGACACTGCCCTGGAAGTTCTAGCCAGAGCAGTTAGGCAAGAAAAAGAAATTAAAGGAATGCAAATTAGGAATAAAGAAGTAAAATGATCTCTATTTATCAATGAAAAAGCTACCTAGAGCTAATAAACGGGTTCAGCAATGTTGCAGGGCACAAGAGCAGCAGATAAAAATCAGTTGCGTTTCTGTATCTTAGCAATGAGCAATCCCAAAAGGAAACAAATAGTAACATAATTAAAAATAACATAATAGCATTCCAAAGAAATAAAGTACCTCGGATACATTGTTTTCATTTCATTTTACTATTATTTTTCTTCACGATGTGTGTTCTTCAGTCCCTAATCCCTGCTTGCCTCACCTCTGCACCCACCGCCCCTTGGCTCTTTTTTCCTTTGCTCATTTGTTTTGTTCCTTAAATTCCACACCAGTGAGATCACCTGGTTTTTGTCTTTCTCTGACTGACTTATTCCACTTAGCATTATTCTCTCTAGCTCCCTCCATGTCATTGTAAATGCAGGACTGCATTCTTCTCTACTGCCGAATACTACTCCCCACAGATACCTCCTCTTCTGTAGCCATTCCTGAGCGGATGGACGCGTGGGCTGCTCCCACAGTCTGGCAACTTTACGATGGGGCAACAAACACTGGGGTGCACGTATCCCTTTGAATCAATGTTTTCATTTTGGGGAGGTAAATACCAAATACTGCACTTACTGGACTGTAGGGTAGCTCTATTCTTATTTCATTTAAAAATTTTTTTTAAAAGATTTAATCTGTTTTTTCAACAGAGAGACACAGCAAGAGAGGGAATACAAGCAGGGGTGTGGGAGAGGGAGAAGCAGGTGTCCTGCCCAGCAGACAGCTTGATGCGGGGCTCTATCCCGGGACCCTGGGATCATGACCTGAGCTGAAGGCAGATGCTTAATGACTGAGCCACCCGGGTGCCCCAGGTTAGCTCTGTTTTTGATTAGGGGAACCTCCATATGGTTTTCCACAGTGGCCACACCAGTTTGCATTCCTACCAATAGTGCAAGAGGGTTCCTCTTTCTCTGCATCCTTGCCAACACTTGTTTCTTATGTTATTGATTTTAGCCATTCTGACAAGTGTGAGGTGGCATCTCACTGTGGTTTTGATCTGCATTTCCCTGATGAGGAGTGATACTGAGCATCTTTTCATGTGTCTGTTGGCATCTGGATGTCTTCTTCAGAGAAATATCTGTTCATCCCACTGTCATCAGAGTACTTGTTTTTTTGTTTTGTTTTTGGGTGTTGAGTTGTATAAGTTCTTTCTATATTTTGGATACTAATCCTTTATTGGATATAACATTTGCAAGTATCTTCTTCCATTCAGTTGCTTGCCTTTCAGTTTTGCTATTTCTTTCTCTGTGCAGAAACTTCTTATTTTGAGGTAATTCCAATAGTTTATTTTTGGTTTTGTTTCCCTTGCCTCAGGAGACAGATCTAGAAAAATGTTGCTAAGGCCAGTGTCAGAGACATTACTGCCCGTGCTCTCTTCTAGGACTTCTATGGTTTCAGGTCTCACATGCAGACTTTAATCCATTTTGAGTTTCTGTTTGTGTGTGGTGACAGAAGGTGGTCCTGTTGATTCTTCTGCAAGCTGCCACCCAGTTCTCCCAACGCCAGTTGTTGAAGAAACTGTCTTTTTCCCATTGTGTATTCATTCCTCCTTTGTTGAAGATTAGTTGACCATATAGTTGTGGGCTTATCTCTGGGTTTTCCGTTCCATTCCACTGACCTATGTGTTTGTTTTTATGCCAGTACTATTCAGCTTTAATTATTACAACTTTGTAATATAGCTTGAAATCCAGAATTGTGATATCTCCAGATTTGTTTTTCTTTTTTCAACGTTGCCTTGGCTATTCAGGGTCTTTGTGGTTCCATACAAATTTAGGGCTGTTTGTTCTAGTTCTGTGAAAAATGCTGTTCATGTTTCGATAGGGATTGCATTCAATCTGTAGATTGTTTTGGCTAGTAAAGACATTGCACAGTATTTGTTTTTCTGATCCATGAGCATAGAATGTCTTTCTATTTTTTCCTGTTGTCTTCAATTCCTTTCATCCGTGTTTTATAGTTTCCAGAGTACATGTCTTTTACCTCTTTGGTTAACTTTATTCCTAGGTATTTTATTAATTTTGGTGCAACTGTAAATGGAATTGTTTTCTTAATTTCACTTTTTGCTGCTTCAGTATTAGTGTATAGAAATGCAACAGATTTCTGTACCTTGCTTTCGTGTCCTGTGACTTTACTGAATTCATTTATCGGCTATAGTCATTTTTTGGTGGAGTCTTTAGAGTTTCTACATATAATATCAAGTGAGCAAATAATGAGAGTTTTTCATATTCCTTACCAATTTGGAAGACTTTTATTTCTTTATGTTCTCTGAGTGCTGTGGCTAAGACTTTTAGTACTACGTTGAATAACAGTGGTTGAGTGTTAGGATTCATTTAATCAAGGGAGTGAAAGATTTGAACACTGAAAACTACAAAACAGTGCTGGGACAAATTAAAGACACGTTAATAAGTGGAAAAACATCCCAGGTTTACAGATTGGAAGACCTAATATTAAAAATATGTCAATACTATTCTAAAACCATCTACGAATTCAGTGCAATCTCTCCCCAAATTATCATGGCCTCCCCCCTCCCTGAAATGGAAGAGACAACCCTCATATGAAATCGCAGGGGGCCCTAGGTGGCCAGAGCAATCCGGAACAAGAACAAAGTCGGAGGGCTCAAACTCCCTGATTTCAAAACCCACTACAAAGCTACAGTAATCGAAACAGTGTGATTCTGGTAGAAAGACAGACATACAGACCAACAGACAAGGACTGAAGATCTGGAAATAAACCTATACAACCACAGCCAATTGGCTTCCAACCCAGGTTCCAAGACTAGTCAATAAGGAAAAAATGATTTCTTCAACAAATGGTGTTGGAAAAAGTGGATATCCCCATACAAAAAAATAAAGGTTTTTGCTCCCTATCTCACACCATACACAAAAATGAACTACAATGGATCAATGAGCTAAAGCACTAAAATAATAAAACTCCTAGTAGAAAACATAGAGTTAAATCTTCATGAGCTTGCAGATGGCAGTGATTTCTTAGATCTGAACTTAGATATGAACATGAGCAACAGAAGAAAAAATATATGTTTGACTTCATCAAAAATAAAAATTTTGTGCATCAAAGGACACTAGAAAGAAAGTAAAAGGACAGCCAACAGATGGAACAAAATATCTGCAAATCATGTATCTGATATCCAGAATATATAGCAACATTGTTTCTGCAACAGTGGGAAACGCCACTTCATTATTTGCTCTGAAGCTGTTTACTGATTGTGGATCTCACCTCAGAATATTATTTTTAAAAATTAGTTCCAGGGGCGCCTGGGTGGCACAGATGGTTGAGCATTGACTTTTGGTTTCAGCTTTGGTCATGGTCTTGGGGTTGTGGGTTGGAGCCGAGTCCCGTGTCGGGCTCCATGCCCCAGGTGGAGTCTGCCGGAGATTCTCTCCCTCTGTCCCTCCCTCTGCTTGTGCTCTTGTGTTCTTTCTCTCTCCAAAAAAGAGAATAAATCTTAAAAGTTAGTTCCAGAACTTTTCAGAAACTGTGCTAGTATCTGATTTCCTCATACATTCCTGTTGCCCTAGCCCTACCAACTCTTCCATACGCTTTCCTACTTAAACATTGTGCTTTGAGAGGAGGTTACATTCTCTCCATATCACTGGTCACTGAGATCCTCTGGGTCGGGATCTCAGGAGGTCAGTCTTTAGACACACAAGTATTAGTGTGAGAACTAAATGCTCACTCTGTTACCCAGTGTGGCTGAATCCCAATGACATTTTCTTTCACCTCTGAATAATCCATAAGGAAAGCTATGGGATCCTTGAACTCAAGTTGAGTTCATGGCCTATTGATTTGATATAAAAACCATTTCTTTAAGAAAAGCCACAGGGGTTGCCTGGGTGGCTCAATGGGTTAAGGCCTCTGCCTTCAGCTCAGGTCATGATCTCAGGGTCCTGAGATCGGGCTCTCTGCTCAGCGGGGAGCCTGTTCCCCCTCTCTCTCTGTCTGCCTCTCTGTCTACTTGTGATCTCTGTCTGTCAAATAAATAAATAAATCTTTGAAAAGAAATAAAAGAAAATCCACAATTGTATTGGTAAAATAGTACATATTATAATTGTAATTCCTCTTCCCGGTGATGTCTTTGAGTGCCAAAATACCCTGAAGATAACTTTATTGGACGTTTTTCCTTAAATGATTAGAAAGAAACCCTAAAACTCAATCCTTTTTATCTCTTACTTGTAGGAAAATCTTTCTTCCTGTCATTGAATCACAGAATGATAGCTAACATTTATTGAGCCCTTACTATATACCAGAAACTTTTTTTTTAAGACTTTGTTTACTTGAGAGAGAGCAAGCGTACAGTGGGGTGTGTGGGGGGAGGGGCAGAGGCAGAGGGGGAAGCTGACTCCCTGTTGAGCAGGGAGCCTGATGTGGGGCTCCATCCCAGGACCCTGAGATCATGACCTGAGCCAAAGGCAGACGCTTCAGCGAGTGAGCCACCCAGGTGCCCATATTAGACACTGTTTTAAGAACATGATAATACTATTATCATCCCCACCCTAAAGAGGGCATGGTGGAGGGGCTCGTCTGCCCACTCAGTCAGTGGGGAAACCAGGGTTGGGGCCCGGGCTGCGCAGCATGCCTCCCAACCACAGAGCCCTCGGCCACGGTGCCACACTGCCCTATGTCTCATCCTGGCAAGAGAAAGAGCCAAAGGGATCCCAGAGTCATTCTAGGCCCTCCACTCCGCAGGCAAATGCACGGCCTGGGTCAGAGCCACCCACCAAACCATGATTCCTCCACTTGACAGTGAAGGGACGGGCCTTCCTTCTGCCTGTCCTTTCCATCCACTGACAATGACTTCAGGCCTTTCTTCTCTTCTACTCTGTGCACTGTCGTCCCCACCCCAAAGCACACACACAGCACATGCAGCACCTCACCCGGGGTCATATCAAGCTTCCCTCTACAGCCGTTTCAGACCTGCTTGGACGGTTTCCTTATACAAACAAGGTTTCCCAGACTCAGCTGTAATCCAGCTGCTTCTTTCAGAGGATGTCGTTTTTATTCTTACAAGCCGCAGGCGGTGATGTTAGCTTGGGTCGGGTGGGAAGCAGTACACGGGCATCCCACAGGACACGCAGGACGTCTGTGAGGCCCACAGACGGTTGGGGCTGGGCAGGGGAGGAAAAGTGGGCTTTAGAAGAGGAGGAGGGTGACCAGCACGTGACAAGTCCTTGTTGAGCACCTACTTTGTGTGATGCAGTATGATAAGCACCAGAGTTCCAGGGAGAAAAAGCAAAGCCATTACTGTCGGGGGAGACAGTCCACAAAGACCAGGCACACGAAGAGGTCAGCTCAGACTCACGGAAGCCCTCCGAAGGCGAGGCCAAGCAGGAAAGGGGCTCAGGGTGGGGGTGGGGTGTGTGTGGCTGTGGACTGGGTACAGACAGGATGACCGGGGGAGCTTTCCAAGGGCGATGCCTACCAGGGCGGGGGGCCTCTGGGTCTGCGAGCCGCAGACAGGTGATATTTCTTTGGGGGAAGTACACATACTTGCTACCTTGCTGACCTGAACAACTTAAAATTAATACATGTCCCAAACTGCTGTACGTATTAAATTTTAATCCCTGTCTCAGGTCTTAGAAATGTCCCCTAAGAGAAATCTGCCATAAAGTATCTTTTGCAGAATCTGATTTTCTCCATACTGGGGAAAATTCTGTAAGGTCAGACAGTCTCTGAGAGCTGAGGACTTGGGCCCAGGCTTGAACTGGGGTGCCTAGAAACACCAGGAAGAGCACCCCGGTTCTCGGGACGGAAGAAGCCTTCAATTTGGGAGTGATGGCAATTACCTCTCAAGAAGCAGCTACACTTCGTCTTTAAAGTGAACCCAGAGGGTGCTCTGAGGTGGGTGGGCCATCATTGCCCTGACCCTAACCCCGGTGAGGAACAGACTGGAGCTCAGAGAGGCGGAACTACAAACCCAAAGGGCGACAGCGAGAGAGGGTGGGTGTTTGCACATCCGATCTCCAAGATCCCAGGCCCATTCTCCAGGCACCAGGTCAGGGTCCGGAGCCCCTTCCCCCGCCGCAGGGTGGGTGGCAATGGCAGGACGCCTTCTGCTCCCAGGACCGCAGGTTCTCAAGACACGCTGGGATCCACGTGTGTAGGACAGGGCTTGCCCCCGCTCAGCCCACCTGTCTGTCCCCCACCGCCATCACCCCAGCCTCCTCCTCTTCATTCCCTACCCCCTCAGAAGTGTGCTGGGCTCTTCAGCTGGACCAACCCTCTCCCCGGGCCACTCTTCTCTGCTGGTTGATCAGGGAGCACACCTGCCGAGTTGGGGGCCCTGACAGGGCTGGAGGGACAGCGGAAGGGAGGAAGCCCAGAGCCCACGGGGCAGGGGGGCATATCCCGAACAGGGGCTCACTGCTTCAGGACACAGGTGTGTGGAGAGGAAACCACTGCTTCAGGGCTGCCCCTTGGCTGCACAACAGGTAACGAGCAGGTTTTCAGTTCAAACACCGAGAAAGAGAGAGAGAGAGAGAGAGAGAGAGAGAGAGCGTGCACATTAGCTCTGTTGGAAGGAGGGAGGTGCTGGTGTGTGAACTGGGCTTAAATTATTCTCACCAAAAATGCTGAGATCTGGGGCTTTGGGGTTTCCTGTGTTTGCTTAGACGATACAACCAGTGAACACACATCTCAGAGAGCCTCAGGACAAATTCAGGGCCGGCTTTATTTCCTTAGTCTGGCCTTTTTGGGCTGCTTCACAAGGAATACAGTACACCCGGGAGACCACCCAAGGATGTTACAGACACACAGGCCCACGATCCACAGAGGCCATTTCAGACCAGGCCCGCCTGATGGGGATAAAACCGGGAGGCCTGTCCTGCTTGTCACAGGTCAGCAGGGACCCAGGCCCACCGGCCCACTGGGAAGCTCAGGGCTGTCCTCTCCAGGCCTACCTGGACCGCCCACTTGTCCCCCAGAGCACAGTGAGATCAAAACTCAGAGTCAGGAGTGGTATTGCTACCTGGGTGTCGGACGCCCAGCACCGCCAGTGCAGACGCGACTCTGCCAGGAACGGAAACCTGGTGCTGCTGTTTAACGCCTCAGAACCCGAGTGCGCTTTCACTGAGAGCAGAGTGACGGTTCAGGTCCTCCTCACTCGGAAGCCCTGTGAATCCGAAGCAGGTTCAGGGAAACGGGAAGCTGACCTCAGAAGGGCCCCTGGGAAATCTCTCCTGACCTGCCAAGCCCAGTCTCCTCTGAGCACCCACAGCCCTGCCTAAAGGTCCGCTAATGTCGGAGCAGATTCCTAAGCTACTCATTACGCAGAGTTTCAGCTACATTTAACTACATTTAACTTAATTTCTTAATTATATGTTTTAATTTTTAATTAGACACCTGAAAGTACCAGCTACACTTTTTAAGTAGAAGCGCTGCTGGTAACAGGAGTGGAGGGTCATTACCACCCCGAACCGTCTGCAATCCTGCTTCCCGGGGAGAGCGGGGGCAAACCCGGCGCTGGCGCACTCCGCACGCAGGGACACAAAGCCGCGTCCGGGCCCCTGGGTCTGGCCCCCTGTTCCATACCGGGAAGGACGATCTCGCTTCCCCGGGCGACGCCCCCGGTTGAAATCAGGCGATTCCAACATAAAAGTCCATCTTTGTGGAGAACCGCGAGGACAAGCTCTTTGTCTTGGGAGCGCCGGGGGACGGGGTTCGTCCTCCCGCTTCCTAGCTAATGAGTAACCGGAGAACCGCGCGAAGCCTCCACAAGTGCTTGAGTTCCGCACTCCGCCCCCCTCAGTCCCTTCCGACCCCAGCAACGCAAATCGGTCTGGAAACCCCATTTCCTCCGGAGGACTCCCGAAGTGGACGCCAGTTTGCTAAACGGTCTCTAAGCGCCTGGAAAGCCCAAGCTCCCTTCCGCAGCGCCGCGGCGGCCCCTCGGTGCCCCTCCCGGTCCCCACCCGCCGGACCCCACCTCGGTGCCCGCCCCCCCCGGCCCCCGTCCCCATCCGCCAGACCCTACCTCGGTCCCGGAGACTTTGTCCGCCGCGCTGCGAGCCATGGTGGCGCCGCCTTTGTCCGACCTTGGAGGAAAACGTTCCCATAAAGGCCACTGTCCCGCGCGCCCCGCTCCCGGCGCGAGCGGGACCCGTAGGCGGCCCGGGACCCTCCCCGGCGGGGCGGACCTCCTGCCCGGGAAAACGCCCCTCCTCCGTGGAGGGCCCCTCCCCCCGCAGAGCGCTCCTCGCAGGGCAGACCCCCTCCCCCCTCCCCCCGCAGAGCGCTCCCCGCAGGGCAGACCCCCTCCCCCCCAGAGCGCTCCTCGCAGGGCAGACCCCCTTCCCCCCCCCCCCCCCGCAGAGCGCTCCCCGCAGGGCAGACCCCCTCCACTGGGCGGGGGGCGGAGGGTCTGGGGAGACTGCGGGGAGGGCGCGCCGCTCTCACCTCCCGCAGGCGCACCCAGCGCGCAGGTGCCCTCACCTGGGCGGTCAAGGGGGCGGGGGCGCAGGGCTCCTCCCTCCGGAGCGAGGCCGGGTGGTGGCCGGGCCTTTGCTTTTACTTTTGTTCTCAGGAAGCCTGGGAACCTGGGATTGTGTTCTCAGACCAGTGGCTGGGGCGCTGCGTCGGATTTCTGCCAGTGTAGACCCATCAGATCCTGATTTCTGCTCCGGAAGACCATCAGCCACTGGTTTCCCCCAGTGCGAACAGACTGGTACCTGGTTTACACTGGCGAGTAGCCGGACTCGCTTTCTCTTCCGTCCAAGTGAGCCCCTTGGCTGACGGGGTGCCCGAGAGCCTCCTTGTTGGGGGTGGGAGGGTCTTCCAGAAGGCCCCGCTGATCTCGCACCCTGCACGGGGTCTTGACCAGAAACATAGGCACTGGTTCATCCCACCCAATGCAGGACAAACGGGCTCATTTAGGGAAGAGCTTCAGTTGTACAGAGAAATAAGCCACGCTGGAACCGGAAGGCTCCTGGCCACAGGTCCCAGAAAGACTAAAGCTGAGGGAGGCACAGAGGAGTTGCCTCCTCACCCATCACGCTGGCTCTTTTCAATTCCTCTGACTGCTCCCTGCCTCTCTCATCAGCTCGGCTTCTTGGAACCTCCAGGCCTGTCTCAGTGCTTGGGAACCTGGCTGTCCTGCAGTCCCCGGAGCCCTCCCATCAGTCCCTGCCCCATCCTCCGGCTCCTCTACTCTCCCTGTGGGAGTCCTGCCCACGGTGCCCCAGGAAAGGAGCCATTCTTTACAAGCCTGTGTGGTCCCAAAGCACCTGCCAGGACAGAACTTGGGAAAGTTGGCACACCTCCAGAGGAGACGACTTTGTCCCTGAGGTCAGCTTCTCCAGGGTCCAGGAGCTGACCTCATGGGAGGCCAACCGTTCCCCTGATGGCTGGTCAGGGTGCAGCCCTGGAATCTCACTCTTACTGGAGATTTTGGGACCTACAGGTGAAACCCACTTGCCACAGTCATTGTGCAGAGGGAAAGCAGAGCCTGCACAGGGACAGCCAAAGTTTTTAAGAATCTGGGTCCTTCTTTGTTGTGTATCCATAGAGTCAGAAGTGTTTTCTAAGAAGTTTCCCCCAAAATTTGGACTACTGAAATGGCTTGATTTATTCCAGAAGTACTTATGAGTCACCGACTTTGGGTCAGTGGGTCAGACACCTGGGGGTCCGACGTTCCAATGGAGGGAGACAAATAAACCAAGGGACAGAGAATAAAGCACAATAAAGCAGGGGGTCCTGACAGAGAAGACTATGCAGGGACCAGAAGAGAGTGTGGAAGCGATCTGCTTGCTACCTCATGTGTGCAAAGGCCTGCCCTGGGGTGGGAATGGTTCTGGTGTGCCCGAGGAAGGCTGGGAGCATGGTGACAAGGGCAGATGCAGAGCAATCAGGACTGAAAATGCAGCAGGGATAAGTAGGTCATGGCAATGAACTTTGTTTTATTCTGAGTGTCGTGAGAAAGCACTATGGAGAGAGTTTGGGAAGGAAGTGACATTATCTGATTTACATTCCAAACATGTCCCCCTGGCTGCAGTTTAGAGCCCACAGCTGGTCTGGGCAGGGAGACCCATCAGGAAGCAACTGCCACAGTCTCAGTGAGAATGATGGGCTGGGTTGAGGTGGGAGTGACAGAGGTTATGAGAAGCAGCCCAGGAAAGTCAGAGAGATTTGAGAGAAGCAGTTGACAGCTGCATCCCTGGAGAATCAGGGAAAGCATAGCTGATCGGGAGAGTGGCTTGTGCCAGCCCCAGTAACATACTCCCTGTAGGTCGAAGCTGGAGACCACAAAGCCACGTGTCTCAGATCCTAGAGGTCAGAGCAGACATGCCTGGCTTTGGTAACACGTGCACCACGTGAAATGTGGAAGGAACCACAGGAAGTAGTGACTCCTCTAGCAGATTGACAATGAAGGGGTTTGGTTCATTTGGGGCAGTTTGGGTCTCATCCCTGACAGCTGTGGTTCTGAGTGGAAGGAAATAGGACTGTGGGGAGGTTGCCTAAAACAAACTTCGAGTACGGTTGGGTGTTTCTCCAACATTTCTGGATGTTCCTGTTTACCTGAACCTCACACAGATGCTATAATCTCCCTAATATCTTATAGTACATCCCATCCTGCTGAAATTAGCTACAGTAGATTCTGGTGTCTGTAGTTAAGAATCAGCACCAAAACAGCAACTCAAGGATTTGGGTCCTGATCAGCAGGTCAGAGGGTTGGCCCCCTTTACTGCAGTGGGAGAGATTCAGAAGAAGCAGATTGCGGAGGAGAAGGCATGTTGACACTGAGACATCTGTTAACTGTGTTGGGCCGAGAGCAGAGGTCAGAGGTCCGGCTGGAAACACAGAGCTGGAAATGCCCACACATGGGTGTGTTTAGAGAGGAGAGACCGGACGTGCAGACAGAAGGGAAGAGGGGCCACGACTGAGATGGGAATATGCCACCTTTAGAGGTTGTAAGAGTAGATGTGCTTCCTCAAATTCTTCCAAAAAACTGAAGAGGAGGGAATAGTTTCTAATTCATTCTATGAGAGCAGCATCTCTGATCCCAAAGCCAGATAAAGACATCACAAGAAAACTACAGGCCAACATCCCTGATAAATATCTGAAGATGGAAACAATTTCAACAAAATTTTAGCAAATAGAATCCAAGAGCACATTAGAGGGTTACAGGAATAAGTGAGATTGATCCCAGGAATGCAAAGGTGGCTTCACAGGAAAAAAATGGTGGAGTACATCACTATAACCGAACAATGTGGGGCAGGAAGTTTATCTTGATTGACACAGGAAAGATATTTTTAAAAATCCAACACCATCTCAAGAAAAAGGCTCTCAGAAAATGATAATTAGAGAGAAAATTCTTTGACATGAGAAACAGTATTTGTGGAAAACCCAATTAACACCATTCACAATGGTGAAAGACTGTAAACTTTCTCTCTAAGAACCAGAAGAGAACCTAAATTGCTAAGGAAATGTTGAAAAAGAAAAACAAAACTGGGGGAATCACATTGCCTGATTTCAAGCTTTGCTATAAAGCTGTGATCACCAAGACAGCATGATACTGGAACAAAAACAGACATATAGACCAGTGGAACAGAGTAGAGAGCCCAGATATGGACCCTCAACTTTATGGTCAAATAATCTTCGACAAAGCAGGAAAAAATATCCAGTGGAAAAAAGACAGTCTCTTCAATAAATGGTGCTGGGAAAAGTGGACAGCTATATGTAGAAGAATGAAACTCAACCATTGTCTTACACCATACACAAAGATAAACTCAAAATGGATAAAAGACTTCAACATGAGGCAGGAATCCATCAGAATCCTAGAGGAGAACATAGGCAGTAACCTCTTCGACACTGGCCACAGCAACTTCTTTCAAGATATGTCTCCAAAGGCAAAGGAAACAAAAGCAAAAATGGTCTTTTGGGACTTCATCAAGATCAAAAGCTTTTGCACAGCAAAGGAAACAGTCAACAAAACAAAAAGGCAACCCATGGAATGGAAGAAGATGTTTGCAAACAGACAAAGGGCTGACATCCAAGATCTATAAAGAACTTCTCAAATTCAACACACACAAAACAGATAATCATGTCAAAAAATGGGCAGAAGACATGAATAAACACTTCTCCAATGAAGACATACAAATGGCTAACAGATACATGAAAAAATGTTCATTGTCACTGGCCATCAGGGAGATTCAAATCAAAACCACATTGAGATACCATCTTACACCAGTTAGAATGGCCACAACCAACAAGACTGTAAACAACATGTGTTGGAGAGGATGTGGAGAAAGGGTAACCCTCTTACATTGTTGGTGGGAATGCAAGTTGGTGCAGCCACTCTGGAAACCAGTGTGGAGATTCCTTAAGAAATGAAAAATAGAGCTACCCTCTGACACTGCAGTTGCATTATTGGGTATTTACCCAATTGTTTTTGCTATTAGGGGACACTTGCAGTTTCATATGAATTTAAGGATCAGTTTTCCATCTTTAAAAAAACAAAAAACAAAACAAAACGCTGTTGATGTTTGATAGGAATCATGTTGAATCTGTAGATCACTTTGGGTAGCACTGACATTTGGATGTAGTTAGTTCTTCCTATCCATGGACATGCTATGTCTTTCCATTTATTAGGTTATCTCTACTTTCTTTCAACAATCTGTTGTAGTTTCTGGCATGCGAGTCTTTTACTTCCTTAATTAGATTTAGTCCTAAGTAATTCTACTAGATGCTATTCTAAATAGAATTATTTTCTTAATTTCACTTTTAAGTTATTCATTGCTGGTGTATAGAAGCACAATTGATTTGTGTGTATTGGTCTTGTACTTTGCAACTTCGCTGACTTATGTCACTCAGCATAATCTCTTCCAATCCTGTCCATGTTGATACAAATTTGGGTATTCATCCTTTCTGATGGAGGCATGGTACTTCATAGTACATATGGACCATATCTTCTTTATCCATTCGCCTGTTGAAGGGCATCTTGGTTCTTTCCACTGTTTGGTGACTGTGGCCATTGCTGCAATTTTGGAAAAAAAGTTGGAAGCACAACAAAGTTGGGGGACTCACATTACCTGCAAAGCTACAGTAATGAAAACTCCCATAGCTTGGTTCTGATATAAAGACAGACAGAGATGAATGGAACAGAATAGAGAGCCCAGAAACAAACATTTACATATATGATTAAATGATTTTTTAACAAATATGACAAGAACATTCAATGGGAAAAGACAGTATTTTCAACAAATGGTGGTGGTAAAACTGGACATCCACATATTGAAGAATGAAATTGGACCCTTACTTCATGCCATATTAAAAACTAACCCAAATAGATAAAGGACCTAAATGCAAGAACTAAGGCTATGAAATTTTTAGAATAAAATTGGGATAAATCTTCATGACCTTGGATTTGGCAGTGGTTTCTTAGCCATGACTCCAAAGAACACAAGCTACATAAGAAAAAATACATAAATTGGACTTCATAAAAATTTGAAACTTTTGTACATCAAAGCACACATCAAGAAAGTGAAGAAAGACAACACACAGAATGGGAGAAAATATTTGGGAGTCTTATTTTCAATAAGGGATTAGTATCCAGAGTATATAAAGAGTTCCTTAGCTCAACAACCGAGACAACAATCCAGGTAAACAACAGACAGAGGACTTAAATAGACCTTTTTCCAAAGAAGATAAACAGAGGGTCAAGAAGCACATGAAAAGGTGCTCGGCATTGTTAATCACTAGGGATGTGTAAATCAAAAGCACAGTGAGATACCTCGCCAGGACTGTTTTAAAAAAAAGGGGAGGATGAATAAAAAGTATATGTGAGGGTAGAGAAATTAGAACACTTGTACATTGTTCTTGGAAATGTAGCATTCTTCAGCCTCTGTGGGAAAGTTGGGCATTTACTAAATAGTTAAACATAGATTTCCCTGTGACTGAGGATCCATTCCTGGGTACATACCCAAGAGAAATGAAAATATAAATTAGCAGAAATACTTGTACATAAGTGTTTGTAGCAACACTCTTCACAATTTCCAAAAAGTAGAAACAATCCAATTTCTATCCACAGATGAATCAATAAAGAAAGCGTGATAGATCCACACAGTGGAATATCTTTCAGTCACAGAAAGAAAGCACATTTCGATTCATGCTACAACATGGATGAGCGTTAAAAACATTTTACGAGTGGAAGGAAACCAGACACAAAGGCCACATACTTACTGTATGGTTCCGTGTATGTGATATATCTAGAGTGGACAACCCATAGAGATGGGGTTGGGGGGTTAATGCTCCAGGAATAGGATTTGTCTCGTATGGGCAGTGCTCTGGAGCCAGATGGTGGGGTTGGTTGCATCACACGTAAATTTACGGAATATCATTGAACTGTACACTTTCAGATGGCTGAAATGGTGAATTCTATGTTATGTGAGTATTACCTCACGAAAAATAAATTGCAGGGGCGCCTGCATGGCTCAGCGGGTTAAGCCTCTGCCTCTGGCTCAGGTCATGATCTCAGGGTCCTGGGATGAAGCCCCGCATCAGGCTCTCTGCTCCGCGGGGCCTACTTCCCTCTCTCTCTCGGCAGCTCCCCCTGTTTGTGCTCTCTCTCTGTGTCAAATAAATAAATAAAATCTTAAAAAAATAAAAAAACCCACAAAAATAAATTGCAAATAGAAGAACAGATTATGAGAAGCAAAACCTTAAAACTGAAAAAAAGCGAAGATTGTGGTGAAATTGGGATAGGGAAGTATTTGATAATTTGATAAATGCACAAAGCACGGACTGTGACTAAAACGCTGACATACTTGACTACGTTAAGATTAAATTAATTTAAATTCCTATCCATGGACATGAGGAGGATGAATTTAAAAGATAATCCACAAAATGGGTATGTTTCAATCTGTTGTAGTCACGTAGTGATCAAGACCCAGAACACAAAAAGAGTTCTTAAAAACTAAAAAAGAAAAAAAAAAAAAGTGAGACAGAGAGAGACAGTCTCATGGGAAATTAGGCAAAGGTTAAGAGCTGGCATTTCAAAACACTAAACTATAATGATTAATAAACAAAAAAATGTTCATTCTTTCTAGCAATTAGGAAAATGTAAGTGTAGACAGACTCTCTTATCTGTCACTTACCCAAGTAGGTAAAGCCTAAAAATATTTAAAGTTAAAAAGTTTTTTTTTGAAGATTTTATTTATCTGACAGAGAGAGATCATAAGTAGGCAGAGAGGCAGGCAGAGAGAGAGGGGGAAGCAGACTCCCCACTGAGCAGAGAGCCCAATGCGACACTTGATCCCAGGACACTGGGATCAGGACCTGAGCCAAAGGCAGAGGCTTTAACCCACTGAACCACCCAGGCACCCAAAAATAGTTTTTATAAAATACAATATCAAGCTAAAACATTTCGTATTTTTAAATAGTGTGGCCTAAAAATCTCCAGGGTTTGGTGTCTGCTGAGAGTTGATGGAAGTGGCCAAGAAACTTCACGGTCAGCAAATCCCGAGAAGGCGGGCACACACCAGAGAGGAACACTGGCAGTTTCTAGTGGTTCCCAAGCCCTCACTCTGGCACTGTCAGGCCAGCCCTGAGTGTCCAACAACTGGGGGAACAGCGGAGCGCATCGCTCACTTACAGAAAGGAGCACAGCAGATGAAACGAATGAACACGGAGAAGCCTCAAAGGCCGTGCTGAGTAGGAAAGACGGCACATTACAAAAGGATCAGAATGGTGAGATGGTGTGGTGTCACTTCAGTAGATCCAGAGGGCTCCGGACTGTTTCCCGGCACATGCCCAGGCTGTGAAAGCATAGAATCGTGTGTGCGAGGTCACACACAGTCTAATGTCTGGTCAGATCTCCCTGTGGGCACTCAGAGCCTGTGCTGCCTTTTCTCTGTGTGGTCTTGCACACAGTGACCCGAGACACTGGCAGCAAGCTGTGCTGCCCACTCCGGAGGCTGCCAGAGGCTGGGTTCACGGCAGAAGCCGGTTTCAGTTCTCAGCTTGTGTTCTACCTTTGCTGCTGCTTCCAGTCAAAGTCTTAATCGGAGATTATCTTGGGAAATAGGCTGGTCCCAGGCAAGAATCACATGTGAAACCTCTGGGTGGGCATCCCGGTGACCGGATGGATGGAGCACGTATCCGAGGAGAACCCCATAAAGTAGCGGCCTGCACTGCCGGCCTCCATGCAGGGACCGTGCTCAGGGAGCCCCCCTCGTGGCAGAACACTGTGCACCCTGGGGGTGGTGGAAATTCTCTGAGTGAGAGTTCTGTTCGCTCCCCAGAGGGAAGCCTGCGTGGGGCTGGCTGGGGCGTGCTTGCGGACCATCTGTGTGCCCTGGGGCAGGGCCAGGCTCTGGGAGGGTCCCCTCTGGTTCAGCCCTTGGTGCCTCCGCCTGGTCTCCTTTCTCTTGCAGGCTCTCTCACCCTGCTGGCCTTCCTCCCCCACCTTAGATGTCTTGTGCGCTGAACCAGCTTGCCTCATCAGTCCTTGGAATTTTTAACCTTTCTCTCCCAAGATAAAGGACATGCAGACAGCAGCAGGCAGAAGGACGTGTGTTTGTGGAGTGGGTGTGAGTGCTGCTCGTTCATTAGCCCACACGGGGCGGCCCTGAGGTCGGCCTCGCAGGGAAGCAGCAGAGAGAGGAGGGAGGCGCCTCTTCTGCGCACCTGATGCGCTCCGGACGCTGAGCAGACGCTGAGCTGGACACGCCTGGAGGCGAGCCCCCGAGCCCTCGCATCCCAGTGACCGAGATGCCAACCAAACAAAAGACAGAGTAAGGGTTTTTTATTGATACAAAATGTATTATTTGCCCCGGGGTGCAGGTCTGTGAACCCCCAGTCTTACCCGAGTCACAGCACTCACCACGGCACACGCGCTCCCCAGCGTACATCCCCACCACCCTCTCCCTGCCCCCCCAGCCCCAGCCCCTCTCATTTGTTTCCTGAAGGACAGACTGACTTTTGAGAGTCACCAAGAGGGGGCAAGATAGGGAAGGGCAGGGCTGGGACCCAGCTGTAGACATGTCAGGCTAAAGGACAGGCTCGCTGCCCAGTTGTTAGTGGTCAGGCCCACCCCACAGAGGGAGCAGCAGGCACAGCAGGCCTGAGGTCAGACGAACGCAGTGCATTCTGGGACTACAAAGGGGTGGTGTGGGGGCTGGGGTCATGGCCTGTGTGGCTTTGGGGTGTCCTTGGGGAGATGATCTATGGCTCTACATGGGCCTTCTATGGCAGGAAGAGGAAGTGTCTGGTGAGTGGGCTGCGTCTCCCCTGCTGACAGCACCCGAGACTCCACCACTAAGGGTCAGGGCCTTGGGGTCTCTGGGCCACAGCTGCGGTTTGGCCTTTACTTTGTGAGCATTTAGGTTCTGTTGTTTGACTATTAAGAAGTCTCAAATAAAGAGAGATTTCTGAGCATGCTCTAAGATCCAAGCTGGTTGTGAATTCTGCCCTTCTTCATTCGCTTGTCTGTAGAAGACTGTAACTTTTCATATTTTCTATTTTGTAGACACCACTTAAATTTAACATCTGCATAGTTCATCTCTTTTTATCTCAACCCCTTGTTTTTCTGATAAGTTATAGTAAAGGAACATAGTAACAGAAAATATTAACTTTCCAGGTTTCCACAGTCCCTAAACATCAGAAAGTGGCCAAATGGCTGTGGCCACCCTCAGGACACAGCAGCACAGAGAGGCAGGGAGCTCACGCCCAGAGCAGGACTTCTGCCGCGAGGCTGTCCCCGCTCTCCAGGCGGTGCTGGCTGGCTGACCCCAGGCACAGGTCACGGAGCAGGCTGGGCACCAGCTCTCGTATCCCGGACAGCCCCTTTGCAGCTCACATGGGACCCTGAGCAGAAACCCGTATGTCCTGGCCCTCCACAGTCTGCTTTTCGGAAAACTCTCCACTATTTGCTCATTGAGGACAAAGCAGGAAAACAAAGATGAAAGAGTCTCTTCTGTTGAAGGTTTTGCTGTTTTTTCTCAACCAGCATTTCATATTTAAGTAAATACCATTGAGATAAAAATCTTTGACATGTAGGAAGTTTCTAATGTGTTAATTTGCTAATTTTTCTGAGAAACCCAGAGGAACTATATATCCTTCTATCACAGCAGAACAATGACGGAGCACAGGAATTAAGATTGTTTCCAGTTCAGGGCGCCTGGGTGGCTCAGTTGGTTTAGCACCTGCTCAGGTCGTGATCCGCGGGGTCCTGGGATCCCGCAGCAGCATCACAGCCCGCTCAGCAGGGAGGCTGCTTCTCCTACTCCCTCTGCCTTTGCCCCTTCCCCTGCTTGTACTCTCCCTCTCGCTCGCTCTCTGTCAAATAACATACACATAAATACATAAATAAATAAAGAATAAAATCTTAAAAAATAAAAAATAAAAATAAATTGTTTCCAGTTCAGAAGTAGTGAAAACCAAATATAATGAAAGGGTTTAGAAAATCCACCTGTTTCGACCCTGCAAACCCTTTGCCCCTCCAGGGAACTCAGTGGCAGATGTGGGCAACTGTCTGCTCACACACATTTCATTGTTCTCAGGATTTTACTCTGACTCAGGCCCTCCCCTCCCATGAAGGCAAACATCCAGTCAGCCTTGGAATGCGAGCTATCTCAGAGCAGGACCTCCTGTGTGTTATGGCACACTGTGGTGGTGGTGGGGGGTGGGGACTGCTGCTGAGGACATGGAGAGCCCCTGAGAAAGCAAACCCTGGTGTGGGCTCAGACCCTTCAGTGCTGGCCACCAAATGTCAGCCAGGTCTGGGCTTCAAGAACATTGTTGAGGGCTGACCCATCTCCCACTCCTACAGAAGTTGTCCACCACCCCTAAGTCAGGTCTGAGCTGGTTTGGGCTGCCTTTAGTGGTGTGGGGGGCTGGAGACAAGTGAAAGGCTCCTAGAGCCACAGATCAGTCATATTCTGTACCCACAGGGACTTTGCACTCCTGGCCACCCCTCGCCCGACTCCTGCTCATCTGCAGATCTCACCTGAAACCGTCCCTCTGCCAAGCACGCCTCACCCCACCTCTCTAGCTAATCTGGGGCCCTTTCAAAGGCTCTCCCTGCCATCACAGGTAGCTTTGTCCTGTGCAGCTCTGCATGTCATTCCTGTGGCTGTCGCGGTAACGTCTGCCTTCCCCACGAGGCTTTGGCTTCAGGAGGGCTGCAACCATCCTCTGTCCCCTATGAGCACCTACAGCGCGGGACGTGTGGCAGAAATGGAGTCTCTGCCAGGTGTTCCAAGCATTACCTCAGTTTAGTGGGACCAACATACACTGTCTGCTGAGCTCAGCCTAGGCAGGAGGCCAGCTGATGCCGTCTCTGACAGAGAGACTTGAGCAAGTGAAGCGAGGTCCCGATAGCAGGTGGAAATGCCATGTCCCAGAAGGACGGCTGTGGGTGTCAGGGCCTCCTCAGGCCCTCCGTGTTCCCCGGGCCTGGCCTCTGGATGGCAGGTGCAGGGGCAGAGTGGTGTGGCAAGAGGCCTCTGCAGCCCGGCCTGGGTGGGTGGTCCAGCAGAAGAAGTGGATTCTATCCTGAAGAAACACAAGGAGAGCTCAAGTCCCGACTATGCAGACTCAGCTCCCAGGGTTCAAGCTGAGGGTCCTGTTTTCTTTCCTCTTAGTTATTTTTTTGTCTTCTATTGTGACCTGTCATAGGATCGAAGGAAAATATAGATCACTGCATAATCTCCTCTGTTCAGCATCACTCACGTTAGGGTGCTGAGTGTCTGAAATGCCTCTGAAGCTCTTTTTTTCCCTCATGCCGTTCCCACTCTGAGACTGTCTTTGCCCTGATGGGGGATGTCCCCGTGCCACCCACATGCACAGCTGCACGGTAGTCTGGGTCTCCTGGCCTCGAGAGCTCCTACGTCGTGTTTGTGAGATTCACAGATGGATGAGGTTCTGAGTTCGCACATGTCTGTGAACACACAGCACTGCTGTCCCTTCCTCCTGTCATTCTGTGCAGGTCTCCATGGTGAGAAACTCCACACCTGGTCACTGTCCTCTGGCACACACCTGTGTCATCTGCATTTCTTGGTCACTGAGAATAGTGTTGCCATGAACGTTCTGGTACCCAGGAGCATGTCCCGGAGCAGATCTGGCGGGTACGCGCACCTCCAACTCTAGTGCAAGGCCGAAGTCTTCGCTAAGATGACCGATTCCAAATGCTTTTTCTGCTGCCATGGAGATGCACTTAGGGCTTTTTTCCCCTCCTTTAATCTGTTGATATGTGGAGTATAGTACTGATTTTATAATGTTAAACTAGCCCTGCGTTCTGGGATAAACCCTACTGATCACGATATATTGGCATTGTTCCACGTTCCCTGCCCGGGTTTACCGAGAATTTCTGTGCCTGTGCTCGTGCACGACCCATACTATTCTTTCCTTGTTCTAGTCTCTCATTGTCAACTTTTAATATCAATATTTATGCTTATCTTACAAAATAAGTTAAGATCTATTCTTTCATTTTCTGTTCCTTAGAAGAATTTATGTAACATTGGAATGTTTTTCCCTTAGGTGTTTGATGAACTTCTCAGGGGAGCATCTGAGCCTTGGAGTCTTTCTAGACAAATGACTTTTGATGATTGATTTAGTTGTTGTTTTGTTTTTTAGGGTTATAAGACTTTTTGATTTGCTATTTGTATTTGAGTTATTTTATTTTTTCTTTTCTTTTTTTGTTTTAAACTCTTTAGGATTTTTAAAAAATTTTAATTTTATTTTTCAGTGTTCCAGAATTCACTGTTTATGCACCATACCCAGTGCCCCATGCAATATGTGCCCTCCATAAAACCCACCACCAGGCTCACCTAACTCCCCACCCCCTCCTCTCCAAAACCCTCAGATTGTTTCTCAGAGTCCACAGTCTCTCATGGTTAGTCTTCCCCTCCGATTTCCTCAAATTCACTTTTCCTCTCCATCTCCCAATGTCCTCCATGTTATTTCTTATGCTCCACAAATAAGTGAAACCATATGATAATTGACTCTCTCTGCTTGACTTATTTCACTCAGCATAATCTCTTCCAGTCCCGTCCATGTTGCTACAAAAGTTGGGGATTCATCCTTTCTGATGGAGGCATCATACACCATAGTGTATATGGACCACATCTTCCTTATCCATTCATCTGTTGAAGGGCATCTTGGCTCTTTCCACTGTTTGGCGACTGTGACCATTGCTGCTATAAACATTGGGGTACAGATGGCCCTTCTTTTCACTACATCTGTATCTTTGGTGTAAAAACCCAGTAGTGCAATTGCAGGGTCAGAGGGAAGCTCTATTTTTAATTTCTTAAGGAATCTCCACACTGTTTTCCAGAGTGGCTGCATTCCCACCAACTTGCATTCCCACCAACAGTGTAAGAGGGTTCCCCTTTCTCCACATCCCCTCCAACACATGTTGTTTACTGTCTTGTTGGTTGTGGCCATTCTAACTGGTGTAAGGTGGTATCTCAATGTGGTTTTGATTTGAATCTCCCTGACTGCTATGAACATTTTCTCATGTGTCTGATAGCCATTTGTATGTCTTCATTGGAGAAGTGTTTATTCATGTCTTCTGCCCATTTTTTGACATGATTATCTATTTTGTGTGTGTTGAGTTTGAGGAGTTCTTTATAGATCTTGGATACCAGCCCTTTGTCCATAGTGTCATTTGCGAATATCTTCTCCCATTCCATGGGTTACCTCTTTGTTTTGTTGACTGTTTCCTTTGCTGTGCAGAAGCTTTTGATCTTGATGAAGTCCCAAAAGATCATTTTCCTTTTTCTTTGGAGACATATCTTGAAAGAAGTTGCTGTGGCCGATGTTGAAGAGGTTACTGCCTGTGTTCTCCTCAGGATTTTGATAGATTCCAGCCTCATGTTGAGGTCTTTAATCGATTTTGAGTTTATCTTTGTGTATGCTGTAGGAGAACGGTCAGGCTTCATTCTTCTACACATAGCTGTCCAATATTCCCAGCACCATTTATTGAAGAGACTGTCTTTTTTCCACTGTATATTCTTTCCTGCTTTGTTGAAGATTATTTGACCATAGAGTTGTGGGTCCATATCTGGGCTCTCTACTCTGTTCCACTGGTCTATGTGTCTGTTTTTGGGCCAGTACCATGCTGTTTTGGTGATGACAACTTTGTAGTAAAGTTTGAAATTGGGCAATGTGATGTCCTCAGTTTTGTTTTTCTTTTTCAACATATCCCTAGCAATTCAGGGTCTCTTCTGGTTCCATACAAATTTTGGGATTATTTGTTCCAACACTTTGAAAAATGCTCGTGGAATTTTGATTGGGATGGCATTGAAAGTATAGATTGCTCTGGGCAGTACAGACATTTAAACAATGTTTTTTCTTCCACTCCATGAGCATGGAATGGTCTTCCATCTTTTTTTTTTTTTTTTGTCTTCTTCAATCTCTTTCATGGGTGTTCTGTAGTTCCTCGAGTACAGATCCTTTACCTCTTTGGTTAGGTTTATTCCCAGGTATCTTATGGTTTCTGGTGCTATAAGTAAATGGAATCAATTCTCTAATTTCCCTTTCTATATTTTCATTGTTAGTGTATAAGAAAGCAACTGATTTCTGTACATTGATTTTGTATCCTGCCAGATTACTGAATTGCTGTATGAGTTCTTGTAATTTAGGGGTGGAGTCTTTCAGATTTTTCATATAAGATATTATGTCATCTGCAAAGAGAGAGTTATTTTATTTTTTCTAAGAATTTGTCTACCCCATTTAAAAGTTTTAATTTATTAGCATAGAATTATTTAAAAATACCCTCATATTTTAAAATGCCTGCAATATTGGTAGTTAAGTCTCTTTTTAAAATTCTTTACCAAAATTGGGATGATTTGACCATAATCTAATCAATTTTTTTTTCCTGCCCCATTTTCTCTCTCCTCTCCTTCAAGAAATCTAGTTGTCCATATATTAGAGCTCTTGATAATATACCATAGGTTCTTTAGGTTCTATTATTTTTTATTTTCCCTTCAATTGTCCTCTGTATTCTTAATATTGGATATTTCTACTTCTCTGTATTCCATGAATCTATATCCCATGAATTTGGCCTTGGCCACAAGAGCCATATAGCTGACTGGACTTGTAGTCCTTTGGCTTCCCGAATGTAATGTAAACCTTTGATACACATATTCATTAAGAAGCAAGGATGTAGGAGCAACTGTATCTTCCAGTGGGCAGTTTCTCATTGAGGTTGCATTGTCTTGGAGACCCACGAGCATGACCTAGAGACCGTGGCCTGCCCACTGTGGACTCTGTGTTGTGGAAAAATCCTTGAGTCTCCCACAGCTTCACTGAACAATAATTTCCTGACCATCCTCACGTTTGGTCTCTGCTCTTTGTAAAGGAGAGAAGAGAGACTGGAAATGAGCCAGTTTGTTCTCTGGGGTTGGGTGATTAATGCGTGTGGGGGGCGGTGGGAGTGACTCCTGGGGTCCCTCCTCTCAGGGACCTGAGTGAGGTCTGTGTGTCTTCTAGTCTCTGAGATGTGAGGACCCAGTGCCCAAGGCAGGAGTCTTGAGTTTCCCACCAACAGCAAAGTTGCTTTTTCAGCCATTGAAAGAGTGTCCAGCCGTCGTGGAAGGACAGGAAAAGCACTGGATGGGCGGTTAAGCTGCTGACTCTCAGTGCACCCCTTCATTCCTTGGGCTTCAGATTCCACAGCCGTGTAGTCACCGGCCAGTGAAGTGGGATCTGCAGCTTTCCCAGCTCAGCATCTGTTCTTACACCCAACTCCAGCACCCAAGCTTCCCTTTGGCAACCACATTATCTCACCTGCCTCCTCCCAAACAGTTCCAGAGGGCAGACCCCACCTTCCCCCCACCCTGAAGATGGACGTATGATCCAAGTCTACGCAACCCCATGCTCTGTCCTCTGGGTGCTCTGATGGCGTCAAGGATGACAGCGTGACCCAAGCCAGGCTAAAGACACTTAAATCCATGACTTCATGGAACCCGAGAGAGAGAAACCTTTTCCAGTAGAATGGATGGTGAGTGGATGTCAGCCCGGAGTTGTGGGAGGCCCCAGATGCCGTGAGAGAAACTTCCTGGGAATGGGACCTCCCCAGAGCACTTAGCAGGATGGAGGGTTGGAGAGGGTCCAGGTCACACTGTGAGAGTGTGAGGCCTTGGGCCTGCCAGGTCGAAACCCAGTCTTGACTTGCCTCTTGCAAGTGTTAATCTATTTCTATCACTAAAAGATGTTAATTTAGGGGCACCTGGGTGGCTCAGTGGGTTAAAGCCTCTGCCTTTGGCTCAGGTCATGATCCCAGAGTCTTGGGATCAGGCCCCACATCGGGCTTTCTTCTCCTTGAGGAGCCTGCTTCCCCCCTCTCTGCCTGCCTCTCTGCCTACTTGTGATCTCTGTCTGTCAAATAAATAAAAATCTTAAAAAAAAAAGATGTTAGTTTATTTTACTTCAGTGAGTGTGTCCAGGCCCTTGCTATCCAGAGTGCTAGGTGACACCTCAGGATTGACAACCCCTGAGACTTCCCATGCACACTTTACTCACAGGAGGGCCATGGCTGGGGGAGACAAGATGGTAGAATCTGGTCTCAGGGGAACTCCAGAACAGTTCTGTCCCTGTTCCTTCTCTGTCCCAGGAGAGGAAAGCCCCAGAACAGTGAAGGGAGAGCCAGCAAGAGGAAGAGGCCCCTGGATGGTTAATTGGTCTGCTTGTTTTTTCCTTAGTTTAGGGTCCATTTTGTCAAAGTGTATTTTTACTAGGAAATCACCCATTTCCTCTGGTTTCCAATCTGATGCAATAGGTTTTTCTTATTTGACCTTTAATTTCTACTCTCTGTTTTCCCTCAGAATTTTCGCAATTACTGAACAAATATTGATATGTTATTATTTAGTAAAGTCCATACTTTATTCAGGTTCCTTCTGTTGTACCTTTCCCTGATCCAGGATCCCAAAACAATGTGCCATATGACATGTGGTCCTCATGTCTCTTTAGTCTCTTCTGGGCTGTGACAGTCTCTCAGACTTGTCTTGTTTTGATGGCCTTGGCAGTATTGAGGAGACCTGGTCAGGTATTTGGTAGAAAGTTCTGCATTCAGATTTATGGCGTTTTCCTCATGACTAGACTGAAGTGCTCTTTCATCACTTTATATCAAGGGAATGTGCTCTGGAGGTCACTTGTCGCTGCCCTTGTTAACATTGGTCACCTGGCTGAGGCAGTGTTGGTCGCACTTCCCCACTATGAGTTCCTCTTTCCCATGTGCACACAGTGTGTCTTCTTGAGCAGGAAGACACTATGTGGAAGCCACACGGTGGGAGAGGGAGTTAGTCCTCCCCCTTGATGGATAGCAGAATATCTGGATATGTTGTTGGGAATTCTATTAAGAGAAGTCTATTCAACCCATTTGTAAAAACAAAACAAAACAAAACAATGTAATCTGTTAATAAGCCAAGTAATTTAAAAGGCAGAGAAGGCATTGAAAAAGGAAAGTATTAGCAAAGGATGCATTGTCTTTGCCAAGGTCACTGTTCTAAGGGGACCAGAAGGGACCATTTTTCAGGTTGAGTGGTTAGAGGTTACATGGAGTGTGTATGTGTGAAACTGCAGTTAGGTTAGGTAGTCAGTCTTGGTTTGCTGATCTGGGTCTGTTAACATGAGTGACTCCACTTTGCGACCTGTAGATTCCTTTTTAACTAATCACTGATTTTTAGTAGTGTGGACACCAGAGCAGTCATTTGAGGCTCTGTGGTTATACTCTAGCACTACAGTATTTGGCTGCTTGTTCATTCGGCTTGACTACTTGGCTTTCCATTAGCTCCACTTTCCCTTTGATATCATTCTATCTTTGTGGGGGTTTTTGTTGGTATTTCCTTCCTTTCTGATACTTCAAGATTATCCCTGCTTCTATATTTACTTAGTCCTAGTGTCAGCAATTTCTTCAAAGACCCCTGGTTCCTCTTATTAGAGAATGGTATCAAAGTCTCACCTGTGGGAACTGAATGTGCTCAGTGGACGATGCAAGGCAGCATATGCATGTATTTCAACCTTAGTAAACACACCTAATTAAAGATTTCTATGTGGAACTGTCTGTGTCCATATTAAGCTCAAGATGAGTTTATACTGATATCTCCAACCTGGCCCATCATCACGTGGATATTACGATCTTCTCCCTTTGCTGATCTGTAACTTCCTACTCCAACAGCGACAAACTTGGCTCTCCCCACCTGCCATTTATTTAATTCATTGCTCTGTTCCAGAATACAGATGTGGTGTTTTCAGAACTGTTAGCTACCACTCTTATGGGGAAGAACTTTATCAAATAGGGTCCACTGTGTATATACGTATATTTCTCCTTAATCAAAATATTCCATTTATTTCCAAAATTACTTAGGTTAGCATCTTTTGTCATACAACATAAAGTGCAGTTTTTCTTATATATACATTTCTAATACAGTGAGGATATGTGTCGCATTCTGTATTCCACTGAAGGGGAGGAAGATATTTTCCTTGGTCCAAGGTTCTAACCTCGGGGCTAAGAATGAAACTGACATGAGAGAGAATAACAGGAGGAAAAAACCCAAAGTGTAGTGATGTGCACATGGAGACCCAATAATGAAAACTGATGTCTACAGAAATGACCAAGGAAGCCAGGTTTTAAACCTTTTAGACAAAGAAAATAAAACCGTGTGAAATCACAGGACAAAGAAAACTTAACCTTGGGAGCTTCAATAAGTAAGGATTTCTAAATAGAATAGAATAGACCCTCCCTTCTGTGGGCACCCAGCAGTGTGGTTTCCCACAGGTGCCTCAGGCTGGAACCCAAGCCTTTGCATATATGCTGTGCCTCTGCCAGGGGCACCGTTCCCTCCTCCTGCTGCCCGTCCGGCTTGTTTCCCCATTGGCTGAGCCTCGATTTGCCCCCGATGACCTGCCTCATGCCTGCTGGGTGTGTGTGAGCTTTTCCTCAACTTAAATGTTGGGCTGCATGGGTTTCCAACCTTCTAAGCCTTATGGTCTGCTTTGTAAGATGGGGTGCTGATGGCCCCCATCTCTGGGAGCAGGAGGCAGGGAGGCCCCAGGGGTAGACTCACTCAGGACAGGCTGGGAGAGTGACTGTCGCTTAAAACAGCCTAGAGCCTGCCCCCTTGAGGAAGGTGTACATGTTCACGGCCCCCAGCTCTGGGGTCCTGCTGCCAGCCTCTGGCAGTGAACCTCCTCACACCCTCTCTCCTGTCCCTATAGCTTCCTGGACCTGTTCTTGCAGACAGTGGAGAAGCGCTTCATGGTGGGACACAGGGTCACCTACTACATCTTCACTGACCCGGTGCCCCTCCAGGAGGGCTGAAAGATAGTGGTCCTCATGGTGGGACACAGGGTCACATGCTACATCTTCACCAATCAAATGGCTGCTGGGCCCATGTGCCCCCCTGGGAGAGCCAGATGTTGGTGGTCCTCACGGTGGCCACAGGGTTACCTACTATGTCTTCATTGACCAGCTGGCTGCCAGGCCCATGTGCTTGTCCAGGAGGGCTGAAAGATAGTGGTCTTCATGGCGAGACACCTGCTATATCTTCACTGACCAGCTGGCTGCCAGGCCCTTGTGTCCTCACCGAGAGGGCTGGAGGGTGGTGGTCCTCCAGGTCTGTGGTTCCCCGCACTGGCAGGATGTGTCCATGCAGCACATGGTGATGGTCAGCTGCTTCTGCGAGCAGCACTTCCTCTTCAAGTTGGGCGACTCGGTGTGCAGGCATAGACCTGAAGTTCTGTGACCACATGGGTGTGGAGATCCTGTCTCCCTTCTTTGGCACCCTGTACCCCAGTTTATACTGGGCAGCCTGCAAGGACTTCAGCTACGAGTGCCAGCCGTAGTCCCAGGCCCACATCCCCAGGGATCAGGGCAGCATTTACTACCTGGGGGCCTTTTTTAGGGTATTGGTGGTGGAGGTTCACTGACTGACCTTGGCCCGTCACCATGCGATGGGGGTTGACCTGGCCAATGAGATGGAGGCCATATGGCATGACAAGAGCCACCTGAGCAGGTACCTGCTGGATCACAAACTCACCAAGATGCTATCTCTGGAGGACCTGTGGTACCCACAGCTGCCGGGCTGTCCCTTGGAGGACCTGTGGGACCTGCAGATGCTAGACTGTCCCTGGAGGATCTGTGGGATCCGCAGCTGCTGGGCTACCCACCACCCCCTACCCCCATCATGGAGAAGCTGAGATACATGGCTGTGCCCAAGAATCACCAGGACACCAGGAACACGTGAGGGGCTGCCCCCAGTTTCCATCAGGGGATGCTGCCAGTGGAGCCATCAGAGCAGGTTCCTTCTTCTGTCCCCTTGAGGGAGACTGTGAGGTCCAGATGTCCAGGGTCCCTGCACATCTGGGGCTGCACCTCCATGAGGGAGGCCTGCTTGGGGGCAAAAGTTCCTGTCATGTGGTCACTGCATTTTGATAACTTCTGGCTCATTTGCAGCTATGAATGGCTCCAGTTTTATGTCAGATGTTTTTCTGTGTCAATGCTGAGCAATCATCTTTAAAAAGAATAGTCGAGAGAAAAGGTTTCCTCCCTGGTTCTAAACAGACACATCTTGGTGGGGCTGGGAGTGGCCCTGCAGCCGCCGTGGAGCCAGAATGGGCCCTGGCTGGGTCTTCCCTCCCAGTCCCATGGGGCTTCAGGGTCGAGGGTGTGCCGAGCCACCTGCCAGACCCCCAGTCCCCTGACTGTCAGAGGCCTTGGCTGTGGCCGCTAGCTCAGCCTCCAGGAGAATGGAACCCTCTGGGTTATATGTGGTTCCTGCCTTGGTTTTAAGTGGCTATTTCTGTGCTGGTATTTGTAATGGCTCCGCCGGGATGTGCATCCTGTTGGGACTCCTCAGTGCCCACCGGTGGGTTTGCACTTGTGCCCCCATCTGACTGCGCCATGTCTTAGTAAGCATTCACTAGGTGCCTGCAGTGAGCTCAGTCAGAGTGTGAGAGTGAGAACTAAGATACAGGATCTCCGCTCAGGGCCCTCCTGGGACTCACGATGGTCCTGAACTCCTGACTCACTTCTTTCCTATTGTGGCATATCAGACATATAACCGACTCTGTTAAGCACATTTCAGGGTCAGTTCAGTGGCAGTAAGTACATTCGCTCTTCTGGACCTGCCACCGCCATCCACTGCCACAACTTTGTCCTCACCCCAAACTGAACTTGACTCACCCTCACCCTAACCCTCCATCTCCCCTCCCCAGTCCTGGCACCCACTAGCTCTTCCATCTCTATGAACCGGTGCTCTCCGTCCCTCACAAGTGGGGCCCTTCAGTATCAGTCCTTTGGGGACTGGCTTATTTCATGTAGCATAATGGCCTCAAGGCCTGTCCCCATGAGCCTGGAGCTGACCCACTTTTCCCCCAAAGGCGTGGCTCAGCCCTTTCCTGTCTACGCCGAGCCTCCTCAGTCCCCTCTGTCCCCCTCATCTTCCTTCTCAGCCTGAAGATGATCCCAACCGATCTGCAGCTTTGAAGAGCTGCAGAAAGTGAGGGTACCACTGAGGGCATGTTTCAGAAAGCTTTCCATTTTCAGTTTTTGATTCAAAGCCCCAAGAACTTTAAAATGCCAGCAGTGTTACAGTGTGGGCCAGAAAATCACACGCCTCTCTGCACTCAACACCACCTAAACTATTGGCCCTTTCTTGTCACTTGAGCTGAATACAAAGGATTGGGAGTAGGAGCTTGAGAACAGGTCCTGAGTCAGCCTTTGTGTTTGGGGGACAAAGGCCATGGAGACAAGCTTGTGCCGAGCCTGAGGAGGGGGTCTGTGTGGAGACCCCAGCTGCAGACACTGCTATCTCATGATGCCCCTCAGCCCACCCCAGTGCCCCTGTGCTGGGAGAGCCCCGGCTCCCACCTCTCTGCAGAGGGCTCTCTCCTGCTCCGGTGGTGCCTCCTCCCCTGCCAGTCACTGCCAGCCTGCAGCATGGGAGGGTAGATACCCCGACGACCTCCAGCCCTGGGGACAGAGCCAGTGCGGGTGGGGTGTGGTCTTCCAGCTGGCTTGAGCGCCAGGCCCCCACCGTGCTCACTCTCCTGTGGCTTAGTGGACTATGTCTTCCCTTAGGCTCCTTAGGCCCAAGCCATCCCCTGCTCAGGGACCATTCTTGGCCCAGGCTCCACACGCTGGGATTGGGAGCAGGTCATCTGGACCTTCTGGACTCGTGCTTCCATGCCCATGACATGGGCATAGGCTGGCCTCACAGATTCGTCAGAGGAGACCCAGTGCAGGAAGATGCAGGCCACTGCATGGGAGATGCCAAGTGACCCCAGAAGGAGCACCCAGGGCTTGCACAAAGCACCAGGCTCAAAGGACCCAGTGCAGGACCTGGGCACCAGGCCACAGGGCATGGGGAGTCCTGGTGGGGGAGGCCCTGGTGAGGGGTAGGAGTCCATGGAAGTGACCCAGAAGAGGCAGGAGACAAGGAAGGCAACAGGACGGAGCTTCCCCGGAGGTTAATGGGAAGAGTCAGAGGCTCACACAGACCTTTGGGTAAACTCAGAGGCCCTGGAGATGTTGACTGAAATGCTGTCATTTGGTCGGAAAAGTTGTGTCACAAACCCTCAGTTAACATTGAATGAGTTACTCTTTGTTGCTTCTAGGAATCAGTGTGTATGAGCCATTAGAACTCACTGCATGAGGTCTAGGATACTTTTCATCATTTTTCAGGACTAGATTTTTCTTGAGGAAATGCTAAGCATGTGTCTTTCCATTCTTTTCTTTGTGGAATGGGCCTCTGTTTTCAGGGGCAGATTCCTGGTGCTCATCACCGCTGCGAGTCCTGAGGATGACCCTGTCACCTGCCACAGTGGATGTGACCACATGGGTGAGGGGGGCGCACTGATGAAGCCCCAGTGCTCAGTACAGAGCAGGGACCCTAGGTCCTCCGCTGAATGAGGGGGAGCATGAAGGAGGATGGGGGGAGGGAAAGATAGGGAGGGAGGAGTGGAGAGGGGGAGGGGTGAGAGGGATACAGGGAAGGAGTCCGGGATGAACGACAGAGCGAATAAATGAAGTAGGGGAGGAGGGAATGAAATTGCAGAAACAGGTCCACACATCAGGAGCCATTATTTTAGGTGAGGTCTCAAGAAATCACAGCTCAGGCCCTGCATGGTGGCTTGGGGCCGGTCCATCTGTCCTCCCAGTGCTCACCTTCCTTCCCCTTGGCCCGCTGTCATTCTGGATCCTCTCTACGTCCTCCTTAAACTATTATGAATGTCCCCAGGAGCAGGGTGGCAGGATGGGGTCTCAGAGGGGCTGCCTCGATCCTGTGCCTCAGACAACACTGAGAAAGGAGCCCCAGGACATTGTGTCAGGAGGACGGGGATGAGGATCCCCTCCAACTCCTTGGGCATGAACACTGTTCCATTCCCTGCTGTCTCACCACTGCTATGCCCAATCCTACTGAAAACACATCCGTGGCCAATCGAGCCAGAGTTTCTGGGGGTGAGTCCCAGGCTGAGCCCTCCTAGGTGATAGGTGGACCTGTGGCCTGGGATGGGTGCCGCTCACGGTTGTCTCAGAAAGGGGTGCCTGTCCGCCTTCTCTCCAGGGGCCCTGCATCGGACCTCTGCTTCCTCACGTTCTCCCCAGGGCTGCTGGTCCCCAGACCAGACACCTGCCAGTCTGAGGGTGACCAGCACTGCCTCCCCAGGGTTTCCTTTGCCCGAGTCCTTCCCCGGGAGCTCCTGCATCTCCTGACACATACTCCCTGTGTGCCTCTCCTCCCCCTTGAACTTGCACGTGTCTAGTCTCTGTCCCTGTGGGACCCAGTGACTTGGAGCATGGAGTGGAGCAGACCCATGGGAGACCTTTCTCTGGCCTAGGGTTGTGAGCGATGCTTTTGCGCTCCGCGGAGTGTCTTCCAGCTTTCTGCATTTCCCTGGTTTCTGTGTGGGCCACAGGAGGAAACAGCCATGTCCTGTCCGGGGCCCGACTGTGGTGTCCCAGCAGGAACAGGGGCCTTGTCCCCGAGATTGTGCCCAGAATTCCTAAAGGGGTCCCTAGGATGACATCTCCTCTGTAGTCCATTGGGCGTCTCAACAACCAAGAGGGGAAATTCTATGTCAAACAGAGAGAAGAAACAAAAACCAAACCAAACCAAACCAAACCAAACCAAACCAAACCCCAAACAAGGGCCCTTTGAAAATAGGTGCAGACACAAAGGCACCTATTGAGGGATTCCACTTCCAGAAACCTCCAGAACACGTGCAGGAACAGCTTAGGGCTTGCGAGGGACCAGGCTGGGGGGAACAATGGTCAGGAGGGCTTGGGCTCAGGGTCTCCTCCTTTGGGGAAGGAGATAGCCTGCAACGATGTTCTGGGGCGTGGTGGCACAGCGTTGGGAATGCTCTTGATGCTCATGACGTGTTCCAGGGAAAACAAGAACTTTTATTTAAAATAAATAATACACAGCATAGAGGAGATGGACGGCGACGAGAACGGTGACTCCATACAGGAGAGGAAGAACACAAGGAGGGGGGATGAAACATTCTGGGGGGAAGTCGGGGTCAGGGGATGGAACTGACGGCATTTTTCTGGGGAGATCTCCCCGCAGAGTTGTGGGCTCTGGATGCGGGTCTGGGAGTCCCGTAGGAGAAGGTGTAGGGCCAGGGGTTGGGCTAGAGGCGGGGACAGGGTCAGCAGTAGTGGCCGGTGCAGGATCCAGAGCAGGAGCTGGGTCAGAGGCAGGAACAGGAGCCCAGGCAAGGTCAGGGAAAGGAGCAGGAGCAAATGAGAAGGACTGGGTCAGGGGCGGGAACAGGGGCCTAGGCAGGGGCAGGGGAAGGGGCAGTGGTCCTGGCATGGCCAGGGGAAGGGATGGCGGCAGTTGAAGGGGAAGAAGCAGGGGCAGGAGCTGGGTCTGGGGCAGGAAGAGGGGTCCAGGCAGGGAAAGGGGAGGCCATCTTGGCAGGGCCAGGGGCAGGGGCAGGGCCAGCGGCAAGTCAAAGGGTAGGACCTGGGTCTGGGGCAGGTGCAAGGGCAGTGGCCCTGGCAGGGAAAGGAGAAAGGACAGGGGCAGGGGCAGGGGCAAGGGCAGGAGAAGGAGCAGGAGCAGGAGCAGGAGCAGGAACTGAGGCAAGTGCCTTGGTGATGACTGGTGCAGGGTCAAGGGCAGGAGCTGGGTCTGGGGCAGGAACAGGGGCACTGGCAGGGAAAGTGGAGGCCTTCTTGGCAGGGGCAGGGTCAAGAACAGGGTTAGGATTTGGGTCTGGGGCAGGTGTAGGGGCAGGTGCAGGGGCAGGACCTGGGTCTGGGGCACGAGCCGGGGCAGGTGCAGGGGCAGTGACCCTGTCAGGGAAAGAAGGGTTCGGAGCAGGGGAAGGGGCACGGGCAGGAGCTGGGGCAAGTGCAGGGGTGATGGCCGGTGCAGGGTCAAGGGCAAGAGCGGGGCATTGGGCAGGAACAGGGGCACAGGCAGGGGAAGGGGAAGGGGGAGTGTTCCTGGCAGGGCCAGGCGAAGGGATGGTCGCAGATGAATGGGAAGACGCAGGGACAGGGCCTGGGTCTGGGGCAGGAACAGGGGCACTGGCAGGGAAAGTGGAGGCCTTCCTGGCAGGGGCAGGGGCAGGGGCAGGGGCAGGGGCAGGGCCAGCGGCAAGTCCAGGGGTAGGACCTGGGTCTGGGGCAGGTGCAGGGGCAGTGGCCCTGGCAGGGAAAGGAGAAAGGACAGGGGCAGGGGCAGGGGAAAGGGCAGGAGAAGGAGCAGGAGCAGGAGCAGGAGCAGGAACTGAGGCAAGTGCCTTGGTGATGACTGGTGCAGGGTCAAGGGCAGGAGCTGGGTCTGGGGCAGGAACAGGGGCACTGGCAGGGAAAGTGGAGGCCTTCCTGGCAGGGGCAGTGGCAAGAACAGGGTTAGGATTTGGGTCTGGGGCAGGTGTAGGGGCAGGTGCAGGGGCAGTGACCCTGTCAGGGAAAGAAGGGTTAGGAGCAGGGGAAGGGGCACGGGCAGGAGCTGGGGCAAGTGCAGGGGTGATGGCCGGTGCAGAGTCAAGGGCAAGAGCGGGGCATTGGGCAGGAACAGGGGCACCGGCAGGGGAAGGGGAAGGGGGAGTGTTCCTGGCAGGGCCAGGCGAAGGGATGGTCGCAGATGAAGGGGAAGACGCAGGGACAGGGCCTGGGTCTGCGGCAGGAACAGGGGCACTGGCAGGGAAAGTGGAGGTCTTCCTGGCAGGGGCAGGGGCCGGGGCAGGGGCAGGGGCAGGGCCAGCGACAAGTCCAGGGGTAGGACCTGGGTCTGGGGCAGGTGCAGGGGCAGTGGCCCTGGCAGGGAAAGGAGAAAGGACAGGGGCAGGGGCAGGGGCAAGGGCAGGAGAAGGAGCAGGAGCAGGAGCAGGAGCAGGAGCAGGAACTGAGGCAAGGGCCTTGGTGATGACTGGTGCAGGGTCAAGGGCAGGAGCTGGGTCTGGGGCAGGAACAGGGGCACTGGCAGGGAAAGTGGAGGCCTTCCTGGCAGGGGCAGGGGCAAGAACAGGGTTAGGATTTGGGTCTGGGGCAGGTGTAGGGGCAGGTGCAGGGGCAGGACCTGGTTCTGGGGCACGAGCCGGGGCAGGTGCAGGGGCAGTGACCCTGTCAGGGAAAGAAGGGTTAGGAGCAGGGGAAGGGGCATGGGCAGGAGCTGGGGCAAGTGCAGGGGTGATGGCTGGTGCAGGGTCAAAGGCAAGAGCGGGGCATTGGGTAGGAACAGGGGCACAGGCAGGGGAAGGGGAGGTTGTCCTGGCAGTGGCACGGGAAGTGGCAAGGCAAGGGGCAGGAACAGGCGAAGGACCTGTGTCTGGGGCCGGTGGAAGGGCACGACCTGGGTCTGGGGCAGGTGCAGGGCCAGGTGCAGGGGCCTTGGCCCTGTCAGGGAAAGGAGAAGGGATAGGAGCAGGGGAATGGGCACGGGCAGGAGCTGGGGCAAGGGCAGGGGTGATGGCCTGGGCCTGGTCAAGGGCAGGAGCTGGGTCTGGGGCAGGAACAGGGGCACTGGCAGGGAAAGTGGAGGCCTTCCTGGCAGCGGCAGGGGCAGGGGCAGGGGCAGGGGCAGATGCAGGGGCCGGGGCAGGGCCAGAGGCAAGACCAGGGGTAGGACCTGGGTTTGGGTCAGTTGCAGGTGCAGGAGCCGTAGCCCTGGCAGGGAAAAGAGAAAGGACAGGGGCAGGGGCAGGCCCAGGGGCAGGGGAAGGGGCAGGAGAAGGAGCAGGAGCAGCAGCAGGAGCAGGAGCAGGAACTGAGGCAAGTGCCTTGGTGATGACTGGTGCAGGGTCAAGGGCAGGAGCTGGGTCTGGGGCAGGAACAGGGGCACTGGCAGGGAAAGTGGAGGCCTTCCTGGCAGGGGCAGGGGCAGGGACAGGGTCAGGGTCAGGGGCAGGGGCAAGAACAGGGTTAGGATTTGGGTCTGGGGCAGGTGTAGGGGCAGGTGCAGGGGCAGGACCTGGGTCTGGGGCACGAGCCGGGGCAGGTGCAGGGGCAGTGACCCTGTCAGGGAAAGAAGGGTTAGGAGCAGGGGAAGGGGCACGGGCAGGAGCTGGGGCAAGTGCAGGGGTGATGGCCGGTGCAGGGTCAAGGGCAAGAGCGGGGCATTGGGTAGGAACAGGGGCACAGGCAGGGGAAGGGGAGGCTGTCCTGGCAGGGGCACGGGAAGGGGCAAGGCAAGGGGCAGGAACAGGCGAAGGACCTGTGTCTGGGGCCGGTGGAAGGGCACGACCTGGGTCTGGGGCAGGTGCAGGGCCAGGTGCAGGGGCCTTGGCCCTGTCAGGGAAAGGAGAAGGGATAGGAGCAGGGGAATGGGCACGGGCAGGAGCTGGAGCAAGGGCAGGGGTGATGGCCTGGACCAGGTCAAGGGCAGGAGCTGGGTCTGGGGCGGGAACAGGGGCCTAGGCAGGGCTAGGGGAAGGGGGAGTGTTCCTGGCAGGGCCAGGCGAAGGGATGGTTGCAGATGAAGGGGAAGACGCAGGGACATGGCCTGGGTCTGGGGCAGGAACAGGGGCACTGGCAGGGAAAGTGGAGGCCTTCCTGGCAGGGGCAGGGGCAGATGCAGGGGCAGGGGCAGGGCCAGCGGCAAGTCCAGGGGTAGGACCTGGGTCTGGGGCAGGTGCAGGGGCAGTGGCCCTGCCAGGGAAAGGAGAAAGGAGAGGGGCAGGGGCAGGGGAAAGGGCAGGAGAAGGAGCAGGAGCAGGAGCAGGAGCAGGAGCAGGAACTGAGGCAAGTGCCTTGGTGATGACTGGTGCAGGATCAAGGGCAGGAGCTGGGTCTGGGGCAGGAACAGGGGCACAGGCAGGGAAAGTAGAGGCCTTCCTGGCAGGGGCAGGGGCAAGAACAGGGTTAGGATTTGGGTCTGGGGCAGGTGTAGGGGCAGGTGCAGGGGCAGGACCTGGGTCTGGGGCACGAGCCGGGGCAGGTGCAGGGGCAGTGACCCTGTCAGGGAAAGAAGGGTTAGGAGCAGGGGAAGGGGCACGGGCAGGAGCTGGGGCAAGTGCAGGGGTGATGGCCGGTGCAGGGTCAAGGGCAAGAGCGGGGCATTGGGCAGGAACAGGGGCACAGGCAGGGGAAGGGGAGGCTGTCCTGGCAGGGGCACGGGAAGGGGCAAGGCAAGGGGCAGGAACAGGCGAAGGACCTGTGTCTGGGGCCGGTGGAAGGGCACGACCTGGGTCTGGGGCAGGTGCAGGGCCAGGTGCAGGGGCCTTGGCCCTGTCAGGGAAAGGAGAAGGGATAGGAGCAGGGGAATGGGCACGGGCAGGAGCTGGGGCAAGGGCAGGGGTGATGGCCTGGGCCAGCTCAAGGGCAGGAGCTGGGTCTGGGGCGGGAACAGGGGCCTAGGCAGGGCTAGGGGAAGGGGGAGTGTTCCTGGCAGGGCCAGGCGAAGGGATGGTCGCAGTTGAAGGGGAAGACGCAGGGACAGGGCCTGGGTCTGGGGCAGGAACAGGGGCACTGGCAGGGAAAGTGGAGGCCTTCCTGGCAGGGGCAGGGGCAGGGGCAGGGGCAGATGCAGGGGCAGGGGCAGGGCCAGGGGCAAGAACAGGGGTAGGACCTGGGTCTGGGGCAAGTGCAGGGGCAGTGGCCCTGGCAGGGAAAAGAGAAAGGACAGGGGTAGGGGCAGGCGCAGGGGCAGGGGAAGGGGAAGGAGCAGGAGCAGGAACTGAGGCAAGTGCCTTGGTGATGACTGGTGCAGGGTCAAGGGCAGGAGCTGGTTCTGGGGCAGGAACAGGGGCACTGGCAGGGAAAGTGGAGGCCTTCCAGGCTGGGGCACAGGAAGGGGCAAGGGAAAGGGTAGGAACAGGGTGAGGACCTGGGTCTGGGGCCGGTGCAGGGGCAGGTGCCTGGACAGTGGCCCTGGCAGGGAAAGGCGAAGGGATAGGGGCGGGGGAAGTGGCAGGGGCAGGAGCTGGGGCAAGGGCAGGGGTGATGGCCTGGGCGAGGTCAAGGGCAGGAGCTGGGTCTGGGGCAGGAACAGCGGCCCAGGGAGGGGTCGGGGAAGGGGTGGGACCAAGGGAGGATCTGGGTCAAGGGCCAGAACAGGAGCACAGGCAGGGGCAGGGGAAGTGGGAGTCGCTCTGGCAGGGGCAGGGGCAGGGGGAGCAGCAGGAGCAGGGGTGGGGGCAGGAGCAGGAGCCAGCTCTCCCCGGACAGCATCAGCATCTTCGTGGGCAGGCGCCCCGGCACTTGTGGGCTCCCGGTCTCCCGCCGAAGGGACTCCAGACACCATGTGCCCCTCCGGAGTGGCTGAAGTTGGGAGTGGGTCTAGCTCCTTGGCTGGAGAAGCTGGGAGAGGAGAGAAGGTCACCCACGGGCCTGCCTCTCCCTGTGGCTTTGCAGAGACAGAGCCCAGCCCGGGGCCTCCCGCAGAAGCCGCAGCCACGAAGGAACCCTCCCCGGGACGTCTCCCCGACTGCAGTCCACCCCCTGGGTGCTCCGAGCCAAGTCGAGGCTCCTGGCCCCACACCGGCCTGTGGGGGCTTCTCCCTGTGGGGCCCAGCACCGACTCCTCCCCACACAGCCACAGGCACCCCACCCCAGCCTTCTCACCCTCGGACTTGGCCTCCGTGGGCTCCGTGTCCAGGACCGCAGTGCAGTGGAGTACCGCGGGCAGTGGTCTGGGAGGTAGCGAGGGCCTTCCCAGGACCGGGGACTCCGGGGTCGGGGAGGGGTGCGTGTCTTCCCGCCTCCTTCCTAGTTCATCCGTGGCCTGCCAAGGCAGAGACGGGGAGTGTGCAAGAGGCGTCAGAGCCCTGCCCGGCCATACCCACTGTGCTCCTGCCCAGTGCCCCTGCTTCTCCCAGATCCCACGCAGACCTGTGCGTGCACAGCCCCGCACCTGGGTCAGTGACCCGTCCCTGCAGGGTCTCAGGATCAACCCTGGGCAGAAGGGTGCAGCGCCCACACTCCTTCCCACCTAGCCAGCCTTCACCTGGGGTGTGAACATGACCTGCCCACCAGGCATCTGACCCCTCATCAGCCTGCTCCTGCTCCTGGGGGCGTCTCCACCCCCCATGAGCTCTCTTTACACACACACACACACACACACACACATCCACACACGGGGAGGAGACGTAGGCCTACACGGGTCGGTCAGAAGGTGTGGGGCTGTCTGACTTGAGCCTCCCGGTGTCACCTTTTGATTCTTTTTGCCAAAGGGCCAGAGTCGTCGGGGAAGCCTGACACGACCTGCCCAGTGGGGGGACGTGTTTGGCGGGCGAGCTCTCCTCTGCCTGCATCCTCTGGGCTTCGGTAGGCAGCAGCAGAACATGTCGCTTCCTTCAGGATCTGCCCAGAAATGAGCTGGGCCGGGGGGTTTTGTCTGGAATGTGGGTGCCTGGATACGTGGGTTCCAATTCCGTTGGGCTGTGTCGTCAGGGAAGTGAGGTCACCACTGCCTGGGGGCTCCTTACCCGACTTCCTGCTCCCACCAGAGCTCCCTGAGGGCGCCCCTCCCCCAGCTGCTCAAGGCTCCCCCTCCACCCCATGCCCTGTCCATCCAGTGACCCCCACACAGCCTCCCCACAGCCTGTGTGCAGCAGGAGGCCTGGGTGCAGCAGTTGTCCCCGCTGGGAGGGCCCAGAGCTGGGTTCAGAAGGGGCTCCTGCTCCTCCTGCCCAGGACTGTGTGCCCGCACACACCCTGTGGCTCTCAGGGCCTCCCCAGTCTCCCCGTCTGCACACTGGGGGTGTCCTGGCTTCTCCTTCTCGGGATGCCATCAGGGGTAGGACCCCTGCATACGTTCCATCCCCGCTCTCCCAGGAGGCTGGTGCACACACTTGGCCGGGCACGGGTGAGCCCGGGGCTGGGCGGGGGCATGGAACACGGCCCAGAGGGGCCTGGATCTGCTCTGGGATCCAGGCAAAGCCACCGTCCTCCTGCCTGTGTCCCATCCCCCGTGGCAAGGTTGCAGTGCATGGCTTCTGACCTTGGTGACACAGACTTCCCGGGGCTCCCATTAGGTGGAGGTCCAAGGGCCTCGTCTGCGCCCATGTGCCGGCCAGCCCCCACAGGGCACCCCGGGCATTCCCGAATCCGTCCTCCCAGCGTGGATGGCCCGTGGGACTGAGAAGGGGACACAATGTTTGGCTGTCCTTTCCCAGCCGATGGAGGAAAGTCTGGGACTTCTCCTGGTTCCCTCTCTCCTGGGTTCAGTGTCTGTGTCTGTCTCTGTCTTTGTCTCTGTGCCTGCGTCTGTCTCTGTTCGTGGGTGTCTCCTAGGAGCCGGATCTGGGGGCTCCAGGGGTGATGAGAGAAACCTCCAAAGTCTCCCTTGTCCCTGTTTCCCTCTCCTGGGCTGGTGCTCGGTTCCTTGCTAAGTAAAGCCTTCTCACCCCGAGCAGAGCTCTGACTCTGGAACCTCTTCCCAGTGGGGACCCTGAGGCTGCAACAAGGAGGGTCCTGCCCTGGGTCCCCAGACCAGGGGTCCAGTGCTCTGCCACATGCTTCAAGCCCACAAGGTCAGCCCCCCGAGCCCCCAGGTTGTCTTCTGCTCAGAAGGACCTCGAGGGAGTCCAAAGCATTTTCCCAAGACTGGGAGCACAGTGGGTCAGGGAGAGAGATTCAAGGCCAACAGGCTCTTCTACAAGCCTGTGGGAGACTAGGGACACCCTGTCTCTATGGCCCCACTGATAGAAGAGGAAGGGGAGGCCTTCGGTGCTGTAGCCCTGTCCACACTGGGGGGTACCTCTTTCTACTTCCAGTAGTCCAGGGTGGTGATGGACACCAGGCCCCAGACCCTGTCCCCACCCAGTGCCCTGGCAAAGCCCCTGGGCCCCTTGGGGACCCCTTGACCATCAGCCTGTCCTGTCTCCTCTCCCCATGCTTTGGATCTCGGCCCTTGCCAGGAGTCCTGATGCCCCTGACCCCATGGCCCAGCTGTTTCCAACCTCTTTCTTCTTTCCCCCTAGTTACCCACCATTTTCCCAGGGTGTCTCCCCCTCTGACCCCTAGCTGGGCAGAGTGGTGTATGTGTATGTGTGTGTGTGTGTGTGTGTGTGTGTGTGTGTGTACGCTCAAACACATATGCCTCTAGCTGTCTGGGGATGCCCGAGGTCATGTCCCCTCATGGGATGGGGTGGGTAGCTCTCCCCAAGGATCTGAGGAGCTCTCACCCTCAAAGCAAACCTCATGGGAGGGTCAGGAATTGCCCAGGACTGGAGGGAAGCTCTGCTCCTTGGACTCTGTACCCGATTTTTGTCCTGGGCCAGTCGCTGCCTCTCTTGAGCCCAGGTTCCCAACTGTCCCTGAGGGTTGGACATGGAAATGCTTGAACCTGGCCGATCCTCCAGGGGTAGGTGGAGGAAAGGTGCACCAGGCACACAGACCTCCATTCCGAGAGGGCCAGGTGTGCCCAGGAGACCTGCACACAGCACCTGTCCCATGACCCAGCCTTGTGGTGGATGCGGACCCACCATGGCGCTGTCCCTGACTGGTCCCCCATGTTCCCTCACCACTGCCAAGTGCTCTGTGGGCCCAAAGTCTGCTGAGCACCGGAACCGTGCCTATCCTGGGAAGCAAGGCTCAGGGTGCAAGGCCAGGCGGGTTGGACATCTGGGGATGCAAAGGTCATCGAGTACCCCCAACCCAGCTGGCCTGGAATTCAGAATCCATCCCAGGGTCCTGCTCAATGAGGGCTTGGGCCAGAGGACTTGGAGTCATCAGTGGAGGCCAAGTCAGGGCAGGGAGATCAGTGGGCCCCTTCCACTTCTCTCTCCCTCTGCTTGGTCTTCCTGGTTGTTCCCTGGGACAGAGGTCCAGCCTGTCCTTGGATAGAGCCCTGGCTTGAGTCGGTGGGTGGGAAGGAGGACAGGGAAAGTTCGGGGTTGAGTTAGGGTTTTGGGTTAGGGTGAGGGTTATAAGTTAGGGTTAGGGTTAGGGTCAGGTTCAGAGTCAGGCTCAGGGTCAGGGTCAGGGTAAGTTTTAGGGTTACGGTCAGAGTTAGGCTCAGGGTCAGGGCCAGGGTTAGGGATAGGGTCAGGGTTAGCTTTAGGGACGGGCTCAAGTTCAGGGTCAGGGTCAGGGTTCAGGTCAGGGCCAGGGTTAGGGTAAGGGTCAAAGTCAGGGTTCAGTTTAGGTGCCAGTTTAGGGTAAGGTCAGGGTTAGGGTTAGGTTCAGGGTCAGGGTAGGGTCAGGGTTAGGGTTTGGGGTTAGGGTTAGGGTTAGTGTTAGGGTTGTGGTTAGGATAGGGTTAGACAGGTTTAGGGTCAGGCTTAGGGTTAGGGTTTGGGGATGGGGTTAGGGTTAGAATCAGAGTTAGGTTTAGGGTCAGGGTCCTTGTTAGGGTCAGGGTCAGGTTTAGGGTTAGGGTTAGGGTCAGAGTCGTGGTCTGTGGTCTGTGTTACGGTCAGGGTAAGGGTGAGGGTCAGTGTTTTTGTTAGCGTCTGGGCCAGTTTCAAGGTTAGGGTAAGTTTTAGGGTTAGGGTTAAGGTTAGGTTTAGTGTTAGGGTCAGGGCCAAGGTCAGGGTTATGGTACGTTTTAGGGTTAGGGTCAGGGTCAGGGTTAGGACCGGGGTTAGGGTTTGGCTCAGGCTTAGGTTTAGGGACAGTGTCATGGTCAGGGTCAGTGTTCTGGTCAGGGCCAGGGTTAGGTTTTTGGTCAGAGTCAGGGTTCAGTGTAGGTTCCATCTTAGGGTCAGGGTTAGGGTTAGGTTCAGGGTCAGGCTTAGGGTCAGGGTTAGGGCTTGGGGTTAGGGTTAAGGTTAGTGTTAGGGGTGGGGTTAGGGTAGGGTTAGACAGGGTTAGGGTCTGGGATAGGGTTAGTGTAGGGGTTAGGGTTAGGTTTAGAATCAGGGTTATGTTTAGGGTCAGGGTCCGTGTTAGGGTCAGGGTCAGGGTTAGGTTTAGGGTCAGCGTCATCGGTGTTACGGACAGGGTTAGGGTCAGGCTCACCGTCAGGGTCAGGGTCAGTTTTAGGGAGAGGGTTTGTTTCTTAGTTAGGGTCAGGGTCAGCTTCAGGGTATGGTTAGGGTTAGGCTCAGGCTCACAGTCAGGGTCCGGGTCAGGGTTAGGCGTTAGGGTTAGGGTTACAGTTAGGGTTAGGATTTAGGGTTAGGGTTAGGGTCAGTGTCAGGGTCAGGGTCACGGTCACGGTCAGGGTCAAGCTTAGGGTCAGAGTCAGGGTTTAGTTAGGTTCCAGTATAGGGTCAGGTCAGGTTTAGGGTTAGGTTCAGGGTCAGGGTTAGGGTCAGGGTTAGGGCTTGGGGTTAGGGTTAGGGTTAGTGTTAGGGTTGGCGTTAGGTTAGGGTAAGACAGTGTTAGCGTCAGGGTTAGGGCTAGTGTAGGGGTTTGTGTTAGGTTTAGAATCAGGTTTAGGTTTAGGGTCAGGGTCCTTGTTAGGGTCAGGGTCAGGGTTAGGTTTAGGGTCAGCGTCATCAGTGTTACGGTCAGGGTTATGTCCGGCCCACCGTCAGGGTCAGGGTCATTGTTCGGGTCAGGGTTTGTTTTTTGGTTAGGGTCACGGTCAGCTTCAGGGTATGGTTAGGGTTAGGGTCCGGCTCACAGTCAGGGTCATGGTCAGGGTTAGGAGTTAGGGTTAGGTTCAGGGTTAGGGTTAGGGTCCGGGTTAGGGCTTGTGGTTAGGATTGAGGTTAGTGTTAGGTTGGGGTTAGGGTAGGGTAGGACAGGGTTAGGGGCAGGGTTAGGGCTAGTGTAGGGGTTAGGGAGATTTAGAATCAGGGTTAGGTTTAGGGTCAGGGTCCGTGTTAGGGTCAGGGTTAGGGTTAGGTTTAGGGTCAGCGTCATTTGTGTTACGGTCAGGGTTAGGGTCAGGCTCACGTCAGGGTCAGGGTCAGTGTTAGGGTCAGGGTCAGCTTCATGGTATGGTTAGGTTTAGGGTCAGGCTCACAGTCAGGGTCTTGGTCAGGGTTAGGCGTTCCTATTTGGGTTAGGGTTAGGGTTCGGGTTCGGGTTCAGGTTTAGGATTTGAGGTTAGGGTTTGGGTTCGCGTTGAGGTTCGGTGTTAGGGTTATGGTTTAGGGTTCGGGTTCCGGTTCAGATTCGGCTTAGTATTAGGGTTCTGGTTCGGGTTAGGATTAGGCCCTGCATGGTGGCTTGGGGCCGGTCCATCTGTCCTCCCAGTGCTCACCTTCCTTCCCCTTGGCCCTCTGTCATCCTGGATCCTCTCTACGTCCTCCTTAAACTATTATGAATGTCCCCAGGAGCGGGGTGGCAGGAGTGGGGTCTCAGAGGGGCTGCCTCGATCCTGTGCCTCAGACAACACTGAGAAAGGAGCCCCAGGACATTGTGTCATGAGGACGGGGATGAGGATCCCCTCCAACTCCTTGGGCATGAACACTGTTCCATTCCCTGCTGTCTCACCACTGCTGTGCCCAATCCTACTGAAAACACATCCGTGGCCAATCGAGCCAGAGTTTCTGGGGGTGAGTCCCAGGCTGAGCCCTCCTAGGTGATAGGTGGACCTGTGGCCTGGGATGGGTGCCGCTCACTGTTGTCTCAGAAAGGGGTGCCTGTCCACCTTCTCTCCAGGGGCCCTGCATCGGACCTCTGCTTCCTCACGTTCTCCCCAGGGCTGCTGGTCCCCAGACCAGACACCTGCCAGTCTGAGGGTGACCAGCACTGCCTCCCCAGGGTTTCCTTTGCCCGAGTCCTTCCCCGGGAGCTCCTGCATCTCCTGACACATACTCCCTGTGTGCCTCTCCTCCCCCTTGAACTTGCACGTGTCTAGTCTCTGTCCCTGTGGGACCCAGTGACTTGGAGCATGGAGTGGAGCAGACCCATGGGAGACCTTTCTCTGGCCTAGGGTTGTGAGCGATGCTTTTGCCCTCCGCGGTGTGTCTTCCAGCTTTCTGCATTTCCCTGGTTTCTGTGTGGGCCACAGGAGGAAACAGCCGTGTCCTGTCTGGGGACCGACTGTGGTGTCCCAGCAGGAACAGGGGCCTTGTCCCCGAGATTGTGCCCAGAATTCCTAAAGGGGTCCCTAGGATGACATCTCCTCTGTAGTCCATTGGGCGTCTCAACAACCAAGAGGGGAAATTCTATGTCAAACAGAGAGAAGAAACAAAAACCAAACCAAACCAAACCAAACCAAACCAAACCCCAAACAAGGGCCCTTTGAAAATAGGTGCAGACACAAAGGCACCTATTGAGGGATTCCACTTCCAGAAACCTCCAGAACACGTGCAGGAACAGCTTAGGGCTTGCGAGGGGCCAGGCTGGGGGGAACAATGGTCAGGAGGGCTTGGGCTCAGGGTCTCCTCCTTTGGGGAAGGAGGAAGCCTGCAACGATGTTCTGGGGCGTGGTGGCACAGCGTTGGGAATGCTCTTGATGCTCATGACGTGTTCCAGGGAAAACAAGAACTTTTATTTAAAATAAATAATACACAGCATAGAGGAGATGGACGGCGACGAGAACGGTGACTCCATACAGGAGAGGAAGAACACAAGGAGGGGGGATGAAACATTCTGGGGGGAAGTCGGGGTCAGGGGATGGAACTGACGGCATTTTTCTGGGGAGATCTCCCCGCAGAGTTGTGGGCTCTGGATGCGGGTCTGGGAGTCCCGTAGGAGAAGGTGTAGGGCCAGGGGTTGGGCTAGAGGCGGGGACAGGGTCAGCAGTAGTGGCCGGTGCAGGATCCAGAGCAGGAGCTGGGTCAGAGGCAGGAACAGGAGCCCAGGCAAGGTCAGGGAAAGGAGCAGGAGCAAATGAGAAGGACTGGGTCAGGGGCGGGAACAGGGGCCTAGGCAGGGGCAGGGGAAGGGGCAGTGGTCCTGGCATGGCCAGGGGAAGGGATGGCAGCAGTTGAAGGGGAAGAAGCAGGGGCAGGAGCTGGGTCTGGGGCAGGAAGAGGGGTCCAGGCAGGGAAAGTGGAGGCCATCGTGGCAGAGCCAGGGGCAGGGGCAGGGCCAGCGGCAAGTCCAAGGGTAGGACCTGGGTCTGGGGCAGGTGCAGGGGCAGTGGCCCTGGCAGGGAAAGGAGAAAGGACAGGGGCAGGGGCAGGGGAAAGGGCAGGAGAAGGAGCAGGAGCAGGAGCAGGAACTGAGGCAAGTGCCTTGGTGATGACTGGTGCAGGTTCAAGGGCAGGAGCTGGGTCTGGGGCAGGAACAGGGGCACTGGCAGGGAAAGTGGAGGCCTTCCTGGCAGGGGCAGGGGCAGGGACAGGGTTAGGATTTGGGTCTGGGGCAGGTGTAGGGGCAGGTGCAGGGGCAGGACCTGGGTCTGGGGCACGAGCCGGGGCAGGTGCAGGGGCAGTAACCCTGTCAGGGAAAGAAGGGTTAGGAGCAGGGGAAGGGGCACGGGCAGGAGCTGGGGCAAGTGCAGGGGTGATGGCCGGTGCAGGGTCAAGGGCAAGAGCGGGGCATTGGGCAGGAACAGGGGCACAGGCAGGGGAAGGGGAAGGGGGAGTGTTCCTGGCAGGGCCAGGCGAAGGGATGGTCGCAGATGAAGGGGAAGACGCAGGGACAGGGCCTGGGTCTGGGGCAGGAACAGGGGCACTGGCAGGGAAAGTGGAGGCCTTCCTGGCAGGGGCAGGGGCAGGGGCAGGGCCAGCGGCAAGTCCAGGGGTAGGACCTGGGTCTGGGGCAAGTTCAGGGGCAGTGGCCCTGGCAGGGAAAGGAGAAAGGACAGGGGCAGGGGCAGGGGCAAGGGCAGGAGCAGGAGCAGGAGCAGGAGCAGGAGCAGGAGCAGGAACTGAGGCAAGTGCCTTGGTGATGACTGGTGCAGGGTCAAGGGCAGGAGCTGGGTCTGGGGCAGGAACAGGGGCACTGGCAGGGAAAGTGGAGGCCTTCCTGGCAGGGGCAGTGGCAAGAACAGGGTTAGGATTTGGGTCTGGGGCAGGTGTAGGGGCAGGTGCAGGGGCAGTGACCCTGTCAGGGAAAGAAGGGTTAGGAGCAGGGGAAGGGGCACGGGCAGGAGCTGGGGCAAGTGCAGGGGTGATGGCCGGTGCAGAGTCAAGGGCAAGAGCGGGGCATTGGGCAGGAACAGGGGCACCGGCAGGGGAAGGGGAAGGGGGAGTGTTCCTGGCAGGGCCAGGCGAAGGGATGGTCGCAGATGAAGGGGAAGACGCAGGGACAGGGCCTGGGTCTGCGGCAGGAACAGGGGCACTGGCAGGGAAAGTGGAGGTCTTCCTGGCAGGGGCAGGGGCCGGGGCAGGGGCAGGGGCAGGGCCAGCGACAAGTCCAGGGGTAGGACCTGGGTCTGGGGCAGGTGCAGGGGCAGTGGCCCTGGCAGGGAAAGGAGAAAGGACAGGGGCAGGGGCAGGAGCAAGGGCAGGAGAAGGAGCAGGAGCAGGAGCAGGAGCAGGAGCAGGAACTGAGGCAAGGGCCTTGGTGATGACTGGTGCAGGGTCAAGGGCAGGAGCTGGGTCTGGGGCAGGAACAGGGGCACTGGCAGGGAAAGTGGAGGCCTTCCTGGCAGGGGCAGGGGCAAGAACAGGGTTAGGATTTGGGTCTGGGGCAGGTGTAGGGGCAGGTGCAGGGGCAGGACCTGGGTCTGGGGCACGAGCCGGGGCAGGTGCAGGGGCAGTGACCCTGTCAGGGAAAGAAGGGTTAGGAGCAGGGGAAGGGGCACGGGCAGGAGCTGGGGCAAGTGCAGGGGTGATGGCCGGTGCAGGGTCAAGGGCAAGAGCGGGGCATTGAGCAGGAACAGGGGCACAGGCAGGGGAAGGGGAGGCTGTCCTGGCAGGGGCACGGGAAGGGGCAAGGCAAGGGGCAGGAACAGGCGAAGGACCTGTGTCTGGGGCCGGTGGAAGGGCACGACCTGGGTCTGGGGCAGGTGCAGGGCCAGGTGCAGGGGCCTTGGCCCTGTCAGGGAAAGGAGAAGGGATAGGAGCAGGGGAATGGGCACGGGCAGGAGCTGGGGCAAGGGCAGGGGTGATGGCCTGGGCCAGCTCAAGGGCAGGAGCTGGGTCTGGGGCGGGAACAGGGGCCTAGGCAGGGCTAGGGGAAGGGGGAGTGTTCCTGGCAGGGCCAGGCGAAGGGATGGTCGCAGTTGAAGGGGAAGACGCAGGGACAGGGCCTGGGTCTGGGGCAGGAACAGGGGCACTGGCAGGGAAAGTGGAGGCCTTCCTGGCAGGGGCAGGGGCAGGGGCAGGGGCAGATGCAGGGGCAGGGGCAGGGCCAGGGGCAAGAACAGGGGTAGGACCTGGGTCTGGGGCAAGTGCAGGGGCAGTGGCCCTGGCAGGGAAAAGAGAAAGGACAGGGGTAGGGGCAGGCGCAGGGGCAGGGGAAGGGGAAGGAGCAGGAGCAGGAACTGAGGCAAGTGCCTTGGTGATGACTGGTGCAGGGTCAAGGGCAGGAGCTGGTTCTGGGGCAGGAACAGGGGCACTGGCAGGGAAAGTGGAGGCCTTCCAGGCTGGGGCACAGGAAGGGGCAAGGGAAAGGGTAGGAACAGGGTGAGGACCTGGGTCTGGGGCCGGTGCAGGGGCAGGTGCCTGGACAGTGGCCCTGGCAGGGAAAGGCGAAGGGATAGGGGCGGGGGAAGTGGCAGGGGCAGGAGCTGGGGCAAGGGCAGGGGTGATGGCCTGGGCGAGGTCAAGGGCAGGAGCTGGGTCTGGGGCAGGAACAGCGGCCCAGGGAGGGGTCGGGGAAGGGGTGGGACCAAGGGAGGATCTGGGTCAAGGGCCAGAACAGGAGCACAGGCAGGGGCAGGGGAAGTGGGAGTCGCTCTGGCAGGGGCAGGGGCAGGGGGAGCAGCAGGAGCAGGGGTGGGGGCAGGAGCAGGAGCCAGCTCTCCCCGGACAGCATCAGCATCTTCGTGGGCAGGCGCCCCGGCACTTGTGGGCTCCCGGTCTCCCGCCGAAGGGACTCCAGACACCATGTGCCCCTCCGGAGTGGCTGAAGTTGGGAGTGGGTCTAGCTCCTTGGCTGGAGAAGCTGGGAGAGGAGAGAAGGTCACCCACGGGCCTGCCTCTCCCTGTGGCTTTGCAGAGACAGAGCCCAGCCCGGGGCCTCCCGCAGAAGCCGCAGCCACGAAGGAACCCTCCCCGGGACGTCTCCCCGACTGCAGTCCACCCCCTGGGTGCTCCGAGCCAAGTCGAGGCTCCTGGCCCCACACCGGCCTGTGGGGGCTTCTCCCTGTGGGGCCCAGCACCGACTCCTCCCCACACAGCCACAGGCACCCCACCCCAGCCTTCTCACCCTCGGACTTGGCCTCCGTGGGCTCCGTGTCCAGGACCGCAGTGCAGTGGAGTACCGCGGGCAGTGGTCTGGGAGGTAGCGAGGGCCTTCCCAGGACCGGGGACTCCGGGGTCGGGGAGGGGTGCGTGTCTTCCCGCCTCCTTCCTAGTTCATCCGTGGCCTGCCAAGGCAGAGACGGGGAGTGTGCAAGAGGCGTCAGAGCCCTGCCCGGCCATACCCACTGTGCTCCTGCCCAGTGCCCCTGCTTCTCCCAGATCCCACGCAGACCTGTGCGTGCACAGCCCCGCACCTGGGTCAGTGACCCGTCCCTGCAGGGTCTCAGGATCAACCCTGGGCAGAAGGGTGCAGCGCCCACACTCCTTCCCACCTAGCCAGCCTTCACCTGGGGTGTGAACATGACCTGCCCACCAGGCATCTGACCCCTCATCAGCCTGCTCCTGCTCCTGGGGGCGTCTCCACCCCCCATGAGCTCTCTTTACACACACACACACACACACACACACATCCACACACGGGGAGGAGACGTAGGCCTACACGGGTCGGTCAGAAGGTGTGGGGCTGTCTGACTTGAGCCTCCCGGTGTCACCTTTTGATTCTTTTTGCCAAAGGGCCAGAGTCGTCGGGGAAGCCTGACACGACCTGCCCAGTGGGGGGACGTGTTTGGCGGGCGAGCTCTCCTCTGCCTGCATCCTCTGGGCTTCGGTAGGCAGCAGCAGAACATGTCGCTTCCTTCAGGATCTGCCCAGAAATGAGCTGGGCCGGGGGGTTTTGTCTGGAATGTGGGTGCCTGGATACGTGGGTTCCAATTCCGTTGGGCTGTGTCGTCAGGGAAGTGAGGTCACCACTGCCTGGGGGCTCCTTACCCGACTTCCTGCTCCCACCAGAGCTCCCTGAGGGCGCCCCTCCCCCAGCTGCTCAAGGCTCCCCCTCCACCCCATGCCCTGTCCATCCAGTGACCCCCACACAGCCTCCCCACAGCCTGTGTGCAGCAGGAGGCCTGGGTGCAGCAGTTGTCCCCGCTGGGAGGGCCCAGAGCTGGGTTCAGAAGGGGCTCCTGCTCCTCCTGCCCAGGACTGTGTGCCCGCACACACCCTGTGGCTCTCAGGGCCTCCCCAGTCTCCCCGTCTGCACACTGGGGGTGTCCTGGCTTCTCCTTCTCGGGATGCCATCAGGGGTAGGACCCCTGCATACGTTCCATCCCCGCTCTCCCAGGAGGCTGGTGCACACACTTGGCCGGGCACGGGTGAGCCCGGGGCTGGGCGGGGGCATGGAACACGGCCCAGAGGGGCCTGGATCTGCTCTGGGATCCAGGCAAAGCCACCGTCCTCCTGCCTGTGTCCCATCCCCCGTGGCAAGGTTGCAGTGCATGGCTTCTGACCTTGGTGACACAGACTTCCCGGGGCTCCCATTAGGTGGAGGTCCAAGGGCCTCGTCTGCGCCCATGTGCCGGCCAGCCCCCACAGGGCACCCCGGGCATTCCCGAATCCGTCCTCCCAGCGTGGATGGCCCGTGGGACTGAGAAGGGGACACAATGTTTGGCTGTCCTTTCCCAGCCGATGGAGGAAAGTCTGGGACTTCTCCTGGTTCCCTCTCTCCTGGGTTCAGTGTCTGTGTCTGTCTCTGTCTTTGTCTCTGTGCCTGCGTCTGTCTCTGTTCGTGGGTGTCTCCCAGGAGCCGGATCTGGGGGCTCCAGGGGTGATGAGAGAAACCTCCAAAGTCTCCCTTGTCCCTGTTTCCCTCTCCTGGGCTGGTGCTCGGTTCCTTGCTAAGTAAAGCCTTCTCACCCCGAGCAGAGCTCTGACTCTGGAACCTCTTCCCAGTGGGGACCCTGAGGCTGCAACAAGGAGGGTCCTGCCCTGGGTCCCCAGACCAGGGGTCCAGTGCTCTGCCACATGCTTCAAGCCCACAAGGTCAGCCCCCTGAGCCCCCAGGTTGTCTTCTGCTCAGAAGGACCTCGAGGGAGTCCAAAGCATTTTCCCAAGACTGGGAGCACAGTGGGTCAGGGAGAGAGATTCAAGGCCAACAGGCTCTTCTACAAGCCTGTGGGAGACTAGGGACACCCTGTCTCTATGGCCCCACTGATAGAAGAGGAAGGGGAGGCCTTCGGTGCTGTAGCCCTGTCCACACTGGGGGGTACCTCTTTCTACTTCCAGTAGTCCAGGGTGGTGATGGACACCAGGCCCCAGACCCTGTCCCCACCCAGTGCCCTGGCAAAGCCCCTGGGCCCCTTGGGGACCCCTTGACCATCAGCCTGTCCTGTCTCCTCTCCCCATGCTTTGGATCTCGGCCCTTGCCAGGAGTCCTGATGCCCCTGACCCCATATGGCCCAGCTGTTTCCAACCTCTTTCTTCTTTCCCCCTAGTTACCCACCATTTTCCCAGGGTGTCTCCCCCTCTGACCCCTAGCTGGGCAGAGTGGTGTATGTGTATGTGTGTGTGTGTGTGTGTGTGTGTGTGTGTGTGTGTACGCTCAAACACATATGCCTCTAGCTGTCTGGGGATGCCCGAGGTCATGTCCCCTCATGGGATGGGGTGGGTAGCTCTCCCCAAGGATCTGAGGAGCTCTCACCCTCAAAGCAAACCTCATGGGAGGGTCAGGAATTGCCCAGGACTGGAGGGAAGCTCTGCTCCTTGGACTCTGTACCCGATTTTTGTCCTGGGCCAGTCGCTGCCTCTCTTGAGCCCAGGTTCCCAACTGTCCCTGAGGGTTGGACATGGAAATGCTTGAACCTGGCCGATCCTCCAGGGGTAGGTGGAGGAAAGGTGCACCAGGCACACAGACCTCCATTCCGAGAGGGCCAGGTGTGCCCAGGAGACCTGCACACAGCACCTGTCCCATGACCCAGCCTTGTGGTGGATGCGGACCCACCATGGCGCTGTCCCTGACTGGTCCCCCATGTTCCCTCACCACTGCCAAGTGCTCTGTGGGCCCAAAGTCTGCTGAGCACCGGAACCGTGCCTATCCTGGGAAGCAAGGCTCAGGGTGCAAGGCCAGGCGGGTTGGACATCTGGGGATGCAAAGGTCATCGAGTACCCCCAACCCAGCTGGCCTGGAATTCAGAATCCATCCCAGGGTCCTGCTCAATGAGGGCTTGGGCCAGAGGACTTGGAGTCATCAGTGGAGGCCAAGTCAGGGCAGGGAGATCAGTGGGCCCCTTCCACTTCTCTCTCCCTCTGCTTGGTCTTCCTGGTTGTTCCCTGGGACAGAGGTCCAGCCTGTCCTTGGATAGAGCCCTGGCTTGAGTCGGTGGGTGGGAAGGAGGACAGGGAAAGTTCGGGGTTGAGTTAGGGTTTTGGGTTAGGGTGAGGGTTATAAGTTAGGGTTAGGGTTAGGGTCAGGTTCAGAGTCAGGCTCAGGGTCAGGGTCAGGGTAAGTTTTAGGGTTACGGTCAGAGTTAGGCTCAGGGTCAGGGCCAGGGTTAGGGATAGGGTCAGGGTTAGCTTTAGGGACGGGCTCAAGTTCAGGGTCAGGGTCAGGGTTCAGGTCAGGGCCAGGGTTAGGGTAAGGGTCAAAGTCAGGGTTCAGTTTAGGTGCCAGTTTAGGGTAAGGTCAGGGTTAGGGTTAGGTTCAGGGTCAGGGTAGGGTCAGGGTTAGGGTTTGGGGTTAGGGTTAGGGTTAGTGTTAGGGTTGTGGTTAGGATAGGGTTAGACAGGTTTAGGGTCAGGCTTAGGGTTAGGGTTTGGGGATGGGGTTAGGGTTAGAATCAGAGTTAGGTTTAGGGTCAGGGTCCTTGTTAGGGTCAGGGTCAGGTTTAGGGTTAGGGTTAGGGTCAGAGTCGTGGTCTGTGGTCTGTGTTACGGTCAGGGTAAGGGTGAGGGTCAGTGTTTTTGTTAGCGTCTGGGCCAGTTTCAAGGTTAGGGTAAGTTTTAGGGTTAGGGTTAAGGTTAGGTTTAGTGTTAGGGTCAGGGCCAAGGTCAGGGTTATGGTACGTTTTAGGGTTAGGGTCAGGGTCAGGGTTAGGACCGGGGTTAGGGTTTGGCTCAGGCTTAGGTTTAGGGACAGTGTCATGGTCAGGGTCAGTGTTCTGGTCAGGGCCAGGGTTAGGTTTTTGGTCAGAGTCAGGGTTCAGTGTAGGTTCCATCTTAGGGTCAGGGTTAGGGTTAGGTTCAGGGTCAGGCTTAGGGTCAGGGTTAGGGCTTGGGGTTAGGGTTAAGGTTAGTGTTAGGGGTGGGGTTAGGGTAGGGTTAGACAGGGTTAGGGTCTGGGATAGGGTTAGTGTAGGGGTTAGGGTTAGGTTTAGAATCAGGGTTATGTTTAGGGTCAGGGTCCGTGTTAGGGTCAGGGTCAGGGTTAGGTTTAGGGTCAGCGTCATCGGTGTTACGGACAGGGTTAGGGTCAGGCTCACCGTCAGGGTCAGGGTCAGTTTTAGGGAGAGGGTTTGTTTCTTAGTTAGGGTCAGGGTCAGCTTCAGGGTATGGTTAGGGTTAGGCTCAGGCTCACAGTCAGGGTCCGGGTCAGGGTTAGGCGTTAGGGTTAGGGTTACAGTTAGGGTTAGGATTTAGGGTTAGGGTTAGGGTCAGTGTCAGGGTCAGGGTCACGGTCACGGTCAGGGTCAAGCTTAGGGTCAGAGTCAGGGTTTAGTTAGGTTCCAGTATAGGGTCAGGTCAGGTTTAGGGTTAGGTTCAGGGTCAGGGTTAGGGTCAGGGTTAGGGCTTGGGGTTAGGGTTAGGGTTAGTGTTAGGGTTGGCGTTAGGTTAGGGTAAGACAGTGTTAGCGTCAGGGTTAGGGCTAGTGTAGGGGTTTGTGTTAGGTTTAGAATCAGGTTTAGGTTTAGGGTCAGGGTCCTTGTTAGGGTCAGGGTCAGGGTTAGGTTTAGGGTCAGCGTCATCAGTGTTACGGTCAGGGTTATGTCCGGCCCACCGTCAGGGTCAGGGTCATTGTTCGGGTCAGGGTTTGTTTTTTGGTTAGGGTCACGGTCAGCTTCAGGGTATGGTTAGGGTTAGGGTCCGGCTCACAGTCAGGGTCATGGTCAGGGTTAGGAGTTAGGGTTAGGTTCAGGGTTAGGGTTAGGGTCCGGGTTAGGGCTTGTGGTTAGGATTGAGGTTAGTGTTAGGTTGGGGTTAGGGTAGGGTAGGACAGGGTTAGGGGCAGGGTTAGGGCTAGTGTAGGGGTTAGGGAGATTTAGAATCAGGGTTAGGTTTAGGGTCAGGGTCCGTGTTAGGGTCAGGGTTAGGGTTAGGTTTAGGGTCAGCGTCATTTGTGTTACGGTCAGGGTTAGGGTCAGGCTCACGTCAGGGTCAGGGTCAGTGTTAGGGTCAGGGTCAGCTTCATGGTATGGTTAGGTTTAGGGTCAGGCTCACAGTCAGGGTCTTGGTCAGGGTTAGGCGTTCCTATTTGGGTTAGGGTTAGGGTTCGGGTTCGGGTTCAGGTTTAGGATTTGAGGTTAGGGTTTGGGTTCGCGTTGAGGTTCGGTGTTAGGGTTATGGTTTAGGGTTCGGGTTCCGGTTCAGATTCGGCTTAGTATTAGGGTTCTGGTTCGGGTTAGGATTAGGCCCTGCATGGTGGCTTGGGGCCGGTCCATCTGTCCTCCCAGTGCTCACCTTCCTTCCCCTTGGCCCTCTGTCATCCTGGATCCTCTCTACGTCCTCCTTAAACTATTATGAATGTCCCCAGGAGCGGGGTGGCAGGAGTGGGGTCTCAGAGGGGCTGCCTCGATCCTGTGCCTCAGACAACACTGAGAAAGGAGCCCCAGGACATTGTGTCATGAGGACGGGGATGAGGATCCCCTCCAACTCCTTGGGCATGAACACTGTTCCATTCCCTGCTGTCTCACCACTGCTGTGCCCAATCCTACTGAAAACACATCCGTGGCCAATCGAGCCAGAGTTTCTGGGGGTGAGTCCCAGGCTGAGCCCTCCTAGGTGATAGGTGGACCTGTGGCCTGGGATGGGTGCCGCTCACTGTTGTCTCAGAAAGGGGTGCCTGTCCACCTTCTCTCCAGGGGCCCTGCATCGGACCTCTGCTTCCTCACGTTCTCCCCAGGGCTGCTGGTCCCCAGACCAGACACCTGCCAGTCTGAGGGTGACCAGCACTGCCTCCCCAGGGTTTCCTTTGCCCGAGTCCTTCCCCGGGAGCTCCTGCATCTCCTGACACATACTCCCTGTGTGCCTCTCCTCCCCCTTGAACTTGCACGTGTCTAGTCTCTGTCCCTGTGGGACCCAGTGACTTGGAGCATGGAGTGGAGCAGACCCATGGGAGACCTTTCTCTGGCCTAGGGTTGTGAGCGATGCTTTTGCCCTCCGCGGTGTGTCTTCCAGCTTTCTGCATTTCCCTGGTTTCTGTGTGGGCCACAGGAGGAAACAGCCGTGTCCTGTCTGGGGACCGACTGTGGTGTCCCAGCAGGAACAGGGGCCTTGTCCCCGAGATTGTGCCCAGAATTCCTAAAGGGGTCCCTAGGATGACATCTCCTCTGTAGTCCATTGGGCGTCTCAACAACCAAGAGGGGAAATTCTATGTCAAACAGAGAGAAGAAACAAAAACCAAACTAAACCAAACCAAACCAAACCAAACCAAACCCCAAACAAGGGCCCTTTGAAAATAGGTGCAGACACAAAGGCACCTATTGAGGGATTCCACTTCCAGAAACCTCCAGAACACGTGCAGGAACAGCTTAGGGCTTGCGAGGGGCCAGGCTGGGGGGAACAATGGTCAGGAGGGCTTGGGCTCAGGGTCTCCTCCTTTGGGGAAGGAGGTAGCCTGCAACGATGTTCTGGGGCGTGGTGGCACAGCGTTGGGAATGCTCTTGATGCTCATGACGTGTTCCAGGGAAAACAAGAACTTTTATTTAAAATAAATAATACACAGCATAGAGGAGATGGACGGCGACGAGAACGGTGACTCCATACAGGAGAGGAAGAACACAAGGAGGGGGGATGAAACATTCTGGGGGGAAGTCGGGGTCAGGGGATGGAACTGACGGCATTTTTCTGGGGAGATCTCCCCGCAGAGTTGTGGGCTCTGGATGCGGGTCTGGGAGTCCCGTAGGAGAAGGTGTAGGGCCAGGGGTTGGGCTAGAGGCGGGGACAGGGTCAGCAGTAGTGGCCGGTGCAGGATCCAGAGCAGGAGCTGGGTCAGAGGCAGGAACAGGAGCCCAGGCAAGGTCAGGGAAAGGAGCAGGAGCAAATGAGAAGGACTGGGTCAGGGGCGGGAACAGGGGCCTAGGCAGGGGCAGGGGAAGGGGCAGTGGTCCTGGCATGGCCAGGGGAAGGGATGGCGGCAGTTGAAGGGGAAGAAGCAGGGGCAGGAGCTGGGTCTGGGGCAGGAAGAGGGGTCCAGGCAGGGAAAGTGGAGGCCATCGTGGCAGAGCCAGGGGCAGGGGCAGGGCCAGCGGCAAGTCCAAGGGTAGGACCTGGGTCTGGGGCAGGTGCAGGGGCAGTGGCCCTGGCAGGGAAAGGAGAAAGGACAGGGGCAGGGGCAGGGGAAAGGGCAGGAGAAGGAGCAGGAGCAGGAGCAGGAACTGAGGCAAGTGCCTTGGTGATGACTGGTGCAGGTTCAAGGGCAGGAGCTGGGTCTGGGGCAGGAACAGGGGCACTGGCAGGGAAAGTGGAGGCCTTCCTGGCAGGGGCAGGGGCAGGGACAGGGTTAGGATTTGGGTCTGGGGCAGGTGTAGGGGCAGGTGCAGGGGCAGGACCTGGGTCTGGGGCACGAGCCGGGGCAGGTGCAGGGGCAGTAACCCTGTCAGGGAAAGAAGGGTTAGGAGCAGGGGAAGGGGCACGGGCAGGAGCTGGGGCAAGTGCAGGGGTGATGGCCGGTGCAGGGTCAAGGGCAAGAGCGGGGCATTGGGCAGGAACAGGGGCACAGGCAGGGGAAGGGGAAGGGGGAGTGTTCCTGGCAGGGCCAGGCGAAGGGATGGTCGCAGATGAAGGGGAAGACGCAGGGACAGGGCCTGGGTCTGGGGCAGGAACAGGGGCACTGGCAGGGAAAGTGGAGGCCTTCCTGGCAGGGGCAGGGGCAGGGGCAGGGCCAGCGGCAAGTCCAGGGGTAGGACCTGGGTCTGGGGCAAGTTCAGGGGCAGTGGCCCTGGCAGGGAAAGGAGAAAGGACAGGGGCAGGGGCAGGGGCAAGGGCAGGAGCAGGAGCAGGAGCAGGAACAGGAGCAGGAGCAGGAACTGAGGCAAGTGCCTTGGTGATGACTGGTGCAGGGTCAAGGGCAGGAGCTGGGTCTGGGGCAGGAACAGGGGCACTGGCAGGGAAAGTGGAGGCCTTCCTGGCAGGGGCAGTGGCAAGAACAGGGTTAGGATTTGGGTCTGGGGCAGGTGTAGGGGCAGGTGCAGGGGCAGTGACCCTGTCAGGGAAAGAAGGGTTAGGAGCAGGGGAAGGGGCACGGGCAGGAGCTGGGGCAAGTGCAGGGGTGATGGCCGGTGCAGAGTCAAGGGCAAGAGCGGGGCATTGGGCAGGAACAGGGGCACCGGCAGGGGAAGGGGAAGGGGGAGTGTTCCTGGCAGGGCCAGGCGAAGGGATGGTCGCAGATGAAGGGGAAGACGCAGGGACAGGGCCTGGGTCTGCGGCAGGAACAGGGGCACTGGCAGGGAAAGTGGAGGTCTTCCTGGCAGGGGCAGGGGCCGGGGCAGGGGCAGGGGCAGGGCCAGCGACAAGTCCAGGGGTACAACCTGGGTCTGGGGCAGGTGCAGGGGCAGTGGCCCTGGCAGGGAAAGGAGAAAGGACAGGGGCAGGGGCAGGGGCAAGGGCAGGAGAAGGAGCAGGAGCAGGAGCAGGAGCAGGAGCAGGAACTGAGGCAAGGGCCTTGGTGATGACTGGTGCAGGGTCAAGGGCAGGAGCTGGGTCTGGGGCAGGAACAGGGGCACTGGCAGGGAAAGTGGAGGCCTTCCTGGCAGGGGCAGGGGCAAGAACAGGGTTAGGATTTGGGTCTGGGGCAGGTGTAGGGGCAGGTGCAGGGGCAGGACCTGGTTCTGGGGCACGAGCCGGGGCAGGTGCAGGGGCAGTGACCCTGTCAGGGAAAGAAGGGTTAGGAGCAGGGGAAGGGGCATGGGCAGGAGCTGGGGCAAGTGCAGGGGTGATGGCTGGTGCAGGGTCAAAGGCAAGAGCGGGGCATTGGGTAGGAAGAGGGGCACAGGCAGGGGAAGGGGAGGTTGTCCTGGCAGTGGCACGGGAAGTGGCAAGGCAAGGGGCAGGAACAGGCGAAGGACCTGTGTCTGGGGCCGGTGGAAGGGCACGACCTGGGTCTGGGGCAGGTGCAGGGCCAGGTGCAGGGGCCTTGGCCCTGTCAGGGAAAGGAGAAGGGATAGGAGCAGGGGAATGGGCACGGGCAGGAGCTGGGGTAAGGGCAGGGGTGATGGCCTGGGCCTGGTCAAGGGCAGGAGCTGGGTCTGGGGCAGGAACAGGGGCACTGGCAGGGAAAGTGGAGGCCTTCCTGGCAGCGGCAGGGGCAGGGGCAGGGGCAGGGGCAGATGCAGGGGCCGGGGCAGGGCCAGAGGCAAGACCAGGGGTAGGACCTGGGTTTGGGTCAGTTGCAGGTGCAGGAGCCGTAGCCCTGGCAGGGAAAAGAGAAAGGACAGGGGCAGGGGCAGGCCCAGGGGCAGGGGAAGGGGCAGGAGAAGGAGCAGGAGCAGCAGCAGGAGCAGGAGCAGGAACTGAGGCAAGTGCCTTGGTGATGACTGGTGCAGGGTCAAGGGCAGGAGCTGGGTCTGGGGCAGGAACAGGGGCACTGGCAGGGGAAGTGGAGGCCTTCCTGGCAGGGGCAGGGGCAGGGACAGGGTCAGGGTCAGGGTCAGGGGCAAGAACAGGGTTAGGATTTGGGTCTGGGGCAGGTGTAGGGGCAGGTGCAGGGGCAGGACCTGGGTCTGGGGCACGAGCCGGGGCAGGTGCAGGGGCAGTGACCCTGTCAGGGAAAGAAGGGTTAGGAGCAGGGGAAGGGGCACGGGCAGGAGCTGGGGCAAGTGCAGGGGTGATGGCCGGTGCAGGGTCAAGGGCAAGAGCGGGGCATTGGGTAGGAACAGGGGCACAGGCAGGGGAAGGGGAGGCTGTCCTGGCAGGGGCACGGGAAGGGGCAAGGCAAGGGGCAGGAACAGGCGAAGGACCTGTGTCTGGGGCCGGTGGAAGGGCACGACCTGGGTCTGGGGCAGGTGCAGGGCCAGGTGCAGGGGCCTTGGCCCTGTCAGGGAAAGGAGAAGGGATAGGAGCAGGGGAATGGGCACGGGCAGGAGCTGGAGCAAGGGCAGGGGTGATGGCCTGGACCAGGTCAAGGGCAGGAGCTGGGTCTGGGGCGGGAACAGGGGCCTAGGCAGGGCTAGGGGAAGGGGGAGTGTTCCTGGCAGGGCCAGGTGAAGGGATGGTTGCAGATGAAGGGGAAGACGCAGGGACATGGCCTGGGTCTGGGGCAGGAACAGGGGCACTGGCAGGGAAAGTGGAGGCCTTCCTGGCAGGGGCAGGGGCAGATGCAGGGGCAGGGGCAGGGCCAGCGGCAAGTCCAGGGGTAGGACCTGGGTCTGGGGCAGGTGCAGGGGCAGTGGCCCTGCCAGGGAAAGGAGAAAGGAGAGGGGCAGGGGCAGGGGAAAGGGCAGGAGAAGGAGCAGGAGCAGGAGCAGGAGCAGGAGCAGGAACTGAGGCAAGTGCCTTGGTGATGACTGGTGCAGGATCAAGGGCAGGAGCTGGGTCTGGGGCAGGAACAGGGGCACAGGCAGGGAAAGTAGAGGCCTTCCTGGCAGGGGCAGGGGCAAGAACAGGGTTAGGATTTGGGTCTGGGGCAGGTGTAGGGGCAGGTGCAGGGGCAGGACCTGGGTCTGGGGCACGAGCCGGGGCAGGTGCAGGGGCAGTGACCCTGTCAGGGAAAGAAGGGTTAGGAGCAGGGGAAGGGGCACGGGCAGGAGCTGGGGCAAGTGCAGGGGTGATGGCCGGTGTAGGGTCAAGGGCAAGAGCGGGGCATTGGGCAGGAACAGGGGCACAGGCAGGGGAAGGGGAGGCTGTCCTGGCAGGGGCACGGGAAGGGGCAAGGCAAGGGGCAGGAACAGGCGAAGGACCTGTGTCTGGGGCCGGTGGAAGGGCACGACCTGGGTCTGGGGCAGGTGCAGGGCCAGGTGCAGGGGCCTTGGCCCTGTCAGGGAAAGGAGAAGGGATAGGAGCAGGGGAATGGGCACGGGCAGGAGCTGGGGCAAGGGCAGGGGTGATGGCCTGGGCCAGCTCAAGGGCAGGAGCTGGGTCTGGGGCGGGAACAGGGGCCTAGGCAGGGCTAGGGGAAGGGGGAGTGTTCCTGGCAGGGCCAGGCGAAGGGATGGTCGCAGTTGAAGGGGAAGACGCAGGGACAGGGCCTGGGTCTGGGGCAGGAACAGGGGCACTGGCAGGGAAAGTGGAGGCCTTCCTGGCAGGGGCAGGGGCAGGGGCAGGGGCAGATGCAGGGGCAGGGGCAGGGCCAGAGGCAAGAACAGGGGTAGGACCTGGGTCTGGGGCAAGTGCAGGGGCAGTGGCCCTGGCAGGGAAAAGAGAAAGGACAGGGGTAGGGGCAGGCGCAGGGGCAGGGGAAGGGGAAGGAGCAGGAGCAGGAACTGAGGCAAGTGCCTTGGTGATGACTGGTGCAGGGTCAAGGGCAGGAGCTGGTTCTGGGGCAGGAACAGGGGCACTGGCAGGGAAAGTGGAGGCCTTCCAGGCTGTGGCACAGGAAGGGGCAAGGGAAAGGGTAGGAACAGGGTGAGGACCTGGGTCTGGGGCCGGTGCAGGGGCAGGTGCCTGGACAGTGGCCCTGGCAGGGAAAGGCGAAGGGATAGGGGCGGGGGAAGTGGCAGGGGCAGGAGCTGGGGCAAGGGCAGGGGTGATGGCCTGGGCGAGGTCAAGGGCAGGAGCTGGGTCTGGGGCAGGAACAGCGGCCCAGGGAGGGGTCGGGGAAGGGGTGGGACCAAGGGAGGATCTGGGTCAAGGGCCAGAACAGGAGCACAGGCAGGGGCAGGGGAAGTGGGAGTCGCTCTGGCAGGGGCAGGGGCAGGGGGAGCAGCAGGAGCAGGGGTGGGGGCAGGAGCAGGAGCCAGCTCTCCCCGGACAGCATCAGCATCTTCGTGGGCAGGCGCCCCGGCACTTGTGGGCTCCCGGTCTCCCGCCGAAGGGACTCCAGACACCATGTGCCCCTCCGGAGTGGCTGAAGTTGGGAGTGGGTCTAGCTCCTTGGCTGGAGAAGCTGGGAGAGGAGAGAAGGTCACCCGCGGGCCTGCCTCTCCCTGTGGCTTTGCAGAGACAGAGCCCAGCCCGGGGCCTCCCGCAGAAGCCGCAGCCACGAAGGAACCCTCCCCGGGACGTCTCCCCGACTGCAGTCCACCCCCTGGGTGCTCCGAGCCAAGTCGAGGCTCCTGGCCCCACACCGGCCTGTGGGGGCTTCTCCCTGTGGGGCCCAGCACCGACTCCTCCCCACACAGCCACAGGCACCCCACCCCAGCCTTCTCACCCTCGGACTTGGCCTCCGTGGGCTCCGTGTCCAGGACCGCAGTGCAGTGGAGTACCGCGGGCAGTGGTCTGGGAGGTAGCGAGGGCCTTCCCAGGACCGGGGACTCCGGGGTCGGGGAGGGGTGCGTGTCTTCCCGCCTCCTTCCTAGTTCATCCGTGGCCTGCCAAGGCAGAGACGGGGAGTGTGCAAGAGGCGTCAGAGCCCTGCCCGGCCATACCCACTGTGCTCCTGCCCAGTGCCCCTGCTTCTCCCAGATCCCACGCAGACCTGTGCGTGCACAGCCCCGCACCTGGGTCAGTGACCCGTCCCTGCAGGGTCTCAGGATCAACCCTGGGCAGAAGGGTGCAGCGCCCACACTCCTTCCCACCTAGCCAGCCTTCACCTGGGGTGTGAACATGACCTGCCCACCAGGCATCTGACCCCTCATCAGCCTGCTCCTGCTCCTGGGGGCGTCTCCACCCCCCATGAGCTCTCTTTACACACACACACACACACACACACACATCCACACACGGGGAGGAGACGTAGGCCTACACGGGTCGGTCAGAAGGTGTGGGGCTGTCTGACTTGAGCCTCCCGGTGTCACCTTTTGATTCTTTTTGCCAAAGGGCCAGAGTCGTCGGGGAAGCCTGACACGACCTGCCCAGTGGGGGGACGTGTTTGGCGGGCGAGCTCTCCTCTGCCTGCATCCTCTGGGCTTCGGTAGGCAGCAGCAGAACATGTCGCTTCCTTCAGGATCTGCCCAGAAATGAGCTGGGCCGGGGGGTTTTGTCTGGAATGTGGGTGCCTGGATACGTGGGTTCCAATTCCGTTGGGCTGTGTCGTCAGGGAAGTGAGGTCACCACTGCCTGGGGGCTCCTTACCCGACTTCCTGCTCCCACCAGAGCTCCCTGAGGGCGCCCCTCCCCCAGCTGCTCAAGGCTCCCCCTCCACCCCATGCCCTGTCCATCCAGTGACCCCCACACAGCCTCCCCACAGCCTGTGTGCAGCAGGAGGCCTGGGTGCAGCAGTTGTCCCCGCTGGGAGGGCCCAGAGCTGGGTTCAGAAGGGGCTCCTGCTCCTCCTGCCCAGGACTGTGTGCCCGCACACACCCTGTGGCTCTCAGGGCCTCCCCAGTCTCCCCGTCTGCACACTGGGGGTGTCCTGGCTTCTCCTTCTCGGGATGCCATCAGGGGTAGGACCCCTGCATACGTTCCATCCCCGCTCTCCCAGGAGGCTGGTGCACACACTTGGCCGGGCACGGGTGAGCCCGGGGCTGGGCGGGGGCATGGAACACGGCCCAGAGGGGCCTGGATCTGCTCTGGGATCCAGGCAAAGCCACCGTCCTCCTGCCTGTGTCCCATCCCCCGTGGCAAGGTTGCAGTGCATGGCTTCTGACCTTGGTGACACAGACTTCCCGGGGCTCCCATTAGGTGGAGGTCCAAGGGCCTCGTCTGCGCCCATGTGCCGGCCAGCCCCCACAGGGCACCCCGGGCATTCCCGAATCCGTCCTCCCAGGGTGGATGGCCCGTGGGACTGAGAAGGGGACACAATGTTTGGCTGTCCTTTCCCAGCCGATGGAGGAAAGTCTGGGACTTCTCCTGGTTCCCTCTCTCCTGGGTTCAGTGTCTGTGTCTGTCTCTGTCTTTGTCTCTGTGCCTGCGTCTGTCTCTGTTCGTGGGTGTCTCCCAGGAGCCGGATCTGGGGGCTCCAGGGGTGATGAGAGAAACCTCCAAAGTCTCCCTTGTCCCTGTTTCCCTCTCCTGGGCTGGTGCTCGGTTCCTTGCTAAGTAAAGCCTTCTCACCCCGAGCAGAGCTCTGACTCTGGAACCTCTTCCCAGTGGGGACCCTGAGGCTGCAACAAGGAGGGTCCTGCCCTGGGTCCCCAGACCAGGGGTCCAGTGCTCTGCCACATGCTTCAAGCCCACAAGGTCAGCCCCCCGAGCCCCCAGGTTGTCTTCTGCTCAGAAGGACCTCGAGGGAGTCCAAAGCATTTTCCCAAGACTGGGAGCACAGTGGGTCAGGGAGAGAGATTCAAGGCCAACAGGCTCTTCTACAAGCCTGTGGGAGACTAGGGACACCCTGTCTCTATGGCCCCACTGATAGAAGAGGAAGGGGAGGCCTTCGGTGCTGTAGCCCTGTCCACACTGGGGGGTACCTCTTTCTACTTCCAGTAGTCCAGGGTGGTGATGGACACCAGGCCCCAGACCCTGTCCCCACCCAGTGCCCTGGCAAAGCCCCTGGGCCCCTTGGGGACCCCTTGACCATCAGCCTGTCCTGTCTCCTCTCCCCATGCTTTGGATCTCGGCCCTTGCCAGGAGTCCTGATGCCCCTGACCCCATGGCCCAGCTGTTTCCAACCTCTTTCTTCTTTCCCCCTAGTTACCCACCATTTTCCCAGGGTGTCTCCCCCTCTGACCCCTAGCTGGGCAGAGTGGTGTATGTGTATGTGTGTGTGTGTGTGTGTGTGTGTGTGTGTGTGTACGCTCAAACACATATGCCTCTAGCTGTCTGGGGATGCCCGAGGTCATGTCCCCTCATGGGATGGGGTGGGTAGCTCTCCCCAAGGATCTGAGGAGCTCTCACCCTCAAAGCAAACCTCATGGGAGGGTCAGGAATTGCCCAGGACTGGAGGGAAGCTCTGCTCCTTGGACTCTGTACCCGATTTTTGTCCTGGGCCAGTCGCTGCCTCTCTTGAGCCCAGGTTCCCAACTGTCCCTGAGGGTTGGACATGGAAATGCTTGAACCTGGCCGATCCTCCAGGGGTAGGTGGAGGAAAGGTGCACCAGGCACACAGACCTCCATTCCGAGAGGGCCAGGTGTGCCCAGGAGACCTGCACACAGCACCTGTCCCATGACCCAGCCTTGTGGTGGATGCGGACCCACCATGGCGCTGTCCCTGACTGGTCCCCCATGTTCCCTCACCACTGCCAAGTGCTCTGTGGGCCCAAAGTCTGCTGAGCACCGGAACCGTGCCTATCCTGGGAAGCAAGGCTCAGGGTGCAAGGCCAGGCGGGTTGGACATCTGGGGATGCAAAGGTCATCGAGTACCCCCAACCCAGCTGGCCTGGAATTCAGAATCCATCCCAGGGTCCTGCTCAATGAGGGCTTGGGCCAGAGGACTTGGAGTCATCAGTGGAGGCCAAGTCAGGGCAGGGAGATCAGTGGGCCCCTTCCACTTCTCTCTCCCTCTGCTTGGTCTTCCTGGTTGTTCCCTGGGACAGAGGTCCAGCCTGTCCTTGGATAGAGCCCTGGCTTGAGTCGGTGGGTGGGAAGGAGGACAGGGAAAGTTCGGGGTTGAGTTAGGGTTTTGGGTTAGGGTGAGGGTTATAAGTTAGGGTTAGGGTTAGGGTCAGGTTCAGAGTCAGGCTCAGGGTCAGGGTCAGGGTAAGTTTTAGGGTTACGGTCAGAGTTAGGCTCAGGGTCAGGGCCAGGGTTAGGGATAGGGTCAGGGTTAGCTTTAGGGACGGGCTCAAGTTCAGGGTCAGGGTCAGGGTTCAGGTCAGGGCCAGGGTTAGGGTAAGGGTCAAAGTCAGGGTTCAGTTTAGGTGCCAGTTTAGGGTAAGGTCAGGGTTAGGGTTAGGTTCAGGGTCAGGGTAGGGTCAGGGTTAGGGTTTGGGGTTAGGGTTAGGGTTAGTGTTAGGGTTGTGGTTAGGATAGGGTTAGACAGGTTTAGGGTCAGGCTTAGGGTTAGGGTTTGGGGATGGGGTTAGGGTTAGAATCAGAGTTAGGTTTAGGGTCAGGGTCCTTGTTAGGGTCAGGGTCAGGTTTAGGGTTAGGGTTAGGGTCAGAGTCGTGGTCTGTGGTCTGTGTTACGGTCAGGGTAAGGGTGAGGGTCAGTGTTTTTGTTAGCGTCTGGGCCAGTTTCAAGGTTAGGGTAAGTTTTAGGGTTAGGGTTAAGGTTAGGTTTAGTGTTAGGGTCAGGGCCAAGGTCAGGGTTATGGTACGTTTTAGCGTTAGGGTCAGGGTCAGGGTTAGGACCGGGGTTAGGGTTTGGCTCAGGCTTAGGTTTAGGGACAGTGTCATGGTCAGGGTCAGTGTTCTGGTCAGGGCCAGGGTTAGGTTTTTGGTCAGAGTCAGGGTTCAGTGTAGGTTCCATCTTAGGGTCAGGGTTAGGGTTAGGTTCAGGGTCAGGCTTAGGGTCAGGGTTAGGGCTTGGGGTTAGGGTTAAGGTTAGTGTTAGGGGTGGGGTTAGGGTAGGGTTAGACAGGGTTAGGGTCTGGGATAGGGTTAGTGTAGGGGTTAGGGTTAGGTTTAGAATCAGGGTTATGTTTAGGGTCAGGGTCCGTGTTAGGGTCAGGGTCAGGGTTAGGTTTAGGGTCAGCGTCATCGGTGTTACGGACAGGGTTAGGGTCAGGCTCACCGTCAGGGTCAGGGTCAGTTTTAGGGAGAGGGTTTGTTTCTTAGTTAGGGTCAGGGTCAGCTTCAGGGTATGGTTAGGGTTAGGCTCAGGCTCACAGTCAGGGTCCGGGTCAGGGTTAGGCGTTAGGGTTAGGGTTACAGTTAGGGTTAGGATTTAGGGTTAGGGTTAGGGTCAGTGTCAGGGTCAGGGTCACGGTCACGGTCAGGGTCAAGCTTAGGGTCAGAGTCAGGGTTTAGTTAGGTTCCAGTATAGGGTCAGGTCAGGTTTAGGGTTAGGTTCAGGGTCAGGGTTAGGGTCAGGGTTAGGGCTTGGGGTTAGGGTTAGGGTTAGTGTTAGGGTTGGCGTTAGGTTAGGGTAAGACAGTGTTAGCGTCAGGGTTAGGGCTAGTGTAGGGGTTTGTGTTAGGTTTAGAATCAGGTTTAGGTTTAGGGTCAGGGTCCTTGTTAGGGTCAGGGTCAGGGTTAGGTTTAGGGTCAGCGTCATCAGTGTTACGGTCAGGGTTATGTCCGGCCCACCGTCAGGGTCAGGGTCATTGTTCGGGTCAGGGTTTGTTTTTTGGTTAGGGTCACGGTCAGCTTCAGGGTATGGTTAGGGTTAGGGTCCGGCTCACAGTCAGGGTCATGGTCAGGGTTAGGAGTTAGGGTTAGGTTCAGGGTTAGGGTTAGGGTCCGGGTTAGGGCTTGTGGTTAGGATTGAGGTTAGTGTTAGGTTGGGGTTAGGGTAGGGTAGGACAGGGTTAGGGTCAGGGTTAGGGCTAGTGTAGGGGTTAGGGAGATTTAGAATCAGGGTTAGGTTTAGGGTCAGGGTCCGTGTTAGGGTCAGGGTTAGGGTTAGGTTTAGGGTCAGCGTCATTTGTGTTACGGTCAGGGTTAGGGTCAGGCTCACGTCAGGGTCAGGGTCAGTGTTAGGGTCAGGGTCAGCTTCATGGTATGGTTAGGTTTAGGGTCAGGCTCACAGTCAGGGTCTTGGTCAGGGTTAGGCGTTCCTATTTGGGTTAGGGTTAGGGTTCGGGTTCGGGTTCAGGTTTAGGATTTGAGGTTAGGGTTTGGGTTCGCGTTGAGGTTCGGTGTTAGGGTTATGGTTTAGGGTTCGGGTTCCGGTTCAGATTCGGCTTAGTATTAGGGTTCTGGTTCGGGTTAGGATTAGGCCCTGCATGGTGGCTTGGGGCCGGTCCATCTGTCCTCCCAGTGCTCACCTTCCTTCCCCTTGGCCCTCTGTCATCCTGGATCCTCTCTACGTCCTCCTTAAACTATTATGAATGTCCCCAGGAGCGGGGTGGCAGGAGTGGGGTCTCAGAGGGGCTGCCTCGATCCTGTGCCTCAGACAACACTGAGAAAGGAGCCCCAGGACATTGTGTCATGAGGACGGGGATGAGGATCCCCTCCAACTCCTTGGGCATGAACACTGTTCCATTCCCTGCTGTCTCACCACTGCTGTGCCCAATCCTACTGAAAACACATCCGTGGCCAATCGAGCCAGAGTTTCTGGGGGTGAGTCCCAGGCTGAGCCCTCCTAGGTGATAGGTGGACCTGTGGCCTGGGATGGGTGCCGCTCACTGTTGTCTCAGAAAGGGGTGCCTGTCCACCTTCTCTCCAGGGGCCCTGCATCGGACCTCTGCTTCCTCACGTTCTCCCCAGGGCTGCTGGTCCCCAGACCAGACACCTGCCAGTCTGAGGGTGACCAGCACTGCCTCCCCAGGGTTTCCTTTGCCCGAGTCCTTCCCCGGGAGCTCCTGCATCTCCTGACACATACTCCCTGTGTGCCTCTCCTCCCCCTTGAACTTGCACGTGTCTAGTCTCTGTCCCTGTGGGACCCAGTGACTTGGAGCATGGAGTGGAGCAGACCCATGGGAGACCTTTCTCTGGCCTAGGGTTGTGAGCGATGCTTTTGCCCTCCGCGGTGTGTCTTCCAGCTTTCTGCATTTCCCTGGTTTCTGTGTGGGCCACAGGAGGAAACAGCCGTGTCCTGTCTGGGGACCGACTGTGGTGTCCCAGCAGGAACAGGGGCCTTGTCCCCGAGATTGTGCCCAGAATTCCTAAAGGGGTCCCTAGGATGACATCTCCTCTGTAGTCCATTGGGCGTCTCAACAACCAAGAGGGGAAATTCTATGTCAAACAGAGAGAAGAAACAAAAACCAAACCAAACCAAACCAAACCAAACCAAACCCCAAACAAGGGCCCTTTGAAAATAGGTGCAGACACAAAGGCACCTATTGAGGGATTCCACTTCCAGAAACCTCCAGAACACGTGCAGGAACAGCTTAGGGCTTGCGAGGGGCCAGGCTGGGGGGAACAATGGTCAGGAGGGCTTGGGCTCAGGGTCTCCTCCTTTGGGGAAGGAGGAAGCCTGCAACGATGTTCTGGGGCGTGGTGGCACAGCGTTGGGAATGCTCTTGATGCTCATGACGTGTTCCAGGGAAAACAAGAACTTTTATTTAAAATAAATAATACACAGCATAGAGGAGATGGACGGCGACGAGAACGGTGACTCCATACAGGAGAGGAAGAACACAAGGAGGGGGGATGAAACATTCTGGGGGGAAGTCGGGGTCAGGGGATGGAACTGACGGCATTTTTCTGGGGAGATCTCCCCGCAGAGTTGTGGGCTCTGGATGCGGGTCTGGGAGTCCCGTAGGAGAAGGTGTAGGGCCAGGGGTTGGGCTAGAGGCGGGGACAGGGTCAGCAGTAGTGGCCGGTGCAGGATCCAGAGCAGGAGCTGGGTCAGAGGCAGGAACAGGAGCCCAGGCAAGGTCAGGGAAAGGAGCAGGAGCAAATGAGAAGGACTGGGTCAGGGGCGGGAACAGGGGCCTAGGCAGGGGCAGGGGAAGGGGCAGTGGTCCTGGCATGGCCAGGGGAAGGGATGGCAGCAGTTGAAGGGGAAGAAGCAGGGGCAGGAGCTGGGTCTGGGGCAGGAAGAGGGGTCCAGGCAGGGAAAGTGGAGGCCATCGTGGCAGAGCCAGGGGCAGGGGCAGGGCCAGCGGCAAGTCCAAGGGTAGGACCTGGGTCTGGGGCAGGTGCAGGGGCAGTGGCCCTGGCAGGGAAAGGAGAAAGGACAGGGGCAGGGGCAGGGGAAAGGGCAGGAGAAGGAGCAGGAGCAGGAGCAGGAACTGAGGCAAGTGCCTTGGTGATGACTGGTGCAGGTTCAAGGGCAGGAGCTGGGTCTGGGGCAGGAACAGGGGCACTGGCAGGGAAAGTGGAGGCCTTCCTGGCAGGGGCAGGGGCAGGGACAGGGTTAGGATTTGGGTCTGGGGCAGGTGTAGGGGCAGGTGCAGGGGCAGGACCTGGGTCTGGGGCACGAGCCGGGGCAGGTGCAGGGGCAGTAACCCTGTCAGGGAAAGAAGGGTTAGGAGCAGGGGAAGGGGCACGGGCAGGAGCTGGGGCAAGTGCAGGGGTGATGGCCGGTGCAGGGTCAAGGGCAAGAGCGGGGCATTGGGCAGGAACAGGGGCACAGGCAGGGGAAGGGGAAGGGGGAGTGTTCCTGGCAGGGCCAGGCGAAGGGATGGTCGCAGATGAAGGGGAAGACGCAGGGACAGGGCCTGGGTCTGGGGCAGGAACAGGGGCACTGGCAGGGAAAGTGGAGGCCTTCCTGGCAGGGGCAGGGGCAGGGGCCGGGCCAGCGGCAAGTCCAGGGGTAGGACCTGGGTCTGGGGCAAGTTCAGGGGCAGTGGCCCTGGCAGGGAAAGGAGAAAGGACAGGGGCAGGGGCAGGGGCAAGGGCAGGAGAAGGAGCAGGAGCAGGAGCAGGAGCAGGAGCAGGAACTGAGGCAAGTGCCTTGGTGATGACTGGTGCAGGGTCAAGGGCAGGAGCTGGGTCTGGGGCAGGAACAGGGGCACTGGCAGGGAAAGTGGAGGCCTTCCTGGCAGGGGCAGTGGCAAGAACAGGGTTAGGATTTGGGTCTGGGGCAGGTGTAGGGGCAGGTGCAGGGGCAGTGACCCTGTCAGGGAAAGAAGGGTTAGGAGCAGGGGAAGGGGCACGGGCAGGAGCTGGGGCAAGTGCAGGGGTGATGGCCGGTGCAGAGTCAAGGGCAAGAGCGGGGCATTGGGCAGGAACAGGGGCACCGGCAGGGGAAGGGGAAGGGGGAGTGTTCCTGGCAGGGCCAGGCGAAGGGATGGTCGCAGATGAAGGGGAAGACGCAGGGACAGGGCCTGGGTCTGCGGCAGGAACAGGGGCACTGGCAGGGAAAGTGGAGGTCTTCCTGGCAGGGGCAGGGGCCGGGGCAGGGGCAGGGGCAGGGCCAGCGACAAGTCCAGGGGTAGGACCTGGGTCTGGGGCAGGTGCAGGGGCAGTGGCCCTGGCAGGGAAAGGAGAAAGGACAGGGGCAGGGGCAGGGGCAAGGGCAGGAGAAGGAGCAGGAGCAGGAGCAGGAGCAGGAACTGAGGCAAGGGCCTTGGTGATGACTGGTGCAGGGTCAAGGGCAGGAGCTGGGTCTGGGGCAGGAACAGGGGCACTGGCAGGGAAAGTGGAGGCCTTCCTGGCAGGGGCAGGGGCAAGAACAGGGTTAGGATTTGGGTCTGGGGCAGGTGTAGGGGCAGGTGCAGGGGCAGGACCTGGGTCTGGGGCACGAGCCGGGGCAGGTGCAGGGGCAGTGACCCTGTCAGGGAAAGAAGGGTTAGGAGCAGGGGAAGGGGCACGGGCAGGAGCTGGGGCAAGTGCAGGGGTGATGGCCGGTGCAGGGTCAAGGGCAAGAGCGGGGCATTGGGCAGGAACAGGGGCACAGGCAGGGGAAGGGGAGGCTGTCCTGGCAGGGGCACGGGAAGGGGCAAGGCAAGGGGCAGGAACAGGCGAAGGACCTGTGTCTGGGGCCGGTGGAAGGGCACGACCTGGGTCTGGGGCAGGTGCAGGGCCAGGTGCAGGGGCCTTGGCCCTGTCAGGGAAAGGAGAAGGGATAGGAGCAGGGGAATGGGCACGGGCAGGAGCTGGGGCAAGGGCAGGGGTGATGGCCTGGGCCAGCTCAAGGGCAGGAGCTGGGTCTGGGGCGGGAACAGGGGCCTAGGCAGGGCTAGGGGAAGGGGGAGTGTTCCTGGCAGGGCCAGGCGAAGGGATGGTCGCAGTTGAAGGGGAAGACGCAGGGACAGGGCCTGGGTCTGGGGCAGGAACAGGGGCACTGGCAGGGAAAGTGGAGGCCTTCCTGGCAGGGGCAGGGGCAGGGGCAGGGGCAGATGCAGGGGCAGGGGCAGGGCCAGGGGCAAGAACAGGGGTAGGACCTGGGTCTGGGGCAAGTGCAGGGGCAGTGGCCCTGGCAGGGAAAAGAGAAAGGACAGGGGTAGGGGCAGGCGCAGGGGCAGGGGAAGGGGAAGGAGCAGGAGCAGGAACTGAGGCAAGTGCCTTGGTGATGACTGGTGCAGGGTCAAGGGCAGGAGCTGGTTCTGGGGCAGGAACAGGGGCACTGGCAGGGAAAGTGGAGGCCTTCCAGGCTGGGGCACAGGAAGGGGCAAGGGAAAGGGTAGGAACAGGGTGAGGACCTGGGTCTGGGGCCGGTGCAGGGGCAGGTGCCTGGACAGTGGCCCTGGCAGGGAAAGGCGAAGGGATAGGGGCGGGGGAAGTGGCAGGGGCAGGAGCTGGGGCAAGGGCAGGGGTGATGGCCTGGGCGAGGTCAAGGGCAGGAGCTGGGTCTGGGGCAGGAACAGCGGCCCAGGGAGGGGTCGGGGAAGGGGTGGGACCAAGGGAGGATCTGGGTCAAGGGCCAGAACAGGAGCACAGGCAGGGGCAGGGGAAGTGGGAGTCGCTCTGGCAGGGGCAGGGGCAGGGGGAGCAGCAGGAGCAGGGGTGGGGGCAGGAGCAGGAGCCAGCTCTCCCCGGACAGCATCAGCATCTTCGTGGGCAGGCGCCCCGGCACTTGTGGGCTCCCGGTCTCCCGCCGAAGGGACTCCAGACAACATGTGCCCCTCCGGAGTGGCTGAAGTTGGGAGTGGGTCTAGCTCCTTGGCTGGAGAAGCTGGGAGAGGAGAGAAGGTCACCCACGGGCCTGCCTCTCCCTGTGGCTTTGCAGAGACAGAGCCCAGCCCGGGGCCTCCCGCAGAAGCCGCAGCCACGAAGGAACCCTCCCCGGGACGTCTCCCCGACTGCAGTCCACCCCCTGGGTGCTCCGAGCCAAGTCGAGGCTCCTGGCCCCACACCGGCCTGTGGGGGCTTCTCCCTGTGGGGCCCAGCACCGACTCCTCCCCACACAGCCACAGGCACCCCACCCCAGCCTTCTCACCCTCGGACTTGGCCTCCGTGGGCTCCGTGTCCAGGACCGCAGTGCAGTGGAGTACCGCGGGCAGTGGTCTGGGAGGTAGCGAGGGCCTTCCCAGGACCGGGGACTCCGGGGTCGGGGAGGGGTGCGTGTCTTCCCGCCTCCTTCCTAGTTCATCCGTGGCCTGCCAAGGCAGAGACGGGGAGTGTGCAAGAGGCGTCAGAGCCCTGCCCGGCCATACCCACTGTGCTCCTGCCCAGTGCCCCTGCTTCTCCCAGATCCCACGCAGACCTGTGCGTGCACAGCCCCGCACCTGGGTCAGTGACCCGTCCCTGCAGGGTCTCAGGATCAACCCTGGGCAGAAGGGTGCAGCGCCCACACTCCTTCCCACCTAGCCAGCCTTCACCTGGGGTGTGAACATGACCTGCCCACCAGGCATCTGACCCCTCATCAGCCTGCTCCTGCTCCTGGGGGCGTCTCCACCCCCCATGAGCTCTCTTTACACACACACACACACACACACACACATCCACACACGGGGAGGAGACGTAGGCCTACACGGGTCGGTCAGAAGGTGTGGGGCTGTCTGACTTGAGCCTCCCGGTGTCACCTTTTGATTCTTTTTGCCAAAGGGCCAGAGTCGTCGGGGAAGCCTGACACGACCTGCCCAGTGGGGGGACGTGTTTGGCGGGCGAGCTCTCCTCTGCCTGCATCCTCTGGGCTTCGGTAGGCAGCAGCAGAACATTCGCTTCCTTCAGGATCTGCCCAGAAATGAGCTGGGCCGGGGGGTTTTGTCTGGAATGTGGGTGCCTGGATACGTGGGTTCCAATTCCGTTGGGCTGTGTCGTCAGGGAAGTGAGGTCACCACTGCCTGGGGGCTCCTTACCCGACTTCCTGCTCCCACCAGAGCTCCCTGAGGGCGCCCCTCCCCCAGCTGCTCAAGGCTCCCCCTCCACCCCATGCCCTGTCCATCCAGTGACCCCCACACAGCCTCCCCACAGCCTGTGTGCAGCAGGAGGCCTGGGTGCAGCAGTTGTCCCCGCTGGGAGGGCCCAGAGCTGGGTTCAGAAGGGGCTCCTGCTCCTCCTGCCCAGGACTGTGTGCCCGCACACACCCTGTGGCTCTCAGGGCCTCCCCAGTCTCCCCGTCTGCACACTGGGGGTGTCCTGGCTTCTCCTTCTCGGGATGCCATCAGGGGTAGGACCCCTGCATACGTTCCATCCCCGCTCTCCCAGGAGGCTGGTGCACACACTTGGCCGGGCACGGGTGAGCCCGGGGCTGGGCGGGGGCATGGAACACGGCCCAGAGGGGCCTGGATCTGCTCTGGGATCCAGGCAAAGCCACCGTCCTCCTGCCTGTGTCCCATCCCCCGTGGCAAGGTTGCAGTGCATGGCTTCTGACCTTGGTGACACAGACTTCCCGGGGCTCCCATTAGGTGGAGGTCCAAGGGCCTCGTCTGCGCCCATGTGCCGGCCAGCCCCCACAGGGCACCCCGGGCATTCCCGAATCCGTCCTCCCAGCGTGGATGGCCCGTGGGACTGAGAAGGGGACACAATGTTTGGCTGTCCTTTCCCAGCCGATGGAGGAAAGTCTGGGACTTCTCCTGGTTCCCTCTCTCCTGGGTTCAGTGTCTGTGTCTGTCTCTGTCTTTGTCTCTGTGCCTGCGTCTGTCTCTGTTCGTGGGTGTCTCCCAGGAGCCGGATCTGGGGGCTCCAGGGGTGATGAGAGAAACCTCCAAAGTCTCCCTTGTCCCTGTTTCCCTCTCCTGGGCTGGTGCTCGGTTCCTTGCTAAGTAAAGCCTTCTCACCCCGAGCAGAGCTCTGACTCTGGAACCTCTTCCCAGTGGGGACCCTGAGGCTGCAACAAGGAGGGTCCTGCCCTGGGTCCCCAGACCAGGGGTCCAGTGCTCTGCCACATGCTTCAAGCCCACAAGGTCAGCCCCCTGAGCCCCCAGGTTGTCTTCTGCTCAGAAGGACCTCGAGGGAGTCCAAAGCATTTTCCCAAGACTGGGAGCACAGTGGGTCAGGGAGAGAGATTCAAGGCCAACAGGCTCTTCTACAAGCCTGTGGGAGACTAGGGACACCCTGTCTCTATGGCCCCACTGATAGAAGAGGAAGGGGAGGCCTTCGGTGCTGTAGCCCTGTCCACACTGGGGGGTACCTCTTTCTACTTCCAGTAGTCCAGGGTGGTGATGGACACCAGGCCCCAGACCCTGTCCCCACCCAGTGCCCTGGCAAAGCCCCTGGGCCCCTTGGGGACCCCTTGACCATCAGCCTGTCCTGTCTCCTCTCCCCATGCTTTGGATCTCGGCCCTTGCCAGGAGTCCTGATGCCCCTGACCCCATGGCCCAGCTGTTTCCAACCTCTTTCTTCTTTCCCCCTAGTTACCCACCATTTTCCCAGGGTGTCTCCCCCTCTGACCCCTAGCTGGGCAGAGTGGTGTATGTGTATGTGTGTGTGTGTGTGTGTGTGTGTGTGTGTGTGTGTGTGTGTACGCTCAAACACATATGCCTCTAGCTGTCTGGGGATGCCCGAGGTCATGTCCCCTCATGGGATGGGGTGGGTAGCTCTCCCCAAGGATCTGAGGAGCTCTCACCCTCAAAGCAAACCTCATGGGAGGGTCAGGAATTGCCCAGGACTGGAGGGAAGCTCTGCTCCTTGGACTCTGTACCCGATTTTTGTCCTGGGCCAGTCGCTGCCTCTCTTGAGCCCAGGTTCCCAACTGTCCCTGAGGGTTGGACATGGAAATGCTTGAACCTGGCCGATCCTCCAGGGGTAGGTGGAGGAAAGGTGCACCAGGCACACAGACCTCCATTCCGAGAGGGCCAGGTGTGCCCAGGAGACCTGCACACAGCACCTGTCCCATGACCCAGCCTTGTGGTGGATGCGGACCCACCATGGCGCTGTCCCTGACTGGTCCCCCATGTTCCCTCACCACTGCCAAGTGCTCTGTGGGCCCAAAGTCTGCTGAGCACCGGAACCGTGCCTATCCTGGGAAGCAAGGCTCAGGGTGCAAGGCCAGGCGGGTTGGACATCTGGGGATGCAAAGGTCATCGAGTACCCCCAACCCAGCTGGCCTGGAATTCAGAATCCATCCCAGGGTCCTGCTCAATGAGGGCTTGGGCCAGAGGACTTGGAGTCATCAGTGGAGGCCAAGTCAGGGCAGGGAGATCAGTGGGCCCCTTCCACTTCTCTCTCCCTCTGCTTGGTCTTCCTGGTTGTTCCCTGGGACAGAGGTCCAGCCTGTCCTTGGATAGAGCCCTGGCTTGAGTCGGTGGGTGGGAAGGAGGACAGGGAAAGTTCGGGGTTGAGTTAGGGTTTTGGGTTAGGGTGAGGGTTATAAGTTAGGGTTAGGGTTAGGGTCAGGTTCAGAGTCAGGCTCAGGGTCAGGGTCAGGGTAAGTTTTAGGGTTACGGTCAGAGTTAGGCTCAGGGTCAGGGCCAGGGTTAGGGATAGGGTCAGGGTTAGCTTTAGGGACGGGCTCAAGTTCAGGGTCAGGGTCAGGGTTCAGGTCAGGGCCAGGGTTAGGGTAAGGGTCAAAGTCAGGGTTCAGTTTAGGTGCCAGTTTAGGGTAAGGTCAGGGTTAGGGTTAGGTTCAGGGTCAGGGTAGGGTCAGGGTTAGGGTTTGGGGTTAGGGTTAGGGTTAGTGTTAGGGTTGTGGTTAGGATAGGGTTAGACAGGTTTAGGGTCAGGCTTAGGGTTAGGGTTTGGGGATGGGGTTAGGGTTAGAATCAGAGTTAGGTTTAGGGTCAGGGTCCTTGTTAGGGTCAGGGTCAGGTTTAGGGTTAGGGTTAGGGTCAGAGTCGTGGTCTGTGGTCTGTGTTACGGTCAGGGTAAGGGTGAGGGTCAGTGTTTTTGTTAGCGTCTGGGCCAGTTTCAAGGTTAGGGTAAGTTTTAGGGTTAGGGTTAAGGTTAGGTTTAGTGTTAGGGTCAGGGCCAAGGTCAGGGTTATGGTACGTTTTAGGGTTAGGGTCAGGGTCAGGGTTAGGACCGGGGTTAGGGTTTGGCTCAGGCTTAGGTTTAGGGACAGTGTCATGGTCAGGGTCAGTGTTCTGGTCAGGGCCAGGGTTAGGTTTTTGTTCAGAGTCAGGGTTCAGTGTAGGTTCCATCTTAGGGTCAGGGTTAGGGTTAGGTTCAGGGTCAGGCTTAGGGTCAGGGTTAGGGCTTGGGGTTAGGGTTAAGGTTAGTGTTAGGGGTGGGGTTAGGGTAGGGTTAGACAGGGTTAGGGTCTGGGATAGGGTTAGTGTAGGGGTTAGGGTTAGGTTTAGAATCAGGGTTATGTTTAGGGTCAGGGTCCGTGTTAGGGTCAGGGTCAGGGTTAGGTTTAGGGTCAGCGTCATCGGTGTTACGGACAGGGTTAGGGTCAGGCTCACCGTCAGGGTCAGGGTCAGTTTTAGGGAGAGGGTTTGTTTCTTAGTTAGGGTCAGGGTCAGCTTCAGGGTATGGTTAGGGTTAGGCTCAGGCTCACAGTCAGGGTCCGGGTCAGGGTTAGGCGTTAGGGTTAGGGTTACAGTTAGGGTTAGGATTTAGGGTTAGGGTTAGGGTCAGTGTCAGGGTCAGGGTCACGGTCACGGTCAGGGTCAAGCTTAGGGTCAGAGTCAGGGTTTAGTTAGGTTCCAGTATAGGGTCAGGTCAGGTTTAGGGTTAGGTTCAGGGTCAGGGTTAGGGTCAGGGTTAGGGCTTGGGGTTAGGGTTAGGGTTAGTGTTAGGGTTGGCGTTAGGTTAGGGTAAGACAGTGTTAGCGTCAGGGTTAGGGCTAGTGTAGGGGTTTGTGTTAGGTTTAGAATCAGGTTTAGGTTTAGGGTCAGGGTCCTTGTTAGGGTCAGGGTCAGGGTTAGGTTTAGGGTCAGCGTCATCAGTGTTACGGTCAGGGTTATGTCCGGCCCACCGTCAGGGTCAGGGTCATTGTTCGGGTCAGGGTTTGTTTTTTGGTTAGGGTCACGGTCAGCTTCAGGGTATGGTTAGGGTTAGGGTCCGGCTCACAGTCAGGGTCATGGTCAGGGTTAGGAGTTAGGGTTAGGTTCAGGGTTAGGGTTAGGGTCCGGGTTAGGGCTTGTGGTTAGGATTGAGGTTAGTGTTAGGTTGGGGTTAGGGTAGGGTAGGACAGGGTTAGGGGCAGGGTTAGGGCTAGTGTAGGGGTTAGGGAGATTTAGAATCAGGGTTAGGTTTAGGGTCAGGGTCCGTGTTAGGGTCAGGGTTAGGGTTAGGTTTAGGGTCAGCGTCATTTGTGTTACGGTCAGGGTTAGGGTCAGGCTCACGTCAGGGTCAGGGTCAGTGTTAGGGTCAGGGTCAGCTTCATGGTATGGTTAGGTTTAGGGTCAGGCTCACAGTCAGGGTCTTGGTCAGGGTTAGGCGTTCCTATTTGGGTTATGGTTAGGGTTCGGGTTCGGGTTCAGGTTTAGGATTTGAGGTTAGGGTTTGGGTTCGCGTTGAGGTTCGGTGTTAGGGTTATGGTTTAGGGTTCGGGTTCCGGTTCAGATTCGGCTTAGTATTAGGGTTCTGGTTCGGGTTAGGATTAGGCCCTGCATGGTGGCTTGGGGCCGGTCCATCTGTCCTCCCAGTGCTCACCTTCCTTCCCCTTGGCCCTCTGTCATCCTGGATCCTCTCTACGTCCTCCTTAAACTATTATGAATGTCCCCAGGAGCGGGGTGGCAGGAGTGGGGTCTCAGAGGGGCTGCCTCGATCCTGTGCCTCAGACAACACTGAGAAAGGAGCCCCAGGACATTGTGTCATGAGGACGGGGATGAGGATCCCCTCCAACTCCTTGGGCATGAACACTGTTCCATTCCCTGCTGTCTCACCACTGCTGTGCCCAATCCTACTGAAAACACATCCGTGGCCAATCGAGCCAGAGTTTCTGGGGGTGAGTCCCAGGCTGAGCCCTCCTAGGTGATAGGTGGACCTGTGGCCTGGGATGGGTGCCGCTCACTGTTGTCTCAGAAAGGGGTGCCTGTCCACCTTCTCTCCAGGGGCCCTGCATCGGACCTCTGCTTCCTCACGTTCTCCCCAGGGCTGCTGGTCCCCAGACCAGACACCTGCCAGTCTGAGGGTGACCAGCACTGCCTCCCCAGGGTTTCCTTTGCCCGAGTCCTTCCCCGGGAGCTCCTGCATCTCCTGACACATACTCCCTGTGTGCCTCTCCTCCCCCTTGAACTTGCACGTGTCTAGTCTCTGTCCCTGTGGGACCCAGTGACTTGGAGCATGGAGTGGAGCAGACCCATGGGAGACCTTTCTCTGGCCTAGGGTTGTGAGCGATGCTTTTGCCCTCCGCGGTGTGTCTTCCAGCTTTCTGCATTTCCCTGGTTTCTGTGTGGGCCACAGGAGGAAACAGCCGTGTCCTGTCTGGGGACCGACTGTGGTGTCCCAGCAGGAACAGGGGCCTTGTCCCCGAGATTGTGCCCAGAATTCCTAAAGGGGTCCCTAGGATGACATCTCCTCTGTAGTCCATTGGGCGTCTCAACAACCAAGAGGGGAAATTCTATGTCAAACAGAGAGAAGAAACAAAAACCAAACTAAACCAAACCAAACCAAACCAAACCAAACCCCAAACAAGGGCCCTTTGAAAATAGGTGCAGACACAAAGGCACCTATTGAGGGATTCCACTTCCAGAAACCTCCAGAACACGTGCAGGAACAGCTTAGGGCTTGCGAGGGGCCAGGCTGGGGGGAACAATGGTCAGGAGGGCTTGGGCTCAGGGTCTCCTCCTTTGGGGAAGGAGGTAGCCTGCAACGATGTTCTGGGGCGTGGTGGCACAGCGTTGGGAATGCTCTTGATGCTCATGACGTGTTCCAGGGAAAACAAGAACTTTTATTTAAAATAAATAATACACAGCATAGAGGAGATGGACGGCGACGAGAACGGTGACTCCATACAGGAGAGGAAGAACACAAGGAGGGGGGATGAAACATTCTGGGGGGAAGTCGGGGTCAGGGGATGGAACTGACGGCATTTTTCTGGGGAGATCTCCCCGCAGAGTTGTGGGCTCTGGATGCGGGTCTGGGAGTCCCGTAGGAGAAGGTGTAGGGCCAGGGGTTGGGCTAGAGGCGGGGACAGGGTCAGCAGTAGTGGCCGGTGCAGGATCCAGAGCAGGAGCTGGGTCAGAGGCAGGAACAGGAGCCCAGGCAAGGTCAGGGAAAGGAGCAGGAGCAAATGAGAAGGACTGGGTCAGGGGCGGGAACAGGGGCCTAGGCAGGGGCAGGGGAAGGGGCAGTGGTCCTGGCATGGCCAGGGGAAGGGATGGCGGCAGTTGAAGGGGAAGAAGCAGGGGCAGGAGCTGGGTCTGGGGCAGGAAGAGGGGTCCAGGCAGGGAAAGTGGAGGCCATCGTGGCAGAGCCAGGGGCAGGGTCAGGGCCAGCGGCAAGTCCAAGGGTAGGACCTGGGTCTGGGGCAGGTGCAGGGGCAGTGGCCCTGGCAGGGAAAGGAGAAAGGACAGGGGCAGGGGCAGGGGAAAGGGCAGGAGAAGGAGCAGGAGCAGGAGCAGGAACTGAGGCAAGTGCCTTGGTGATGACTGGTGCAGGTTCAAGGGCAGGAGCTGGGTCTGGGGCAGGAACAGGGGCACTGGCAGGGAAAGTGGAGGCCTTCCTGGCAGGGGCAGGGGCAGGGACAGGGTTAGGATTTGGGTCTGGGGCAGGTGTAGGGGCAGGTGCAGGGGCAGGACCTGGGTCTGGGGCACGAGCCGGGGCAGGTGCTGGGGCAGTGACCCTGTCAGGGAAAGAAGGGTTAGGAGCAGGGGAAGGGGCACGGGCAGGAGCTGGGGCAAGTGCAGGGGTGATGGCCGGTGCAGGGTCAAGGGCAAGAGCGGGGCATTGGGCAGGAACAGGGGCACAGGCAGGGGAAGGGGAAGGGGGAGTGTTCCTGGCAGGGCCAGGCGAAGGGATGGTCGCAGATGAAGGGGAAGACGCAGGGACAGGGCCTGGGTCTGGGGCAGGAACAGGGGCACTGGCAGGGAAAGTGGAGGCCTTCCTGGCAGGGGCAGGGGCAGGGGCAGGGCCAGCGGCAAGTCCAGGGGTAGGACCTGGGTCTGGGGCAGGTGCAGGGGCAGTGGCCCTGCCAGGGAAAGGAGAAATGAGAGGGGCAGGGGCAGGGGCAAGGGCAGGAGAAGGAGCAGGAGCAGGAGCAGGAGCAGGAACTGAGGCAAGTGCCTTGGTGATGACTGGTGCAGGGTCAAGGGCAGGAGCTGGGTCTGGGGCAGGAACAGGGGCACTGGCAGGGAAAGTGGAGGCCTTCCTGGCAGGGGCAGTGGCAAGAACAGGGTTAGGATTTGGGTCTGGGGCAGGTGTAGGGGCAGGTGCAGGGGCAGTGACCCTGTCAGGGAAAGAAGGGTTAGGAGCAGGGGAAGGGGCACGGGCAGGAGCTGGGGCAAGTGCAGGGGTGATGGCCGGTGCAGAGTCAAGGGCAAGAGCGGGGCATTGGGCAGGAACAGGGGCACCGGCAGGGGAAGGGGAAGGGGGAGTGTTCCTGGCAGGGCCAGGCGAAGGGATGGTCGCAGATGAAGGGGAAGACGCAGGGACAGGGCCTGGGTCTGCGGCAGGAACAGGGGCACTGGCAGGGAAAGTGGAGGTCTTCCTGGCAGGGGCAGGGGCCGGGGCAGGGGCAGGGGCAGGGCCAGCGACAAGTCCAGGGGTAGGACCTGGGTCTGGGGCAGGTGCAGGGGCAGTGGCCCTGGCAGGGAAAGGAGAAAGGACAGGGGCAGGGGCAGGGGCAAGGGCAGGAGAAGGAGAAGGAGCAGGAGCAGGAGCAGGAGCAGGAGCAGGAACTGAGGCAAGGGCCTTGGTGATGACTGTTGCAGGGTCAAGGGCAGGAGCTGGGTCTGGGGCAGGAACAGGGGCACTGGCAGGGAAAGTGGAGGCCTTCCTGGCAGGGGCAGGGGCAAGAACAGGGTTAGGATTTGGGTCTGGGGCAGGTGTAGGGGCAGGTGCAGGGGCAGGATCTGGTTCTGGGGCACGAGCCGGGGCAGGTGCAGGGGCAGTGACCCTGTCAGGGAAAGAAGGGTTAGGAGCAGGGGAAGGGGCATGGGCAGGAGCTGGGGCAAGTGCAGGGGTGATGGCTGGTGCAGGGTCAAAGGCAAGAGCGGGGCATTGGGTAGGAACAGGGGCACAGGCAGGGGAAGGGGAGGTTGTCCTGGCAGTGGCACGGGAAGTGGCAAGGCAAGGGGCAGGAACAGGCGAAGGACCTGTGTCTGGGGCCGGTGGAAGGGCACGACCTGGGTCTGGGGCAGGTGCAGGGCCAGGTGCAGGGGCCTTGGCCCTGTCAGGGAAAGGAGAAGGGATAGGAGCAGGGGAATGGGCACGGGCAGGAGCTGGGGCAAGGGCAGGGGTGATGGCCTGGGCCTGGTCAAGGGCAGGAGCTGGGTCTGGGGCAGGAACAGGGGCACTGGCAGGGAAAGTGGAGGCCTTCCTGGCAGGGGCAGGGGCAGGGGCAGGGGCAGGGGCAGATGCAGGGGCCGGGGCAGGGCCAGAGGCAAGACCAGGGGTAGGACCTGGGTTTGGGTCAGTTGCAGGTGCAGGAGCCGTAGCCCTGGCAGGGAAAAGAGAAAGGACAGGGGCAGGGGCAGGCCCAGGGGCAGGGGAAGGGGCAGGAGAAGGAGCAGGAGCAGCAGCAGGAGCAGGAGCAGGAACTGAGGCAAGGGCCTTGGTGATGACTGGTGCAGGGTCAAGGGCAGGAGCTGGGTCTGGGGCAGGAACAGGGGCACTGGCAGGGAAAGTGGAGGCCTTCCTGGCAGGGGCAGGGGCAGGGACAGGGTCAGGGTCAGGGGCAGGGGCAAGAACAGGGTTAGGATTTGGGTCTGGGGCAGGTGTAGGGGCAGGTGCAGGGGCAGGACCTGGGTCTGGGGCACGAGCCGGGGCAGTTGCAGGGGCAGTGACCCTGTCAGGGAAAGAAGGGTTAGGAGCAGGGGAAGGGGCACGGGCAGGAGCTGGGGCAAGTGCAGGGGTGATGGCCGGTGCAGGGTCAAGGGCAAGAGCGGGGCATTGGGCAGGAACAGGGGCACAGGCAGGGGAAGGGGAGGCTGTCCTGGCAGGGGCACGGGAAGGGGCAAGGCAAGGGGCAGGAACAGGCGAAGGACCTGTGTCTGGGGCCGGTGGAAGGGCACGACCTGGGTCTGGGGCAGGTGCAGGGCCAGGTGCAGGGGCCTTGGCCCTGTCAGGGAAAGGAGAAGGGATAGGAGCAGGGGAATGGGCACGGGCAGGAGCTGGAGCAAGGGCAGGGGTGATGGCCTGGACCAGGTCAAGGGCAGGAGCTGGGTCTGGGGCGGGAACAGGGGCCTAGGCAGGGCTAGGGGAAGGGGGAGTGTTCCTGGCAGGGCCAGGCGAAGGGATGGTTGCAGATGAAGGGGAAGACGCAGGGACATGGCCTGGGTCTGGGGCAGGAACAGGGGCACTGGCAGGGAAAGTGGAGGCCTTCCTGGCAGGGGCAGGGGCAGATGCAGGGGCAGGGGCAGGGCCAGCGGCAAGTCCAGGGGTAGGACCTGGGTCTGGGGCAGGTGCAGGGGCAGTGGCCCTGCCAGGGAAAGGAGAAAGGAGAGGGGCAGGGGCAGGGGAAAGGGCAGGAGAAGGAGCAGGAGCAGGAGCAGGAGCAGGAGCAGGAACTGAGGCAAGTGCCTTGGTGATGACTGGTGCAGGATCAAGGGCAGGAGCTGGGTCTGGGGCAGGAACAGGGGCACAGGCAGGGAAAGTAGAGGCCTTCCTGGCAGGGGCAGGGGCAAGAACAGGGTTAGGATTTGGGTCTGGGGCAGGTGTAGGGGCAGGTGCAGGGGCAGGACCTGGGTCTGGGGCACGAGCCGGGGCAGGTGCAGGGGCAGTGACCCTGTCAGGGAAAGAAGGGTTAGGAGCAGGGGAAGGGGCACGGGCAGGAGCTGGGGCAAGTGCAGGGGTGATGGCCGGTGCAGGGTCAAGGGCAAGAGCGGGGCATTGGGCAGGAACAGGGGCACAGGCAGGGGAAGGGGAGGCTGTCCTGGCAGGGGCACGGGAAGGGGCAAGGCAAGGGGCAGGAACAGGCGAAGGACCTGTGTCTGGGGCCGGTGGAAGGGCACGACCTGGGTCTGGGGCAGGTGCAGGGCCAGGTGCAGGGGCCTTGGCCCTGTCAGGGAAAGGAGAAGGGATAGGAGCAGGGGAATGGGCACGGGCAGGAGCTGGGGCAAGGGCAGGGGTGATGGCCTGGGCCAGCTCAAGGGCAGGAGCTGGGTCTGGGGCGGGAACAGGGGCCTAGGCAGGGCTAGGGGAAGGGGGAGTGTTCCTGGCAGGGCCAGGCGAAGGGATGGTCGCAGTTGAAGGGGAAGACGCAGGGACAGGGCCTGGGTCTGGGGCAGGAACAGGGGCACTGGCAGGGAAAGTGGAGGCCTTCCTGGCAGGGGCAGGGGCAGGGGCAGGGGCAGATGCAGGGGCAGGGGCAGGGCCAGGGGCAAGAACAGGGGTAGGACCTGGGTCTGGGGCAAGTGCAGGGGCAGTGGCCCTGGCAGGGAAAAGAGAAAGGACAGGGGTAGGGGCAGGCGCAGGGGCAGGGGAAGGGGAAGGAGCAGGAGCAGGAACTGAGGCAAGTGCCTTGGTGATGACTGGTGCAGGGTCAAGGGCAGGAGCTGGTTCTGGGGCAGGAACAGGGGCACTGGCAGGGAAAGTGGAGGCCTTCCAGGCTGGGGCACAGGAAGGGGCAAGGGAAAGGGTAGGAACAGGGTGAGGACCTGGGTCTGGGGCCGGTGCAGGGGCAGGTGCCTGGACAGTGGCCCTGGCAGGGAAAGGCGAAGGGATAGGGGCGGGGGAAGTGGCAGGGGCAGGAGCTGGGGCAAGGGCAGGGGTGATGGCCTGGGCGAGGTCAAGGGCAGGAGCTGGGTCTGGGGCAGGAACAGCGGCCCAGGGAGGGGTCGGGGAAGGGGTGGGACCAAGGGAGGATCTGGGTCAAGGGCCAGAACAGGAGCACAGGCAGGGGCAGGGGAAGTGGGAGTCGCTCTGGCAGGGGCAGGGGCAGGGGGAGCAGCAGGAGCAGGGGTGGGGGCAGGAGCAGGAGCCAGCTCTCCCCGGACAGCATCAGCATCTTCGTGGGCAGGCGCCCCGGCACTTGTGGGCTCCCGGTCTCCCGCCGAAGGGACTCCAGACACCATGTGCCCCTCCGGAGTGGCTGAAGTTGGGAGTGGGTCTAGCTCCTTGGCTGGAGAAGCTGGGAGAGGAGAGGTCACCCACGGGCCTGCCTCTCCCTGTGGCTTTGCAGAGACAGAGCCCAGCCCGGGGCCTCCCGCAGAAGCCGCAGCCACGAAGGAACCCTCCCCGGGACGTCTCCCCGACTGCAGTCCACCCCCTGGGTGCTCCGAGCCAAGTCGAGGCTCCTGGCCCCACACCGGCCTGTGGGGGCTTCTCCCTGTGGGGCCCAGCACCGACTCCTCCCCACACAGCCACAGGCACCCCACCCCAGCCTTCTCACCCTCGGACTTGGCCTCCGTGGGCTCCGTGTCCAGGACCGCAGTGCAGTGGAGTACCGCGGGCAGTGGTCTGGGAGGTAGCGAGGGCCTTCCCAGGACCGGGGACTCCGGGGTCGGGGAGGGGTGCGTGTCTTCCCGCCTCCTTCCTAGTTCATCCGTGGCCTGCCAAGGCAGAGACGGGGAGTGTGCAAGAGGCGTCAGAGCCCTGCCCGGCCATACCCACTGTGCTCCTGCCCAGTGCCCCTGCTTCTCCCAGATCCCACGCAGACCTGTGCGTGCACAGCCCCGCACCTGGGTCAGTGACCCGTCCCTGCAGGGTCTCAGGATCAACCCTGGGCAGAAGGGTGCAGCGCCCACACTCCTTCCCACCTAGCCAGCCTTCACCTGGGGTGTGAACATGACCTGCCCACCAGGCATCTGACCCCTCATCAGCCTGCTCCTGCTCCTGGGGGCGTCTCCACCCCCCATGAGCTCTCTTTACACACACACACACACACACACACACATCCACACACGGGGAGGAGACGTAGGCCTACACGGGTCGGTCAGAAGGTGTGGGGCTGTCTGACTTGAGCCTCCCGGTGTCACCTTTTGATTCTTTTTGCCAAAGGGCCAGAGTCGTCGGGGAAGCCTGACACGACCTGCCCAGTGGGGGGACGTGTTTGGCGGGCGAGCTCTCCTCTGCCTGCATCCTCTGGGCTTCGGTAGGCAGCAGCAGAACATGTCGCTTCCTTCAGGATCTGCCCAGAAATGAGCTGGGCCGGGGGGTTTTGTCTGGAATGTGGGTGCCTGGATACGTGGGTTCCAATTCCGTTGGGCTGTGTCGTCAGGGAAGTGAGGTCACCACTGCCTGGGGGCTCCTTACCCGACTTCCTGCTCCCACCAGAGCTCCCTGAGGGCGCCCCTCCCCCAGCTGCTCAAGGCTCCCCCTCCACCCCATGCCCTGTCCATCCAGTGACCCCCACACAGCCTCCCCACAGCCTGTGTGCAGCAGGAGGCCTGGGTGCAGCAGTTGTCCCCGCTGGGAGGGCCCAGAGCTGGGTTCAGACGGGGCTCCTGCTCCTCCTGCCCAGGACTGTGTGCCCGCACACACCCTGTGGCTCTCAGGGCCTCCCCAGTCTCCCCGTCTGCACACTGGGGGTGTCCTGGCTTCTCCTTCTCGGGATGCCATCAGGGGTAGGACCCCTGCATACGTTCCATCCCCGCTCTCCCAGGAGGCTGGTGCACACACTTGGCCGGGCACGGGTGAGCCCGGGGCTGGGCGGGGGCATGGAACACGGCCCAGAGGGGCCTGGATCTGCTCTGGGATCCAGGCAAAGCCACCGTCCTCCTGCCTGTGTCCCATCCCCCGTGGCAAGGTTGCAGTGCATGGCTTCTGACCTTGGTGACACAGACTTCCCGGGGCTCCCATTAGGTGGAGGTCCAAGGGCCTCGTCTGCGCCCATGTGCCGGCCAGCCCCCACAGGGCACCCCGGGCATTCCCGAATCCGTCCTCCCAGGGTGGATGGCCCGTGGGACTGAGAAGGGGACACAATGTTTGGCTGTCCTTTCCCAGCCGATGGAGGAAAGTCTGGGACTTCTCCTGGTTCCCTCTCTCCTGGGTTCAGTGTCTGTGTCTGTCTCTGTCTTTGTCTCTGTGCCTGCGTCTGTCTCTGTTCGTGGGTGTCTCCTAGGAGCCGGATCTGGGGGCTCCAGGGGTGATGAGAGAAACCTCCAAAGTCTCCCTTGTCCCTGTTTCCCTCTCCTGGGCTGGTGCTCGGTTCCTTGCTAAGTAAAGCCTTCTCACCCCGAGCAGAGCTCTGACTCTGGAACCTCTTCCCAGTGGGGACCCTGAGGCTGCAACAAGGAGGGTCCTGCCCTGGGTCCCCAGACCAGGGGTCCAGTGCTCTGCTACATGCTTCAAGCCCACAAGGTCAGCCCCCCGAGCCCCCAGGTTGTCTTCTGCTCAGAAGGACCTCGAGGGAGTCCAAAGCATTTTCCCAAGACTGGGAGCACAGTGGGTCAGGGAGAGAGATTCAAGGCCAACAGGCTCTTCTACAAGCCTGTGGGAGACTAGGGACACCCTGTCTCTATGGCCCCACTGATAGAAGAGGAAGGGGAGGCCTTCGGTGCTGTAGCCCTGTCCACACTGGGGGGTACCTCTTTCTACTTCCAGTAGTCCAGGGTGGTGATGGACACCAGGCCCCAGACCCTGTCCCCACCCAGTGCCCTGGCAAAGCCCCTGGGCCCCTTGGGGACCCCTTGACCATCAGCCTGTCCTGTCTCCTCTCCCCATGCTTTGGATCTCGGCCCTTGCCAGGAGTCCTGATGCCCCTGACCCCATGGCCCAGCTGTTTCCAACCTCTTTCTTCTTTCCCCCTAGTTACCCACCATTTTCCCAGGGTGTCTCCCCCTCTGACCCCTAGCTGGGCAGAGTGGTGTATGTGTATGTGTGTGTGTGTGTGTGTGTGTGTGTGTGTGTGTACGCTCAAACACATATGCCTCTAGCTGTCTGGGGATGCCCGAGGTCATGTCCCCTCATGGGATGGGGTGGGTAGCTCTCCCCAAGGATCTGAGGAGCTCTCACCCTCAAAGCAAACCTCATGGGAGGGTCAGGAATTGCCCAGGACTGGAGGGAAGCTCTGCTCCTTGGACTCTGTACCCGATTTTTGTCCTGGGCCAGTCGCTGCCTCTCTTGAGCCCAGGTTCCCAACTGTCCCTGAGGGTTGGACATGGAAATGCTTGAACCTGGCCGATCCTCCAGGGGTAGGTGGAGGAAAGGTGCACCAGGCACACAGACCTCCATTCCGAGAGGGCCAGGTGTGCCCAGGAGACCTGCACACAGCACCTGTCCCATGACCCAGCCTTGTGGTGGATGCGGACCCACCATGGCGCTGTCCCTGACTGGTCCCCCATGTTCCCTCACCACTGCCAAGTGCTCTGTGGGCCCAAAGTCTGCTGAGCACCGGAACCGTGCCTATCCTGGGAAGCAAGGCTCAGGGTGCAAGGCCAGGCGGGTTGGACATCTGGGGATGCAAAGGTCATCGAGTACCCCCAACCCAGCTGGCCTGGAATTCAGAATCCATCCCAGGGTCCTGCTCAATGAGGGCTTGGGCCAGAGGACTTGGAGTCATCAGTGGAGGCCAAGTCAGGGCAGGGAGATCAGTGGGCCCCTTCCACTTCTCTCTCCCTCTGCTTGGTCTTCCTGGTTGTTCCCTGGGACAGAGGTCCAGCCTGTCCTTGGATAGAGCCCTGGCTTGAGTCGGTGGGTGGGAAGGAGGACAGGGAAAGTTCGGGGTTGAGTTAGGGTTTTGGGTTAGGGTGAGGGTTATAAGTTAGGGTTAGGGTTAGGGTCAGGTTCAGAGTCAGGCTCAGGGTCAGGGTCAGGGTAAGTTTTAGGGTTACGGTCAGAGTTAGGCTCAGGGTCAGGGCCAGGGTTAGGGATAGGGTCAGGGTTAGCTTTAGGGACGGGCTCAAGTTCAGGGTCAGGGTCAGGGTTCAGGTCAGGGCCAGGGTTAGGGTAAGGGTCAAAGTCAGGGTTCAGTTTAGGTGCCAGTTTAGGGTAAGGTCAGGGTTAGGGTTAGGTTCAGGGTCAGGGTAGGGTCAGGGTTAGGGTTTGGGGTTAGGGTTAGGGTTAGTGTTAGGGTTGTGGTTAGGATAGGGTTAGACAGGTTTAGGGTCAGGCTTAGGGTTAGGGTTTGGGGATGGGGTTAGGGTTAGAATCAGAGTTAGGTTTAGGGTCAGGGTCCTTGTTAGGGTCAGGGTCAGGTTTAGGGTTAGGGTTAGGGTCAGAGTCGTGGTCTGTGGTCTGTGTTACGGTCAGGGTAAGGGTGAGGGTCAGTGTTTTTGTTAGCGTCTGGGCCAGTTTCAAGGTTAGGGTAAGTTTTAGGGTTAGGGTTAAGGTTAGGTTTAGTGTTAGGGTCAGGGCCAAGGTCAGGGTTATGGTACGTTTTAGGGTTAGGGTCAGGGTCAGGGTTAGGACCGGGGTTAGGGTTTGGCTCAGGCTTAGGTTTAGGGACAGTGTCATGGTCAGGGTCAGTGTTCTGGTCAGGGCCAGGGTTAGGTTTTTGGTCAGAGTCAGGGTTCAGTGTAGGTTCCATCTTAGGGTCAGGGTTAGGGTTAGGTTCAGGGTCAGGCTTAGGGTCAGGGTTAGGGCTTGGGGTTAGGGTTAAGGTTAGTGTTAGGGGTGGGGTTAGGGTAGGGTTAGACAGGGTTAGGGTCTGGGATAGGGTTAGTGTAGGGGTTAGGGTTAGGTTTAGAATCAGGGTTCTGTTTAGGGTCAGGGTCCGTGTTAGGGTCAGGGTCAGGGTTAGGTTTAGGGTCAGCGTCATCGGTGTTACGGACAGGGTTAGGGTCAGGCTCACCGTCAGGGTCAGGGTCAGTTTTAGGGAGAGGGTTTGTTTCTTAGTTAGGGTCAGGGTCAGCTTCAGGGTATGGTTAGGGTTAGGCTCAGGCTCACAGTCAGGGTCCGGGTCAGGGTTAGGCGTTAGGGTTAGGGTTACAGTTAGGGTTAGGATTTAGGGTTAGGGTTAGGGTCAGTGTCAGGGTCAGGGTCACGGTCACGGTCAGGGTCAAGCTTAGGGTCAGAGTCAGGGTTTAGTTAGGTTCCAGTATAGGGTCAGGTCAGGTTTAGGGTTAGGTTCAGGGTCAGGGTTTGGGTCAGGGTTAGGGCTTGGGGTTAGGGTTAGGGTTAGTGTTAGGGTTGGCGTTAGGTTAGGGTAAGACAGTGTTAGCGTCAGGGTTAGGGCTAGTGTAGGGGTTTGTGTTAGGTTTAGAATCAGGTTTAGGTTTAGGGTCAGGGTCCTTGTTAGGGTCAGGGTCAGGGTTAGGTTTAGGGTCAGCGTCATCAGTGTTACGGTCAGGGTTATGTCCGGCCCACCGTCAGGGTCAGGGTCATTGTTCGGGTCAGGGTTTGTTTTTTGGTTAGGGTCACGGTCAGCTTCAGGGTATGGTTAGGGTTAGGGTCCGGCTCACAGTCAGGGTCATGGTCAGGGTTAGGAGTTAGGGTTAGGTTCAGGGTTAGGGTTAGGGTCCGGGTTAGGGCTTGTGGTTAGGATTGAGGTTAGTGTTAGGTTGGGGTTAGGGTAGGGTAGGACAGGGTTAGGGTCAGGGTTAGGGCTAGTGTAGGGGTTAGGGAGATTTAGAATCAGGGTTAGGTTTAGGGTCAGGGTCCGTGTTAGGGTCAGGGTTAGGGTTAGGTTTAGGGTCAGCGTCATTTGTGTTACGGTCAGGGTTAGGGTCAGGCTCACGTCAGGGTCAGGGTCAGTGTTAGGGTCAGGGTCAGCTTCATGGTATGGTTAGGTTTAGGGTCAGGCTCACAGTCAGGGTCTTGGTCAGGGTTAGGCGTTCCTATTTGGGTTAGGGTTAGGGTTCGGGTTCGGGTTCAGGTTTAGGATTTGAGGTTAGGGTTTGGGTTCGCGTTGAGGTTCGGTGTTAGGGTTATGGTTTAGGGTTCGGGTTCCGGTTCAGATTCGGCTTAGTATTAGGGTTCTGGTTCGGGTTAGGATTAGGCCCTGCATGGTGGCTTGGGGCCGGTCCATCTGTCCTCCCAGTGCTCACCTTCCTTCCCCTTGGCCCTCTGTCATCCTGGATCCTCTCTACGTCCTCCTTAAACTATTATGAATGTCCCCAGGAGCGGGGTGGCAGGAGTGGGGTCTCAGAGGGGCTGCCTCGATCCTGTGCCTCAGACAACACTGAGAAAGGAGCCCCAGGACATTGTGTCATGAGGACGGGGATGAGGATCCCCTCCAACTCCTTGGGCATGAACACTGTTCCATTCCCTGCTGTCTCACCACTGCTGTGCCCAATCCTACTGAAAACACATCCGTGGCCAATCGAGCCAGAGTTTCTGGGGGTGAGTCCCAGGCTGAGCCCTCCTAGGTGATAGGTGGACCTGTGGCCTGGGATGGGTGCCGCTCACTGTTGTCTCAGAAAGGGGTGCCTGTCCACCTTCTCTCCAGGGGCCCTGCATCGGACCTCTGCTTCCTCACGTTCTCCCCAGGGCTGCTGGTCCCCAGACCAGACACCTGCCAGTCTGAGGGTGACCAGCACTGCCTCCCCAGGGTTTCCTTTGCCCGAGTCCTTCCCCGGGAGCTCCTGCATCTCCTGACACATACTCCCTGTGTGCCTCTCCTCCCCCTTGAACTTGCACGTGTCTAGTCTCTGTCCCTGTGGGACCCAGTGACTTGGAGCATGGAGTGGAGCAGACCCATGGGAGACCTTTCTCTGGCCTAGGGTTGTGAGCGATGCTTTTGCCCTCCGCGGTGTGTCTTCCAGCTTTCTGCATTTCCCTGGTTTCTGTGTGGGCCACAGGAGGAAACAGCCGTGTCCTGTCTGGGGACCGACTGTGGTGTCCCAGCAGGAACAGGGGCCTTGTCCCCGAGATTGTGCCCAGAATTCCTAAAGGGGTCCCTAGGATGACATCTCCTCTGTAGTCCATTGGGCGTCTCAACAACCAAGAGGGGAAATTCTATGTCAAACAGAGAGAAGAAACAAAAACCAAACCAAACCAAACCAAACCAAACCAAACCCCAAACAAGGGCCCTTTGAAAATAGGTGCAGACACAAAGGCACCTATTGAGGGATTCCACTTCCAGAAACCTCCAGAACACGTGCAGGAACAGCTTAGGGCTTGCGAGGGGCCAGGCTGGGGGGAACAATGGTCAGGAGGGCTTGGGCTCAGGGTCTCCTCCTTTGGGGAAGGAGGTAGCCTGCAACGATGTTCTGGGGCGTGGTGGCACAGCGTTGGGAATGCTCTTGATGCTCATGACGTGTTCCAGGGAAAACAAGAACTTTTATTTAAAATAAATAATACACGGCATAGAGGAGATGGACGGCGACGAGAACGGTGACTCCATACAGGAGAGGAAGGACACAAGGAGGGGGGATGAAACATTCTGGGGGGAAGTCGGGGTCAGGGGATGGAACTGACGGCATTTTTATGGGGAGATCTCCCCGCAGAGTTGTGGGCTCTGGATGCGGGTCTGGGAGTCCCGTAGGAGAAGGTGTAGGGCCAGGGGTTGGGCTAGAGGCGGGGACAGGGTCAGCAGTAGTGGCCGGTGCAGGATCCAGAGCAGGAGCTGGGTCAGAGGCAGGAACAGGAGCCCAGGCAAGGTCAGGGAAAGGAGCAGGAGCAAATGAGAAGGACTGGGTCAGGGGCGGGAACAGGGGCCTAGGCAGGGGCAGGGGAAGGGGCAGTGGTCCTGGCATGGCCAGGGGAAGGGATGGCGGCAGTTGAAGGGGAAGAAGCAGGGGCAGGAGCTGGGTCTGGGGCAGGAAGAGGGGTCCAGGCAGGGAAAGTGGAGGCCATCGTGGCAGAGCCAGGGGCAGGGGCAGGGCCAGCGGCAAGTCCAAGGGTAGGACCTGGGGCTGGGGCAGGTGCAGGGGCAGTGGCCCTGGCAGGGAAAGGAGAAAGGACAGGGGCAGGGGCAGGGGAAAGGGCAGGAGAAGGAGCAGGAGCAGGAGCAGGAACTGAGGCAAGTGCCTTGGTGATGACTGGTGCAGGTTCAAGGGCAGGAGCTGGGTCTGGGGCAGGAACAGGGGCACTGGCAGGGAAAGTGGAGGCCTTCCTGGCAGGGGCAGGGGCAGGGACAGGGTTAGGATTTGGGTCTGGGGCAGGTGTAGGGGCAGGTGCAGGGGCAGGACCTGGGTCTGGGGCACGAGCCGGGGCAGGTGCAGGGGCAGTAACCCTGTCAGGGAAAGAAGGGTTAGGAGCAGGGGAAGGGGCACGGGCAGGAGCTGGGGCAAGTGCAGGGGTGATGGCCGGTGCAGGGTCAAGGGCAAGAGCGGGGCATTGGGCAGGAACAGGGGCACAGGCAGGGGAAGGGGAAGGGGGAGTGTTCCTGGCAGGGCCAGGCGAAGGGATGGTCGCAGATGAGGGGAAGACGCAGGGACAGGGCCTGGGTCTGGGGCAGGAACAGGGGCACTGGCAGGGAAAGTGGAGGCCTTCCTGGCAGGGGCAGGGGCAGGGGCAGGGCCAGCGGCAAGTCCAGGGGTAGGACCTGGGTCTGGGGCAAGTTCAGGGGCAGTGGCCCTGGCAGGGAAAGGAGAAAGGACAGGGGCAGGGGCAGGGGCAAGGGCAGGAGAAGGAGCAGGAGCAGGAGCAGGAGCAGGAGCAGGAACTGAGGCAAGTGCCTTGGTGATGACTGGTGCAGGGTCAAGGGCAGGAGCTGGGTCTGGGGCAGGAACAGGGGCACTGGCAGGGAAAGTGGAGGCCTTCCTGGCAGGGGCAGTGGCAAGAACAGGGTTAGGATTTGGGTCTGGGGCAGGTGTAGGGGCAGGTGCAGGGGCAGTGACCCTGTCAGGGAAAGAAGGGTTAGGAGCAGGGGAAGGGGCACGGGCAGGAGCTGGGGCAAGTGCAGGGGTGATGGCCGGTGCAGAGTCAAGGGCAAGAGCGGGGCATTGGGCAGGAACAGGGGCACCGGCAGGGGAAGGGGAAGGGGGAGTGTTCCTGGCAGGGCCAGGCGAAGGGATGGTCGCAGATGAAGGGGAAGACGCAGGGACAGGGCCTGGGTCTGCGGCAGGAACAGGGGCACTGGTAGGGAAAGTGGAGGTCTTCCTGGCAGGGGCAGGGGCCGGGGCAGGGGCAGGGGCAGGGCCAGCGACAAGTCCAGGGGTAGGACCTGGGTCTGGGGCAGGTGCAGGGGCAGTGGCCCTGGCAGGGAAAGGAGAAAGGACAGGGGCAGGGGCAGGGGCAAGGGCAGGAGAAGGAGCAGGAGCAGGAGCAGGAGCAGGAGCAGGAACTAAGGCAAGGGCCTTGGTGATGACTGGTGCAGGGTCAAGGGCAGGAGCTGGGTCTGGGGCAGGAACAGGGGCACTGGCAGGGAAAGTGGAGGCCTTCCTGGCAGGGGCAGGGGCAAGAACAGGGTTAGGATTTGGGTCTGGGGCAGGTGTAGGGGCAGGTGCAGGGGCAGGACCTGGTTCTGGGGCACGAGCTGGGGCAGGTGCAGGGGCAGTGACCCTGTCAGGGAAAGAAGGGTTAGGAGCAGGGGAAGGGGCATGGGCAGGAGCTGGGGCAAGTGCAGGGGTGATGGCTGGTGCAGGGTCAAAGGCAAGAGCGGGGCATTGGGTAGGAACAGGGGCACAGGCAGGGGAAGGGGAGGTTGTCCTGGCAGTGGCACGGGAAGTGGCAAGGCAAGGGGCAGGAACAGGCGAAGGACCTGTGTCTGGGGCCGGTGGAAGGGCACGACCTGGGTCTGGGGCAGGTGCAGGGCCAGGTGCAGGGGCCTTGGCCCTGTCAGGGAAAGGAGAAGGGATAGGAGCAGGGGAATGGGCACGGGCAGGAGCTGGGGCAAGGGCAGGGGTGATGGCCTGGGCCTGGTCAAGGGCAGGAGCTGGGTCTGGGGCAGGAACAGGGGCACTGGCAGGGAAAGTGGAGGCCTTCCTGGCAGCGGCAGGGGCAGGGGCAGGGGCAGGGGCAGATGCAGGGGCCGGGGCAGGGCCAGAGGCAAGACCAGGGGTAGGACCTGGGTTTGGTTCAGTTGCAGGTGCAGGAGCCGTAGCCCTGGCAGGGAAAAGAGAAAGGACAGGGGCAGGGGCAGGCCCAGGGGCAGGGGAAGGGGCAGGAGAAGGAGCAGGAGCAGCAGCAGGAGCAGGAGCAGGAACTGAGGCAAGGGCCTTGGTGATGACTGGTGCAGGGTCAAGGGCAGGAGCTGGGTCTGGGGCAGGAACAGGGGCACTGGCAGGGAAAGTGGAGGCCTTCCTGGCAGGGGCAGGGGCAGGGACAGGGTCAGGGTCAGGGGCAGGGGCAAGAACAGGGTTAGGATTTGGGTCTGGGGCAGGTGTAGGGGCAGGTGCAGGGGCAGGACCTGGGTCTGGGGCGCGAGCCGGGGCAGGTGCAGGGGCAGTGACCCTGTCAGGGAAAGAAGGGTTAGGAGCAGGGGAAGGGGCACGGGCAGGAGCTGGGGCAAGTGCAGGGGTGATGGCCGGTGCAGGGTCAAGGGCAAGAGCGGGGCATTGGGCAGGAACAGGGGCACAGGCAGGGGAAGGGGAGGCTGTCCTGGCAGGGGCACGGGAAGGGGCAAGGCAAGGGGCAGGAACAGGCGAAGGACCTGTGTCTGGGGCCGGTGGAAGGGCACGACCTGGGTCTGGGGCAGGTGCAGGGCCAGGTGCAGGGGCCTTGGCCCTGTCAGGGAAAGGAGAAGGGATAGGAGCAGGGGAATGGGCACGGGCAGGAGCTGGAGCAAGGGCAGGGGTGATGGCCTGGACCAGGTCAAGGGCAGGAGCTGGGTCTGGGGCGGGAACAGGGGCCTAGGCAGGGCTAGGGGAAGGGGGAGTGTTCCTGGCAGGGCCAGGCGAAGGGATGGTTGCAGATGAAGGGGAAGACGCAGGGACATGGCCTGGGTCTGGGGCAGGAACAGGGGCACTGGCAGGGAAAGTGGAGGCCTTCCTGGCAGGGGCAGGGGCAGATGCAGGGGCAGGGGCAGGGCCAGCGGCAAGTCCAGGGGTAGGACCTGGGTCTGGGGCAGGTGCAGGGGCAGTGGCCCTGCCAGGGAAAGGAGAAAGGAGAGGGGCAGGGGCAGGGGAAAGGGCAGGAGAAGGAGCAGGAGCAGGAGCAGGAGCAGGAGCAGGAACTGAGGCAAGTGCCTTGGTGATGACTGGTGCAGGATCAAGGGCAGGAGCTGGGTCTGGGGCAGGAACAGGGGCACAGGCAGGGAAAGTAGAGGCCTTCCTGGCAGGGGCAGGGGCAAGAACAGGGTTAGGATTTGGGTCTGGGGCAGGTGTAGGGGCAGGTGCAGGGGCAGGACCTGGGTCTGGGGCACGAGCCGGGGCAGGTGCAGGGGCAGTGACCCTGTCAGGGAAAGAAGGGTTAGGAGCAGGGGAAGGGGCACGGGCAGGAGCTGGGGCAAGTGCAGGGGTGATGGCCGGTGCAGGGTCAAGCGCAAGAGCGGGGCATTGGGCAGGAACAGGGGCACAGGCAGGGGAAGGGGAGGCTGTCCTGGCAGGGGCACGGGAAGGGGCAAGGCAAGGGGCAGGAACAGGCGAAGGACCTGTGTCTGGGGCCGGTGGAAGGGCACGACCTGGGTCTGGGGCAGGTGCAGGGCCAGGTGCAGGGGCCTTGGCCCTGTCAGGGAAAGGAGAAGGGATAGGAGCAGGGGAATGGGCACGGGCAGGAGCTGGGGCAAGGGCAGGGGTGATGGCCTGGGCCAGCTCAAGGGCAGGAGCTGGGTCTGGGGCGGGAACAGGGGCCTAGGCAGGGCTAGGGGAAGGGGGAGTGTTCCTGGCAGGGCCAGGCGAAGGGATGGTCGCAGTTGAAGGGGAAGACGCAGGGACAGGGCCTGGGTCTGGGGCAGGAACAGGGGCACTGGCAGGGAAAGTGGAGGCCTTCCTGGCAGGGGCAGGGGCAGGGGCAGGGGCAGATGCAGGGGCAGGGGCAGGGCCAGGGGCAAGAACAGGGGTAGGACCTGGGTCTGGGGCAAGTGCAGGGGCAGTGGCCCTGGCAGGGAAAAGAGAAAGGACAGGGGTAGGGGCAGGCGCAGGGGCAGGGGAAGGGGAAGGAGCAGGAGCAGGAACTGAGGCAAGTGCCTTGGTGATGACTGGTGCAGGGTCAGGGCAGGAGCTGGTCAAGGGTCAAGGGCAGGAGCTGGTTCTGGGGCAGTAACAGGGGCACTGGCAGGGAAAGTGGAGGCCTTCCAGGCTGGGGCACAGGAAGGGGCAAGGGAAAGGGTAGGAACAGGGTGAGGACCTGGGTCTGGGGCCGGTGCAGGGGCAGGTGCCTGGACAGTGGCCCTGGCAGGGAAAGGCGAAGGGATAGGGGCGGGGGAAGTGGCAGGGGCAGGAGCTGGGGCAAGGGCAGGGGTGATGGCCTGGGCGAGGTCAAGGGCAGGAGCTGGGTCTGGGGCAGGAACAGCGGCCCAGGGAGGGGTCGGGGAAGGGGTGGGACCAAGGGAGGATCTGGGTCAAGGGCCAGAACAGGAGCACAGGCAGGGGCAGGGGAAGTGGGAGTCGCTCTGGCAGGGGCAGGGGCAGGGGGAGCAGCAGGAGCAGGGGTGGGGGCAGGAGCAGGAGCCAGCTCTCCCCGGACAGCATCAGCATCTTCGTGGGCAGGCGCCCCGGCACTTGTGGGCTCCCGGTCTCCCGCCGAAGGGACTCCAGACACCATGTGCCCCTCCGGAGTGGCTGAAGTTGGGAGTGGGTCTAGCTCCTTGGCTGGAGAAGCTGGGAGAGGAGAGAAGGTCACCCACGGGCCTGCCTCTCCCTGTGGCTTTGCAGAGACAGAGCCCAGCCCGGGGCCTCCCGCAGAAGCCGCAGCCACGAAGGAACCCTCCCCGGGACGTCTCCCCGACTGCAGTCCACCCCCTGGGTGCTCCGAGCCAAGTCGAGGCTCCTGGCCCCACACCGGCCTGTGGGGGCTTCTCCCTGTGGGGCCCAGCACCGACTCCTCCCCACACAGCCACAGGCACCCCACTCCAGCCTTCTCACCCTCGGACTTGGCCTCCGTGGGCTCCGTGTCCAGGACCGCAGTGCAGTGGAGTACCGCGGGCAGTGGTCTGGGAGGTAGCGAGGGCCTTCCCAGGACCGGGGACTCCGGGGTCGGGGAGGGGTGCGTGTCTTCCCGCCTCCTTCCTAGTTCATCCGTGGCCTGCCAAGGCAGAGACGGGGAGTGTGCAAGAGGCGTCAGAGCCCTGCCCGGCCATACCCACTGTGCTCCTGCCCAGTGCCCCTGCTTCTCCCAGATCCCACGCAGACCTGTGCGTGCACAGCCCCGCACCTGGGTCAGTGACCCGTCCCTGCAGGGTCTCAGGATCAACCCTGGGCAGAAGGGTGCAGCGCCCACACTCCTTCCCACCTAGCCAGCCTTCACCTGGGGTGTGAACATGACCTGCCCACCAGGCATCTGACCCCTCATCAGCCTGCTCCTGCTCCTGGGGGCGTCTCCACCCCCCATGAGCTCTCTTTACACACACACACACACACACACACACATCCACACACGGGGAGGAGACGTAGGCCTACACGGGTCGGTCAGAAGGTGTGGGGCTGTCTGACTTGAGCCTCCCGGTGTCACCTTTTGATTCTTTTTGCCAAAGGGCCAGAGTCGTCGGGGAAGCCTGACACGACCTGCCCAGTGGGGGGACGTGTTTGGCGGGCGAGCTCTCCTCTGCCTGCATCCTCTGGGCTTCGGTAGGCAGCAGCAGAACATGTCGCTTCCTTCAGGATCTGCCCAGAAATGAGCTGGGCCGGGGGGTTTTGTCTGGAATGTGGGTGCCTGGATACGTGGGTTCCAATTCCGTTGGGCTGTGTCGTCAGGGAAGTGAGGTCACCACTGCCTGGGGGCTCCTTACCCGACTTCCTGCTCCCACCAGAGCTCCCTGAGGGCGCCCCTCCCCCAGCTGCTCAAGGCTCCCCCTCCACCCCATGCCCTGTCCATCCAGTGACCCCCACACAGCCTCCCCACAGCCTGTGTGCAGCAGGAGGCCTGGGTGCAGCAGTTGTCCCCGCTGGGAGGGCCCAGAGCTGGGTTCAGAAGGGGCTCCTGCTCCTCCTGCCCAGGACTGTGTGCCCGCACACACCCTGTGGCTCTCAGGGCCTCCCCAGTCTCCCCGTCTGCACACTGGGGGTGTCCTGGCTTCTCCTTCTCGGGATGCCATCAGGGGTAGGACCCCTGCATACGTTCCATCCCCGCTCTCCCAGGAGGCTGGTGCACACACTTGGCCGGGCACGGGTGAGCCCGGGGCTGGGCGGGGGCATGGAACACGGCCCAGAGGGGCCTGGATCTGCTCTGGGATCCAGGCAAAGCCACCGTCCTCCTGCCTGTGTCCCATCCCCCGTGGCAAGGTTGCAGTGCATGGCTTCTGACCTTGGTGACACAGACTTCCCGGGGCTCCCATTAGGTGGAGGTCCAAGGGCCTCGTCTGCGCCCATGTGCCGGCCAGCCCCCACAGGGCACCCCGGGCATTCCCGAATCCGTCCTCCCAGGGTGGATGGCCCGTGGGACTGAGAAGGGGACACAATGTTTGGCTGTCCTTTCCCAGCCGATGGAGGAAAGTCTGGGACTTCTCCTGGTTCCCTCTCTCCTGGGTTCAGTGTCTGTGTCTGTCTCTGTCTTTGTCTCTGTGCCTGCGTCTGTCTCTGTTCGTGGGTGTCTCCCAGGAGCCGGATCTGGGGGCTCCAGGGGTGATGAGAGAAACCTCCAAAGTCTCCCTTGTCCCTGTTTCCCTCTCCTGGGCTGGTGCTCGGTTCCTTGCTAAGTAAAGCCTTCTCACCCCGAGCAGAGCTCTGACTCTGGAACCTCTTCCCAGTGGGGACCCTGAGGCTGCAACAAGGAGGGTCCTGCCCTGGGTCCCCAGACCAGGGGTCCAGTGCTCTGCCACATGCTTCAAGCCCACAAGGTCAGCCCCCCGAGCCCCCAGGTTGTCTTCTGCTCAGAAGGACCTCGAGGGAGTCCAAAGCATTTTCCCAAGACTGGGAGCACAGTGGGTCAGGGAGAGAGATTCAAGGCCAACAGGCTCTTCTACAAGCCTGTGGGAGACTAGGGACACCCTGTCTCTATGGCCCCACTGATAGAAGAGGAAGGGGAGGCCTTCGGTGCTGTAGCCCTGTCCACACTGGGGGGTACCTCTTTCTACTTCCAGTAGTCCAGGGTGGTGATGGACACCAGGCCCCAGACCCTGTCCCCACCCAGTGCCCTGGCAAAGCCCCTGGGCCCCTTGGGGACCCCTTGACCATCAGCCTGTCCTGTCTCCTCTACCCATGCTTTGGATCTCGGCCCTTGCCAGGAGTCCTGATGCCCCTGACCCCATGGCCCAGCTGTTTCCAACCTCTTTCTTCTTTCCCCCTAGTTACCCACCATTTTCCCAGGGTGTCTCCCCCTCTGACCCCTAGCTGGGCAGAGTGGTGTATGTGTATGTGTGTGTGTGTGTGTGTGTGTGTGTGTGTGTGTACGCTCAAACACATATGCCTCTAGCTGTCTGGGGATGCCCGAGGTCATGTCCCCTCATGGGATGGGGTGGGTAGCTCTCCCCAAGGATCTGAGGAGCTCTCACCCTCAAAGCAAACCTCATGGGAGGGTCAGGAATTGCCCAGGACTGGAGGGAAGCTCTGCTCCTTGGACTCTGTACCCGATTTTTGTCCTGGGCCAGTCGCTGCCTCTCTTGAGCCCAGGTTCCCAACTGTCCCTGAGGGTTGGACATGGAAATGCTTGAACCTGGCCGATCCTCCAGGGGTAGGTGGAGGAAAGGTGCACCAGGCACACAGACCTCCATTCCGAGAGGGCCAGGTGTGCCCAGGAGACCTGCACACAGCACCTGTCCCATGACCCAGCCTTGTGGTGGATGCGGACCCACCATGGCGCTGTCCCTGACTGGTCCCCCATGTTCCCTCACCACTGCCAAGTGCTCTGTGGGCCCAAAGTCTGCTGAGCACCGGAACCGTGCCTATCCTGGGAAGCAAGGCTCAGGGTGCAAGGCCAGGCGGGTTGGACATCTGGGGATGCAAAGGTCATCGAGTACCCCCAACCCAGCTGGCCTGGAATTCAGAATCCATCCCAGGGTCCTGCTCAATGAGGGCTTGGGCCAGAGGACTTGGAGTCATCAGTGGAGGCCAAGTCAGGGCAGGGAGATCAGTGGGCCCCTTCCACTTCTCTCTCCCTCTGCTTGGTCTTCCTGGTTGTTCCCTGGGACAGAGGTCCAGCCTGTCCTTGGATAGAGCCCTGGCTTGAGTCGGTGGGTGGGAAGGAGGACAGGGAAAGTTCGGGGTTGAGTTAGGGTTTTGGGTTAGGGTGAGGGTTATAAGTTAGGGTTAGGGTTAGGGTCAGGTTCAGAGTCAGGCTCAGGGTCAGGGTCAGGGTAAGTTTTAGGGTTACGGTCAGAGTTAGGCTCAGGGTCAGGGCCAGGGTTAGGGATAGGGTCAGGGTTAGCTTTAGGGACGGGCTCAAGTTCAGGGTCAGGGTCAGGGTTCAGGTCAGGGCCAGGGTTAGGGTAAGGGTCAAAGTCAGGGTTCAGTTTAGGTGCCAGTTTAGGGTAAGGTCAGGGTTAGGGTTAGGTTCAGGGTCAGGGTAGGGTCAGGGTTAGGGTTTGGGGTTAGGGTTAGGGTTAGTGTTAGGGTTGTGGTTAGGATAGGGTTAGACAGGTTTAGGGTCAGGCTTAGGGTTAGGGTTTGGGGATGGGGTTAGGGTTAGAATCAGAGTTAGGTTTAGGGTCAGGGTCCTTGTTAGGGTCAGGGTCAGGTTTAGGGTTAGGGTTAGGGTCAGAGTCGTGGTCTGTGGTCTGTGTTACGGTCAGGGTAAGGGTGAGGGTCAGTGTTTTTGTTAGCGTCTGGGCCAGTTTCAAGGTTAGGGTAAGTTTTAGGGTTAGGGTTAAGGTTAGGTTTAGTGTTAGGGTCAGGGCCAAGGTCAGGGTTATGGTACGTTTTAGGGTTAGGGTCAGGGTCAGGGTTAGGACCGGGGTTAGGGTTTGGCTCAGGCTTAGGTTTAGGGACAGTGTCATGGTCAGGGTCAGTGTTCTGGTCAGGGCCAGGGTTAGGTTTTTGGTCAGAGTCAGGGTTCAGTGTAGGTTCCATCTTAGGGTCAGGGTTAGGGTTAGGTTCAGGGTCAGGCTTAGGGTCAGGGTTAGGGCTTGGGGTTAGGGTTAAGGTTAGTGTTAGGGGTGGGGTTAGGGTAGGGTTAGACAGGGTTAGGGTCTGGGATAGGGTTAGTGTAGGGGTTAGGGTTAGGTTTAGAATCAGGGTTCTGTTTAGGGTCAGGGTCCGTGTTAGGGTCAGGGTCAGGGTTAGGTTTAGGGTCAGCGTCATCGGTGTTACGGACAGGGTTAGGGTCAGGCTCACCGTCAGGGTCAGGGTCAGTTTTAGGGAGAGGGTTTGTTTCTTAGTTAGGGTCAGGGTCAGCTTCAGGGTATGGTTAGGGTTAGGCTCAGGCTCACAGTCAGGGTCCGGGTCAGGGTTAGGCGTTAGGGTTAGGGTTACAGTTAGGGTTAGGATTTAGGGTTAGGGTTAGGGTCAGTGTCAGGGTCAGGGTCACGGTCACGGTCAGGGTCAAGCTTAGGGTCAGAGTCAGGGTTTAGTTAGGTTCCAGTATAGGGTCAGGTCAGGTTTAGGGTTAGGTTCAGGGTCAGGGTTAGGGTCAGGGTTAGGGCTTGGGGTTAGGGTTAGGGTTAGTGTTAGGGTTTGGCGTTAGGTTAGGGTAAGACAGTGTTAGCGTCAGGGTTAGGGCTAGTGTAGGGGTTTGTGTTAGGTTTAGAATCAGGTTTAGGTTTAGGGTCAGGGTCCTTGTTAGGGTCAGGGTCAGGGTTAGGTTTAGGGTCAGCGTCATCAGTGTTACGGTCAGGGTTATGTCCGGCCCACCGTCAGGGTCAGGGTCATTGTTCGGGTCAGGGTTTGTTTTTTGGTTAGGGTCACGGTCAGCTTCAGGGTATGGTTAGGGTTAGGGTCCGGCTCACAGTCAGGGTCATGGTCAGGGTTAGGAGTTAGGGTTAGGTTCAGGGTTAGGGTTAGGGTCCGGGTTAGGGCTTGTGGTTAGGATTGAGGTTAGTGTTAGGTTGGGGTTAGGGTAGGGTAGGACAGGGTTAGGGTCAGGGTTAGGGCTAGTGTAGGGGTTAGGGAGATTTAGAATCAGGGTTAGGTTTAGGGTCAGGGTCCGTGTTAGGGTCAGGGTTAGGGTTAGGTTTAGGGTCAGCGTCATTTGTGTTACGGTCAGGGTTAGGGTCAGGCTCACGTCAGGGTCAGGGTCAGTGTTAGGGTCAGGGTCAGCTTCATGGTATGGTTAGGTTTAGGGTCAGGCTCACAGTCAGGGTCTTGGTCAGGGTTAGGCGTTCCTATTTGGGTTAGGGTTAGGGTTCGGGTTCGGGTTCAGGTTTAGGATTTGAGGTTAGGGTTTGGGTTCGCGTTGAGGTTCGGTGTTAGGGTTATGGTTTAGGGTTCGGGTTCCGGTTCAGATTCAGCTTAGTATTAGGGTTCTGGTTCGGGTTAGGATTAGGCCCTGCATGGTGGCTTGGGGCCGGTCCATCTGTCCTCCCAGTGCTCACCTTCCTTCCCCTTGGCCCTCTGTCATCCTGGATCCTCTCTACGTCCTCCTTAAACTATTATGAATGTCCCCAGGAGCGGGGTGGCAGGAGTGGGGTCTCAGAGGGGCTGCCTCGATCCTGTGCCTCAGACAACACTGAGAAAGGAGCCCCAGGACATTGTGTCATGAGGACGGGGATGAGGATCCCCTCCAACTCCTTGGGCATGAACACTGTTCCATTCCCTGCTGTCTCACCACTGCTGTGCCCAATCCTACTGAAAACACATCCGTGGCCAATCGAGCCAGAGTTTCTGGGGGTGAGTCCCAGGCTGAGCCCTCCTAGGTGATAGGTGGACCTGTGGCCTGGGATGGGTGCCGCTCACTGTTGTCTCAGAAAGGGGTGCCTGTTCACCTTCTCTCCAGGGGCCCTGCATCGGACCTCTGCTTCCTCACGTTCTCCCCAGGGCTGCTGGTCCCCAGACCAGACACCTGCCAGTCTGAGGGTGACCAGCACTGCCTCCCCAGGGTTTCCTTTGCCCGAGTCCTTCCCCGGGAGCTCCTGCATCTCCTGACACATACTCCCTGTGTGCCTCTCCTCCCCCTTGAACTTGCACGTGTCTAGTCTCTGTCCCTGTGGGACCCAGTGACTTGGAGCATGGAGTGGAGCAGACCCATGGGAGACCTTTCTCTGGCCTAGGGTTGTGAGCGATGCTTTTGCCCTCCGCGGTGTGTCTTCCAGCTTTCTGCATTTCCCAGGTTTCTGTGTGGGCCACAGGAGGAAACAGCCGTGTCCTGTCTGGGGACCGACTGTGGTGTCCCAGCAGGAACAGGGGCCTTGTCCCCGAGATTGTGCCCAGAATTCCTAAAGGGGTCCCTAGGATGACATCTCCTCTGTAGTCCATTGGGCGTCTCAACAACCAAGAGGGGAAATTCTATGTCAAACAGAGAGAAGAAACAAAAACCAAACCAAACCAAACCAAACCAAACCAAACCCCAAACAAGGGCCCTTTGAAAATAGGTGCAGACACAAAGGCACCTATTGAGGGATTCCACTTCCAGAAACCTCCAGAACACGTGCAGGAACAGCTTAGGGCTTGCGAGGGGCCAGGCTGGGGGGAACAATGGTCAGGAGGGCTTGGGCTCAGGGTCTCCTCCTTTGGGGAAGGAGATAGCCTGCAACGATGTTCTGGGGCGTGGTGGCACAGCGTTGGGAATGCTCTTGATGCTCATGACGTGTTCCAGGGAAAACAAGAACTTTTATTTAAAATAAATAATACACAGCATAGAGGAGATGGACGGCGACGAGAACGGTGACTCCATACAGGAGAGGAAGAACACAAGGAGGGGGGATGAAACATTCTGGGGGGAAGTCGGGGTCAGGGGATGGAACTGACGGCATTTTTCTGGGGAGATCTCCCCGCAGAGTTGTGGGCTCTGGATGCGGGTCTGGGAGTCCCGTAGGAGAAGGTGTAGGGCCAGGGGTTGGGCTAGAGGCGGGGACAGGGTCAGCAGTAGTGGCCAGTGCAGGATCCAGAGCAGGAGCTGGGTCAGAGGCAGGAACAGGAGCCCAGGCAAGGTCAGGGAAAGGAGCAGGAGCAAATGAGAAGGACTGGGTCAGGGGCGGGAACAGGGGCCTAGGCAGGGGCAGGGGAAGGGGCAGTGGTCCTGGCATGGCCAGGGGAAGGGATGGCGGCAGTTGAAGGGGAAGAAGCAGGGGCAGGAGCTGGGTCTGGGGCAGGAAGAGGGGTCCAGGCAGGGAAAGTGGAGGCCATCGTGGCAGAGCCAGGGGCAGGGGCAGGGCCAGCGGCAAGTCCAAGGGTAGGACCTGGGTCTGGGGCAGGTGCAGGGGCAGTGGCCCTGGCAGGGAAAGGAGAAAGGACAGGGGCAGGGGCAGGGGAAAGGGCAGGAGAAGGAGCAGGAGCAGGAGCAGGAACTGAGGCAAGTGCCTTGGTGATGACTGGTGCAGGTTCAAGGGCAGGAGCTGGGTCTGGGGCAGGAACAGGGGCACTGGCAGGGAAAGTGGAGGCCTTCCTGGCAGGGGCAGGGGCAGGGACAGGGTTAGGATTTGGGTCTGGGGCAGGTGTAGGGGCAGGTGCAGGGGCAGGACCTGGGTCTGGGGCACGAGCCGGGGCAGGTGCAGGGGCAGTAACCCTGTCAGGGAAAGAAGGGTTAGGAGCAGGGGAAGGGGCACGGGCAGGAGCTGGGGCAAGTGCAGGGGTGATGGCCGGTGCAGGGTCAAGGGCAAGAGCGGGGCATTGGGCAGGAACAGGGGCACAGGCAGGGGAAGGGGAAGGGGGAGTGTTCCTGGCAGGGCCAGGTGAAGGGATGGTCGCAGATGAAGGGGAAGACGCAGGGACAGGGCCTGGGTCTGGGGCAGGAACAGGGGCACTGGCAGGGAAAGTGGAGGCCTTCCTGGCAGGGGCAGGGGCAGGGGCAGGGCCAGCGGCAAGTCCAGGGGTAGGACCTGGGTCTGGGGCAAGTTCAGGGGCAGTGGCCCTGGCAGGGAAAGGAGAAAGGACAGGGGCAGGGGCAGGGGCAAGGGCAGGAGAAGGAGCAGGAGCAGGAGCAGGAGCAGGAGCAGGAACTGAGGCAAGGGCCTTGGTGATGACTGGTGCAGGGTCAAGGGCAGGAGCTGGGTCTGGGGCAGGAACAGGGGCACTGGCAGGGAAAGTGGAGGCCTTCCTGGCAGGGGCAGGGGCAAGAACAGGGTTAGGATTTGGGTCTGGGGCAGGTGTAGGGGCAGGTGCAGGGGCAGGACCTGGTTCTGGGGCACGAGCCGGGGCAGGTGCAGGGGCAGTGACCCTGTCAGGGAAAGAAGGGTTAGGAGCAGGGGAAGGGGCATGGGCAGGAGCTGGGGCAAGTGCAGGGGTGATGGCTGGTGCAGGGTCAAAGGCAAGAGCGGGGCATTGGGTAGGAACAGGGGCACAGGCAGGGGAAGGGGAGGTTGTCCTGGCAGTGGCACGGGAATTGGCAAGGCAAGGGGCAGGAACAGGCGAAGGACCTGTGTCTGGGGCCGGTGGAAGGGCACGACCTGGGTCTGGGGCAGGTGCAGGGCCAGGTGCAGGGGCCTTGGCCCTGTCAGGGAAAGGAGAAGGGATAGGAGCAGGGGAATGGGCACGGGCAGGAGCTGGGGCAAGGGCAGGGGTGATGGCCTGGGCCTGGTCAAGGGCAGGAGCTGGGTCTGGGGCAGGAACAGGGGCACTGGCAGGGAAAGTGGAGGCCTTCCTGGCAGGGGCAGGGGCAGGGGCAGGGGCAGGGGCAGGGGCAGATGCAGGGGCCGGGGCAGGGCCAGAGGCAAGACCAGGGGTAGGACCTGGGTTTGGTTCAGTTGCAGGTGCAGGAGCCGTAGCCCTGGCAGGGAAAAGAGAAAGGACAGGGGCAGGGGCAGGCCCAGGGGCAGGGGAAGGGGCAGGAGAAGGAGCAGGAGCAGCAGCAGGAGCAGGAGCAGGAACTGAGGCAAGGGCCTTGGTGATGACTGGTGCAGGGTCAAGGGCAGGAGCTGGGTCTGGGGCAGGAACAGGGGCACTGGCAGGGAAAGTGGAGGCCTTCCTGGCAGGGGCAGGGGCAGGGACAGGGTCAGGGTCAGGGGCAGGGGCAAGAACAGGGTTAGGATTTGGGTCTGGGGCAGGTGTAGGGGCAGGTGCAGGGGCAGGACCTGGGTCTGGGGCACGAGCCGGGGCAGGTGCAGGGGCAGTGACCCTGTCAGGGAAAGAAGGGTTAGGAGCAGGGGAAGGGGCACGGGCAGGAGCTGGGGCAAGTGCAGGGGTGATGGCCGGTGCAGGGTCAAGGGCAAGAGCGGGGCATTGGGCAGGAACAGGGGCACAGGCAGGGGAAGGGGAGGCTGTCCTGGCAGGGGCACGGGAAGGGGCAAGGCAAGGGGCAGGAAGAGGCGAAGGACCTGTGTCTGGGGCCGGTGGAAGGGCACGACCTGGGTCTGGGGCAGGTGCAGGGCCAGGTGCAGGGGCCTTGGCCCTGTCAGGGAAAGGAGAAGGGATAGGAGCAGGGGAATGGGCACGGGCAGGAGCTGGAGCAAGGGCAGGGGTGATGGCCTGGACCAGGTCAAGGGCAGGAGCTGGGTCTGGGGCGGGAACAGGGGCCTAGGCAGGGCTAGGGGAAGGGGGAGTGTTCCTGGCAGGGCCAGGCGAAGGGATGGTTGCAGATGAAGGGGAAGACGCAGGGACATGGCCTGGGTCTGGGGCAGGAACAGGGGCACTGGCAGGGAAAGTGGAGGCCTTCCTGGCAGGGGCAGGGGCAGATGCAGGGGCAGGGGCAGGGCCAGCGGCAAGTCCAGGGGTAGGACCTGGGTCTGGGGCAGGTGCAGGGGCAGTGGCCCTGCCAGGGAAAGGAGAAAGGAGAGGGGCAGGGGCAGGGGAAAGGGCAGGAGAAGGAGCAGGAGCAGGAGCAGGAGCAGGAGCAGGAACTGAGGCAAGTGCCTTGGTGATGACTGGTGCAGGATCAAGGGCAGGAGCTGGGTCTGGGGCAGGAACAGGGGCACAGGCAGGGAAAGTAGAGGCCTTCCTGGCAGGGGCAGGGGCAAGAACAGGGTTAGGATTTGGGTCTGGGGCAGGTGTAGGGGCAGGTGCAGGGGCAGGACCTGGGTCTGGGGCACGAGCCGGGGCAGGTGCAGGGGCAGTGACCCTGTCAGGGAAAGAAGGGTTAGGAGCAGGGGAAGGGGCACGGGCAGGAGCTGGGGCAAGTGCAGGGGTGATGGCCGGTGCAGGGTCAAGGGCAAGAGCGGGGCATTGGGCAGGAACAGGGGCACAGGCAGGGGAAGGGGAGGCTGTCCTGGCAGGGGCACGGGAAGGGGCAAGGCAAGGGGCAGGAACAGGCGAAGGACCTGTGTCTGGGGCCGGTGGAAGGGCACGACCTGGGTCTGGGGCAGGTGCAGGGCCAGGTGCAGGGGCCTTGGCCCTGTCAGGGAAAGGAGAAGGGATAGGAGCAGGGGAATGGGCACGGGCAGGAGCTGGGGCAAGGGCAGGGGTGATGGCCTGGGCCAGCTCAAGGGCAGGAGCTGGGTCTGGGGCGGGAACAGGGGCCTAGGCAGGGCTAGGGGAAGGGGGAGTGTTCCTGGCAGGGCCAGGCGAAGGGATGGTCGCAGTTGAAGGGGAAGACGCAGGGACAGGGCCTGGGTCTGGGGCAGGAACAGGGGCACTGGCAGGGAAAGTGGAGGCCTTCCTGGCAGGGGCAGGGGCAGGGGCAGGGGCAGATGCAGGGGCAGGGGCAGGGCCAGGGGCAAGAACAGGGGTAGGACCTGGGTCTGGGGCAAGTGCAGGGGCAGTGGCCCTGGCAGGGAAAAGAGAAAGGACAGGGGTAGGGGCAGGCGCAGGGGCAGGGGAAGGGGAAGGAGCAGGAGCAGGAACTGAGGCAAGTGCCTTGGTGATGACTGGTGCAGGGTCAAGGGCAGGAGCTGGTTCTGGGGCAGGAACAGGGGCACTGGCAGGGAAAGTGGAGGCCTTCCAGGCTGGGGCACAGGAAGGGGCAAGGGAAAGGGTAGGAACAGGGTGAGGACCTGGGTCTGGGGCCGGTGCAGGGGCAGGTGCCTGGACAGTGGCCCTGGCAGGGAAAGGCGAAGGGATAGGGGCGGGGGAAGTGGCAGGGGCAGGAGCTGGGGCAAGGGCAGGGGTGATGGCCTGGGCGAGGTCAAGGGCAGGAGCTGGGTCTGGGGCAGGAACAGTGGCCCAGGGAGGGGTCGGGGAAGGGGTGGGACCAAGGGAGGATCTGGGTCAAGGGCCAGAACAGGAGCACAGGCAGGGGCAGGGGAAGTGGGAGTCGCTCTGGCAGGGGCAGGGGCAGGGGGAGCAGCAGGAGCAGGGGTGGGGGCAGGAGCAGGAGCCAGCTCTCCCCGGACAGCATCAGCATCTTCGTGGGCAGGCGCCCCGGCACTTGTGGGCTCCCGGTCTCCCGCCGAAGGGACTCCAGACACCATGTGCCCCTCCGGAGTGGCTGAAGTTGGGAGTGGGTCTAGCTCCTTGGCTGGAGAAGCTGGGAGAGGAGAGAAGGTCACCCACGGGCCTGCCTCTCCCTGTGGCTTTGCAGAGACAGAGCCCAGCCCGGGGCCTCCCGCAGAAGCCGCAGCCACGAAGGAACCCTCCCCGGGACGTCTCCCCGACTGCAGTCCACCCCCTGGGTGCTCCGAGCCAAGTCGAGGCTCCTGGCCCCACACCGGCCTGTGGGGGCTTCTCCCTGTGGGGCCCAGCACCGACTCCTCCCCACACAGCCACAGGCACCCCACCCCAGCCTTCTCACCCTCGGACTTGGCCTCCGTGGGCTCCGTGTCCAGGACCGCAGTGCAGTGGAGTACCGCGGGCAGTGGTCTGGGAGGTAGCGAGGGCCTTCCCAGGACCGGGGACTCCGGGGTCGGGGAGGGGTGCGTGTCTTCCCGCCTCCTTCCTAGTTCATCCGTGGCCTGCCAAGGCAGAGACGGGGAGTGTGCAAGAGGCGTCAGAGCCCTGCCCGGCCATACCCACTGTGCTCCTGCCCAGTGCCCCTGCTTCTCCCAGATCCCACGCAGACCTGTGCGTGCACAGCCCCGCACCTGGGTCAGTGACCCGTCCCTGCAGGGTCTCAGGATCAACCCTGGGCAGAAGGGTGCAGCACCCACACTCCTTCCCACCTAGCCAGCCTTCACCTGGGGTGTGAACATGACCTGCCCACCAGGCATCTGACCCCTCATCAGCCTGCTCCTGCTCCTGGGGGCGTCTCCACCCCCCATGAGCTCTCTTTACACACACACACACACACACACACACATCCACACACGGGGAGGAGACGTAGGCCTACACGGGTCGGTCAGAAGGTGTGGGGCTGTCTGACTTGAGCCTCCCGGTGTCACCTTTTGATTCTTTTTGCCAAAGGGCCAGAGTCGTCGGGGAAGCCTGACACGACCTGCCCAGTGGGGGGACGTGTTTGGCGGGCGAGCTCTCCTCTGCCTGCATCCTCTGGGCTTCGGTAGGCAGCAGCAGAACATGTCGCTTCCTTCAGGATCTGCCCAGAAATGAGCTGGGCCGGGGGGTTTTGTCTGGAATGTGGGTGCCTGGATACGTGGGTTCCAATTCCGTTGGGCTGTGTCGTCAGGGAAGTGAGGTCACCACTGCCTGGGGGCTCCTTACCCGACTTCCTGCTCCCACCAGAGCTCCCTGAGGGCGCCCCTCCCCCAGCTGCTCAAGGCTCCCCCTCCACCCCATGCCCTGTCCATCCAGTGACCCCCACACAGCCTCCCCACAGCCTGTGTGCAGCAGGAGGCCTGGGTGCAGCAGTTGTCCCCGCTGGGAGGGCCCAGAGCTGGGTTCAGAAGGGGCTCCTGCTCCTCCTGCCCAGGACTGTGTGCCCGCACACACCCTGTGGCTCTCAGGGCCTCCCCAGTCTCCCCGTCTGCACACTGGGGGTGTCCTGGCTTCTCCTTCTCGGGATGCCATCAGGGGTAGGACCCCTGCATACGTTCCATCCCCGCTCTCCCAGGAGGCTGGTGCACACACTTGGCCGGGCACGGGTGAGCCCGGGGCTGGGCGGGGGCATGGAACACGGCCCAGAGGGGCCTGGATCTGCTCTGGGATCCAGGCAAAGCCACCGTCCTCCTGCCTGTGTCCCATCCCCCGTGGCAAGGTTGCAGTGCATGGCTTCTGACCTTGGTGACACAGACTTCCCGGGGCTCCCATTAGGTGGAGGTCCAAGGGCCTCGTCTGCGCCCATGTGCCGGCCAGCCCCCACAGGGCACCCCGGGCATTCCCGAATCCGTCCTCCCAGGGTGGATGGCCCGTGGGACTGAGAAGGGGACACAATGTTTGGCTGTCCTTTCCCAGCCGATGGAGGAAAGTCTGGGACTTCTCCTGGTTCCCTCTCTCCTGGGTTCAGTGTCTGTGTCTGTCTCTGTCTTTGTCTCTGTGCCTGCGTCTGTCTCTGTTCGTGGGTGTCTCCCAGGAGCCGGATCTGGGGGCTCCAGGGGTGATGAGAGAAACCTCCAAAGTCTCCCTTGTCCCTGTTTCCCTCTCCTGGGCTGGTGCTCGGTTCCTTGCTAAGTAAAGCCTTCTCACCCCGAGCAGAGCTCTGACTCTGGAACCTCTTCCCAGTGGGGACCCTGAGGCTGCAACAAGGAGGGTCCTGCCCTGGGTCCCCAGACCAGGGGTCCAGTGCTCTGCCACATGCTTCAAGCCCACAAGGTCAGCCCCCCGAGCCCCCAGGTTGTCTTCTGCTCAGAAGGACCTCGAGGGAGTCCAAAGCATTTTCCCAAGACTGGGAGCACAGTGGGTCAGGGAGAGAGATTCAAGGCCAACAGGCTCTTCTACAAGCCTGTGGGAGACTAGGGACACCCTGTCTCTATGGCCCCACTGATAGAAGAGGAAGGGGAGGCCTTCGGTGCTGTAGCCCTGTCCACACTGGGGGGTACCTCTTTCTACTTCCAGTAGTCCAGGGTGGTGATGGACACCAGGCCCCAGACCCTGTCCCCACCCAGTGCCCTGGCAAAGCCCCTGGGCCCCTTGGGGACCCCTTGACCATCAGCCTGTCCTGTCTCCTCTACCCATGCTTTGGATCTCGGCCCTTGCCAGGAGTCCTGATGCCCCTGACCCCATGGCCCAGCTGTTTCCAACCTCTTTCTTCTTTCCCCCTAGTTACCCACCATTTTCCCAGGGTGTCTCCCCCTCTGACCCCTAGCTGGGCAGAGTGGTGTATGTGTATGTGTGTGTGTGTGTGTGTGTGTGTGTGTGTGTACGCTCAAACACATATGCCTCTAGCTGTCTGGGGATGCCCGAGGTCATGTCCCCTCATGGGATGGGGTGGGTAGCTCTCCCCAAGGATCTGAGGAGCTCTCACCCTCAAAGCAAACCTCATGGGAGGGTCAGGAATTGCCCAGGACTGGAGGGAAGCTCTGCTCCTTGGACTCTGTACCCGATTTTTGTCCTGGGCCAGTCGCTGCCTCTCTTGAGCCCAGGTTCCCAACTGTCCCTGAGGGTTGGACATGGAAATGCTTGAACCTGGCCGATCCTCCAGGGGTAGGTGGAGGAAAGGTGCACCAGGCACACAGACCTCCATTCCGAGAGGGCCAGGTGTGCCCAGGAGACCTGCACACAGCACCTGTCCCATGACCCAGCCTTGTGGTGGATGCGGACCCACCATGGCGCTGTCCCTGACTGGTCCCCCATGTTCCCTCACCACTGCCAAGTGCTCTGTGGGCCCAAAGTCTGCTGAGCACCGGAACCGTGCCTATCCTGGGAAGCAAGGCTCAGGGTGCAAGGCCAGGCGGGTTGGACATCTGGGGATGCAAAGGTCATCGAGTACCCCCAACCCAGCTGGCCTGGAATTCAGAATCCATCCCAGGGTCCTGCTCAATGAGGGCTTGGGCCAGAGGACTTGGAGTCATCAGTGGAGGCCAAGTCAGGGCAGGGAGATCAGTGGGCCCCTTCCACTTCTCTCTCCCTCTGCTTGGTCTTCCTGGTTGTTCCCTGGGACAGAGGTCCAGCCTGTCCTTGGATAGAGCCCTGGCTTGAGTCGGTGGGTGGGAAGGAGGACAGGGAAAGTTCGGGGTTGAGTTAGGGTTTTGGGTTAGGGTGAGGGTTATAAGTTAGGGTTAGGGTTAGGGTCAGGTTCAGAGTCAGGCTCAGGGTCAGGGTCAGGGTAAGTTTTAGGGTTACGGTCAGAGTTAGGCTCAGGGTCAGGGCCAGGGTTAGGGATAGGGTCAGGGTTAGCTTTAGGGACGGGCTCAAGTTCAGGGTCAGGGTCAGGGTTCAGGTCAGGGCCAGGGTTAGGGTAAGGGTCAAAGTCAGGGTTCAGTTTAGGTGCCAGTTTAGGGTAAGGTCAGGGTTAGGGTTAGGTTCAGGGTCAGGGTAGGGTCAGGGTTAGGGTTTGGGGTTAGGGTTAGGGTTAGTGTTAGGGTTGTGGTTAGGATAGGGTTAGACAGGTTTAGGGTCAGGCTTAGGGTTAGGGTTTGGGGATGGGGTTAGGGTTAGAATCAGAGTTAGGTTTAGGGTCAGGGTCCTTGTTAGGGTCAGGGTCAGGTTTAGGGTTAGGGTTAGGGTCAGAGTCGTGGTCTGTGGTCTGTGTTACGGTCAGGGTAAGGGTGAGGGTCAGTGTTTTTGTTAGCGTCTGGGCCAGTTTCAAGGTTAGGGTAAGTTTTAGGGTTAGGGTTAAGGTTAGGTTTAGTGTTAGGGTCAGGGCCAAGGTCAGGGTTATGGTACGTTTTAGGGTTAGGGTCAGGGTCAGGGTTAGGACCGGGGTTAGGGTTTTGCTCAGGCTTAGGTTTAGGGACAGTGTCATGGTCAGGGTCAGTGTTCTGGTCAGGGCCAGGGTTAGGTTTTTGGTCAGAGTCAGGGTTCAGTGTAGGTTCCATCTTAGGGTCAGGGTTAGGGTTAGGTTCAGGGTCAGGCTTAGGGTCAGGGTTAGGGCTTGGGGTTAGGGTTAAGGTTAGTGTTAGGGGTGGGGTTAGGGTAGGGTTAGACAGGGTTAGGGTCTGGGATAGGGTTAGTGTAGGGGTTAGGGTTAGGTTTAGAATCAGGGTTCTGTTTAGGGTCAGGGTCCGTGTTAGGGTCAGGGTCAGGGTTAGGTTTAGGGTCAGCGTCATCGGTGTTACGGACAGGGTTAGGGTCAGGCTCACCGTCAGGGTCAGGGTCAGTTTTAGGGAGAGGGTTTGTTTCTTAGTTAGGGTCAGGGTCAGCTTCAGGGTATGGTTAGGGTTAGGCTCAGGCTCACAGTCAGGGTCCGGGTCAGGGTTAGGCGTTAGGGTTAGGGTTACAGTTAGGGTTAGGATTTAGGGTTAGGGTTAGGGTCAGTGTCAGGGTCAGGGTCACGGTCACGGTCAGGGTCAAGCTTAGGGTCAGAGTCAGGGTTTAGTTAGGTTCCAGTATAGGGTCAGGTCAGGTTTAGGGTTAGGTTCAGGGTCAGGGTTAGGGTCAGGGTTAGGGCTTGGGGTTAGGGTTAGGGTTAGTGTTAGGGTTGGCGTTAGGTTAGGGTAAGACAGTGTTAGCGTCAGGGTTAGGGCTAGTGTAGGGGTTTGTGTTAGGTTTAGAATCAGGTTTAGGTTTAGGGTCAGGGTCCTTGTTAGGGTCAGGGTCAGGGTTAGGTTTAGGGTCAGCGTCATCAGTGTTACGGTCAGGGTTATGTCCGGCCCACCGTCAGGGTCAGGGTCATTGTTCGGGTCAGGGTTTGTTTTTTGGTTAGGGTCACGGTCAGCTTCAGGGTATGGTTAGGGTTAGGGTCCGGCTCACAGTCAGGGTCATGGTCAGGGTTAGGAGTTAGGGTTAGGTTCAGGGTTAGGGTTAGGGTCCGGGTTAGGGCTTGTGGTTAGGATTGAGGTTAGTGTTAGGTTGGGGTTAGGGTAGGGTAGGACAGGGTTAGGGTCAGGGTTAGGGCTAGTGTAGGGGTTAGGGAGATTTAGAATCAGGGTTAGGTTTAGGGTCAGGGTCCGTGTTAGGGTCAGGGTTAGGGTTAGGTTTAGGGTCAGCGTCATTTGTGTTACGGTCAGGGTTAGGGTCAGGCTCACGTCAGGGTCAGGGTCAGTGTTAGGGTCAGGGTCAGCTTCATGGTATGGTTAGGTTTAGGGTCAGGCTCACAGTCAGGGTCTTGGTCAGGGTTAGGCGTTCCTATTTGGGTTAGGGTTAGGGTTCGGGTTCGGGTTCAGGTTTAGGATTTGAGGTTAGGGTTTGGGTTCGCGTTGAGGTTCGGTGTTAGGGTTATGGTTTAGGGTTCGGGTTCCGGTTCAGATTCGGCTTAGTATTAGGGTTCTGGTTCGGGTTAGGATTAGGCCCTGCATGGTGGCTTGGGGCCGGTCCATCTGTCCTCCCAGTGCTCACCTTCCTTCCCCTTGGCCCTCTGTCATCCTGGATCCTCTCTACGTCCTCCTTAAACTATTATGAATGTCCCCAGGAGCGGGGTGGCAGGAGTGGGGTCTCAGAGGGGCTGCCTCGATCCTGTGCCTCAGACAACACTGAGAAAGGAGCCCCAGGACATTGTGTCATGAGGACGGGGATGAGGATCCCCTCCAACTCCTTGGGCATGAACACTGTTCCATTCCCTGCTGTCTCACCACTGCTGTGCCCAATCCTACTGAAAACACATCCGTGGCCAATCGAGCCAGAGTTTCTGGGGGTGAGTCCCAGGCTGAGCCCTCCTAGGTGATAGGTGGACCTGTGGCCTGGGATGGGTGCCGCTCACTGTTGTCTCAGAAAGGGGTGCCTGTCCACCTTCTCTCCAGGGGCCCTGCATCGGACCTCTGCTTCCTCACGTTCTCCCCAGGGCTGCTGGTCCCCAGACCAGACACCTGCCAGTCTGAGGGTGACCAGCACTGCCTCCCCAGGGTTTCCTTTGCCCGAGTCCTTCCCCGGGAGCTCCTGCATCTCCTGACACATACTCCCTGTGTGCCTCTCCTCCCCCTTGAACTTGCACGTGTCTAGTCTCTGTCCCTGTGGGACCCAGTGACTTGGAGCATGGAGTGGAGCAGACCCATGGGAGACCTTTCTCTGGCCTAGGGTTGTGAGCGATGCTTTTGCCCTCCGCGGTGTGTCTTCCAGCTTTCTGCATTTCCCTGGTTTCTGTGTGGGCCACAGGAGGAAACAGCCGTGTCCTGTCTGGGGACCGACTGTGGTGTCCCAGCAGGAACAGGGGCCTTGTCCCCGAGATTGTGCCCAGAATTCCTAAAGGGGTCCCTAGGATGACATCTCCTCTGTAGTCCATTGGGCGTCTCAACAACCAAGAGGGGAAATTCTATGTCAAACAGAGAGAAGAAACAAAAACCAAACCAAACCAAACCAAACCAAACCAAACCCCAAACAAGGGCCCTTTGAAAATAGGTGCAGACACAAAGGCACCTATTGAGGGATTCCACTTCCAGAAACCTCCAGAACACGTGCAGGAACAGCTTAGGGCTTGCGAGGGGCCAGGCTGGGGGGAACAATGGTCAGGAGGGCTTGGGCTCAGGGTCTCCTCCTTTGGGGAAGGAGGTAGCCTGCAACGATGTTCTGGGGCGTGGTGGCACAGCGTTGGGAATGCTCTTGATGCTCATGACGTGTTCCAGGGAAAACAAGAACTTTTATTTAAAATAAATAATACACAGCATAGAGGAGATGGACGGCGACGAGAACGGTGACTCCATACAGGAGAGGAAGAACACAAGGAGGGGGGATGAAACATTCTGGGGGGAAGTCGGGGTCAGGGGATGGAACTGACGGCATTTTTCTGGGGAGATCTCCCCGCAGAGTTGTGGGCTCTGGATGCGGGTCTGGGAGTCCCGTAGGAGAAGGTGTAGGGCCAGGGGTTGGGCTAGAGGCGGGGACAGGGTCAGCAGTAGTGGCCGGTGCAGGATCCAGAGCAGGAGCTGGGTCAGAGGCAGGAACAGGAGCCCAGGCAAGGTCAGGGAAAGGAGCAGGAGCAAATGAGAAGGACTGGGTCAGGGGCGGGAACAGGGGCCTAGGCAGGGGCAGGGGAAGGGGCAGTGGTCCTGGCATGGCCAGGGGAAGGGATGGCGGCAGTTGAAGGGGAAGAAGCAGGGGCAGGAGCTGGGTCTGGGGCAGGAAGAGGGGTCCAGGCAGGGAAAGTGGAGGCCATCGTGGCAGAGCCAGGGGCAGGGGCAGGGCCAGCGGCAAGTCCAAGGGTAGGACCTGGGTCTGGGGCAGGTGCAGGGGCAGTGGCCCTGGCAGGGAAAGGAGAAAGGACAGGGGCAGGGGCAGGGGAAAGGGCAGGAGAAGGAGCAGGAGCAGGAGCAGGAACTGAGGCAAGTGCCTTGGTGATGACTGGTGCAGGTTCAAGGGCAGGAGCTGGGTCTGGGGCAGGAACAGGGGCACTGGCAGGGAAAGTGGAGGCCTTCCTGGCAGGGGCAGGGGCAGGGACAGGGTTAGGATTTGGGTCTGGGGCAGGTGTAGGGGCAGGTGCAGGGGCAGGACCTGGGTCTGGGGCACGAGCCGGGGCAGGTGCAGGGGCAGTAACCCTGTCAGGGAAAGAAGGGTTAGGAGCAGGGGAAGGGGCACGGGCAGGAGCTGGGGCAAGTGCAGGGGTGATGGCCGGTGCAGGGTCAAGGGCAAGAGCGGGGCATTGGGCAGGAACAGGGGCACAGGCAGGGGAAGGGGAAGGGGGAGTGTTCCTGGCAGGGCCAGGCGAAGGGATGGTCGCAGATGAAGGGGAAGACGCAGGGACAGGGCCTGGGTCTGGGGCAGGAACAGGGGCACTGGCAGGGAAAGTGGAGGCCTTCCTGGCAGGGGCAGGGGCAGGGGCAGGGCCAGCGGCAAGTCCAGGGGTAGGACCTGGGTCTGGGGCAAGTTCAGGGGCAGTGGCCCTGGCAGGGAAAGGAGAAAGGACAGGGGCAGGGGCAGGGGCAAGGGCAGGAGCAGGAGCAGGAGCAGGAGCAGGAGCAGGAGCAGGAACTGAGGCAAGTGCCTTGGTGATGACTGGTGCAGGGTCAAGGGCAGGAGCTGGGTCTGGGGCAGGAACAGGGGCACTGGCAGGGAAAGTGGAGGCCTTCCTGGCAGGGGCAGGGGCAAGAACAGGGTTAGGATTTGGGTCTGGGGCAGGTGTAGGGGCAGGTGCAGGGGCAGTGGCCCTGTCAGGGAAAGAAGGGTTAGGAGCAGGGGAAGGGGCACGGGCAGGAGCTGGGGCAAGTGCAGGGGTGATGGCCGGTGCAGAGTCAAGGGCAAGAGCGGGGCATTGGGCAGGAACAGGGGCACCGGCAGGGGAAGGGGAAGGGGGAGTGTTCCTGGCAGGGCCAGGCGAAGGGATGGTCGCAGATGAAGGGGAAGACGCAGGGACAGGGCCTGGGTCTGCGGCAGGAACAGGGGCACTGGTAGGGAAAGTGGAGGTCTTCCTGGCAGGGGCAGGGGCCGGGGCAGGGGCAGGGGCAGGGGCAGGGCCAGCGACAAGTCCAGGGGTAGGACCTGGGTCTGGGGCAGGTGCAGGGGCAGTGGCCCTGGCAGGGAAAGGAGAAAGGACAGGGGCAGGGGCAGGAGCAAGGGCAGGAGAAGGAGCAGGAGCAGGAGCAGGAGCAGGAGCAGGAACTGAGGCAAGGGCCTTGGTGATGACTGGTGCAGGGTCAAGGGCAGGAGCTGGGTCTGGGGCAGGAACAGGGGCACTGGCAGGGAAAGTGGAGGCCTTCCTGGCAGGGGCAGTGGCAAGAACAGGGTTAGGATTTGGGTCTGGGGCAGGTGTAGGGGCAGGTGCAGGGGCAGTGACCCTGTCAGGGAAAGAAGGGTTAGGAGCAGGGGAAGGGGCACGGGCAGGAGCTGGGGCAAGTGCAGGGGTGATGGCCGGTGCAGAGTCAAGGGCAAGAGCGGGGCATTGGGCAGGAACAGGGGCACCGGCAGGGGAAGGGGAAGGGGGAGTGTTCCTGGCAGGGCCAGGCGAAGGGATGGTCGCAGATGAAGGGGAAGACGCAGGGACAGGGCCTGGGTCTGCGGCAGGAACAGGGGCACTGGTAGGGAAAGTGGAGGTCTTCCTGGCAGGGGCAGGGGCCGGGGCAGGGGCAGGGGCAGGGCCAGCGACAAGTCCAGGGGTAGGACCTGGGTCTGGGGCAGGTGCAGGGGCAGTGGCCCTGGCAGGGAAAGGAGAAAGGACAGGGGCAGGGGCAGGGGCAAGGGCAGGAGAAGGAGCAGGAGCAGGAGCAGGAGCAGGAGCAGGAACTGAGGCAAGGGCCTTGGTGATGACTGGTGCAGGGTCAAGGGCAGGAGCTGGGTCTGGGGCAGGAACAGGGGCACTGGCAGGGAAAGTGGAGGCCTTCCTGGCAGGGGCAGTGGCAAGAACAGGGTTAGGATTTGGGTCTGGGGCAGGTGTAGGGGCAGGTGCAGGGGCAGTGACCCTGTCAGGGAAAGAAGGGTTAGGAGCAGGGGAAGGGGCACGGGCAGGAGCTGGGGCAAGTGCAGGGGTGATGGCCGGTGCAGAGTCAAGGGCAAGAGCGGGGCATGGGCAGGAACAGGGGCACCGGCAGGGGAAGGGGAAGGGGGAGTGTTGCTGGCAGGGCCAGGCGAAGGGATGGTCGCAGATGAAGGGGAAGACGCAGGGACAGGGCCTGGGTCTGCGGCAGGAACAGGGGCACTGGTAGGGAAAGTGGAGGTCTTCCTGGCAGGGGCAGGGGCCGGGGCAGGGGCAGGGGCAGGGCCAGCGACAAGTCCAGGGGTAGGACCTGGGTCTGGGGCAGGTGCAGGGGCAGTGGCCCTGGCAGGGAAAGGAGAAAGGACAGGGGCAGGGGCAGGGGCAAGGGCAGGAGAAGGAGCAGGAGCAGGAGCAGGAGCAGGAGCAGGAACTGAGGCAAGGGCCTTGGTGATGACTGGTGCAGGGTCAAGGGCAGGAGCTGGGTCTGGGGCAGGAACAGGGGCACTGGCAGGGAAAGTGGAGGCCTTCCTGGCAGGGGCAGGGGCAAGAACAGGGTTAGGATTTGGGTCTGGGGCAGGTGTAGGGGCAGGTGCAGGGGCAGGACCTGGTTCTGGGGCACGAGCCGGGGCAGGTGCAGGGGCAGTGACCCTGTCAGGGAAAGAAGGGTTAGGAGCAGGGGAAGGGGCATGGGCAGGAGCTGGGGCAAGTGCAGGGGTGATGGCTGGTGCAGGGTCAAAGGCAAGAGCGGGGCATTGGGTAGGAACAGGGGCACAGGCAGGGGAAGGGGAGGTTGTCCTGGCAGTGGCACGGGAAGTGGCAAGGCAAGGGTCAGGAACAGGCGAAGGACCTGTGTCTGGGGCCGGTGGAAGGGCACGACCTGGGTCTGGGGCAGGTGCAGGGCCAGGTGCAGGGGCCTTGGCCCTGTCAGGGAAAGGAGAAGGGATAGGAGCAGGGGAATGGGCACGGGCAGGAGCTGGGGCAAGGGCAGGGGTGATGGCCTGGGCCTGGTCAAGGGCAGGAGCTGGGTCTGGGGCAGGAACAGGGGCACTGGCAGGGAAAGTGGAGGCCTTCCTGGCAGCGGCAGGGGCAGGGGCAGGGGCAGGGGCAGATGCAGGGGCCGGGGCAGGGCCAGAGGCAAGACCAGGGGTAGGACCTGGGTTTGGGTCAGTTGCAGGTGCCGGAGCCGTAGCCCTGGCAGGGAAAAGAGAAAGGACAGGGGCAGGGGCAGGCCCAGGGGCAGGGGAAGGGGCAGGAGAAGGAGCAGGAGCAGCAGCAGGAGCAGGAGCAGGAACTGAGGCAAGGGCCTTGGTGATGACTGGTGCAGGGTCAAGGGCAGGAGCTGGGTCTGGGGCAGGAACAGGGGCACTGGCAGGGAAAGTGGAGGCCTTCCTGGCAGGGGCAGGGGCAGGGACAGGGTCAGGGTCAGGGGCAGGGGCAAGAACAGGGTTAGGATTTGTGTCTGGGGCAGGTGTAGGGGCAGGTGCAGGGGCAGGACCTGGGTCTGGGGCACGAGCCGGGGCAGGTGCAGGGGCAGTGACCCTGTCAGGGAAAGAAGGGTTAGGAGCAGGGGAAGGGGCACGGGCAGGAGCTGGGGCAAGTGCAGGGGTGATGGCCGGTGCAGGGTCAAGGGCAAGAGCGGGGCATTGGGCAGGAACAGGGGCACAGGCAGGGGAAGGGGAGGCTGTCCTGGCAGGGGCACGGGAAGGGGCAAGGCAAGGGGCAGGAACAGGCGAAGGACCTGTGTCTGGGGCCGGTGGAAGGGCACGACCTGGGTCTGGGGCAGGTGCAGGGCCAGGTGCAGGGGCCTTGGCCCTGTCAGGGAAAGGAGAAGGGATAGGAGCAGGGGAATGGGCACGGGCAGGAGCTGGAGCAAGGGCAGGGGTGATGGCCTGGACCAGGTCAAGGGCAGGAGCTGGGTCTGGGGCGGGAACAGGGGCCTAGGCAGGGCTAGGGGAAGGGGGAGTGTTCCTGGCAGGGCCAGGCGAAGGGATGGTTGCAGATGAAGGGGAAGACGCAGGGACATGGCCTGGGTCTGGGGCAGGAACAGGGGCACTGGCAGGGAAAGTGGAGGCCTTCCTGGCAGGGGCAGGGGCAGATGCAGGGGCAGGGGCAGGGCCAGCGGCAAGTCCAGGGGTAGGACCTGGGTCTGGGGCAGGTGCAGGGGCAGTGGCCCTGCCAGGGAAAGGAGAAAGGAGAGGGGCAGGGGCAGGGGAAAGGGCAGGAGAAGGAGCAGGAGCAGGAGCAGGAGCAGGAGCAGGAACTGAGGCAAGTGCCTTGGTGATGACTGGTGCAGGATCAAGGGCAGGAGCTGGGTCTGGGGCAGGAACAGGGGCACAGGCAGGGAAAGTAGAGGCCTTCCTGGCAGGGGCAGGGGCAAGAACAGGGTTAGGATTTGGGTCTGGGGCAGGTGTAGGGGCAGGTGCAGGGGCAGGACCTGGGTCTGGGGCACGAGCCGGGGCAGGTGCAGGGGCAGTGACCCTGTCAGGGAAAGAAGGGTTAGGAGCAGGGGAAGGGGCACGGGCAGGAGCTGGGGCAAGTGCAGGGGTGATGGCCGGTGCATGGTCAAGGGCAAGAGCGGGGCATTGGGCAGGAACAGGGGCACAGTCAGGGGAAGGGGAGGCTGTCCTGGCAGGGGCACGGGAAGGGGCAAGGCAAGGGGCAGGAACAGGCGAAGGACCTGTGTCTGGGGCCGGTGGAAGGGCACGACCTGGGTCTGGGGCAGGTGCAGGGCCAGGTGCAGGGGCCTTGGCCCTGTCAGGGAAAGGAGAAGGGATAGGAGCAGGGGAATGGGCACGGGCAGGAGCTGGGGCAAGGGCAGGGGTGATGGCCTGGGCCAGCTCAAGGGCAGGAGCTGGGTCTGGGGCGGGAACAGGGGCCTAGGCAGGGCTAGGGGAAGGGGGAGTGTTCCTGGCAGGGCCAGGCGAAGGGATGGTCGCAGTTGAAGGGGAAGACGCAGGGACAGGGCCTGGGTCTGGGGCAGGAACAGGGGCACTGGCAGGGAAAGTGGAGGCCTTCCTGGCAGGGGCAGGGGCAGGGGCAGGGGCAGGGGCAGGGGCAGATGCAGGGGCAGGGGCAGGGCCAGGGGCAAGAACAGGGGTAGGACCTGGGTCTGGGGCAAGTGCAGGGGCAGTGGCCCTGGCAGGGAAAAGAGAAAGGACAGGGGTAGGGGCAGGCGCAGGGGCAGGGGAAGGGGAAGGAGCAGGAGCAGGAACTGAGGCAAGTGCCTTGGTGATGACTGGTGCAGGGTCAAGGGCAGGAGCTGGTTCTGGGGCAGGAACAGGGGCACTGGCAGGGAAAGTGGAGGCCTTCCAGGCTGGGGCACAGGAAGGGGCAAGGGAAAGGGTAGGAACAGGGTGAGGACCTGGGTCTGGGGCCGGTGCAGGGGCAGGTGCCTGGACAGTGGCCCTGGCAGGGAAAGGCGAAGGGATAGGGGCGGGGGAAGTGGCAGGGGCAGGAGCTGGGGCAAGGGCAGGGGTGATGGCCTGGGCGAGGTCAAGGGCAGGAGCTGGGTCTGGGGCAGGAACAGCGGCCCAGGGAGGGGTCGGGGAAGGGGTGGGACCAAGGGAGGATCTGGGTCAAGGGCCAGAACAGGAGCACAGGCAGGGGCAGGGGAAGTGGGAGTCGCTCTGGCAGGGGCAGGGGCAGGGGGAGCAGCAGGAGCAGGGGTGGGGGCAGGAGCAGGAGCCAGCTCTCCCCGGACAGCATCAGCATCTTCGTGGGCAGGCGCCCCGGCACTTGTGGGCTCCCGGTCTCCCGCCGAAGGGACTCCAGACACCATGTGCCCCTCCGGAGTGGCTGAAGTTGGGAGTGGGTCTAGCTCCTTGGCTGGAGAAGCTGGGAGAGGAGAGAAGGTCACCCGCGGGCCTGCCTCTCCCTGTGGCTTTGCAGAGACAGAGCCCAGCCCGGGGCCTCCCGCAGAAGCCGCAGCCACGAAGGAACCCTCCCCGGGACGTCTCCCCGACTGCAGTCCACCCCCTGGGTGCTCCGAGCCAAGTCGAGGCTCCTGGCCCCACACCGGCCTGTGGGGGCTTCTCCCTGTGGGGCCCAGCACCGACTCCTCCCCACACAGCCACAGGCACCCCACCCCAGCCTTCTCACCCTCGGACTTGGCCTCCGTGGGCTCCGTGTCCAGGACCGCAGTGCAGTGGAGTACCGCGGGCAGTGGTCTGGGAGGTAGCGAGGGCCTTCCCAGGACCGGGGACTCCGGGGTCGGGGAGGGGTGCGTGTCTTCCCGCCTCCTTCCTAGTTCATCCGTGGCCTGCCAAGGCAGAGACGGGGAGTGTGCAAGAGGCGTCAGAGCCCTGCCCGGCCATACCCACTGTGCTCCTGCCCAGTGCCCCTGCTTCTCCCAGATCCCACGCAGACCTGTGCGTGCACAGCCCCGCACCTGGGTCAGTGACCCGTCCCTGCAGGGTCTCAGGATCAACCCTGGGCAGAAGGGTGCAGCACCCACACTCCTTCCCACCTAGCCAGCCTTCACCTGGGGTGTGAACATGACCTGCCCACCAGGCATCTGACCCCTCATCAGCCTGCTCCTGCTCCTGGGGGCGTCTCCACCCCCCATGAGCTCTCTTTACACACACACACACACACACACACACATCCACACACGGGGAGGAGACGTAGGCCTACACGGGTCGGTCAGAAGGTGTGGGGCTGTCTGACTTGAGCCTCCCGGTGTCACCTTTTGATTCTTTTTGCCAAAGGGCCAGAGTCGTCGGGGAAGCCTGACACGACCTGCCCAGTGGGGGGACGTGTTTGGCGGGCGAGCTCTCCTCTGCCTGCATCCTCTGGGCTTCGGTAGGCAGCAGCAGAACATGTTGCTTCCTTCAGGATCTGCCCAGAAATGAGCTGGGCCGGGGGGTTTTGTCTGGAATGTGGGTGCCTGGATACGTGGGTTCCAATTCCGTTGGGCTGTGTCGTCAGGGAAGTGAGGTCACCACTGCCTGGGGGCTCCTTACCCGACTTCCTGCTCCCACCAGAGCTCCCTGAGGGCGCCCCTCCCCCAGCTGCTCAAGGCTCCCCCTCCACCCCATGCCCTGTCCATCCAGTGACCCCCACACAGCCTCCCCACAGCCTGTGTGCAGCAGGAGGCCTGGGTGCAGCAGTTGTCCCCGCTGGGAGGGCCCAGAGCTGGGTTCAGAAGGGGCTCCTGCTCCTCCTGCCCAGGACTGTGTGCCCGCACACACCCTGTGGCTCTCAGGGCCTCCCCAGTCTCCCCGTCTGCACACTGGGGGTGTCCTGGCTTCTCCTTCTCGGGATGCCATCAGGGGTAGGACCCCTGCATACGTTCCATCCCCGCTCTCCCAGGAGGCTGGTGCACACACTTGGCCGGGCACGGGTGAGCCCGGGGCTGGGCGGGGGCATGGAACACGGCCCAGAGGGGCCTGGATCTGCTCTGGGATCCAGGCAAAGCCACCGTCCTCCTGCCTGTGTCCCATCCCCCGTGGCAAGGTTGCAGTGCATGGCTTCTGACCTTGGTGACACAGACTTCCCGGGGCTCCCATTAGGTGGAGGTCCAAGGGCCTCGTCTGCGCCCATGTGCCGGCCAGCCCCCACAGGGCACCCCGGGCATTCCCGAATCCGTCCTCCCAGGGTGGATGGCCCGTGGGACTGAGAAGGGGACACAATGTTTGGCTGTCCTTTCCCAGCCGATGGAGGAAAGTCTGGGACTTCTCCTGGTTCCCTCTCTCCTGGGTTCAGTGTCTGTGTCTGTCTCTGTCTTTGTCTCTGTGCCTGCGTCTGTCTCTGTTCGTGGGTGTCTCCCAGGAGCCGGATCTGGGGGCTCCAGGGGTGATGAGAGAAACCTCCAAAGTCTCCCTTGTCCCTGTTTCCCTCTCCTGGGCTGGTGCTCGGTTCCTTGCTAAGTAAAGCCTTCTCACCCCGAGCAGAGCTCTGACTCTGGAACCTCTTCCCAGTGGGGACCCTGAGGCTGCAACAAGGAGGGTCCTGCCCTGGGTCCCCAGACCAGGGGTCCAGTGCTCTGCCACATGCTTCAAGCCCACAAGGTCAGCCCCCCGAGCCCCCAGGTTGTCTTCTGCTCAGAAGGACCTCGAGGGAGTCCAAAGCATTTTCCCAAGACTGGGAGCACAGTGGGTCAGGGAGAGAGATTCAAGGCCAACAGGCTCTTCTACAAGCCTGTGGGAGACTAGGGACACCCTGTCTCTATGGCCCCACTGATAGAAGAGGAAGGGGAGGCCTTCGGTGCTGTAGCCCTGTCCACACTGGGGGGTACCTCTTTCTACTTCCAGTAGTCCAGGGTGGTGATGGACACCAGGCCCCAGACCCTGTCCCCACCCAGTGCCCTGGCAAAGCCCCTGGGCCCCTTGGGGACCCCTTGACCATCAGCCTGTCCTGTCTCCTCTACCCATGCTTTGGATCTCGGCCCTTGCCAGGAGTCCTGATGCCCCTGACCCCATGGCCCAGCTGTTTCCAACCTCTTTCTTCTTTCCCCCTAGTTACCCACCATTTTCCCAGGGTGTCTCCCCCTCTGACCCCTAGCTGGGCAGAGTGGTGTATGTGTATGTGTGTGTGTGTGTGTGTGTGTGTGTGTGTGTGTGTACGCTCAAACACATATGCCTCTAGCTGTCTGGGGATGCCCGAGGTCATGTCCCCTCATGGGATGGGGTGGGTAGCTCTCCCCAAGGATCTGAGGAGCTCTCACCCTCAAAGCAAACCTCATGGGAGGGTCAGGAATTGCCCAGGACTGGAGGGAAGCTCTGCTCCTTGGACTCTGTACCCGATTTTTGTCCTGGGCCAGTCGCTGCCTCTCTTGAGCCCAGGTTCCCAACTGTCCCTGAGGGTTGGACATGGAAATGCTTGAACCTGGCCGATCCTCCAGGGGTAGGTGGAGGAAAGGTGCACCAGGCACACAGACCTCCATTCCGAGAGGGCCAGGTGTGCCCAGGAGACCTGCACACAGCACCTGTCCCATGACCCAGCCTTGTGGTGGATGCGGACCCACCATGGCGCTGTCCCTGACTGGTCCCCCATGTTCCCTCACCACTGCCAAGTGCTCTGTGGGCCCAAAGTCTGCTGAGCACCGGAACCGTGCCTATCCTGGGAAGCAAGGCTCAGGGTGCAAGGCCAGGCGGGTTGGACATCTGGGGATGCAAAGGTCATCGAGTACCCCCAACCCAGCTGGCCTGGAATTCAGAATCCATCCCAGGGTCCTGCTCAATGAGGGCTTGGGCCAGAGGACTTGGAGTCATCAGTGGAGGCCAAGTCAGGGCAGGGAGATCAGTGGGCCCCTTCCACTTCTCTCTCCCTCTGCTTGGTCTTCCTGGTTGTTCCCTGGGACAGAGGTCCAGCCTGTCCTTGGATAGAGCCCTGGCTTGAGTCGGTGGGTGGGAAGGAGGACAGGGAAAGTTCGGGGTTGAGTTAGGGTTTTGGGTTAGGGTGAGGGTTATAAGTTAGGGTTAGGGTTAGGGTCAGGTTCAGAGTCAGGCTCAGGGTCAGGGTCAGGGTAAGTTTTAGGGTTACGGTCAGAGTTAGGCTCAGGGTCAGGGCCAGGGTTAGGGATAGGGTCAGGGTTAGCTTTAGGGACGGGCTCAAGTTCAGGGTCAGGGTCAGGGTTCAGGTCAGGGCCAGGGTTAGGGTAAGGGTCAAAGTCAGGGTTCAGTTTAGGTGCCAGTTTAGGGTAAGGTCAGGGTTAGGGTTAGGTTCAGGGTCAGGGTAGGGTCAGGGTTAGGGTTTGGGGTTAGGGTTAGGGTTAGTGTTAGGGTTGTGGTTAGGATAGGGTTAGACAGGTTTAGGGTCAGGCTTAGGGTTAGGGTTTGGGGATGGGGTTAGGGTTAGAATCAGAGTTAGGTTTAGGGTCAGGGTCCTTTTTAGGGTCAGGGTCAGGTTTAGGGTTAGGGTTAGGGTCAGAGTCGTGGTCTGTGGTCTGTGTTACGGTCAGGGTAAGGGTGAGGGTCAGTGTTTTTGTTAGCGTCTGGGCCAGTTTCAAGGTTAGGGTAAGTTTTAGGGTTAGGGTTAAGGTTAGGTTTAGTGTTAGGGTCAGGGCCAAGGTCAGGGTTATGGTACGTTTTAGGGTTAGGGTCAGGGTCAGGGTTAGGACCGGGGTTAGGGTTTTGCTCAGGCTTAGGTTTAGGGACAGTGTCATGGTCAGGGTCAGTGTTCTGGTCAGGGCCAGGGTTAGGTTTTTGGTCAGAGTCAGGGTTCAGTGTAGGTTCCATCTTAGGGTCAGGGTTAGGGTTAGGTTCAGGGTCAGGCTTAGGGTCAGGGTTAGGGCTTGGGGTTAGGGTTAAGGTTAGTGTTAGGGGTGGGGTTAGGGTAGGGTTAGACAGGGTTAGGGTCTGGGATAGGGTTAGTGTAGGGGTTAGGGTTAGGTTTAGAATCAGGGTTCTGTTTAGGGTCAGGGTCCGTGTTAGGGTCAGGGTCAGGGTTAGGTTTAGGGTCAGCGTCATCGGTGTTACGGACAGGGTTAGGGTCAGGCTCACCGTCAGGGTCAGGGTCAGTTTTAGGGAGAGGGTTTGTTTCTTAGTTAGGGTCAGGGTCAGCTTCAGGGTATGGTTAGGGTTAGGCTCAGGCTCACAGTCAGGGTCCGGGTCAGGGTTAGGCGTTAGGGTTAGGGTTACAGTTAGGGTTAGGATTTAGGGTTAGGGTTAGGGTCAGTGTCAGGGTCAGGGTCACGGTCACGGTCAGGGTCAAGCTTAGGGTCAGAGTCAGGGTTTAGTTAGGTTCCAGTATAGGGTCAGGTCAGGTTTAGGGTTAGGTTCAGGGTCAGGGTTAGGGTCAGGGTTAGGGCTTGGGGTTAGGGTTAGGGTTAGTGTTAGGGTTGGCGTTAGGTTAGGGTAAGACAGTGTTAGCGTCAGGGTTAGGGCTAGTGTAGGGGTTTGTGTTAGGTTTAGAATCAGGTTTAGGTTTAGGGTCAGGGTCCTTGTTAGGGTCAGGGTCAGGGTTAGGTTTAGGGTCAGCGTCATCAGTGTTACGGTCAGGGTTATGTCCGGCCCACCGTCAGGGTCAGGGTCATTGTTCGGGTCAGGGTTTGTTTTTTGGTTAGGGTCACGGTCAGCTTCAGGGTATGGTTAGGGTTAGGGTCCGGCTCACAGTCAGGGTCATGGTCAGGGTTAGGAGTTAGGGTTAGGTTCAGGGTTAGGGTTAGGGTCCGGGTTAGGGCTTGTGGTTAGGATTGAGGTTAGTGTTAGGTTGGGGTTAGGGTAGGGTAGGACAGGGTTAGGGTCAGGGTTAGGGCTAGTGTAGGGGTTAGGGAGATTTAGAATCAGGGTTAGGTTTAGGGTCAGGGTCCGTGTTAGGGTCAGGGTTAGGGTTAGGTTTAGGGTCAGCGTCATTTGTGTTACGGTCAGGGTTAGGGTCAGGCTCACGTCAGGGTCAGGGTCAGTGTTAGGGTCAGGGTCAGCTTCATGGTATGGTTAGGTTTAGGGTCAGGCTCACAGTCAGGGTCTTGGTCAGGGTTAGGCGTTCCTATTTGGGTTAGGGTTAGGGTTCGGGTTCGGGTTCAGGTTTAGGATTTGAGGTTAGGGTTTGGGTTCGCGTTGAGGTTCGGTGTTAGGGTTATGGTTTAGGGTTCGGGTTCCGGTTCAGATTCGGCTTAGTATTAGGGTTCTGGTTCGGGTTAGGATTAGGCCCTGCATGGTGGCTTGGGGCCGGTCCATCTGTCCTCCCAGTGCTCACCTTCCTTCCCCTTGGCCCTCTGTCATCCTGGATCCTCTCTACGTCCTCCTTAAACTATTATGAATGTCCCCAGGAGCGGGGTGGCAGGAGTGGGGTCTCAGAGGGGCTGCCTCGATCCTGTGCCTCAGACAACACTGAGAAAGGAGCCCCAGGACATTGTGTCATGAGGACGGGGATGAGGATCCCCTCCAACTCCTTGGGCATGAACACTGTTCCATTCCCTGCTGTCTCACCACTGCTGTGCCCAATCCTACTGAAAACACATCCGTGGCCAATCGAGCCAGAGTTTCTGGGGGTGAGTCCCAGGCTGAGCCCTCCTAGGTGATAGGTGGACCTGTGGCCTGGGATGGGTGCCGCTCACTGTTGTCTCAGAAAGGGGTGCCTGTCCACCTTCTCTCCAGGGGCCCTGCATCGGACCTCTGCTTCCTCACGTTCTCCCCAGGGCTGCTGGTCCCCAGACCAGACACCTGCCAGTCTGAGGGTGACCAGCACTGCCTCCCCAGGGTTTCCTTTGCCCGAGTCCTTCCCCGGGAGCTCCTGCATCTCCTGACACATACTCCCTGTGTGCCTCTCCTCCCCCTTGAACTTGCACGTGTCTAGTCTCTGTCCCTGTGGGACCCAGTGACTTGGAGCATGGAGTGGAGCAGACCCATGGGAGACCTTTCTCTGGCCTAGGGTTGTGAGCGATGCTTTTGCCCTCCGCGGTGTGTCTTCCAGCTTTCTGCATTTCCCTGGTTTCTGTGTGGGCCACAGGAGGAAACAGCCGTGTCCTGTCTGGGGACCGACTGTGGTGTCCCAGCAGGAACAGGGGCCTTGTCCCCGAGATTGTGCCCAGAATTCCTAAAGGGGTCCCTAGGATGACATCTCCTCTGTAGTCCATTGGGCGTCTCAACAACCAAGAGGGGAAATTCTATGTCAAACAGAGAGAAGAAACAAAAACCAAACCAAACCAAACCAAACCAAACCAAACCCCAAACAAGGGCCCTTTGAAAATAGGTGCAGACACAAAGGCACCTATTGAGGGATTCCACTTCCAGAAACCTCCAGAACACGTGCAGGAACAGCTTAGGGCTTGCGAGGGGCCAGGCTGGGGGGAACAATGGTCAGGAGGGCTTGGGCTCAGGGTCTCCTCCTTTGGGGAAGGAGGTAGCCTGCAACGATGTTCTGGGGCGTGGTGGCACAGCGTTGGGAATGCTCTTGATGCTCATGACGTGTTCCAGGGAAAACAAGAACTTTTATTTAAAATAAATAATACACAGCATAGAGGAGATGGACGGCGACGAGAACGGTGACTCCATACAGGAGAGGAAGAACACAAGGAGGGGGGATGAAACATTCTGGGGGGAAGTCGGGGTCAGGGGATGGAACTGACGGCATTTTTCTGGGGAGATCTCCCCGCAGAGTTGTGGGCTCTGGATGCGGGTCTGGGAGTCCCGTAGGAGAAGGTGTAGGGCCAGGGGTTGGGCTAGAGGCGGGGACAGGGTCAGCAGTAGTGGCCGGTGCAGGATCCAGAGCAGGAGCTGGGTCAGAGGCAGGAACAGGAGCCCAGGCAAGGTCAGGGAAAGGAGCAGGAGCAAATGAGAAGGACTGGGTCAGGGGCGGGAACAGGGGCCTAGGCAGGGGCAGGGGAAGGGGCAGTGGTCCTGGCATGGCCAGGGGAAGGGATGGCGGCAGTTGAAGGGGAAGAAGCAGGGGCAGGAGCTGGGTCTGGGGCAGGAAGAGGGGTCCAGGCAGGGAAAGTGGAGGCCATCGTGGCAGAGCCAGGGGCAGGGGCAGGGCCAGCGGCAAGTCCAAGGGTAGGACCTGGGTCTGGGGCAGGTGCAGGGGCAGTGGCCCTGGCAGGGAAAGGAGAAAGGACAGGGGCAGGGGCAGGGGAAAGGGCAGGAGAAGGAGCAGGAGCAGGAGCAGGAACTGAGGCAAGTGCCTTGGTGATGACTGGTGCAGGTTCAAGGGCAGGAGCTGGGTCTGGGGCAGGAACAGGGGCACTGGCAGGGAAAGTGGAGGCCTTCCTGGCAGGGGCAGGGGCAGGGACAGGGTTAGGATTTGGGTCTGGGGCAGGTGTAGGGGCAGGTGCAGGGGCAGGACCTGGGTCTGGGGCACGAGCCGGGGCAGGTGCAGGGGCAGTAACCCTGTCAGGGAAAGAAGGGTTAGGAGCAGGGGAAGGGGCACGGGCAGGAGCTGGGGCAAGTGCAGGGGTGATGGCCGGTGCAGGGTCAAGGGCAAGAGCGGGGCATTGGGCAGGAACAGGGGCACAGGCAGGGGAAGGGGAAGGGGGAGTGTTCCTGGCAGGGCCAGGCGAAGGGATGGTCGCAGATGAAGGGGAAGACGCAGGGACAGGGCCTGGGTCTGGGGCAGGAACAGGGGCACTGGCAGGGAAAGTGGAGGCCTTCCTGGCAGGGGCAGGGGCAGGGGCAGGGCCAGCGGCAAGTCCAGGGGTAGGACCTGGGTCTGGGGCAAGTTCAGGGGCAGTGGCCCTGGCAGGGAAAGGAGAAAGGACAGGGGCAGGGGCAGGGGCAAGGGCAGGAGCAGGAGCAGGAGCAGGAGCAGGAGCAGGAGCAGGAACTGAGGCAAGTGCCTTGGTGATGACTGGTGCAGGGTCAAGGGCAGGAGCTGGGTCTGGGGCAGGAACAGGGGCACTGGCAGGGAAAGTGGAGGCCTTCCTGGCAGGGGCAGTGGCAAGAACAGGGTTAGGATTTGGGTCTGGGGCAGGTGTAGGGGCAGGTGCAGGGGCAGTGGCCCTGTCAGGGAAAGAAGGGTTAGGAGCAGGGGAAGGGGCACGGGCAGGAGCTGGGGCAAGTGCAGGGGTGATGGCCGGTGCAGAGTCAAGGGCAAGAGCGGGGCATTGGTCAGGAACAGGGGCACAGGCAGGGGAAGGGGAAGGGGGAGTGTTCCTGGCAGGGCCAGGCGAAGGGATGGTCGCAGATGAAGGGGAAGACGCAGGGACAGGGCCTGGGTCTGCGGCAGGAACAGGGGCACTGGTAGGGAAAGTGGAGGTCTTCCTGGCAGGGGCAGGGGCCGGGGCAGGGGCAGGGGCAGGGGCAGGGCCAGCGACAAGTCCAGGGGTAGGACCTGGGTCTGGGGCAGGTGCAGGGGCAGTGGCCCTGGCAGGGAAAGGAGAAAGGACAGGGGCAGGGGCAGGGGCAAGGGCAGGAGAAGGAGCAGGAGCAGGAGCAGGAGCAGGAGCAGGAACTGAGGCAAGGGCCTTGGTGATGACTGGTGCAGGGTCAAGGGCAGGAGCTGGGTCTGGGGCAGGAACAGGGGCACTGGCAGGGAAAGTGGAGGCCTTCCTGGCAGGGGCAGTGGCAAGAACAGGGTTAGGATTTGGGTCTGGGGCAGGTGTAGGGGCAGGTGCAGGGGCAGTTACCCTGTCAGGGAAAGAAGGGTTAGGAGCAGGGGAAGGGGCACGGGCAGGAGCTGGGGCAAGTGCAGGGGTGATGGCCGGTGCAGAGTCAAGGGCAAGAGCGGGGCATTGGGCAGGAACAGGGGCACCGGCAGGGGAAGGGGAAGGGGGAGTGTTCCTGGCAGGGCCAGGCGAAGGGATGGTCGCAGATGAAGGGGAAGACGCAGGGACAGGGCCTGGGTCTGCGGCAGGAACAGGGGCACTGGTAGGGAAAGTGGAGGTCTTCCTGGCAGGGGCAGGGGCCGGGGCAGGGGCAGGGGCAGGGCCAGCGACAAGTCCAGGGGTAGGACCTGGGTCTGGGGCAGGTGCAGGGGCAGTGGCCCTGGCAGGGAAAGGAGAAAGGACAGGGGCAGGGGCAGGGGCAAGGGCAGGAGAAGGAGCAGGAGCAGGAGCAGGAGCAGGAGCAGGAACTGAGGCAAGGGCCTTGGTGATGACTGGTGCAGGGTCAAGGGCAGGAGCTGGGTCTGGGGCAGGAACAGGGGCACTGGCAGGGAAAGTGGAGGCCTTCCTGGCAGGGGCAGTGGCAAGAACAGGGTTAGGATTTGGGTCTGGGGCAGGTGTAGGGGCAGGTGCAGGGGCAGTGACCCTGTCAGGGAAAGAAGGGTTAGGAGCAGGGGAAGGGGCACGGGCAGGAGCTGGGGCAAGTGCAGGGGTGATGGCCGGTGCAGAGTCAAGGGCAAGAGCGGGGCATTGGGCAGGAACAGGGGCACCGGCAGGGGAAGGGGAAGGGGGAGTGTTCCTGGCAGGGCCAGGCGAAGGGATGGTCGCAGATGAAGGGGAAGACGCAGGGACAGGGCCTGGGTCTGCGGCAGGAACAGGGGCACTGGTAGGGAAAGTGGAGGTCTTCCTGGCAGGGGCAGGGGCCGGGGCAGGGGCAGGGGCAGGGCCAGCGACAAGTCCAGGGGTAGGACCTGGGTCTGGGGCAGGTGCAGGGGCAGTGGCCCTGGCAGGGAAAGGAGAAAGGACAGGGGCAGGGGCAGGGGCAAGGGCAGGAGAAGGAGCAGGAGCAGGAGCAGGAGCAGGAGCAGGAACTGAGGCAAGGGCCTTGGTGATGACTGGTGCAGGGTCAAGGGCAGGAGCTGGGTCTGGGGCAGGAACAGGGGCACTGGCAGGGAAAGTGGAGGCCTTCCTGGCAGGGGCAGGGGCAAGAACAGGGTTAGGATTTGGGTCTGGGGCAGGTGTAGGGGCAGGTGCAGGGGCAGGACCTGGTTCTGGGGCACGAGCCGGGGCAGGTGCAGGGGCAGTGACCCTGTCAGGGAAAGAAGGGTTAGGAGCAGGGGAAGGGGCATGGGCAGGAGCTGGGGCAAGTGCAGGGGTGATGGCTGGTGCAGGGTCAAAGGCAAGAGCGGGGCATTGGGTAGGAACAGGGGCACAGGCAGGGGAAGGGGTGGTTGTCCTGGCAGTGGCACGGGAAGTGGCAAGGCAAGGGTCAGGAACAGGCGAAGGACCTGTGTCTGGGGCCGGTGGAAGGGCACGACCTGGGTCTGGGGCAGGTGCAGGGCCAGGTGCAGGGGCCTTGGCCCTGTCAGGGAAAGGAGAAGGGATAGGAGCAGGGGAATGGGCACGGGCAGGAGCTGGGGCAAGGGCAGGGGTGATGGCCTGGGCCTGGTCAAGGGCAGGAGCTGGGTCTGGGGCAGGAACAGGGGCACTGGCAGGGAAAGTGGAGGCCTTCCTGGCAGCGGCAGGGGCAGGGGCAGGGGCAGGGGCAGATGCAGGGGCCGGGGCAGGGCCAGAGGCAAGACCAGGGGTAGGACCTGGGTTTGGGTCAGTTGCAGGTGCCGGAGCCGTAGCCCTGGCAGGGAAAAGAGAAAGGACAGGGGCAGGGGCAGGCCCAGGGGCAGGGGAAGGGGCAGGAGAAGGAGCAGGAGCAGCAGCAGGAGCAGGAGCAGGAACTGAGGCAAGGGCCTTGGTGATGACTGGTGCAGGGTCAAGGGCAGGAGCTGGGTCTGGGGCAGGAACAGGGGCACTGGCAGGGAAAGTGGAGGCCTTCCTGGCAGGGGCAGGGGCAGGGACAGGGTCAGGGTCAGGGGCAGGGGCAAGAACAGGGTTAGGATTTGTGTCTGGGGCAGGTGTAGGGGCAGGTGCAGGGGCAGGACCTGGGTCTGGGGCACGAGCCGGGGCAGGTGCAGGGGCAGTGACCCTGTCAGGGAAAGAAGGGTTAGGAGCAGGGGAAGGGGCACGGGCAGGAGCTGGGGCAAGTGCAGGGGTGATGGCCGGTGCAGGGTCAAGGGCAAGAGCGGGGCATTGGGCAGGAACAGGGGCACAGGCAGGGGAAGGGGAGGCTGTCCTGGCAGGGGCACGGGAAGGGGCAAGGCAAGGGGCAGGAACAGGCGAAGGACCTGTGTCTGGGGCCGGTGGAAGGGCACGACCTGGGTCTGGGGCAGGTGCAGGGCCAGGTGCAGGGGCCTTGGCCCTGTCAGGGAAAGGAGAAGGGATAGGAGCAGGGGAATGGGCACGGGCAGGAGCTGGAGCAAGGGCAGGGGTGATGGCCTGGACCAGGTCAAGGGCAGGAGCTGGGTCTGGGGCGGGAACAGGGGCCTAGGCAGGGCTAGGGGAAGGGGGAGTGTTCCTGGCAGGGCCAGGCGAAGGGATGGTTGCAGATGAAGGGGAAGACGCAGGGACATGGCCTGGGTCTGGGGCAGGAACAGGGGCACTGGCAGGGAAAGTGGAGGCCTTCCTGGCAGGGGCAGGGGCAGATGCAGGGGCAGGGGCAGGGCCAGCGGCAAGTCCAGGGGTAGGACCTGGGTCTGGGGCAGGTGCAGGGGCAGTGGCCCTGCCAGGGAAAGGAGAAAGGAGAGGGGCAGGGGCAGGGGAAAGGGCAGGAGAAGGAGCAGGAGCAGGAGCAGGAGCAGGAGCAGGAACTGAGGCAAGTGCCTTGGTGATGACTGGTGCAGGATCAAGGGCAGGAGCTGGGTCTGGGGCAGGAACAGGGGCACAGGCAGGGAAAGTAGAGGCCTTCCTGGCAGGGGCAGGGGCAAGAACAGGGTTAGGATTTGGGTCTGGGGCAGGTGTAGGGGCAGGTGCAGGGGCAGGACCTGGGTCTGGGGCACGAGCCGGGGCAGGTGCAGGGGCAGTGACCCTGTCAGGGAAAGAAGGGTTAGGAGCAGGGGAAGGGGCACGGGCAGGAGCTGGGGCAAGTGCAGGGGTGATGGCCGGTGCATGGTCAAGGGCAAGAGCGGGGCATTGGGCAGGAACAGGGGCACAGGCAGGGGAAGGGGAGGCTGTCCTGGCAGGGGCACGGGAAGGGGCAAGGCAAGGGGCAGGAACAGGCGAAGGACCTGTGTCTGGGGCCGGTGGAAGGGCACGACCTGGGTCTGGGGCAGGTGCAGGGCCAGGTGCAGGGGCCTTGGCCCTGTCAGGGAAAGGAGAAGGGATAGGAGCAGGGGAATGGGCACGGGCAGGAGCTGGGGCAAGGGCAGGGGTGATGGCCTGGGCCAGCTCAAGGGCAGGAGCTGGGTCTGGGGCGGGAACAGGGGCCTAGGCAGGGCTAGGGGAAGGGGGAGTGTTCCTGGCAGGGCCAGGCGAAGGGATGGTCGCAGTTGAAGGGGAAGACGCAGGGACAGGGCCTGGGTCTGGGGCAGGAACAGGGGCACTGGCAGGGAAAGTGGAGGCCTTCCTGGCAGGGGCAGGGGCAGGGGCAGGGGCAGGGGCAGGGGCAGATGCAGGGGCAGGGGCAGGGCCAGGGGCAAGAACAGGGGTAGGACCTGGGTCTGGGGCAAGTGCAGGGGCAGTGGCCCTGGCAGGGAAAAGAGAAAGGACAGGGGTAGGGGCAGGCGCAGGGGCAGGGGAAGGGGAAGGAGCAGGAGCAGGAACTGAGGCAAGTGCCTTGGTGATGACTGGTGCAGGGTCAAGGGCAGGAGCTGGTTCTGGGGCAGGAACAGGGGCACTGGCAGGGAAAGTGGAGGCCTTCCAGGCTGGGGCACAGGAAGGGGCAAGGGAAAGGGTAGGAACAGGGTGAGGACCTGGGTCTGGGGCCGGTGCAGGGGCAGGTGCCTGGACAGTGGCCCTGGCAGGGAAAGGCGAAGGGATAGGGGCGGGGGAAGTGGCAGGGGCAGGAGCTGGGGCAAGGGCAGGGGTGATGGCCTGGGCGAGGTCAAGGGCAGGAGCTGGGTCTGGGGCAGGAACAGCGGCCCAGGGAGGGGTCGGGGAAGGGGTGGGACCAAGGGAGGATCTGGGTCAAGGGCCAGAACAGGAGCACAGGCAGGGGCAGGGGAAGTGGGAGTCGCTCTGGCAGGGGCAGGGGCAGGGGGAGCAGCAGGAGCAGGGGTGGGGGCAGGAGCAGGAGCCAGCTCTCCCCGGACAGCATCAGCATCTTCGTGGGCAGGCGCCCCGGCACTTGTGGGCTCCCGGTCTCCCGCCGAAGGGACTCCAGACACCATGTGCCCCTCCGGAGTGGCTGAAGTTGGGAGTGGGTCTAGCTCCTTGGCTGGAGAAGCTGGGAGAGGAGAGAAGGTCACCCGCGGGCCTGCCTCTCCCTGTGGCTTTGCAGAGACAGAGCCCAGCCCGGGGCCTCCCGCAGAAGCCGCAGCCACGAAGGAACCCTCCCCGGGACGTCTCCCCGACTGCAGTCCACCCCCTGGGTGCTCCGAGCCAAGTCGAGGCTCCTGGCCCCACACCGGCCTGTGGGGGCTTCTCCCTGTGGGGCCCAGCACCGACTCCTCCCCACACAGCCACAGGCACCCCACCCCAGCCTTCTCACCCTCGGACTTGGCCTCCGTGGGCTCCGTGTCCAGGACCGCAGTGCAGTGGAGTACCGCGGGCAGTGGTCTGGGAGGTAGCGAGGGCCTTCCCAGGACCGGGGACTCCGGGGTCGGGGAGGGGTGCGTGTCTTCCCGCCTCCTTCCTAGTTCATCCGTGGCCTGCCAAGGCAGAGACGGGGAGTGTGCAAGAGGCGTCAGAGCCCTGCCCGGCCATACCCACTGTGCTCCTGCCCAGTGCCCCTGCTTCTCCCAGATCCCACGCAGACCTGTGCGTGCACAGCCCCGCACCTGGGTCAGTGACCCGTCCCTGCAGGGTCTCAGGATCAACCCTGGGCAGAAGGGTGCAGCACCCACACTCCTTCCCACCTAGCCAGCCTTCACCTGGGGTGTGAACATGACCTGCCCACCAGGCATCTGACCCCTCATCAGCCTGCTCCTGCTCCTGGGGGCGTCTCCACCCCCCATGAGCTCTCTTTACACACACACACACACACACACACACATCCACACACGGGGAGGAGACGTAGGCCTACACGGGTCGGTCAGAAGGTGTGGGGCTGTCTGACTTGAGCCTCCCGGTGTCACCTTTTGATTCTTTTTGCCAAAGGGCCAGAGTCGTCGGGGAAGCCTGACACGACCTGCCCAGTGGGGGGACGTGTTTGGCGGGCGAGCTCTCCTCTGCCTGCATCCTCTGGGCTTCGGTAGGCAGCAGCAGAACATGTTGCTTCCTTCAGGATCTGCCCAGAAATGAGCTGGGCCGGGGGGTTTTGTCTGGAATGTGGGTGCCTGGATACGTGGGTTCCAATTCCGTTGGGCTGTGTCGTCAGGGAAGTGAGGTCACCACTGCCTGGGGGCTCCTTACCCGACTTCCTGCTCCCACCAGAGCTCCCTGAGGGCGCCCCTCCCCCAGCTGCTCAAGGCTCCCCCTCCACCCCATGCCCTGTCCATCCAGTGACCCCCACACAGCCTCCCCACAGCCTGTGTGCAGCAGGAGGCCTGGGTGCAGCAGTTGTCCCCGCTGGGAGGGCCCAGAGCTGGGTTCAGAAGGGGCTCCTGCTCCTCCTGCCCAGGACTGTGTGCCCGCACACACCCTGTGGCTCTCAGGGCCTCCCCAGTCTCCCCGTCTGCACACTGGGGGTGTCCTGGCTTCTCCTTCTCGGGATGCCATCAGGGGTAGGACCCCTGCATACGTTCCATCCCCGCTCTCCCAGGAGGCTGGTGCACACACTTGGCCGGGCACGGGTGAGCCCGGGGCTGGGCGGGGGCATGGAACACGGCCCAGAGGGGCCTGGATCTGCTCTGGGATCCAGGCAAAGCCACCGTCCTCCTGCCTGTGTCCCATCCCCCGTGGCAAGGTTGCAGTGCATGGCTTCTGACCTTGGTGACACAGACTTCCCGGGGCTCCCATTAGGTGGAGGTCCAAGGGCCTCGTCTGCGCCCATGTGCCGGCCAGCCCCCACAGGGCACCCCGGGCATTCCCGAATCCGTCCTCCCAGGGTGGATGGCCCGTGGGACTGAGAAGGGGACACAATGTTTGGCTGTCCTTTCCCAGCCGATGGAGGAAAGTCTGGGACTTCTCCTGGTTCCCTCTCTCCTGGGTTCAGTGTCTGTGTCTGTCTCTGTCTTTGTCTCTGTGCCTGCGTCTGTCTCTGTTCGTGGGTGTCTCCCAGGAGCCGGATCTGGGGGCTCCAGGGGTGATGAGAGAAACCTCCAAAGTCTCCCTTGTCCCTGTTTCCCTCTCCTGGGCTGGTGCTCGGTTCCTTGCTAAGTAAAGCCTTCTCACCCCGAGCAGAGCTCTGACTCTGGAACCTCTTCCCAGTGGGGACCCTGAGGCTGCAACAAGGAGGGTCCTGCCCTGGGTCCCCAGACCAGGGGTCCAGTGCTCTGCCACATGCTTCAAGCCCACAAGGTCAGCCCCCCGAGCCCCCAGGTTGTCTTCTGCTCAGAAGGACCTCGAGGGAGTCCAAAGCATTTTCCCAAGACTGGGAGCACAGTGGGTCAGGGAGAGAGATTCAAGGCCAACAGGCTCTTCTACAAGCCTGTGGGAGACTAGGGACACCCTGTCTCTATGGCCCCACTGATAGAAGAGGAAGGGGAGGCCTTCGGTGCTGTAGCCCTGTCCACACTGGGGGGTACCTCTTTCTACTTCCAGTAGTCCAGGGTGGTGATGGACACCAGGCCCCAGACCCTGTCCCCACCCAGTGCCCTGGCAAAGCCCCTGGGCCCCTTGGGGACCCCTTGACCATCAGCCTGTCCTGTCTCCTCTACCCATGCTTTGGATCTCGGCCCTTGCCAGGAGTCCTGATGCCCCTGACCCCATGGCCCAGCTGTTTCCAACCTCTTTCTTCTTTCCCCCTAGTTACCCACCATTTTCCCAGGGTGTCTCCCCCTCTGACCCCTAGCTGGGCAGAGTGGTGTATGTGTATGTGTGTGTGTGTGTGTGTGTGTGTGTGTGTGTACGCTCAAACACATATGCCTCTAGCTGTCTGGGGATGCCCGAGGTCATGTCCCCTCATGGGATGGGGTGGGTAGCTCTCCCCAAGGATCTGAGGAGCTCTCACCCTCAAAGCAAACCTCATGGGAGGGTCAGGAATTGCCCAGGACTGGAGGGAAGCTCTGCTCCTTGGACTCTGTACCCGATTTTTGTCCTGGGCCAGTCGCTGCCTCTCTTGAGCCCAGGTTCCCAACTGTCCCTGAGGGTTGGACATGGAAATGCTTGAACCTGGCCGATCCTCCAGGGGTAGGTGGAGGAAAGGTGCACCAGGCACACAGACCTCCATTCCGAGAGGGCCAGGTGTGCCCAGGAGACCTGCACACAGCACCTGTCCCATGACCCAGCCTTGTGGTGGATGCGGACCCACCATGGCGCTGTCCCTGACTGGTCCCCCATGTTCCCTCACCACTGCCAAGTGCTCTGTGGGCCCAAAGTCTGCTGAGCACCGGAACCGTGCCTATCCTGGGAAGCAAGGCTCAGGGTGCAAGGCCAGGCGGGTTGGACATCTGGGGATGCAAAGGTCATCGAGTACCCCCAACCCAGCTGGCCTGGAATTCAGAATCCATCCCAGGGTCCTGCTCAATGAGGGCTTGGGCCAGAGGACTTGGAGTCATCAGTGGAGGCCAAGTCAGGGCAGGGAGATCAGTGGGCCCCTTCCACTTCTCTCTCCCTCTGCTTGGTCTTCCTGGTTGTTCCCTGGGACAGAGGTCCAGCCTGTCCTTGGATAGAGCCCTGGCTTGAGTCGGTGGGTGGGAAGGAGGACAGGGAAAGTTCGGGGTTGAGTTAGGGTTTTGGGTTAGGGTGAGGGTTATAAGTTAGGGTTAGGGTTAGGGTCAGGTTCAGAGTCAGGCTCAGGGTCAGGGTCAGGGTAAGTTTTAGGGTTACGGTCAGAGTTAGGCTCAGGGTCAGGGCCAGGGTTAGGGATAGGGTCAGGGTTAGCTTTAGGGACGGGCTCAAGTTCAGGGTCAGGGTCAGGGTTCAGGTCAGGGCCAGGGTTAGGGTAAGGGTCAAAGTCAGGGTTCAGTTTAGGTGCCAGTTTAGGGTAAGGTCAGGGTTAGGGTTAGGTTCAGGGTCAGGGTAGGGTCAGGGTTAGGGTTTGGGGTTAGGGTTAGGGTTAGTGTTAGGGTTGTGGTTAGGATAGGGTTAGACAGGTTTAGGGTCAGGCTTAGGGTTAGGGTTTGGGGATGGGGTTAGGGTTAGAATCAGAGTTAGGTTTAGGGTCAGGGTCCTTTTTAGGGTCAGGGTCAGGTTTAGGGTTAGGGTTAGGGTCAGAGTCGTGGTCTGTGGTCTGTGTTACGGTCAGGGTAAGGGTGAGGGTCAGTGTTTTTGTTAGCGTCTGGGCCAGTTTCAAGGTTAGGGTAAGTTTTAGGGTTAGGGTTAAGGTTAGGTTTAGTGTTAGGGTCAGGGCCAAGGTCAGGGTTATGGTACGTTTTAGGGTTAGGGTCAGGGTCAGGGTTAGGACCGGGGTTAGGGTTTGGCTCAGGCTTAGGTTTAGGGACAGTGTCATGGTCAGGGTCAGTGTTCTGGTCAGGGCCAGGGTTAGGTTTTTGGTCAGAGTCAGGGTTCAGTGTAGGTTCCATCTTAGGGTCAGGGTTAGGGTTAGGTTCAGGGTCAGGCTTAGGGTCAGGGTTAGGGCTTGGGGTTAGGGTTAAGGTTAGTGTTAGGGGTGGGGTTAGGGTAGGGTTAGACAGGGTTAGGGTCTGGGATAGGGTTAGTGTAGGGGTTAGGGTTAGGTTTAGAATCAGGGTTCTGTTTAGGGTCAGGGTCCGTGTTAGGGTCAGGGTCAGGGTTAGGTTTAGGGTCAGCGTCATCGGTGTTACGGACAGGGTTAGGGTCAGGCTCACCGTCAGGGTCAGGGTCAGTTTTAGGGAGAGGGTTTGTTTCTTAGTTAGGGTCAGGGTCAGCTTCAGGGTATGGTTAGGGTTAGGCTCAGGCTCACAGTCAGGGTCCGGGTCAGGGTTAGGCGTTAGGGTTAGGGTTACAGTTAGGGTTAGGATTTAGGGTTAGGGTTAGGGTCAGTGTCAGGGTCAGGGTCACGGTCACGGTCAGGGTCAAGCTTAGGGTCAGAGTCAGGGTTTAGTTAGGTTCCAGTATAGGGTCAGGTCAGGTTTAGGGTTAGGTTCAGGGTCAGGGTTAGGGTCAGGGTTAGGGCTTGGGGTTAGGGTTAGGGTTAGTGTTAGGGTTGGCGTTAGGTTAGGGTAAGACAGTGTTAGCGTCAGGGTTAGGGCTAGTGTAGGGGTTTGTGTTAGGTTTAGAATCAGGTTTAGGTTTAGGGTCAGGGTCCTTGTTAGGGTCAGGGTCAGGGTTAGGTTTAGGGTCAGCGTCATCAGTGTTACGGTCAGGGTTATGTCCGGCCCACCGTCAGGGTCAGGGTCATTGTTCGGGTCAGGGTTTGTTTTTTGGTTAGGGTCACGGTCAGCTTCAGGGTATGGTTAGGGTTAGGGTCCGGCTCACAGTCAGGGTCATGGTCAGGGTTAGGAGTTAGGGTTAGGTTCAGGGTTAGGGTTAGGGTCCGGGTTAGGGCTTGTGGTTAGGATTGAGGTTAGTGTTAGGTTGGGGTTAGGGTAGGGTAGGACAGGGTTAGGGTCAGGGTTAGGGCTAGTGTAGGGGTTAGGGAGATTTAGAATCAGGGTTAGGTTTAGGGTCAGGGTCCGTGTTAGGGTCAGGGTTAGGGTTAGGTTTAGGGTCAGCGTCATTTGTGTTACGGTCAGGGTTAGGGTCAGGCTCACGTCAGGGTCAGGGTCAGTGTTAGGGTCAGGGTCAGCTTCATGGTATGGTTAGGTTTAGGGTCAGGCTCACAGTCAGGGTCTTGGTCAGGGTTAGGCGTTCCTATTTGGGTTAGGGTTAGGGTTCGGGTTCGGGTTCAGGTTTAGGATTTGAGGTTAGGGTTTGGGTTCGCGTTGAGGTTCGGTGTTAGGGTTATGGTTTAGGGTTCGGGTTCCGGTTCAGATTCGGCTTAGTATTAGGGTTCTGGTTCGGGTTAGGATTAGGCCCTGCATGGTGGCTTGGGGCCGGTCCATCTGTCCTCCCAGTGCTCACCTTCCTTCCCCTTGGCCCTCTGTCATCCTGGATCCTCTCTACGTCCTCCTTAAACTATTATGAATGTCCCCAGGAGCGGGGTGGCAGGAGTGGGGTCTCAGAGGGGCTGCCTCGATCCTGTGCCTCAGACAACACTGAGAAAGGAGCCCCAGGACATTGTGTCATGAGGACGGGGATGAGGATCCCCTCCAACTCCTTGGGCATGAACACTGTTCCATTCCCTGCTGTCTCACCACTGCTGTGCCCAATCCTACTGAAAACACATCCGTGGCCAATCGAGCCAGAGTTTCTGGGGGTGAGTCCCAGGCTGAGCCCTCCTAGGTGATAGGTGGACCTGTGGCCTGGGATGGGTGCCGCTCACTGTTGTCTCAGAAAGGGGTGCCTGTCCACCTTCTCTCCAGGGGCCCTGCATCGGACCTCTGCTTCCTCACGTTCTCCCCAGGGCTGCTGGTCCCCAGACCAGACACCTGCCAGTCTGAGGGTGACCAGCACTGCCTCCCCAGGGTTTCCTTTGCCCGAGTCCTTCCCCGGGAGCTCCTGCATCTCCTGACACATACTCCCTGTGTGCCTCTCCTCCCCCTTGAACTTGCACGTGTCTAGTCTCTGTCCCTGTGGGACCCAGTGACTTGGAGCATGGAGTGGAGCAGACCCATGGGAGACCTTTCTCTGGCCTAGGGTTGTGAGCGATGCTTTTGCCCTCCGCGGTGTGTCTTCCAGCTTTCTGCATTTCCCTGGTTTCTGTGTGGGCCACAGGAGGAAACAGCCGTGTCCTGTCTGGGGACCGACTGTGGTGTCCCAGCAGGAACAGGGGCCTTGTCCCCGAGATTGTGCCCAGAATTCCTAAAGGGGTCCCTAGGATGACATCTCCTCTGTAGTCCATTGGGCGTCTCAACAACCAAGAGGGGAAATTCTATGTCAAACAGAGAGAAGAAACAAAAACCAAACCAAACCAAACCAAACCAAACCAAACCCCAAACAAGGGCCCTTTGAAAATAGGTGCAGACACAAAGGCACCTATTGAGGGATTCCACTTCCAGAAACCTCCAGAACACGTGCAGGAACAGCTTAGGGCTTGCGAGGGGCCAGGCTGGGGGGAACAATGGTCAGGAGGGCTTGGGCTCAGGGTCTCCTCCTTTGGGGAAGGAGGAAGCCTGCAACGATGTTCTGGGGCGTGGTGGCACAGCGTTGGGAATGCTCTTGATGCTCATGACGTGTTCCAGGGAAAACAAGAACTTTTATTTAAAATAAATAATACACAGCATAGAGGAGATGGACGGCGACGAGAACGGTGACTCCATACAGGAGAGGAAGAACACAAGGAGGGGGGATGAAACATTCTGGGGGGAAGTCGGGGTCAGGGGATGGAACTGACGGCATTTTTCTGGGGAGATCTCCCCGCAGAGTTGTGGGCTCTGGATGCGGGTCTGGGAGTCCCGTAGGAGAAGGTGTAGGGCCAGGGGTTGGGCTAGAGGCGGGGACAGGGTCAGCAGTAGTGGCCGGTGCAGGATCCAGAGCAGGAGCTGGGTCAGAGGCAGGAACAGGAGCCCAGGCAAGGTCAGGGAAAGGAGCAGGAGCAAATGAGAAGGACTGGGTCAGGGGCGGGAACAGGGGCCTAGGCAGGGGCAGGGGAAGGGGCAGTGGTCCTGGCATGGCCAGGGGAAGGGATGGCGGCAGTTGAAGGGGAAGAAGCAGGGGCAGGAGCTGGGTCTGGGGCAGGAAGAGGGGTCCAGGCAGGGAAAGTGGAGGCCATCGTGGCAGAGCCAGGGGCAGGGGCAGGGCCAGCGGCAAGTCCAAGGGTAGGACCTGGGTCTGGGGCAGGTGCAGGGGCAGTGGCCCTGGCAGGGAAAGGAGAAAGGACAGGGGCAGGGGCAGGGGAAAGGGCAGGAGAAGGAGCAGGAGCAGGAGCAGGAACTGAGGCAAGTGCCTTGGTGATGACTGGTGCAGGTTCAAGGGCAGGAGCTGGGTCTGGGGCAGGAACAGGGGCACTGGCAGGGAAAGTGGAGGCCTTCCTGGCAGGGGCAGGGGCAGGGACAGGGTTAGGATTTGGGTCTGGGGCAGGTGTAGGGGCAGGTGCAGGGGCAGGACCTGGGTCTGGGGCACGAGCCGGGGCAGGTGCAGGGGCAGTAACCCTGTCAGGGAAAGAAGGGTTAGGAGCAGGGGAAGGGGCACGGGCAGGAGCTGGGGCAAGTGCAGGGGTGATGGCCGGTGCAGGGTCAAGGGCAAGAGCGGGGCATTGGGCAGGAACAGGGGCACAGGCAGGGGAAGGGGAAGGGGGAGTGTTCCTGGCAGGGCCAGGCGAAGGGATGGTCGCAGATGAAGGGGAAGACGCAGGGACAGGGCCTGGGTCTGGGGCAGGAACAGGGGCACTGGCAGGGAAAGTGGAGGCCTTCCTGGCAGGGGCAGGGGCAGGGGCAGGGCCAGCGGCAAGTCCAGGGGTAGGACCTGGGTCTGGGGCAAGTTCAGGGGCAGTGGCCCTGGCAGGGAAAGGAGAAAGGACAGGGGCAGGGGCAGGGGCAAGGGCAGGAGCAGGAGCAGGAGCAGGAGCAGGAGCAGGAGCAGGAACTGAGGCAAGTGCCTTGGTGATGACTGGTGCAGGGTCAAGGGCAGGAGCTGGGTCTGGGGCAGGAACAGGGGCACTGGCAGGGAAAGTGGAGGCCTTCCTGGCAGGGGCAGTGGCAAGAACAGGGTTAGGATTTGGGTCTGGGGCAGGTGTAGGGGCAGGTGCAGGGGCAGTGACCCTGTCAGGGAAAGAAGGGTTAGGAGCAGGGGAAGGGGCACGGGCAGGAGCTGGGGCAAGTGCAGGGGTGATGGCCGGTGCAGAGTCAAGGGCAAGAGCGGGGCATTGGGCAGGAACAGGGGCACCGGCAGGGGAAGGGGAAGGGGGAGTGTTCCTGGCAGGGCCAGGCGAAGGGATGGTCGCAGATGAAGGGGAAGACGCAGGGACAGGGCCTGGGTCTGCGGCAGGAACAGGGGCACTGGTAGGGAAAGTGGAGGTCTTCCTGGCAGGGGCAGGGGCCGGGGCAGGGGCAGGGGCAGGGGCAGGGCCAGCGACAAGTCCAGGGGTAGGACCTGGGTCTGGGGCAGGTGCAGGGGCAGTGGCCCTGGCAGGGAAAGGAGAAAGGACAGGGGCAGGGGCAGGGGCAAGGGCAGGAGAAGGAGCAGGAGCAGGAGCAGGAGCAGGAGCAGGAACTGAGGCAAGGGCCTTGGTGATGACTGGTGCAGGGTCAAGGGCAGGAGCTGGGTCTGGGGCAGGAACAGGGGCACTGGCAGGGAAAGTGGAGGCCTTCCTGGCAGGGGCAGTGGCAAGAACAGGGTTAGGATTTGGGTCTGGGGCAGGTGTAGGGGCAGGTGCAGGGGCAGTGACCCTGTCAGGGAAAGAAGGGTTAGGAGCAGGGGAAGGGGCACGGGCAGGAGCTGGGGCAAGTGCAGGGGTGATGGCCGGTGCAGAGTCAAGGGCAAGAGCGGGGCATTGGGCAGGAACAGGGGCACCGGCAGGGTAAGGGGAAGGGGGAGTGTTCCTGGCAGGGCCAGGCGAAGGGATGGTCGCAGATGAAGGGGAAGACGCAGGGACAGGGCCTGGGTCTGCGGCAGGAACAGGGGCACTGGTAGGGAAAGTGGAGGTCTTCCTGGCAGGGGCAGGGGCCGGGGCAGGGGCAGGGGCAGGGCCAGCGACAAGTCCAGGGGTAGGACCTGGGTCTGGGGCAGGTGCAGGGGCAGTGGCCCTGGCAGGGAAAGGAGAAAGGACAGGGGCAGGGGCAGGGGCAAGGGCAGGAGAAGGAGCAGGAGCAGGAGCAGGAGCAGGAGCAGGAACTGAGGCAAGGGCCTTGGTGATGACTGGTGCAGGGTCAAGGGCAGGAGCTGGGTCTGGGGCAGGAACAGGGGCACTGGCAGGGAAAGTGGAGGCCTTCCTGGCAGGGGCAGTGGCAAGAACAGGGTTAGGATTTGGGTCTGGGGCAGGTGTAGGGGCAGGTGCAGGGGCAGTGACCCTGTCAGGGAAAGAAGGGTTAGGAGCAGGGGAAGGGGCACGGGCAGGAGCTGGGGCAAGTGCAGGGGTGATGGCCGGTGCAGAGTCAAGGGCAAGAGCGGGGCATTGGGCAGGAACAGGGGCACCGGCAGGGGAAGGGGAAGGGGGAGTGTTCCTGGCAGGGCCAGGCGAAGGGATGGTCGCAGATGAAGGGGAAGACGCAGGGACAGGGCCTGGGTCTGCGGCAGGAACAGGGGCACTGGTAGGGAAAGTGGAGGTCTTCCTGGCAGGGGCAGGGGCCGGGGCAGGGGCAGGGGCAGGGCCAGCGACAAGTCCAGGGGTAGGACCTGGGTCTGGGGCAGGTGCAGGGGCAGTGGCCCTGGCAGGGAAAGGAGAAAGGACAGGGGCAGGGGCAGGGGCAAGGGCAGGAGAAGGAGCAGGAGCAGGAGCAGGAGCAGGAGCAGGAACTGAGGCAAGGGCCTTGGTGATGACTGGTGCAGGGTCAAGGGCAGGAGCTGGGTCTGGGGCAGGAACAGGGGCACTGGCAGGGAAAGTGGAGGCCTTCCTGGCAGGGGCAGGGGCAAGAACAGGGTTAGGATTTGGGTCTGGGGCAGGTGTAGGGGCAGGTGCAGGGGCAGGACCTGGTTCTGGGGCACGAGCCGGGGCAGGTGCAGGGGCAGTGACCCTGTCAGGGAAAGAAGGGTTAGGAGCAGGGGAAGGGGCATGGGCAGGAGCTGGGGCAAGTGCAGGGGTGATGGCTGGTGCAGGGTCAAAGGCAAGAGCGGGGCATTGGGTAGGAACAGGGGCACAGGCAGGGGAAGGGGAGGTTGTCCTGGCAGTGGCACGGGAAGTGGCAAGGCAAGGGTCAGGAACAGGCGAAGGACCTGTGTCTGGGGCCGGTGGAAGGGCACGACCTGGGTCTGGGGCAGGTGCAGGGCCAGGTGCAGGGGCCTTGGCCCTGTCAGGGAAAGGAGAAGGGATAGGAGCAGGGGAATGGGCACGGGCAGGAGCTGGGGCAAGGGCAGGGGTGATGGCCTGGGCCTGGTCAAGGGCAGGAGCTGGGTCTGGGGCAGGAACAGGGGCACTGGCAGGGAAAGTGGAGGCCTTCCTGGCAGCGGCAGGGGCAGGGGCAGGGGCAGGGGCAGATGCAGGGGCCGGGGCAGGGCCAGAGGCAAGACCAGGGGTAGGACCTGGGTTTGGGTCAGTTGCAGGTGCAGGAGCCGTAGCCCTGGCAGGGAAAAGAGAAAGGACAGGGGCAGGGGCAGGCCCAGGGGCAGGGGAAGGGGCAGGAGAAGGAGCAGGAGCAGCAGCAGGAGCAGGAGCAGGAACTGAGGCAAGGGCCTTGGTGATGACTGGTGCAGGGTCAAGGGCAGGAGCTGGGTCTGGGGCAGGAACAGGGGCACTGGCAGGGAAAGTGGAGGCCTTCCTGGCAGGGGCAGGGGCAGGGACAGGGTCAGGGTCAGGGGCAGGGGCAAGAACAGGGTTAGGATTTGGGTCTGGGGCAGGTGTAGGGGCAGGTGCAGGGGCAGGACCTGGGTCTGGGGCACGAGCCGGGGCAGGTGCAGGGGCAGTGACCCTGTCAGGGAAAGAAGGGTTAGGAGCAGGGGAAGGGGCACGGGCAGGAGCTGGGGCAAGTGCAGGGGTGATGGCCGGTGCAGGGTCAAGGGCAAGAGCGGGGCATTGGGCAGGAACAGGGGCACAGGCAGGGGAAGGGGAGGCTGTCCTGGCAGGGGCACGGGAAGGGGCAAGGCAAGGGGCAGGAACAGGCGAAGGACCTGTGTCTGGGGCCGGTGGAAGGGCACGACCTGGGTCTGGGGCAGGTGCAGGGCCAGGTGCAGGGGCCTTGGCCCTGTCAGGGAAAGGAGAAGGGATAGGAGCAGGGGAATGGGCACGGGCAGGAGCTGGGGCAAGGGCAGGGGTGATGGCCTGGGCCAGCTCAAGGGCAGGAGCTGGGTCTGGGGCGGGAACAGGGGCCTAGGCAGGGCTAGGGGAAGGGGGAGTGTTCCTGGCAGGGCCAGGCGAAGGGATGGTCGCAGTTGAAGGGGAAGACGCAGGGACAGGGCCTGGGTCTGGGGCAGGAACAGGGGCACTGGCAGGGAAAGTGGAGGCCTTCCTGGCAGGGGCAGGGGCAGGGGCAGGGGCAGGGGCAGGGGCAGATGCAGGGGCAGGGGCAGGGCCAGGGGCAAGAACAGGGGTAGGACCTGGGTCTGGGGCAAGTGCAGGGGCAGTGGCCCTGGCAGGGAAAAGAGAAAGGACAGGGGTAGGGGCAGGCGCAGGGGCAGGGGAAGGGGAAGGAGCAGGAGCAGGAACTGAGGCAAGTGCCTTGGTGATGACTGGTGCAGGGTCAAGGGCAGGAGCTGGTTCTGGGGCAGGAACAGGGGCACTGGCAGGGAAAGTGGAGGCCTTCCAGGCTGGGGCACAGGAAGGGGCAAGGGAAAGGGTAGGAACAGGGTGAGGACCTGGGTCTGGGGCCGGTGCAGGGGCAGGTGCCTGGACAGTGGCCCTGGCAGGGAAAGGCGAAGGGATAGGGGCGGGGGAAGTGGCAGGGGCAGGAGCTGGGGCAAGGGCAGGGGTGATGGCCTGGGCGAGGTCAAGGGCAGGAGCTGGGTCTGGGGCAGGAACAGCGGCCCAGGGAGGGGTCGGGGAAGGGGTGGGACCAAGGGAGGATCTGGGTCAAGGGCCAGAACAGGAGCACAGGCAGGGGCAGGGGAAGTGGGAGTCGCTCTGGCAGGGGCAGGGGCAGGGGGAGCAGCAGGAGCAGGGGTGGGGGCAGGAGCAGGAGCCAGCTCTCCCCGGACAGCATCAGCATCTTCGTGGGCAGGCGCCCCGGCACTTGTGGGCTCCCGGTCTCCCGCCGAAGGGACTCCAGACACCATGTGCCCCTCCGGAGTGGCTGAAGTTGGGAGTGGGTCTAGCTCCTTGGCTGGAGAAGCTGGGAGAGGAGAGAAGGTCACCCGCGGGCCTGCCTCTCCCTGTGGCTTTGCAGAGACAGAGCCCAGCCCGGGGCCTCCCGCAGAAGCCGCAGCCACGAAGGAACCCTCCCCGGGACGTCTCCCCGACTGCAGTCCACCCCCTGGGTGCTCCGAGCCAAGTCGAGGCTCCTGGCCCCACACCGGCCTGTGGGGGCTTCTCCCTGTGGGGCCCAGCACCGACTCCTCCCCACACAGCCACAGGCACCCCACCCCAGCCTTCTCACCCTCGGACTTGGCCTCCGTGGGCTCCGTGTCCAGGACCGCAGTGCAGTGGAGTACCGCGGGCAGTGGTCTGGGAGGTAGCGAGGGCCTTCCCAGGACCGGGGACTCCGGGGTCGGGGAGGGGTGCGTGTCTTCCCGCCTCCTTCCTAGTTCATCCGTGGCCTGCCAAGGCAGAGACGGGGAGTGTGCAAGAGGCGTCAGAGCCCTGCCCGGCCATACCCACTGTGCTCCTGCCCAGTGCCCCTGCTTCTCCCAGATCCCACGCAGACCTGTGCGTGCACAGCCCCGCACCTGGGTCAGTGACCCGTCCCTGCAGGGTCTCAGGATCAACCCTGGGCAGAAGGGTGCAGCACCCACACTCCTTCCCACCTAGCCAGCCTTCACCTGGGGTGTGAACATGACCTGCCCACCAGGCATCTGACCCCTCATCAGCCTGCTCCTGCTCCTGGGGGCGTCTCCACCCCCCATGAGCTCTCTTTACACACACACACACACACACACACACATCCACACACGGGGAGGAGACGTAGGCCTACACGGGTCGGTCAGAAGGTGTGGGGCTGTCTGACTTGAGCCTCCCGGTGTCACCTTTTGATTCTTTTTGCCAAAGGGCCAGAGTCGTCGGGGAAGCCTGACACGACCTGCCCAGTGGGGGGACGTGTTTGGCGGGCGAGCTCTCCTCTGCCTGCATCCTCTGGGCTTCGGTAGGCAGCAGCAGAACATGTTGCTTCCTTCAGGATCTGCCCAGAAATGAGCTGGGCCGGGGGGTTTTGTCTGGAATGTGGGTGCCTGGATACGTGGGTTCCAATTCCGTTGGGCTGTGTCGTCAGGGAAGTGAGGTCACCACTGCCTGGGGGCTCCTTACCCGACTTCCTGCTCCCACCAGAGCTCCCTGAGGGCGCCCCTCCCCCAGCTGCTCAAGGCTCCCCCTCCACCCCATGCCCTGTCCATCCAGTGACCCCCACACAGCCTCCCCACAGCCTGTGTGCAGCAGGAGGCCTGGGTGCAGCAGTTGTCCCCGCTGGGAGGGCCCAGAGCTGGGTTCAGAAGGGGCTCCTGCTCCTCCTGCCCAGGACTGTGTGCCCGCACACACCCTGTGGCTCTCAGGGCCTCCCCAGTCTCCCCGTCTGCACACTGGGGGTGTCCTGGCTTCTCCTTCTCGGGATGCCATCAGGGGTAGGACCCCTGCATACGTTCCATCCCCGCTCTCCCAGGAGGCTGGTGCACACACTTGGCCGGGCACGGGTGAGCCCGGGGCTGGGCGGGGGCATGGAACACGGCCCAGAGGGGCCTGGATCTGCTCTGGGATCCAGGCAAAGCCACCGTCCTCCTGCCTGTGTCCCATCCCCCGTGGCAAGGTTGCAGTGCATGGCTTCTGACCTTGGTGACACAGACTTCCCGGGGCTCCCATTAGGTGGAGGTCCAAGGGCCTCGTCTGCGCCCATGTGCCGGCCAGCCCCCACAGGGCACCCCGGGCATTCCCGAATCCGTCCTCCCAGGGTGGATGGCCCGTGGGACTGAGAAGGGGACACAATGTTTGGCTGTCCTTTCCCAGCCGATGGAGGAAAGTCTGGGACTTCTCCTGGTTCCCTCTCTCCTGGGTTCAGTGTCTGTGTCTGTCTCTGTCTTTGTCTCTGTGCCTGCGTCTGTCTCTGTTCGTGGGTGTCTCCCAGGAGCCGGATCTGGGGGCTCCAGGGGTGATGAGAGAAACCTCCAAAGTCTCCCTTGTCCCTGTTTCCCTCTCCTGGGCTGGTGCTCGGTTCCTTGCTAAGTAAAGCCTTCTCACCCCGAGCAGAGCTCTGACTCTGGAACCTCTTCCCAGTGGGGACCCTGAGGCTGCAACAAGGAGGGTCCTGCCCTGGGTCCCCAGACCAGGGGTCCAGTGCTCTGCCACATGCTTCAAGCCCACAAGGTCAGCCCCCCGAGCCCCCAGGTTGTCTTCTGCTCAGAAGGACCTCGAGGGAGTCCAAAGCATTTTCCCAAGACTGGGAGCACAGTGGGTCAGGGAGAGAGATTCAAGGCCAACAGGCTCTTCTACAAGCCTGTGGGAGACTAGGGACACCCTGTCTCTATGGCCCCACTGATAGAAGAGGAAGGGGAGGCCTTCGGTGCTGTAGCCCTGTCCACACTGGGGGGTACCTCTTTCTACTTCCAGTAGTCCAGGGTGGTGATGGACACCAGGCCCCAGACCCTGTCCCCACCCAGTGCCCTGGCAAAGCCCCTGGGCCCCTTGGGGACCCCTTGACCATCAGCCTGTCCTGTCTCCTCTACCCATGCTTTGGATCTCGGCCCTTGCCAGGAGTCCTGATGCCCCTGACCCCATGGCCCAGCTGTTTCCAACCTCTTTCTTCTTTCCCCCTAGTTACCCACCATTTTCCCAGGGTGTCTCCCCCTCTGACCCCTAGCTGGGCAGAGTGGTGTATGTGTATGTGTGTGTGTGTGTGTGTGTGTGTGTGTGTGTGTGTACGCTCAAACACATATGCCTCTAGCTGTCTGGGGATGCCCGAGGTCATGTCCCCTCATGGGATGGGGTGGGTAGCTCTCCCCAAGGATCTGAGGAGCTCTCACCCTCAAAGCAAACCTCATGGGAGGGTCAGGAATTGCCCAGGACTGGAGGGAAGCTCTGCTCCTTGGACTCTGTACCCGATTTTTGTCCTGGGCCAGTCGCTGCCTCTCTTGAGCCCAGGTTCCCAACTGTCCCTGAGGGTTGGACATGGAAATGCTTGAACCTGGCCGATCCTCCAGGGGTAGGTGGAGGAAAGGTGCACCAGGCACACAGACCTCCATTCCGAGAGGGCCAGGTGTGCCCAGGAGACCTGCACACAGCACCTGTCCCATGACCCAGCCTTGTGGTGGATGCGGACCCACCATGGCGCTGTCCCTGACTGGTCCCCCATGTTCCCTCACCACTGCCAAGTGCTCTGTGGGCCCAAAGTCTGCTGAGCACCGGAACCGTGCCTATCCTGGGAAGCAAGGCTCAGGGTGCAAGGCCAGGCGGGTTGGACATCTGGGGATGCAAAGGTCATCGAGTACCCCCAACCCAGCTGGCCTGGAATTCAGAATCCATCCCAGGGTCCTGCTCAATGAGGGCTTGGGCCAGAGGACTTGGAGTCATCAGTGGAGGCCAAGTCAGGGCAGGGAGATCAGTGGGCCCCTTCCACTTCTCTCTCCCTCTGCTTGGTCTTCCTGGTTGTTCCCTGGGACAGAGGTCCAGCCTGTCCTTGGATAGAGCCCTGGCTTGAGTCGGTGGGTGGGAAGGAGGACAGGGAAAGTTCGGGGTTGAGTTAGGGTTTTGGGTTAGGGTGAGGGTTATAAGTTAGGGTTAGGGTTAGGGTCAGGTTCAGAGTCAGGCTCAGGGTCAGGGTCAGGGTAAGTTTTAGGGTTACGGTCAGAGTTAGGCTCAGGGTCAGGGCCAGGGTTAGGGATAGGGTCAGGGTTAGCTTTAGGGACGGGCTCAAGTTCAGGGTCAGGGTCAGGGTTCAGGTCAGGGCCAGGGTTAGGGTAAGGGTCAAAGTCAGGGTTCAGTTTAGGTGCCAGTTTAGGGTAAGGTCAGGGTTAGGGTTAGGTTCAGGGTCAGGGTAGGGTCAGGGTTAGGGTTTGGGGTTAGGGTTAGGGTTAGTGTTAGGGTTGTGGTTAGGATAGGGTTAGACAGGTTTAGGGTCAGGCTTAGGGTTAGGGTTTGGGGATGGGGTTAGGGTTAGAATCAGAGTTAGGTTTAGGGTCAGGGTCCTTTTTAGGGTCAGGGTCAGGTTTAGGGTTAGGGTTAGGGTCAGAGTCGTGGTCTGTGGTCTGTGTTACGGTCAGGGTAAGGGTGAGGGTCAGTGTTTTTGTTAGCGTCTGGGCCAGTTTCAAGGTTAGGGTAAGTTTTAGGGTTAGGGTTAAGGTTAGGTTTAGTGTTAGGGTCAGGGCCAAGGTCAGGGTTATGGTACGTTTTAGGGTTAGGGTCAGGGTCAGGGTTAGGACCGGGGTTAGGGTTTTGCTCAGGCTTAGGTTTAGGGACAGTGTCATGGTCAGGGTCAGTGTTCTGGTCAGGGCCAGGGTTAGGTTTTTGGTCAGAGTCAGGGTTCAGTGTAGGTTCCATCTTAGGGTCAGGGTTAGGGTTAGGTTCAGGGTCAGGCTTAGGGTCAGGGTTAGGGCTTGGGGTTAGGGTTAAGGTTAGTGTTAGGGGTGGGGTTAGGGTAGGGTTAGACAGGGTTAGGGTCTGGGATAGGGTTAGTGTAGGGGTTAGGGTTAGGTTTAGAATCAGGGTTCTGTTTAGGGTCAGGGTCCGTGTTAGGGTCAGGGTCAGGGTTAGGTTTAGGGTCAGCGTCATCGGTGTTACGGACAGGGTTAGGGTCAGGCTCACCGTCAGGGTCAGGGTCAGTTTTAGGGAGAGGGTTTGTTTCTTAGTTAGGGTCAGGGTCAGCTTCAGGGTATGGTTAGGGTTAGGCTCAGGCTCACAGTCAGGGTCCGGGTCAGGGTTAGGCGTTAGGGTTAGGGTTACAGTTAGGGTTAGGATTTAGGGTTAGGGTTAGGGTCAGTGTCAGGGTCAGGGTCACGGTCACGGTCAGGGTCAAGCTTAGGGTCAGAGTCAGGGTTTAGTTAGGTTCCAGTATAGGGTCAGGTCAGGTTTAGGGTTAGGTTCAGGGTCAGGGTTAGGGTCAGGGTTAGGGCTTGGGGTTAGGGTTAGGGTTAGTGTTAGGGTTGGCGTTAGGTTAGGGTAAGACAGTGTTAGCGTCAGGGTTAGGGCTAGTGTAGGGGTTTGTGTTAGGTTTAGAATCAGGTTTAGGTTTAGGGTCAGGGTCCTTGTTAGGGTCAGGGTCAGGGTTAGGTTTAGGGTCAGCGTCATCAGTGTTACGGTCAGGGTTATGTCCGGCCCACCGTCAGGGTCAGGGTCATTGTTCGGGTCAGGGTTTGTTTTTTGGTTAGGGTCACGGTCAGCTTCAGGGTATGGTTAGGGTTAGGGTCCGGCTCACAGTCAGGGTCATGGTCAGGGTTAGGAGTTAGGGTTAGGTTCAGGGTTAGGGTTAGGGTCCGGGTTAGGGCTTGTGGTTAGGATTGAGGTTAGTGTTAGGTTGGGGTTAGGGTAGGGTAGGACAGGGTTAGGGTCAGGGTTAGGGCTAGTGTAGGGGTTAGGGAGATTTAGAATCAGGGTTAGGTTTAGGGTCAGGGTCCGTGTTAGGGTCAGGGTTAGGGTTAGGTTTAGGGTCAGCGTCATTTGTGTTACGGTCAGGGTTAGGGTCAGGCTCACGTCAGGGTCAGGGTCAGTGTTAGGGTCAGGGTCAGCTTCATGGTATGGTTAGGTTTAGGGTCAGGCTCACAGTCAGGGTCTTGGTCAGGGTTAGGCGTTCCTATTTGGGTTAGGGTTAGGGTTCGGGTTCGGGTTCAGGTTTAGGATTTGAGGTTAGGGTTTGGGTTCGCGTTGAGGTTCGGTGTTAGGGTTATGGTTTAGGGTTCGGGTTCCGGTTCAGATTCGGCTTAGTATTAGGGTTCTGGTTCGGGTTAGGATTAGGCCCTGCATGGTGGCTTGGGGCCGGTCCATCTGTCCTCCCAGTGCTCACCTTCCTTCCCCTTGGCCCTCTGTCATCCTGGATCCTCTCTACGTCCTCCTTAAACTATTATGAATGTCCCCAGGAGCGGGGTGGCAGGAGTGGGGTCTCAGAGGGGCTGCCTCGATCCTGTGCCTCAGACAACACTGAGAAAGGAGCCCCAGGACATTGTGTCATGAGGACGGGGATGAGGATCCCCTCCAACTCCTTGGGCATGAACACTGTTCCATTCCCTGCTGTCTCACCACTGCTGTGCCCAATCCTACTGAAAACACATCCGTGGCCAATCGAGCCAGAGTTTCTGGGGGTGAGTCCCAGGCTGAGCCCTCCTAGGTGATAGGTGGACCTGTGGCCTGGGATGGGTGCCGCTCACTGTTGTCTCAGAAAGGGGTGCCTGTCCACCTTCTCTCCAGGGGCCCTGCATCGGACCTCTGCTTCCTCACGTTCTCCCCAGGGCTGCTGGTCCCCAGACCAGACACCTGCCAGTCTGAGGGTGACCAGCACTGCCTCCCCAGGGTTTCCTTTGCCCGAGTCCTTCCCCGGGAGCTCCTGCATCTCCTGACACATACTCCCTGTGTGCCTCTCCTCCCCCTTGAACTTGCACGTGTCTAGTCTCTGTCCCTGTGGGACCCAGTGACTTGGAGCATGGAGTGGAGCAGACCCATGGGAGACCTTTCTCTGGCCTAGGGTTGTGAGCGATGCTTTTGCCCTCCGCGGTGTGTCTTCCAGCTTTCTGCATTTCCCTGGTTTCTGTGTGGGCCACAGGAGGAAACAGCCGTGTCCTGTCTGGGGACCGACTGTGGTGTCCCAGCAGGAACAGGGGCCTTGTCCCCGAGATTGTGCCCAGAATTCCTAAAGGGGTCCCTAGGATGACATCTCCTCTGTAGTCCATTGGGCGTCTCAACAACCAAGAGGGGAAATTCTATGTCAAACAGAGAGAAGAAACAAAAACCAAACCAAACCAAACCAAACCAAACCAAACCCCAAACAAGGGCCCTTTGAAAATAGGTGCAGACACAAAGGCACCTATTGAGGGATTCCACTTCCAGAAACCTCCAGAACACGTGCAGGAACAGCTTAGGGCTTGCGAGGGGCCAGGCTGGGGGGAACAATGGTCAGGAGGGCTTGGGCTCAGGGTCTCCTCCTTTGGGGAAGGAGGTAGCCTGCAACGATGTTCTGGGGCGTGGTGGCACAGCGTTGGGAATGCTCTTGATGCTCATGACGTGTTCCAGGGAAAACAAGAACTTTTATTTAAAATAAATAATACACAGCATAGAGGAGATGGACGGCGACGAGAACGGTGACTCCATACAGGAGAGGAAGAACACAAGGAGGGGGGATGAAACATTCTGGGGGGAAGTCGGGGTCAGGGGATGGAACTGACGGCATTTTTCTGGGGAGATCTCCCCGCAGAGTTGTGGGCTCTGGATGCGGGTCTGGGAGTCCCGTAGGAGAAGGTGTAGGGCCAGGGGTTGGGCTAGAGGCGGGGACAGGGTCAGCAGTAGTGGCCGGTGCAGGATCCAGAGCAGGAGCTGGGTCAGAGGCAGGAACAGGAGCCCAGGCAAGGTCAGGGAAAGGAGCAGGAGCAAATGAGAAGGACTGGGTCAGGGGCGGGAACAGGGGCCTAGGCAGGGGCAGGGGAAGGGGCAGTGGTCCTGGCATGGCCAGGGGAAGGGATGGCGGCAGTTGAAGGGGAAGAAGCAGGGGCAGGAGCTGGGTCTGGGGCAGGAAGAGGGGTCCAGGCAGGGAAAGTGGAGGCCATCGTGGCAGAGCCAGGGGCAGGGGCAGGGCCAGCGGCAAGTCCAAGGGTAGGACCTGGGTCTGGGGCAGGTGCAGGGGCAGTGGCCCTGGCAGGGAAAGGAGAAAGGACAGGGGCAGGGGCAGGGGAAAGGGCAGGAGAAGGAGCAGGAGCAGGAGCAGGAACTGAGGCAAGTGCCTTGGTGATGACTGGTGCAGGTTCAAGGGCAGGAGCTGGGTCTGGGGCAGGAACAGGGGCACTGGCAGGGAAAGTGGAGGCCTTCCTGGCAGGGGCAGGGGCAGGGACAGGGTTAGGATTTGGGTCTGGGGCAGGTGTAGGGGCAGGTGCAGGGGCAGGACCTGGGTCTGGGGCACGAGCCGGGGCAGGTGCAGGGGCAGTAACCCTGTCAGGGAAAGAAGGGTTAGGAGCAGGGGAAGGGGCACGGGCAGGAGCTGGGGCAAGTGCAGGGGTGATGGCCGGTGCAGGGTCAAGGGCAAGAGCGGGGCATTGGGCAGGAACAGGGGCACAGGCAGGGGAAGGGGAAGGGGGAGTGTTCCTGGCAGGGCCAGGCGAAGGGATGGTCGCAGATGAAGGGGAAGACGCAGGGACAGGGCCTGGGTCTGGGGCAGGAACAGGGGCACTGGCAGGGAAAGTGGAGGCCTTCCTGGCAGGGGCAGGGGCAGGGGCAGGGCCAGCGGCAAGTCCAGGGGTAGGACCTGGGTCTGGGGCAAGTTCAGGGGCAGTGGCCCTGGCAGGGAAAGGAGAAAGGACAGGGGCAGGGGCAGGGGCAAGGGCAGGAGCAGGAGCAGGAGCAGGAGCAGGAGCAGGAGCAGGAACTGAGGCAAGTGCCTTGGTGATGACTGGTGCAGGGTCAAGGGCAGGAGCTGGGTCTGGGGCAGGAACAGGGGCACTGGCAGGGAAAGTGGAGGCCTTCCTGGCAGGGGCAGTGGCAAGAACAGGGTTAGGATTTGGGTCTGGGGCAGGTGTAGGGGCAGGTGCAGGGGCAGTGGCCCTGTCAGGGAAAGAAGGGTTAGGAGCAGGGGAAGGGGCACGGGCAGGAGCTGGGGCAAGTGCAGGGGTGATGGCCGGTGCAGAGTCAAGGGCAAGAGCGGGGCATTGGTCAGGAACAGGGGCACCGGCAGGGGAAGGGGAAGGGGGAGTGTTCCTGGCAGGGCCAGGCGAAGGGATGGTCGCAGATGAAGGGGAAGACGCAGGGACAGGGCCTGGGTCTGCGGCAGGAACAGGGGCACTGGTAGGGAAAGTGGAGGTCTTCCTGGCAGGGGCAGGGGCCGGGGCAGGGGCAGGGGCAGGGGCAGGGCCAGCGACAAGTCCAGGGGTAGGACCTGGGTCTGGGGCAGGTGCAGGGGCAGTGGCCCTGGCAGGGAAAGGAGAAAGGACAGGGGCAGGGGCAGGGGCAAGGGCAGGAGAAGGAGCAGGAGCAGGAGCAGGAGCAGGAGCAGGAACTGAGGCAAGGGCCTTGGTGATGACTGGTGCAGGGTCAAGGGCAGGAGCTGGGTCTGGGGCAGGAACAGGGGCACTGGCAGGGAAAGTGGAGGCCTTCCTGGCAGGGGCAGTGGCAAGAACAGGGTTAGGATTTGGGTCTGGGGCAGGTGTAGGGGCAGGTGCAGGGGCAGTTACCCTGTCAGGGAAAGAAGGGTTAGGAGCAGGGGAAGGGGCACGGGCAGGAGCTGGGGCAAGTGCAGGGGTGATGGCCGGTGCAGAGTCAAGGGCAAGAGCGGGGCATTGGGCAGGAACAGGGGCACCGGCAGGGGAAGGGGAAGGGGGAGTGTTCCTGGCAGGGCCAGGCGAAGGGATGGTCGCAGATGAAGGGGAAGACGCAGGGACAGGGCCTGGGTCTGCGGCAGGAACAGGGGCACTGGTAGGGAAAGTGGAGGTCTTCCTGGCAGGGGCAGGGGCCGGGGCAGGGGCAGGGGCAGGGCCAGCGACAAGTCCAGGGGTAGGACCTGGGTCTGGGGCAGGTGCAGGGGCAGTGGCCCTGGCAGGGAAAGGAGAAAGGACAGGGGCAGGGGCAGGGGCAAGGGCAGGAGAAGGAGCAGGAGCAGGAGCAGGAGCAGGAGCAGGAACTGAGGCAAGGGCCTTGGTGATGACTGGTGCAGGGTCAAGGGCAGGAGCTGGGTCTGGGGCAGGAACAGGGGCACTGGCAGGGAAAGTGGAGGCCTTCCTGGCAGGGGCAGTGGCAAGAACAGGGTTAGGATTTGGGTCTGGGGCAGGTGTAGGGGCAGGTGCAGGGGCAGTGACCCTGTCAGGGAAAGAAGGGTTAGGAGCAGGGGAAGGGGCACGGGCAGGAGCTGGGGCAAGTGCAGGGGTGATGGCCGGTGCAGAGTCAAGGGCAAGAGCGGGGCATTGGGCAGGAACAGGGGCACCGGCAGGGGAAGGGGAAGGGGGAGTGTTCCTGGCAGGGCCAGGCGAAGGGATGGTCGCAGATGAAGGGGAAGACGCAGGGACAGGGCCTGGGTCTGCGGCAGGAACAGGGGCACTGGTAGGGAAAGTGGAGGTCTTCCTGGCAGGGGCAGGGGCCGGGGCAGGGGCAGGGGCAGGGCCAGCGACAAGTCCAGGGGTAGGACCTGGGTCTGGGGCAGGTGCAGGGGCAGTGGCCCTGGCAGGGAAAGGAGAAAGGACAGGGGCAGGGGCAGGGGCAAGGGCAGGAGAAGGAGCAGGAGCAGGAGCAGGAGCAGGAGCAGGAACTGAGGCAAGGGCCTTGGTGATGACTGGTGCAGGGTCAAGGGCAGGAGCTGGGTCTGGGGCAGGAACAGGGGCACTGGCAGGGAAAGTGGAGGCCTTCCTGGCAGGGGCAGGGGCAAGAACAGGGTTAGGATTTGGGTCTGGGGCAGGTGTAGGGGCAGGTGCAGGGGCAGGACCTGGTTCTGGGGCACGAGCCGGGGCAGGTGCAGGGGCAGTGACCCTGTCAGGGAAAGAAGGGTTAGGAGCAGGGGAAGGGGCATGGGCAGGAGCTGGGGCAAGTGCAGGGGTGATGGCTGGTGCAGGGTCAAAGGCAAGAGCGGGGCATTGGGTAGGAACAGGGGCACAGGCAGGGGAAGGGGTGGTTGTCCTGGCAGTGGCACGGGAAGTGGCAAGGCAAGGGTCAGGAACAGGCGAAGGACCTGTGTCTGGGGCCGGTGGAAGGGCACGACCTGGGTCTGGGGCAGGTGCAGGGCCAGGTGCAGGGGCCTTGGCCCTGTCAGGGAAAGGAGAAGGGATAGGAGCAGGGGAATGGGCACGGGCAGGAGCTGGGGCAAGGGCAGGGGTGATGGCCTGGGCCTGGTCAAGGGCAGGAGCTGGGTCTGGGGCAGGAACAGGGGCACTGGCAGGGAAAGTGGAGGCCTTCCTGGCAGCGGCAGGGGCAGGGGCAGGGGCAGGGGCAGATGCAGGGGCCGGGGCAGGGCCAGAGGCAAGACCAGGGGTAGGACCTGGGTTTGGGTCAGTTGCAGGTGCCGGAGCCGTAGCCCTGGCAGGGAAAAGAGAAAGGACAGGGGCAGGGGCAGGCCCAGGGGCAGGGGAAGGGGCAGGAGAAGGAGCAGGAGCAGCAGCAGGAGCAGGAGCAGGAACTGAGGCAAGGGCCTTGGTGATGACTGGTGCAGGGTCAAGGGCAGGAGCTGGGTCTGGGGCAGGAACAGGGGCACTGGCAGGGAAAGTGGAGGCCTTCCTGGCAGGGGCAGGGGCAGGGACAGGGTCAGGGTCAGGGGCAGGGGCAAGAACAGGGTTAGGATTTGTGTCTGGGGCAGGTGTAGGGGCAGGTGCAGGGGCAGGACCTGGGTCTGGGGCACGAGCCGGGGCAGGTGCAGGGGCAGTGACCCTGTCAGGGAAAGAAGGGTTAGGAGCAGGGGAAGGGGCACGGGCAGGAGCTGGGGCAAGTGCAGGGGTGATGGCCGGTGCAGGGTCAAGGGCAAGAGCGGGGCATTGGGCAGGAACAGGGGCACAGGCAGGGGAAGGGGAGGCTGTCCTGGCAGGGGCACGGGAAGGGGCAAGGCAAGGGGCAGGAACAGGCGAAGGACCTGTGTCTGGGGCCGGTGGAAGGGCACGACCTGGGTCTGGGGCAGGTGCAGGGCCAGGTGCAGGGGCCTTGGCCCTGTCAGGGAAAGGAGAAGGGATAGGAGCAGGGGAATGGGCACGGGCAGGAGCTGGAGCAAGGGCAGGGGTGATGGCCTGGACCAGGTCAAGGGCAGGAGCTGGGTCTGGGGCGGGAACAGGGGCCTAGGCAGGGCTAGGGGAAGGGGGAGTGTTCCTGGCAGGGCCAGGCGAAGGGATGGTTGCAGATGAAGGGGAAGACGCAGGGACATGGCCTGGGTCTGGGGCAGGAACAGGGGCACTGGCAGGGAAAGTGGAGGCCTTCCTGGCAGGGGCAGGGGCAGATGCAGGGGCAGGGGCAGGGCCAGCGGCAAGTCCAGGGGTAGGACCTGGGTCTGGGGCAGGTGCAGGGGCAGTGGCCCTGCCAGGGAAAGGAGAAAGGAGAGGGGCAGGGGCAGGGGAAAGGGCAGGAGAAGGAGCAGGAGCAGGAGCAGGAGCAGGAGCAGGAACTGAGGCAAGTGCCTTGGTGATGACTGGTGCAGGATCAAGGGCAGGAGCTGGGTCTGGGGCAGGAACAGGGGCACAGGCAGGGAAAGTAGAGGCCTTCCTGGCAGGGGCAGGGGCAAGAACAGGGTTAGGATTTGGGTCTGGGGCAGGTGTAGGGGCAGGTGCAGGGGCAGGACCTGGGTCTGGGGCACGAGCCGGGGCAGGTGCAGGGGCAGTGACCCTGTCAGGGAAAGAAGGGTTAGGAGCAGGGGAAGGGGCACGGGCAGGAGCTGGGGCAAGTGCAGGGGTGATGGCCGGTGCAGGGTCAAGGGCAAGAGCGGGGCATTGGGCAGGAACAGGGGCACAGGCAGGGGAAGGGGAGGCTGTCCTGGCAGGGGCACGGGAAGGGGCAAGGCAAGGGGCAGGAACAGGCGAAGGACCTGTGTCTGGGGCCGGTGGAAGGGCACGACCTGGGTCTGGGGCAGGTGCAGGGCCAGGTGCAGGGGCCTTGGCCCTGTCAGGGAAAGGAGAAGGGATAGGAGCAGGGGAATGGGCACGGGCAGGAGCTGGGGCAAGGGCAGGGGTGATGGCCTGGGCCAGCTCAAGGGCAGGAGCTGGGTCTGGGGCGGGAACAGGGGCCTAGGCAGGGCTAGGGGAAGGGGGAGTGTTCCTGGCAGGGCCAGGCGAAGGGATGGTCGCAGTTGAAGGGGAAGACGCAGGGACAGGGCCTGGGTCTGGGGCAGGAACAGGGGCACTGGCAGGGAAAGTGGAGGCCTTCCTGGCAGGGGCAGGGGCAGGGGCAGGGGCAGGGGCAGGGGCAGATGCAGGGGCAGGGGCAGGGCCAGGGGCAAGAACAGGGGTAGGACCTGGGTCTGGGGCAAGTGCAGGGGCAGTGGCCCTGGCAGGGAAAAGAGAAAGGACAGGGGTAGGGGCAGGCGCAGGGGCAGGGGAAGGGGAAGGAGCAGGAGCAGGAACTGAGGCAAGTGCCTTGGTGATGACTGGTGCAGGGTCAAGGGCAGGAGCTGGTTCTGGGGCAGGAACAGGGGCACTGGCAGGGAAAGTGGAGGCCTTCCAGGCTGGGGCACAGGAAGGGGCAAGGGAAAGGGTAGGAACAGGGTGAGGACCTGGGTCTGGGGCCGGTGCAGGGGCAGGTGCCTGGACAGTGGCCCTGGCAGGGAAAGGCGAAGGGATAGGGGCGGGGGAAGTGGCAGGGGCAGGAGCTGGGGCAAGGGCAGGGGTGATGGCCTGGGCGAGGTCAAGGGCAGGAGCTGGGTCTGGGGCAGGAACAGCGGCCCAGGGAGGGGTCGGGGAAGGGGTGGGACCAAGGGAGGATCTGGGTCAAGGGCCAGAACAGGAGCACAGGCAGGGGCAGGGGAAGTGGGAGTCGCTCTGGCAGGGGCAGGGGCAGGGGGAGCAGCAGGAGCAGGGGTGGGGGCAGGAGCAGGAGCCAGCTCTCCCCGGACAGCATCAGCATCTTCGTGGGCAGGCGCCCCGGCACTTGTGGGCTCCCGGTCTCCCGCCGAAGGGACTCCAGACACCATGTGCCCCTCCGGAGTGGCTGAAGTTGGGAGTGGGTCTAGCTCCTTGGCTGGAGAAGCTGGGAGAGGAGAGAAGGTCACCCGCGGGCCTGCCTCTCCCTGTGGCTTTGCAGAGACAGAGCCCAGCCCGGGGCCTCCCGCAGAAGCCGCAGCCACGAAGGAACCCTCCCCGGGACGTCTCCCCGACTGCAGTCCACCCCCTGGGTGCTCCGAGCCAAGTCGAGGCTCCTGGCCCCACACCGGCCTGTGGGGGCTTCTCCCTGTGGGGCCCAGCACCGACTCCTCCCCACACAGCCACAGGCACCCCACCCCAGCCTTCTCACCCTCGGACTTGGCCTCCGTGGGCTCCGTGTCCAGGACCGCAGTGCAGTGGAGTACCGCGGGCAGTGGTCTGGGAGGTAGCGAGGGCCTTCCCAGGACCGGGGACTCCGGGGTCGGGGAGGGGTGCGTGTCTTCCCGCCTCCTTCCTAGTTCATCCGTGGCCTGCCAAGGCAGAGACGGGGAGTGTGCAAGAGGCGTCAGAGCCCTGCCCGGCCATACCCACTGTGCTCCTGCCCAGTGCCCCTGCTTCTCCCAGATCCCACGCAGACCTGTGCGTGCACAGCCCCGCACCTGGGTCAGTGACCCGTCCCTGCAGGGTCTCAGGATCAACCCTGGGCAGAAGGGTGCAGCACCCACACTCCTTCCCACCTAGCCAGCCTTCACCTGGGGTGTGAACATGACCTGCCCACCAGGCATCTGACCCCTCATCAGCCTGCTCCTGCTCCTGGGGGCGTCTCCACCCCCCATGAGCTCTCTTTACACACACACACACACACACACACACATCCACACACGGGGAGGAGACGTAGGCCTACACGGGTCGGTCAGAAGGTGTGGGGCTGTCTGACTTGAGCCTCCCGGTGTCACCTTTTGATTCTTTTTGCCAAAGGGCCAGAGTCGTCGGGGAAGCCTGACACGACCTGCCCAGTGGGGGGACGTGTTTGGCGGGCGAGCTCTCCTCTGCCTGCATCCTCTGGGCTTCGGTAGGCAGCAGCAGAACATGTTGCTTCCTTCAGGATCTGCCCAGAAATGAGCTGGGCCGGGGGGTTTTGTCTGGAATGTGGGTGCCTGGATACGTGGGTTCCAATTCCGTTGGGCTGTGTCGTCAGGGAAGTGAGGTCACCACTGCCTGGGGGCTCCTTACCCGACTTCCTGCTCCCACCAGAGCTCCCTGAGGGCGCCCCTCCCCCAGCTGCTCAAGGCTCCCCCTCCACCCCATGCCCTGTCCATCCAGTGACCCCCACACAGCCTCCCCACAGCCTGTGTGCAGCAGGAGGCCTGGGTGCAGCAGTTGTCCCCGCTGGGAGGGCCCAGAGCTGGGTTCAGAAGGGGCTCCTGCTCCTCCTGCCCAGGACTGTGTGCCCGCACACACCCTGTGGCTCTCAGGGCCTCCCCAGTCTCCCCGTCTGCACACTGGGGGTGTCCTGGCTTCTCCTTCTCGGGATGCCATCAGGGGTAGGACCCCTGCATACGTTCCATCCCCGCTCTCCCAGGAGGCTGGTGCACACACTTGGCCGGGCACGGGTGAGCCCGGGGCTGGGCGGGGGCATGGAACACGGCCCAGAGGGGCCTGGATCTGCTCTGGGATCCAGGCAAAGCCACCGTCCTCCTGCCTGTGTCCCATCCCCCGTGGCAAGGTTGCAGTGCATGGCTTCTGACCTTGGTGACACAGACTTCCCGGGGCTCCCATTAGGTGGAGGTCCAAGGGCCTCGTCTGCGCCCATGTGCCGGCCAGCCCCCACAGGGCACCCCGGGCATTCCCGAATCCGTCCTCCCAGGGTGGATGGCCCGTGGGACTGAGAAGGGGACACAATGTTTGGCTGTCCTTTCCCAGCCGATGGAGGAAAGTCTGGGACTTCTCCTGGTTCCCTCTCTCCTGGGTTCAGTGTCTGTGTCTGTCTCTGTCTTTGTCTCTGTGCCTGCGTCTGTCTCTGTTCGTGGGTGTCTCCCAGGAGCCGGATCTGGGGGCTCCAGGGGTGATGAGAGAAACCTCCAAAGTCTCCCTTGTCCCTGTTTCCCTCTCCTGGGCTGGTGCTCGGTTCCTTGCTAAGTAAAGCCTTCTCACCCCGAGCAGAGCTCTGACTCTGGAACCTCTTCCCAGTGGGGACCCTGAGGCTGCAACAAGGAGGGTCCTGCCCTGGGTCCCCAGACCAGGGGTCCAGTGCTCTGCCACATGCTTCAAGCCCACAAGGTCAGCCCCCCGAGCCCCCAGGTTGTCTTCTGCTCAGAAGGACCTCGAGGGAGTCCAAAGCATTTTCCCAAGACTGGGAGCACAGTGGGTCAGGGAGAGAGATTCAAGGCCAACAGGCTCTTCTACAAGCCTGTGGGAGACTAGGGACACCCTGTCTCTATGGCCCCACTGATAGAAGAGGAAGGGGAGGCCTTCGGTGCTGTAGCCCTGTCCACACTGGGGGGTACCTCTTTCTACTTCCAGTAGTCCAGGGTGGTGATGGACACCAGGCCCCAGACCCTGTCCCCACCCAGTGCCCTGGCAAAGCCCCTGGGCCCCTTGGGGACCCCTTGACCATCAGCCTGTCCTGTCTCCTCTACCCATGCTTTGGATCTCGGCCCTTGCCAGGAGTCCTGATGCCCCTGACCCCATGGCCCAGCTGTTTCCAACCTCTTTCTTCTTTCCCCCTAGTTACCCACCATTTTCCCAGGGTGTCTCCCCCTCTGACCCCTAGCTGGGCAGAGTGGTGTATGTGTATGTGTGTGTGTGTGTGTGTGTGTGTGTGTGTGTGTGTACGCTCAAACACATATGCCTCTAGCTGTCTGGGGATGCCCGAGGTCATGTCCCCTCATGGGATGGGGTGGGTAGCTCTCCCCAAGGATCTGAGGAGCTCTCACCCTCAAAGCAAACCTCATGGGAGGGTCAGGAATTGCCCAGGACTGGAGGGAAGCTCTGCTCCTTGGACTCTGTACCCGATTTTTGTCCTGGGCCAGTCGCTGCCTCTCTTGAGCCCAGGTTCCCAACTGTCCCTGAGGGTTGGACATGGAAATGCTTGAACCTGGCCGATCCTCCAGGGGTAGGTGGAGGAAAGGTGCACCAGGCACACAGACCTCCATTCCGAGAGGGCCAGGTGTGCCCAGGAGACCTGCACACAGCACCTGTCCCATGACCCAGCCTTGTGGTGGATGCGGACCCACCATGGCGCTGTCCCTGACTGGTCCCCCATGTTCCCTCACCACTGCCAAGTGCTCTGTGGGCCCAAAGTCTGCTGAGCACCGGAACCGTGCCTATCCTGGGAAGCAAGGCTCAGGGTGCAAGGCCAGGCGGGTTGGACATCTGGGGATGCAAAGGTCATCGAGTACCCCCAACCCAGCTGGCCTGGAATTCAGAATCCATCCCAGGGTCCTGCTCAATGAGGGCTTGGGCCAGAGGACTTGGAGTCATCAGTGGAGGCCAAGTCAGGGCAGGGAGATCAGTGGGCCCCTTCCACTTCTCTCTCCCTCTGCTTGGTCTTCCTGGTTGTTCCCTGGGACAGAGGTCCAGCCTGTCCTTGGATAGAGCCCTGGCTTGAGTCGGTGGGTGGGAAGGAGGACAGGGAAAGTTCGGGGTTGAGTTAGGGTTTTGGGTTAGGGTGAGGGTTATAAGTTAGGGTTAGGGTTAGGGTCAGGTTCAGAGTCAGGCTCAGGGTCAGGGTCAGGGTAAGTTTTAGGGTTACGGTCAGAGTTAGGCTCAGGGTCAGGGCCAGGGTTAGGGATAGGGTCAGGGTTAGCTTTAGGGACGGGCTCAAGTTCAGGGTCAGGGTCAGGGTTCAGGTCAGGGCCAGGGTTAGGGTAAGGGTCAAAGTCAGGGTTCAGTTTAGGTGCCAGTTTAGGGTAAGGTCAGGGTTAGGGTTAGGTTCAGGGTCAGGGTAGGGTCAGGGTTAGGGTTTGGGGTTAGGGTTAGGGTTAGTGTTAGGGTTGTGGTTAGGATAGGGTTAGACAGGTTTAGGGTCAGGCTTAGGGTTAGGGTTTGGGGATGGGGTTAGGGTTAGAATCAGAGTTAGGTTTAGGGTCAGGGTCCTTTTTAGGGTCAGGGTCAGGTTTAGGGTTAGGGTTAGGGTCAGAGTCGTGGTCTGTGGTCTGTGTTACGGTCAGGGTAAGGGTGAGGGTCAGTGTTTTTGTTAGCGTCTGGGCCAGTTTCAAGGTTAGGGTAAGTTTTAGGGTTAGGGTTAAGGTTAGGGTTAGGGTTAGGGTCAGGGCCAAGGTCAGGGTTATGGTACGTTTTAGGGTTAGGGTCAGGGTCAGGGTTAGGACCGGGGTTAGGGTTTTGCTCAGGCTTAGGTTTAGGGACAGTGTCATGGTCAGGGTCAGTGTTCTGGTCAGGGCCAGGGTTAGGTTTTTGGTCAGAGTCAGGGTTCAGTGTAGGTTCCATCTTAGGGTCAGGGTTAGGGTTAGGTTCAGGGTCAGGCTTAGGGTCAGGGTTAGGGCTTGGGGTTAGGGTTAAGGTTAGTGTTAGGGGTGGGGTTAGGGTAGGGTTAGACAGGGTTAGGGTCTGGGATAGGGTTAGTGTAGGGGTTAGGGTTAGGTTTAGAATCAGGGTTCTGTTTAGGGTCAGGGTCCGTGTTAGGGTCAGGGTCAGGGTTAGGTTTAGGGTCAGCGTCATCGGTGTTACGGACAGGGTTAGGGTCAGGCTCACCGTCAGGGTCAGGGTCAGTTTTAGGGAGAGGGTTTGTTTCTTAGTTAGGGTCAGGGTCAGCTTCAGGGTATGGTTAGGGTTAGGCTCAGGCTCACAGTCAGGGTCCGGGTCAGGGTTAGGCGTTAGGGTTAGGGTTACAGTTAGGGTTAGGATTTAGGGTTAGGGTTAGGGTCAGTGTCAGGGTCAGGGTCACGGTCACGGTCAGGGTCAAGCTTAGGGTCAGAGTCAGGGTTTAGTTAGGTTCCAGTATAGGGTCAGGTCAGGTTTAGGGTTAGGTTCAGGGTCAGGGTTAGGGTCAGGGTTAGGGCTTGGGGTTAGGGTTAGGGTTAGTGTTAGGGTTGGCGTTAGGTTAGGGTAAGACAGTGTTAGCGTCAGGGTTAGGGCTAGTGTAGGGGTTTGTGTTAGGTTTAGAATCAGGTTTAGGTTTAGGGTCAGGGTCCTTGTTAGGGTCAGGGTCAGGGTTAGGTTTAGGGTCAGCGTCATCAGTGTTACGGTCAGGGTTATGTCCGGCCCACCGTCAGGGTCAGGGTCATTGTTCGGGTCAGGGTTTGTTTTTTGGTTAGGGTCACGGTCAGCTTCAGGGTATGGTTAGGGTTAGGGTCCGGCTCACAGTCAGGGTCATGGTCAGGGTTAGGAGTTAGGGTTAGGTTCAGGGTTAGGGTTAGGGTCCGGGTTAGGGCTTGTGGTTAGGATTGAGGTTAGTGTTAGGTTGGGGTTAGGGTAGGGTAGGACAGGGTTAGGGTCAGGGTTAGGGCTAGTGTAGGGGTTAGGGAGATTTAGAATCAGGGTTAGGTTTAGGGTCAGGGTCCGTGTTAGGGTCAGGGTTAGGGTTAGGTTTAGGGTCAGCGTCATTTGTGTTACGGTCAGGGTTAGGGTCAGGCTCACGTCAGGGTCAGGGTCAGTGTTAGGGTCAGGGTCAGCTTCATGGTATGGTTAGGTTTAGGGTCAGGCTCACAGTCAGGGTCTTGGTCAGGGTTAGGCGTTCCTATTTGGGTTAGGGTTAGGGTTCGGGTTCGGGTTCAGGTTTAGGATTTGAGGTTAGGGTTTGGGTTCGCGTTGAGGTTCGGTGTTAGGGTTATGGTTTAGGGTTCGGGTTCCGGTTCAGATTCGGCTTAGTATTAGGGTTCTGGTTCGGGTTAGGATTAGGCCCTGCATGGTGGCTTGGGGCCGGTCCATCTGTCCTCCCAGTGCTCACCTTCCTTCCCCTTGGCCCTCTGTCATCCTGGATCCTCTCTACGTCCTCCTTAAACTATTATGAATGTCCCCAGGAGCGGGGTGGCAGGAGTGGGGTCTCAGAGGGGCTGCCTCGATCCTGTGCCTCAGACAACACTGAGAAAGGAGCCCCAGGACATTGTGTCATGAGGACGGGGATGAGGATCCCCTCCAACTCCTTGGGCATGAACACTGTTCCATTCCCTGCTGTCTCACCACTGCTGTGCCCAATCCTACTGAAAACACATCCGTGGCCAATCGAGCCAGAGTTTCTGGGGGTGAGTCCCAGGCTGAGCCCTCCTAGGTGATAGGTGGACCTGTGGCCTGGGATGGGTGCCGCTCACTGTTGTCTCAGAAAGGGGTGCCTGTCCACCTTCTCTCCAGGGGCCCTGCATCGGACCTCTGCTTCCTCACGTTCTCCCCAGGGCTGCTGGTCCCCAGACCAGACACCTGCCAGTCTGAGGGTGACCAGCACTGCCTCCCCAGGGTTTCCTTTGCCCGAGTCCTTCCCCGGGAGCTCCTGCATCTCCTGACACATACTCCCTGTGTGCCTCTCCTCCCCCTTGAACTTGCACGTGTCTAGTCTCTGTCCCTGTGGGACCCAGTGACTTGGAGCATGGAGTGGAGCAGACCCATGGGAGACCTTTCTCTGGCCTAGGGTTGTGAGCGATGCTTTTGCCCTCCGCGGTGTGTCTTCCAGCTTTCTGCATTTCCCTGGTTTCTGTGTGGGCCACAGGAGGAAACAGCCGTGTCCTGTCTGGGGACCGACTGTGGTGTCCCAGCAGGAACAGGGGCCTTGTCCCCGAGATTGTGCCCAGAATTCCTAAAGGGGTCCCTAGGATGACATCTCCTCTGTAGTCCATTGGGCGTCTCAACAACCAAGAGGGGAAATTCTATGTCAAACAGAGAGAAGAAACAAAAACCAAACCAAACCAAACCAAACCAAACCAAACCCCAAACAAGGGCCCTTTGAAAATAGGTGCAGACACAAAGGCACCTATTGAGGGATTCCACTTCCAGAAACCTCCAGAACACGTGCAGGAACAGCTTAGGGCTTGCGAGGGGCCAGGCTGGGGGGAACAATGGTCAGGAGGGCTTGGGCTCAGGGTCTCCTCCTTTGGGGAAGGAGGTAGCCTGCAACGATGTTCTGGGGCGTGGTGGCACAGCGTTGGGAATGCTCTTGATGCTCATGACGTGTTCCAGGGAAAACAAGAACTTTTATTTAAAATAAATAATACACAGCATAGAGGAGATGGACGGCGACGAGAACGGTGACTCCATACAGGAGAGGAAGAACACAAGGAGGGGGGATGAAACATTCTGGGGGGAAGTCGGGGTCAGGGGATGGAACTGACGGCATTTTTCTGGGGAGATCTCCCCGCAGAGTTGTGGGCTCTGGATGCGGGTCTGGGAGTCCCGTAGGAGAAGGTGTAGGGCCAGGGGTTGGGCTAGAGGCGGGGACAGGGTCAGCAGTAGTGGCCGGTGCAGGATCCAGAGCAGGAGCTGGGTCAGAGGCAGGAACAGGAGCCCAGGCAAGGTCAGGGAAAGGAGCAGGAGCAAATGAGAAGGACTGGGTCAGGGGCGGGAACAGGGGCCTAGGCAGGGGCAGGGGAAGGGGCAGTGGGCCTGGCATGGCCAGGGGAAGGGATGGCGGCAGTTGAAGGGGAAGAAGCAGGGGCAGGAGCTGGGTCTGGGGCAGGAAGAGGGGTCCAGGCAGGGAAAGTGGAGGCCATCGTGGCAGAGCCAGGGGCAGGGGCAGGGCCAGCGGCAAGTCCAAGGGTAGGACCTGGGTCTGGGGCAGGTGCAGGGGCAGTGGCCCTGGCAGGGAAAGGAGAAAGGACAGGGGCAGGGGCAGGGGAAAGGGCAGGAGAAGGAGCAGGAGCAGGAGCAGGAACTGAGGCAAGTGCCTTGGTGATGACTGGTGCAGGTTCAAGGGCAGGAGCTGGGTCTGGGGCAGGAACAGGGGCACTGGCAGGGAAAGTGGAGGCCTTCCTGGCAGGGGCAGGGGCAGGGACAGGGTTAGGATTTGGGTCTGGGGCAGGTGTAGGGGCAGGTGCAGGGGCAGGACCTGGGTCTGGGGCACGAGCCGGGGCAGGTGCAGGGGCAGTAACCCTGTCAGGGAAAGAAGGGTTAGGAGCAGGGGAAGGGGCACGGGCAGGAGCTGGGGCAAGTGCAGGGGTGATGGCCGGTGCAGGGTCAAGGGCAAGAGCGGGGCATTGGGCAGGAACAGGGGCACAGGCAGGGGAAGGGGAAGGGGGAGTGTTCCTGGCAGGGCCAGGCGAAGGGATGGTCGCAGATGAAGGGGAAGACGCAGGGACAGGGCCTGGGTCTGGGGCAGGAACAGGGGCACTGGCAGGGAAAGTGGAGGCCTTCCTGGCAGGGGCAGGGGCAGGGGCAGGGCCAGCGGCAAGTCCAGGGGTAGGACCTGGGTCTGGGGCAAGTTCAGGGGCAGTGGCCCTGGCAGGGAAAGGAGAAAGGACAGGGGCAGGGGCAGGGGCAAGGGCAGGAGCAGGAGCAGGAGCAGGAGCAGGAGCAGGAGCAGGAACTGAGGCAAGTGCCTTGGTGATGACTGGTGCAGGGTCAAGGGCAGGAGCTGGGTCTGGGGCAGGAACAGGGGCACTGGCAGGGAAAGTGGAGGCCTTCCTGGCAGGGGCAGTGGCAAGAACAGGGTTAGGATTTGGGTCTGGGGCAGGTGTAGGGGCAGGTGCAGGGGCAGTGACCCTGTCAGGGAAAGAAGGGTTAGGAGCAGGGGAAGGGGCACGGGCAGGAGCTGGGGCAAGTGCAGGGGTGATGGCCGGTGCAGAGTCAAGGGCAAGAGCGGGGCATTGGGCAGGAACAGGGGCACCGGCAGGGGAAGGGGAAGGGGGAGTGTTCCTGGCAGGGCCAGGCGAAGGGATGGTCGCAGATGAAGGGGAAGACGCAGGGACAGGGCCTGGGTCTGCGGCAGGAACAGGGGCACTGGTAGGGAAAGTGGAGGTCTTCCTGGCAGGGGCAGGGGCCGGGGCAGGGGCAGGGGCAGGGGCAGGGCCAGCGACAAGTCCAGGGGTAGGACCTGGGTCTGGGGCAGGTGCAGGGGCAGTGGCCCTGGCAGGGAAAGGAGAAAGGACAGGGGCAGGGGCAGGGGCAAGGGCAGGAGAAGGAGCAGGAGCAGGAGCAGGAGCAGGAGCAGGAACTGAGGCAAGGGCCTTGGTGATGACTGGTGCAGGGTCAAGGGCAGGAGCTGGGTCTGGGGCAGGAACAGGGGCACTGGCAGGGAAAGTGGAGGCCTTCCTGGCAGGGGCAGTGGCAAGAACAGGGTTAGGATTTGGGTCTGGGGCAGGTGTAGGGGCAGGTGCAGGGGCAGTGACCCTGTCAGGGAAAGAAGGGTTAGGAGCAGGGGAAGGGGCACGGGCAGGAGCTGGGGCAAGTGCAGGGGTGATGGCCGGTGCAGAGTCAAGGGCAAGAGCGGGGCATTGGGCAGGAACAGGGGCACCGGCAGGGGAAGGGGAAGGGGGAGTGTTCCTGGCAGGGCCAGGCGAAGGGATGGTCGCAGATGAAGGGGAAGACGCAGGGACAGGGCCTGGGTCTGCGGCAGGAACAGGGGCACTGGTAGGGAAAGTGGAGGTCTTCCTGGCAGGGGCAGGGGCCGGGGCAGGGGCAGGGGCAGGGCCAGCGACAAGTCCAGGGGTAGGACCTGGGTCTGGGGCAGGTGCAGGGGCAGTGGCCCTGGCAGGGAAAGGAGAAAGGACAGGGGCAGGGGCAGGGGCAAGGGCAGGAGAAGGAGCAGGAGCAGGAGCAGGAGCAGGAGCAGGAACTGAGGCAAGGGCCTTGGTGATGACTGGTGCAGGGTCAAGGGCAGGAGCTGGGTCTGGGGCAGGAACAGGGGCACTGGCAGGGAAAGTGGAGGCCTTCCTGGCAGGGGCAGTGGCAAGAACAGGGTTAGGATTTGGGTCTGGGGCAGGTGTAGGGGCAGGTGCAGGGGCAGTGACCCTGTCAGGGAAAGAAGGGTTAGGAGCAGGGGAAGGGGCACGGGCAGGAGCTGGGGCAAGTGCAGGGGTGATGGCCGGTGCAGAGTCAAGGGCAAGAGCGGGGCATTGGGCAGGAACAGGGGCACCGGCAGGGGAAGGGGAAGGGGGAGTGTTCCTGGCAGGGCCAGGCGAAGGGATGGTCGCAGATGAAGGGGAAGACGCAGGGACAGGGCCTGGGTCTGCGGCAGGAACAGGGGCACTGGTAGGGAAAGTGGAGGTCTTCCTGGCAGGGGCAGGGGCCGGGCAGGGGCAGGGGCAGGGCCAGCGACAAGTCCAGGGGTAGGACCTGGGTCTGGGGCAGGTGCAGGGGCAGTGGCCCTGGCAGGGAAAGGAGAAAGGACAGGGGCAGGGGCAGGGGCAAGGGCAGGAGAAGGAGCAGGAGCAGGAGCAGGAGCAGGAGCAGGAACTGAGGTAAGGGCCTTGGTGATGACTGGTGCAGGGTCAAGGGCAGGAGCTGGGTCTGGGGCAGGAACAGGGGCACTGGCAGGGAAAGTGGAGGCCTTCCTGGCAGGGGCAGGGGCAGATGCAGGGGCAGGGGCAGGGCCAGCGGCAAGTCCAGGGGTGGACCTGTGTCTGGGGCAGGTGCAGGGGCAGTGGCCCTGCCAGGGAAAGGAGAAAGGAGAGGGGCAGGGGCAGGGGAAAGGGCAGGAGAAGGAGCAGGAGCAGGAGCAGGAGCAGGAGCAGGAACTGAGGCAAGTGCCTTGGTGATGACTGGTGCAGGATCAAGGGCAGGAGCTGGGTCTGGGGCAGGAACAGGGGCACAGGCAGGGAAAGTAGAGGCCTTCCTGGCAGGGGCAGGGGCAAGAACAGGGTTAGGATTTGGGTCTGGGGCAGGTGTAGGGGCAGGTGCAGGGGCAGGACCTGGGTCTGGGGCACGAGCCGGGGCAGGTGCAGGGGCAGTGACCCTGTCAGGGAAAGAAGGGTTAGGAGCAGGGGAAGGGGCACGGGCAGGAGCTGGGGCAAGTGCAGGGGTGATGGCCGGTGCAGGGTCAAGGGCAAGAGCGGGGCATTGGGCAGGAACAGGGGCACAGGCAGGGGAAGGGGAGGCTGTCCTGGCAGGGGCACGGGAAGGGGCAAGGCAAGGGGCAGGAACAGGCGAAGGACCTGTGTCTGGGGCCGGTGGAAGGGCACGACCTGGGTCTGGGGCAGGTGCAGGGCCAGGTGCAGGGGCCTTGGCCCTGTCAGGGAAAGGAGAAGGGATAGGAGCAGGGGAATGGGCACGGGCAGGAGCTGGGGCAAGGGCAGGGGTGATGGCCTGGGCCAGCTCAAGGGCAGGAGCTGGGTCTGGGGCGGGAACAGGGGCCTAGGCAGGGCTAGGGGAAGGGGGAGTGTTCCTGGCAGGGCCAGGCGAAGGGATGGTCGCAGTTGAAGGGGAAGACGCAGGGACAGGGCCTGGGTCTGGGGCAGGAACAGGGGCACTGGCAGGGAAAGTGGAGGCCTTCCTGGCAGGGGCAGGGGCAGGGGCAGGGGCAGGGGCAGGGGCAGATGCAGGGGCAGGGGCAGGGCCAGGGGCAAGAACAGGGGTAGGACCTGGGTCTGGGGCAAGTGCAGGGGCAGTGGCCCTGGCAGGGAAAAGAGAAAGGACAGGGGTAGGGGCAGGCGCAGGGGCAGGGGAAGGGGAAGGAGCAGGAGCAGGAACTGAGGCAAGTGCCTTGGTGATGACTGGTGCAGGGTCAAGGGCAGGAGCTGGTTCTGGGGCAGGAACAGGGGCACTGGCAGGGAAAGTGGAGGCCTTCCAGGCTGGGGCACAGGAAGGGGCAAGGGAAAGGGTAGGAACAGGGTGAGGACCTGGGTCTGGGGCCGGTGCAGGGGCAGGTGCCTGGACAGTGGCCCTGGCAGGGAAAGGCGAAGGGATAGGGGCGGGGGAAGTGGCAGGGGCAGGAGCTGGGGCAAGGGCAGGGGTGATGGCCTGGGCGAGGTCAAGGGCAGGAGCTGGGTCTGGGGCAGGAACAGCGGCCCAGGGAGGGGTCGGGGAAGGGGTGGGACCAAGGGAGGATCTGGGTCAAGGGCCAGAACAGGAGCACAGGCAGGGGCAGGGGAAGTGGGAGTCGCTCTGGCAGGGGCAGGGGCAGGGGGAGCAGCAGGAGCAGGGGTGGGGGCAGGAGCAGGAGCCAGCTCTCCCCGGACAGCATCAGCATCTTCGTGGGCAGGCGCCCCGGCACTTGTGGGCTCCCGGTCTCCCGCCGAAGGGACTCCAGACACCATGTGCCCCTCCGGAGTGGCTGAAGTTGGGAGTGGGTCTAGCTCCTTGGCTGGAGAAGCTGGGAGAGGAGAGAAGGTCACCCGCGGGCCTGCCTCTCCCTGTGGCTTTGCAGAGACAGAGCCCAGCCCGGGGCCTCCCGCAGAAGCCGCAGCCACGAAGGAACCCTCCCCGGGACGTCTCCCCGACTGCAGTCCACCCCCTGGGTGCTCCGAGCCAAGTCGAGGCTCCTGGCCCCACACCGGCCTGTGGGGGCTTCTCCCTGTGGGGCCCAGCACCGACTCCTCCCCACACAGCCACAGGCACCCCACCCCAGCCTTCTCACCCTCGGACTTGGCCTCCGTGGGCTCCGTGTCCAGGACCGCAGTGCAGTGGAGTACCGCGGGCAGTGGTCTGGGAGGTAGCGAGGGCCTTCCCAGGACCGGGGACTCCGGGGTCGGGGAGGGGTGCGTGTCTTCCCGCCTCCTTCCTAGTTCATCCGTGGCCTGCCAAGGCAGAGACGGGGAGTGTGCAAGAGGCGTCAGAGCCCTGCCCGGCCATACCCACTGTGCTCCTGCCCAGTGCCCCTGCTTCTCCCAGATCCCACGCAGACCTGTGCGTGCACAGCCCCGCACCTGGGTCAGTGACCCGTCCCTGCAGGGTCTCAGGATCAACCCTGGGCAGAAGGGTGCAGCACCCACACTCCTTCCCACCTAGCCAGCCTTCACCTGGGGTGTGAACATGACCTGCCCACCAGGCATCTGACCCCTCATCAGCCTGCTCCTGCTCCTGGGGGCGTCTCCACCCCCCATGAGCTCTCTTTACACACACACACACACACACACACACATCCACACACGGGGAGGAGACGTAGGCCTACACGGGTCGGTCAGAAGGTGTGGGGCTGTCTGACTTGAGCCTCCCGGTGTCACCTTTTGATTCTTTTTGCCAAAGGGCCAGAGTCGTCGGGGAAGCCTGACACGACCTGCCCAGTGGGGGGACGTGTTTGGCGGGCGAGCTCTCCTCTGCCTGCATCCTCTGGGCTTCGGTAGGCAGCAGCAGAACATGTTGCTTCCTTCAGGATCTGCCCAGAAATGAGCTGGGCCGGGGGGTTTTGTCTGGAATGTGGGTGCCTGGATACGTGGGTTCCAATTCCGTTGGGCTGTGTCGTCAGGGAAGTGAGGTCACCACTGCCTGGGGGCTCCTTACCCGACTTCCTGCTCCCACCAGAGCTCCCTGAGGGCGCCCCTCCCCCAGCTGCTCAAGGCTCCCCCTCCACCCCATGCCCTGTCCATCCAGTGACCCCCACACAGCCTCCCCACAGCCTGTGTGCAGCAGGAGGCCTGGGTGCAGCAGTTGTCCCCGCTGGGAGGGCCCAGAGCTGGGTTCAGAAGGGGCTCCTGCTCCTCCTGCCCAGGACTGTGTGCCCGCACACACCCTGTGGCTCTCAGGGCCTCCCCAGTCTCCCCGTCTGCACACTGGGGGTGTCCTGGCTTCTCCTTCTCGGGATGCCATCAGGGGTAGGACCCCTGCATACGTTCCATCCCCGCTCTCCCAGGAGGCTGGTGCACACACTTGGCCGGGCACGGGTGAGCCCGGGGCTGGGCGGGGGCATGGAACACGGCCCAGAGGGGCCTGGATCTGCTCTGGGATCCAGGCAAAGCCACCGTCCTCCTGCCTGTGTCCCATCCCCCGTGGCAAGGTTGCAGTGCATGGCTTCTGACCTTGGTGACACAGACTTCCCGGGGCTCCCATTAGGTGGAGGTCCAAGGGCCTCGTCTGCGCCCATGTGCCGGCCAGCCCCCACAGGGCACCCCGGGCATTCCCGAATCCGTCCTCCCAGGGTGGATGGCCCGTGGGACTGAGAAGGGGACACAATGTTTGGCTGTCCTTTCCCAGCCGATGGAGGAAAGTCTGGGACTTCTCCTGGTTCCCTCTCTCCTGGGTTCAGTGTCTGTGTCTGTCTCTGTCTTTGTCTCTGTGCCTGCGTCTGTCTCTGTTCGTGGGTGTCTCCCAGGAGCCGGATCTGGGGGCTCCAGGGGTGATGAGAGAAACCTCCAAAGTCTCCCTTGTCCCTGTTTCCCTCTCCTGGGCTGGTGCTCGGTTCCTTGCTAAGTAAAGCCTTCTCACCCCGAGCAGAGCTCTGACTCTGGAACCTCTTCCCAGTGGGGACCCTGAGGCTGCAACAAGGAGGGTCCTGCCCTGGGTCCCCAGACCAGGGGTCCAGTGCTCTGCCACATGCTTCAAGCCCACAAGGTCAGCCCCCCGAGCCCCCAGGTTGTCTTCTGCTCAGAAGGACCTCGAGGGAGTCCAAAGCATTTTCCCAAGACTGGGAGCACAGTGGGTCAGGGAGAGAGATTCAAGGCCAACAGGCTCTTCTACAAGCCTGTGGGAGACTAGGGACACCCTGTCTCTATGGCCCCACTGATAGAAGAGGAAGGGGAGGCCTTCGGTGCTGTAGCCCTGTCCACACTGGGGGGTACCTCTTTCTACTTCCAGTAGTCCAGGGTGGTGATGGACACCAGGCCCCAGACCCTGTCCCCACCCAGTGCCCTGGCAAAGCCCCTGGGCCCCTTGGGGACCCCTTGACCATCAGCCTGTCCTGTCTCCTCTACCCATGCTTTGGATCTCGGCCCTTGCCAGGAGTCCTGATGCCCCTGACCCCATGGCCCAGCTGTTTCCAACCTCTTTCTTCTTTCCCCCTAGTTACCCACCATTTTCCCAGGGTGTCTCCCCCTCTGACCCCTAGCTGGGCAGAGTGGTGTATGTGTATGTGTGTGTGTGTGTGTGTGTGTGTGTGTGTGTGTGTACGCTCAAACACATATGCCTCTAGCTGTCTGGGGATGCCCGAGGTCATGTCCCCTCATGGGATGGGGTGGGTAGCTCTCCCCAAGGATCTGAGGAGCTCTCACCCTCAAAGCAAACCTCATGGGAGGGTCAGGAATTGCCCAGGACTGGAGGGAAGCTCTGCTCCTTGGACTCTGTACCCGATTTTTGTCCTGGGCCAGTCGCTGCCTCTCTTGAGCCCAGGTTCCCAACTGTCCCTGAGGGTTGGACATGGAAATGCTTGAACCTGGCCGATCCTCCAGGGGTAGGTGGAGGAAAGGTGCACCAGGCACACAGACCTCCATTCCGAGAGGGCCAGGTGTGCCCAGGAGACCTGCACACAGCACCTGTCCCATGACCCAGCCTTGTGGTGGATGCGGACCCACCATGGCGCTGTCCCTGACTGGTCCCCCATGTTCCCTCACCACTGCCAAGTGCTCTGTGGGCCCAAAGTCTGCTGAGCACCGGAACCGTGCCTATCCTGGGAAGCAAGGCTCAGGGTGCAAGGCCAGGCGGGTTGGACATCTGGGGATGCAAAGGTCATCGAGTACCCCCAACCCAGCTGGCCTGGAATTCAGAATCCATCCCAGGGTCCTGCTCAATGAGGGCTTGGGCCAGAGGACTTGGAGTCATCAGTGGAGGCCAAGTCAGGGCAGGGAGATCAGTGGGCCCCTTCCACTTCTCTCTCCCTCTGCTTGGTCTTCCTGGTTGTTCCCTGGGACAGAGGTCCAGCCTGTCCTTGGATAGAGCCCTGGCTTGAGTCGGTGGGTGGGAAGGAGGACAGGGAAAGTTCGGGGTTGAGTTAGGGTTTTGGGTTAGGGTGAGGGTTATAAGTTAGGGTTAGGGTTAGGGTCAGGTTCAGAGTCAGGCTCAGGGTCAGGGTCAGGGTAAGTTTTAGGGTTACGGTCAGAGTTAGGCTCAGGGTCAGGGCCAGGGTTAGGGATAGGGTCAGGGTTAGCTTTAGGGACGGGCTCAAGTTCAGGGTCAGGGTCAGGGTTCAGGTCAGGGCCAGGGTTAGGGTAAGGGTCAAAGTCAGGGTTCAGTTTAGGTGCCAGTTTAGGGTAAGGTCAGGGTTAGGGTTAGGTTCAGGGTCAGGGTAGGGTCAGGGTTAGGGTTTGGGGTTAGGGTTAGGGTTAGTGTTAGGGTTGTGGTTAGGATAGGGTTAGACAGGTTTAGGGTCAGGCTTAGGGTTAGGGTTTGGGGATGGGGTTAGGGTTAGAATCAGAGTTAGGTTTAGGGTCAGGGTCCTTTTTAGGGTCAGGGTCAGGTTTAGGGTTAGGGTTAGGGTCAGAGTCGTGGTCTGTGGTCTGTGTTACGGTCAGGGTAAGGGTGAGGGTCAGTGTTTTTGTTAGCGTCTGGGCCAGTTTCAAGGTTAGGGTAAGTTTTAGGGTTAGGGTTAAGGTTAGGGTTAGGGTTAGGGTCAGGGCCAAGGTCAGGGTTATGGTACGTTTTAGGGTTAGGGTCAGGGTCAGGGTTAGGACCGGGGTTAGGGTTTTGCTCAGGCTTAGGTTTAGGGACAGTGTCATGGTCAGGGTCAGTGTTCTGGTCAGGGCCAGGGTTAGGTTTTTGGTCAGAGTCAGGGTTCAGTGTAGGTTCCATCTTAGGGTCAGGGTTAGGGTTAGGTTCAGGGTCAGGCTTAGGGTCAGGGTTAGGGCTTGGGGTTAGGGTTAAGGTTAGTGTTAGGGGTGGGGTTAGGGTAGGGTTAGACAGGGTTAGGGTCTGGGATAGGGTTAGTGTAGGGGTTAGGGTTAGGTTTAGAATCAGGGTTCTGTTTAGGGTCAGGGTCCGTGTTAGGGTCAGGGTCAGGGTTAGGTTTAGGGTCAGCGTCATCGGTGTTACGGACAGGGTTAGGGTCAGGCTCACCGTCAGGGTCAGGGTCAGTTTTAGGGAGAGGGTTTGTTTCTTAGTTAGGGTCAGGGTCAGCTTCAGGGTATGGTTAGGGTTAGGCTCAGGCTCACAGTCAGGGTCCGGGTCAGGGTTAGGCGTTAGGGTTAGGGTTACAGTTAGGGTTAGGATTTAGGGTTAGGGTTAGGGTCAGTGTCAGGGTCAGGGTCACGGTCACGGTCAGGGTCAAGCTTAGGGTCAGAGTCAGGGTTTAGTTAGGTTCCAGTATAGGGTCAGGTCAGGTTTAGGGTTAGGTTCAGGGTCAGGGTTAGGGTCAGGGTTAGGGCTTGGGGTTAGGGTTAGGGTTAGTGTTAGGGTTGGCGTTAGGTTAGGGTAAGACAGTGTTAGCGTCAGGGTTAGGGCTAGTGTAGGGGTTTGTGTTAGGTTTAGAATCAGGTTTAGGTTTAGGGTCAGGGTCCTTGTTAGGGTCAGGGTCAGGGTTAGGTTTAGGGTCAGCGTCATCAGTGTTACGGTCAGGGTTATGTCCGGCCCACCGTCAGGGTCAGGGTCATTGTTCGGGTCAGGGTTTGTTTTTTGGTTAGGGTCACGGTCAGCTTCAGGGTATGGTTAGGGTTAGGGTCCGGCTCACAGTCAGGGTCATGGTCAGGGTTAGGAGTTAGGGTTAGGTTCAGGGTTAGGGTTAGGGTCCGGGTTAGGGCTTGTGGTTAGGATTGAGGTTAGTGTTAGGTTGGGGTTAGGGTAGGGTAGGACAGGGTTAGGGTCAGGGTTAGGGCTAGTGTAGGGGTTAGGGAGATTTAGAATCAGGGTTAGGTTTAGGGTCAGGGTCCGTGTTAGGGTCAGGGTTAGGGTTAGGTTTAGGGTCAGCGTCATTTGTGTTACGGTCAGGGTTAGGGTCAGGCTCACGTCAGGGTCAGGGTCAGTGTTAGGGTCAGGGTCAGCTTCATGGTATGGTTAGGTTTAGGGTCAGGCTCACAGTCAGGGTCTTGGTCAGGGTTAGGCGTTCCTATTTGGGTTAGGGTTAGGGTTCGGGTTCGGGTTCAGGTTTAGGATTTGAGGTTAGGGTTTGGGTTCGCGTTGAGGTTCGGTGTTAGGGTTATGGTTTAGGGTTCGGGTTCCGGTTCAGATTCGGCTTAGTATTAGGGTTCTGGTTCGGGTTAGGATTAGGCCCTGCATGGTGGCTTGGGGCCGGTCCATCTGTCCTCCCAGTGCTCACCTTCCTTCCCCTTGGCCCTCTGTCATCCTGGATCCTCTCTACGTCCTCCTTAAACTATTATGAATGTCCCCAGGAGCGGGGTGGCAGGAGTGGGGTCTCAGAGGGGCTGCCTCGATCCTGTGCCTCAGACAACACTGAGAAAGGAGCCCCAGGACATTGTGTCATGAGGACGGGGATGAGGATCCCCTCCAACTCCTTGGGCATGAACACTGTTCCATTCCCTGCTGTCTCACCACTGCTGTGCCCAATCCTACTGAAAACACATCCGTGGCCAATCGAGCCAGAGTTTCTGGGGGTGAGTCCCAGGCTGAGCCCTCCTAGGTGATAGGTGGACCTGTGGCCTGGGATGGGTGCCGCTCACTGTTGTCTCAGAAAGGGGTGCCTGTCCACCTTCTCTCCAGGGGCCCTGCATCGGACCTCTGCTTCCTCACGTTCTCCCCAGGGCTGCTGGTCCCCAGACCAGACACCTGCCAGTCTGAGGGTGACCAGCACTGCCTCCCCAGGGTTTCCTTTGCCCGAGTCCTTCCCCGGGAGCTCCTGCATCTCCTGACACATACTCCCTGTGTGCCTCTCCTCCCCCTTGAACTTGCACGTGTCTAGTCTCTGTCCCTGTGGGACCCAGTGACTTGGAGCATGGAGTGGAGCAGACCCATGGGAGACCTTTCTCTGGCCTAGGGTTGTGAGCGATGCTTTTGCCCTCCGCGGTGTGTCTTCCAGCTTTCTGCATTTCCCTGGTTTCTGTGTGGGCCACAGGAGGAAACAGCCGTGTCCTGTCTGGGGACCGACTGTGGTGTCCCAGCAGGAACAGGGGCCTTGTCCCCGAGATTGTGCCCAGAATTCCTAAAGGGGTCCCTAGGATGACATCTCCTCTGTAGTCCATTGGGCGTCTCAACAACCAAGAGGGGAAATTCTATGTCAAACAGAGAGAAGAAACAAAAACCAAACCAAACCAAACCAAACCAAACCAAACCCCAAACAAGGGCCCTTTGAAAATAGGTGCAGACACAAAGGCACCTATTGAGGGATTCCACTTCCAGAAACCTCCAGAACACGTGCAGGAACAGCTTAGGGCTTGCGAGGGGCCAGGCTGGGGGGAACAATGGTCAGGAGGGCTTGGGCTCAGGGTCTCCTCCTTTGGGGAAGGAGGTAGCCTGCAACGATGTTCTGGGGCGTGGTGGCACAGCGTTGGGAATGCTCTTGATGCTCATGACGTGTTCCAGGGAAAACAAGAACTTTTATTTAAAATAAATAATACACAGCATAGAGGAGATGGACGGCGACGAGAACGGTGACTCCATACAGGAGAGGAAGAACACAAGGAGGGGGGATGAAACATTCTGGGGGGAAGTCGGGGTCAGGGGATGGAACTGACGGCATTTTTCTGGGGAGATCTCCCCGCAGAGTTGTGGGCTCTGGATGCGGGTCTGGGAGTCCCGTAGGAGAAGGTGTAGGGCCAGGGGTTGGGCTAGAGGCGGGGACAGGGTCAGCAGTAGTGGCCGGTGCAGGATCCAGAGCAGGAGCTGGGTCAGAGGCAGGAACAGGAGCCCAGGCAAGGTCAGGGAAAGGAGCAGGAGCAAATGAGAAGGACTGGGTCAGGGGCGGGAACAGGGGCCTAGGCAGGGGCAGGGGAAGGGGCAGTGGTCCTGGCATGGCCAGGGGAAGGGATGGCGGCAGTTGAAGGGGAAGAAGCAGGGGCAGGAGCTGGGTCTGGGGCAGGAAGAGGGGTCCAGGCAGGGAAAGTGGAGGCCATCGTGGCAGAGCCAGGGGCAGGGGCAGGGCCAGCGGCAAGTCCAAGGGTAGGACCTGGGTCTGGGGCAGGTGCAGGGGCAGTGGCCCTGGCAGGGAAAGGAGAAAGGACAGGGGCAGGGGCAGGGGAAAGGGCAGGAGAAGGAGCAGGAGCAGGAGCAGGAACTGAGGCAAGTGCCTTGGTGATGACTGGTGCAGGTTCAAGGGCAGGAGCTGGGTCTGGGGCAGGAACAGGGGCACTGGCAGGGAAAGTGGAGGCCTTCCTGGCAGGGGCAGGGGCAGGGACAGGGTTAGGATTTGGGTCTGGGGCAGGTGTAGGGGCAGGTGCAGGGGCAGGACCTGGGTCTGGGGCACGAGCCGGGGCAGGTGCAGGGGCAGTAACCCTGTCAGGGAAAGAAGGGTTAGGAGCAGGGGAAGGGGCACGGGCAGGAGCTGGGGCAAGTGCAGGGGTGATGGCCGGTGCAGGGTCAAGGGCAAGAGCGGGGCATTGGGCAGGAACAGGGGCACAGGCAGGGGAAGGGGAAGGGGGAGTGTTCCTGGCAGGGCCAGGCGAAGGGATGGTCGCAGATGAAGGGGAAGACGCAGGGACAGGGCCTGGGTCTGGGGCAGGAACAGGGGCACTGGCAGGGAAAGTGGAGGCCTTCCTGGCAGGGGCAGGGGCAGGGGCAGGGCCAGCGGCAAGTCCAGGGGTAGGACCTGGGTCTGGGGCAAGTTCAGGGGCAGTGGCCCTGGCAGGGAAAGGAGAAAGGACAGGGGCAGGGGCAGGGGCAAGGGCAGGAGAAGGAGCAGGAGCAGGAGCAGGAGCAGGAGCAGGAACTGAGGCAAGTGCCTTGGTGATGACTGGTGCAGGGTCAAGGGCAGGAGCTGGGTCTGGGGCAGGAACAGGGGCACTGGCAGGGAAAGTGGAGGCCTTCCTGGCAGGGGCAGTGGCAAGAACAGGGTTAGGATTTGGGTCTGGGGCAGGTGTAGGGGCAGGTGCAGGGGCAGTGACCCTGTCAGGGAAAGAAGGGTTAGGAGCAGGGGAAGGGGCACGGGCAGGAGCTGGGGCAAGTGCAGGGGTGATGGCCGGTGCAGAGTCAAGGGCAAGAGCGGGGCATTGGGCAGGAACAGGGGCACCGGCAGGGGAAGGGGAAGGGGGAGTGTTCCTGGCAGGGCCAGGCGAAGGGATGGTCGCAGATGAAGGGGAAGACGCAGGGACAGGGCCTGGGTCTGCGGCAGGAACAGGGGCACTGGTAGGGAAAGTGGAGGTCTTCCTGGCAGGGGCAGGGGCCGGGGCAGGGGCAGGGGCAGGGGCAGGGCCAGCGACAAGTCCAGGGGTAGGACCTGGGTCTGGGGCAGGTGCAGGGGCAGTGGCCCTGGCAGGGAAAGGAGAAAGGACAGGGGCAGGGGCAGGGGCAAGGGCAGGAGAAGGAGCAGGAGCAGGAGCAGGAGCAGGAGCAGGAACTGAGGCAAGGGCCTTGGTGATGACTGGTGCAGGGTCAAGGGCAGGAGCTGGGTCTGGGGCAGGAACAGGGGCACTGGCAGGGAAAGTGGAGGCCTTCCTGGCAGGGGCAGTGGCAAGAACAGGGTTAGGATTTGGGTCTGGGGCAGGTGTAGGGGCAGGTGCAGGGGCAGTGACCCTGTCAGGGAAAGAAGGGTTAGGAGCAGGGGAAGGGGCACGGGCAGGAGCTGGGGCAAGTGCAGGGGTGATGGCCGGTGCAGAGTCAAGGGCAAGAGCGGGGCATTGGGCAGGAACAGGGGCACCGGCAGGGGAAGGGGAAGGGGGAGTGTTCCTGGCAGGGCCAGGCGAAGGGATGGTCGCAGATGAAGGGGAAGACGCAGGGACAGGGCCTGGGTCTGCGGCAGGAACAGGGGCACTGGTAGGGAAAGTGGAGGTCTTCCTGGCAGGGGCAGGGGCCGGGGCAGGGGCAGGGGCAGGGCCAGCGACAAGTCCAGGGGTAGGACCTGGGTCTGGGGCAGGTGCAGGGGCAGTGGCCCTGGCAGGGAAAGGAGAAAGGACAGGGGCAGGGGCAGGGGCAAGGGCAGGAGAAGGAGCAGGAGCAGGAGCAGGAGCAGGAGCAGGAACTGAGGCAAGGGCCTTGGTGATGACTGGTGCAGGGTCAAGGGCAGGAGCTGGGTCTGGGGCAGGAACAGGGGCACTGGCAGGGAAAGTGGAGGCCTTCCTGGCAGGGGCAGTGGCAAGAACAGGGTTAGGATTTGGGTCTGGGGCAGGTGTAGGGGCAGGTGCAGGGGCAGTGACCCTGTCAGGGAAAGAAGGGTTAGGAGCAGGGGAAGGGGCACGGGCAGGAGCTGGGGCAAGTGCAGGGGTGATGGCCGGCGAAGGGATGGTCGCAGATGAAGGGGAAGACGCAGGGACAGGGCCTGGGTCTGCGGCAGGAACAGGGGCACTGGTAGGGAAAGTGGAGGTCTTCCTGGCAGGGGCAGGGGCCGGGGCAGGGGCAGGGGCAGGGCCAGCGACAAGTCCAGGGGTAGGACCTGGGTCTGGGGCAGGTGCAGGGGCAGTGGCCCTGGCAGGGAAAGGAGAAAGGACAGGGGCAGGGGCAGGGGCAAGGGCAGGAGAAGGAGCAGGAGCAGGAGCAGGAGCAGGAGCAGGAACTGAGGCAAGGGCCTTGGTGATGACTGGTGCAGGGTCAAGGGCAGGAGCTGGGTCTGGGGCAGGAACAGGGGCACTGGCAGGGAAAGTGGAGGCCTTCCTGGCAGGGGCAGGGGCAAGAACAGGGTTAGGATTTGGGTCTGGGGCAGGTGTAGGGGCAGGTGCAGGGGCAGGACCTGGTTCTGGGGCACGAGCCGGGGCAGGTGCAGGGGCAGTGACCCTGTCAGGGAAAGAAGGGTTAGGAGCAGGGGAAGGGGCATGGGCAGGAGCTGGGGCAAGTGCAGGGGTGATGGCTGGTGCAGGGTCAAAGGCAAGAGCGGGGCATTGGGTAGGAACAGGGGCACAGGCAGGGGAAGGGGAGGTTGTCCTGGCAGTGGCACGGGAAGTGGCAAGGCAAGGGTCAGGAACAGGCGAAGGACCTGTGTCTGGGGCCGGTGGAAGGGCACGACCTGGGTCTGGGGCAGGTGCAGGGCCAGGTGCAGGGGCCTTGGCCCTGTCAGGGAAAGGAGAAGGGATAGGAGCAGGGGAATGGGCACGGGCAGGAGCTGGGGCAAGGGCAGGGGTGATGGCCTGGGCCTGGTCAAGGGCAGGAGCTGGGTCTGGGGCAGGAACAGGGGCACTGGCAGGGAAAGTGGAGGCCTTCCTGGCAGCGGCAGGGGCAGGGGCAGGGGCAGGGGCAGATGCAGGGGCCGGGGCAGGGCCAGAGGCAAGACCAGGGGTAGGACCTGGGTTTGGGTCAGTTGCAGGTGCAGGAGCCGTAGCCCTGGCAGGGAAAAGAGAAAGGACAGGGGCAGGGGCAGGCCCAGGGGCAGGGGAAGGGGCAGGAGAAGGAGCAGGAGCAGCAGCAGGAGCAGGAGCAGGAACTGAGGCAAGGGCCTTGGTGATGACTGGTGCAGGGTCAAGGGCAGGAGCTGGGTCTGGGGCAGGAACAGGGGCACTGGCAGGGAAAGTGGAGGCCTTCCTGGCAGGGGCAGGGGCAGGGACAGGGTCAGGGTCAGGGGCAGGGGCAAGAACAGGGTTAGGATTTGGGTCTGGGGCAGGTGTAGGGGCAGGTGCAGGGGCAGGACCTGGGTCTGGGGCACGAGCCGGGGTAGGTGCAGGGGCAGTGACCCTGTCAGGGAAAGAAGGGTTAGGAGCAGGGGAAGGGGCACGGGCAGGAGCTGGGGCAAGTGCAGGGGTGATGGCCGGTGCAGGGTCAAGGGCAAGAGCGGGGCATTGGGCAGGAACAGGGGCACAGGCAGGGGAAGGGGAGGCTGTCCTGGCAGGGGCACGGGAAGGGGCAAGGCAAGGGGCAGGAACAGGCGAAGGACCTGTGTCTGGGGCCGGTGGAAGGGCACGACCTGGGTCTGGGGCAGGTGCAGGGCCAGGTGCAGGGGCCTTGGCCCTGTCAGGGAAAGGAGAAGGGATAGGAGCAGGGGAATGGGCACGGGCAGGAGCTGGGGCAAGGGCAGGGGTGATGGCCTGGGCCAGCTCAAGGGCAGGAGCTGGGTCTGGGGCGGGAACAGGGGCCTAGGCAGGGCTAGGGGAAGGGGGAGTGTTCCTGGCAGGGCCAGGCGAAGGGATGGTCGCAGTTGAAGGGGAAGACGCAGGGACAGGGCCTGGGTCTGGGGCAGGAACAGGGGCACTGGCAGGGAAAGTGGAGGCCTTCCTGGCAGGGGCAGGGGCAGGGGCAGGGGCAGGGGCAGGGGCAGGGGCAGGGGCAGGGGCAGATGCAGGGGCAGGGGCAGGGCCAGGGGCAAGAACAGGGGTAGGACCTGGGTCTGGGGCAAGTGCAGGGGCAGTGGCCCTGGCAGGGAAAAGAGAAAGGACAGGGGTAGGGGCAGGCGCAGGGGCAGGGGAAGGGGAAGGAGCAGGAGCAGGAACTGAGGCAAGTGCCTTGGTGATGACTGGTGCAGGGTCAAGGGCAGGAGCTGGTTCTGGGGCAGGAACAGGGGCACTGGCAGGGAAAGTGGAGGCCTTCCAGGCTGGGGCACAGGAAGGGGCAAGGGAAAGGGTAGGAACAGGGTGAGGACCTGGGTCTGGGGCCGGTGCAGGGGCAGGTGCCTGGACAGTGGCCCTGGCAGGGAAAGGCGAAGGGATAGGGGCGGGGGAAGTGGCAGGGGCAGGAGCTGGGGCAAGGGCAGGGGTGATGGCCTGGGCGAGGTCAAGGGCAGGAGCTGGGTCTGGGGCAGGAACAGCGGCCCAGGGAGGGGTCGGGGAAGGGGTGGGACCAAGGGAGGATCTGGGTCAAGGGCCAGAACAGGAGCACAGGCAGGGGCAGGGGAAGTGGGAGTCGCTCTGGCAGGGGCAGGGGCAGGGGGAGCAGCAGGAGCAGGGGTGGGGGCAGGAGCAGGAGCCAGCTCTCCCCGGACAGCATCAGCATCTTCGTGGGCAGGCGCCCCGGCACTTGTGGGCTCCCGGTCTCCCGCCGAAGGGACTCCAGACACCATGTGCCCCTCCGGAGTGGCTGAAGTTGGGAGTGGGTCTAGCTCCTTGGCTGGAGAAGCTGGGAGAGGAGAGAAGGTCACCCGCGGGCCTGCCTCTCCCTGTGGCTTTGCAGAGACAGAGCCCAGCCCGGGGCCTCCCGCAGAAGCCGCAGCCACGAAGGAACCCTCCCCGGGACGTCTCCCCGACTGCAGTCCACCCCCTGGGTGCTCCGAGCCAAGTCGAGGCTCCTGGCCCCACACCGGCCTGTGGGGGCTTCTCCCTGTGGGGCCCAGCACCGACTCCTCCCCACACAGCCACAGGCACCCCACCCCAGCCTTCTCACCCTCGGACTTGGCCTCCGTGGGCTCCGTGTCCAGGACCGCAGTGCAGTGGAGTACCGCGGGCAGTGGTCTGGGAGGTAGCGAGGGCCTTCCCAGGACCGGGGACTCCGGGGTCGGGGAGGGGTGCGTGTCTTCCCGCCTCCTTCCTAGTTCATCCGTGGCCTGCCAAGGCAGAGACGGGGAGTGTGCAAGAGGCGTCAGAGCCCTGCCCGGCCATACCCACTGTGCTCCTGCCCAGTGCCCCTGCTTCTCCCAGATCCCACGCAGACCTGTGCGTGCACAGCCCCGCACCTGGGTCAGTGACCCGTCCCTGCAGGGTCTCAGGATCAACCCTGGGCAGAAGGGTGCAGCACCCACACTCCTTCCCACCTAGCCAGCCTTCACCTGGGGTGTGAACATGACCTGCCCACCAGGCATCTGACCCCTCATCAGCCTGCTCCTGCTCCTGGGGGCGTCTCCACCCCCCATGAGCTCTCTTTACACACACACACACACACACACACACATCCACACACGGGGAGGAGACGTAGGCCTACACGGGTCGGTCAGAAGGTGTGGGGCTGTCTGACTTGAGCCTCCCGGTGTCACCTTTTGATTCTTTTTGCCAAAGGGCCAGAGTCGTCGGGGAAGCCTGACACGACCTGCCCAGTGGGGGGACGTGTTTGGCGGGCGAGCTCTCCTCTGCCTGCATCCTCTGGGCTTCGGTAGGCAGCAGCAGAACATGTTGCTTCCTTCAGGATCTGCCCAGAAATGAGCTGGGCCGGGGGGTTTTGTCTGGAATGTGGGTGCCTGGATACGTGGGTTCCAATTCCGTTGGGCTGTGTCGTCAGGGAAGTGAGGTCACCACTGCCTGGGGGCTCCTTACCCGACTTCCTGCTCCCACCAGAGCTCCCTGAGGGCGCCCCTCCCCCAGCTGCTCAAGGCTCCCCCTCCACCCCATGCCCTGTCCATCCAGTGACCCCCACACAGCCTCCCCACAGCCTGTGTGCAGCAGGAGGCCTGGGTGCAGCAGTTGTCCCCGCTGGGAGGGCCCAGAGCTGGGTTCAGAAGGGGCTCCTGCTCCTCCTGCCCAGGACTGTGTGCCCGCACACACCCTGTGGCTCTCAGGGCCTCCCCAGTCTCCCCGTCTGCACACTGGGGGTGTCCTGGCTTCTCCTTCTCGGGATGCCATCAGGGGTAGGACCCCTGCATACGTTCCATCCCCGCTCTCCCAGGAGGCTGGTGCACACACTTGGCCGGGCACGGGTGAGCCCGGGGCTGGGCGGGGGCATGGAACACGGCCCAGAGGGGCCTGGATCTGCTCTGGGATCCAGGCAAAGCCACCGTCCTCCTGCCTGTGTCCCATCCCCCGTGGCAAGGTTGCAGTGCATGGCTTCTGACCTTGGTGACACAGACTTCCCGGGGCTCCCATTAGGTGGAGGTCCAAGGGCCTCGTCTGCGCCCATGTGCCGGCCAGCCCCCACAGGGCACCCCGGGCATTCCCGAATCCGTCCTCCCAGGGTGGATGGCCCGTGGGACTGAGAAGGGGACACAATGTTTGGCTGTCCTTTCCCAGCCGATGGAGGAAAGTCTGGGACTTCTCCTGGTTCCCTCTCTCCTGGGTTCAGTGTCTGTGTCTGTCTCTGTCTTTGTCTCTGTGCCTGCGTCTGTCTCTGTTCGTGGGTGTCTCCCAGGAGCCGGATCTGGGGGCTCCAGGGGTGATGAGAGAAACCTCCAAAGTCTCCCTTGTCCCTGTTTCCCTCTCCTGGGCTGGTGCTCGGTTCCTTGCTAAGTAAAGCCTTCTCACCCCGAGCAGAGCTCTGACTCTGGAACCTCTTCCCAGTGGGGACCCTGAGGCTGCAACAAGGAGGGTCCTGCCCTGGGTCCCCAGACCAGGGGTCCAGTGCTCTGCCACATGCTTCAAGCCCACAAGGTCAGCCCCCCGAGCCCCCAGGTTGTCTTCTGCTCAGAAGGACCTCGAGGGAGTCCAAAGCATTTTCCCAAGACTGGGAGCACAGTGGGTCAGGGAGAGAGATTCAAGGCCAACAGGCTCTTCTACAAGCCTGTGGGAGACTAGGGACACCCTGTCTCTATGGCCCCACTGATAGAAGAGGAAGGGGAGGCCTTCGGTGCTGTAGCCCTGTCCACACTGGGGGGTACCTCTTTCTACTTCCAGTAGTCCAGGGTGGTGATGGACACCAGGCCCCAGACCCTGTCCCCACCCAGTGCCCTGGCAAAGCCCCTGGGCCCCTTGGGGACCCCTTGACCATCAGCCTGTCCTGTCTCCTCTACCCATGCTTTGGATCTCGGCCCTTGCCAGGAGTCCTGATGCCCCTGACCCCATGGCCCAGCTGTTTCCAACCTCTTTCTTCTTTCCCCCTAGTTACCCACCATTTTCCCAGGGTGTCTCCCCCTCTGACCCCTAGCTGGGCAGAGTGGTGTATGTGTATGTGTGTGTGTGTGTGTGTGTGTGTGTGTGTGTACGCTCAAACACATATGCCTCTAGCTGTCTGGGGATGCCCGAGGTCATGTCCCCTCATGGGATGGGGTGGGTAGCTCTCCCCAAGGATCTGAGGAGCTCTCACCCTCAAAGCAAACCTCATGGGAGGGTCAGGAATTGCCCAGGACTGGAGGGAAGCTCTGCTCCTTGGACTCTGTACCCGATTTTTGTCCTGGGCCAGTCGCTGCCTCTCTTGAGCCCAGGTTCCCAACTGTCCCTGAGGGTTGGACATGGAAATGCTTGAACCTGGCCGATCCTCCAGGGGTAGGTGGAGGAAAGGTGCACCAGGCACACAGACCTCCATTCCGAGAGGGCCAGGTGTGCCCAGGAGACCTGCACACAGCACCTGTCCCATGACCCAGCCTTGTGGTGGATGCGGACCCACCATGGCGCTGTCCCTGACTGGTCCCCCATGTTCCCTCACCACTGCCAAGTGCTCTGTGGGCCCAAAGTCTGCTGAGCACCGGAACCGTGCCTATCCTGGGAAGCAAGGCTCAGGGTGCAAGGCCAGGCGGGTTGGACATCTGGGGATGCAAAGGTCATCGAGTACCCCCAACCCAGCTGGCCTGGAATTCAGAATCCATCCCAGGGTCCTGCTCAATGAGGGCTTGGGCCAGAGGACTTGGAGTCATCAGTGGAGGCCAAGTCAGGGCAGGGAGATCAGTGGGCCCCTTCCACTTCTCTCTCCCTCTGCTTGGTCTTCCTGGTTGTTCCCTGGGACAGAGGTCCAGCCTGTCCTTGGATAGAGCCCTGGCTTGAGTCGGTGGGTGGGAAGGAGGACAGGGAAAGTTCGGGGTTGAGTTAGGGTTTTGGGTTAGGGTGAGGGTTATAAGTTAGGGTTAGGGTTAGGGTCAGGTTCAGAGTCAGGCTCAGGGTCAGGGTCAGGGTAAGTTTTAGGGTTACGGTCAGAGTTAGGCTCAGGGTCAGGGCCAGGGTTAGGGATAGGGTCAGGGTTAGCTTTAGGGACGGGCTCAAGTTCAGGGTCAGGGTCAGGGTTCAGGTCAGGGCCAGGGTTAGGGTAAGGGTCAAAGTCAGGGTTCAGTTTAGGTGCCAGTTTAGGGTAAGGTCAGGGTTAGGGTTAGGTTCAGGGTCAGGGTAGGGTCAGGGTTAGGGTTTGGGGTTAGGGTTAGGGTTAGTGTTAGGGTTGTGGTTAGGATAGGGTTAGACAGGTTTAGGGTCAGGCTTAGGGTTAGGGTTTGGGGATGGGGTTAGGGTTAGAATCAGAGTTAGGTTTAGGGTCAGGGTCCTTTTTAGGGTCAGGGTCAGGTTTAGGGTTAGGGTTAGGGTCAGAGTCGTGGTCTGTGGTCTGTGTTACGGTCAGGGTAAGGGTGAGGGTCAGTGTTTTTGTTAGCGTCTGGGCCAGTTTCAAGGTTAGGGTAAGTTTTAGGGTTAGGGTTAAGGTTAGGGTTAGGGTTAGGGTCAGGGCCAAGGTCAGGGTTATGGTACGTTTTAGGGTTAGGGTCAGGGTCAGGGTTAGGACCGGGGTTAGGGTTTTGCTCAGGCTTAGGTTTAGGGACAGTGTCATGGTCAGGGTCAGTGTTCTGGTCAGGGCCAGGGTTAGGTTTTTGGTCAGAGTCAGGGTTCAGTGTAGGTTCCATCTTAGGGTCAGGGTTAGGGTTAGGTTCAGGGTCAGGCTTAGGGTCAGGGTTAGGGCTTGGGGTTAGGGTTAAGGTTAGTGTTAGGGGTGGGGTTAGGGTAGGGTTAGACAGGGTTAGGGTCTGGGATAGGGTTAGTGTAGGGGTTAGGGTTAGGTTTAGAATCAGGGTTCTGTTTAGGGTCAGGGTCCGTGTTAGGGTCAGGGTCAGGGTTAGGTTTAGGGTCAGCGTCATCGGTGTTACGGACAGGGTTAGGGTCAGGCTCACCGTCAGGGTCAGGGTCAGTTTTAGGGAGAGGGTTTGTTTCTTAGTTAGGGTCAGGGTCAGCTTCAGGGTATGGTTAGGGTTAGGCTCAGGCTCACAGTCAGGGTCCGGGTCAGGGTTAGGCGTTAGGGTTAGGGTTACAGTTAGGGTTAGGATTTAGGGTTAGGGTTAGGGTCAGTGTCAGGGTCAGGGTCACGGTCACGGTCAGGGTCAAGCTTAGGGTCAGAGTCAGGGTTTAGTTAGGTTCCAGTATAGGGTCAGGTCAGGTTTAGGGTTAGGTTCAGGGTCAGGGTTAGGGTCAGGGTTAGGGCTTGGGGTTAGGGTTAGGGTTAGTGTTAGGGTTGGCGTTAGGTTAGGGTAAGACAGTGTTAGCGTCAGGGTTAGGGCTAGTGTAGGGGTTTGTGTTAGGTTTAGAATCAGGTTTAGGTTTAGGGTCAGGGTCCTTGTTAGGGTCAGGGTCAGGGTTAGGTTTAGGGTCAGCGTCATCAGTGTTACGGTCAGGGTTATGTCCGGCCCACCGTCAGGGTCAGGGTCATTGTTCGGGTCAGGGTTTGTTTTTTGGTTAGGGTCACGGTCAGCTTCAGGGTATGGTTAGGGTTAGGGTCCGGCTCACAGTCAGGGTCATGGTCAGGGTTAGGAGTTAGGGTTAGGTTCAGGGTTAGGGTTAGGGTCCGGGTTAGGGCTTGTGGTTAGGATTGAGGTTAGTGTTAGGTTGGGGTTAGGGTAGGGTAGGACAGGGTTAGGGTCAGGGTTAGGGCTAGTGTAGGGGTTAGGGAGATTTAGAATCAGGGTTAGGTTTAGGGTCAGGGTCCGTGTTAGGGTCAGGGTTAGGGTTAGGTTTAGGGTCAGCGTCATTTGTGTTACGGTCAGGGTTAGGGTCAGGCTCACGTCAGGGTCAGGGTCAGTGTTAGGGTCAGGGTCAGCTTAGGGTTAGGGTTAGGGTTAGGGTTAGGGTTAGGGTTAGGGTTAGGGTTAGGGTTAGGGGTTAGGGTTAGGGTTAGGGTTAGGGTTAGGGTTAGGGTTAGGGTTAGGGTTAGGGTTAGGGGTTAGGGTTAGGGTTAGGGTTAGGGTTAGGGTTAGGGTTAGGGTTAGGGTTAGGGTTAGGGCTAGGGCTAGGGCTAGGGCTAGGGCTAGGGTTAGGGCTAGGGCTAGGGCTAGGGCTAGGGCTAGGGCTAGGGCTAGGGCTAGGGCTAGGGCTAGGGTTAGGGTTAGGGCTAGGGCTAGGGCTAGGGCTAGGGCTAGGGCTAGGGCTAGGGCTAGGGTTAGGGCTAGGGCTAGGGCTAGGGCTAGGGCTAGGGCTAGGGCTAGGGTTAGGGTTAGGGTTAGGGCTAGGGCTAGGGTTAGGGCTAGGGCTAGGGTTAGGGTTAGGGTTAGGGTTAGGGTTAGGGTTAGGGCTAGGGCTAGGGCTAGGGTTAGGGTTAGGGTTAGGGTTAGGGTTAGGGTTAGGGTTAGGGTTAGGGGTTAGGGGTTAGGGTTAGGGTTAGGGTTAGGGTTAGGGTTAGGGTTAGGGTTAGGGTTAGGGTTAGGGTTAGGGTCAGGGCCAAGGTCAGGGTTATGGTACGTTTTAGGGTTAGGGTCAGGGTCAGGGTTAGGACCGGGGTTAGGGTTTTGCTCAGGCTTAGGTTTAGGGACAGTGTCATGGTCAGGGTCAGTGTTCTGGTCAGGGCCAGGGTTAGGTTTTTGGTCAGAGTCAGGGTTCAGTGTAGGTTCCATCTTAGGGTCAGGGTTAGGGTTAGGTTCAGGGTCAGGCTTAGGGTCAGGGTTAGGGCTTGGGGTTAGGGTTAAGGTTAGTGTTAGGGGTGGGGTTAGGGTAGGGTTAGACAGGGTTAGGGTCTGGGATAGGGTTAGTGTAGGGGTTAGGGTTAGGTTTAGAATCAGGGTTCTGTTTAGGGTCAGGGTCCGTGTTAGGGTCAGGGTCAGGGTTAGGTTTAGGGTCAGCGTCATCGGTGTTACGGACAGGGTTAGGGTCAGGCTCACCGTCAGGGTCAGGGTCAGTTTTAGGGAGAGGGTTTGTTTCTTAGTTAGGGTCAGGGTCAGCTTCAGGGTATGGTTAGGGTTAGGCTCAGGCTCACAGTCAGGGTCCGGGTCAGGGTTAGGCGTTAGGGTTAGGGTTACAGTTAGGGTTAGGATTTAGGGTTAGGGTTAGGGTCAGTGTCAGGGTCAGGGTCACGGTCACGGTCAGGGTCAAGCTTAGGGTCAGAGTCAGGGTTTAGTTAGGTTCCAGTATAGGGTCAGGTCAGGTTTAGGGTTAGGTTCAGGGTCAGGGTTAGGGTCAGGGTTAGGGCTTGGGGTTAGGGTTAGGGTTAGTGTTAGGGTTGGCGTTAGGTTAGGGTAAGACAGTGTTAGCGTCAGGGTTAGGGCTAGTGTAGGGGTTTGTGTTAGGTTTAGAATCAGGTTTAGGTTTAGGGTCAGGGTCCTTGTTAGGGTCAGGGTCAGGGTTAGGTTTAGGGTCAGCGTCATCAGTGTTACGGTCAGGGTTATGTCCGGCCCACCGTCAGGGTCAGGGTCATTGTTCGGGTCAGGGTTTGTTTTTTGGTTAGGGTCACGGTCAGCTTCAGGGTATGGTTAGGGTTAGGGTCCGGCTCACAGTCAGGGTCATGGTCAGGGTTAGGAGTTAGGGTTAGGTTCAGGGTTAGGGTTAGGGTCCGGGTTAGGGCTTGTGGTTAGGATTGAGGTTAGTGTTAGGTTGGGGTTAGGGTAGGGTAGGACAGGGTTAGGGTCAGGGTTAGGGCTAGTGTAGGGGTTAGGGAGATTTAGAATCAGGGTTAGGTTTAGGGTCAGGGTCCGTGTTAGGGTCAGGGTTAGGGTTAGGTTTAGGGTCAGCGTCATTTGTGTTACGGTCAGGGTTAGGGTCAGGCTCACGTCAGGGTCAGGGTCAGTGTTAGGGTCAGGGTCAGCTTCATGGTATGGTTAGGTTTAGGGTCAGGCTCACAGTCAGGGTCTTGGTCAGGGTTAGGCGTTCCTATTTGGGTTAGGGTTAGGGTTCGGGTTCGGGTTCAGGTTTAGGATTTGAGGTTAGGGTTTGGGTTCGCGTTGAGGTTCGGTGTTAGGGTTATGGTTTAGGGTTCGGGTTCCGGTTCAGATTCGGCTTAGTATTAGGGTTCTGGTTCGGGTTAGGATTAGGCCCTGCATGGTGGCTTGGGGCCGGTCCATCTGTCCTCCCAGTGCTCACCTTCCTTCCCCTTGGCCCTCTGTCATCCTGGATCCTCTCTACGTCCTCCTTAAACTATTATGAATGTCCCCAGGAGCGGGGTGGCAGGAGTGGGGTCTCAGAGGGGCTGCCTCGATCCTGTGCCTCAGACAACACTGAGAAAGGAGCCCCAGGACATTGTGTCATGAGGACGGGGATGAGGATCCCCTCCAACTCCTTGGGCATGAACACTGTTCCATTCCCTGCTGTCTCACCACTGCTGTGCCCAATCCTACTGAAAACACATCCGTGGCCAATCGAGCCAGAGTTTCTGGGGGTGAGTCCCAGGCTGAGCCCTCCTAGGTGATAGGTGGACCTGTGGCCTGGGATGGGTGCCGCTCACTGTTGTCTCAGAAAGGGGTGCCTGTCCACCTTCTCTCCAGGGGCCCTGCATCGGACCTCTGCTTCCTCACGTTCTCCCCAGGGCTGCTGGTCCCCAGACCAGACACCTGCCAGTCTGAGGGTGACCAGCACTGCCTCCCCAGGGTTTCCTTTGCCCGAGTCCTTCCCCGGGAGCTCCTGCATCTCCTGACACATACTCCCTGTGTGCCTCTCCTCCCCCTTGAACTTGCACGTGTCTAGTCTCTGTCCCTGTGGGACCCAGTGACTTGGAGCATGGAGTGGAGCAGACCCATGGGAGACCTTTCTCTGGCCTAGGGTTGTGAGCGATGCTTTTGCCCTCCGCGGTGTGTCTTCCAGCTTTCTGCATTTCCCTGGTTTCTGTGTGGGCCACAGGAGGAAACAGCCGTGTCCTGTCTGGGGACCGACTGTGGTGTCCCAGCAGGAACAGGGGCCTTGTCCCCGAGATTGTGCCCAGAATTCCTAAAGGGGTCCCTAGGATGACATCTCCTCTGTAGTCCATTGGGCGTCTCAACAACCAAGAGGGGAAATTCTATGTCAAACAGAGAGAAGAAACAAAAACCAAACCAAACCAAACCAAACCAAACCAAACCCCAAACAAGGGCCCTTTGAAAATAGGTGCAGACACAAAGGCACCTATTGAGGGATTCCACTTCCAGAAACCTCCAGAACACGTGCAGGAACAGCTTAGGGCTTGCGAGGGGCCAGGCTGGGGGGAACAATGGTCAGGAGGGCTTGGGCTCAGGGTCTCCTCCTTTGGGGAAGGAGGAAGCCTGCAACGATGTTCTGGGGCGTGGTGGCACAGCGTTGGGAATGCTCTTGATGCTCATGACGTGTTCCAGGGAAAACAAGAACTTTTATTTAAAATAAATAATACACAGCATAGAGGAGATGGACGGCGACGAGAACGGTGACTCCATACAGGAGAGGAAGAACACAAGGAGGGGGGATGAAACATTCTGGGGGGAAGTCGGGGTCAGGGGATGGAACTGACGGCATTTTTCTGGGGAGATCTCCCCGCAGAGTTGTGGGCTCTGGATGCGGGTCTGGGAGTCCCGTAGGAGAAGGTGTAGGGCCAGGGGTTGGGCTAGAGGCGGGGACAGGGTCAGCAGTAGTGGCCGGTGCAGGATCCAGAGCAGGAGCTGGGTCAGAGGCAGGAACAGGAGCCCAGGCAAGGTCAGGGAAAGGAGCAGGAGCAAATGAGAAGGACTGGGTCAGGGGCGGGAACAGGGGCCTAGGCAGGGGCAGGGGAAGGGGCAGTGGTCCTGGCATGGCCAGGGGAAGGGATGGCGGCAGTTGAAGGGGAAGAAGCAGGGGCAGGAGCTGGGTCTGGGGCAGGAAGAGGGGTCCAGGCAGGGAAAGTGGAGGCCATCGTGGCAGAGCCAGGGGCAGGGGCAGGGCCAGCGGCAAGTCCAAGGGTAGGACCTGGGTCTGGGGCAGGTGCAGGGGCAGTGGCCCTGGCAGGGAAAGGAGAAAGGACAGGGGCAGGGGCAGGGGAAAGGGCAGGAGAAGGAGCAGGAGCAGGAGCAGGAACTGAGGCAAGTGCCTTGGTGATGACTGGTGCAGGTTCAAGGGCAGGAGCTGGGTCTGGGGCAGGAACAGGGGCACTGGCAGGGAAAGTGGAGGCCTTCCTGGCAGGGGCAGGGGCAGGGACAGGGTTAGGATTTGGGTCTGGGGCAGGTGTAGGGGCAGGTGCAGGGGCAGGACCTGGGTCTGGGGCACGAGCCGGGGCAGGTGCAGGGGCAGTAACCCTGTCAGGGAAAGAAGGGTTAGGAGCAGGGGAAGGGGCACGGGCAGGAGCTGGGGCAAGTGCAGGGGTGATGGCCGGTGCAGGGTCAAGGGCAAGAGCGGGGCATTGGGCAGGAACAGGGGCACAGGCAGGGGAAGGGGAAGGGGGAGTGTTCCTGGCAGGGCCAGGCGAAGGGATGGTCGCAGATGAAGGGGAAGACGCAGGGACAGGGCCTGGGTCTGGGGCAGGAACAGGGGCACTGGCAGGGAAAGTGGAGGCCTTCCTGGCAGGGGCAGGGGCAGGGGCAGGGCCAGCGGCAAGTCCAGGGGTAGGACCTGGGTCTGGGGCAAGTTCAGGGGCAGTGGCCCTGGCAGGGAAAGGAGAAAGGACAGGGGCAGGGGCAGGGGCAAGGGCAGGAGCAGGAGCAGGAGCAGGAGCAGGAGCAGGAGCAGGAACTGAGGCAAGTGCCTTGGTGATGACTGGTGCAGGGTCAAGGGCAGGAGCTGGGTCTGGGGCAGGAACAGGGGCACTGGCAGGGAAAGTGGAGGCCTTCCTGGCAGGGGCAGTGGCAAGAACAGGGTTAGGATTTGGGTCTGGGGCAGGTGTAGGGGCAGGTGCAGGGGCAGTGACCCTGTCAGGGAAAGAAGGGTTAGGAGCAGGGGAAGGGGCACGGGCAGGAGCTGGGGCAAGTGCAGGGGTGATGGCCGGTGCAGAGTCAAGGGCAAGAGCGGGGCATTGGGCAGGAACAGGGGCACCGGCAGGGGAAGGGGAAGGGGGAGTGTTCCTGGCAGGGCCAGGCGAAGGGATGGTCGCAGATGAAGGGGAAGACGCAGGGACAGGGCCTGGGTCTGCGGCAGGAACAGGGGCACTGGTAGGGAAAGTGGAGGTCTTCCTGGCAGGGGCAGGGGCCGGGGCAGGGGCAGGGGCAGGGGCAGGGCCAGCGACAAGTCCAGGGGTAGGACCTGGGTCTGGGGCAGGTGCAGGGGCAGTGGCCCTGGCAGGGAAAGGAGAAAGGACAGGGGCAGGGGCAGGGGCAAGGGCAGGAGAAGGAGCAGGAGCAGGAGCAGGAGCAGGAGCAGGAACTGAGGCAAGGGCCTTGGTGATGACTGGTGCAGGGTCAAGGGCAGGAGCTGGGTCTGGGGCAGGAACAGGGGCACTGGCAGGGAAAGTGGAGGCCTTCCTGGCAGGGGCAGTGGCAAGAACAGGGTTAGGATTTGGGTCTGGGGCAGGTGTAGGGGCAGGTGCAGGGGCAGTGACCCTGTCAGGGAAAGAAGGGTTAGGAGCAGGGGAAGGGGCACGGGCAGGAGCTGGGGCAAGTGCAGGGGTGATGGCCGGTGCAGAGTCAAGGGCAAGAGCGGGGCATTGGGCAGGAACAGGGGCACCGGCAGGGGAAGGGGAAGGGGGAGTGTTCCTGGCAGGGCCAGGCGAAGGGATGGTCGCAGATGAAGGGGAAGACGCAGGGACAGGGCCTGGGTCTGCGGCAGGAACAGGGGCACTGGTAGGGAAAGTGGAGGTCTTCCTGGCAGGGGCAGGGGCCGGGGCAGGGGCAGGGGCAGGGCCAGCGACAAGTCCAGGGGTAGGACCTGGGTCTGGGGCAGGTGCAGGGGCAGTGGCCCTGGCAGGGAAAGGAGAAAGGACAGGGGCAGGGGCAGGGGCAAGGGCAGGAGAAGGAGCAGGAGCAGGAGCAGGAGCAGGAGCAGGAACTGAGGCAAGGGCCTTGGTGATGACTGGTGCAGGGTCAAGGGCAGGAGCTGGGTCTGGGGCAGGAACAGGGGCACTGGCAGGGAAAGTGGAGGCCTTCCTGGCAGGGGCAGTGGCAAGAACAGGGTTAGGATTTGGGTCTGGGGCAGGTGTAGGGGCAGGTGCAGGGGCAGTGACCCTGTCAGGGAAAGAAGGGTTAGGAGCAGGGGAAGGGGCACGGGCAGGAGCTGGGGCAAGTGCAGGGGTGATGGCCGGTGCAGAGTCAAGGGCAAGAGCGGGGCATTGGGCAGGAACAGGGGCACCGGCAGGGGAAGGGGAAGGGGGAGTGTTCCTGGCAGGGCCAGGCGAAGGGATGGTCGCAGATGAAGGGGAAGACGCAGGGACAGGGCCTGGGTCTGCGGCAGGAACAGGGGCACTGGTAGGGAAAGTGGAGGTCTTCCTGGCAGGGGCAGGGGCCGGGCAGGGGCAGGGGCAGGGCCAGCGACAAGTCCAGGGGTAGGACCTGGGTCTGGGGCAGGTGCAGGGGCAGTGGCCCTGGCAGGGAAAGGAGAAAGGACAGGGGCAGGGGCAGGGGCAAGGGCAGGAGAAGGAGCAGGAGCAGGAGCAGGAGCAGGAGCAGGAACTGAGGTAAGGGCCTTGGTGATGACTGGTGCAGGGTCAAGGGCAGGAGCTGGGTCTGGGGCAGGAACAGGGGCACTGGCAGGGAAAGTGGAGGCCTTCCTGGCAGGGGCAGGGGCAGATGCAGGGGCAGGGGCAGGGCCAGCGGCAAGTCCAGGGGTGGACCTGTGTCTGGGGCAGGTGCAGGGGCAGTGGCCCTGCCAGGGAAAGGAGAAAGGAGAGGGGCAGGGGCAGGGGAAAGGGCAGGAGAAGGAGCAGGAGCAGGAGCAGGAGCAGGAGCAGGAACTGAGGCAAGTGCCTTGGTGATGACTGGTGCAGGATCAAGGGCAGGAGCTGGGTCTGGGGCAGGAACAGGGGCACAGGCAGGGAAAGTAGAGGCCTTCCTGGCAGGGGCAGGGGCAAGAACAGGGTTAGGATTTGGGTCTGGGGCAGGTGTAGGGTCAGGTGCAGGGGCAGGACCTGGGTCTGGGGCACGAGCCGGGGCAGGTGCAGGGGCAGTGACCCTGTCAGGGAAAGAAGGGTTAGGAGCAGGGGAAGGGGCACGGGCAGGAGCTGGGGCAAGTGCAGGGGTGATGGCCGGTGCAGGGTCAAGGGCAAGAGCGGGGCATTGGGCAGGAACAGGGGCACAGGCAGGGGAAGGGGAGGCTGTCCTGGCAGGGGCACGGGAAGGGGCAAGGCAAGGGGCAGGAACAGGCGAAGGACCTGTGTCTGGGGCCGGTGGAAGGGCACGACCTGGGTCTGGGGCAGGTGCAGGGCCAGGTGCAGGGGCCTTGGCCCTGTCAGGGAAAGGAGAAGGGATAGGAGCAGGGGAATGGGCACGGGCAGGAGCTGGGGCAAGGGCAGGGGTGATGGCCTGGGCCAGCTCAAGGGCAGGAGCTGGGTCTGGGGCGGGAACAGGGGCCTAGGCAGGGCTAGGGGAAGGGGGAGTGTTCCTGGCAGGGCCAGGCGAAGGGATGGTCGCAGTTGAAGGGGAAGACGCAGGGACAGGGCCTGGGTCTGGGGCAGGAACAGGGGCACTGGCAGGGAAAGTGGAGGCCTTCCTGGCAGGGGCAGGGGCAGGGGCAGGGGCAGGGGCAGGGGCAGATGCAGGGGCAGGGGCAGGGCCAGGGGCAAGAACAGGGGTAGGACCTGGGTCTGGGGCAAGTGCAGGGGCAGTGGCCCTGGCAGGGAAAAGAGAAAGGACAGGGGTAGGGGCAGGCGCAGGGGCAGGGGAAGGGGAAGGAGCAGGAGCAGGAACTGAGGCAAGTGCCTTGGTGATGACTGGTGCAGGGTCAAGGGCAGGAGCTGGTTCTGGGGCAGGAACAGGGGCACTGGCAGGGAAAGTGGAGGCCTTCCAGGCTGGGGCACAGGAAGGGGCAAGGGAAAGGGTAGGAACAGGGTGAGGACCTGGGTCTGGGGCCGGTGCAGGGGCAGGTGCCTGGACAGTGGCCCTGGCAGGGAAAGGCGAAGGGATAGGGGCGGGGGAAGTGGCAGGGGCAGGAGCTGGGGCAAGGGCAGGGGTGATGGCCTGGGCGAGGTCAAGGGCAGGAGCTGGGTCTGGGGCAGGAACAGCGGCCCAGGGAGGGGTCGGGGAAGGGGTGGGACCAAGGGAGGATCTGGGTCAAGGGCCAGAACAGGAGCACAGGCAGGGGCAGGGGAAGTGGGAGTCGCTCTGGCAGGGGCAGGGGCAGGGGGAGCAGCAGGAGCAGGGGTGGGGGCAGGAGCAGGAGCCAGCTCTCCCCGGACAGCATCAGCATCTTCGTGGGC